>NC_059125.1:32021979-33480729 GCF_020740685.1 Jaculus jaculus
TCGATCAGAAGTTATATGCTCGGAACATTTCCTATTGAAAACGAAGAAGAACTCAAAGGGCTAGAACAGTGTGAATACTAGGAATGTTTCCTGTTGAAAAGTGTGTACAATAAACAATTCTCTTTCAAAAGTAGGAGCGAATTCAACGTTCTATGATCGTATTGTGTAGGAAGCTCAATTCACGTCTTAAAGTAAGCGTAATTAACAGTTTCTTTCACCCGTTATCTGGTAGGATCAGTTGCTATTGAAAAATCCCAAGGAATTCAAAGAGTAGTACATCTTGGATTCTTTCGTTTCTCATTGAAAACTCATCGTGAATGTCATGTTTTTCTGTCCTGTTCTCTACTCTAAACAAATCTGCCTTCCTAACTAAGCCTGTATTCAATGTTGCATTGCCCTGTTTGTGTAAGTGAACAATTCTCAATGAATAGTAATGTTCAATTCAACGTTCCATAAACCTGTTGTCTAGGAAGAACTTATCTGCTGGAAAACTAAGAGTGAATGCAATGTGCTATTAGCTGGTTATGTACTAGCATATTTTACTAATGAAAACACACCGTGAACTGAAAAGATTAGAAGCTGCTTCAATACCAACCTAGGTTGTGCATAAAAAAAACAGAGAAGTTCGACTTTTGTAATGTAATTGTGTATAACATTGCATTACCCTTTGAAATCATGGAAAGATTTCAAAGTTCTGTAGTTCCGCTGTTTGACATGAACGTTTTTCACTGAAGACTAACCGCGAATTCAATGTTCTGTAATTTCATTACAGACAACATTCCAATGGTAATCTAAGATTGTTTTCAAAGTTCGATCAGAAGTTATATGCTCACAACATTTCTTATTGAAAACGAAGTTGAATTCAAAGGGCTAGAACTGTGTGAATACTGAGAATGTTTCCTGTTGATAACTGTACAATAAACAATTCTCTTTCAAAAGTAGGAGCGAATTCAACGTTCTATGATCGTATTGTGTAGGAAGCTCAATTCCCGTCTTAAAGTAAGTGTATTTGTCAGTTTCCTTCACCGGTTACCTGGTAGGATCAGTTGCTATTGAAAAATCCCAAGGAATTCAAAGAGCAGTACATCTTGGATTCTTTCGTTTCTCATTGAAAACTCATCGTGAATGTCATGTTGTTCTGTCCTGTTCTCTACTCTAAACAAATCTGCTTTCCTAACTAAGCTTGTATTTAATGTTGTGTAGTCCTGTTTTCTACGTGAACATTTCTAAATGAATAGTAATGTTCAATACCACGTCGCATAAACCTGTTGTCTATGATAACGTTATCCGCTGGAATACTAAGAGTGAATGCAATGTGCTATTGGCCGATTAAGTCCTAGCATCATTTACTAATGAAAACTAACCATGAACTGAAAAGATTAGAAGCTGCTTCAATACCAACATAGGTTGTGCAAGAAAACTAACAGATAAAGTCGAGTTCTGTAATAAAATTGTGTATAACATTGAATTACCCTTTGAAATCTATCCTTGATTTCAAAGTTCTGTACTCCCGCTGTTTGAAATGAACGTTTATCATTGAAGACTAACCGCGAATTCAATGTTCTGTAATTTCATTACAGCCAACATTCCAATGGTAATCTAAGATTGTTTTCAAAGTTCGATCAGAAGTTATATGCTCGGAACATTTCTTATTGAAAACGAAAATGAACTCAAAGGGCTAGAACTGTGTGAATAGTAGGATGTTTCCTGTTGAAAACTGTGTACAATAAACAATTCTCTTTCAAAAGTTGGAGCGAATTCAACGTTCTATGATGGTATTGTGTAGGAAGCTCAATTCCCGTCTTAAAGTAAGCGTAATTAACAGTTTCTTTCACCCGTTATCTGGTAGGATCAGTTGCTATTGAAAAATGGGAAGGAATTCAAAGAGTAGTACATCTTGGATTCTTTCGTTTCTCATTGAAAACTCATCGTGAATGTCATGTTTTTCTGTCCTGTTCTCTACTCTAAACAAATCCGCTTTCCTAACTAAGCCTGTATTCAATGTTGCATTGCCCTGTTTGTGTAAGTGAACATTTCTCAATGAATAGTAACGTTCAATTCAACGTTCCATAAACCTGTTGTCTAGGAAGAACTTATCTGCTGGAAAACTAAGAGTGAATGCAATGTGCTATTAGCCGGTTATGTACTAGCATATTTTCCTAATGAAAACTAACCGTGAACTGAAAAGATTAGAAGCTGCTTCAATACCAACTTAGGTTGTGCATAAAAAGAACAGAGAAGTTCGACTTCTGTAATGAAATTGTGTATAATATTGCTTTACCCTTTGAAATCATGGAAAGATTTCAAAGTTCTGTAGTCCCGCTGTTTGAAATGAACGTTTATCACTGAAGACTAACCGCGAATTCAATGTTCTGTAATTTCATTACAGACAACATTCCAATGGTAATCTAAGATTGTTTTCAAAGTTCGATCAGAAGTTATATGCTCGGAACATTTCTTATTGAAAACGGAGATGAACTCAAAGGGCTAGAACTGTGTGAATACTAGGAATGTTTCCTCTTGAAAACTGTGTACAATAAACAATTCTCTTTCAAAAGTAGGAGCGAATTCAACGTTCTATGATCGTATTGTGTAGGAAGTTCAATTCCCGTCTTAAAGTAAGCGTAATTGACAGTTTCATTCACCGGTTACCTGGTAGGATCAGTTGCTATTGAAAAAATCCCAAGGAATTCAAAGAGTAGTACATCTTGGATTCTTACCTTTCTCATTGAAAACTCTTCGTGAATGTCATGTTGTTCTGTCCTGTTCTCTACTCTAAACAAATCCGCTTTCCTAACTAAGCTTGTATTTAATGTTGCGTAGTCCTGTTTTCTACGTGAACATTTCAAAATGAATAGTAATGTTCAATACCACGTCGCATAAACCTGTTGTCTATGATAACGTTATCCGCTGGAAAACTAAGAGTGAATGCAATGTGCTATTGGCCGGTTAATTCCTAGCATCATTTACTAATGAAAACTAACCAGGAACTGAAAAGATTAGAAGCTGCTTCAATACCAACATAGGTTGTGCAAGAAAACTAACAGAGAAAGTCGAGTTCTGTAATAAAATTGTGTATAACATTGAATTACCCTTTGAAATCTATCCTTGATTTCAAAGTTCTGTAGTCCCGCTGTTTGAAATGAACGTTTATCACTGAAGACTAACTGCGAATTCAATGTTCTGTAATTTCATTACAGCCAACATTCCAATGGTAATCTAAGATTGTTTTCAAAGTTCGATCAGAAGTTATATGCTCAGAACATTTCTTATTGAAAACGAAGTTGAATTCAAAGGGCTAGAACTGTGTGAATACTAGGAATGTTTCCTGTTGAAAACTGTGTACAATAAACAATTCTCTTTCAAAAGTAGGAGCGAATTCAACGTTCTATGATCGTATTGTGTAGGAAGCTCAATTCACGTCTTAAAGTAAGCGTAATTAACAGTTTCTTTCACCCGTTATCTGGTAGGATCAATTGCTATTGAAAAATCCCAAGGAATTCAAAGAGTAGTACATCTTGGATTCTTTCGTTTCTCATTGAAAACTCATCGTGAATGTCATGTTTTTCTGTCCTGTTCTCTACTCTAAACAAATCTGCCTTCCTAACTAAGCCTGTATTCAATGTTGCATTGCCCTGTTTGTGTAAGCGAACAATTCTCAATGAATAGTAATGTTCAATTCAACGTTCCATAAACCTGTTGTCTAGGAAGAACTTATCTGCTGGAAAACTAAGAGTGAATGCAATGTGCTATTAGCCGGTTATGTACTAGCATATTTTACTAATGAAAACGCACCGTGAACTGAAAAGATAAGAAGCTGCTTCAATACCAACCTAGGTTGTGCATAAAAAAAACAGAGAAGTTCGACTTCTGTAATGTAATTGTGTATAACATTGCATTACCCTTTGAAATCATGGAAATATTTCAAAGTTCTGTAGTCCCGCTGTTTGACATGAACGTTTTTCACTGAAGACTAACCGCGAATTCAATGTTCTGTAATTTCATTACAGACAACATTCCAATGGTAATCTAAGATTGTTTTCAAAGTTCGATCAGAAGTTATATGCTCAGAACATTTCTTATTGAAAACGAAGTTGAATTCAAAGGGCTAGAACTGTGTGAATACTGAGAATGTTTCCTGTTGATAACTGTACAATAAACAATTCTCTTTCAAAAGTAGGAGCGAATTCAACGTTCTATGATCGTATTGTGTAGGAAGCTCAATTCCCGTCTTAAAGTAAGTGTATTTGACAGTTTCCTTCACCGGTTACCTGGTAGGATCAGTTGCTATTGAAAAATCCCAAGGAATTCAAAGAGCAGTACATCTTGGAATCTTTCGTTTCTCATTGAAAACTCATCGTGAATGTCATGTTGTTCTGTCCTGTTCTCTACTCTAAACAAATCCGCTTTCCTAACTAAGCTTGTATTTAATGTTGCGTAGTCCTGTTTTCTACGTGAACATTTCTAAATGAATAGTAATGTTCAATACCACGTCGCATAAACCTGTTGTCTATGATAACGTCATCCGCTGGAAAACTAAGAGTGAATGCAATGTGCTATTGGCCGGTAAAGTCCTAGCATCATTTATTAATGAAAACTAACCAGGAACTGAAAAGATTAGAAGCTGCTTCAATACCAACATAGGTTGTGCAAGAAAACTAACAGATAAAGTCGAGTTCTGTAATAAAATTGTGTATAACATTGAATTACCCTTTGAAATCTATCCTTGATTTCAAAGTTCTGTAGTCCCGCTGTTTGAAATGAACGTTTATCATTGAAGACTAACCGCGAATTCAATGTTCTGTAATTTCATTACAGCCCACATTCCAATGGTAATCTAAGATTGTTTTCAAAGTTCGATCAGAAGTTATATGCTCGGAACATTTCTTATTGAAAACGAAAATGAACTCAAAGGGCTAGAACTGTGTGAATAGTAGGATGTTTCCTGTTGAAAACTGTGTACAATAAACAATTCTCTTTCAAAAGTTGGAGCGAATTCAACGTTCTATGATGGTATTGTGTAGGAAGCTCAATTCCCGTCTTAAAGTAAGCGTAATTAACAGTTTCTTTCACCCGTTATCTGGTAGGATCAGTTGCTATTGAAAAATCCCAAGGAATTCAAAGAGTAGTACATCTTGGATTCTTTCGTTTCTCATTGAAAACTCATCGTGAATGTCATGTTTTTCTCTCCTGTTCTCTACTCTAAACAAATCCGCTTTCCTAACTAAGCCTGTATTCAATGTTGCATTGCCCTCTTTGTGTAAGTGAACATTTCTCAATGAATAGTAACGTTCAATTCAACATTCCATAAACCTGTTGTCTAGGAAGAACTTATCTGCTGGAAAACTAAGAGTGAATGCAATGTGCTATTAGCCGGTTATGTACTAGCATATTTTCCTAATGAAAACTAACCGTGAACTGAAAAGATTAGAAGCTGCTTCAATACCAACCTAGGTTGTGCATAAAAAAAACAGAGAAGTTCGACTTCTGTAATGAAATTGTGTATAACATTGCATTACCCTTTGAAATCATGGAAAGATTTCAAAGTTCTGTAGTCCCGCTGTTTGAAATGAACGTTTATCACTGAAGACTAACCGCGAATTCAATGTTCTGTAATTTCATTACAGCCAACATTCCAATGGTAATCTAAGATTGTTTTCAAAGTTCGATCAGAAGTTATATGCACGGAACATTTCCTATTGAAAACGAAGATGAACTCAAAGGGCTAGAACTGTGTGAATACTAGGAATGTTTCCTGTTGAAAACTGTGTACAATAAACAATTCTCTTTCAAAAGTAGGAGCGAATTCAACGTTCTCCGATCGTATTGTGTAGGAAGCTCAATTCCCGTCTTAAAGTAGGCGTAATTAACAGTTTCTTTCACCTGTTATCTGGTAGGATCAGTTGCTATTGAAAAATCCGAAGGAATTCAAAGAGTAGTACATCTTGGATTCTTTCGTTTCTCATTGAAAACTCATCGTGAATGTCATGTTTTTCTGTCCTGTTCTCTACTCTAAACAAATCCGCTTTCCTAACTAAGCCTGTATTCAATGTTGCATTGCCCTGTTTGTGTAAGTGAACATTTCTCAATGAATAGTAACGTTCGAGTTTTGTAATAAAATTGTGTATAACATTGAATTACCCTTTGAAATCTATCCTTGATTTCAAAGTTTTGTAGTCCCGCTGTTTGAAATGAACGTTTATCATTGAAGACTAACCGCGAATTCAATGTTCTGTAATTTCATTACAGCCAACATTCCAATGGTAATCTAAGATTGTTTTCAAAGTTCGATCAGAAGTTATATGCTCGGAACATTTCCTATTGGAAACGAAGATGAACTCAAAGGGCTAGAACTGTGTGAATACGAGGAATGATTCCTGTTGAAAACTGTGTACAATAAACAATTCTCTTTCAAAAGTAGGAGCGAATTCAACGTTCTATGATCGTATTGTGTAGGAAGCTCAATTCCCGTCTTAAAGTAAGCGTAATTAACAGTTTCTTTCACCCGTTATCTCATAGGATCAGTTGCTATTGAAAAATCCCAAGGAATTCAAAGAGTAGTACATCTTGGATTCTTTCCTTTCTCTTTGAAAACTCATCGTGAATGTCATGTTGTTCTGTCCTGTTCTCTACTCTAAACAAATCCGCTTTCCTTCCTAAGCCTGTATTCAATGTTTCATTGCCCTGTTTGTGTAAGTGAACATTTCTCAATGAATAGTAACATTCAATTCAACGTTCCATAAACCTGTTGTCTAGGAAGAACATATCTGCTGGAAAACTAAGAGTGAATGCAATGTGCTATTAGCCGGTTATGTACTAGCATATTTTCCTAATGAAAACTAACCGTGAACTTAAAAGATTAGAAGCTGCTTCAATACCAACCTAGGTTGTGCATAAAAAAAAACAGAGAAGTTCGACTTCTGTAATGAAATTGTGTATAATATTGCTTTACCCTTTGAAATCATGGAAAGATTTCAAAGTTCTGTAGTCCCGCTGTTTGAAATGAACGTTTATCACTGAAGACTAACCGCGAATTCAATGTTCTGTAATTTCATTACAGACAACATTCCAATGGTAATCTAAGATTGTTTTCAAAGTTCGATCAGAAGTTATATGCTCGGAACATTTCTTATTGAAAACGGCGATGAACTCAAAGGGCTAGAACTGTGTGAATACTAGGAATGTTTCCTGTTGAAAACTGTGTACAATAAACAATTCTCTTTCAAAAGTAGGAGCGAATTCAACGTTCTATGATCGTATTGTGTAGGAAGTTCAATTCCCGTCTTAAAGTAAGCGTAATTGACAGTTTCATTCACCGGTTACCTGGTAGGATCAGTTGCTATTGAAAAAATCCCAAGGAATTCAAAGAGTAGTACATCTTGGATTCTTACCTTTCTCATTGAAAACTCTTCGTGAATGTCATGTTGTTCTGTCCTGTTCTCTACTCTAAACAAATCCGCTTTCCTAACTAAGCTTGTATTTAATGTTGCGTAGTCCTGTTTTCTACGTGAACATTTCAAAATGAATAGTAATGTTCAATACCACGTCGCATAAACCTGTTGTCTATGATAACGTTATCCGCTGGAAAACTAAGAGTGAATGCAATGTGCTATTAGCCGTTTAATTCCTAGCATCATTTACTAATGAAAACTAACCAGGAACTGAAAAGATTAGAAGCTGCTTCAATACCAACATAGGTTGTGCAAGAAAACTAACAGAGAAAGTCGAGTTCTGTAATAAAATTGTGTATAACATTGAATTACCCTTTGAAATCTATCCTTGATTTCAAAGTTCTGTAGTCCCGCTGTTTGAAATGAACGTTTATCATTGAAGACTAACCGCGAATTCAATGTTCTGTAATTTCATTACAGCCAACATTCCAATGGTAATCTAAAATTGTTTTCAAAGTTCGATCAGAAGTTATATGCTCGGAACATTTCCTATTGAAAACGAAGATGAACTCAAAGGGCTAGAACTGTGTGAATACTAGGAATGTTTCCAGTTGAAAACTGTGTACAATAAACAATTTTCTTTCAAAAGTAGGAGCGAATTCAACGTTCTATGATCGTATTGTGTAGGAAGCTCAATTCCCGTCTTAAAGTAAGCGTAATTAACAGTTTCTTTCACCCGTTATCTGGTAGGATCAGTTGCTATTGAAAAATCCCAAGGAATTCAACGAGTAGTACATCTTGGATTCTTACCTTTCTCATTGAAAACTCATCGTGAATGTCATGTTGTTCTGTCCTGTTCTCTACTCTAAACAAATCCGCCTTCCTAACTAAGCCTGTATTTAATGTTGCGTAGTCCTGTTTTCTACGTGAACATTTCAAAATGAATAGTAATGTTCAATACCACGTCGCATAAACCTGTTGTCTATGATAACGTTATCCGCTGGAAAACTAAGAGTGAATGCAATGTGCTATTGGCCGGTTAAGTCCTAGCATAATTTCCTAATGAAAACTAACCATGAACTGAAAAGATTAGAAGCTGCTTCAATACCAACATCGGTTGATCAAGAAAACTAACAGATAAAGTCGAGTTCTGTAATAAAATTGTGTATAACATTGAATTACCCTTTTAAATCTATCCTTGATTTCAATGTTCTGTAGTCCCGCTGTTTGAAATGAACGTTTATCATTGAAGACTAACCGCGAATTCAATGTTCTGTAATTTCATTACAGCCAACATTCCAATGGTAATCTAAAATTGTTTTCAAAGTTCGATCAGAAGTTATATGCTCGGAACATTTCCTATTGAAAACGAAGATGAACTCAAAGGGCTAGAACTGTGTGAATACTAGGAATGTTTCCAGTTGAAAACTGTGTACAATAAACAATTCTCTTTCAAAAGTAGGAGCGAATTCAACGTCCTATGATCGTATTGTGTAGGAAGCTCAATTCCCGTCTTAAAGTAAGCGTAATTAACAGTTTCTTTCACCCGTTATCTGGTAGGATCAGTTGCTATTGAAAAATCCCAAGGAATTCAAAGAGTAGTACATCTTGGATTCTTACCTTTCTCATTGAAAACTCATCGTGAATGTCATGTTGTTCTGTCCTGTTCTCTACTCTAAACAAATCCGCCTTCCTAACTAAGCCTGTATTTAATGTTGCGTAGTCCTGTTTTCTACGTGAACATTTCAAAATGAATAGTAATGTTCAATACCACGTCGCATAAACCTGTTGTCTATGATAACGTTATCCGCTGGAAAACTAAGAGTGAATGCAATGTGCTATTGGCCGGTTAAGTCCTAGCATAATTTACTAATGAAAACTAACCATGAACTGAAAAGATTAGAAGCTGCTTCAATACCAACATCGGTTGTGCAAGAAAACTAACAGATAAAGTCGAGTTCTGTAATAAAATTGTGTATAACATTGAATTACCCTTTTAAATCTATCCTTGATTTCAAAGTTCTGTAGTCCCGCTGTTTGAAATGAACGATTATCATTGAAGACTAACTGCGAATTCAATGTTCTGTAATTGCATTACAGCCAACATTCCAATGGTAATCTAAGATTGTTTTCAAAGTTCGATCAGAAGTTATATGCTCGGAACATTTCCTATTGAAAACGAAGATGAACTCAAAGGGCTAGAACTGTGTGAATACTAGGAATGTTTCCTGTTGAGAACTGTGTACAATAAACAATTCTCTTTCAAAAGTAGGAGCGAATTCAACGTTCTATGATCGTATTGTGTAGGAAGCTCAATTCCCATCTTAATGTAAGCGTAATTAACAGTTTCTTTCACCCGTTATCTGGTAGGATCAGTTGTTATTGAAAATTCCCAAGGAATTCAAAGAGTAGTACATCTTGGATTCTTACCTTTCTCATTGAAAACTCATCGTGAATGTCATGTTTTTCTGTTCTGTTCTCTACTCTAAACAAATCCGCCTTCCTAACTAAGCCTGTATTTAATGTTGCGTAGTCCTGTTTTCTACGTGAACATTTCCAAATGAATAGTAATGTTCAATACCACGTCACATAAACCTGTTGTCTATGATAACGTTATCCGCTGGAAAACTAAGAGTGAATGCAATGTGCTATTGGCCGGTTAAGTCCTAGCATCATTTACTAATGAAAACTAACCATGAACTGAAAAGATTAGAAGCTGCTTCAATACCAACATAGTTTGTGCAAGAAAACAAACAAAGTCGAGTTCTGTAATAAAATTGTGTATAACATTGAATTACCCTTTGAAATCTATCCTTGATTTCAAAGTTCTGTAGTCCCGCTGTTTGAAATGAACGTTTATCATTGAAGACTAACCGCGAATTCAATGTTCTGTAATTTCATTACAGCCAACATTCCAATGGTAATCTAAGATTGTTTTCAAAGTTCGATCAGAAGTTATATGCTCGGAACATTTCCTATTGAAAACGAAGATGAACTCAAAGGGCTAGAACTGTGTGAATACTAGGAATGTTTCCAGTTGAAAACTGTGTACAATAAACAATTCTCTTTCAAAAGTAGGAGCGAATTCAACGTTCTATGATCGTATTGTGTAGGAAGCTCAATTCCCGTCTTAAAGTGAGCATAATTGACAGTTTCATTCACCGGTTATCTCATAGTATCAGTTGCTATTGAAAAATCCCAAGGAATTCAAAGAGTAGTACATCTTGGATTCTGCCCTTTCTCATTGAAAACTCATCGTGAATGTCATGTTGTTCTGTCCTGTTCTCTACTCTAAACAAATCCGCTTTCCTAACTAAGCCTGTATTTAATGTTGCGTAGTCCTGTTTTCTACGTGAACATTTCAAAATGAATAGTAATGTTCAATACCACGTCTCATAAACCTGTTGTCTATGATAACGTTATCCGCTGGAAAACTAAGAGTGAATGCAATGTGCTATTGGCCGGTTAAGTCCTAGCATAATTTACTAATGAAAACTAACCATGAACTGAAAAGATTAGAAGCTGCTTCAATACCAACATCGGTTGATCAAGAAAACTAACAGATAAAGTCGAGTTCAGTAATAAAATTGTGTATAACATTGAATTACCCTTTTAAATCTATCCTTGATTTCAATGTTCTGTAGTCCCGCTGTTTGAAATGAACGATTATCATTGAAGACTAACTGCGAATTCAATGTTCTGTAATTTTATTACAGCCAACATTCCAATGGTAATCTATGATTGTTTTCAAAGTTCGATCAGAAGTTATATGCTCGGAACATTTCCTATTGAAAACGAAGATGAACTCAAAGGGCTAGAACTGTGTGAATACTAGGAATGTTTCCTGTTGAAAACTGTGTACAATAAACAATTCTCTTTCAAAAGTAGGAGCGAATTCAACGTTCTATGATCGTATTGTGTAGGAAGCTCAATTTCCGGCTTAAAGTGAGCATAATTGACAGTTTCATTCACCGGTTATCTCATAGGATCAGTTGCTATTGAAAAATCCCAAGGAATTCAAAGAGTAGTACATCTTGGATTCTTTCGTTTCTCATTGAAAACTCATCATGAATGTCATTTTGTTCTGTCCTGTTCTCTACTGTAAACAAATCCGCTTTCCTAACTAAGCCTGTATTTAATGTTGCGTAGTCCTGTTTTCTACGTGAACATTTCAAAATGAATAGTAATGTTCAATACCACGTCGCATAAACCTGTTGTCTATGATAACGTTATCCGCTGGAAAACTAAGAGTGAATGCAATGTGCTATTGGCCGGTTAAGTCCTAGCATCATTTACTAATGAAAACTAACCAGGAACTGAAAAGATTAGAAGCTGCTTCAAAACCAACATAGGTTGTGCAAGAAAACTAACAGAGAAAATCGAGTTCTGTAATAAAATTGTGTATAACATTGAATTACCCTTTTAAATCTATCCTTGATTTCAAAGTTCCGTAGACCCGCTGTTTGAAATGAACGTTTATCATTGAAGACTAACCGCGAATTCAATGTTCTGTAATTTCATTACAGCCAACATTCCAATGGTATTCTAAGGTTGTTTTCAAAGTTCGATCAGAAGTTATATGCTCGGAACATTTCCTATTGAAAACGAAGATGAACTCAAAGGGCTAGAACTGTGTGAATACTAGGAATGTTTCCTGTTGAAAACTGTGTACAAGAAACAATTCTCTTTCAAAAGTAGGAGCGAATTCAACGTTCTATGATCGTATTGTGTAGGAAGCTCAATTCCCGTCTTAAAATGAGCATAATTGACAGTTTCATTCACCGGTTATCTCATAGGATCAGTTGCTATTGAAAAATCCCAAGGAATTCAAAGAGTAGTACATCTTGGATTCTTTCGTTTCTCATTGAAAACTCATCGTGAATGTCATGTTTTTCTGTACTGTTCTCTACTCTAAACAAATCCGCTTTCCTAACTAAGCCTGTATTCAATGTTGCATTGCCCTGTTTGTGTAAGTGAACATTTCTCAATGAATAGTAATGTTCAATTCAACGTTCCATAAACCTGTTGTCTAGGAAGAACTTATCTGCTGGAAAACTAAGAGTGAATGCAATGTGCTATTAGCCGGTTATGTACTAGCATATTTTACTAATGAAAACTAACCGTGAACTGAAAAGATTAGAAGCTGCTTCAATACCAACCTAGGTTGTGCATAAAAAAAACAGAGAAGTTCGACTTCTGTAATGAAATTGTGTAAAACATTGCATTACCCTTTGAAATCATGGAAAGATTTCAAAGTTCTGTAGTCCCGCTGTTTGATATGAACGTTTATCACTGAAGACTAACCGCGAATTCAATGTTCTGTAATTTCATTACAGAAAACATTCCAATGGTAATCTAAGATTGTTTTCAAAGTTCGATCAGAAGTTATATGCTCAGAACATTTCTTATTGAAAACGAAGTTGAATTCAAAGGGCTAGAACTGTGTGAATACTGAGAATGTTTCCTGTTGATAACTGTACAATAAACAATTCTCTTTCAAAAGTAGGAGCGAATTCAACGTTCTATGATCGTATTGTGTAGGAAGCTCAATTCCCGTCTTAAAGTAAGCGTAATTGACAGTTTCATTCACCGGTTACCTGGTAGGATCAGTTGCTATTGAAAAATCCCAAGGAATTCAAAGAGTAGTACATCTTGGATTCTGCCGTTTCTCATTGAAAACTCATCGTGAATGTCATGTTGTTCTGTCCTGTTCTCTACTCTAAACAAATCCGCTTTCCTAACTAAGCTTGTATTTAATGTTGCGTAGTCCTGTTTTCTACGTGAACATTTCAAAATGAATAGTAATGTTCAATACCACGTCGCATAAACCTGTTGTCTATGATAACGTTATCCGCTGAAAAACTAAGAGTGAATGCAATGTGCTATTAGCCGGTTATGTACTAGCATATTTTACTAATGAAAACTAACCGTGAACTGAAAAGATTAGAAGCTGCTTCAATACCAACCTAGGATGTGCATAAAAAAAACAGAGAAGGACTTCCGGTTAAGATGGCGGCGTAGGTACCACGCCAAAACAGCCTGATGGGGGAAGACCAAAAAAAACTCAGCAAAATACACACTTTTACTAAAAAGTGAGGTGTATAGGAAGTTGAGGCGGCAGCGGAGAAGTAGAAGTGTTATAGAGCATCCAGAGCCTGCACAGGCGGGAACAGCGGCTCCGGGGCGACTCAGCCACCCGCCGCAACCGCGGAGCGGCAGAAAACCGCCGGACTCTCGGCTCGAGCCGCAGGACAAGCCAGGTGCGGGATTTTCCCCTCACACCGCGCTCTCCGCAACTCGGGAAACGTGAGGGGAGAGTGGCAGCGAGCAACGGAGGGAGGAGCAGACCGCGAGGTAAAAGCACACGATACAACCAGAACAGCCGCGGCTCCCTCCCCTCCCCTGCCGCCTGAACCCAGCTCCAGCGAACACAGCAGCAGCCCGGGACCCGGCCACGCCAACTTGGGCTGACGGCGGGACCCAAGCAGGAGCAGAATTTGGCAGCAACTTCAGCGGCTCCAGCACCGGTACCAGTGGCCCCAGCAGCAGCGGACCCAGGAGAGCAGCGGCTTCGGGGTGAGCAGCAGCAGTGGACACGACAACGGCAGCTTCAGCAGTGGTGGGGGCTCCGGCGGTGGCACCTACAACAGCTGCAGAGGCTCAGTTTGCCCCGTAGGAAAAGCAAGTGCCCAGCTCCAGAAATCAGAACAGCAGCCCGACGACCCAGGCAGCAACTTGACTGAGACCACAATCACCCAAGGTAACTGGGATTGCACCAGGGAAGGGTCTCACCTGGTCACAAGCTGACTTGGATACCTCAACAGACCAGAAATCTAAACCTCTTTGTTGATAGAGGATCTGGTCATTATAATAACTACTCTTGCATACATACTCGGGGCTGTTTTTGATGGAATGGGTACAGTGTTTAGCTAAATTTTAGAATCTACCAGTATATTATTCCACTCAGCCTGCTTGAATACTCCTATAGCAGGGAAACTCAACCCCTAAGAACATCTTTGTAGATACTCTGAGAGTCTTAAGAGCCACACCTAATACCTTAAGGTCCTACCCTGAAAATATTTTACACCAAATCAATTGATACAGCTAAGAATACACAGCTAGCTAGAAAATCCAAGCATTAACTTAATCCAAGATGCAAAAATATATACATTATAACACAAGAAACACTAAAAAGCAAGACGATATAAATCCACCTAAAAGTATTAATGCATCAGAAATGTCCTCCAGTGAGAAAGAGTTAGAGGAAATGCCTGAGAAAGAGTTCAAAAGAATAATTATAAATATGTTCAAAGAGGTCAAAGAACACATGAAAACAATCAAAGAAGAAATCAAAGAGGAAATCAAAGAGGAATTCAAAGGAATCAAAGAAGAGGCAGGACACCAATTTAATGAAATAAAGAAGGCAATACAAGACATAAATAGAGAAATAGAAATAATAAAGAAAAACCAGTCAGAATTACTAGCAATGAAGAACACAGTTAATGAAATAAAAAACTCTGTAGAAAATCTCACCAGTAGGATGGATGAGGGAGAGGACAGAATATCTAAGCTAGAAGATCAGGTGGCAGACCTAATGCAGTCCAACAAAGAGAAAGACAAACTTATAGAAAAGTATGAGTGGGACTTTCAAGATATTCGGGACACTATGAAAAGATCCAATATAAGAATTCAGGGCATAGTAGAAGGAGAAGAATTCCACTCCAGAGGCATAGTAGGCATCTTCAACAAAATCATAGAGGAAAATTTTCCCCAAATTGGGAAAGAGGTGCCAATACAGATACAGGAAGCCTTTAGAACCCCAGCCAGACAAAACCCAGAAAGAAACTCTCCTCGCCACATTATACTCAAACTTCCAAACACACAAACCAAAGAAAAAATATTGAAAGCAGTTAGAGAGAAAAATCAAGTTACCTACAAAAGCAAGCCCATCAGGATTACAGCAGATTATTCAACACAAACTTTTAAAGCCAGAAGGGCCTGGAGTGATATATTCCAAGTTCTGAAAGATAACAACTGTCAACCAAGGTTACTTTATCCTGCAAAGTTATCCATCCAAATAGATGGAGAAATAAAGACATTCCATGACAAAAGCAGGTTAAAGGAATATCTGAAGACAAAACCAGCTCTACAGAAAATACTTGATAGAATCCTCCATGCTGAACAAAAGGAAAAGCACACATATAAGGAACCTAGAAAAAACCAGCCATACTCAAATACCAGTTAACAGAAGAGAGCACAGGTAGAACCAGTAACACACACACACACACACACAAATGGCAAACATAAATACACACCTTTCAATAATATCTCTTAATATCAACGGTCTCAATGCCCCAACGAAAAGACATAGATTTGCAGACTGGGTTAAAAAGCAGGATCCTACAATTTGTTGTCTTCAAGAAACTCACCTTTCTACAAAGGATAGACATTATCTTAGGGTGAAAGGTTGGAAGACGGTGTTTCAAGCAAATGGGCCTAGAAAACAAACAGGGGTTGCTATCCTAATATCAGACAGGGTGGACTTTAGTCCGAAATTAGTCAAAAAAGATAAGGAAGGTCACTTTATATTGATTAAGGGCACACTCCACCAGGAGGACATTACAATCCTAAACATATATGCACCTAACATGGGGGCTCCCAAATTCGTCAAACAAACACTATTAGAACTAAGGTCACAGATAACACCAAACACGGTGGTGGTGGGTGACTTTAACACCCCACTCTCATCAATTGACAGGTCATCCAGGGAAAGAATAAACAGAGAGGCATCTGGACTAAATGAGGTCATAGAAGATATGGACCTAACAGATATATACAGGACATTTCATCCAAAGGCTGCAGAATATACATTCTTTTCAGCAGCACATGGAACATTCTCTAAAATAGACCATATATTAGGACACAAAGCAAATCTTAACAAATTCAGGAAAATTGAAATAATTCCTTGCATTCTATCTGACCACAATGGAATTAAACTACAAATCAGTAGCAAGAAAGGCTATAGAGCATACACAAAATCATGGAAGCTAAACAATACATTACTAAATGATGAGTGGGTCAATGAAGAAATCAAAAAGGAAATCAAAAAATTTATAGAGTCAAATGATAATGAGAACACAACATACCAAAATCTCTGGGACACAATGAAGGCAGTTCTAAGAGGTAAATTTATAGCCTTAAGTGCCTATATTAAGAAATTAGAAAGGTCGCAAGTAAACGACCTAATGCTTCGCCTTAAAGCCTTGGAAAAAGAAGAACAAGGCAAACCAAAAAGTAGTAGACGGGAAGAAATAATAAAGATTAGGGCAGAAATTAATGAAATAGAAACAAAAAGAACAATCCAAAGAATTAATGAAACAAAGAGTTGGTTCTTTGAAAGGATAAACAAGATTGATAAACCCTTAGCAAATCTGACCAAAAGAAAGAGAGAAGAGACACAAATTAATAAAATCAGAGATGAACAAGGTAACATCACAACAGATTCCAGAGAAATTCAAAAAATTATAGGGACATACTATAAAAGCATATACTCCACAAAGTATGAAAATCTGAAAGAAATGGATGATTTCCTTGATCTATATGACCTACCTAAATTAAATCAAAATGAGATTAATCACTTAAATAGACCTATAACAAACATGGAGATCCGAGCAGTTATCAATAATCTCCCAACTAAAAAAAGCCCAGGCCCGGATGGATTCACTGCTGAATTTTACCAGACTTTTAAGGAAGAGCTAACACCATTGCTTCTTAAGCTTTTCCAGGAAATAGAAAAAGAAGGAATCCTACCAAACTCCTTCTATGAGGCCAGCATCACCCTGATACCAAAACCAGGCAAAGATAGAACAAAAAAAGAAAATTACAGACCAATCTCCCTCATGAACATAGATGCAAAAATTCTCAACAAAATATTGGCAAACAGAATACAAGAGTATATCAAAAAGATCATTCACCCTGACCAAGTAGGCTTTATCCCAGAGATGCAGGGATGGTTCAACATACGCAAATCTATAAATGTAATACATTACATAAATGGGTTGAAGGACAAAAATCACATGATCATCTCATTAGATGCAGAGAAAGCATTTGACAAAATCCAACATCCCTTCATGATAAAAGTCCTACAGAGACTGGGAATAGAAGGAACATATCTCAATATAATAAAGGCTATATATGACAAGCCTACAGCCAACATATTACTAAATGGGGAAAAACTGGAAGCTTTTCCACTAAAATCAGGAACAAGACAAGGGTGTCCACTGTCTCCACTTCTATTTAATATAGTTTTGGAAGTCTTAGCCATAGCAATAAGGCAAGAGACACACATAAAAGGGATACAAATTGGAAAGGAAGAAATCAAGTTATCATTATTTGCAGATGACATGATTCTATACATAAAGGACCCTAAAGACTCTACTAGCAAGCTGTTAGAGCTAATCAAAACCTACAGCAATGTAGCAGGATACAAAATAAATACACAGAAATCAGTAGCCTTCATATATGCTAACAACAAACACACAGAGGATGAAATCAGAGAATCACTCCCATTCACAATTGCATCAAAAAAAATAAAATACCTTGGAATAAACCTAACTAAGGAAGTAAAGAATCTATACAATGAGAACTTTAAGACACTCAAGCGAGAAATTGCAGAAGACACTAGAAAGTGGAGAAACATCCCTTGTTCCTGGCTTGGAAGAATCAATATCGTGAAAATGGCAATCTTACCTAAAGCAATCTACACATTTAATGCAATCCCTATCAAAATTCCAAAGGCTTTCTTCATGGAAATAGAAAAAACAATCCAAAAATTCATTTGGAATCATAAAAAACCTCGAATATCTAAAATAATACTGAGCAACAAAAAAGAGGCTGGTGGTATCACCATACCTGATTTTAACCTATACTACAGAGCCATAGTAACAAAAACAGCATGGTACTGGCACAAAAACAGACATGTAGATCAGTGGAACAGAATAGAGGACCCAGATGTAAGCCCAAGTAGCTATAGCCACCTGATATTCGATAAAAATGCCAAAAATACTCATTGGAGAAGAGACAGCCTCTTCAGCAAATGGTGTTTTGAAAACTGGATAAATATCTGCAGAAGGATGAAAATAGATTCTTCTCTCTGGCCATGCACAAGAATTAAGTCCAAATGGATTAAAGACCTTAACATCAGACCGGAAACTTTGAAACTGCTAGAGGAAAAAGTAGGGGAAACCCTCCAACATATTGGTCTTGGCAAAGACTTTCTAAATACAACCCCAATTGCTCAGGCAATAAAACCACAGATTAACCACTGGGACCTAATGAAATTACAAAGATTTTGCACCGCAAAGGACACAGTGAAAAAAGCAAAGAGGCAACCTACAGAATGGGAAAAAATCTTCGCCAGCTATATATCTGATAAAGGATTAATATCTAGTATATACAAAGAACTCAAAAAGTTAACTAATAAGGAATCAAACAGGCCAATCAAAAAATGGGCTAAGGAGCTAAATAGAGAGTTCTCAAAGGAAGAAATACGAATGGCATATAAGCACCTAAAAAAATGTTCTACGTCACTAGTCATCAGGGAAATGCAGATTAAAACTACATTGAGATTCCATCTCACTCCTGTCAGATTGGCCACCATCATGAAAACAAATGATCATAAATGTTGGCGGGGATGTGGAAAAAAAGGAACCCTTCTGCACTGCTGGTGGGAATGCAATCTGGTCCAGCCATTGTGGAAAACAGTGTGGAGGTTCCTAAAGCAGCTAGAGATTGATCTACCATATGACCCAGCTATAGCACTCCTAGGCATATATCCAAAGGATTCATCTCATTTCCTTAGAAGTACATGCTCAACCATGTTTATTGCTGCTCAATTTATAATAGCTGGGAAATGGAACCAGCCTAGATGTCCCTCAACAGATGAGTGGATAATGAAGATGTGGTACATTTATACAATGGAGTTCTACTCAGCGGTAAAGAAAAATGAAGTTATGAAATTTGCAGAAAAATGGATGGACCTGGAAAGTATTATACTAAGTCAGGTAACCCAGGCCCAGAAAGCCAAGCGCCACATGTTCTCCCTCATATGGGGATCCTAGCTACAGATGACTGGGCTTCTGTGTGAGAATGAAAATACTTAGTAGCAGAGGCCAGTAAGCTGAAAAGGAGACATAAAGGGTGGAGAAAGGAAGGGAGGAGGATACTTAATAGGTTGATATTGTATATATGTAATTACAATGATTGTAATGGGGAGGTAATATGATTGAGAATGGAATTTCAAACGGGAAAGTGTGGGGGTGGGGAGGGAGGGAATTACCATGGGATATATTTTATAATCATGGAAAATGTTAATAAAAATTTAAAAAAAAAAAATAAAAAAAAATAAAGGAGTGAAAAAAAAAAACAAACAAACAAACAAAAAAAAACAGAGAAGTTCGACTTCTGTAATGAAATTGTGTATAACATTGCATTACCCTTTGAAATCATGGAAAGATTTCAAAGTTCTGTAGTCCCGCTGTTTGAAATGAACGTTTATCACTGAAGACTAACCGCGAATTCAATGTTCTGTAATTTCATTACAGACAACATTCCAATGGTAATCTAAGATTGTTTTCAAAGTTCGATCAGAAGTTATATGCTCAGAACATTTCTTATTGAAAACGAAGTTGAATTCAAAGGGCTAGAACTGTGTGAATACTGAGAATGTTTCCTGTTGATAACTGTACAATAAACAATTCTCTTTCAAAAGTAGGAGCGAATTCAACGTTCTATGATCGTATTGTGTAGGAAGCTCAATTAACGTCTTAAAGTAAGCGTATTTGACAGTTTCATTCACCGGTTACCTGGCAGTATCAGTTGCTATTGAAAAATCCTAAGGAATTCAAAGAGCAGTACATCTTGGATTCTTTCGTTTCTCATTGAAAACTCATCATGAATGTCATGTTGTTCTGTCCTGTTCTCTACTCTAAACAAATCCGCTTTCCTAACTAAGCTTGTATTTAATGTTGCGTGGTCCTGTTTTCTACGTGAACATTTCAAAATGAATAGTAATGTTCAATACCACGTCGCATAAACCTGTTGTCTATGATAACGTTATCCGCTGGAAAACTAAGAGTGAATGCAATGTGCTATTGGCCGGTTAAGTCCTAGCATCATTTACTAATGAAAACTAACCATGAACTGAAAAGATTAGAAGCTGCTTCAATACCAACATAGGTTGTGCAAGAAACTAACAGAGAAAGTCGAGTTCTGTAATAAAATTGTGTATTACATTGCATTACCCTTTGAAATCTATCCTTGATTTCAAAGTTCTGTAGTCCCGCTGTTTGAAATGAACGTTTTTCACTGAAGACTAACCGCGAATTCAATGTTCTGTAATTTCATTACAGCCAACATTCCAATGGTATTCTAAGATTGTTTTCAAAGTTCGATCAGAAGTTATACGCTCGGAACATTTCCTATTGAAAACGAAGATGAACTCAAAGGGCTAGAACTGTGTGAATACTAGGAATGTTTCCTGTTGAAAACTGTGTACAAGAAACAATTCTCTTTCAAAAGTAGGAGCGAATTCAACGTTCTATGATCGTATTGTGTAGGAAGCTCAATTCCCGTCTTAAAGTGAGCATAATTGACAGTTTCATTCACCGGTTATCTCATAGGATCAGTTGCTATTGAAAAATCCCAAGGAATTCAAAGAGTAGTACATCGTGGATTCTTTCGTTTCTCATTGAAAACTCATCGTGAATGTCATGTTTTTCTGTACTGTTCTCTACTCTAAACAAATCTGCTTTCCTAACTAAGCCTGTATTCAATGTTGCATTACCCTGTTTGTGTAAGTGAACATTTCTCAATGAATAGTAACGTTCAATTCAACGTTCCATAAACCTGTTGTCTAGGAAGAACTTATCTGCTGGAAAACTAAGAGTGAATGCAATGTGCTATTAGCCGGTTATGTACTACCATATTTTACTAATGAAAACTAACCGTGAACTGAAAAGATTAGAAGCTGCTTCAATACCAACCTAGGTTGTGCATAAAACAAACAGAGAAGTTCGACTTCTGTAATGAAATTGTGTATAACATTGCATTACCTTTGAAATCATGGAAAGATTTCAAAGTTCTGTAGTCCCGCTGTTTGAAATGAACGTTTATCACTGAAGACTAACCGCGAATTCAATGTTCTGTAATTTCATTACAGACAACATTCCAATGGTAATCTAAGATTGTTTTCAAAGTTCGATCAGAAGTTATATGCTCAGAACATTTCTTATTGAAAACGAAGTTGAATTCAAAGGGCTAGAACTGTGTGAATACTGAGAATGTTTCCTGTTGATAACTGTACAATAAACAATTCTCTTTCAAAAGTAGGAGCAAATTCAACGTTCTATGATCGTATTGTGTAGGAAGCTCAATTCCCGTCTTAAAGTAAGCGTAATTGACAGTTTCATTCACCGGTTACCTGGTAGGATCAGTTGCTATTGAAAAATCCCAAGGAATTCAAAGAGTAGTACATCTTGTATTCTGCCCTTTCTCATTGAAAACTCATCGTGAATGTCATGTTGTTCTGTCCTGTTCTCTACTCTAAACAAATCAGCTTTCCTAACTAAGCTTGTATTTAATGTTGCGTAGTCCTGTTTTCTACGTGAACATTTCAAAATGAATAGTAATGTTCAATACCACGTCGCATAAACCTGTTGTCTATGATAACGTTATCCGCTGGAAAACTAAGAGTGAATGCAATGTGCTATTGGCTGGTTAAGTCCTAGCATCATTTACTAATGAAAACTAACCATGAACTGAAAAGATTAGAAGCTGCTTCAATAAAAACATAGGTTGTGCAAGAAAACTAACAATGTCGAGTTCTGTAATAAAATTGTGTATAACATTGAAATACCCTTTGAAATCTATCCTTGATTTCAAAGTTCTGTAGTCCCGCTGTTTGAAATGAACGTTTATCATTGAAGACTAACCGCGAATTCAATGTTCTATAATTTCATTACAGCCAACATTCCAATGGTAATCTAAGATTGTTTTCAAAGTTCGATCAGAAGTTATATGCTCGGAACATTTCCTATTGAAAACGAAGATGAACTCAAAGGGCTAGAACTGTGTGAATACTAGGAATGTTTCCTGTTGAAAACTGTGTACAATAAACAATTCTCTTTCAAAAGTAGGAGCGAATTCAACGTTCTATGATCGTATTGTGTAGGAAGCTCAATTCCCGTCTTAAAGTGAGCATAATTGACAGTTTCATTCACCGGTTATCTCGTAGGATCAGTTGCTATTGAAAAATCCCAAGGAATTCAAAGAGTAGTACATCTTGGATTCTTTCGTTTCTCATTGAAAACTCATCGTGAATGTCATGTTGTTCTGTCCTGTTCTCTACTCTAAACAAATCCGCTTTCCTAACTAAGCCTGTATTTAATGTTGCGTAGTCCTGTTTTCTACGTGAACATTTCAAAATGATTAGTAATGTTCAATACCATGTCGCATAAACCTGTTGTCTATGATAACGTTATCCGCTGGAAAACTAAGAGTGAATGCAATGTGCTATTGGCCGGTTAAATCCTAGCATCAGTTACTAATGAAAACTAACCAGGAACTGAAAAGATTAGAAGCTGCTTCAATACCAACATAGGTTGTGCAAGAAAACTAACAGAGAAAGTCGAGTTCTGTAATAAAATTGTGTATAACATTGAATTACCCTTTGAAATCTATCCTTGATTTCAAAGTTCTGTAGTCCCGCTGTTTGAAATGAACGTTTATCATTGAAGACTAACCGCGAATTCAATGTTCTGTAATTTCATTACAGCCAACATTCCAATGGTAATCTAAGATTGTTTTCAAAGTTCGATCAGAAGTTATATGCTCAGAACATTTCTTATTGAAAACGAAGTTGAATTCAAAGGGCTAGAACTGTGTGAATACTGAGAATGTTTCCTGTTGATAACTGTACAATAAACAATTCTCTTTCAAAAGTAGGAGCGAATTCAAAGTTCTATGATCGTATTGTGTAGGAAGCTCAATTCCCGTCTTAAAGTAAGCGTATTTGACAGTTTCATTCACCGGTTACCTGGTAGGATCAGTTGCTATTGAAAAATCCCAAGGAATTCAAAGAGCAGTACATCTTGGATTCTTTCATTTCTCATTGAAAACTCATCGTGAATGTCATGTTGTTCTGTCCTGTTCTCTACTCTAAACAAATCCGCTTTCCTAACTAAGCTTGTATTTAATGTTGCGTGGTCCTGTTTTCTACGTGAACATTTCAAAATGAATAGTAATGTTCAATACCACGTCGCATAAACCTGTTGTCTATGATAACGTTATCCGCTGGAATACTAAGAGTGAATGCAATGTGCTATTGCTCGGTTAAGACCTAGCATCATTTACTAATGAAAACTAACCATGAACTGAAAAGATTAGAAGCTGCTTCAATACCAACATAGGTTGTGCAAGAAACTAACAGAGAAAGTCGAGTTCTGTAATAAAATTGTGTAAAACATTGCATTACCCTTTGAAATCTATCCTTGAATTCAAAGTTCTGTAGTCCCGCTGTTTGAAATGAACGTTTATCATTGAAGACTAACCGCGAATTCAATGTTCTGTAATTTCATTACAGCCAACATTCCAATGGTATTCTAAGATTGTTTTCAAAGTTCGATCAGAAGTTATATGCTCGGAACATTTCCTATTGAAAACGAAGATGAACTCAAAGGGCTAGAACTGTGTGAATACTAGGAATGTTTCCTGTTGAAAACTGTGTACAATAAACAATTCTCTTTCAAAAGTAGGAGCGAATTCAACGTTCTATGATCGTATTGTGTAGGAAGCTCAATTCCCGTCTTAAAGTGAGCATAATTGACAGTTTCATTCACCGGTTATCTCATAGGAACAGTTGCTATTGAAAAATCCCAAGGAATTCAAAGAGTAGTACATCTTGGATTCTTTCGTTTCTCATTGAAAACTCATCGTGAATGTCATGTTGTTCTGTCCTGTTCTCTACTCTAAACAAATCCGCTTTCCTAACTAAGCCTGTATTTAATGTTGCGTAGTCCTGTTTTCTACGTGAACATTTCAAAATGAATAGTAATGTTCAATACCACCTCGCAGAAACCTGTTGTCTATGATAACGTTATCCGCTCGAAAACTAAGAGTGAATGCAATGTGCTATTGGCCGGTTAAATCCTAGCATCAGTTACTAATGAAAACTAACCAGGAACTGAAAAGATTAGAAGCTGCTTCAAAACCAACATAGGTTGTGCAAGAAAAGTACAGAGAAAGTCGAGTTCTGTAATAAAATTGTGTATAACATTGAATTACCCTTTTAAATCTATCCTTGATTTCAAAGTTCCGTAGTCCCGCTGTTTGAAATGAACGTTTATCATTGAAGACTAACCGCGAATTCAATGTTCTGTAATTTCATTACAGCCAACATTCCAATGGTAATCTAAGATTGTTTTCAAAGTTCGATCAGAAGTTATATGCTTGGAACATTTCCTATTGAAAACGAAGATGAACTCAAAGGGCTAGAACTGTGTGAATACTAGGAATGTTTCCTGTGAAAACTGTGTACAATAAACAATTCTCTTTCAAAAGTAGGAGCGAATTCAACGTTCTATGATCGTATTGTGTAGGAAGCTCAATTCCCGTCTTAAAGTGAGCATAATTGACCGTTTCATTCACCGGTTATCTCATAGGATCAGTTGCTATTGAAAAATCCCAAGGAATTCAAAGAGTAGTACATCTTGGATTCTTTCGTTTCTCATTGATAACTCATCGTGAATGTCATGTTGTTCTGTCCTGTTCTCTACTCTAAACAAATCCGCTTTCCTAACTAAGCTTGTATTTAATGTTGCGTGGTCCTGTTTTCTACGTGAACATTTCAAAATGAATATTAATGTTCAATACCACGTCGCATAAACCTGTTGTCTATGACGACGTTATCCGCTGGAATACTAAGAGTGAATGCAATGTGCTATTGCTCGGTTAAGACCTAGCATCATTTACTAATGAAAACTAACCATGAACTGAAAAGATTAGAAGCTGCTTCAATACCAACATAGGTTGTGCAAGAAACTAACAGAGAAAGTCGAGTTCTGTAATAAAATTGTGTAAAACATTGCATTACCCTTTGAAATCTATCCTTGAATTCAAAGTTCTGTAGTCCCGCTGTTTGAAATGAACGTTTATCATTGAAGACTAACCGCGAATTCAATGTTCTGTAATTTCATTACAGCCAACATTCCAATGGTAATCTAAGATTGTTTTCAAAGTTCGATCAGAAGTTGTATGCTCGGAACATTTCCTATTGAAAACGAAGATGAACTCAAAGGGCTAGAACTGTGTGAATACTAGGAATGTTTCCTGTTGAAAACTGTGTACAATAAACAATTCTCTTTCAAAAGTAGGAGCGAATTCAACGTTCTATGATCATATTGTGTAGGAAGCTCAATTCCCATCTTAAAGTGAGCATAATTGACAGTTTCATTCACCGGTTATCTCATAGGATCAGTTGCTATTGAAAAATCCCAAGGAATTCAAAGAGTAGTACATCTTGGATTCTTTCGTTTCTCATTGAAAACTCATCGCGAATGTCATGTTGTTCTGTCCTGTTCTCTACTCTAAACAAATCTGCTTTCCTAACTAAGCCTGTATTCAATGTTGCATTGCCCTGTTTGTGTAAGTGAACATTTCTCAATGAATAGTAACGTTCAATTCAACGTTCCATCAACCTGTTGTCTAGGAAGAACTTATCTGCTGGAAAACTAAGAGTGAATGCAATGTGCTATTAGCCGGTTATGTACTAGCATATTTTACTAATGAAAACTAACCGTGAACTGAAAAGATTAGAAGCTGCTTCAATACCATCCTAGGTTGTGCATAAAAAAAACAGAGAAGTTCGACTTCTGTAATGAAATTGTGTATAACATTGCATTACCCTTTGAAATCATGGAAAGATTTCAAAGTTCTGTAGTCCCGCTGTTTGAAATGAACGTTTATCACTGAAGACTAACCGCGAATTCAATGTTCTGTAATTTCATTACAGACAATATTCCAATGGTAATCTAAGATTGTTTTCAAAGTTCGATCAGAAGTTATAAGCTCAGAACATTTCTTATTGAAAACGAAGTTGAATTCAAAGGGCTAGAACTGTGTGAATACTGAGAATGTTTCCTGTTGATAACTGTACAATAAACAATTCTCTTTCAAAAGTAGGAGCGAATTCAACGTTCTATGATCGTATTGTGTAGGAAGCTCAATTCCCGTCTTAAAGTAAGCGTAATTGACAGTTTCATTCACCGGTTACCTGGTAGGATCAGTTGCTATTGAAAAATCCCAAGGAATTCAAAGAGTAGTACATCTTGGATTCTGTCCTTTCTCATTGAAAACTCATCGTGAATGTCATGTTGTTCTGTCCTGTTCTCTACTCTAAACAAATCTGCTTTCCTAACTAATCTTGTATTTAATGTTGCGTAGTCCTGTTTTCTACGTGAACATTTCAAAATTAATAGTAATGTTCAATACCACGTCGCATAAACCTGTTGTCTATGATAACGTTATCCGCTGGAAAACTAAGAGTGAATGCAATGTGCTATTGGCCGGTTAAGTCCTAGCATCATTTACTAATGAAAACTAACCATGAACTGAAAAGATTAGAAGCTGCTTCAATACCAACATAGGTTGTGCAAGAAAACTAACAGGTAAAGTCGAGTTCTGTAATAAAATTGTGTATAACATTGAATTACACTTTAAAATCTATCCTTGATTTCAAAGTTATGTAGTCCCGCTGTTTGAAATGAACGTTTATCATTGAAGACTAACCGCGAATTCAATGTTCTGTAATTTCATTACAGCCAACATTCCAATGGTAATCTAAGATTGTTTTCAAAGTTCGATCAGAAGTTATATGCTCGGAACATTTCCTATTGAAAACGAAGATGAACTCAAAGGGCTAGAACTGTGTGAATACTAGGAATGTTTCCTGTTGAAAACTGTGTACAATAAACAATTCTCTTTCAAAAGTAGGAGCGAATTCAACGTTCTATGATCGTATTGTGTAGGAAGCTCAATTCCCGTTTTAAAGTAAGCGTAATTAACAGTTTCTTTCACCTGTTATCTGGTAGGATCAGTTGCTATTGAAAAATCCCAAGGAATTCAAAGAGTAGTACATCTTGGATTCTTTCATTTCTCATTGAAAACTCATCGTGAATGTCATGTTGTTCTGTCCTGTTCTCTACTCTAAACAAATGCGCTTTCCTAACTAAGCTTGTATTTAATGTTGCGTAGTCCTGTTTTCTACGTGAACATTTCAAAATGATTAGTAATGTTCAATACCACGTCGCATAAACCTGTTGTCTATGATAACGTTATCCGCTGGAAAACTAAGAGTGAATGCAATGTGCTATTGGCCGGTTAAATCCTAGCATCAGTTACTAATGAAAACTAACCAGGAACTGAAAAGATTAGAAGCTGCTTCAATACCAACATAGGTTGTGCAAGAAAAGTAACAGAGAAAGTCGAGTTCTGTAATAAAATTGTGTATAACATTGAATTACCCTTTGAAATCTATCCTTGATTTCAAAGTTCTGTAGTCCCGCTGTTTGAAGTGAACGTTTATTATTGAAGACTAACCGCGAATTCAATGTTCTATAATTTCATTACAGCCAACATTCCAATGGTAATCTAAGATTGTTTTCAAAGTTCGATCAGAAGTTATATGCTCAGAACATTTCTTATTGAAAACGAAGTTGAATTCAAAGGGCTAGAACTGTGTGAATACTGAGAATGTTTCCTGTTGATAACTGTACAATAAACAATTCTCTTTCAAAAGTAGGAGCGAATTCAACGTTCTATGATCGTATTGTGTAGGAAGCTCAATTCCCGTCTTAAAGTAAGCGTATTTGACAGTTTCATTCACCGGTTACCTCGTAGGATCAGTTGCTATTGAAAAATCCCAAGGAATTCAAAGAGCAGTACATCTTGGATTCTTTCATTTCTCATTGAAAACTCATCGTGAATGTCATGTTGTTCTGTCCTGTTCTCTACTCTAAACAAATCCGCTTTCCTAACTAAGCTTGTATTTAATGTTGCGTGGTCCTGTTTTCTACGTGAACATTTCTAAATGAATAGTAATGTTCAATACCACGTCGCATAAACCTGTTGTCTATGATAACGTTATCCGCTGGAAAACTAAGAGTGAATGCAATGTGTTATTGGCCGGTTAAGTCCTAGCATCATTTACTAATGAAAACTAACCATGTACTGAAAAGATTAGAAGCTGCTTCAATACCAACATAGGTTGTGCAAGAAAACTAACAGGTAAAGTCGAGTTCTGTAATAAAATTGTGTATAACATTGAATTACCCTTTGAAATCTATCCTTGATTTCAAAGTTCTGTAGTCCCGCTGTTTGAAATGAACGTTTATCATTGAAGACTAACCGCGAATTCAATGTTCTGTAATTTCATTACAGCCAACATTCCAATGGTAATCTAAGATTGTTTTCAAAGTTCGATCAGAAGTTATATGCTCGGAACATTTCCTATTGAAAACGAAGATGAACTCAAAGGGCTAGAACTGTGTGAATACTAGGAATGTTTCCTTTTGAAAACTGTGTACAATAAACAATTCTCTTTCAAAAGTAGGAGCGAATTCAACGTTCTATGATCGTATTGTGTAGGATGCTCAATTCCCGTCTTAAAGTAAGCGTAATTAACAATTTCTTTCACCCGTTATCTGGTAGGATCAGTTGCTATTGAAAAATCCCAAGGAATTCAAAGAGTAGTACATCTTGGATTCTTTCGTTTCTCATTGAAAACTCATCGTGAATGTCATGTTTTTCTGTCCTGTTCTCTACTCTAAACAAATCCGCTTTCCTAACTAAGCCTGTATTCAATGTTGCATTGCCCTGTTTGTGTAAGTGAACATTTCTCAATGTATAGTAACGTTCAATTCAACGTTCCATAAACCTGTTGTCTAGGAAGAACTTATCTGCTGGAAAACTAAGAGTGAATGCAATGTGCTATTAGCCGGTTATGTACTAGCATATTTTACTAATGAAAACTAACCGTGAACTGAAAAGATTAGAAGCTGCTTCAATACCAACCTAGGTTGTGCATAAAAAAAACAGAGAAGTTTGACTTCTGTAATGAAATTGTGTATAACATTGCATTACCCTTTGAAATCATGGAAAGATTTCAAAGTTCTGTAGTCCTGCTGTTTGAAATGAACGTTTATCACTGAAGACTAACCGCGAATTCAATGTTCTGTAATTTCATTACAGACAACATTCCAATGGTAATCTAAGATTGTTTTCAAAGTTCGATCAGAAGTTATATGCTCAGAACATTTCTTATTGAAAACGAAGTTGAATTCAAAGGGCTAGAACTGTGTGAATACTGAGAATGTTTCCTGTTGATAACTGTACAATAAACAATTCTCTTTCAAAAGTAGGAGCGAATTCAACGTTCTATGATCGTATTGTGTAGGAAGCTCAATTCCCGTCTTAAAGTAAGCGTATTTGACAGTTTCATTCACCGGTTACCTGGTAGGATCAGTTGCTATTGAAAAATCCCAAGGAATTCAAAGAGCAGTACATCTTGGATTCTTTCGTTTCTCATTGAAAACTCATCGTGAATGTCATGTTGTTCTGTCCTGTTCTCTACTCTAAACAAATCCGCTTTCCTAACTAAGCTTGTATTTAATGTTGCGTGGTCCTGTTTTCTACGTGAACATTTCAAAATGAATATTAATGTTCAATACCACGTCGCATAAACCTGTTGTCTATGATGACGTTATCCGCTGGAATACTAAGAGTGAATGCAATGTGCTATTGGCCGGTTAAGACCTAGCATCATTTACTAATGAAAACTAACCATGAACTGAAAAGATTAGAAGCTGCTTCAATACCAACATAGGTTGTGCAAGAAACTAACAGAGAAAGTCGAGTTCTGTAATAAAATTGTGTAAAACATTGCATTACCCTTTGAAATCTATCCTTGAATTCAAAGTTCTGTAGTCCCGCTGTTTGAAATGAACGTTTATCATTGAAGACTAACCGCGAATTCAATGTTCTGTAATTTCATTACAGCCAACATTCCAATGGTAATCTAAGATTGTTTTCAAAGTTCGATCAGAAGTTGTATGCTCGGAACATTTCCTATTGAAAACGAAGATGAACTCAAAGGGCTAGAACTCTGTTAATACTAGGAATGTTTCCTGTTGAAAACTGTGTACAATAAACAATTCTCTTTCAAAAGTAGGAGCGAATTCAACGTTCTATGATCGTATTGTGTAGGAAGCTCAATTCCCGTCTTAAAGTGAGCATAATTGACAGTTTCATTCACCGGTTATCTCATAGGATCAGTTGCTATTGAAAAATCCCAAGGAATTCAAAGAGTAGTACATCTTGGATTCTTTCGTTTCTCATTGAAAACTCATCGTGAATGTCATGTTGTTCTGTCCTGTTCTCTACTCTAAACAAATCTGCTTTCCTAACTAAGCCTGTATTCAATGTTGCATTGCCCTGTTTGTGTAAGTGAACATTTCTCAATGAATAGTAACGTTCAATTCAACGTTCCATCAACCTGTTGTCTAGGAAGAACTTATCTGCTGGAAAACTAAGAGTGAATGCAATGTGCTATTAGCCGGTTATGTACTAGCATATTTTACTAATGAAAACTAACCGTGAACTGAAAAGATTAGAAGCTGCTTCAATACCATCCTAGGTTGTGCATAAAAAAAACAGAGAAGTTCGACTTCTGTAATGAAATTGTGTATAACATTGCATTACCCTTTGAAATCATGGAAAGATTTCAAAGTTCTGTAGTCCCGCTGTTTGAAATGAACGTTTATCACTGAAGACTAACCGCGAATTCAATGTTCTGTAATTTCATTACAGACAATATTCCAATGGTAATCTAAGATTGTTTTCAAAGTTCGATCAGAAGTTATAAGCTCAGAACATTTCTTATTGAAAACGAAGTTGAATTCAAAGGGCTAGAACTGTGTGAATACTGAGAATGTTTCCTGTTGATAACTGTACAATAAACAATTCTCTTTCAAAAGTAGGAGCGAATTCAACGTTCTATGATCGTATTGTGTAGGAAGCTCAATTCCCGTCTTAAAGTAAGCGTAATTGACAGTTTCATTCACCGGTTACCTGGTAGGATCAGTTGCTATTGAAAAATCCCAAGGAATTCAAAGAGTAGTACATCTTGGATTCTGTCCTTTCTCATTGAAAACTCATCGTGAATGTCATGTTGTTCTGTCCTGTTCTCTACTCTAAACAAATCTGCTTTCCTAACTAATCTTGTATTTAATGTTGCGTAGTCCTGTTTTCTACGTGAACATTTCAAAATTAATAGTAATGTTCAATACCACGTCGCATAAACCTGTTGTCTATGATAACGTTATCCGCTGGAAAACTAAGAGTGAATGCAATGTGCTATTGGCCGGTTAAGTCCTAGCATCATTTACTAATGAAAACTAACCATGAACTGAAAAGATTAGAAGCTGCTTCAATACCAACATAGGTTGTGCAAGAAAACTAACAGGTAAAGTCGAGTTCTGTAATAAAATTGTGTATAACATTGAATTACACTTTAAAATCTATCCTTGATTTCAAAGTTATGTAGTCCCGCTGTTTGAAATGAACGTTTATCATTGAAGACTAACCGCGAATTCAATGTTCTGTAATTTCATTACAGCCAACATTCCAATGGTAATCTAAGATTGTTTTCAAAGTTCGATCAGAAGTTATATGCTCGGAACATTTCCTATTGAAAACGAAGATGAACTCAAAGGGCTAGAACTGTGTGAATACTAGGAATGTTTCCTGTTGAAAACTGTGTACAATAAACAATTCTCTTTCAAAAGTAGGAGCGAATTCAACGTTCTATGATCGTATTGTGTAGGAAGCTCAATTCCCGTTTTAAAGTAAGCGTAATTAACAGTTTCTTTCACCTGTTATCTGGTAGGATCAGTTGCTATTGAAAAATCCCAAGGAATTCAAAGAGTAGTACATCTTGGATTCTTTCATTTCTCATTGAAAACTCATCGTGAATGTCATGTTGTTCTGTCCTGTTCTCTACTCTAAACAAATGCGCTTTCCTAACTAAGCTTGTATTTAATGTTGCGTAGTCCTGTTTTCTACGTGAACATTTCAAAATGATTAGTAATGTTCAATACCACGTCGCATAAACCTGTTGTCTATGATAACGTTATCCGCTGGAAAACTAAGAGTGAATGCAATGTGCTATTGGCCGGTTAAATCCTAGCATCAGTTACTAATGAAAACTAACCAGGAACTGAAAAGATTAGAAGCTGCTTCAATACCAACATAGGTTGTGCAAGAAAAGTAACAGAGAAAGTCGAGTTCTGTAATAAAATTGTGTATAACATTGAATTACCCTTTGAAATCTATCCTTGATTTCAAAGTTCTGTAGTCCCGCTGTTTGAAGTGAACGTTTATTATTGAAGACTAACCGCGAATTCAATGTTCTATAATTTCATTACAGCCAACATTCCAATGGTAATCTAAGATTGTTTTCAAAGTTCGATCAGAAGTTATATGCTCAGAACATTTCTTATTGAAAACGAAGTTGAATTCAAAGGGCTAGAACTGTGTGAATACTGAGAATGTTTCCTGTTGATAACTGTACAATAAACAATTCTCTTTCAAAAGTAGGAGCGAATTCAACGTTCTATGATCGTATTGTGTAGGAAGCTCAATTCCCGTCTTAAAGTAAGCGTATTTGACAGTTTCATTCACCGGTTACCTCGTAGGATCAGTTGCTATTGAAAAATCCCAAGGAATTCAAAGAGCAGTACATCTTGGATTCTTTCATTTCTCATTGAAAACTCATCGTGAATGTCATGTTGTTCTGTCCTGTTCTCTACTCTAAACAAATCCGCTTTCCTAACTAAGCTTGTATTTAATGTTGCGTGGTCCTGTTTTCTACGTGAACATTTCTAAATGAATAGTAATGTTCAATACCACGTCGCATAAACCTGTTGTCTATGATAACGTTATCCGCTGGAAAACTAAGAGTGAATGCAATGTGTTATTGGCCGGTTAAGTCCTAGCATCATTTACTAATGAAAACTAACCATGTACTGAAAAGATTAGAAGCTGCTTCAATACCAACATAGGTTGTGCAAGAAAACTAACAGGTAAAGTCGAGTTCTGTAATAAAATTGTGTATAACATTGAATTACCCTTTGAAATCTATCCTTGATTTCAAAGTTCTGTAGTCCCGCTGTTTGAAATGAACGTTTATCATTGAAGACTAACCGCGAATTCAATGTTCTGTAATTTCATTACAGCCAACATTCCAATGGTAATCTAAGATTGTTTTCAAAGTTCGATCAGAAGTTATATGCTCGGAACATTTCCTATTGAAAACGAAGATGAACTCAAAGGGCTAGAACTGTGTGAATACTAGGAATGTTTCCTTTTGAAAACTGTGTACAATAAACAATTCTCTTTCAAAAGTAGGAGCGAATTCAACGTTCTATGATCGTATTGTGTAGGATGCTCAATTCCCGTCTTAAAGTAAGCGTAATTAACAATTTCTTTCACCCGTTATCTGGTAGGATCAGTTGCTATTGAAAAATCCCAAGGAATTCAAAGAGTAGTACATCTTGGATTCTTTCGTTTCTCATTGAAAACTCATCGTGAATGTCATGTTTTTCTGTCCTGTTCTCTACTCTAAACAAATCCGCTTTCCTAACTAAGCCTGTATTCAATGTTGCATTGCCCTGTTTGTGTAAGTGAACATTTCTCAATGTATAGTAACGTTCAATTCAACGTTCCATAAACCTGTTGTCTAGGAAGAACTTATCTGCTGGAAAACTAAGAGTGAATGCAATGTGCTATTAGCCGGTTATGTACTAGCATATTTTACTAATGAAAACTAACCGTGAACTGAAAAGATTAGAAGCTGCTTCAATACCAACCTAGGTTGTGCATAAAAAAAACAGAGAAGTTTGACTTCTGTAATGAAATTGTGTATAACATTGCATTACCCTTTGAAATCATGGAAAGATTTCAAAGTTCTGTAGTCCTGCTGTTTGAAATGAACGTTTATCACTGAAGACTAACCGCGAATTCAATGTTCTGTAATTTCATTACAGACAACATTCCAATGGTAATCTAAGATTGTTTTCAAAGTTCGATCAGAAGTTATATGCTCAGAACATTTCTTATTGAAAACGAAGTTGAATTCAAAGGGCTAGAACTGTGTGAATACTGAGAATGTTTCCTGTTGATAACTGTACAATAAACAATTCTCTTTCAAAAGTAGGAGCGAATTCAACGTTCTATGATCGTATTGTGTAGGAAGCTCAATTCCCGTCTTAAAGTAAGCGTATTTGACAGTTTCATTCACCGGTTACCTGGTAGGATCAGTTGCTATTGAAAAATCCCAAGGAATTCAAAGAGCAGTACATCTTGGATTCTTTCGTTTCTCATTGAAAACTCATCGTGAATGTCATGTTGTTCTGTCCTGTTCTCTACTCTAAACAAATCCGCTTTCCTAACTAAGCTTGTATTTAATGTTGCGTGGTCCTGTTTTCTACGTGAACATTTCAAAATGAATATTAATGTTCAATACCACGTCGCATAAACCTGTTGTCTATGATGACGTTATCCGCTGGAATACTAAGAGTGAATGCAATGTGCTATTGGCCGGTTAAGACCTAGCATCATTTACTAATGAAAACTAACCATGAACTGAAAAGATTAGAAGCTGCTTCAATACCAACATAGGTTGTGCAAGAAACTAACAGAGAAAGTCGAGTTCTGTAATAAAATTGTGTAAAACATTGCATTACCCTTTGAAATCTATCCTTGAATTCAAAGTTCTGTAGTCCCGCTGTTTGAAATGAACGTTTATCATTGAAGACTAACCGCGAATTCAATGTTCTGTAATTTCATTACAGCCAACATTCCAATGGTAATCTAAGATTGTTTTCAAAGTTCGATCAGAAGTTGTATGCTCGGAACATTTCCTATTGAAAACGAAGATGAACTCAAAGGGCTAGAACTCTGTTAATACTAGGAATGTTTCCTGTTGAAAACTGTGTACAATAAACAATTCTCTTTCAAAAGTAGGAGCGAATTCAACGTTCTATGATCGTATTGTGTAGGAAGCTCAATTCCCGTCTTAAAGTGAGCATAATTGACAGTTTCATTCACCGGTTATCTCATAGGATCAGTTGCTATTGAAAAATCCCAAGGAATTCAAAGAGTAGTACATCTTGGATTCTTTCGTTTCTCATTGAAAACTCATCGTGAATGTCATGTTGTTCTGTCCTGTTCTCTACTCTAAACAAATCTGCTTTCCTAACTAAGCCTGTATTCAATGTTGCATTGCCCTGTTTGTGTAAGTGAACATTTCTCAATGAATAGTAACGTTCAATTCAACGTTCCATCAACCTGTTGTCTAGGAAGAACTTATCTGCTGGAAAACTAAGAGTGAATGCAATGTGCTATTAGCCGGTTATGTACTAGCATATTTTACTAATGAAAACTAACCGTGAACTGAAAAGATTAGAAGCTGCTTCAATACCATCCTAGGTTGTGCATAAGAAAAACAGAGAAGTTCGACTTCTGTAATGAAATTGTGTATAACATTGCATTACCCTTTGAAATCATGGAAAGATTTCAAAGTTCTGTAGTCCCGCTGTTTGAAATGAACGTTTATCACTGAAGACTAACCGCGAATTCAATGTTCTGTAATTTCATTACAGACAATATTCCAATGGTAATCTAAGATTGTTTTCAAAGTTCGATCAGAAGTTATAAGCTCAGCACATTTCTTATTGAAAACGAAGTTTAATTCAAAGGGCTAGAACTGTGTGAATACTGAGAATGTTTCCTCTTGATAACTGTACAATAAACAATTCTCTTTCAAAAGTAGGAGCGAATTCAACGTTCTATGATCGTATTGTGTAGGAAGCTCAATTCCCGTCTTAAAGTAAGCGTAATTGACAGTTTCATTCACCGGTTACCTGGTAGGATCAGTTGCTATTGAAAAATCCCAAGGAATTCAAAGAGTAGTACATCTTGGATTCTGTCCTTTCTCATTGAAAACTCATCGTGAATGTCATGTTTTTCTGTCCTGTTCTCTACTCTAAACAAATCTGCTTTCCTAACTAAGCTTGTATTTAATGTTGCGTAGTCCTGTTTTCTACGTGAACATTTCAAAATTAATAGTAATGTTCAATACCACGTCGCATAAACCTGTTGTCTATGATAACGTTATCCGCTGGAAAACTAAGAGTGAATGCAATGTGCTATTGGCCAGTTAAGTCCTAGCATCATTTACTAATGAAAACTAACCATGAACTGAAAAGATTAGAAGCTGCTTCAATACCAACATAGGTTGTGCAAGAAAACTAACAGGTAAAGTCGAGTTCTGTAATAAAATTGTGTATAACATTGAATTACACTTTAAAATCTATCCTTGATTTCAAAGTTATGTAGTCCCGCTGTTTGAAATGAACGTTTATCATTGAAGACTAACCGCGAATTCAATGTTCTGTAATTTCATTACAGCCAACATTCCAATGGTAATCTAAGATTGTTTTCAAAGTTCGATCAGAAGTTATATGCTCGGAACATTTCCTATTGAAAACGAAGATGAACTCAAAGGGCTAGAACTGTGTGAATACTAGGAATGTTTCCTGTTGAAAACTGTGTACAATAAACAATTCTCTTTCAAAAGTAGGAGCGAATTCAACGTTCTATGATCGTATTGTGTAGGAAGCTCAATTCCCGTTTTAAAGTAAGCGTAATTAACAGTTTCTTTCACCTGTTATCTGGTAGGATCAGTTGCTATTGAAAAATCCCAAGGAATTCAAAGAGTAGTACATCTTGGATTCTTTCATTTCTCATTGAAAACTCATCATGAATGTCATGTTGTTCTGTCCTGTTCTCTACTCTAAACAAATGCGCTTTCCTAACTAAGCTTGTATTTAATGTTGCGTAGTCCTGTTTTCTACGTGAACATTTCAAAATGATTAGTAATGTTCAATACCACGTCGCATAAACCTGTTGTCTATGATAACGTTATCCGCTGGAAAACTAAGAGTGAATGCAATGTGCTATTGGCCGGTTAAATCCTAGCATCAGTTACTAATGAAAACTAACCAGGAACTGAAAAGATTAGAAGCTGCTTCAATACCAACATAGGTTGTGCAAGAAAACTAACAGAGAAAGTCGAGTTCTGTAATAAAATTGTGTATAACATTGAATTACCCTTTGAAATCTATCCTTGATTTCAAAGTTCTGTAGTCCCGCTGTTTGAAGTGAACGTTTATTATTGAAGACTAACCGCGAATTCAATGTTCTATAATTTCATTACAGCCAACATTCCAATGGTAATCTAAGATTGTTTTCAAAGTTCGATCAGAAGTTATATGCTCAGAACATTTCTTATTGAAAACGAAGTTGAATTCAAAGGGCTAGAACTGTGTGAATACTGAGAATGTTTCCTGTTGATAACTGTACAATAAACAATTCTCTTTCAAAAGTAGGAGCGAATTCAACGTTCTATGATCGTATTGTGTAGGAAGCTCAATTCCCGTCTTAAAGTAAGCGTATTTGACAGTTTCATTCACCGGTTACCTCGTAGGATCAGTTGCTATTGAAAAATCCCAAGGAATTCAAAGAGCAGTACATCTTGGATTCTTTCATTTCTCATTGAAAACTCATCGTGAATGTCATGTTGTTCTGTCCTGTTCTCTACTCTAAACAAATCCGCTTTCCTAACTAAGCTTGTATTTAATGTTGCGTGGTCCTGTTTTCTACGTGAACATTTCTAAATGAATAGTAATGTTCAATACCACGTCGCATAAACCTGTTGTCTATGATAACGTTATCCGCTGGAAAACTAAGAGTGAATGCAATGTGTTATTGGCCGGTTAAGTCCTAGCATCATTTACTAATGAAAACTAACCATGTACTGAAAAGATTAGAAGCTGCTTCAATACCAACATAGGTTGTGCAAGAAAACTAACAGGTAAAGTCGAGTTCTGTAATAAAATTGTGTATAACATTGAATTACCCTTTGAAATCTATCCTTGATTTCAAAGTTCTGTAGTCCCGCTGTTTGAAATGAACGTTTATCATTGAAGACTAACCGCGAATTCAATGTTCTGTAATTTCATTACAGCCAACATTCCAATGGTAATCTAAGATTGTTTTCAAAGTTCGATCAGAAGTTATATGCTCGGAACATTTCCTATTGAAAACGAAGATGAACTCAAAGGGCTAGAACTGTGTGAATACTAGGAATGTTTCCTTTTGAAAACTGTGTACAATAAACAATTCTCTTTCAAAAGTAGGAGCGAATTCAACGTTCTATGATCGTATTGTGTAGGATGCTCAATTCCCGTCTTAAAGTAAGCGTAATTAACAATTTCTTTCACCCGTTATCTGGTAGGATCAGTTGCTATTGAAAAATCCCAAGGAATTCAAAGAGTAGTACATCTTGGATTCTTTCGTTTCTCATTGAAAACTCATCGTGAATGTCATGTTTTTCTGTCCTGTTCTCTACTCTAAACAAATCCGCTTTCCTAACTAAGCCTGTATTCAATGTTGCATTGCCCTGTTTGTGTAAGTGAACATTTCTCAATGTATAGTAACGTTCAATTCAACGTTCCATAAACCTGTTGTCTAGGAAGAACTTATCTGCTGGAAAACTAAGAGTGAATGCAATGTGCTATTAGCCGGTTATGTACTAGCATATTTTACTAATGAAAACTAACCGTGAACTGAAAAGATTAGAAGCTGCTTCAATACCAACCTAGGTTGTGCATAAAAAAAACAGAGAAGTTTGACTTCTGTAATGAAATTGTGTATAACATTGCATTACCCTTTGAAATCATGGAAAGATTTCAAAGTTCTGTAGTCCTGCTGTTTGAAATGAACGTTTATCACTGAAGACTAACCGCGAATTCAATGTTCTGTAATTTCATTACAGACAACATTCCAATGGTAATCTAAGATTGTTTTCAAAGTTCGATCAGAAGTTATATGCTCAGAACATTTCTTATTGAAAACGAAGTTGAATTCAAAGGGCTAGAACTGTGTGAATACTGAGAATGTTTCCTGTTGATAACTGTACAATAAACAATTCTCTTTCAAAAGTAGGAGCGAATTCAACGTTCTATGATCGTATTGTGTAGGAAGCTCAATTCCCGTCTTAAAGTAAGCGTATTTGACAGTTTCATTCACCGGTTACCTGGTAGGATCAGTTGCTATTGAAAAATCCCAAGGAATTCAAAGAGCAGTACATCTTGGATTCTTTCGTTTCTCATTGAAAACTCATCGTGAATGTCATGTTGTTCTGTCCTGTTTTCTACTCTAAACAAATCCGCTTTCCTAACTAAGCTTGTATTTAATGTTGCGTGGTCCTGTTTTCTACGTGAACATTTCAAAATGAATATTAATGTTCAATACCACGTCGCATAAACCTGTTGTCTATGATGACGTTATCCGCTGGAATACTAAGAGTGAATGCAATGTGCTATTGCTCGGTTAAGACCTAGCATCATTTACTAATGAAAACTAACCATGAACTGAAAAGATTAGAAGCTGCTTCAATACCAACATAGGTTGTGCAAGAAACTAACAGAGAAAGTCGAGTTCTGTAATAAAATTGTGTAAAACATTGCATTACCCTTTGAAATCTATCCTTGAATTCAAAGTTCTGTAGTCCCGCTGTTTGAAATGAACGTTTATCATTGAAGACTAACCGCGAATTCAATGTTCTGTAATTTCATTACAGCCAACATTCCAATGGTAATCTAAGATTGTTTTCAAAGTTCGATCAGAAGTTGTATGCTCGGAACATTTCCTATTGAAAACGAAGATGAACTCAAAGGGCTAGAACTCTGTTAATACTAGGAATGTTTCCTGTTGAAAACTGTGTACAATAAACAATTCTCTTTCAAAAGTAGGAGCGAATTCAACGTTCTATGATCGTATTGTGTAGGAAGCTCAATTCCCGTCTTAAAGTGAGCATAATTGACAGTTTCATTCACCGGTTATCTCATAGGATCAGTTGCTATTGAAAAATCCCAAGGAATTCAAAGAGTAGTACATCTTGGATTCTTTCGTTTCTCATTGAAAACTCATCGTGAATGTCATGTTGTTCTGTCCTGTTCTCTACTCTAAACAAATCTGCTTTCCTAACTAAGCCTGTATTCAATGTTGCATTGCCCTGTTTGTGTAAGTGAACATTTCTCAATGAATAGTAACGTTCAATTCAACGTTCCATCAACCTGTTGTCTAGGAAGAACTTATCTGCTGGAAAACTAAGAGTGAATGCAATGTGCTATTAGCCGGTTATGTACTAGCATATTTTACTAATGAAAACTAACCGTGAACTGAAAAGATTAGAAGCTGCTTCAATACCATCCTAGGTTGTGCATAAAAAAAACAGAGAAGTTTGACTTCTGTAATGAAATTGTGTATAACATTGCATTACCCTTTGAAATCATGGAAAGATTTCAAAGTTCTGTAGTCCCGCTGTTTGAAATGAACGTTTATCACTGAAGACTAACCGCGAATTCAATGTTCTGTAATTTCATTACAGACAATATTCCAATGGTAATCTAAGATTGTTTTCAAAGTTCGATCAGAAGTTATAAGCTCAGCACATTTCTTATTGAAAACGAAGTTTAATTCAAAGGGCTAGAACTGTGTGAATACTGAGAATGTTTCCTGTTGATAACTGTACAATAAACAATTCTCTTTCAAAAGTAGGAGCGAATTCAACGTTCTATGATCGTATTGTGTAGGAAGCTCAATTCCCGTCTTAAAGTAAGCGTAATTGACAGTTTCATTCACCGGTTACCTGGTAGGATCAGTTGCTATTGAAAAATCCCAAGGAATTCAAAGAGTAGTACATCTTGGATTCTGTCCTTTCTCATTGAAAACTCATCGTGAATGTCATGTTTTTCTGTCCTGTTCTCTACTCTAAACAAATCTGCTTTCCTAACTAAGCTTGTATTTAATGTTGCGTAGTCCTGTTTTCTACGTGAACATTTCAAAATTAATAGTAATGTTCAATACCACGTCGCATAAACCTGTTGTCTATGATAACGTTATCCGCTGGAAAACTAAGAGTGAATGCAATGTGCTATTGGCCGGTTAAGTCCTAGCATCATTTACTAATGAAAACTAACCATGAACTGAAAAGATTAGAAGCTGCTTCAATACCAACATAGGTTGTGCAAGAAAACTAACAGGTAAAGTCGAGTTCTGTAATAAAATTGTGTATAACATTGAATTACACTTTAAAATCTATCCTTGATTTCAAAGTTATGTAGTCCCGCTGTTTGAAATGAACGTTTATCATTGAAGACTAACCACGAATTCAATGTTCTGTAATTTCATTACAGCCAACATTCCAATGGTAATCTAAGATTGTTTTCAAAGTTCGATCAGAAGTTATATGCTCGGAACATTTCCTATTGAAAACGAAGATGAACTCAAAGGGCTAGAACTGTGTGAATACTAGGAATGTTTCCTGTTGAAAACTGTGTACAATAAACAATTCTCTTTCAAAAGTAGGAGCGAATTCAACGTTCTATGATCGTATTGTGTAGGAAGCTCAATTCCCGTCTTAAAGTAAGCGTAATTAACAGTTTCTTTCACCTGTTATCTGGTAGGATCAGTTGCTATTGAAAAATCCCAAGGAATTCAAAGAGTAGTACATCTTGGATTCTTTCATTTCTCATTGAAAACTCATCGTGAATGTCATGTTGTTCTGTCCTGTTCTCTACTCTAAACAAATGCGCTTTCCTAACTAAGCTTGTATTTAATGTTGCGTAGTCCTGTTTTCTACGTGAACATTTCAAAATGATTAGTAATGTTCAATACCACGTCGCATAAACCTGTTGTCTATGATAACGTTATCCGCTGGAAAACTAAGAGTGAATGCAATGTGCTATTGGCCGGTTAAATCCTAGCATCAGTTACTAATGAAAACTAACCAGGAACTGAAAAGATTAGAAGCTGCTTCAATACCAACATAGGTTGTGCAAGAAAACTAACAGAGAAAGTCGAGTTCTGTAATAAAATTGTGTATAACATTGAATTACCCTTTGAAATCTATCCTTGATTTCAAAGTTCTGTAGTCCCGCTGTTTGAAGTGAACGTTTATTATTGAAGACTAACCGCGAATTCAATGTTCTATAATTTCATTACAGCCAACATTCCAATGGTAATCTAAGATTGTTTTCAAAGTTCGATCAGAAGTTATATGCTCAGAACATTTCTTATTGAAAACGAAGTTGAATTCAAAGGGCTAGAACTGTGTGAATACTGAGAATGTTTCCTGTTGATAACTGTACAATAAACAATTCTCTTTCAAAAGTAGGAGCGAATTCAACGTTCTATGATCGTATTGTGTAGGAAGCTCAATTCCCGTCTTAAAGTAAGCGTATTTGACAGTTTCATTCACCGGTTACCTGGTAGGATCAGTTGCTATTGAAAAATCCCAAGGAATTCAAAGAGCAGTACATCTTGGATTCTTTCATTTCTCATTGAAAACTCATCGTGAATGTCATGTTGTTCTGTCCTGTTCTCTACTCTAAACAAATCCGCTTTCCTAACTAAGCTTGTATTTAATGTTGCGTGGTCCTGTTTTCTACGTGAACATTTCAAAATGAATAGTAATGTTCAATACCACGTCGCAGAAACCTGTTGTCTATGATAACGTTATCCGCTGGAAAACTAAGAGTGAATGCAATGTGTTATTGGCCGGTTAAGTCCTAGCATCATTTACTAATGAAAACTAACCATGTACTGAAAAGATTAGAAGCTGCTTCAATACCAACATAGGTTGTGCAAGAAAACTAACAGGTAAAGTCGAGTTCTGTAATAAAATTGTGTATAACATTGAATTACCCTTTGAAATCTATCCTTGATTTCAAAGTTCTGTAGTCCCGCTGTTTGAAATGAACGTTTATCATTGAAGACTAACCGCGAATTCAATGTTCTGTAATTTCATTACAGCCAACATTCCAATGGTAATCTAAGATTGTTTTCAAAGTTCGATCAGAAGTTATATGCTCGGAACATTTCCTATTGAAAACGAAGATGAACTCAAAGGGGTAGAACTGTGTGAATACTAGGAATGTTTCCTTTTGAAAACTGTGTACAATAAACAATTCTCTTTCAAAAGTAGGAGCGAATTCAACGTTCTATGATCGTATTGTGTAGGATGCTCAATTCCCGTCTTAAAGTAAGCGTAATTAACAATTTCTTTCACCCGTTATCTGGTAGGATCAGTTGCTATTGAAAAATCCCAAGGAATTCAAAGAGTAGTACATCTTGGATTCTTTCGTTTCTCATTGAAAACTCATCGTGAATGTCATGTTTTTCTGTCCTGTTCTCTACTCTAAACAAATCCGCTTTCCTAACTAAGCCTGTATTCAATGTTGCATTGCCCTGTTTGTGTAAGTGAACTTTTCTCAATGTATAGTAACGTTCAATTCAACGTTCCATAAACCTGTTGTCTAGGAAGAACTTATCTGCTGGAAAACTAAGAGTGAATGCAATGTGCTATTAGCCGGTTATGTACTAGCATATTTTACTAATGAAAACTAACCGTGAACTGAAAAGATTAGAAGCTGCTTCAATACCAACCTAGGTTGTGCATAAAAAAAACAGAGAAGTTTGACTTCTGTAATGAAATTGTGTATAACATTGCATTACCCTTTGAAATCATGGAAAGATTTCAAAGTTCTGTAGTCCTGCTGTTTGAAATGAACGTTTATCACTGAAGACTAACCGCGAATTCAATGTTCTGTAATTTCATTACAGACAACATTCCAATGGTAATCTAAGATTGTTTTCAAAGTTCGATCAGAAGTTATATGCTCAGAACATTTCTTATTGAAAACGAAGTTGAATTCAAAGGGCTAGAACTGTGTGAATACTGAGAATGTTTCCTGTTGATAACTGTACAATGAACAATTCTCTTTCAAAAGTAGGAGCGAATTCAACGTTCTATGATCGTATTGTGTAGGAAGCTCAATTCCCATCTTAAAGTGAGCGTAATTGACAGTTTCATTCACCGGTTATCTCATAGGATCAGTTGCTATTGAAAAATCCCAAGGAATTCAAAGAGTAGTACATCTTGGATTCTTTCGTTTCTCATTGAAAACTCATCGTGAATGTCATGTTGTTCTGTCCTGTTCTCTACTCTAAACAAATCCGCTTTCCTAACTAAGCCTGTATTTAATGTTGCGTAGTCCTGTTTTCTACGTGAACATTTCAAAATGAATAGTAATGTTCAATACCACGTCGCATAAACCTGTTGTCTATGATAACGTTATCCGCTGGAAAACTAAGAGTGAATGCAATGTGCTATTGGCCGGTTAAGTCCTAGCATCATTTACTAATGAAAACTAACCATGAACTGAAAAGATTAGAAGCTGCTTCAATACCAACATAGGTTGTGCAAGAAAACTAACAATGTCGAGTTCTGTAATAAAATTGTGTAAAACATTGAATTACCCTTTGAAATCTATCCTTGATTTCAAAGTTCTGTAGTCCCGCTGTTTGAAATGAACGTTTATCATTGAAGACTAACCGCGAATTCAATGTTCTATAATTTCATTACAGCCAACATTCCAATGGTAATCTAAGATTGTTTTCAAAGTTCGATCAGAAGTTATATGCTCGGAACATTTCCTATTGAAAACGAAGATGAACTCAAAGGGCTAGAACTGTGTGAATACTAGGAATGTTTCCTGTTGAAAACTGTGTACAATAAACAATTCTCTTTCAAAAGTAGGAGCGAATTCAACGTTCTATGATCGTATTGTGTAGGAATCTCAATTCCCGTCTTAAAGTGAGCATAATTGAAAGTTTCATTCACCGGTTATCTCATAGGATCAGTTGCTATTGAAAAATCCCAAGGAATTCAAAGAGTAGTACATCTTGGATTCTTTCGTTTCTCATTGAAAACTCATCGTGAATGTCATGTTGTTCTGTCCTGTTCTCTACTCTAAACAAATCCGCTTTCCTAACTAAGCCTGTATTTAATGTTGCGTAGTCCTGTTTTCTACATGAACATTTCAAAATGATTAGTAATGTTCAATACCACGTTGCATAAACCTGTTGTCTATGATAACGTTATCCGCTGGAAAACTAAGAGTGAATGCAATGTGCTATTGGCCGGTTAAATCCTAGCATCAGTTACTAATGAAAACTAACCAGGAACTGAAAAGATTAGAAGCTGCTTCAATACCAACATAGGTTTTGCAAGAAAACTAACAGAGAAAGTCGAGTTCTGTAATAAAATTGTGTATAACATTGAATTACCCTTTGAAATCTATCCTTGATTTCAAAGTTCTGTAGTCCCGCTGTTTGAAGTGAACGTTTATCATTGAAGACTAACCGCGAATTCAATGTTCTATAATTTCATTACAGCCAACATTCCAATGGTAATCTAAGATTGTTTTCAAAGTTCGATCAGAAGTTATATGCTCAGAACATTTCTTATTGAAAACGAAGTTGAATTCAAAGGGCTAGAACTGTGTGAATACTGAGAATGTTTCCTGTTGATAACTGTACAATAAACAATTCTCTTTCAAAAGTAGGAGCGAATTCAACGTTCTATGATCGTATTGTGTAGGAAGCTCCATTCCCGTCTTAAAGTAAGCGTATTTGACAGTTTCATTCACCGGTTACCTGGTAGGATCAGTTGCTATTGAAAAATCCCAAGGAATTCAAAGAGCAGTACATCTTGGATTCTTTCATTTCTCATTGAAAACTCATCGTGAATGTCATGTTGTTCTGTCCTGTTCTCTACTCTAAACAAATCCGCTTTCCTAACTAAGCTTGTATTTAATGTTGCATGGTCCTGTTTTCTACGTGAACATTTCAAAATGAATAGTAATGTTCAATACCACGTCGCATAAACCTGTTGTCTATGATAACGTTATCCGCTGGAATACTAAGAGTGAATGCAATGTGCTATTGCTCGGTTAAGACCTAGCATCATTTACTAATGAAAACTAACCATGAACTGAAAAGATTAGAAGCTGCTTCAATACCAACATAGGTTGTGCAAGAAACTAACAGAGAAAGTCGAGTTCTGTAATAAAATTGTGTAAAACATTGCATTACCCTTTGAAATCTATCCTTGAATTCAAAGTTCTGTAGTCCCGCTGTTTGAAATGAACGTTTATCATTGAAGACTAACCGCGAATTCAATGTTCTGTAATTTCATTACAGCCAACATTCCAATGGTATTCTAAGATTGTTTTCAAAGTTCGATCAGAAGTTATATGCTCGGAACATTTCCTATTGAAAACGAAGATGAACTCAAAGGGCTAGAACTGTGTGAATAATAGGAATGTTTCCTGTTGAGAACTGTGTACAATAAACAATTCTCTTTCAAAAGTAGGAGCGAATTCAACGTTCTATGATCGTATTGTGTAGGAAGCTCAATTCCCGTCTTAAAGTGAGCATAATTGACAGTTTCATTCACCGGTTATCTCATAGGATCAGTTGCTATTGAAAAATCCCAAGGAATTCAAAGAGTAGTACATCTTGGATTCTTTCGTTTCTCATTGAAAACTCATCGTGAATGTCATGTTTTTCTGTCCTGTTCTCTACTCTAAACAAATCCGCTTTCCTAACTAAGCCTGTATTCAATGTTGCATTGTCCTGTTTGTGTAAGTGAACATTTCTCAATGAATAGTAACGTTCAATTCAACGTTCCATAAACTTGTTGTCTAGGAAGAACTTATCTGCTGGAAAACTAAGAGTGAATGCAATGTGCTATTAGCCGGTTATGTACTAGCATATTTTACTAATGAAAACTAACCGTGAACTGAAAAGATTAGAAGCTGCTTCAATACCAACATAGGTTGTGCATAAAAAAAACAGAGAAGTTCGACTTCTGTAATGAAATTGTGTATAACATTGCATTACCCTTTGAAATCATGGAAAGATTTCAAAGTTCTGTAGTCCCGCTGTTTGAAATGAACGTTTATCACTGAAGACTAACCGCGAATTCAATGTTCTGTAATTTCATTACAGACAACATTCCAATGGTAATCTAAGATTGTTTTCAAAGTTCGATCAGAAGTTATATGCTCAGAACATTTCTTATTGAAAACGAAGTTGAATTCAAAGGGCTAGAACTGTGTGAATACTGAGAATGTTTCCTGTTGATAACTGTACAATAAACAATTCTCTTTCAAAAGTAGGAGCGAATTCAACGTTCTATGATCGTATTGTGTAGGAAGTTCAATTCCCGTCTTAAAGTAAGCGTAATTGACAGTTTCATTCACCGGTTACCTGGTAGGATCAGTTGCTATTGAAAAATCCCAAGGAATTCAAAGCGTAGTACATCTTGGATTCTGCCCTTTCTCATTGAAAACTCATCGTGAATGTCATGTTGTTCTGTCCTGTTCTCTACTCTAAACAAATCCGCTTTCCTAACTAAGCTTGTATTTAATGTTGCGTAGTCCTGTTTTCTACGTGAACATTTCAAAATGAATAGTAATGTTCAATACCACGTCGCATAAACCTGTTGTCTATGATAACGTTATCCGCTGGAAAACTAAGAGTGAATGCAATGTGCTATTGGCCGGTTAAGTCCTAGCATCATTTACTAATGAAAACTAACCATGAACTGAAAAGATTAGAAGCTGCTTCAATACCAACATAGGTTGTGCAAGAAAACTAACAATGTCGAGTTCTGTAATAAAATTGTGCATAACATTGAATTACCGTTTGAAATCTATCCTTGATTTCAAAGTTCTGTAGTCCCGCTGTTTGAAATGAACGTTTATCATTGAAGACTAACCGCGAATTCAATGTTCTGTAATTTCATTACAGCCAACATTCCAATGGTAATCTAAGATTGTTTTCAAAGTTCGATCAGAAGTTATATGCTTGGAACATTTCCTATTGAAAACGAAGATGAACTCAAAGGGCTAGAACTGTGTGAATACTAGGAATGTTTCCTGTGAAAACTGTGTACAATAAACAATTCTCTTTCAAAGGTAGGAGCGAATTCAACGTTCTATGATCGTATTGTGTAGGAAGCTCAATTCCCGTCTTAAAGTAAGCGTAATTAACAGTTTCTTTCACCCATTATCTGGTAGGATCTGTTGCTATTGAAAAATCCCAAGGAATTCAAAGAGTAGTACATCTTGGATTCTTTCGTTTCTCATTGAAAACTCATCGTGAATGTCATGTTTTTCTGTCCTGTTCTCTACTCTAAACAAATCCGCTTTCCTAACTAAGCCTGTATTCAATGTTGCATTGTCCTGTTTGTGTAAGTGAACATTTCTCAATGAATAGTAACGTTCAATTCAACGTTCCATAAACTTGTGGTCTAGGAAGAACTTATCTGCTGGAAAACTAAGAGTGAATGCAATGTGCTATTAGCCGGTTATGTACTAGCATATTTTACTAATGAAAACTAACCGTGAACTGAAAAGATTAGAAGCTGCTTCAATACCAACCTCGGTTGTGCATTAAAAAAACAGAGAAGTTCGACTTCTGTAATGAAATTGTGTATAACATTGCATTACCCTTTGAAATCATGGAAAGATTTCAAAGTTCTGTAGTCCCGCTGTTTGAAATGAACGTTTATCACTGAAGACTAACCGCGAATTCAATGTTCTGTAATTTCATTACAGACAACATTCCAATGGTAATCTAAGATTGTTTTCAAAGTTCGATCAGAAGTTATATGCTCAGAACATTTCTTATTGAAAACGAAGTTGAATTCAAAGGGCTAGAACTGTGTGAATACTGAGAATGTTTCCTGTTGATAACTGTACAATAAACAATTCTCTTTCAAAAGTAGGAGCGAATTCAACGTTCTATGATCGTATTGTGTAGGAAGCTCAATTCCCGTCTTAAAGTAAGCGTAATTGACAGTTTCATTCACCGGTTACCTGGTAGGATCAGTTGCTATTGAAAATTCCCAAGGAATTCAAAGAGTAGTACATCTTGGATTCTGCCCTTTCTCATTGAAAACTCATCGTGAATGTCATGTTGTTCTGTCCTGTTCTCTACTCTAAACAAATCCGCTTTCCTAACTAAGCTTGTATTTAATGTTGCGTAGTCCTGTTTTCTACGTGAACATTTCAAAATGAATAGTAATGTTCAATACCACGTCGCATAAACCTGTTGTCTATGATAACGTTATCCGCTGGAAAACTAAGAGTGAATGCAATGTGCTATTGGCCGGTGAAGTCCTAGCATCATTTACTAATGAAAACTAACCATGAACTGAAAAGATTAGAAGCTGCTTCAATACCAACATAGGTTGTGCAAGAAAACTAACAATGTCGAGTTCTGTAATAAAAGTGTGTATAACATTGAATTACCCTTTGAAATCTATCCTTGATTTCAAAGTTCTGTAGTCCCGCTGTTTGAAATGAACGTTTATCATTGAAGACTAACCGCGAATTCAATGTTCTGTAATTTCATTACAGCCAACATTCCAATGGTAATCTAAGATTGTTTTCAAAGTTCGATCAGAAGTTATATGCTTGGAACATTTCCTATTGAAAACGAAGATGAACTCAAAGGGCTAGAACTGTGTGAATACTAGGAATGTTTCCTGTGAAAACTGTGTACAATAAACAATTCTCTTTCAAAGGTAGGAGCGAATTCAACGTTCTATGATCGTATTGTGTAGGAAGCTCAATTCCCGTCTTAAAGTGAGCATAATTGACAGTTTCATTCACCGGTTATCTCATAGGATCAGTTGCTATTGAAAAATCCCAAGGAATTCAAAGAGTAGTACATCTTGGATTCTTTCGTTTCTCATTGAAAACTCATCGTGAATGTCATGTTGTTCTGTCCTGTTCTCTACTCTAAGCAAATCCGCTTTCCTAACTAAGCTTGTATTTAATGTTGCGTAGTCCTGTTTTCTACGTGAACATTTCAAAATGATTAGTAATATTCAATACCACGTCGCATAAACCTGTTGTCTATGATAACGTTATCCGCTGGAAAACTAAGAGTGAATGCAATGTGCTATTGGCCGGTTAAATCCTAGCATCAGTTACTAATGAAAACTAACCAGGAACTGAAAAGATTAGAAGCTGCTTCAATACCAACATAGGTTGTGCAAGAAAACTAACAGAGAAAGTCGAGTTCTGTAATAAAATTGTGTATAACATTGAATTACCCTTTGAAATCTATCCTTGATTTCAAAGTTCTGTAGTCCCGATGTTTGAAATGAACGTTTATCATTGAAGACTAACCGCGAATTCAATGTTCTGTAATTTCATTACAGCCAACATTCCAATGGTAATCTAAGATTGTTTTCAAAGTTCGATCAGAAGTTATATGCTCAGAACATTTCTTATTGAAAACGAAGTTGAATTCAAAGGGCTAGAACTGTGTGAATACTGAGAATGTTTCCTGTTGATAACTGTACAATAAACAATTCTCTTTCAAAAGTAGGAGCGAATTCAACGTTCTATGATCGTATTGTGTAGGAAGCTCAATTCCCGTCTTAAAGTAAGCGTATTTGACAGTTTCATTCACCTGTTACTTGGTAGGATCAGTTGCTATTGAAAAATCCCAAGGAATTCAAAGAGCAGTACATCTTGGATTCTTTCGTTTTTCATTGAAAACTCATCGTGAATGTCATGTTGTTCTGTCCTGTTCTCTGCTCTAAACAAATCCGCTTTCCTAACTAAGCTTGTATTTAATGTTGCGTGGTCCTGTTTTCTACGTGAACATTTCAAAATGAATAGTAATGTTCAATACCACGTCGCATAAACCTGTTGTCTATGATAACGTTATCCGCTGGAATACTAAGAGTGAATGCAATGTGCTATTGCTCGGTTAAGACCTAGCATCATTTACTAATGAAAACTAACCATGAACTGAAAAGATTAGAAGCTGCTTCAATACCAACATAGGTTGTGCAAGAAACTAACAGAGAAAGTCGAGTTCTGTAATAAAATTGTGTAAAACATTGCATTACCCTTTGAAATCTATCCTTGATTTCAAAGTTATGTAGTCCCGCTGTTTGAAATGAACGTTTATCATTGAAGACTAACCGCGAATTCAATGTTCTGTAATTTCATTACAGCCAACATTCCAATGGTAATCTAAGATTGTTTTCAAAGTTCGATCAGAAGTTGTATGCTCGGAACATTTCCTATTGAAAACGAAGATGAACTCAAAGGGCTAGAACTGTTTGAATACTAGGAATGTTTCCTGTTGAAAACTGTGTACAATAAACAATTCTCTCTCAAAGGAGGAGCGAATTCAACGTTCTATGATCGTATTGTGTAGGAAGCTCAATTCCCGTCTTAAAGTGAGCATAATTGACAGTTTCATTCACCGGTTATCTCATAGGATCAGTTGCTATTGAAAAATCCCAAGGAATTCAAAGAGTAGTACATCTTGGATTCTTTCGTTTCTCATTGAAAACTCATCGTGAATGTCATGTTGTTCTGTCCTGTTCTCTACTCTAAACAAATCTGCTTTCCTAACTAAGCCTGTATTCAATGTTGCATTGCCCTGTTTGTGTAAGTGAACATTTCTCAATGAATAGTAACGTTCAATTCAACGTTCCATCAACCTGTTGTCTAGGAAGAACTTATCTGCTGGAAAACTAAGAGTGAATGCAATGTGCTATTAGCCGGTTATGTACTACCATATTTTACTAATGAAAACTAACCGTGAACTGAAAAGATTAGAAGCTGCTTCAATACCACCCTAGGTTGTGCATAAAAAAAACAGAGAAGTTCGACTTCTGTAATGAAATTGTGTATAACATTGCATTACCCTTTGAAATCATGGAAAGATTTCAAAGTTCTGTAGTCCCGCTGTTTGAAATGAACGTTTATCACTGAAGACTAACCGCGAATTCAATGTTCTGTAATTTCATTACAGACAATATTCCAATGGTAATCTAAGATTGTTTTCAAAGTTTGATCAGAAGTTATATGCTCAGAACATTTCTTATTGAAAACGAAGTTGAATTCAAAGGGCTAGAACTGTGTGAATACTGAGAATGTTTCCTGTTGATAACTGTACAATAAACAATTCTCTTTCAAAAGTAGGAGCGAATTCAACGTTCTATGATCGTATTGTGTAGGAAGCTCAATTCCCGTCTTAAAGTAAGCGTAATTGACAGTTTCATTCACCGGTTACCTGGTAGGATCAGTTGCTATTGAAAAATCCCAAGGAATTCAAAGAGTAGTACATCTTGGATTCTGTCCTTTCTCATTGAAAACTCATCGTGAATGTCATGTTTTTCTGTCCTGTTCTCTACTCTAAACAAATCTGCTTTCCTAACTAAGCTTGTATTTAATGTTGCGTAGTCCTGTTTTCTACGTGAACATTTGAAAATTAATAGTAATGTTCAATACCACGTCGCATAAACCTGTTGTCTATGATAACGTTATCCGCTGGAAAACTAAGAGTGAATGCAATGTGCTATTGGCCGGTTAAGTCCTAGCATCATTTACTAATGAAAACTAACCATGAACTGAAAAGATTAGAAGCTGCTTCAATACCAACATAGGTTGTGCAAGAAAACTAACAGGTAAAGTCGAGTTCTGTAATGAAATTGTGTATAACATTGAATTACCCTTTAAAATCTATCCTTGATTTCAAAGTTATGTAGTCCCGCTGTTTGAAATGAACGTTTATCATTGAAGACTAACCACGAATTCAATGTTCTGTAATTTCATTACAATCAACATTCCAATGGTAATCTAAGATTGTTTTCAAAGTTCGATCAGAAGTTATATGCTCGGAACATTTCCTATTGAAAACGAAGATGAACTCAAAGGGCTAGAACTGTTTGAATACTAGGAATGTTTCCTGTTGAAAACTGTGTACAATAAACAATTCTCTTTCAAAAGTAGGAGCGAATTCAACGTTCTATGATCGTATTGTGTAGGAAGCTCAATTCCCGTCTTAAAGTAAGCGTAATTAACAGTTTCTTTCACATGTTATCTGGTAGGATCAGTTGCTATTGAAAAATCCCAAGGAATTCAAAGAGTAGTACATCTTGGATTCTTTCATTTCTCATTGAAAACTCATCGTGAATGTCATGTTGTTCTGTCCTGTTCTCTACTCTAAACAAATCCGCTTTCCTAACTAAGCTTGTATTTAATGTTGCGTAGTCCTGTTTTCTACGTGAACATTTCAAAATGAATAGTAATGTTCAATACCACGTCGCATAAACCTGTTGTCTATGATAACGTTATCCGCTGGAAAACTAAGAGTGAATGCAATGTGCTATTGGCCGGTTAAGTCCTAGCATCATTTACTAATGAAAACTAACCATGTACTGAAAAGATTAGAAGCTGCTTCAATACCAACATAGGTTGTGCAAGAAAACTAACAGGTAAAGTCGAGTTCTGTAATAAAATTGTGTATAACATTGAATTACCCTTTGAAATCTATCCTTGATTTCAAAGTTCTGTAGTCCCGCTGTTTGAAATGAACGTTTATCATTGAAGACTAACCGCGAATTCAATGTTCTGTAATTTCATTACAGCCAACATTCCAATGGTAATCTAAGATTGTTTTCAAAGTTCGATCAGAAGTTATATGCTCGGAACATTTCCTATTGAAAACGAAGATGAACTCAAAGGGCTAGAACTGTGTGAATACTAGGAATGTTTCCTTTTGAAAACTGTGTACAATAAACAATTCTCTTTCAAAAGTAGGAGCGAATTCAACGTTCTATGATCGTATTGTGTAGGAAGCTCAATTCCCGTCTTAAAGTAAGCGTAATTAACAGTTTCTTTCACCTGTTATCTGGTAGGATCAGTTGCTATTGAAAAATCCCAAGGAATTCAAAGAGTAGTACATCTTGGATTCTTTCGTTTCTCATTGAAAACTCATCGTGAATGTCATGTTTTTCTGTCCTGTTCTCTACTCTAAACAAATCCGATTTCCTAACTAAGCCTGTATTCAATGTTGCATTGTCCTGTTTGTGTAAGTGAACATTTCTCAATGAATAGTAACGTTCAATTCAACGTTCCATAAACTTGTTGTCTAGGAAGAACTTATCTGCTGGAAAACTAAGAGTGATTGCAATGTGCTATTAGCCGGTTATGTACTAGCATATTTTACTAATGAAAACTAACTGTGAACTGAAAAGATTAGAAGCTGCTTCAATACCAACCTAGGTTGTGCATAAAAAAAACAGGGAAGTTCGACTTCTGTAATGAAATTGTGTATAACATTGCATTACCCTTTGAAATCATGGAAAGATTTCAAAGTTCTGTAGTCCCGCTGTTTGAAATGAACGTTTATCACTGAAGGCTAACCGCGAATTCAATGTTCTGTAATTTCGTTACAGACAACATTCCAATGGTAATCTAAGATTGTTTTCAAAGTTCGATCAGAAGTTATATGCTCAGAACATTTCTTCTTTTTTTTTTTAAATTTTTTTACTTCATTTTTATTTATTTATTTAAGAGGGAGAGAGAATGGGTGCACCAGGGCCTCCAGCCACTGCAAACAAACTCCAGATGCATGCGCCACTTTGTGCATCTGGCTTACATGGGTCCTGAGGAATCGAACCAAGGTCCTTTGGCTGTGCAGGCAAACACCTTAACTGCTAAGCCATCCCTCCAGCCCCTCTCAGAACATTTCTTATTGAAAACGAAGTTGAATTCAAAGGGCTAGAACTGTGTGAATACTGAGAATGTTTCCTGTTGATAACTGTACAATAAACAATTCTCTTTCAAAAGTAGGAGCGAATTCAACGTTCTATGATCGTATTGTGTAGGAAGCTCAATTCCCGTCTTAAAATAAGCGTAATTGACAGTTTCATTCACCGGTTACCTGGTAGGATCAGTTGCTATTGAAAAATCCCAAGGAATTCAAAGAGTAGTACATCTTGGATTCTGTCCTTTCTCATTGAAAACTCATTGTGAATGTCATGTTTTTCTGTCCTGTTCTCTACTCTAAACAAATCTGCTTTCCTAACTAAGCTTGTATTTAATGTTGCGTAGTCCTGTTTTCTACGTGAACATTTCAAAATTAATAGTAATGTTCAATACCACGTCGCATAAACCTGTTGTCTATGATAACGTTATCCGCTGGAAAACTAAGAGTGAATGCAATGTGCTATTGGCCGGTTAAGTCCTAGCATCATTTACTAATGAAAACTAACCATGAACTGAAAAGATTAGAAGCTGCTTCAATACCAACATAGGTTGTGCAAGAAAACTAACAGGTAAAGTCGAGTTCTGTAATGAAATTGTGTATAACATTGAATTACCCTTTAAAATCTATCCTTGATTTCAAAGTTATGTAGTCCCGCTGTTTGAAATGTACGTTTATCATTGAAGACTAACCACGAATTCAATGTTCTGTAATTTCATTACAGCCAACATTCCAATGGTAATCTAAGATTGTTTTCAAAGTTCGATCAGAAGTTATATGCTCGGAACATTTCCTATTGAAAACGAAGATGAACTCAAAGGGCTAGAACTGTTTGAATACTAGGAATGTTTCCTGTTGAAAACTGTGTACAATAAACAATTCTCTTTCAAAAGTAGGAGCGAATTCAACGTTCTATGATCGTATTGTGTAGGAAGCTCAATTCCCGTCTTAAAGTAAGCGTAATTAACAGTTTCTTTCACATGTTATCTGGTAGGATCAGTTGCTATTGAAAAATCCCAAGGAATTCAAAGAGTAGTACATCTTGGATTCTTTCATTTCTCATTGAAAACTCATCGTGAATGTCATGTTGTTCTGTCCTGTTCTCTACTCTAAACAAATCCGCTTTCCTAACTAAGCTTGTATTTAATGTTGCGTAGTCCTGTTTTCTACGTGAACATTTCAAAATGAATAGTAATGTTCAATACCACGTCGCATAAACCTGTTGTCTATGATAACGTTATCCGCTGGAAAACTAAGAGTGAATGCAATGTGCTATTGGCCGGTTAAGTCCTAGCATCATTTACTAATGAAAACTAACCATGTACTGAAAAGATTAGAAGCTGCTTCAATACCAACATAGGTTGTGCAAGAAAACTAACAGGTAAAGTCGAGTTCTGTTATAAAATTGTGTATAACATTGAATTACCCTTTGAAATCTATCCTTGATTTCAAAGTTCTGTAGTCCCGCTGTTTGAAATGAACGTTTATCATTGAAGACTAACCGCGAATTCAATGTTCTGTAATTTCATTACAGCCAACATTCCAATGGTAATCTAAGATTGTTTTCAAAGTTCGATCAGAAGTTATATGCTCGGAACATTTCCTATTGAAAACGAAGATGAACTCAAAGGGCTAGAACTGTGTGAATACTAGGAATGTTTCCTTTTGAAAACTGTGTACAATAAACAATTCTCTTTCAAAAGTAGGAGCGAATTCAACGTTCTATGATCGTATTGTGTAGGAAGCTCAATTCCCGTCTTAAAGTAAGCGTAATTAACAGTTTCTTTCACATGTTATCTGGTAGGATCAGTTGCTATTGAAAAATCCCAAGGAATTCAAAGAGTAGTACATCTTGGATTCTTTCATTTCTCATTGAAAACTCATCGTGAATGTCATGTTGTTCTGTCCTGTTCTCTACTCTAAACAAATCCGCTTTCCTAACTAAGCTTGTATTTAATGTTGCGTAGTCCTGTTTTCTACGTGAACATTTCAAAATGAATAGTAATGTTCAATACCACGTCGCATAAACCTGTTGTCTATGATAACGTTATCCGCTGGAAAACTAAGAGTGAATGCAATGTGCTATTGGCCGGTTAAGTCCTAGCATCATTTACTAATGAAAACTAACCATGTACTGAAAAGATTAGAAGCTGCTTCAATACCAACATAGGTTGTGCAAGAAAACTAACAGGTAAAGTCGAGTTCTGTAATAAAATTGTGTATAACATTGAATTACCCTTTGAAATCTATCCTTGATTTCAAAGTTCTGTAGTCCCGCTGTTTGAAATGAACGTTTATCATTGAAGACTAACCGCGAATTCAATGTTCTGTAATTTCATTACAGCCAACATTCCAATGGTAATCTAAGATTGTTTTCAAAGTTCGATCAGAAGTTATATGCTCGGAACATTTCCTATTGAAAACGAAGATGAACTCAAAGGGCTAGAACTGTGTGAATACTAGGAATGTTTCCTTTTGAAAACTGTGTACAATAAACAATTCTCTTTCAAAAGTAGGAGCGAATTCAACGTTCTATGATCGTATTGTGTAGGAAGCTCAATTCCCGTCTTAAAGTAAGCGTAATTAACAGTTTCTTTCACCTGTTATCTGGTAGGATCAGTTGCTATTGAAAAATCCCAAGGAATTCAAAGAGTAGTACATCTTGGATTCTTTCGTTTCTCATTGAAAACTCATCGTGAATGTCATGTTTTTCTGTCCTGTTCTCTACTCTAAACAAATCCGCTTTCCTAACTAAGCCTGTATTCAATGTTGCATTGTCCTGTTTGTGTAAGTGAACATTTCTCAATGAATAGTAACGTTCAATTCAACGTTCCATAAACTTGTTGTCTAGGAAGAACTTATCTGCTGGAAAACTAAGAGTGAATGCAATGTGCTATTAGCCGGTTATGTACTAGCATATTTTACTAATGAAAACTAACTGTGAACTGAAAAGATTAGAAGCTGCTTCAATACCAACCTAGGTTGTGCATAAAAAAAACAGGGAAGTTCGACTTCTGTAATGAAATTGTGTATAACATTGCATTACCCTTTGAAATCATGGAAAGATTTCAAAGATCTGTAGTCCCGCTGTTTGAAATGAACGTTTATCACTGAAGACTAACCGCGAATTCAATGTTCTGTAATTTCGTTACAGACAACATTCCAATGGTAATCTAAGATTGTTTTCAACGTTCGATCAGAAGTTATATGCTCAGAACATTTCTTCTTTTTTTTTTTTAAATTTTTTTACTTCATTTTTATTTATTTATTTAAGAGGGAGAGAGAATGGGTGCACCAGGGCCTCCAGCCACTGCAAACAAACTCCAGATGCATGCGCCACTTTGTGCATCTGGCTTACATGGGTCCTGAGGAATCGAACCAAGGTCCTTTGGCTGTGCAGGCAAACACCTTAACTGCTAAGCCGTCCCTCCAGCCCCTCTCAGAACATTTCTTATTGAAAACGAAGTTGAATTCAAAGGGCTAGAACTGTGTGAATACTGAGAATGTTTCCTGTTGATAACTGTACAATAAACAATTCTCTTTCAAAAGTAGGAGCGAATTCAACGTTCTATGATCGTATTGTGTAGGAAGCTCAATTAACGTCTTAGAGTAAGCGTATTTGACAGTTTCATTCACCGGTTACCTGGTAGTATCAGTTGCTATTGAAAAATCCCAATGAATTCAAAGAGCAGTACATCTTGGATTCTTTCGTTTCTCATTGAAAACTCATCGCGAATGTCATTTTGTTCTGTCCTGTTCTCTACTCTAAACAAATCCGCTTTCCTAACTAAGCTTGTATTTAATGTTGCGTGGTCCTGTTTTCTACGTGAACATTTCAAAATGAATAGTAATGTTCAATACCACGTCGCATAAACCTGTTGTCTATGATAACGTTATCCTCTGGAAAACTAAGAGTGAATGCAATGTGCTATTGGCTGGTTAAGTCCTAGCATCATTTACTAATGAAAACTAACCATGAACTGAAAAGATTAGAAGCTGCTTCAATACCAACATAGGTTGTGCAAGAAACTAACCGAGAAAGTCGAGTTCTGTAATAAAATTGTGTATAACATTGCATTACCCTTTGAAATCTATCCTTGATTTCAAAGTTCTGTAGTCCCGCTGTTTGAAATGAACGTTTTTCACTGAAGGCTAACCGCGAATTCAATGTTCTGTAATTTCATTACAGACAACATTCCAATGGTAATCTAAGATTGTTTTCAAAGTTCGATCAGAAGTTATATGCTTGGAACATTTCTTATTGAAAACGAAGATGAACTCAAAGGGCTAGAACTGTGTGAATACTAGGAATGTTTCCTGTTGATAACTGTACAATAAACAATTCTCTTTCAAAAGTAGGAGCGAATTCAACGTTCTATGATCGTATTGTGTAGGAAGCTCAATTCCCGTCTTAAAGTAAGCGTAATTGACAGTTTCATTCACCGGTTACCTGGTAGGATCAGTTGCTATTGAAAAATCCCAAGGAATTCAAAGAGTAGTACATCTTGGATTCTGTCCTTTCTCATTGAAAACTCATCGTGAATGTCATGTTGTTCTGTCCTGTTCTCTACTCTAAACAAATCCGCTTTCCTAACTAAGCTTGTATTTAATGTTGCGTAGTCCTGTTTTCTACATGAACATTTCAAAATGAATGGTAATGTTCAATACCACGTCGCATAAACCTGTTGTCTATGATAACGTTATCCGCTGGAAATCTAAGAGTGAATGCAATGTGCTATTGGCCGGTTAAGTCCTAGCATCATTTACTAATGAAAACTAACCATGAACTGAAAAGATTAGAAGCTGCTTCAATACCAACATAGGTTGTGCAAGAAAACTAACAGGTAAAGTCGAATTCTGTAATAAAATTGTGTATAACATTGAATTACCCTTTGAAATCTATCCTTGATTTCAAAGTTCTGTAGTCCCGCTGTTTGAAATGAACGTTTATCATTGAAGACTAACCGCGAATTCAATGTTCTGTAATTTCATTACAATCAACATTCCAATGGTAATCTAAGATTGTTTTCAAAGTTCGATCAGAAGTTATATGCTCGGAACATTTCCTATTGAAAACGAAGATGAACTCAAAGGGCTAGAACTGTTTGAATACTAGGAATGTTTCCTGTTGAAAACTGTGTACAATAAACAATTCTCTTTCAAAAGTAGGAGCGAATTCAACGTTCTATGATCGTATTGTGTAGGAAGCTCAATTCCCGTCTTAAAGTAAGCGTAATTAACAGTTTCTTTCACATGTTATCTGGTAGGATCAGTTGCTATTGAAAAATCCCAAGGAATTCAAAGAGTAGTACATCTTGGATTCTTTCATTTCTCATTGAAAACTCATCGTGAATGTCATGTTGTTCTGTCCTGTTCTCTACTCTAAACAAATCCGCTTTCCTAACTAAGCTTGTATTTAATGTTGCGTAGTCCTGTTTTCTACGTGAACATTTCAAAATGAATAGTAATGTTCAATACCACGTCGCATAAACCTGTTGTCTATGATAACGTTATCCGCTGGAAAACTAAGAGTGAATGCAATGTGCTATTGGCCGGTTAAGTCCTAGCATCATTTACTAATGAAAACTAACCATGTACTGAAAAGATTAGAAGCTGCTTCAATACCAACATAGGTTGTGCAAGAAAACTAACAGGTAAAGTCGAGTTCTGTAATAAAATTGTGTATAACATTGAATTACCCTTTGAAATCTATCCTTGATTTCAAAGTTCTGTAGTCCCGCTGTTTGAAATGAACGTTTATCATTGAAGACTAACCGCGAATTCAATGTTCTGTAATTTCATTACAGCCAACATTCGAATGGTAATCTAAGATTGTTTTCAAAGTTCGATCAGAAGTTATATGCTCGGAACATTTCCTATTGAAAACGAAGATGAACTCAAAGGGCTAGAACTGTGTGAATACTAGGAATGTTTCCTTTTGAAAACTGTGTACAATAAACAATTCTCTTTCAAAAGTAGGAGCGAATTCAACGTTCTATGATCGTATTGTGTAGGAAGCTCAATTCCCGTCTTAAAGTAAGCGTAATTAACAGTTTCTTTCACCTGTTATCTGGTAGGATCAGTTGCTATTGAAAAATCCCAAGGAATTCAAAGAGTAGTACATCTTGGATTCTTTCGTTTCTCATTGAAAACTCATCGTGAATGTCATGTTTTTCTGTCCTGTTCTCTACTCTAAACAAATCCGCTTTCCTAACTAAGCCTGTATTCAATGTTGCATTGTCCTGTTTGTGTAAGTGAACATTTCTCAATGAATAGTAACGTTCAATTCAACGTTCCATAAACTTGTTGTCTAGGAAGAACTTATCTGCTGGAAAACTAAGAGTGAATGCAATGTGCTATTAGCCGGTTATGTACTAGCATATTTTACTAATGAAAACTAACTGTGAACTGAAAAGATTAGAAGCTGCTTCAATACCAACCTAGGTTGTGCATAAAAAAAACAGGGAAGTTCGACTTCTGTAATGAAATTGTGTATAACATTGCATTACCCTTTGAAATCATGGAAAGATTTCAAAGATCTGTAGTCCCGCTGTTTGAAATGAACGTTTATCACTGAAGACTAACCGCGAATTCAATGTTCTGTAATTTCGTTACAGACAACATTCCAATGGTAATCTAAGATTGTTTTCAAAGTTCGATCAGAAGTTATATGCTCAGAACATTTTTTCTTTTTTTTTTTAAATTTTTTTACTTCATTTTTATTTATTTATTTAAGAGGGAGAGAGAATGGGTGCACCAGGGCCTCCAGCCACTGCAAACAAACTCCAGATGCATGCGCCACTTTGTGCATCTGGCTTACATGGGTCCTGAGGAATCGAACCAAGGTCCTTTGGCTGTGCAGGCAAACACCTTAACTGCTAAGCCATCCCTCCAGCCCCTCTCAGAACATTTCTTATTGAAAACGAAGTTGAATTCAAAGGGCTAGAACTGTGTGAATACTGAGAATGTTTCCTGTTGATAACTGTACAATAAACAATTCTCTTTCAAAAGTAGGAGCGAATTCAACGTTCTATGATCGTATTGTGTAGGAAGCTCAATTAACGTCTTAGAGTAAGCGTATTTGACAGTTTCATTCACCGGTTACCTGGTAGTATCAGTTGCTTTTGAAAAATCCCAATGAATTCAAAGAGCAGTACATCTTGGATTCTTTCGTTTCTCATTGAAAACTCATCGCGAATGTCATTTTGTTCTGTCCTGTTCTCTACTCTAAACAAATCCGCTTTCCTAACTAAGCTTGTATTTAATGTTGCGTGGTCCTGTTTTCTACGTGAACATTTCAAAATGAATAGTAATGTTCAATACCACGTCGCATAAACCTGTTGTCTATGATAACGTTATCCTCTGGAAAACTAAGAGTGAATGCAATGTGCTATTGGCTGGTTAAGTCCTAGCATCATTTACTAATGAAAACTAACCATGAACTGAAAAGATTAGAAGCTGCTTCAATACCAACATAGGTTGTGCAAGAAACTAACCGAGAAAGTCGAGTTCTGTAATAAAATTGTGTATAACATTGCATTACCCTTTGAAATCTATCCTTGATTTCAAAGTTCTGTAGTCCCGCTGTTTGAAATGAACGTTTTTCACTGAAGGCTAACCGCGAATTCAATGTTCTGTAATTTCATTACAGACAACATTCCAATGGTAATCTAAGATTGTTTTCAAAGTTCGATCAGAAGTTATATGCTTGGAACATTTCTTATTGAAAACGAAGATGAACTCAAAGGGCTAGAACTGTGTGAATACTAGGAATGTTTCCTGTTGATAACTGTACAATAAACAATTCTCTTTCAAAAGTAGGAGCGAATTCAACGTTCTATGATCGTATTGTGTAGGAAGCTCAATTCCCGTCTTAAAGTAAGCGTAATTGACAGTTTCATTCACCGGTTACCTGGTAGGATCAGTTGCTATTGAAAAATCCCAAGGAATTCAAAGAGTAGTACATCTTGGATTCTGTCCTTTCTCATTGAAAACTCATCGTGAATGTCATGTTGTTCTGTCATGTTCTCTACTCTAAACAAATCCGCTTTCCTAACTAAGCTTGTATTTAATGTTGTGTAGTCCTGTTTTCTACGTGAACATTTCAAAATGAATTGTAATGTTCAATTCCACGTCGCATAAACCTGTTGTCTATGATAACGTTATCCGCTGGAAAACTAAGAGTGAATGCAATGTGCTATTGGCCGGTTAAGTCCGGGCATCATTTACTAATGAAAAGTAACCATGAACTGAAAAGATTAGAAGCTGCTTCAATACCAACATAGGTTGTGCAAGAAAACTAACAAAGAAAGTCGAGTTCTGTAATAAAATTGTGTATAACATTGAATTACCCTTTGAAATCTATCCTTGATTTCAAAGTTCTGTAGTCCCGCTGTTTGAAATGAACGTTTATCATTGAAGACTAACCGTGAATTCAATGTTCTGTAATTTCATTACAGACAACATTCCAATGGTAATCTAAGATTGCTTTCAAAGTTCGATCATAAGTTATATGCTCGGAACATTTCCTATTGAAAACGAAGATGAACTCAAAGGGCTAGAACTGTGTGAATACTAGGAATGTTTCCTGTTGAAAACTGTGTACAATAAAGAATACTCTTTCAAAAGTAGGAGCGAATTCAACGTTCTATGATCGTATTGTGTACGAAGCTCAATTCCCGTCTCAAAGCAAGCGTAATTAACAGTTTCATTCACCCGTTATCTTGTAGGATCAGTTGCTATTGAGAAAACCCAAGGAATTCAAAGAGTAGTACATCTTGGATTCTTTCCTTTCTCATTGAAAACTCATCGTGAATGTCATGTTGTTCTGTCCTGTTCTCTAAACAAATCCGCGTTCCTAACTAAGCCTGTATTCAATGTTGCATTGTCCTGTTTTCTAAGTGAGCATTTCTCAATGAATACTAACGTTCAATTCAACGTTCCATAAACCTGTTGTCTAGGAAGAACTTATCTGCTGGAAAACTAAGAGTGAATGCAATGTGCTATCAGCCGGGTATGTACTCGCATATTTTAATAATGAAAACTAACCGTGAACTGAAAAGATTAGAAGATGCTTCAATACCAACCTAGGTTGTGCATGAAAACAAACAGAGAAGTTCGAGTTCTGTAATGAAGTTGTGAATAACATTGCATTACCCTTTGAAATCTTTCCTTGATTTCAAAGTTCTGTAGTCCCACTGTTTGAAATGAACGTTTATCACTGAAGACAAACCGCGAATTCAATGTTCTGTAATTTCATTACAGACAACATTCCAATTGCAATCTAAGATTGTTTTCAAAGTTCGATCAGAAGTTATATGCTCGGAACATTTCTTATTGAAAACGAAGTTGAATTCAAAGGGCTAGAACTGTGTGAATACTGAGAATGTTTCCTGTTGAAAACTGTACAATAAACAATTCCCTTTCAAAAGTAGGAGCGACTTCAACGTTCTATGATGGTATTGTATAGGAAGCTCAATTCCCCTCTTATAGTGAGTATAATTGACAGTTTCCTTCACCGGTTATCTCATAGGATCAGTTGCTATTGAAAAATCCCAAGGAATTCAAAGAGTAGTACATCTTGGATTCTTTCGTGTCTCATTGAAAACTCGTCGTGAATGTCATGTTTTTCTGTCCTGTTCTCTACTCTAAACAAATCCGCTTTCCTAACTAAGCTTGGATTAAATGTTGCTTAGTCCTGTTTTCTACGTGAACATTTCAAAATGAATAGTAATATTCAATACAACATAGCGTAAACCTGTTGTCTAGGAAAAAGTTATCCGCTGGAAAACTAAGAGTGAATGCAATGTGCTATTAGCTGGTTAAGTACTAGCTAGCATCATTTACTAATGAAAACTAACCATGAACTGAAAAGATTAGATGCTGCATCAATACCAACATAGGTTGTGCAAGAAAACTAACAGATAAAGTCGAGTTTTGTAATAAAATTGTGTATAACATTGAATTACCCTCTGAAATATAACCTTGATTTCAAAGTTCTGTAGTCCCGCTGTTTGAAATGAACGTTTATCATTGAAGACTAACCGCGAATTCAATGTTCTGTAATTTCATTACAGACAACATTCCAATGGTAATCTAAGATTGTTTTCAGAGGTCGATCAGAAGTTATATGCTCGGAACATTTCCTATTCAAAATTGAAGATGAACTCAAAGGGCTAGGACTGTGTGAATACTAGGAATGTTTCCTGTTGAAAACAGTGTACAATAAACAATTCTCTTTCAAAAGTAGAAGCTAATTCAACGTTCTAAGATCAGATTTTGTCGGAAGCTCAATTCCCGTCTTAAAGTGAGCATAATTGACAGTTTCATTCACCGGTTATCTCATAGGATCAGTTGCTATTGAAAAATCCCAAGGAATTCAAAGAGTAGTACATCTTGGATTCTTTCGTTTCTCATTGAAAACTCATCGTGTATGTCATGTTGTTCTGTCCTGTTCTCTAAACAAATCCGCTTTCCTAACTAAGCCTGTATTCAATGTTGCATAGTCCTTTTTTCTAAGTGAACATTTCTCAATGAATAGTAACGTTCAATTCAATGTTCCGTGAACCTGTTGTCTAGGAAGAACTTATCTGCTGGAAAACTAAGAGTGAATGCAATGTGCTATCAGCCGGTTATGTACTAGCATATTTTAATAATGAAAACTAACCGTGAACTGAAAAGATTAAACGATGCTTCAATACCAACCTAGTTTGTGCATGAAAACAAACAGAGAAGTTCGAGTTCTGTAATGAAATTGTGAATAACATTGCGTTACCCTTAGAAATCTTTCCTTGATTTCAAAGTTCTGTAGTCCCGCTGTTTGAAATGAACGTTTATCACTGAAGACTAACCGCGAATTCAATGTTCTGTAATGTCATTACAGACAACATTCCAATGGTAATCTAAGATTGTTTTCAAAGTTCGAACAGAAGTTATATGCTCGGAACATTTCTTATTGAAAACGAATATGAACTCAAAGGGCTAGAACTGTGTGAATACTAGGAATGTTTCCTGTTGAAAACTGTGTACAATAAACAATTCTCTTTCAAAAGTAGGAGCGAATTCAACGTTCTATGATCGTATTGTGTAGGAAGCTCAATTCCCGTCTTAAAGTGAGCATAATTGACAGTTTCATTCACCGGTTATCTCATAGGATCAGTTGCTATTGAAAAATCCCAAGGAATTCAAAGAGTAGTACATCTTGGATTCTTTCCTTTCTCATTGAAAACTCATCGTGAATGTCATGTTGTTCTGTCCTGTTCTCTACTCTAAACAAATCCGCTTTCCCAACTAAGCCTGTATTTAATGTTGCGTAGTCCTGTTTTCTACGTGAACATTTCAAAATGAATAGTAATGTTCAATTCAACATAGCGTAAACCTGTAGTCTAGGATAAAGTTATGCGCTGGAAAACTAAGAGTGAATGCAATGTGCTATTAGCCGGTTAAGTCCTAGCATCATTTACTAATGAAAACTAACCATGAACTGAAAAGATTAGAAGCTGCTTCAATACCAACATAGGTTGTGCAAGAAAACTAACAGAGAAAGTTAAGTTCTGTAATAAAATTGTGTATAACATTGAATTACCCTTTGAAATCTATCCTTGATTTCAAAGTTCTGTAGTCCCGCTGTTTGAAATGAACGTTTATCATTGAAGACTAACTGCGAATTCAATGTTCTGTAATTTCATTACAGCCAACATTCCAATGGTAATCTAAGATTGTTTTCAAAGTTCGATCAGAAGTTATATGCTTGGAACATTTCCTATTGAAAACGAAGATGAACTCAAAGGGCTAAAACTGTGTGAATACTAGGAATGTTTCCTGTTGAAAACTGTGTAATAAACAATTCTCTTTCAAAAGTAGGAGCGAATTCAACATTCTATGATCGTATTGTGTAGGAAGCTCAATTCCCGTCTTAACGTAAGCGTAATTGACAGATTCATTCACCGGTTACCTGGTAGGATCAGTTGCTATTGAAAAATCCCAAGGAATTCAAAGAGTAGTACATCTTGGATTCTTTCCTTTCTCATTGAAAACTCATCGTGAATGTCATGTTGTTCTGTCCTGTTCTCTAAACAAATCCGCTTTCCTAAATAAGCCTGTATTCAGTGTTGCATAGTCCTGTTTTCTAAGTGATCATTTCTCAATGAATAGTAACGTTCAATTCAACATTCCATAAACCTGTTGTCTAGGAAGAACTTATCTGCTGGAAAACTAAGAGTGAATGCAATGTGCTATTAGCCGGTTATGTATTAGCATATTTTACTACTGAAAACTAACCGTGAATTGAAAAGATTAGAAGCTGCTTCAATACCAACCAAGGTTGTGCATGAAAACAAAACAGAGAAGTTCGACTTCTGTAATGAAATTGTGTATAACAATCCATTACCCTTTGAAATCGTTCCATGATTTCAAAGTTCTGTATTACCGCTGTTTGAAATGAACGTTTATCACAGAAGACTAACCGCGAATTCAATGTTCTGTAATTTCATTACAGACAACATTCCAATGGCAATCTAAGATTGTTTTCAAAGTTCGATCAGAAGTTATATGCTCGGAACATTTCTTATTGAAAACGAAGTTGAATTCAAAGGGCTAGAACTGTGTGAATACTGAGAATGTTTCCTGTTGAAAACTGTACAATAAACAATTCTCTTTCAAAAGTATTAGCGAATTCAACGTTCTATGATCGTATTGTGTAGGAAGCTGAATTCCCGTCTTAAAGTAAGCGTAATTGACAGTTTCATTCACCGGTTACCTGGTAGGATCAGTTGCTATTGAAAAATCCCAAGGAATTCAAAGAGTAGTACATCTTGGATTCTTTCGTTTCTCATTGAAAACTCGTCGTGAAAGTCATGTTTTTCTGTCCTGTTCTCTACTCTAAACAAATCTGCTTTCCTAACTAAGCTTGTATTTAATGTTGCGTAGTCCTGTTTTCTACGTGAACATTTCAACATGAATAGTAATGTTCAATACCACGTCGCATAAACCTGTTGTCTATGATAACGTTATCCGCTGGAAAACTAAGAATGAATGCAATGTGCTATTGGCCGTTTAAGTCCTAGGATCATTTACTAATGAAAACTAACCATGAACTGAAAAGATTAGAAGCTGCTTCAATACCAACATAGGTTGTGCAAGAAAACTAACAAAGAAATTTGGGTTCTGTAATAAAATTGTGTATAACATTGAATTACCCTTTGAAATGTATCCTTGATTTCAACGTTCTGTAGTCCCGCTGTTTGAAATGAACGTTTATCATTGAAGACTAACCGCGAATTCAATGCTCTGTAATTTCATTACAGCCAACATTCCAATGGTAATCTAAGATTGTTTTCAAAGTTCGATCAGAAGTTATATGCTCGGAACATTTCCTATTGAAAACGAAGATCAACTCTAAGGGCTAGAACTGTGGGAATACTAGGAATGTTTCCTGTTGAATACTGTGTACAATAAACAATTCTCTTTCAAAAGTAGGAGCGAATTCAACGTTCTATGATCGAATTGTGTAGGAAGCCCAATTCCCGTCTTAAAGTGAGCATAATTGACAGTTTCATTCACCGGTTATCTCATAGGATCAGTTGCTATTGAAAAATCCCAAGGAATTCAAAGAGTAGTACATCTTGGATTCTTTCCTTTCTCATTGAAAACTCATCGTGAATGTCATTTTGTTCTGTCCTGTTCTCTAAACAAATCTGCTTTCCTAACTAAGCCTGTATTCAATGTTGCATAGTCCTGTTTTCTAAGTGATCATTTCTCAATGAATAGTAACGTTCAATTCAACATTCCATAAACCTGTTGTCTAGGAAGAACTTATCTGCTGGAAAACTAAGAGTGAATGCACTGTGCTATTAGCCGGTTATGTACTAGCATATTTTACTAATGAAAACTAACCGTGAACTGAAAAGATTAGAAGCTGCTTCAATACCAACCTAGGTTGTGCATGAAAAAAAACAGAGAAGTTCGACTTCTGTAATGAAATTGTGTATAACATTGCATTACCCTTTGAAATCTTTCCATGATTTCAAAGTTCTGTATTCCCGCTGTTTGAAATGAACGTTTATCACTGAAGACTAACCGCGAATTCAATGTTCTGTAATTTCATTACAGACAACATTCCAATGGTAATCTAAGATTGTTTTCAAAGTTCGATCAGAAGTTATATGCTCGGAACATTTCTTATTGAAAACGTAGTTGAATTCAAAGGGCTAGAACTGTGTGAATACTGAGAAGGTTTCCTGTTGAAAACTGTACAATAAACAATTATCTTTCAAAAGTAGGAGCGAATTCAACGTTCTATGATCGTATTGTGTAGGAAGCTCAATTCCCGTCTTAAAGTAAGGGTAATTGACAGTTTCATTCACCGGTTACCTGGTAGGATCAGTTGCTATTGAAAAATCCCAAGGAATTCAAAGAGTAGTACATCTTGGATTCTTTCGTTTCTCATTGAAAACTCGTCGTGAATGTCATGTTTTTCTGTCCTTTTCTCTACTCTAAACAAATCCGCATTCCTAACTAAGGTTGTATTTAGTGTTGCGTAGTCCTGTTTTCTACGTAAACATTTCAAAATGAATAGTAATGTTCTATACCACGTCGCATAAAGCTGTTGTCTATGATAACGTTATCCTCTGGAAATCTAAGAGTGAATGCAATGTGCTATTGGCCGGTTAAGTCCTAGCATCATTCACTAATGAAAACTAACCATGAACTGAAAAGATTAGAAGCTGCTTCAATACCAACATAGGTTGTGCAAGAAAACTAACAAAGAAAGTTGGGTTCTGTAATAAAATTGTGTATAACATTGAATTACCCTTTGAAATGTATCCTTGATTTCAAAGTTCTGTAGTCCCGCTGTTTGAAATGAACGTTTATCATTGAAGACTAACCGCGAATTCAATGTTCTGTAATTTCATTACAGCCAACATTCCAATGGTAATCTAAGATTGTTTTCAAAGTTCGATCAGAAGTTATATGCTCGGAATATTTCCTATTGAAAACGAAGATGAACTCAAAGGGCTAGAACTGTGTGAATACTAGGAATGTTTCCTGTTGAAAACTGTGCAATAAACAATTCTCTTTCAAAAGTATTAGCGAATTCAACGTTCTATGATCGTATTGTGTAGGAAGCTCAATTCCCGTCTTAAAGTAAGAGTAATTGACAGTTTCATTCACCGGTTACCTGGTAGGATCAGTTGCTATTGAAAAATCCCAAGGAATTCAAAGAGTAGTACATCTTGGATTCTTTCGTTTCTCATTGAAAACTCGTCGTGAATGTCATGTTTTTCTGTCCTGTTCTCTAATCTAAACAAATCCGCATTCCTAACTAAGCTTGTATTTAATGTTGCGTAGTCCTGTTTTCTACGTGAACATTTCAACATGAATAGTAATGTTCAATACACGTCGCATAAACCTGTTGTCTATGATAACGTTATCCGCTGGAAAACTAAGAGTGAATGCAATGTGCTATTGGCCGTTTAAGTCCTAGGATCATTTACTAATGAAAACTAACCATGAACTGAAAAGATTAGAAGCTGCTTCAATACCAACATAGGTTGTGCAAGAAAACTAACAAAGAAAGTTGGGTTCTGTAATAAAATTGTGTATAACATTGAATTACCCTTTGAAATGTATCCTTGATTTCAACGTTCTGCAGTCCCGCTGTTTGAAATGAACGTTTATCATTGAAGACTAACCGCGAATTCAATGTTCTGTAATTTCATTACAGCCAACATTCCAATGGTAATCTAAGATTGTTTTCAAAGTTCGATCAGAAGTTATATGCTCGGAATATTTCCTATTGAAAACGAAGAAGAACTCAAAGGGCTAGAACTGTGTGAATATTAGGAATGTTTCCTGTTGAAAACTGTGTACAATAAACAATTCTCTTTCAAAAGTAGGAGCGAATTCAACGTTCTATGATCGTATTGTGTAGGAAGCTCAATTCCCATCTTAAAGTGAGCACAATTGAGAGTTTCATTCACCGGTTACCTGGTAGGATCAGTTGCTATTGAAAAATCCCAAGGAATTCAAAGAGTAGTACATCTTGGATTCTTTCCTTTCTCATTGAAAACTCATCGTGAATGTCATTTTGTTCTGTCCTGTTCTCTAAACAAATCTGCTTTCCTAACTAAGCCTGTATTCAATGTTGCATAGTCCTGTTTTCTAAGTGATCATTTCTCAATGAATAGTAACGTTCAATTCAACATTCCATAAACCTGTTGTCTAGGAAGAACTTATCTGCTGGAAAACTAAGAGTGAATGCACTGTGCTATTAGCCGGTTATGTACTAGCATATTTTACTAATGAAAACTAACCGTGAACTGAAAAGATTAGAAGCTGCTTCAATACCAACCTAGGTTGTGCATGAAAAAAAACAGAGAAGTTCGACTTCTGTAATGAAATTGTGTATAACATTGCATTACCCTTTGAAATCTTTCCATGATTTCAAAGTTCTGTATTCCCGCTGTTTGAAATGAACGTTTATCATTGAAGACTAACCGCGAATTCAATGTTCTGTAATTTCATTACAGACAACATTCCAATGGTAATCTAAGATTGTTTTCAAAGTTGGATCAGAAGTTATATGCTCGGAACATTTCTTATTGAAAACGTAGTTGAATTCAAAGGGCTAGAACTGTGTGAATACTGAGAAGGTTTCCTGTTGAAAACTGTACAATAAACAATTATCTTTCAAAAGTAGGAGCGAATTCAACGTTCTATGATCGTATTGTGTAGGAAGCTCAATTCCCGTCTTAAAGTAAGGGTAATTGACAGTTTCATTCACCGGTTACCTGGTAGGATCAGTTGCTATTGAAAAATCCCAAGGAATTCAAAGAGTAGTACATCTTGGATTCTTTCGTTTCTCATTGAAAACTCGTCGTGAATGTCATGTTTTTCTGTCCTTTTCTCTACTCTAAACAAATCCGCATTCCTAACTAAGGTTGTATTTAGTGTTGCATAGTCCTGTTTTCTACGTAAACATTTCAAAATGAATAGTAATGTTCTATACCACGTCGCATAAAGCTGTTGTCTATGATAACGTTATCCTCTGGAAATCTAAGAGTGAATGCAATGTGCTATTGGCCGGTTAAGTCCTAGCATCATTCACTAATGAAAACTAACCATGAACTGAAAAGATTAGAAGCTGCTTCAATACCAACATAGGTTGTGCAAGAAAACTAACAAAGAAAGTTGGGTTCTGTAATAAAATTGTGTATAACATTGAATTACCCTTTGAAATGTATCCTTGATTTCAAAGTACTGTAGTCCCGCTGTTTGAAATGAACGTTTATCATTGAAGACTAACCGCGAATTCAATGTTCTGTAATTTCATTACAGCCAACATTCCAATGGTAATCTAAGATTGTTTTCAAAGTTCGATCAGAAGTTATATGCTCGGAATATTTCCTATTGAAAACGAAGATGAACTCAAAGGGCTAGAACTGTGTGAATACTAGGAATGTTTCCTGTTGAAAACTGTGCAATAAACAATTCTCTTTCAAAAGTATTAGCGAATTCAACGTTCTATGATCGTATTGTGTAGGAAGCTCAATTCCCGTCTTAAAGTAAGAGTAATTGACAGTTTCATTCACCGGTTACCTGGTAGGATCAGTTGCTATTGAAAAATCCCAAGGAATTCAAAGAGTAGTACATCTTGGATTCTTTCGTTTCTCATTGAAAACTCGTCGTGAATGTCATGTTTTTCTGTCCTGTTCTCTAATCTAAACAAATCCGCATTCCTAACTAAGCTTGTATTTAATGTTGCGTAGTCCTGTTTTCTACGTGAACATTTCAACATGAATAGTAATGTTCAATACACGTCGCATAAACCTGTTGTCTATGATAACGTTATCCGCTGGAATACTAAGAGTGAATGCAATGTGCTATTGGCCGTTTAAGTCCTAGGATCATTTACTAATGAAAACTAACCATGAACTGAAAAGATTAGAAGCTGCTTCAATACCAACATAGGTTGTGCAAGAAAACTAACAAAGAAAGTTGGGTTCTGTAATAAAATTGTGTATAACATTGAATTACCCTTTGAAATGTATCCTTGATTTCAACGTTCTGCAGTCCCGCTGTTTGAAATGAACGTTTATCATTGAAGACTAACCGCGAATTCAATGTTCTGTAATTTCATTACAGCCAACATTCCAATGGTAATCTAAGATTGTTTTCAAAGTTCGATCAGAAGTTATATGCTCGGAATATTTCCTATTGAAAACGAAGATGAACTCAAAGGGCTAGAACTGTGTGAATACTAGGAATGTTTCCTGTTGAAAACTGTGCAATAAACAATTCTCTTTCAAAAGTATTAGCGAATTCAACGTTCTATGATCGTATTGTGTAGGAAGCTCAATTCCCGTCTTAAAGTAAGAGTAATTGACAGTTTCATTCACCGGTTACCTGGTAGGATCAGTTGCTATTGAAAAATCCCAAGGAATTCAAAGAGTAGTACATCTTGGATTCTTTCGTTTCTCATTGAAAACTCGTCGTGAATGTCATGTTTTTCTGTCCTGTTCTCTAATCTAAACAAATCCGCATTCCTAACTAAGCTTGTATTTAATGTTGCGTAGTCCTGTTTTCTACGTGAACATTTCAACATGAATAGTAATGTTCAATACACGTCGCATAAACCTGTTGTCTATGATAACGTTATCCGCTGGAAAACTAAGAGTGAATGCAATGTGCTATTGGCCGTTTAAGTCCTAGGATCATTTACTAATGAAAACTAACCATGAACTGAAAAGATTAGAAGCTGCTTCAATACCAACATAGGTTGTGCAAGAAAACTAACAAAGAAAGTTGGGTTATGTAATAAAATTGTGTATAACATTGAATTACCCTTTGAAATGTATCCTTGATTTCAACGTTCTGCAGTCCCGCTGTTTGAAATGAACGTTTATCATTGAAGACTAACCGCGAATTCAATGTTCTGTAATTTCATTACAGCCAACATTCCAATGGTAATCTAAGATTGTTTTCAAAGTTCGATCAGAAGTTATATGCTCGGAATATTTCCTATTGAAAACGAAGATGAACTCAAAGGGCTAGAACTGTGTGAATAATAGGAATGTTTCCTGTTGAATACTGTGTACAATAAACAATTCTCTTTCAAAAGTAGGAGCGAATTGAACGTTCTATGATCGTATTGTGTAGGAAGCTCAATTCCCGTCTTAAAGTGAGCATAATTGAGAGTTTCATTCACCGGTTATCTTATACGACCAGTTGCTATTGAAAAATCCCAAGGAATTCAAAGCGTAGTACATCTTGGATTCTTTCCTTTCTCATTGAAAACTCATCGTGAATGTCATGTTGTTCTGTCCTGTTCTCTACTCTAAACAAATCCGCTTTCCTAACTAAGCCTGTATTTAATGTTGCGTAGTCCTGTTGTCTACGTGAACATTTCAAAATGAATAGTAATGTTCAATAAAACGTAGCATAAACCTGTTGTCTATGATAACGTTATCTGCTGGAAAACTAAGAGTGAATGCAATGTGCTATTAGCCGGTTAAGTCCTAGCATCATTTACTAATGAAAACTAACCATGAACTGAAAAGATGAGAAGCTGCTTCAATACCAACATAGGTTGTGCAAGAAACTGACAGAGAAAGTCGAGTTCTGTAATAAAATTGTGTATAACATTGAATTACCCTTTGAAATCTATCCTTGATTTCAAAGTTCTGTAGTCCCGCTGTTTGAAATGAACGTTTATCATTGAAGACTAACCGCGAATTCAATGTTCTTTAATTTCATTACAGCCAACATTCCAAAGGTAATCTAAGATTGTTTTCAAAGTTCGATCAGAAGTTATATGCTCGGAACACTTCCTATTGAAAATGAAGATGAACTCAAAGGGCTAAAACTGTGTGAATACTAGGAATGTTTCCTGTTGAGAACTGTATAATAAACAATTCTCTTTCTTTTTTTTTATTTTTTTTAAAATTTATTTATTTATTTGAGAGCGACAGACACAGAGAGAAAGTCAGATAGAGGGAGAGAGAGAGAATGGGCGCGCCAGGGCTTCCAGCCTCTGTTAACGAACTCCAGACGCGTGCGCCCCCTTGTGCATCTGGCTAACGTGGGACCTGGGGAACCGAGCCTCGAACCGGGGTCCTTAGGCTTCACAGGCAAGCGCTTAACCGCTAAGCCATCTCTCCAGCCCCAATTCTCTTTCAAAAGTAGGAGCGAATTCAACGTTCTATGATCGTATTGTGTAGGAAGTTCAATTCCCGTCTTAAAGTAAGCATAATTGACAGTTTCTTTCACCGGTTACCTGGTAGGATCAGTTGCTATTGAAAAATCCCAAGGAATTCAAAGAGTAGTACATCTTGGATTCTTTCCTTTCTCATTGAAAACTCATCGTGAATGTCATGTTGTTCTGTCCTGTTCTCTAAACAAATCCGCTTTCCTAAATAAGCCTGTATTCAATGTTTCATAGTCCTGTTTTCTAAGTGATCATTTCTCAATGAATAGTAACGTTCAATTCAACATTCCATAAACCTGTTGTATAGGAAGAACTTATCTGCTGGAAAACTAAGAGTGAATGCAATGTGCTATTAGCCGGTTATGTACTAGCATATTTTCCTAATGAAAACTAACCGTGAATTGAAAAGATTAGAAGCTGCTTCAATACCAACCAAGGTTGTGCATGAAAAAAAACAGAGAAGTTCGACTTCTGTAATGAAATTGTGTATAACATTGCATTACCCTTTGAAATCGTTCCATGATTTCAAAGTTCTGTATTACCGCTGTTTGAAATGAACGTTTATCACAGAAGACTAACCGCGAATTCAATGTTCTGTAACTTCATTACAGACAACATTCCAATGGTAATCTAAGACTGTTTTGAAAGTTCGATCAGAAGTTATATGCTCGGAACATTTCTTATTGAAAACGATGTTGAATTCAAAGGGCTAGAACTGTGTGAATACTGAGAATGTTTCCTGTTGAAAACTGTACAATAAACAATTCTCTTTCAAAAGTATTAGCGAATTCAACGTTCTATGATCGTATTGTGTAGGAAGCTCAATTCCCGTCTTAAAGTAAGAGTAATTGACAGTTTCATTCACCGGTTACCTGGTAGGATCAGTTGCTATTGAAAAATCCCAAGGAATTCAAAGAGTAGGACATCTTGGATTCTTTCGTTTCTCATTGAAAACTCGTCGTGAATGTCATGTTTTTCTGTCCTGTTCTCTACTCTAAACAAATCCGCTTTCCTAACTAAGCTTGTATTTAATGTTGCGTAGTCCTGTTTTCTACGTGAACATTTCAACATGAATAGTAATGTTCAATACCACGTCGCATAAACCTGTTGTCTATGATAACGTTATCCGCTGGAAAACTAAGAGTGAATGCAATGTGCTATTGGCCGTTCAAGTCCTAGGATCATTTACTAATGAAAACTAACCATGAACTGAAAAGATTAGAAGCTGCTTCAATACCAACATAGGTTGTGCAAGAAAACTAACAAAGAAAGTTGGGTTCTGTAACAAAATTGTGTATAACATTGAATTACCCTTTGAAATGTATCCTTGATTTCAACGTTCTGTAGTCCCGCTGTTTGAAATGAACGTTTATCATTGAAGACTAACCGCGAATTCAATGTTCTCTAATTTCATTACAGCCAACATTCCAATGGTAATCTAAGATTGTTTTCAAAGTTCGATCAGAGGTTATATGCTCGGGACATTTCCTATTGAAAACAAAGATGAACTCAAAGGGCTAGAACTGTGTGAATATTAGGAATGTTTCCTGTTGAAAACTGTGTACAATAAACAATTCTCTTTCAAAAGTAGGAGCGAATTCAACGTTCTATGATCGTATTGTGTAGGAAGCTCAATTCCCGTCTTAAAGTGAGCACAATTGAGAGTTTCATTCACCGGTTATCTTATACGATCAGTTGCTATTGAAAAATCCCAAGGAATTCAAAGCGTAGTACATCTTGGATTCTTTCCTTTCTCATTGAAAACTCATCGTGAATGTCATGTTGTTCTGTCCTGTTCTCTACTCTAAACAAATCCGCTTTCCTAACTAAGCCTCTACTTAATGTTGCGTAGTCCTGTTGTCTACGTGAACATTTCAAAATGAATAGTAATGTTCAATAAAACGTAGCATAAACCTGTTGTCTATGATAACGTTATCTGCTGGAAAACTAAGAGTGAATGCAATGTGCTATTAGCCGGTTAAGTCCTAGCATCATTTACTAATGAAAACTAACCATGAACTGAAAAGATGAGAAGCTGCTTCAATACCAACATAGGTTGTGCAAGAAACTAACAGAGAAAGTCGAGTTCTGTAATAAAATTGTGTATAACATTGAATTACCTTTTTAAATCTATCCTTGATTTCAAAGTTCTGTAGTCCCGCTGTTTGAAATGAACGTTTATCATTGAAGATTAACCGCGAATTCAATGTTCTTTAATTTGATTACAGCCAACATTCCAATGGTAATCTAAGATTGTTTTCAAAGTTCGATCAAGTTATATGCTCGGAACATTTCCTATTGAAAACGAAGATGAACTCAAAGGGATAAAACTGTGTGAATACTAGGAATGTTTCCTGTTGAAAACTGTATAATAAACAATTCTCTTTCAAAACTAGGAGCGAATTCAACGTTCTATGATCATATTGTGTAGGAAGCTCAATACCCTTCTTAAATTAAACGTAATTGACAGTTTCATTCACCGGTTACCTGGTAGGATCAGTTGCTATTGAAAAATCCCAATGAATTCAAAGAGTAGTACATCTTGGATTCTTTCCTTTCTCATTGAAAACTCATCGTGAATGTCATGTTGTTCTGTCCTGTTCTCTAAACAAATCCGCTTTCCTAACTAAGCCTGTATTCAATGTTGCATAGTCCTGTTTTCTAGGTGATCATTTCTCAATGAATAGTAACGTTCAATTCAACATTCCATAAACCTGTTGTCTAGGAAGAACTTATCTGCTGGAAAACTAAGAGTGAATGCAATGTGCTATTAGCCGGTTATGTACTAGCATATTTTACTAATGAAAACTAACCGTGAACTGAAAAGATTAGAAGCTGCTTCAATACCAACCTAGGTTGTGCATGAAAAAAAACAGAGAAGTTCGACTTCTGTAATGAAATTGTGTATAACATTGCATTACCCTTTGAAATCTTTCCATGATTTCAAAGTTCTATATTCCTGCTGTTTGAAATGAACGTTTATCACTGAAGACTAACCGCGAATTCAATGTTCTGTAATTTCATTATAGCCAACATTCCAATGGTAATCTAAGATTGTTTTCAAAGTTCGATCAGAAGTTATATGCTCGGAACATTTCTTATTGAAAACGAAGTTGAATTCAAAGGGCTAGAACTGTGTGAATACTGAGAAAGTTTCCTGTTGAAAACTGTACAATAAACAATTCTCTTTCAAAAGTAGGAGTGAATTCAACGTTCTATGATTGTATTGTGTAGGAAGCTCAATTCCTGTCTTAAAGTGAGCATAATTGACAATTTCATTCACCGGTTATCTCATAGGATCAGTTGCTATTGAAAAATCCCAAGGAATTCAAAGAGTAGTACATCTTGGATTCTTTCCTTCCTCATTGAAAACTCATCGTGAATGTCATGTTGTTCTGTCCTGTTCTCTAAAGAAATACGCTTTCCTAACTAAGCCTGTATTCAATGTTGCATAGTCCTGTTCTCTAAGTGAACATTTCTTGATGAATAGTAACGTTCAATTCAATGTTCCGAAAACCTGTTGTCTAGGAAGAACTTATCTGCTGGAAAACTAAGAGTGAATGCAATGTGGTATTAGCCGGTTATGTACTAGCATATTTTACTAATGAAAACTAACCGTGAACTGAAAAGATTAGAAGATGCTTCAATATCAACCTAGGTTGTGCATGAAAACAAACAAAGAAGTTCGAGTTCTGTAATGAAATTGTGAATAACATTGCATTACCCTTTGAAATCTTTCCTTGATTTCAAAGTTCTGTAGTCCTGCTGTTTGAAATCAACGTTTATCACTGAAGACTAACCGTGAATTCAATGTTCTGTAATTTTATTACAGCCAACATTCCAATGGTAATCTAAGATTGTTTTCAAAGTTCGATCAGAAGTTATATGCTCGGAACATTTCCTATTGAAAACGAAGATGAACTCAAAGGGCTAGAACTGTGTGAATACTAGGAATGTTTCCTGTTGAAAACTGTGTACAATAAACAATTCTCTTTCAAAAGTAGGAGCGAATTCAACGTTCTATGATCATATTGTGTAGGAAGCTCAATTCCCGTCTTAAAGTGAGCATAATTGACAGTTTCATTCACCGGTTATCTCATAGGATCAGTTGCTATTGAAAAATCCCAAGGAATTCAAAGAGTAGTACATCTTGGATTCTTTCCTTTCTCATTGAAAACTCATCGTGAATGTCATGTTTTTCTGTCCTGTTCTCTACTCTAAACAAATCCGCTTTCCTAACTAAGCTTGTATTTAATGTTGCGTAGTCCTGTTTTCTACGTGAATATTTCAAAATGAATTGTAATGTTCAATTCCACGTCGCATAAACCTGTTGTCTTTGAAAACGTTATCCGCTGGAAAACTAAGAGTGAATGCAATGTGCTATTGGCCGGTTAAGTCCTAGCATCATTTACTAATGAAAAGTAACCATGAACTGAAAAGATTAGAAGCTGCTTCAATACCAACATAGGTTGTGCAAGAAAACTAACAGAGAAAGTCGAGTTCTGTAATAAAATTGTGTATAACATTGCATTACCCTTTGAAATGTTTCCATGATTTCAAAGTTCTGTATTCCCGCTGTTTGAAATGAACGTTTATCATTGAAGACTAACCGCGAATTCAATGTTCTGTAATTTCATTACAGACAACATACCAATGGTAATCTAAGATTGTTTTCAAAGTTCGATCAGAATTTATATGCTCGGAATATTTCTTATTGAAAACGAAGTTGAATTCAAAGGGCTAGAACTGTGTGAATACTGAGAATGTTTCCTGTTGAAAACTGTGTACAATAAACAATTCTCTTTCAAAAGTAGGAGTGAATTCAACGTTCTATGATCGTATTATGTGGGAAGCTCAATTCCCGTCTTAACGTGAGCATAATTGACAGTTTCATTCACCGGTTATCTCATAGGATCAGTTGCTATTGAAAAATCCCAAGGAATTCAAAGAGTAGTACATCTTGGATTCTTTCCTTTCTCATTGAAAACTCATCGTGAATGTCATGTTTTTCTGTCCTGTTCTCTACTCTAAACAAATCCGCTTTCCTAACTAAGCTTGTATTTAATGTTGCGTAGTCCTGTTTTCTACGTGAACATTTCAAAATGAATTGTAATGTTCAATTCCACGTCGCATAAACCTGTTGTCTTTGAAAACGTTATCTGCTGGAAAACTAAGAGTGAATGCAATGTGCTATTGGCCGGTTAAGTCCTAGCATCATTTACTAATGAAAAGTAACCATGAACTGAAAAGATTAGAAGCTGCTTCAATACCAACATAGGTTGTGCAAGAAAACTAACAGAGAAAGTCGAGTTCTGTAATAAAATTGTGTATAACATTGAATTACCCTTTGAAATCTATCCTTGATTTCAAAGTTCTGTAGTCCCGCTGTTTGAAATGAACGTTTATCATTGAAGACTAACCGCGAATTCAATGTTCTGTAATTTCATTACAGCCAACATTCCAATGGTAATCTAAGATTGCTTTCAAAGTTCGATCAGAAGTTATATGCTCGGAACATTTCCTTTTGAAAACGAAGATGAACTCAAAGGGCTAGAACTGTGTGAATACTAGGAATGTTTCCTGTTGAAAACTGTGCACAATAAACAATTTTCTTTCAAAAATGGGAGCGAAATCAACGTTCTATGATCGTATTGTGTAGGAAGCTCAATTCCCGTCTTAAAGTAAGCGTAATTAACAGTTTCATTCACCCGTTATCTGGTAGGATCAGTTGCTATTGAAAAATCCCAAGGAATTCAAAGAGTAGTACATCTTGGATTCTTTCGTTTCTCATTGAAAACTCGTCGTGAATGTCATGTTTTTCTGTCCTGTTCTCTACTCTAAACAAATCCGCTTTCCTAACTAAGCTTGTATTTAATGTTGCGTAGTCCTGTTTTCTACGTGAACATTTCAAAATGAACAGTAATGTTCAATACCACGTCGCACAAACCTGTTGTCTATGATAACGTTATCCACTGGAAAACTAAGAGTGAATGCAATGTGCTATTGGCCGGTTAAGTCCTAGCATCATTTACTAATGAAAACTAACGATGAACTGAAAAGATTAGAAGCTGCTTCAATACCAACATAGGTTGTGAAAGAAAACTAACAGAGAAAGTCGAGTTTTGTAATAAAATTGTGTATAACATTGAATTACCCTTTGAAATCTATCCTTGATTTCAAAGTTCTGTAGTCCCGCTGTTTGAAATGAACGTTTATCATTGAAGACTAACCGCGAATTCAATGTTCTGTAATTTCATTACAGCCAACATTCCAATGGTAATCTAAGATTGTTTTCAAAGTTCGATCAGAAGTTATATGCTCGGAACATTTCCTATTGAAAACGAAGATGAACTGAAAGGGCTAGAACTGTGTGAATACTAGGAATGTTTCCTGTTGAAAACTGTGTACAATAAACAATTCTCTTTCAAAAGTAGGAGCGAATTCAACGTTCTATGATCGTATTGTGTAGGAAGCTCAATTCCCATCTTAAAGTGAGCATAATTGACAGTTTCATTCACCGGTTATCTCATAGGATCAGTTGCTATTGAAAAAATCCCAAGGAATTCAAAGAGTAGTACATCTTGGATTCTTTCGTTTCTCATTGAACACTCGTCGTGAATGTCATGTTTTTCTGTCCTGTTCTCTATTCTAAACAAATCCGCTTTCCTAACTAAGCTTGTATTTAAAGTTGCGCAGTCCTGTTTTCTACGTGAACATTTCAAAATGAATTGTAATGTTCAATTCCACGTCGCATAAACCTGTTGTCTATGATAACGTTATCCGCTGGAAAACTAAGAGTGAATGCAATGTGCTATTGGCCGGTTAAGTCCTAGCATCATTTACTAATGAAAAGTAACCATGAACTGAAAATATTAGAAGCTGCTTCAATACCAACATAGGTTGTGCAAGAAAACTAACAGAGGAAGTTGATTTCTGTAATAAAATTGTGTATAACATTGAATTACCCTTTGAAATCTATCCTTGATTTCAAAGTTCTGTAGTCCCGCTGTTTGAAATGTTCGTGTATCATTGAAGACTAACCGCGAATTCAATGTTCTGTAATTTCATTACAGCCAACATTCCAATGGTAATCTAAGATTGTTTTCAAAGTTCGATCAGAAGTTATATGCTCGGAACATTTCCTATTGAAAACGAAGATGAACTCAAAGGGCTAGAACTGTGTGAATACTAGGAATGTTTCCTGTTGAAAACTGTGTACAATAAACAATTCTCTTTCAAAAGTAGGAGCGAATTCAACGTTCTATGATCGGATTGTGTAGGAAGCTCAATTCCCGTCTTAACGTGAGCATAATTGACAGTTTCATTCACCGGTTATGTCATAGGATCAGTTGCTATTGAAAAATCCCAAGGAATTCAAAGAGTAGTACATCTTGGATTCTTTCCTTTCTCATTGAAAACTCATCGTGAATGTCATGTTGTTCTGTCCTGTTCTCTACTCTAAACAAATCCGCTTTCCTAACTAAGCTCGTATTTAATGTTGCGTAGTCCTGTTTTCTACGTGAACATTTCAACATGAATAGTAATGTTCAATACCACGTCGCATAAACCTGTTGTCTATGATAACGTTATCCGCTGGAAAACTAAGAGTGAATGCAATGTGCTATTAGCCGGTTAAGTCCTAGCATCATTTACTAATGAAAAGTAACCATGAACTGAAAAGATTAGAAGCTGCTTCAATACCAACATAGGTTGTGCAAGAAAACTAACAGAGAAAGTCGAGTTCTGTAATAAAATTGTGTATAACATTGAATTACCCTTTGAAATCTATCCTTGATTTCAAAGTTCTGTAGTCCCGCTGTTTGGAATGAACGTTTATCATTGAAGACTAACCGCGAATTCAATGTTCTGTAATTTCATTACAGCCAACATTCCAATGGTAATCTAAGATTGTTTTCAAAGTTCGATCAGAAGTTATGCTCGGAACATTTCCTATTGAAAACGAAGATGAACTCAAAGGGCTAGAACTGTGTGAATACTAGGAATGTTTCCTGTTGAAAACTGTGTACATTAAACAATTCTCTTTCAAAAGTAGGAGCGAATTCAATGTTCTATGATCGTATTGTGTAGGAAGCTCAATTCCCATCTTAAAGTGAGCATAATTGACAGTTTCATTCACCGGTTATCTCATAGGATCAGTTGCTATTGAAAAATCCCAAGGAATTCAAAGAGTAGTACATCTTGGATTCTTTCCTTTCTCATTGAAAACTCATCGTGAATGTCATGTTTTTCTGTCCTGTTCTCTACTCTAAACAAATCCGCTTTCCTAACTAAGCTTGTATTTAATGTTGCGCAGACCTGTTTTCTACGTGAACATTTCAAAATGAATTTTAATGTTCAATTCCATTTCGCATAAACCTGTTGTCTATGATAACGTTATCCGCTGGAAAACTAAGAGTGAATGCAATGTGCTATTGGCCGGTTAAGTCCTAGCATCATTTACTAATGAAAAGTAACCATGAACTGAAAAGATTAGAAGCTGCTTCAAAACCAACATAGGTTGTGCAAGAAAAGTAACAGAGAAAGTCGATTTCTGTAATAATATTGTGTATAACATTGAATTACCCTTTGAAATCTATCCTTGATTTCAAAGTTCTGTAGTCCCGCTGCTTGAAATGAACGTTTATCATTGAAGACCAACCGCGAATTCAATGTTCTGTAATTTCATTACAGCCAACATTCCAATGGTAATCTAAGATTGTTTTCAAAGTTCGATCAGAAGTTATATGCTCGGAACATTTCCTATTGAAAACGAAGATGAACTCAAAGGGCTAGAACTGTGTGAATACTAGGAATGTTTCCTGTTGAAAACTGTGTACAATAAACAATTCTCTTTCAAAAGTAGGAGCGAATTCAACGTTCTATGATCGGATTGTGTAGGAAGCTCAATTCCCGTCTTAACGTGAGCATAATTGACAGTTACATTCACCGGTTACCTGGTAGGATCAGTTGCTATTGAAAAATCCCATGGAATTCAAAGAGTAGTACATCTTGGATTCTTTCCTTTCTCATTGAAAACTCCTCGTGAATGTCATGTTTTTCTGGCCTGTTCTCTACTCTAAACAAATCCGCTTCCCTAACTAAGCTTGTATTTAATCTTGCGTAGTCCTGTTTTCTACGTGAACTTTTCAAAATGAATAGTACTGTTCAATACCACGTCGCATAAACCTGTCGTCTATGATAACGTTATCCGCTGGAAAACTAAGAGTGAATGCATGTGCTATTGGCCGGTTAAGTCCTAGCATCATTTACTAATGAAAACTAACCATGAACTGAAAAGATTAGAAGCTGCTTCAAAACCAACATAGGTTGTGCAAGAAAACTAACAGAGAAAGTTGAGTTCTGTAACAAAATTGTGTATAACATTGAATTACCCTTTGAAATCTATCCTTGATTTCAAAGTTCTGTAGTCCCGCTGTTTGAAATGAACGTTTATCATTGAAGACTAACCGTGTATTCAATGTTCTGTAATTTCATTACAGCCAACAATCAAATGGTAATCGAATATTGTTTTCAAAGTTCGATCAGAAGTTATATGCTCGGAATATTTCCTATTGAAAACGAAGATGAACACAAAGGGATAGAACTGTGTGAATACTAGGAATGTTTCCTGTTGAAAACTGTGTACAATAAACAATTCTCTTTCAAAAGTAGGAGCGAATTCAACGTTCTATGATCGTATTGTGTAGGAAGCTCAATTCCCGTCTTAAAGTAAGCGTAATTAACAGTTTCTTTCACCCGTTATCTGGTAGGATCAGTTGCTATTGAAAAATCCCAAGGAATTCAAACAGTAGTACATCTTGGATTCTTTCGTTTCTCATTGAAAACTCATCGTGAATGTCATGTTTTTCTGTCCTGTTCTCTACTCTAAACAAATCCGCTTTCCTAACTAAGCTTGTATTTAATGTTGCGTAGTCCTGTTTTCTACGTGAACATTTCAAAATGAATTGTAATATTCAATACCACGTCGCATAAACCTGTTGTCTATGATAACGTTATCCGCTGGAAAACTAAGAGTGAATGCAATGTGCTATTGGCCGGTTAAGTCCTAGCATCATTTACTAATGAAAAGTAACCATGAACTGAAAAGATTAGAAGCTGCTTCAATACCAACATAGGTTGTGCAAGAAAACTAACAGAGAAAGTCGAGTTCTGTAATAAAATTGTGTATAACATTGAATTACCCTTTGAAATCTATCCTTGATTTCAAAGTTCTGTAGTCCCGCTGTTTGAAATGAACGTTTATCATTGAAGACTAACCGCGAATTCAATGTTCTGTAATTTCATTACAGCCAACATTCCAATGGTAATCTAAGATTGCTTTCAAAGTTCGATCAGAAGTTATATGCTCGGAACATTTCCTTTTGAAAACGAAGATGAACTCAAAGGGCTAGAACTGTGTGAATACTAGGAATGTTTCCTGTTGAAAACTGTGCACAATAAACAATTTTCTTTCAAAAATGGGAGCGAAATCAACGTTCTATGATCGTATTGTGTAGGAAGCTCAATTCCCGTCTTAAAGTAAGCGTAATTAACAGTTTCATTCACCCGTTATCTGGTAGGATCAGTTGCTATTGAAAAATCCCAAGGAATTCAAAGAGTAGTACATCTTGGATTCTTTCGTTTCTCATTGAAAACTCGTCGTGAATGTCATGTTTTTCTGTCCTGTTCTCTACTCTAAACAAATCCGCTTTCCTAACTAAGCTTGTATTTAATGTTGCGTAGTCCTGTTTTCTACGTGAACATTTCAAAATGAACAGTAATGTTCAATACCACGTCGCACAAACCTGTTGTCTATGATAACGTTATCCACTGGAAAACTAAGAGTGAATGCAATGTGCTATTGGCCGGTTAAGTCCTAGCATCATTTACTAATGAAAACTAACGATGAACTGAAAAGATTAGAAGCTGCTTCAATACCAACATAGGTTGTGAAAGAAAACTAACAGAGAAAGTCGAGTTTTGTAATAAAATTGTGTATAACATTGAATTACCCTTTGAAATCTATCCTTGATTTCAAAGTTCTGTAGTCCCGCTGTTTGAAATGAACGTTTATCATTGAAGACTAACCGCGAATTCAATGTTCTGTAATTTCATTACAGCCAACATTCCAATGGTAATCTAAGATTGTTTTCAAAGTTCGATCAGAAGTTATATGCTCGGAACATTTCCTATTGAAAACGAAGATGAACTGAAAGTGCTAGAACTGTGTGAATACTAGGAATGTTTCCTGTTGAAAACTGTGTACAATAAACAATTCTCTTTCAAAAGTAGGAGCGAATTCAACGTTCTATGATCGTATTGTGTAGGAAGCTCAATTCCCATCTTAAAGTGAGCATAATTGACAGTTTCATTCACCGGTTATCTCATAGGATCAGTTGCTATTGAAAAAATCCCAAGGAATTCAAAGAGTAGTACATCTTGGATTCTTTCGTTTCTCATTGAACACTCGTCGTGAATGTCATGTTTTTCTGTCCTGTTCTCTATTCTAAACAAATCCGCTTTCCTAACTAAGCTTGTATTTAAAGTTGCGCAGTCCTGTTTTCTACGTGAACATTTCAAAATGAATTGTAATGTTCAATTCCACGTCGCATAAACCTGTTGTCTATGATAACGTTATCCGCTGGAAAACTAAGAGTGAATGCAATGTGCTATTGGCCGGTTAAGTCCTAGCATCATTTACTAATGAAAAGTAACCATGAACTGAAAATATTAGAAGCTGCTTCAATACCAACATAGGTTGTGCAAGAAAACTAACAGAGGAAGTTGATTTCTGTAATAAAATTGTGTATAACATTGAATTACCCTTTGAAATCTATCCTTGATTTCAAAGTTCTGTAGTCCCGCTGTTTGAAATGTTCGTGTATCATTGAAGACTAACCGCGAATTCAATGTTCTGTAATTTCATTACAGCCAACATTCCAATGGTAATCTAAGATTGTTTTCAAAGTTCGATCAGAAGTTATATGCTCGGAACATTTCCTATTGAAAACGAAGATGAACTCAAAGGGCTAGAACTGTGTGAATACTAGGAATGTTTCCTGTTGAAAACTGTGTACAATAAACAATTCTCTTTCAAAAGTAGGAGCGAATTCAACGTTCTATGATCGGATTGTGTAGGAAGCTCAATTCCCGTCTTAACGTGAGCATAATTGACAGTTTCATTCACCGGTTATGTCATAGGATCAGTTGCTATTGAAAAATCCCAAGGAATTCAAAGAGTAGTACATCTTGGATTCTTTCCTTTCTCATTGAAAACTCATCGTGAATGTCATGTTGTTCTGTCCTGTTCTCTACTCTAAACAAATCCGCTTTCCTAACTAAGCTCGTATTTAATGTTGCGTAGTCCTGTTTTCTACGTGAACATTTCAACATGAATAGTAATGTTCAATACCACGTCGCATAAACCTGTTGTCTATGATAACGTTATCCGCTGGAAAACTAAGAGTGAATGCAATGTGCTATTAGCCGGTTAAGTCCTAGCATCATTTACTAATGAAAAGTAACCATGAACTGAAAAGATTAGAAGCTGCTTCAATACCAACATAGGTTGTGCAAGAAAACTAACAGAGAAAGTCGAGTTCTGTAATAAAATTGTGTATAACATTGAATTACCCTTTGAAATCTATCCTTGATTTCAAAGTTCTGTAGTCCCGCTGTTTGGAATGAACGTTTATCATTGAAGACTAACCGCGAATTCAATGTTCTGTAATTTCATTACAGCCAACATTCCAATGGTAATCTAAGATTGTTTTCAAAGTTCGATCAGAAGTTATGCTCGGAACATTTCCTATTGAAAACGAAGATGAACTCAAAGGGCTAGAACTGTGTGAATACTAGGAATGTTTCCTGTTGAAAACTGTGTACATTAAACAATTCTCTTTCAAAAGTAGGAGCGAATTCAATGTTCTATGATCGTATTGTGTAGGAAGCTCAATTCCCATCTTAAAGTGAGCATAATTGACAGTTTCATTCACCGGTTATCTCATAGGATCAGTTGCTATTGAAAAATCCCAAGGAATTCAAAGAGTAGTACATCTTGGATTCTTTCCTTTCTCATTGAAAACTCATCGTGAATGTCATGTTTTTCTGTCCTGTTCTCTACTCTAAACAAATCCGCTGTCCTAACTAAGCTTGTATTTAATGTTGCGCAGACCTGTTTTCTACGTGAACATTTCAAAATGAATTTTAATGTTCAATTCCATTTCGCATAAACCTGTTGTCTATGATAACGTTATCCGCTGGAAAACTAAGAGTGAATGCAATGTGCTATTGGCCGGTTAAGTCCTAGCATCATTTACTAATGAAAAGTAACCATGAACTGAAAAGATTAGAAGCTGCTTCAAAACCAACATAGGTTGTGCAAGAAAAGTAACAGAGAAAGTCGATTTCTGTAATAATATTGTGTATAACATTGAATTACCCTTTGAAATCTATCCTTGATTTCAAAGTTCTGTAGTCCCGCTGCTTGAAATGAACGTTTATCATTGAAGACCAACCGCGAATTCAATGTTCTGTAATTTCATTACAGCCAACATTCCAATGGTAATCTAAGATTGTTTTCAAAGTTCGATCAGAAGTTATATGCTCGGAACATTTCCTATTGAAAACGAAGATGAACTCAAAGGGCTAGAACTGTGTGAATACTAGGAATGTTTCCTGTTGAAAACTGTGTACAATAAACAATTCTCTTTCAAAAGTAGGAGCGAATTCAACGTTCTATGATCGGATTGTGTAGGAAGCTCAATTCCCGTCTTAACGTGAGCATAATTGACAGTTACATTCACCGGTTACCTGGTAGGATCAGTTGCTATTGAAAAATCCCATGGAATTCAAAGAGTAGTACATCTTGGATTCTTTCCTTTCTCATTGAAAACTCCTCGTGAATGTCATGTTTTTCTGGCCTGTTCTCTACTCTAAACAAATCCGCTTCCCTAACTAAGCTTGTATTTAATCTTGCGTAGTCCTGTTTTCTACGTGAACTTTTCAAAATGAATAGTACTGTTCAATACCACGTCGCATAAACCTGTCGTCTATGATAACGTTATCCGCTGGAAAACTAAGAGTGAATGCATGTGCTATTGGCCGGTTAAGTCCTAGCATCATTTACTAATGAAAACTAACCATGAACTGAAAAGATTAGAAGCTGCTTCAAAACCAACATAGGTTGTGCAAGAAAACTAACAGAGAAAGTTGAGTTCTGTAACAAAATTGTGTATAACATTGAATTACCCTTTGAAATCTATCCTTGATTTCAAAGTTCTGTAGTCCCGCTGTTTGAAATGAACGTTTATCATTGAAGACTAACCGTGAATTCAATGTTCTGTAATTTCATTACAGCCAACAATCAAATGGTAATCGAATATTGTTTTCAAAGTTCGATCAGAAGTTATATGCTCGGAATATTTCCTATTGAAAACGAAGATGAACACAAAGGGATAGAACTGTGTGAATACTAGGAATGTTTCCTGTTGAAAACTGTGTACAATAAACAATTCTCTTTCAAAAGTAGGAGCGAATTCAACGTTCTATGATCGTATTGTGTAGGAAGCTCAATTCCCGTCTTAAAGTAAGCGTAATTAACAGTTTCTTTCACCCGTTATCTGGTAGGATCAGTTGCTATTGAAAAATCCCAAGGAATTCAAACAGTAGTACATCTTGGATTCTTTCGTTTGTCATTGAAAACTCATCGTGAATGTCATGTTTTTCTGTCCTGTTCTCTACTCTAAACAAATCCGCTTTCCTAACTAAGCTTGTATTTAATGTTGCGTAGTCCTGTTTTCTACGTGAACATTTCAAAATGAATTGTAATATTCAATACCACGTCGCATAAACCTGTTGTCTATGATAACGTTATCCGCTGGAAAACTAAGAGTGAATGCAATGTGCTATTGGCCGGTTAAGTCCTAGCATCATTTACTAATGAAAAGTAACCATGAACTGAAAAGATTAGAAGCTGCTTCAATACCAACATAGGTTGTGCAAGAAAACTAACAGAGAAAGTCGAGTTCTGTAATAAAATTGTGTATAACATTGAATTACCCTTTGAAATCTATCCTTGATTTCAAAGTTCTGTAGTCCCGCTGTTTGAAATGAACGTTTATCATTGAAGACTAACCGCGAATTCAATGTTCTGTAATTTCATTACAGCCAACATTCCAATGGTAATCTAAGATTGCTTTCAAAGTTCGATCAGAAGTTATATGCTCGGAACATTTCCTTTTGAAAACGAAGATGAACTCAAAGGGCTAGAACTGTGTGAATACTAGGAATGTTTCCTGTTGAAAACTGTGCACAATAAACAATTTTCTTTCAAAAATGGGAGCGAAATCAACGTTCTATGATCGTATTGTGTAGGAAGCTCAATTCCCGTCTTAAAGTAAGCGTAATTAACAGTTTCATTCACCCGTTATCTGGTAGGATCAGTTGCTATTGAAAAATCCCAAGGAATTCAAAGAGTAGTACATCTTGGATTCTTTCGTTTCTCATTGAAAACTCGTCGTGAATGTCATGTTTTTCTGTCCTGTTCTCTACTCTAAACAAATCCGCTTTCCTAACTAAGCTTGTATTTAATGTTGCGTAGTCCTGTTTTCTACGTGAACATTTCAAAATGAACAGTAATGTTCAATACCACGTCGCACAAACCTGTTGTCTATGATAACGTTATCCGCTGGAAAACTAAGAGTGAATGCAATGTGCTATTGGCCGGTTAAGTCCTAGCATCATTTACTAATGAAAACTAACGATGAACTGAAAAGATTAGAAGCTGCTTCAATACCAACATAGGTTGTGCAAGAAAACTAACAGAGAAAGTCGAGTTTTGTAATAAAATTGTGTATATTATTGAATTACCTTTTGAAATCTATCCTTGCATTTAAAGTTCCGTAGTTCCGCTGTTTGAAATGAACATTTCACACTGAAGAGTAACCGCGAATTCAATTTTCTGTAATTTCATTACAGACAATATTACAATGGTAACCTAAAATTGTTTTCAAAGTTCGATCAGAAGTTATATGCTCGGAACATTTCCTATTGTAAACGAAGATGAACTGAAAGGGCTAGAACTGTGTGAATACTAGGAATGTTTCCTGTTGAAAACTGTGTACAATAAACAATTCTCTTTCAAAAGTAGGAGCGAATTCAACGTTCTATGATCGTATTGTGTAGGAAGCTCAATTCCCATCTTAAAGTGAGCATAATTGACAGTTTCATTCACCGGTTATCTCATAGGATCAGTTGCTATTGAAAAAATCCCAAGGAATTCAAAGAGTAGTACATCTTGGATTCTTTCGTTTCTCCTTGAACACTCGTCGTGAATGTCATGTTTTTCTGTCCTGTTCTCTACTCTAAACAAATCCGCTTTCCTAACTAAGCTTGTATTTAAAGTTGCGCAGTCCTGTTTTCTATGTGAACATTTCAAAATGAATTGTAATGTTCAATTCCACGTCGCATAAACCTGTTGTCTATGATAACGTTATCCGCTGGAAAACTAAGAGTGAATGCAATGTGCTATTGGCCGGTTAAGTCCTAGCATCATTTACTAATGAAAAGTAACCATGAACTGAAAATATTAGAAGCTGCTTCAATACCAACATAGGTTGTGCAAGAAAACTAACAGAGGAAGTTGATTTCTGTAATAAAATTGTGTATAACATTGAATTACCCTTTGAAATCTATCCTTGATTTCAAAGTTCTGTAGTCCCGCTGTTTGAAATGTTCGTGTATCATTGAAGACTAACCGCGAATTCAATGTTCTGTAATTTCATTACAGCCAACATTCCAATGGTAATCTAAGATTGTTTTCAAAGTTCGATCAGAAGTTATATGCTCGGAACATTTCCTATTGAAAACGAAGATGAACTCAAAGGGCTAGAACTGTGTGAATACTAGGAATGTTTCCTGTTGAAAACTGTGTACAATAAACAATTCTCTTTCAAAAGTAGGAGCGAATTCAACGTTCTATGATCGGATTGTGTAGGAAGCTCAATTCCCGTCTTAACGTGAGCATAATTGACAGTTTCATTCACCGGATATGTCATAGGATCAGTTGCTATTGAAAAATCCCAAGGAATTCAAAGAGTAGTACATCTTGGATTCTTTCCTTTCTCATTGAAAACTCATCGTGAATGTCATGTTGTTCTGTCCTGTTCTCTACTCTAAACAAATCCGCTTTCCTAACTAAGCTCGTATTTAATGTTGCGTAGTCCTGTTTTCTACGTGAACATTTCAACATGAATAGTAATGTTCAATACCACGTCGCATAAACCTGTTGTCTATGATAACGTTATCCGCTGGAAAACTAAGAGTGAATGCAATGTGCTATTGGCCGGTTAAGTCCTAGCATCATTTACTAATGAAAACTAACGATGAACTGAAAAGATTAGAAGCTGCTTCAATACCAACATAGGTTGTGAAAGAAAACTAACAGAGAAAGTCGAGTTTTGTAATAAAATTGTGTATAACATTGAATTACCCTTTGAAATCTATCCTTGATTTCAAAGTTCTGTAGTCCCGCTGTTTGAAATGAACGTTTATCATTGAAGACTAACCGCGAATTCAATGTTCTGTAATTTCATTACAGCCAACATTCTAATGGTAATCTAAGATTGTTTTCAAAGTTCGATCAGAAGTTATATGCTCGGAACATTTCCTATTGAAAACGAAGATGAACTGAAAGGGCTAGAACTGTGTGAATACTAGGAATGTTTCCTGTTGAAAACTGTGTACAATAAACAATTCTCTTTCAAAAGTAGGAGCGAATTCAACGTTCTATGATCGTATTGTGTAGGAAGCTCAATTCCCATCTTAAAGTGAGCATAATTGACAGTTTCATTCACCGGTTATCTCATAGGATCAGTTGCTATTGAAAAAATCCCAAGGAATTCAAAGAGTAGTACATCTTGGATTCTTTCGTTTCTCCTTGAACACTCGTCGTGAATGTCATGTTTTTCTGTCCTGTTCTCTACTCTAAACAAATCCGCTTTCCTAACTAAGCTTGTATTTAAAGTTGCGCAGTCCTGTTTTCTACGTGAACATTTCAAAATGAATTGTAATGTTCAATTCCACGTCGCATAAACCTGTTGTCTATGATAACGTTATCCGCTGGAAAACTAAGAGTGAATGCAATGTGCTATTGGCCGGTTAAGTCCTAGCATCATTTACTAATGAAAAGTAACCATGAACTGAAAATATTAGAAGCTGCTTCAATACCAACATAGGTTGTGCAAGAAAACTAACAGAGGAAGTTGATTTCTGTAATAAAATTGTGTATAACATTGAATTACCCTTTGAAATCTATCCTTGATTTCAAAGTTCTGTAGTCCCGCTGTTTGAAATGTTCGTGTATCATTGAAGACTAACCGCGAATTCAATGTTCTGTAATTTCATTACAGCCAACATTCCAATGGTAATCTAAGATTGTTTTCAAAGTTCGATCAGAAGTTATATGCTCGGAACATTTCCTATTGAAAACGAAGATGAACTCAAAGGGCTAGAACTGTGTGAATACTAGGAATGTTTCCTGTTGAAAACTGTGTACAATAAACAATTCTCTTTCAAAAGTAGGAGCGAATTCAACGTTCTATGATCGGATTGTGTAGGAAGCTCAATTCCCGTCTTAACGTGAGCATAATTGACAGTTTCATTCACCGGTTATGTCATAGGATCAGTTGCTATTGAAAAATCCCAAGGAATTCAAAGAGTAGTACATCTTGGATTCTTTCCTTTCTCATTGAAAACTCATCGTGAATGTCATGTTGTTCTGTCCTGTTCTCTACTCTAAACAAATCCGCTTTCCTAACTAAGCTCGTATTTAATGTTGCGTAGTCCTGTTTTCTACGTGAACATTTCAACATGAATAGTAATGTTCAATACCACGTCGCATAAACCTGTTGTCTATGATAACGTTATCCGCTGGAAAACTAAGAGTGAATGCAATGTGCTATTAGCCGGTTAAGTCCTAGCATCATTTACTAATGAAACGTAACCATGAACTGAAAAGATTAGAAGCTGCTTCAATACCAACATTGGTTTTGCAAGAAAACTAACAGAGAAAGTCGAGTTCTGTAATAAAATTGTGTATAACATTGAATTACCCTTTGAAATCTATCCTTGATTTCAAAGTTCTGTAGTCCCGCTGTTTGGAATGAACGTTTATCATTGAAGACTAACCGCGAATTCAATGTTCTGTAATTTCATTACAGCCAACATTCCAATGGTAATCTAAGATTGTTTTCAAAGTTCGATCAGAAGTTATGCTCGGAACATTTCCTATTGAAAACGAAGATGAACTCAAAGGGCTAGAACTGTGTGAATACTAGGAATGTTTCCTGTTGAAAACTGTGTACATTAAACAATTCTCTTTCAAAAGTAGGAGCGAATTCAATGTTCTATGATCGTATTGTGTAGGAAGCTCAATTCCCATCTTAAAGTGAGCATAATTGACAGTTTCATTCACCGGTTATCTCATAGGATCAGTTGCTATTGAAAAATCCCAAGGAATTCAAAGAGTAGTACATCTTGGATTCTTTCCTTTCTCATTGAAAACTCATCGTGAATGTCATGTTTTTCTGTCCTGTTCTCTACTCTAAACAAATCCGCTTTCCTAACTAAGCTTGTATTTAATGTTGCGCAGACCTGTTTTCTACGTGAACATTTCAAAATGAATTTTAATGTTCAATTCCATTTCGCATAAACCTGTTGTCTATGATAACGTTATCCGCTGGAAAACTAAGAGTGAATGCAATGTGCTATTGGCCGGTTAAGTCCTAGCATCATTTACTAATGAAAAGTAACCATGAACTGAAAAGATTAGAAGCTGCTTCAAAACCAACATAGGTTGTGCAAGAAAAGTAACAGAGAAAGTCGATTTCTGTAATAATATTGTGTATAACATTGAATTACCCTTTGAAATCTATCCTTGATTTCAAAGTTCTGTAGTCCCGCTGCTTGAAATGAACGTTTATCATTGAAGACCAACCGCGAATTCAATGTTCTGTAATTTCATTACAGCCAACATTCCAATGGTAATCTAAGATTGTTTTCAAAGTTCGATCAGAAGTTATATGCTCGGAACATTTCCTATTGAAAACGAAGATGAACTCAAAGGGCTAGAACTGTGTGAATACTAGGAATGTTTCCTGTTGAAAACTGTGTACAATAAACAATTCTCTTTCAAAAGTAGGAGCGAATTCAACGTTCTATGATCGGATTGTGTAGGAAGCTCAATTCCCGTCTTAACGTGAGCATAATTGACAGTTACATTCACCGGTTACCTGGTAGGATCAGTTGCTATTGAAAAATCCCATGGAATTCAAAGAGTAGTACATCTTGGATTCTTTCCTTTCTCATTGAAAACTCCTCGTGAATGTCATGTTTTTCTGGCCTGTTCTCTACTCTAAACAAATCCGCTTCCCTAACTAAGCTTGTATTTAATCTTGCGTAGTCCTGTTTTCTACGTGAACTTTTCAAAATGAATAGTACTGTTCAATACCACGTCGCATAAACCTGTCGTCTATGATAACGTTATCCGCTGGAAAACTAAGAGTGAATGCATGTGCTATTGGCCGGTTAAGTCCTAGCATCATTTACTAATGAAAACTAACCATGAACTGAAAAGATTAGAAGCTGCTTCAAAACCAACATAGGTTGTGCAAGAAAACTAACAGAGAAAGTTGAGTTCTGTAACAAAATTGTGTATAACATTGAATTACCCTTTGAAATCTATCCTTGATTTCAAAGTTCTGTAGTCCCGCTGTTTGAAATGAACGTTTATCATTGAAGACTAACCGTGAATTCAATGTTCTGTAATTTCATTACAGCCAACAATCAAATGGTAATCGAATATTGTTTTCAAAGTTCGATCAGAAGTTATATGCTCGGAATATTTCCTATTGAAAACGAAGATGAACACAAAGGGATAGAACTGTGTGAATACTAGGAATGTTTCCTGTTGAAAACTGTGTACAATAAACAATTCTCTTTCAAAAGTAGGAGCGAATTCAACGTTCTATGATCGTATTGTGTAGGAAGCTCAATTCCCGTCTTAAAGTAAGCGTAATTAACAGTTTCTTTCACCCGTTATCTGGTAGGATCAGTTGCTATTGAAAAATCCCAAGGAATTCAAACAGTAGTACATCTTGGATTCTTTCGTTTCTCATTGAAAACTCATCGTGAATGTCATGTTTTTCTGTCCTGTTCTCTACTCTAAACAAATCCGCTTTCCTAACTAAGCTTGTATTTAATGTTGCGTAGTCCTGTTTTCTACGTGAACATTTCAAAATGAATTGTAATATTCAATACCACGTCGCATAAACCTGTTGTCTATGATAACGTTATCCGCTGGAAAACTAAGAGTGAATGCAATGTGCTATTGGCCGGTTAAGTCCTAGCATCATTTACTAATGAAAAGTAACCATGAACTGAAAAGATTAGAAGCTGCTTCAATACCAACATAGGTTGTGCAAGAAAACTAACAGAGAAAGTCGAGTTCTGTAATAAAATTGTGTATAACATTGAATTACCCTTTGAAATCTATCCTTGATTTCAAAGTTCTGTAGTCCCGCTGTTTGAAATGAACGTTTATCATTGAAGACTAACCGCGAATTCAATGTTCTGTAATTTCATTACAGCCAACATTCCAATGGTAATCTAAGATTGCTTTCAAAGTTCGATCAGAAGTTATATGCTCGGAACATTTCCTTTTGAAAACGAAGATGAACTCAAAGGGCTAGAACTGTGTGAATACTAGGAATGTTTCCTGTTGAAAACTGTGCACAATAAACAATTTTCTTTCAAAAATGGGAGCGAAATCAACGTTCTATGATCGTATTGTGTAGGAAGCTCAATTCCCGTCTTAAAGTAAGCGTAATTAACAGTTTCATTCACCCGTTATCTGGTAGGATCAGTTGCTATTGAAAAATCCCAAGGAATTCAAAGAGTAGTACATCTTGGATTCTTTCGTTTCTCATTGAAAACTCGTCGTGAATGTCATGTTTTTCTGTCCTGTTCTCTACTCTAAACAAATCCGCTTTCCTAACTAAGCTTGTATTTAATGTTGCGTAGTCCTGTTTTCTACGTGAACATTTCAAAATGAACAGTAATGTTCAATACCACGTCGCACAAACCTGTTGTCTATGATATCGTTATCCGCTGGAAAACTAAGAGTGAATGCAATGTGCTATTGGCCGGTTAAGTCCTAGCATCATTTACTAATGAAAACTAACGATGAACTGAAAAGATTAGAAGCTGCTTCAATACCAACATAGGTTGTGAAAGAAAACTAACAGAGAAAGTCGAGTTTTGTAATAAAATTGTGTATAACATTGAATTACCCTTTGAAATCTATCCTTGATTTCAAAGTTCTGTAGTCCCGCTGTTTGAAATGAACGTTTATCATTGAAGACTAACCGCGAATTCAATGTTCTGTAATTTCATTACAGCCAACATTCCAATGGTAATCTAAGATTGTTTTCAAAGTTCGATCAGAAGTTATATGCTCGGAACATTTCCTATTGAAAACGAAGATGAACTGAAAGGGCTAGAACTGTGTGAATACTAGGAATGTTTCCTGTTGAAAACTGTGTACAATAAACAATTCTCTTTCAAAAGTAGGAGCGAATTCAACGTTCTATGATCGTATTGTGTAGGAAGCTCAATTCCCATCTTAAAGTGAGCATAATTGACAGTTTCATTCACCGGTTATCTCATAGGATCAGTTGCTATTGAAAAAATCCCAAGGAATTCAAAGAGTAGTACATCTTGGATTCTTTCGTTTCTCCTTGAACACTCGTCGTGAATGTCATGTTTTTCTGTCCTGTTCTCTACTCTAAACAAATCCGCTTTCCTAACTAAGCTTGTATTTAAAGTTGCGCAGTCCTGTTTTCTATGTGAACATTTCAAAATGAATTGTAATGTTCAATTCCACGTCGCATAAACCTGTTGTCTATGATAACGTTATCCGCTGGAAAACTAAGAGTGAATGCAATGTGCTATTGGCCGGTTAAGTCCTAGCATCATTTACTAATGAAAAGTAACCATGAACTGAAAATATTAGAAGCTGCTTCAATACCAACATAGGTTGTGCAAGAAAACTAACAGAGGAAGTTGATTTCTGTAATAAAATTGTGTATAACATTGAATTACCCTTTGAAATCTATCCTTGATTTCAAAGTTCTGTAGTCCCGCTGTTTGAAATGTTCGTGTATCATTGAAGACTAACCGCGAATTCAATGTTCTGTAATTTCATTACAGCCAACATTCCAATGGTAATCTAAGATTGTTTTCAAAGTTCGATCAGAAGTTATATGCTCGGAACATTTCCTATTGAAAACGAAGATGAACTCAAAGGGCTAGAACTGTGTGAATACTAGGAATGTTTCCTGTTGAAAACTGTGTACAATAAACAATTCTCTTTCAAAAGTAGGAGCGAATTCAACGTTCTATGATCGGATTGTGTAGGAAGCTCAATTCCCGTCTTAACGTGAGCATAATTGACAGTTTCATTCACTGGTTATGTCATAGGATCAGTTGCTATTGAAAAATCCCAAGGAATTCAAAGAGTAGTACATCTTGGATTCTTTCCTTTCTCATTGAAAACTCATCGTGAATGTCATGTTGTTCTGTCCTGTTCTCTACTCTAAACAAATCCGCTTTCCTAACTAAGCTCGTATTTAATGTTGCGTAGTCCTGTTTTCTACGTGAACATTTCAACATGAATAGTAATATTCAATACCACGTCGCATAAACCTGTTGTCTATGATAACGTTATCCGCTGGAAAACTAAGAGTGAATGCAATGTGCTATTGGCCGGTTAAGTCCTAGCATCATTTACTAATGAAAACTAACGATGAACTGAAAAGATTAGAAGCTGCTTCAATACCAACATAGGTTGTGAAAGAAAACTAACAGAGAAAGTCGAGTTTTGTAATAAAATTGTGTATAACATTGAATTACCCTTTGAAATCTATCCTTGATTTCAAAGTTCTGTAGTCCCGCTGTTTGAAATGAACGTTTATCATTGAAGACTAACCGCGAATTCAATGTTCTGTAATTTCATTACAGCCAACATTCTAATGGTAATCTAAGATTGTTTTCAAAGTTCGATCAGAAGTTATATGCTCGGAACATTTCCTATTGAAAACGAAGATGAACTGAAAGGGCTAGAACTGTGTGAATACTAGGAATGTTTCCTGTTGAAAACTGTGTACAATAAACAATTCTCTTTCAAAAGTAGGAGCGAATTCAACGTTCTATGATCGTATTGTGTAGGAAGCTCAATTCCCATCTTAAAGTGAGCATAATTGACAGTTTCATTCACCGGTTATCTCATAGGATCAGTTGCTATTGAAAAAATCCCAAGGAATTCAAAGAGTAGTACATCTTGGATTCTTTCGTTTCTCCTTGAACACTCGTCGTGAATGTCATGTTTTTCTGTCCTGTTCTCTACTCTAAACAAATCCGCTTTCCTAACTAAGCTTGTATTTAAAGTTGCGCAGTCCTGTTTTCTACGTGAACATTTCAAAATGAATTGTAATGTTCAATTCCACGTCGCATAAACCTGTTGTCTATGATAACGTTATCCGCTGGAAAACTAAGAGTGAATGCAATGTGCTATTGGCCGGTTAAGTCCTAGCATCATTTACTAATGAAAAGTAACCATGAACTGAAAATATTAGAAGCTGCTTCAATACCAACATAGGTTGTGCAAGAAAACTAACAGAGGAAGTTGATTTCTGTAATAAAATTGTGTATAACATTGAATTACCCTTTGAAATCTATCCTTGATTTCAAAGTTCTGTAGTCCCGCTGTTTGAAATGTTCGTGTATCATTGAAGACTAACCGCGAATTCAATGTTCTGTAATTTCATTACAGCCAACATTCCAATGGTAATCTAAGATTGTTTTCAAAGTTCGATCAGAAGTTATATGCTCGGAACATTTCCTATTGAAAACGAAGATGAACTCAAAGGGCTAGAACTGTGTGAATACTAGGAATGTTTCCTGTTGAAAACTGTGTACAATAAACAATTCTCTTTCAAAAGTAGGAGCGAATTCAACGTTCTATGATCGGATTGTGTAGGAAGCTCAATTCCCGTCTTAACGTGAGCATAATTGACAGTTTCATTCACCGGTTATGTCATAGGATCATTTGCTATTGAAAAATCCCAAGGAATTCAAAGAGTAGTACATCTTGGATTCTTTCCTTTCTCATTGAAAACTCATCGTGAATGTCATGTTGTTCTGTCCTGTTCTCTACTCTAAACAAATCCGCTTTCCTAACTAAGCTCGTATTTAATGTTGCGTAGTCCTGTTTTCTACGTGAACATTTCAACATGAATAGTAATGTTCAATACCACGTCGCATAAACCTGTTGTCTATGATAACGTTATCCGCTGGAAAACTAAGAGTGAATGCAATGTGCTATTAGCCGGTTAAGTCCTAGCATCATTTACTAATGAAACGTAACCATGAACTGAAAAGATTAGAAGCTGCTTCAATACCAACATTGGTTTTGCAAGAAAACTAACAGAGAAAGTCAAGTTCTGTAATAAAATTGTGTATAACATTGAATTACCCTTTGAAATCTATCCTTGATTTCAAAGTTCTGTAGTCCCGCTGTTTGGAATGAACGTTTATCATTGAAGACTAACCGCGAATTCAATGTTCTGTAATTTCATTACAGCCAACATTCCAATGGTAATCTAAGATTGTTTTCAAAGTTCGATCAGAAGTTATGCTCGGAACATTTCCTATTGAAAACGAAGATGAACTCAAAGGGCTAGAACTGTGTGAATACTAGGAATGTTTCCTGTTGAAAACTGTGTACATTAAACAATTCTCTTTCAAAAGTAGGAGCGAATTCAATGTTCTATGATCGTATTGTGTAGGAAGCTCAATTCCCATCTTAAAGTGAGCATAATTGACAGTTTCATTCACCGGTTATCTCATAGGATCAGTTGCTATTGAAAAATCCCAAGGAATTCAAAGAGTAGTACATCTTGGATTCTTTCCTTTCTCATTGAAAACTCATCGTGAATGTCATGTTTTTCTGTCCTGTTCTCTACTCTAAACAAATCCGCTTTCCTAACTAAGCTTGTATTTAATGTTGCGCAGACCTGTTTTCTACGTGAACATTTCAAAATGAATTTTAATGTTCAATTCCATTTCGCATAAACCTGTTGTCTATGATAACGTTATCCGCTGGAAAACTAAGAGTGAATGCAATGTGCTATTGGCCGGTTAAGTCCTAGCATCATTTACTAATGAAAAGTAACCATGAACTGAAAAGATTAGAAGCTGCTTCAAAACCAACATAGGTTGTGCAAGAAAACTAACAGAGAAAGTCGATTTCTGTAATAAAATTGTGTATAACATTGAATTACCCTTTGAAATCTATCCTTGATTTCAAAGTTCTGTAGTCCCGCTGCTTGAAATGAACGTTTATCTTTGAAGACCAACCGCGAATTCAATGTTCTGTAATTTCATTACAGCCAACATTCCAATGGTAATCTAAGATTGTTTTCAAAGTTCGATCAGAAGTTATATGCTTGGAACATTTCCTATTGAAAACGAAGATGAACTCAAAGGGCTAGAACTGTGTGAATACTAGGAATGTTTCCTGTTGAAAACTGTGTACAATAAACAATTCTCTTTCAAAAGTAGGAGCGAATTCAACGTTCTATGATCGGATTGTGTAGGAAGCTCAATTCCCGTCTTAACGTGAGCATAATTGACAGTTACATTCACCGGTTACCTGGTAGGATCAGTTGCTATTGAAAAATCCCATGGAATTCAAAGAGTAGTACATCTTGGATTCTTTCCTTTCTCATTGAAAACTCCTCGTGAATGTCATGTTTTTCTGGCCTGTTCTCTACTCTAAACAAATCCGCTTCCCTAACTAAGCTTGTATTTAATCTTGCGTAGTCCTGTTTTCTACGTGAACTTTTCAAAATGAATAGTACTGTTCAATACCACGTCGCATAAACCTGTCGTCTATGATAACGTTATCCGCTGGAAAACTAAGAGTGAATGCATGTGCTATTGGCCGGTTAAGTCCTAGCATCATTTACTAATGAAAACTAACCATGAACTGAAAAGATTAGAAGCTGCTTCAAAACCAACATAGGTTGTGCAAGAAAAGTAACAGAGAAAGTTGAGTTCTGTAACAAAATTGTGTATAACATTGAATTACCCTTTGAAATCTATCCTTGATTTCAAAGTTCTGTAGTCCCGCTGTTTGAAATGAACGTTTATCATTGAAGACTAACCGTGAATTCAATGTTCTGTAATTTCATTACAGCCAACAATCAAATGGTAATCGAATATTGTTTTCAAAGTTCGATCAGAAGTTATATGCTCGGAATATTTCCTATTGAAAACGAAGATGAACACAAAGGGATAGAACTGTGTGAATACTAGGAATGTTTCCTGTTGAAAACTGTGTACAATAAACAATTCTCTTTCAAAAGTAGGAGCGAATTCAACGTTCTATGATCGTATTGTGTAGGAAGCTCAATTCCCGTCTTAAAGTAAGCGTAATTAACAGTTTCTTTCACCCGTTATCTGGTAGGATCAGTTGCTATTGAAAAATCCCAAGGAATTCAAACAGTAGTACATCTTGGATTCTTTCGTTTCTCATTGAAAACTCATCGTGAATGTCATGTTGTTCTGTCCTGTTCTCTAAACAAATCCGCTTTCCTAACTAAGCGTGTATTCAATGTTGCATAGTCCTGTTTTCTAAGTGAACATTTCTCAATGAATTATAATGTTCAATTCAACCTTCCATAAACCTGTTGTCTAGGAAGAACTTATCTGCTGGAAAACTAAGAGTGAATGCAATGTTTTATTAGCCGGTTATGTACTAGCATATTTTACTAATGAAAACTAACCGTGAACTGCAAAGATTAGAAGCTGTTTCAATACCAACCTAGGTTGTGCATGAAAAAAAACAGAGAAGTTCAACTTCTGTAATGAAATTGTGTATAACATTGCATTACCCTTTGAAATCTTTCGAAGATTTCAATGTTCTGTATTCCCGCTGTTTGAAATGATCGTTTATCACTGAAGACTAACCGCGAATGCAATGTTCTGTAATTTCATTACAGCCAACATTCCAATGGTAATCTAAGATTGTTTTCAAAGTTCGATCAGAAGTTATATGCTCGAAACATGTCTTATTGAAAACGAAGTTGAATTCAAAGGGCTAGAACTGTGTGAATACTGAGAATGTTTCCTGTTGAAAACTGTACAATAAACAATTCTCTTTCAAAAGTAGGAGCGAATTCAACGTTCTATGATCGTATTGTGTAGGAAGCTCAATTCCCGTCTTAAAGTAAGCGTAATTGACAGTTTCATTCACCGGTTACCTGGTAGGATCAGTTGCTATTGAAAAATCCCAAGGAATTCCAAGAGTAGTACATCTTGGATTCTTTCGTTTCTCATTGAAAACTCGTCGGGAAAGTCATGTTTTTCTGTCCTGTTCTCTACACTAAACAAATCCGCTTTCCTAACTAAGCTTGTATTTAATGTTGCGTAGTCCTGTTTTCTACGTGAACATTTCAAAATGAATAGTAATATTCAATACCACGTCGCAGAAACCTGTTGTCTATGATAACGTTATCCGCTGGAAAACTAAGAGTGAATGCAATGTGCTATTGGCCGGTTAAATCCTAGCATCATGTACTAATGAAAAGTAACCATGAACTGAAAAGATTAGAAGCTGCTTCAATACCAACATAGGTTGTGCAAGAAAACTAACAGAGAAAGTCGAGTTCTGTAATAAAATTGTGTATAACATTGAATTACCCTTTGAAATCTATCCTTGATTTCAAAGTTCTGTAGTCCCGCTGTTTGAAATGAACGTTTATCATTGAAGACTAACCGCGAATTCAATGTTCTGTAATTTCATTACAGCCAACATTCCAATGGTAATCTAAGATTGTTTTCAAAGTTCCATCAGAAGTTATATGCTCAGAACATTTCCTATTGAAAACGAAGATGAACTCAAAGGGCTAGAACTGTGTGAATACTAGGAATGTTTCCTGTTGAAAACTGTGTACAATAAACAATTCTCTTTCAAAAGTAGGAGCGAATTCAACGTTCTATGATCGTATTGTGTAGGAAGCTCAATTCCCGTCTTAAAGTGAGCATAATTGACAGTTTCTTTCAGCCGTTATCTGGTAGGATCAGTTGCTATTGAAAAATCCCAAGGAATTCAAAGAGTAGTACATCTTGGATTCTATCCTTTCTCATTGAAAACTCATCGTGAATATCATGTTGTTCTGTCCTGTTCTCTACACTAAACAAATCCGCTTTCATAACTAAGCCTGTATTCAATGTTGCATAGTCCTGTTTTCTAAGTGAACATTTCTCAATGAATAGTAACGTTCAATTCAACGTTCCATAAACCTGTTGTCTAGGAAGAACTTATCTGCTTGAAAACTAAGAGTGAATGCAATGTGCTATTAGCCGGTTATGTACTAGCATATTTTACTAATGAAAACTAACCGTGAACTGCAAAGATTAGAAGCTGCTTCAATACCAACCTAGGTTGTGCATTAAAAAAAAACAGAGAAGTTCAACTTCTGTAATGAAATTGTGTATAACATTGCATTACCCTTTGAAATCTTTCCATGATTTCAAAGTTCTGCATTCCCGCTGTTTGAAATGAACATTTATCACTGAAGACTAACCGCGAATTCAATGTTCTGTAATTTCATTACAGACAACATTCCAGTGGTAATCTAAAATTGTTTCCAAAGTTCGATCAGAAGTTATATGCTTGGAACATTTCTTATTGAAAACGAAGTTGAATTCAAAGGGCTAGAAATGTGTGAATACTGAGAATGTTTCCTGTTGAAAACTGTACAATAAACAATTCTCTTTCAAAAGTAGGAGCGAATTCAACGTTCTATGATCGTATAGTGTAGGAAGCTCAATTCCCGTCTTAAAGTAAGCGTAATTAACAGTTTCTTTCACCCGTTATATGGTAGGATCAGTTGCTAGTGAAAAATCCCAAGGAATTCAAAGAGTAGTATATCTTGTATTCTTTCCTTTCTCATTGAAAACTCATCGTGAATGTCATGTTGTTCTGTCCTGTTCTCTAAACAAATCTGCTTTCCTAACTAAGCCTGTATTCAATATTGCATAGTCCTGTTTTCTATGTGAACATTTGTCAATGAATACTAACGTTCAAGTCAACGTTCCGTAAACCGGTTGTCTAGGAAGAACTTATCCTCTGGAAAACTAAGAGTGAATGCAATGTGCTATTAGCCGGTTATGTACTAGCATATTTTACTAATGAAAACTAAACGTGAACTGAAAAGATTAGAAGATGCTTCAATACCAACCTATGTTGTGCATGAAAACAAACAGAGAAGTTCGAGTTCTGTAATGAAATTGTGTATAACATTGCATTACCCTTTGAAATCTTTCCATGATTTCAAAGTTCTGTCGTCCCGCTGTTTGAAATGAACGTTTGTCACTGAACTAACCGCGAATTCAATGTTCTGTAATTTCATTACAGACAATATTCCAATGGTAATATAAGATTGTTTTCAAAGTTCGATCAGAAGTTATATGCTCAGAACATTTCCTATTTAAAACGAAGATGAATTTCAAGGGTAGGACTGTGTAAATACTAGGAATGTTCCCTGTTGAAAACTGGGTACAATAAACAATTCTCTTTCAAAAGTAGGAGCGAATTCAACGTTCTATGATCGTATTGTGTACGAAGCTCAATTCCCGTCTTAAAGTAAGCGTAATTGACAGTTTCCTTCACCAGTTATCTGGTAGGATCAGTTGCTATTGAACAATCGCAAGGAATTCATAGAGTAGTACAACTTGTATTCTTTCGTTTCTCATTGAAAACTCATCGTGAATGTCATGTTGTTCTGTCCTGTTTTCTACTCTAAACAAATCAGCTTTCCAAAAATAATCCTGTATTTAATGTTGCATAATCCTGTTTTCTACGTGAACATTTCCCAATGAATAGTAATGTTCAATTCAACGTAGCGTAAACCTGTTGACTAGAAAGAACTTATCTGCTGGAAAACTAAGAGTGAATGCATTGTGCTATTAGCCGGTTAAGTCCTAGCATCATTTACTAATGAAAACTAACCATGAACTGAAAAGATTAGAAGCTCCTTCAATACCAACATAGGTTGTGCAAGAAAACTAACAGAGAAAGTCGAGTTCTGTAATAAAATTGTGTATAACATTGCATTACCCTTTGAAATCTTTCCTTGATTTCAAAGTTCTGTAGTCCCGCTGTTTGAAATGAACGTTTATCATTGAAGACTATCCGCGAATTCAATGTTCTGTAATTTCATTACAGCCAACATTCCAATGGTAATCTAAGATTGTTTTCAAAGTTCGATCAGAAGTTATATGCTCGGAACATTTCCTATGGAAAACGAAGATGAACTCAAAGGGCTAGAACTGTGTGAATACTAGGAGTGTTTCCTGTTGAAAACTGTGTACAATAAACAATTCTCTTTCAAAAGTAGGACTGAATTCAACGTTCTATGATCATATTGTGTAGGAAGCTCAATTCCCGTCTTAAAGTAAGGGTAATTGACGGTTTCATTCACCGGTTATCTGGTAGGATCTGTTGCTATTGAAAAATCCCAAGGAATTCAACGAGTAGTACAACTTGGATTCTTTCTTTTCTCATTGAAAACTCATCGTGAATGTCATGTTGTTCTGTCCTGTTCTCTAAACAAATCGGCTTTCCTAACTAAGCCTGTATTTAATGTTGCATAATCCTGTTTTCTACGTGAACATTTCCCAATGAATAGTAATGTTCAATTCAACGTAGCATAAACCTGTTGTCTAGGAAGAACTTATCTGCTGGAAAACTGAGAGTGAATGCTATGTGCTATTACCCGGTTATGTACTAGCATCATTTATTAATGACAACTAACCGTGAACTGAAAAGATTAGAAGATGCTTCAATACCAACATAGGTTGTGCATGAAAACTAACAGAGAAGTTCGAGTTCTGTAATGAAATTGTGTATAGCATTGCATTACACTTTGAAATCTTTCCTTCATTTCAAAGTTCTGTAGTCCCGCTGCTTGAAATGAATGATTATCATTGAAGACTAACCGCGAATTCAATGTTCTGTAATTTCATTACAGCCAACATTCCAATGGTAATCTAAGATTGTTTTCAAAATTCGATCAGAAGTTATATGCTCGGAACATTTCCTATTGAAAACGAAGATGAACTCAAAGGGCTACAACTGTGTGAATACTAGGAATGTTTCCTGTTGAAAACAGTGTCCAATAAACAATTCTCTTTCAAAAGTAGGAATGAATTCAACGTTCTATGATCGTATTGTGTAGGAAGCTCAATTCCTGTCTTAAAGTAAGCATAATTGACAGTTTCATTCACCGGTTATCTGGTAGGATCAGTTGCTATTGAAAAATCCCAAGGAATTCAACAAGTAGTACATCTTTGATTGTTTGGTTTCCCATGAAAACTCATCGTGAATGTCATGTTGTTCTGTCCTGTTCTCTACTCTAAACAAGTCGGCTTTCTTACCTAAGCCTGTATTCAATGTTGCATAGTCCTGTTTTCTAAGTGAACATTTGTCAATGAATAGTAACATTCAAGTCAACGTTCCGTAAACCTGTTGTCTAGGAAGAACTTATCCGCAGGAAAACTAAGAGTGAATGCAATGTGCTATTAGCTGGTTATGTACTAGCATATTTTACTAATGAAAACTAACCGTGAACTGAAGAGATTAGAACCTGCATCAATAACAACCTAAGTTGTGCAAGAAAACTAACAGAGAAAGTCGAGTTCTGTAATACAATTGTGCATAACATTCAATTGCCCTTTGAAATCTATCCCTGAATACAAAGTTCTGTTTCCGGTTGTTTGTAATGAACATTTCTCACTGAAGACTAACCGCGAATTCAATGTTCTGCAATTTCATTACAGACAACATTCCAATGGTAATCTAAGATTGTTTCCAAAGTTCCATCAGAAGGTATATGCTCTGAACATTTTTTATGAAAACGAACATGAATTCAAAGGGCTAGAACTGTGTGAATACTGAGAATGTTTCCTGTTGAAAACTGTACAATAAACAATTCTCTTTCAAAAGTAGGAGCGATTTCAACGTTGTATGATCGTATTGTGTAGGAAGCTCAATTCCCGTCTTAAAGTTCAATTCCCGTCTTAAAGTAAGCATAATTGACAGTTTCATTCACCGGTTATCTGGTAGGATCAGTTGCTATTGAACAATCCCAAGGAATTCAAAGAGTAGTACGTCTTGGATTCTTTTGTTTCTCATTGAAAACTCATCGTGAATGTCATGTTGTTCTGTCCTGTTTTCTACTCTAAACAAATCGGCTTTCCTAACTAAGCCTGTATTTAATGATGCATAGTCTTGTTTTCTACGTGAACATTTCCCAATGAATAGTAATGTTCAATTCAACGTAGCATAAACCCGTTGTCTAGGAAGAACTTATCTGCTGGAAAACTAAGAGTGAATGCTATGTGCTATTAGCCGGTTATGTACTAGCATCATTTATTAATGACAACTAACCGTGAACTGAAATGATTACAAGATGCTTCAATACCAACATAGGTTGTGCATGAAAACTAACAGAGAAGTTCGAGTTCTGTAATGAAATTGTGTATAACATTGCATTACCCTTTGAAATCTTTCCTTGATTTCAAAGTTCTGTAGTCCCGCTGCTTGAAATGAACGATTATCATTGAAGACTAACCGCGAATTCAATGTTCTGTAATTTCATTACAGCCAACATTCCAATGGTAATCTAAGATTGTTTTCAAAGTTCGATCAGAAGTTATATGCTCAGAACATTTCCTATTGAAAACGAAGATGAACTCAAAGGGCTAGAACTGTGTGAATACTAGGAATGTTTCCTGTTGAATACGGTGTCCAATAAACAATTCTCTTTCAAAAGTAGGAACAAATTCAACGTTCTATGATCGTATTGTGTAGGAAGCTCAATTCAGGTCTTAAAGTAAGCGTAATTGACAGTTTCATTCACCGGTTATCTGGTAGGATCAGTTGCTATTGAAAATTCCCAAGGAATTCAACGAGTAGTACATCTTGGATTGTTTGGTTTCCTATGAAAACTCATCGTGAATGTCATGTTGTTCTGTCCTGTTCTCTACTCTAAACAAGTCGGCTTTCTTACCTAAGCCTGTATTCAATGTTGCATAGTCCTGTTTTCTAAGTGAACATTTGTCAATGAATAGTAACATTCAAGTCAACGTTCCGTAAACCTGTTGTCTAGGAAGAACTTATCCGCTGGAAAACTAAGAGTGAATGCAATGTGCTATTAGCTGGTTATGTACTAGCATATTTTACTAATGAAAACTAACCGTGAACTGAAGAGATTAGAACCTGCATCAATAACAACCTAGGTTGTGCAAGAAAACTAACAGAGAAAGTCGAGTTCTGTAATACAATTGTGCATAACATTCAATTGCCCTTTGAAATCTATCCCTGAATACAAAATTCTGTAGTCCGTTTGTTTGTAATGAACGTTTCTCACTGAAGACTAACCGCGAATTCAATGTTCTGCAATTTCATTACAGACAACATTCAAATGGTAATCTAAGATTGTTTCCAAAGTTCGATCAGAAGGTATATGCTCGGAACATTTCTTATGAAAATGAACATGAATTCAAAGGGATATTACTGTGTGAATACTGAGAATGTTTCCTGTTGAAAACTGTACAATAAACAATTCTCTTTCAAAAGTAGGAGCGATTTCAACGTTGTATGATCGTATTGTGTAGGAAGCTCAATTCCCGTCTTAAAGTTCAATTCCCTTCTTAAAGTAAGCGTAATTGACAGTTTCATTCACCAGTTATCTGGTAGGATCACTTGCTATTGAACAATCCCAAGGAATTCAAAGAGTAGTACGTCTTGGATTCTTTCTTTTCTCATTGAAAACTCATCGTGAATGTCATGTTGTTCTGTCCTGTTCTCTAAACAAATCGGCTTTCCTAACTAAGCCTGTATTTAATGATGCATAGTATTGTTTTCTACGTGAACATTTCCCAATGAATAGTAATGTTCAATTCAACGTAGCATAAACCTGTTGTCTAGGAAGAACTTATCTGCTGGAAAACTTAGAGTGAATGCTATGTGCTATTAGCCGGTTATGTACTAGCATCATTTATTAATGACAACTAACCGTGAACTGAAAAGATTACAAGATGCTTCAATACCAACATAGGTTGTGCATGAAAACTAACAGAGAAGTTCGAGTTCTGTAATGAAATGGTGTATAACATTGCATTACCCTTTGAAATCTTTCCTTGATTTCAAAGTTCTGTAGTCCCGCTGCATGAAATGAACGATTATCATTGAAGACTAACCGCAAATTCAATGTTCTGTAATTTCATTACAGCCAACATTCCAATGGTAATCTAAGATTGTTTTCAAAGTTCGATCAGAAGTTATATGCTCGGGACATTTCCTATTGAAAACGAAGGTGAACTCAAAGGGCTAGAACTGTGTGAATACTAGGAATGTTTCCTGTTGAAAACGGTGTCCAATAAACAATTGTCTTTCAAAAGTAGGAACGAATTCAACGTTCTATGATCGTATTGTGTAGGAAGCTCAATTCCCGTCTTAAAGTAAGCGTAATTGACAGTTTCATTCACCGGTTATCTGGTAGGGTCAGTTGCTATTGAAAAATCCCAAGGAATTCAACGAGTAGTACATCTTGGATTGTTTGGTTTCCCATGAAAACTCATCGTGAATGTCATGTTGTTCTGTCCTGTTCTCTACTCTAAACAAGTCGGCTTTCTTACCTAAGCCTGTATTCAATGTTGCATAGTCCTGTTTTCTAAGTGAACATTTGTCAATGAATAGTAACGTTCAAGTCAACGTTCGGTAAACCTGTTGTCTAGGAAGAACTTATCCGCTGGAAAACTAAGAGTGAATGCAATGTGCTATTAGCTGGTTATGTACTAGCATATTTTACTAATGAAAACTTACCGTGACTGAAGAGATTAGAACCTGCATCAATAGCAACCTAGGTTGTGCAAGAAAACTAACAGAGAAAGTCGAGTTATGTAATACAATTGTGTATAACATTCAATTGCCCTTTGAAATCTATCCCTGAATACAAAGTTCTGTAGTCCGCTTGTTTGTAATGAACGTTTCTCCCTGAAGACTAACCGCGAATTCAATGTTCTGCAATTTCATTACAGACAACATTCCAAAGGTAATCTAAGATTGTTTCCAAAGTTCGATCAGAAGGTATATGCTCGGAACATTTCTTATTGAAAACGAACATGAATTCAAAGGGCTAGAACTGTGTGAATACTGAGAATGTTTCCTGTTGAAATCTGTACAATAAGCAATACTCTTTCAAAAGTAGGAGCGATTTCAACGTTGTATGATCGTATTGTGTAGGAAGCTCAATTCCCGTCTTAAAGTAAGCGTAATTGACAGTTTCATTCACCAGTTATCTGGTAGGATCAGTTGCTAAGCCTGTATTCAATGTTGCATTGTCCTGTTTTCTAAGTGAACATTTGTCAATGAATAGTAACGTTCAAGTCAACGTTCCTTAAAACTGTTGTCTAGGAAGAACTTATCTGCTGGAAAACTAAGAGTGAATGCAATGTGCTATTAGCCAGTTAAGTTCTAGCATCATTTACTAATGAAAACTAATCATGCACTAAAAAGATTTGAAGCTGCTTCAATACCAACATAGGTTCTGCAAGACAACTAACAGAGAAAGTCGAGTTCTGTAATAAAATTGTGTATAACATTGAATTACCCTTTGAAATCTATCCTTGATTTCAAAGTTCTGTAGTCCCGCTGTTTGAAATGAACGTTTATCATTGAAGACTATCCGCGAATTCAATATTTTGTAATTTCATTACAGCCAACATTCCAATGGTAATCTAAGATTGTATTCAAAGTTCGATCAGAAGTTATATGCTCGGAACATTTCCAATTGAAAACGAAGATGAATTCAAAGGGGTAGAACTGGGGGAATACTGACAATATTTCCTATTGAAAACTGTGTACAATAAACAATTCTCTTTCAAAGGTAGGAGCGATTTCAACGTTGTATAATCGTATTGTGTAGGAAGCTCAATTCCCGTCTTAAGGTAAGCATAATTGACAGTTTCCTTCACCGGTTATCTGGTAGGATCAGTTGCTATTGAACAATCCCAAGGAATTCAAAGAGTAGTACATCTTGGATTGTTTCGTTTTATATTGAAAACTCATCGTGATTGTCATGTTGTTCTGTCCTGTTCTCTACTCTAAACAAATCCACTTTCCAAAAATAATCCTGTATTTAATGTTGCATAATCCTGTTTTCTACGTGAACATTTCCAAATGAATAGTAATGTTCAATTCAACGTAGCGTAAACCTGTTGTCTAGGAAGAACTTATCTGCTGGAAAACTAAGAGTGAATGCAATGTGCTATTAGCCGGTTAAGTCCTAGCATCATTTACTATTGAAAACGAACCATGAACTGCAAAGATTAGAAGCTCCTTCAATACCAACATAGGTTGTGCAAGAAAACTAACAGAGAAAGTCGAGTTGTAATAAAATTGTGTATAACATTGAATTACCCTTTGAAATCTACACTTGATTTCAAAGTTCTGTAGTCCCGCTGTTTGAAATGAACGTTTATCATTGAAGACTCTCCGCGAATTCAGTGTTCTGCATTTCATTACAACCAACATTCCAATGGTAATCTAAGATTGTTTTCAAAGTTCGATCAGAAGTTATATGCTCAGAACATTTCCTATTGAAAACGAAGATGAACTCAAAGGGCTAGAACTGTGTGAATACTAGGAGTGTTTCCTGTTGAAAACGGTGTCCAATAATCATCTCTTACAAAAGAAGGAAAGAATTCAACGTTCTATGATCGTATTGTGTAGGAAGCTCAATTCCCGTCTTAAAGTAAGCGTAAGTGACAGTTTCATTCACCGGTTATCTGGTAGGAGCAGTTGCTATTGAAAAATCCCAAGGAATTCAACTAGTAGTACATCTTGGATTGTTTGGTTTCCCATGAAAACTCATCGTGAATGTCATGTTGTTCTGTCCTGTTCTCTACTCTAAACAAGTCGGCTTTCTTAACTAAGCCTGTATTCAATGTTGCATAGTCCTGTTTTCTAAGTGAACATTTGTCAATGAATAGTAACGTTCAAGTCAACGTTCGGTAAACCTGTTGTCTAGGAAGAACTTATCCGCTGGAAAACTAAGAGTGAATGCAATGTGCTATTAGCTGGTTATGTACTAGCATATTTTACTAATGAAAACTTACCGTGACTGAAGAGATTAGAACCTGCATCAATAGCAACCTAGGTTGTGCAAGAAAACTAACAGAGAAAGTCGAGTTATGTAATACAATTGTGTATAACATTCAATTGCCCTTTGAAATCTATCCCTGAATACAAAGTTCTGTAGTCCGCTTGTTTGTAATGAACGTTTCTCCCTGAAGACTAACCGCGAATTCAATGTTCTGCAATTTCATTACAGACAACATTCCAAAGGTAAGCTAAGATTGTTTCCAAAGTTCGATCAGAAGGTATATGCTCGGAACATTTCTTATTGAAAACGAACATGAATTCAAAGGGCTAGAACTGTGTGAATACTGAGAATGTTTCCTGTTGAAATCTGTACAATAAGCAATACTCTTTCAAAAGTAGGAGCGATTTCAACGTTGTATGATCGTATTGTGTAGGAAGCTCAATTCCCATCTTAAAGTAAGCGTAATTGACAGTTTCATTCACCAGTTATCTGGTAGGATCAGTTGCTAAGCCTGTATTCAATGTTGCATTGTCCTGTTTTCTAAGTGAACATTTGTCAATGAATAGTAACGTTCAAGTCAACGTTCCTTAAAACTGTTGTCTAGGAAGAACTTATCTGCTGGAAAACTAAGAGTGAATGCAATGTGCTATTAGCCAGTTAAGTTCTAGCATCATTTACTAATGAAAACTAATCATGCACTAAAAAGATTTGAAGCTGCTTCAATACCAACATAGGTTCTGCAAGACAACTAACAGAGAAAGTCGAGTTCTGTAATAAAATTGTGTATAACATTGAATTACCCTTTGAAATCTATCCTTGATTTCAAAGTTCTGTAGTCCCGCTGTTTGAAATGAACGTTTATCATTGAAGACTATCCGCGAATTCAATATTTTGTAATTTCATTACAGCCAACATTCCAATGGTAATCTAAGATTGTATTCAAAGTTCGATCAGAAGTTATATGCTCGGAACATTTCCAATTGAAAACGAAGATGAATTCAAAGGGGTAGAACTGGGGGAATACTGACAATATTTCCTATTGAAAACTGTGTACAATAAACAATTCTCTTTCAAAGGTAGGAGCGATTTCAACGTTGTATAATCGTATTGTGTAGGAAGCTCAATTCCCGTCTTAAGGTAAGCATAATTGACAGTTTCCTTCACCGGTTATCTGGTAGGATCAGTTGCTATTGAACAATCCCAAGGAATTCAAAGAGTAGTACATCTTGGATTGTTTCGTTTTATATTGAAAACTCATCGTGATTGTCATGTTGTTCTGTCCTGTAGTCTACTCTAAACAAATCCACTTTCCAAAAATAATCCTGTATTTAATGTTGCATAATCCTGTTTTCTACGTGAACATTTCCAAATGAATAGTAATGTTCAATTCAACGTAGCGTAAACCTGTTGTCTAGGAAGAACTTATCTGCTGGAAAACTAAGAGTGAATGCAATGTGCTATTAGCCGGTTAAGTCCTAGCATCATTTACTATTGAAAACGAACCATGAACTGCAAAGATTAGAAGCTCCTTCAATACCAACACAGGTTGTGCAAGAAAACTAACAGAGAAAGTCGAGTTGTAATAAAATTGTGTATAACATTGAATTACCCTTTGAAATCTACACTTGATTTCAAAGTTCTGTAGCCTCGCTGTTTGAAATGAACGTTTATCATTGAAGACTATCCGCGAATTCAATGTTCTGCAATTTCATTACAACCAACATTCCAATGGTAATCTAAGATTGTTTTCAAAGTTCGATCAGAAGTTATATGCTCGGAACATTTCCTATTGAAAACCAAGATGAACTCAAAGGGCTAGAACTGTGTGAATACTAGGAATGTTTCCTGTTGAAAACGGTGTCCAATAAACAATTCTCTTTCAAAAGTAGGAAAGAATTCAACGTTCTATGATCATATTGTGTAGGAAGGTCAATTCCCGTCTTAAAGTAAGGGTAATTGACAGTTTCATTCACCGGTTATCTGGTAGGATCAGTTGCTATTGAAAAATCCCAAGGAATTCAACGAGTAGTACATCTTGGATTCTTTCTTTTCTCATTGAAAACTCATCGTGAATGTCATGTTGTTCTGTCCTGTTCTCTAAACAAATCGGCTTTCCTAACTAAGCCTGTATTTACTGTTGCATAATCCTGTTTTCTACGTGAACATTTCCCAATGAATAGTAATGTTCAATTCAACGTAGCGTAAACCTGTTGTCTAGGAAGAACTTATCTGCTGGAAAACTAAGAGTGAATGCTATGTGCTATTAGCCGGTTATGTACTAGCATCATTTATTAATGACAACTAACCGTGAACTGAAAAGATTAGAAGATGCTTCAATACCAACCTAGGTTGTGCATGAAAACTAACAGAGAAGTTCGAGTTCTGTAATGAAATTGTGTGTAACATTGCATTACCCTTTGAAATCTTTCCTTGATTTCAAAATTCTGTAGTCCCGCTGTTTGAAATGAACGTTTATCATTGAAGACTAACCGCGAATTCAATGTTCTGTAATTTCATTACAGCCAACATTCCAATGGTAATCTAAGATTGTTTTCAAAGTTCGATCAGAAGTTATATGCTCGGAACATTTCCTATTGAAAACCAAGATGAACTCAAAGGGCTAGAACTGTGTGAATACTAGGAATGTTTCATGTTGAAAACGGTGTCCAATAAACAATTCTCTTTCAAAAGTAGGAAAGAATTCAACGTTCTATGATCGTGTTGTGTAGGAAGCTCAATTCCCATCTTAAAGTAAGTGTAATTGACAGTTTCATTCACCGGTTATCTGGTAGGATCAGTTGCTATTGAAAAATCCCAAGGAATTCAAAGAGTAGCACATCTTGGATTGTTTGGTTTCCCATGAAAACTCATCGTGAATGTCATGTTGTTCTGTCCTGTTCTCTATTCTAAACATGTCGGCTTTCTTAACTAAGCCTGTATTCAATGTTGTATAGTCCTGTTTTCTAAGTGAACATTTGTCAATGAATAGTAACGTTCAAGTCAACGTTCCGTAAAACTGTTGTCTAGGAAGAACTTATCTGCTGGGAAACTAAGAGTGAATGCAATGTGCTATTAGCTGGTTATGTACTAGCTTATTTTACTAATGAAAACTAACCGTGAACTGAAGAGATTAGAACCTGCATCAATAGCAACCTAGGTTGTGCAAGAAAACTAACAGAGAAAGTCGAGTTCTGTAATACAATTGTGTATAACATTCAATTGCCCTTTGAAATCTATCCCTGAATACAAAGTTCTGCAGTCCGCTTGTTTGTAATGAACGTTTCTCACTGAAGACTAACCGCGATTTCAATGTTCTGCAATTTCATTAGAGAAAACATTCCAATGGTAATCTAAGATTGTTTCCAAAGTTCGATCAGAAGTTATATGCTCAGAACATTTCTTATTGAAAACGAAGATGAATTCAAAGGGTTGGAACTGTGTGAATACTGAGAATGTTTCCTGTTGAAAACTGTACAATAAACAATTCTCTTTCAAAAGTAGGAGCGATTTCAGCGTTGTATGATCGTATTGTGTAGGAAGCTCAATTCCCGTCATAAAGTAAGCGTAATTGACAGTTTCATTCACCGGTTATCTGGTAGGATCAGTTGCTATTGAACAATCCCAAGGAATTCAAAGAGTAGTACATCTTGGATTAATTCGTTTCTCATTGAAAACTCATCGTGAATGTCATGTTGTTCTGTCCTGGTCTCTAAACAAACTGCTTTCCTAACTAAGCCTGTATTCAATGTTGCATAGTCCTGTTTCCTAAGTGAACATTTCTCAATGAATAGTAACGTTCAAGTCAACGTTCCGTAAAAGTGTTGTCTAGGAAGAACTTATCTGCTGGAAAACTAAGAGTGAATGCAATGTGCTAATAGCTGGTTATGTACTAGCATATTTTACTAATGAAAACTAACCGTGAACTGAAGAGATTAGAACCTGGATCAATAACAACCTAGGTTGTGCAAGAAAACTAACAGAGAAAGTCGAGTTCTGTAATACAATTGTGTATAACATTCAATTGCCCTTTGAAATCTATCCCTGAATACAAAGTTCTGTAGTCCCGTTGTTTGTAATGAACGTTTCTCACTGGAGACTAACCGCAAATTCAATATTCTGCAATTTCATTACAGCCAACATTCCAATGGTAATCTAAGATTATTTTCAAAGTTCGATCAGAAGTTATATGCTCGGAACATTTCCGATTGAAAACGAAGATGAATTCAAAGGGCTAGAAATGTGTGAATACTGAGAATGTTTCCTATTGAAAACTGTGTACAATAAACAATTCTCTTTCAAAATTAGGAGCGATTTCAACGTTCTATGATGGTATTGTGTAGGAAGCTCAATTCCCGTCTTAAAGTAAGCGTAATTGACAGTTTCCTTCACCGGTTACCTGGTAGGATCAGTTGCTATTGAACAATCCCAAGGAATTCAAAGAGTAGTACATCTTGGATTCTTTCGTTTCTCATTGAAAACTCATCGTGAATGTCATGTTGTTCTGTCCTGTTCTCTACTCTAAAGATATCCGCTTTCCAAAAATAATCCTGTATTTAATGTTGCATAGTCCTGTTTTCTACGTGAACATTTCCCAATGAATAGTAATGTTCAATTCAACGTAGCGTAAACCTGTTGTCTAGGAAGAACTTATCTGCTGGAAAACTAAGAGTAAATGCAATGTGCTATTAGCCGGTTAAGTCCTTGCATCATTTACTAATGAAAACTAACCATGAACTGAAAAGATTTGAAGCTGCTTCAATACCAACATAGGTTGTGCAGGAAAAGTAACAGAGAAAGTCGAGTTCTGTAATAAAATTGTGTATAATATTGAATTGCCCTTTGAAATCTATCCTTGATTTCAAAGTTCTGTAGTCCAGCTGTTTGAAATGAACGTTTATCATTGAAGACTATCCGCGAATTCAATGTTCTGTAATATCATTACAACCAACATTCCAATGGTAATCTAAGATTGTTTTCAAAGTTCGATCAGAAGTTATATGCTCGGAACATTTCTCTTGAAAACGAAGATGAACTCAAAGGGCTAGAACAGTGTGAATACTAGGAGAGTTTCCTGTTGAAAACTGTGTACAATAAACAATTCTCTTTCAAAAGTAGGACCGAATTCAACGTTCTATGATCGTATTGTGTAGGAAGCTTAATTCCCGTCTTAAAGTAAGCGTAATTGACAGTTTCATTCACCGGTTATCTGGTAGGATCAGTTGCTATTGAAAAATCCCAAGGAATTCAACGGGTAGTACATCTTGGATTCTTTCCTTTCTCTGAAAACTCATCGTGAATGTCATGTTGTTCTGTCCTGTTCTCTAAACAAATTGGCTTTCCTAACTAAGCCTGTATTTAATGTTGCATAGTACTGTTTTCTACGTGAACATTTCCCAATGAATAGTAATGTTCAATTCAATGTAGCGTAAACCTGATGTCTAGGAAGAACTTATCTGCTGGAAAACTAAGAGTGAATGCAATGTGCTATTACCCGGTTATGTACTAGCATCATTTACTAATGACAACTAACCGTGAACTGAAAAGATTAGAAGATGCTTCAATACCAACATAGGTTGTGCATGAAAACTAACAGAGAAGTTCGAGTTCTGTAATGAAATTGTGTATAACATTGCATTACCCTTTGAAATCTTTCCTTGATTTCAAAGTTCTGTAGTCCCGCTGCTTGAAATGAACGTTTATCATTGAAGACTAACCGCGAATTCAATGTTCTGTAATTTCATTACAGCCAACATTCCAATGGTAATCTAAGATTGTTGTCAACGTTCGATCAGATGTTATATGCTCGGAACATTTCCGATTGAAAACGAAGATGAATTCAAAGGGCTAGAACTGTGTGAATACTGAGAATATTTCCTATTGAAAACTGTGTACAATAAACAATTCTCTTTCCAAAGTAGGAGCGATTTCAACGTTGTATGATCGTATTGTGTAGGAAGCTCAATTCCGGTCTTAAAGTAAGCGTAATTGACAGTTTCCTTCACCGGTTATCTGGTAGGATCAGTTGTTATTGAACAATCCCAAGGAATTCAAAGAGCAGTACATCTTGGATTCTTTCATTTCTCATTGAAAACTCATCGTGAATGTCATGTTGTTCCGTCCTCTTCTCTCCTCTAAACAAATCCGCTTTCCTAACTAAGCCTATATTCAATGTTGCATAGTCCTGTTTTCTAAGTGAACATTTCTCAATGAATAGTAACGTTGAAGTCAACGTTCCATAAACTTGTTGTCTAGGAAGATCTTATCTGTTGGAAAACTAAGAGTGAATGCAATTTGCTATTAACCGGTTATGTACTAGCATATATTACTAATGAAAACTAACCGTGAACTGAAAAGATTAGAAGATGCTTCAATACCAACCTATGTTGTGCATGAAAAAAAAAAGAGAATTTCGAGTTCTGTAATGAAATTGTGTATAACATTGCATTACCCTTTGAAATCTTTCCTTGATTTCAAAGTTCTCTTGTCCCGCTGTTTGAAATGAACATTTATCACTGAAGACTAACCGCGAATTCAATGTTCTGCAATTTCAATACAAACAACATTCCAATGGTAATCTAAGATTGTTTTGAAAGTTCGATCAGAAGTTATATGCTCGGAACATTTCTTATTGAAAACGAGGATGAATTCAAAGGGCTAGAACTGTGTGAATACTGAGAATGTTTCCTGTTGAAAACTGTACAATAAACAATTCTCTTTAAAAGTAGGAGCGCATTCAACGTTCTATGATCGTATTGTGTAGGAAGCTCAATTCCCATCTTAAAGTAAGTGTAATTGACAGTTTCATTCACCGGTTACCTGGTATGATCAGTTGCTATTGAAAAATCCCAAGGAACACAAAGAGTAGTACATCTTGGATTCTGTCGTTTCTCATTGAAAACTCGTCGTGAATGACATGTCGTTCTGTCCTGTTCTCTACTCTAAACAAATCCGCTTTCCTAACTAAGCCTGTCTTTAATTTTGCGTAGTCCTGTTTTCTACATGAACAGTTCAAAACAAATAGTAATGTTCAATTCAACGTAGCGTAAACCTGTTGTCTAGGATAAAGTTATCCGCTGGAAAACTAAGAGTGAATGCAATGTGCTATTAGCCGGTTAAGTCCTAGCATCATTTACTAATGAAATCTAACCATGAACTGAAAAGATTAGAACCTGCTTCAATAACAACATTGGTTGTGGAAGAAAACTAACAGAGAAAGTCGAGTTCTGTAATAAAATTGTGTATAACATTGAATTACCCTTTGAAATCTATCCTTGATTTCAAAGTTCTGTAGTCCCGCTGTTTGAAATGAACGTTTATCATTGAAGACTAACCGTGAATTCATTGTTCTGTAATTTCATTACAGCCAACATTCCAATGGTAATCTAAGATTGTTTTCAAAGTTCGATCAGAAGTATATGCTCGGAACATTTCCGATTGAAATTGAAGATGAATTCAAAGCGCTAGAACCATGTGAATACTGAGAATGTTTCCTATTGAAAACTGTGTACAATAAACTATTCTCTTTCAAAAGTAGGAGCGATTTCAACGTTCTATGATCGTATTGTGTAGGAAGCTCAATTCCTGTCTTAAAGTAAGCGTAATTGACAGTTTCATTCACCGGTTATCTGGTAGGATCAGTTGCTATTGAAACATCCCAAGGAATTCAAAGAGTAGTACACCTTGGATTGATGGTTTCTCATTGAAAACTCATCGTGAATGTCATGTTGTTGTGTCCTGTTCTCTACTCTAAACAAATCAGCTTTCCTAACTAAGAATCTATATAATGTTGCATAGTCCTGTTTTCTACGTGAACATTTCCCAATGAATAGTAATGTTCAATTCAACGTAGCGTAAACCTGTTGTCTAGGAAGAACTTATCTGCTGGAAAACTAAGAGTAAATGCAATGTGCTATTAGCCGCTTATGGACTAGCATCATTTATTAATGAAAACTAACCGTGAACTGAAAAGATTAGAAGATGCTTCAATACCAACCTAGGTTGTGCATGAAAACAGATAGAAAAGTTCGAGTTTTGTAATGAAATTGTGTATAACATTGCATTACCCTTTGAAATCTTTCCTTGATTTCAAAGTTCTGTAGTCCCGCTGTTTGAAATGAACGTTTATCACTGAAAAATAACCGCGAATTCAATGTTCTGTAATTTCATTACAGACAATATTCCAATGGTACTCTAAGATTGTTTTCAAAGTTCGATCAGAAGTTATATGCTTGGAACATTTCTTATTGAAAATGAACATGAATTCAAAGGGCCAGAACTGTGTGAATACTGAGAATGTTTCCTGTTGAAAACTGTACAATAAACAATTCTCTTTCAAAATTAGGAGCGAATTCAACGTTCCAAGATCATATTGTGTAAGAAGCTCAATGCCTGTCTTAAAGTAAGCGTAATTTACAGTTTCATTTACCGGTTATCTGGTAGGATCAGTTGTTATTGAAAAATCCCAAGGAGTTCAAAGAATAGTACATCTTGGATTCTTTCGTTTCTCATTGAAAACTCATCATGAATGTCATGTTGTTCTGTCCTGTTCTCTACTCTAAACAAATCCGCTTTCCTAACAAAGCCTGTATTCAATTTGGATTGATGGTTTCTCATTGAAAACTCATCGTGAATGTCATGTTGTTGTGTCCTGTTCTCTACTCTAAACAAATCGGCTTTCCTAACTAAGAATCTATTTAATGTTGCATAGTCCTGTTTTCTAAGTGAACATTTTCAATGAATAGTAACGTTCAATTCAACGTTCCGTAAACCTGTTGTCTAGGAAGAACTTATCCGCTGGTAAACTAAGAGTGCATGCAATGTGCAATTAGCTGGTAAGGTACTAGCATATTTTACTAATGAAAACTAACCGTGAACTGAAAAGATTAGAAGTTGCTTCAATAACAACATAGTTTGTGCAAGAAAACTAACAGAGAAAGTCGAGTTCTGTAATACAATTGTGTATAACATTCAATTGCCCTTTGAAACCTATCCCTGAATACAAAGTTCTGTAGTCCCGTTGTTTGTAATGAACGTTTCTCACTGAAGACTAACCGCGAATTCAATGTTCTGCAATTTCATTACAGACAACATTCCAATGGTAATCTAAGATTATTTTCAAAGTTCGATCAGAAGTTATATGCTCGGAACATTTCCGGTTGAAAACGAAGATGAATTCAAAGGGCTACAACCGTGTGAATACTGAGAATGTTTCCTATTGAAAACTGTGTACAATAAACAATTCTCTTTCCAAAGTAGGAGCGATTTCAACGTTCTATGATCGTATTATGTAGGAAGCTCAATTCCCGTCTTAAAGTAAGCGTAATTGACAGTTTCATTCACCGGTTATCGGGTAGGATCAGTTGCTATTGAAAAATCCCAAGGAATTCAAAGAGTAGTACATCTTGGATTCTTTCGTTTCTCATTGAAAACTCATCGTGAATGTCATGTTGTTGTTTCCTGTTCTCTACTCTAAACAAATCGGCTTTCCTAACTAAGCCTTTATTTAATGTTGCATAGTCCTGTTTTCTATGTGAACATTTCTCAATGAATAGTAATGTTCAATTCAACGTTTTGTAAACCTGTTGTCTAGGAAGAACTTATCCGCTGGAAAATTAAGAGTGAATGCAATGTGCTATTAGCCGGTTATGTACTAGCATATTTTGCTAATGAAAACTAACCGTGAACTGAAAAGATTAGAAGCTGCTTCAATAACAACATAGGTTGTGCAACAACACTTACAGAGAAAGTCGAGTTCTGTAATACAATTGTGTATAACATTCAATTGCCCTTTGAAATCTATCCCTGAATACAAAGTTCTGTAGTCCCGTTGTTTGTAATGAACGTGTCTCACTGAAGACTAACCGCGAATTCAATGTTCTGCAATTTCATTACAGACAACATTCCAATGGTAATCTAAGATTGTTTTCAAAGTTCGATCAGAACTGATATGCTCGGGATATTTCCTATTGAAAACCAAGTTGAATTCAAAGGGCTGGAACTGTGTGAATACTGGGAATGTTTCCTGTTGAAAACTGTATACAGGGCTGGAGAGATGGCTTAGCACTTAAGCGCTTGCCTGTGAAGCCTAAGGACCCCGGTTCGAGGCTCGGTTCCCCAGGTCCCACATTAGCCAGATGCACAAGGGGCGCACGCGTCTGGAGTTCGTTTGCAGAGGCTGGAAGACCTGGCGTGCCCATTCTCTCTCTCTCCCTCTATCTGTCTTTCTCTCTGTGTCTGTCGCTCTCAAATAAATAAATAAAAAATTAAAAAAAAACTGTATACAATAAACAATTCTCTTTCAAAAGTAGCAGCGAATTCAATGTTCTATGATCGTATGGTGTAGGATGTTCACTTCCCTTCTTAAAGTAAGCATAATTGACAGTTTCATTCACCGGTTATCTGGTAGGATCAGTTGCTATTGAAAAATCCCAAGGAATTCAAAGAGTAGGACATCTTGGATTCTTCGTTTCCTTTGAGAACTCTTCTCGAATGTCATGTTGTTCTGTCCTGTTCTCTACTGTAAACCAATCCGCTTCCCTAACTAAGCCTGTATTCAATGTTGCATAGTTCTGTTTTCTAAGTGAGCATTTCTCAATGAATAGTAACTTTCAATTCAAAGTTCCGTATACCTGTTATCTAGGAAAATCTTATCCCCTGGAAAATTAACAGTGAATGCAGTGTGCTATTAGCCAATTATGTAGGAGCATCATTTACTAATGAAAGCTAAGTGCGAACTGAAAAGATTAGAAGCTGCTTCAGTACCAACCTAGGTTGTGCAAGAAAACTAACAGAGAAGTTCGAGTTCTGTAATTCAACTGTGCATAATATTGAATTACCCTTTGAAATCTATCCATGAGTTCAAAGTTCTGTAGTCCCGCTGTTTTAAATGAACGTTTATCACTGAAGACTAACCGCAAATTCAATGTTATGTAATTTCATTACAGACAACATTCCAATGGTAATCTTAGATTGATTTCAAAGTTCTAGCAGAGGATATATGCAGGGCACATTTCCTGTTGAAAACGAACATGAATTCAAAGGGCTAAAGCTGTGAGGCTACTGAGAATATTTCCCGTTGAAAACTGTGTACAATAAACAATTCTCTTTCAAAAGTAGGAGTGAATTCAACGTTCTATGATTGTACTGTGTAGGAAGCTCAATTCCAGTCTTAAAGTAACCATAATTGACAGTTTCATTCACCGGTTATCTGGTAGGATCAGTTTCTATTGAAAAATCCCAAGAAATGCAAAGAACAGGACATCTTGCATTCTTTCGTTTCTCATTGAAAACAGATCGTGAATGTCATGTTGTTCTGTTCTGTTCTTTACTGTAAACAAATTCACTTTCCTAACTAAGCCTGTATTCAATGTTGCATAGTCCTGTTTTCTAAGTGAACATTTCTCAATGAATAGTAACGTTCAATTCAACGTTCTGTAATCCTGTTGTCTAGGAAGAACTTATACCCTGGAAAACTAAATGTGAATGCAATGTGCTATTAGCCGGTTATGTACTAGCATCATTTACTAATGAAAACTAACCATAAACTGAAAACATTAGATGCTGCTTCAATAACAACATAGGTCGTGCAAGAAAACTAACAGAGAAAGTCGAGTTCTGTAATATAATTGTGTATAATATTCAATTGGCCTTTGAAATCTATCCCTGAATACAAAGTTCTGTAGTCCCGTTGTTTGAAATGAACATTTCTCACTGAAGACTAACCGCGAATTCAATGTTCTGCAACTTCATTACAGACAACATTCCAATGGTAATCTTAGATTGTTTTCAAAGTTCGATCAGAAGTTATATGCCTGGGACATTTCCTATTTGAAATTAAGATGAATACAAAGGGCTGGACTGTGTGAATACTGAGAATGTTTCCTGTTGAAAACTGTACAGAATAATCAATTCTCTTTCAAAAGTAGGAGTGAATTCAACGTTCTATGATCGTATTGTGTAGGAAGCTGAACTCTGGTATTAACGTAAGCGTAATTGACAGTTTCATTCACCGGTTATCTGGTAGGATCAGTTGCTATTGAAAAATCCCAAGGAATTCAAAGAGTAGGACATCTTGGATTCTTTCGTTTCTCATTGTAAACTCATCTTGAATGTAATGTTTTTCAGTCCTGTTCTCTACTGTAAACCAATCCGTTTTCCTAACTAAGCCTGTATTCAATGTTGCATAGTCCTGATTTCTAATCGAACATTTCTCAATGAATAGTAACGTTCAATTCAACGTTCCGTAAACCAGTTGTCTAGGAAGAACTTATCCGCTTGAAAACTAAGAGTGAATGCAATGTGCTATTAACCGGTTATGTGCTAGCATCATTTACTAATGAAAACTAACCGTGAACTGAAAAGATTAAAGGCTGCTTCAATAACAACATAGGTTGTGCAAGCAAACTAACAGAGAAAGTCGAGTTCTGTAATACAATTCTGTATAATATTCAATTGCCCTTTGAAATCTATCCCTGAATACAAAGTTCTGTAGTCCCGTTGTTTGAAATGAACGTTTCTCACTGAAGACTAACCGCGAATTCAATGTTCTGCAATTTTATTACAGAGAACATACCAATGGTAATCTAAGATTGTTTTCAAAGTTCGAACAGAACCTATATGCTCAGAATATTTCCTATTGAAAACCAAGTTGAATTCAAAGGGCTGGAACTGTGTGAATACTGAGAATGTTTCCTGTTGAAAACTGTATACAATAAACAATTCTTTTTCAAAAGTAGCAGCGAATTCAATGTTCTATGATCGTATGGTGTAGGACGTTCATTCCCCTTCTTAAAGTAAGCATAATTGACAGTTTCATTCACCGGTTATCTGGTAGGATCAGTTGCTATTGAAAAATCCCAAGGAATTCAAAGAGTAGGACATCTTGGATTCTTCGTTTCCTTTAAGAACTCATCGTGAATGTCATGTTGTTCTGTCATGTTCTCTACTGTAAACCAATCCGCTTTCCTAACTAAGCCTGTATTCAATGTTGCATAGTCCTGTTTTCTAAGTGAGCATTTCTCAATGAATAGTAACTTTCAATTCAAAGTTCCGTATACCTGTTATCTAGGAAAATCTTATCCCCTGGAAAATTAACAGTGAATGCAGTGTGTTATTAGCCGATTATGTAGTAGCATCATTTACTAATGAAAGCTAACTGTGAACTGAAAAGATTAGAAGCTGCTTCAATACCAACCTAGGTTGTGCAAGAAAACTAACAGAGAAGTTCGAGTTCTGTAATTCAACTGTGCATAATATTGAATTACCCTTTGAAATCTATACATGAGTTCAAAGTTCTGTAGTCCCCTTGTTTGAAATTAACATTTATCACTGAAGACTAACCGCAAATTCAATGTTCTGTAATTTCATTACAGACAACATTCCAATGGTAATCTTAGATTGATTTCAAAGTTCTAGCAGAGGATATATGCAGGGCACATTTCCTGTTGAAAACGAACATGAATTCAAAGGGCTAAAGCTGTGAGAGTACTGAGAATGTTTCCTGTTGAAAACTGTACACAATAAACAATTCTCTTTCAAAAGTAGGAGTGAATTCAACGTTCTATGATCGTATTGTGTAGGAAGCTGAACTCCCGTATTAACGTAAGGGTAATTGACAGTTTCATTCACCGGTTATCTGGTAGGATCAGTTGCTATTGAAAAATCACAAGGAATTCAAAGAGTAAGACATCTTGGATTCTTTCGTTTCTCATTGGAAACTCATCTTGAATGTAATGTTTTTCTGTCCTGTTCTCTACTGTAAACCAATCCGTTTTCCTAACTAAGCCTGTATTCAATGTTGCATAGTCCTGTTTTCTAAGTGAACATTTCTCAATGAATACTAACGTTCAATTCAACGTTCCATAAACCTGTTGTCTAGGAAGAACTTATCCCCTGGAAAACTAAGAGTGAATGCAATGTGCTATTAGCCAATTATGTACTAGCATCATTTTCCAATGAAAGCTAACTGTGAACTGAAGAGATTAGAAGCTGCTTCAGTACAAACCTAGGTTGTGCAAGAAAACTAACAAAGAAGTTAAAGTTCTGTAATGAAATTGTGTATAATAATGAAATAGCTTTTGAAATCTATCCTTGAATTCAATGTTCTGTTGTCCCGCTGTTTGAAATGATCGTTATTCACTGAAGACTAACCACTAATTCAATGTTGTGTAATTTCATTACAGACAACATTCCCTTCCTAATCTAAGATTGTTTTCAATGTTCGATCAGAAGTTATATGCTCGGAACATTTCCTATTGAAAACAAACATGAATTCAAGGGATTAAAACTGTGAGAATACTGAGAATGTTTCCGGTTGAAAACTGTACAAGAAACAATTCTCTTTCAAAAGTAGGAGTGAATGCAACGTTATATGATCGTATTGTGTAAGAAGCTCAATTCCTGTCTTAATGTAAGAGTAATTGACAGTTTCATTCACCGGTTATCTGGTAGTGTCAGTTGCTAAGGAAAAATCCCAAGGAATTCAAAGAGTAGGGCATCTTGGATTCTTTCGTTTCTCATTGAAAACTCATCTTGAATGTCATGTTGTTCTGTCCTGTTCTCTACTGTAAACATATCCGCTTTCCTAACTAAGCGTGTATTCAAAGTTGCATAGTCCTGTTTTCTAAGTGAACATTTCCCAATGAATAGTAACGTTGAATTCACGTTCCGTAAACTTGTTGTCGAGGAAGAACTTATCCCCTGGAAAACTAAGAGTTAATACAAGGTGCGATTAGCCGATTATTTACGAGCATCATTTATTAATGAAAGCTAAATGTGAACTGAAAAGATTAGAAGCTGCATCAATACCAACCTAGGTTGTGCAAGAAAACTAACAGAGTAATTTGAGTTCTGGAATTCAATTGTGTATAATATTGAATTACCCTTTGAAATCTATCCTTGAATTCAAAGTTCTATAATCCCGCTGTTTGAAATGAACGTTTATCCCTGAAGACTAACAGCGAATTCAATGTTCTGTAATTTCATTACAGACAACATTCCAATGGTAATCCTAGATTGATTTCAAAGTTCTCTCAGTGGATATATGTTGGGAACATTTCCTGTTGAAAACGAACATGATTTCAAGGGGCTAAAACTGTGTGAATACTGAGAATGTTACCGTTGAAATCTGGTTAGAATACACAATTCTCTTTCAAAAGTAGGAGTGAATTCAACGTTCTATGATCGTATTGTGTAGGAAGCTCAATTCCCATCTTAAAGTAAGCGTAATTGACAGTTTCATTCATCGGTTATCTGGTAGCATCAGTTGCTATTGAAAAATCCCAAGGAATTCAAAGAGTAGGACATCTTGGATTCTTTCATTTTTCATTGAAAACTCATCGTGAATGTCATGTTGTTCTGTCCTGTCCTCTACTGTAAACAAATCCACATTCCTAAGTAAGCCTGTATTTAATGTTTCATATTCCTGTTTTCTATGTGAACATTTCCTAATGAATAGTAATGTTCAAATCAATGTTGCGTAATCCTGTTCTCTAGGAAGAACTTATCTGCTGGGAAACTAAGAGTGAATGCAATGTGCTATTAGCTGGTTATGTACTAGCATCATTTACTAATGATAGCTAACTGGGAACTGAAAAGATAAGATGCTGCTTCAATACCAACATAGGTTGTGCAAGAAAACTAACAGAGAAAGTCCAGTTATGTAATTCAATTGTGTACAATATTCAACTGCCCTTTGAAATCTATCCCTAAATACAATGTTCTGTAGTCGCGTTGTTTGAAATGAACGTTTCTCATTGAAGACTAGCCGCGAATTCAATGATCTGTAATTTCATTACAGACAACATTCCAATGGTAAAATTAGATTGATTTCAAAGTTCTATCAGAGGATATATGCTAGGAACATTTCCTGTTGAAAAAAAACATGAATTCAAAGGGTGAAAACTGTGAGAATACTGAGAATGTTTCCCATTGACAACTGTGTACAATAAACAATTCTCTTTCAAAAGTAGAAGCGAACTCAACGTTGTATGATAGTATTGTGTAGGAAGCTCAATTCCCTTCTTAAAGTAAGTGTAATTGACAGTTTCATTCACCGGTTATCTGGTAGGATCAGTTGCTATTGAAAAATCCCAAGGAATTCAAAGAGTAGGACATCTTGGATTCTTCGTTTCCTTTGAGAACTCTTCTCGAATGTCATGTTGTTCTGTCCTGTTCTCTACTGTAAACCAATCCGCTTTCCTAACTAAGCCTGTATTCAATGTTGCATAGTCCTGTTTTCTAAGTGAGCATTTAAATGAATAGTAACTTTCAATTCAAAGTTCCGTATACCTGTTATCTAGGAAAATCTTATCCCCTGGAAAATTAACAGTGAATGCAGTGTGCTATTAGCCAATTATGTAGGAGCATCATTTACTAATGAAAGCTAAGTGCGAACTGAAAAGATTAGAAGCTGCTTCAGTACCAACCTAGGTTGTGCAAGAAAACTAACAGAGAAGTTCGAGTTCTGTAATTCAACTGTGCATAATATTGAATTACCCTTTGAAATCTATCCATGAGTTCAAAGTTCTGTAGTCCCGCTGTTTTAAATGAACGTTTATCACTGAAGACTAACCGCAAATTCAATGTTATGTAATTTCATTACAGACAACATTCCAATGGTAATCTTAGATTGATTTCAAAGTTCTAGCAGAGGATATATGCAGGGCACATTTCCTGTTGAAAACGAACATGAATTCAAAGGGCTAAAGCTGTGAGGCTACTGAGAATATTTCCCGTTGAAAACTGTGTACAATAAACAATTCTCTTTCAAAAGTAGGAGTGAATTCAACGTTCTATGATTGTACTGTGTAGGAAGCTCAATTCCAGTCTTAAAGTAACCATAATTGACAGTTTCATTCACCGGTTATCTGGTAGGATCAGTTTCTATTGAAAAATCCCAAGAAATTCAAAGAACAGGACATCTTGCATTCTTTCGTTTCTCATTGAAAACAGATCGTAAATGTCATGTTGTTCTGTTCTGTTCTTTACTGTAAACAAATTCACTTTCCTAACTAAGCCTGTATTCAATGTTGCATAGTCCTGTTTTCTAAGTGAACATTTCTCAATGAATAGTAACGTTCAATTCAACGTTCTGTAATCCTGTTGTCTAGGAAGAACTTATACCCTGGAAAACTAAGAGTGAATGCAATGTGCTATTAGCCGGTTATGTACTAGCATCATTTACTAATGAAAACTAACCATAAACTGAAAACATTAGATGCTGCTTCAATAACAACATAGGTCGTGCAAGAAAACTAACAGAGAAAGTCGAGTTCTGTAATATAATTGTGTATAATATTCAATTGGCCTTTGAAATCTATCCCTGAATACAAAGTTCTGTAGTCCCGTTGTTTGAAATGAACATTTCTCACTGAAGACTAACCGCGAATTCAATGTTCTGCAACTTCATTACAGACAACATTCCAATGGTAATCTTAGATTGTTTTCAAAGTTCGATCAGAAGTTATATGCCTGGGACATTTCCTATTTGAAATTAAGATGAATACAAAGGGCTGGACTGTGTGAATACTGAGAATGTTTCCTGTTGAAAACTGTACAGAATAATCAATTCTCTTTCAAAAGTAGGAGTGAATTCAACGTTCTATGATCGTATTGTGTAGGAAGCTGAACTCTGGTATTAACGTAAGCGTAATTGACAGTTTCATTCACCGGTTATCTGGTAGGATCAGTTGCTATTGAAAAATCCCAAGGAATTCAAAGAGTAGGACATCTTGGATTCTTTCGTTTCTCATTGTAAACTCATCTTGAATGTAATGTTTTTCAGTCCTGTTCTCTACTGTAAACCAATCCGTTTTCCTAACTAAGCCTGTATTCAATGTTGCATAGTCCTGATTTCTAATCGAACATTTCTCAATGAATAGTAACGTTCAATTCAACGTTCCGTAAACCAGTTGTCTAGGAAGAACTTATCCGCTTGAAAACTAAGAGTGAATGCAATGTGCTATTAACCGGTTATGTGCTAGCATCATTTACTAATGAAAACTAACCGTGAACTGAAAAGATTAAAGGCTGCTTCAATAACAACATAGGTTGTGCAAGCAAACTAACAGAGAAAGTCGAGTTCTGTAATACAATTCTGTATAATATTCAATTGCCCTTTGAAATCTATCCCTGAATACAAAGTTCTGTAGTCCCGTTGTTTGAAATGAACGTTTCTCACTGAAGACTAACCGCGAATTCAATGTTCTGCAATTTTATTACAGAGAACATACCAATGGTAATCTAAGATTGTTTTCAAAGTTCGAACAGAACCTATATGCTCAGAATATTTCCTATTGAAAACCAAGTTGAATTCAAAGGGCTGGAACTGTGTGAATACTGAGAATGTTTCCTGTTGAAAACTGTATACAATAAACAATTCTTTTTCAAAAGTAGCAGCGAATTCAATGTTCTATGATCGTATGGTGTAGGACGTTCATTCCCCTTCTTAAAGTAAGCATAATTGACAGTTTCATTCACCGGTTATCTGGTAGGATCAGTTGCTATTGAAAAATCCCAAGGAATTCAAAGAGTAGGACATCTTGGATTCTTCGTTTCCTTTAAGAACTCATCGTGAATGTCATGTTGTTCTGTCATGTTCTCTACTGTAAACCAATCCGCTTTCCTAACTAAGCCTGTATTCAATGTTGCATAGTCCTGTTTTCTAAGTGAGCATTTCTCAATGAATAGTAACTTTCAATTCAAAGTTCCGTATACCTGTTATCTAGGAAAATCTTATCCCCTGGAAAATTAACAGTGAATGCAGTGTGTTATTAGCCGATTATGTAGTAGCATCATTTACTAATGAAAGCTAACTGTGAACTGAAAAGATTAGAAGCTGCTTCAATACCAACCTAGGTTGTGCAAGAAAACTAACAGAGAAGTTCGAGTTCTGTAATTCAACTGTGCATAATATTGAATTACCCTTTGAAATCTATACATGAGTTCAAAGTTCTGTAGTCCCCTTGTTTGAAATTAACATTTATCACTGAAGACTAACCGCAAATTCAATGTTCTGTAATTTCATTACAGACAACATTCCAATGGTAATCTTAGATTGATTTCAAAGTTCTAGCAGAGGATATATGCAGGGCACATTTCCTGTTGAAAACGAACATGAATTCAAAGGGCTAAAGCTGTGAGAGTACTGAGAATGTTTCCTGTTGAAAACTGTACACAATAAACAATTCTCTTTCAAAAGTAGGAGTGAATTCAACGTTCTATGATCGTATTGTGTAGGAAGCTGAACTCCCGTATTAACGTAAGGGTAATTGACAGTTTCATTCACCGGTTATCTGGTAGGATCAGTTGCTATTGAAAAATCACAAGGAATTCAAAGAGTAAGACATCTTGGATTCTTTCGTTTCTCATTGGAAACTCATCTTGAATGTAATGTTTTTCTGTCCTGTTCTCTACTGTAAACCAATCCGTTTTCCTAACTAAGCCTGTATTCAATGTTGCATAGTCCTGTTTTCTAAGTGAACATTTCTCAATGAATACTAACGTTCAATTCAACGTTCCATAAACCTGTTGTCTAGGAAGAACTTATCCCCTGGAAAACTAAGAGTGAATGCAATGTGCTATTAGCCAATTATGTACTAGCATCATTTTCCAATGAAAGCTAACTGTGAACTGAAGAGATTAGAAGCTGCTTCAGTACAAACCTAGGTTGTGCAAGAAAACTAACAAAGAAGTTAAAGTTCTGTAATGAAATTGTGTATAATAATGAAATAGCTTTTGAAATCTATCCTTGAATTCAATGTTCTGTTGTCCCGCTGTTTGAAATGATCGTTATTCACTGAAGACTAACCACTAATTCAATGTTGTGTAATTTCATTACAGACAACATTCCCTTCCTAATCTAAGATTGTTTTCAATGTTCGATCAGAAGTTATATGCTCGGAACATTTCCTATTGAAAACAAACATGAATTCAAGGGATTAAAACTGTGAGAATACTGAGAATGTTTCCGGTTGAAAACTGTACAAGAAACAATTCTCTTTCAAAAGTAGGAGTGAATGCAACGTTATATGATCGTATTGTGTAAGAAGCTCAATTCCTGTCTTAATGTAAGAGTAATTGACAGTTTCATTCACCGGTTATCTGGTAGTATCAGTTGCTATTGTAAAATCTCAAGGTATTCAAAGAGTAGGACATCTTGGATTCTTTCGTTTCTCATTGAAAACTCATCTTGAATGTCATGTTGTTCTGTCCTGTTCTCTACTGTAAACCAATCCGCTTTCCTAACTAAGCCTATATTCAATGTTGCATAGTCCTGTTTTCTATGTGAACATTTCTCAATGAATAGTAACGTTGAATTCACGTTCCGTAAACTTGTTGTCGAGGAAGAACTTATCCCCTGGAAAACTAAGAGTTAATACAAGGTGCGATTAGCCGATTATTTACGAGCATCATTTATTAATGAAAGCTAAATGTGAACTGAAAAGATTAGAAGCTGCATCAATACCAACCTAGGTTGTGCAAGAAAACTAACAGAGTAATTTGAGTTCTGGAATTCAATTGTGTATAATATTGAATTACCCTTTGAAATCTATCCTTGAATTCAAAGTTCTATAATCCCGCTGTTTGAAATGAACGTTTATCCCTGAAGACTAACAGCGAATTCAATGTTCTGTAATTTCATTACAGACAACATTCCAATGGTAATCCTAGATTGATTTCAAAGTTCTCTCAGTGGATATATGTTGGGAACATTTCCTGTTGAAAACGAACATGATTTCAAGGGGCTAAAACTGTGTGAATACTGAGAATGTTACCGTTGAAATCTGGTTAGAATACACAATTCTCTTTCAAAAGTAGGAGTGAATTCAACGTTCTATGATCGTATTGTGTAGGAAGCTCAATTCCCATCTTAAAGTAAGCGTAATTGACAGTTTCATTCATCGGTTATCTGGTAGCATCAGTTGCTATTGAAAAATCCCAAGGAATTCAAAGAGTAGGACATCTTGGATTCTTTCATTTTTCATTGAAAACTCATCGTGAATGTCATGTTGTTCTGTCCTGTCCTCTACTGTAAACAAATCCACATTCCTAAGTAAGCCTGTATTTAATGTTTCATATTCCTGTTTTCTATGTGAACATTTCCTAATGAATAGTAATGTTCAAATCAATGTTGCGTAATCCTGTTCTCTAGGAAGAACTTATCTGCTGGGAAACTAAGAGTGAATGCAATGTGCTATTAGCTGGTTATGTACTAGCATCATTTACTAATGATAGCTAACTGGGAACTGAAAAGATAAGATGCTGCTTCAATACCAACATAGGTTGTGCAAGAAAACTAACAGAGAAAGTCCAGTTATGTAATTCAATTGTGTACAATATTCAACTGCCCTTTGAAATCTATCCCTAAATACAATGTTCTGTAGTCGCGTTGTTTGAAATGAACGTTTCTCATTGAAGACTAGCCGCGAATTCAATGATCTGTAATTTCATTACAGACAACATTCCAATGGTAAAATTAGATTGATTTCAAAGTTCTATCAGAGGATATATGCTAGGAACATTTCCTGTTGAAAAAAAACATGAATTCAAAGGGTGAAAACTGTGAGAATACTGAGAATGTTTCCCATTGACAACTGTGTACAATAAACAATTCTCTTTCAAAAGTAGAAGCGAACTCAACGTTGTATGATAGTATTGTGTAGGAAGCTCAATTCCCTTCTTAAAGTAAGTGTAATTGACAGTTTCATTCACCGGTTATCTGGTAGGATCAGTTGCTATTGAAAAATCCCAAGGAATTCAAAGAGTAGGACATCTTGGATTCTTCGTTTCCTTTGAGAACTCTTCTCGAATGTCATGTTGTTCTGTCCTGTTCTCTACTGTAAACCAATCCGCTTTCCTAACTAAGCCTGTATTCAATGTTGCATAGTCCTGTTTTCTAAGTGAGCATTTAAATGAATAGTAACTTTCAATTCAAAGTTCCGTATACCTGTTATCTAGGAAAATCTTATCCCCTGGAAAATTAACAGTGAATGCAGTGTGCTATTAGCCAATTATGTAGGAGCATCATTTACTAATGAAAGCTAAGTGCGAACTGAAAAGATTAGAAGCTGCTTCAGTACCAACCTAGGTTGTGCAAGAAAACTAACAGAGAAGTTCGAGTTCTGTAATTCAACTGTGCATAATATTGAATTACCCTTTGAAATCTATCCATGAGTTCAAAGTTCTGTAGTCCCGCTGTTTTAAATGAACGTTTATCACTGAAGACTAACCGCAAATTCAATGTTATGTAATTTCATTACAGACAACATTCCAATGGTAATCTTAGATTGATTTCAAAGTTCTAGCAGAGGATATATGCAGGGCACATTTCCTGTTGAAAACGAACATGAATTCAAAGGGCTAAAGCTGTGAGGCTACTGAGAATATTTCCCGTTGAAAACTGTGTACAATAAACAATTCTCTTTCAAAAGTAGGAGTGAATTCAACGTTCTATGATTGTACTGTGTAGGAAGCTCAATTCCAGTCTTAAAGTAACCATAATTGACAGTTTCATTCACCGGTTATCTGGTAGGATCAGTTTCTATTGAAAAATCCCAAGAAATTCAAAGAACAGGACATCTTGCATTCTTTCGTTTCTCATTGAAAACAGATCGTAAATGTCATGTTGTTCTGTTCTGTTCTTTACTGTAAACAAATTCACTTTCCTAACTAAGCCTGTATTCAATGTTGCATAGTCCTGTTTTCTAAGTGAACATTTCTCAATGAATAGTAACGTTCAATTCAACGTTCTGTAATCCTGTTGTCTAGGAAGAACTTATACCCTGGAAAACTAAGAGTGAATGCAATGTGCTATTAGCCGGTTATGTACTAGCATCATTTACTAATGAAAACTAACCATAAACTGAAAACATTAGATGCTGCTTCAATAACAACATAGGTCGTGCAAGAAAACTAACAGAGAAAGTCGAGTTCTGTAATATAATTGTGTATAATATTCAATTGGCCTTTGAAATCTATCCCTGAATACAAAGTTCTGTAGTCCCGTTGTTTGAAATGAACATTTCTCACTGAAGACTAACCGCGAATTCAATGTTCTGCAACTTCATTACAGACAACATTCCAATGGTAATCTTAGATTGTTTTCAAAGTTCGATCAGAAGTTATATGCCTGGGACATTTCCTATTTGAAATTAAGATGAATACAAAGGGCTGGACTGTGTGAATACTGAGAATGTTTCCTGTTGAAAACTGTACAGAATAATCAATTCTCTTTCAAAAGTAGGAGTGAATTCAACGTTCTATGATCGTATTGTGTAGGAAGCTGAACTCTGGTATTAACGTAAGCGTAATTGACAGTTTCATTCACCGGTTATCTGGTAGGATCAGTTGCTATTGAAAAATCCCAAGGAATTCAAAGAGTAGGACATCTTGGATTCTTTCGTTTCTCATTGTAAACTCATCTTGAATGTAATGTTTTTCAGTCCTGTTCTCTACTGTAAACCAATCCGTTTTCCTAACTAAGCCTGTATTCAATGTTGCATAGTCCTGATTTCTAATCGAACATTTCTCAATGAATAGTAACGTTCAATTCAACGTTCCGTAAACCAGTTGTCTAGGAAGAACTTATCCGCTTGAAAACTAAGAGTGAATGCAATGTGCTATTAACCGGTTATGTGCTAGCATCATTTACTAATGAAAACTAACCGTGAACTGAAAAGATTAAAGGCTGCTTCAATAACAACATAGGTTGTGCAAGCAAACTAACAGAGAAAGTCAAGTTCTGTAATACAATTCTGTATAATATTCAATTGCCCTTTGAAATCTATCCCTGAATACAAAGTTCTGTAGTCCCGTTGTTTGAAATGAACGTTTCTCACTGAAGACTAACCGCGAATTCAATGTTCTGCAATTTTATTACAGAGAACATACCAATGGTAATCTAAGATTGTTTTCAAAGTTCGAACAGAACCTATATGCTCAGAATATTTCCTATTGAAAACCAAGTTGAATTCAAAGGGCTGGAACTGTGTGAATACTGAGAATGTTTCCTGTTGAAAACTGTATACAATAAACAATTCTTTTTCAAAAGTAGCAGCGAATTCAATGTTCTATGATCGTATGGTGTAGGACGTTCATTCCCCTTCTTAAAGTAAGCATAATTGACAGTTTCATTCACCGGTTATCTGGTAGGATCAGTTGCTATTGAAAAATCCCAAGGAATTCAAAGAGTAGGACATCTTGGATTCTTCGTTTCCTTTAAGAACTCATCGTGAATGTCATGTTGTTCTGTCATGTTCTCTACTGTAAACCAATCCGCTTTCCTAACTAAGCCTGTATTCAATGTTGCATAGTCCTGTTTTCTAAGTGAGCATTTCTCAATGAATAGTAACTTTCAATTCAAAGTTCCGTATACCTGTTATCTAGGAAAATCTTATCCCCTGGAAAATTAACAGTGAATGCAGTGTGTTATTAGCCGATTATGTAGTAGCATCATTTACTAATGAAAGCTAACTGTGAACTGAAAAGATTAGAAGCTGCTTCAATACCAACCTAGGTTGTGCAAGAAAACTAACAGAGAAGTTCGAGTTCTGTAATTCAACTGTGCATAATATTGAATTACCCTTTGAAATCTATACATGAGTTCAAAGTTCTGTAGTCCCCTTGTTTGAAATTAACATTTATCACTGAAGACTAACCGCAAATTCAATGTTCTGTAATTTCATTACAGACAACATTCCAATGGTAATCTTAGATTGATTTCAAAGTTCTAGCAGAGGATATATGCAGGGCACATTTCCTGTTGAAAACGAACATGAATTCAAAGGGCTAAAGCTGTGAGAGTACTGAGAATGTTTCCTGTTGAAAACTGTACACAATAAACAATTCTCTTTCAAAAGTAGGAGTGAATTCAACGTTCTATGATCGTATTGTGTAGGAAGCTGAACTCCCGTATTAACGTAAGGGTAATTGACAGTTTCATTCACCGGTTATCTGGTAGGATCAGTTGCTATTGAAAAATCACAAGGAATTCAAAGAGTAAGACATCTTGGATTCTTTCGTTTCTCATTGGAAACTCATCTTGAATGTAATGTTTTTCTGTCCTGTTCTCTACTGTAAACCAATCCGTTTTCCTAACTAAGCCTGTATTCAATGTTGCATAGTCCTGTTTTCTAAGTGAACATTTCTCAATGAATACTAACGTTCAATTCAACGTTCCATAAACCTGTTGTCTAGGAAGAACTTATCCCCTGGAAAACTAAGAGTGAATGCAATGTGCTATTAGCCAATTATGTACTAGCATCATTTTCCAATGAAAGCTAACTGTGAACTGAAGAGATTAGAAGCTGCTTCAGTACAAACCTAGGTTGTGCAAGAAAACTAACAAAGAAGTTAAAGTTCTGTAATGAAATTGTGTATAATAATGAAATAGCTTTTGAAATCTATCCTTGAATTCAATGTTCTGTTGTCCCGCTGTTTGAAATGATCGTTATTCACTGAAGACTAACCACTAATTCAATGTTGTGTAATTTCATTACAGACAACATTCCCTTCCTAATCTAAGATTGTTTTCAATGTTCGATCAGAAGTTATATGCTCGGAACATTTCCTATTGAAAACAAACATGAATTCAAGGGATTAAAACTGTGAGAATACTGAGAATGTTTCCGGTTGAAAACTGTACAAGAAACAATTCTCTTTCAAAAGTAGGAGTGAATGCAACGTTATATGATCGTATTGTGTAAGAAGCTCAATTCCTGTCTTAATGTAAGAGTAATTGACAGTTTCATTCACCGGTTATCTGGTAGTATCAGTTGCTATTGTAAAATCTCAAGGTATTCAAAGAGTAGGACATCTTGGATTCTTTCGTTTCTCATTGAAAACTCATCTTGAATGTCATGTTGTTCTGTCCTGTTCTCTACTGTAAACCAATCCGCTTTCCTAACTAAGCCTATATTCAATGTTGCATAGTCCTGTTTTCTATGTGAACATTTCTCAATGAATAGTAACGTTGAATTCACGTTCCGTAAACTTGTTGTCGAGGAAGAACTTATCCCCTGGAAAACTAAGAGTTAATACAAGGTGCGATTAGCCGATTATTTACGAGCATCATTTATTAATGAAAGCTAAATGTGAACTGAAAAGATTAGAAGCTGCATCAATACCAACCTAGGTTGTGCAAGAAAACTAACAGAGTAATTTGAGTTCTGGAATTCAATTGTGTATAATATTGAATTACCCTTTGAAATCTATCCTTGAATTCAAAGTTCTATAGTCCCGCTGTTTGAAATGAACGTTTATCCCTGAAGACTAACAGCGAATTCAATGTTCTGTAATTTCATTACAGACAACATTCCAATGGTAATCCTAGATTGATTTCAAAGTTCTCTCAGTGGATATATGTTGGGAACATTTCCTGTTGAAAACGAACATGATTTCAAGGGGCTAAAACTGTGTGAATACTGAGAATGTTACCGTTGAAATCTGGTTAGAATACACAATTCTCTTTCAAAAGTAGGAGTGAATTCGACGTTCTATGATCGTATTGTGTAGGAAGCTCAATTCCCATCTTAAAGTAAGCGTAATTGACAGTTTCATTCATCGGTTATCTGGTAGCATCAGTTGCTATTGAAAAATCCCAAGGAATTCAAAGAGTAGGACATCTTGGATTCTTTCATTTTTCATTGAAAACTCATCGTGAATGTCATGTTGTTCTGTCCTGTCCTCTACTGTAAACAAATCCACATTCCTAAGTAAGCCTGTATTTAATGTTTCATATTCCTGTTTTCTATGTGAACATTTCCTAATGAATAGTAATGTTCAAATCAATGTTGCGTAATCCTGTTCTCTAGGAAGAACTTATCCGCTGGGAAACTAAGAGTGAATGCAATGTGCTATTAGCTGGTTATGTACTAGCATCATTTACTAATGAAAACTAACCTTGAACTGAAAAGATAAGATGCTGCTTCAATACCAACATAGGTTGTGCAAGAAAACTAACAGAGAAAGTCCAGTTATGTAATTCAATTGTGTACAATATTCAACTGCCCTTTGAAATCTATCCCTAAATACAATGTTCTGTAGTCGCGTTGTTTGAAATGAACGTTTCTCATTGAAGACTAGCCGCGAATTTAATGATCTGTAATTTCATTACAGACAACATTCCAATGGTAAAATTAGATTGATTTCAAAGTTCTATCAGAGGATATATGCTAGGAACATTTCCTGTTGAAAAAAAACATGAATTCAAAGGGTGAAAACTGTGAGAATACTGAGAATGTTTCCCATTGACAACTGTGTACAATAAACAATTCTCTTTCAAAAGTAGAAGCGAACTCAACGTTGTATGATAGTATTGTGTAGGAAGCTCAATTCCCTTCTTAAAGTAAGTGTAATTGACAGTTTCATTCACCGGTTATCTGGTAGGATCAGTTGCTATTGAAAAATCCCAAGGAATTCAAAGAGTAGTACATCTTGGATTCTTTCGTTTCTCATTGAAAACTCATCGTGAATGTCATGTTGCTCTGTCCTGTTTTCTACTGTAAACAAATCCACTTTCCTAAGTAAGCATGTATTTAATGTATCATAGTCCTGTTTTCTACGTGAACATTTCCCAAAGAATAGTAATGTTCAACTCAACTTTGTCTAATCCTGTTTTCTAGGAAGAACTTATTAGCTGGGAAACTAAGAGTGAATGCAATGTGCTATTAGCCGGTGATGTACTAGCATCATTTACTAAAGAAAGCTAACTGTGAAATGAAAAGATTAGAAGCTGCTTCAATAACAACATAGGTTGTGCAAGAAAACTAACAGAGAAAGTCGAGTTCTGTAAGTCAATTGTGTATAATATTCAATTGCCCTTTGAAATCTATCCCTGAATACAAATTTCTGTATTCCCGTAGTTTGAAATGAACGTTTCTCACTGAAGACTAACTGCAAATTCAATGTTCTGTAATTTCATTACAGACAACATTCCAATGGTAACCTAGGATTGTTTTCAAAGTTCAATCAGAAGGTATATGCTCGGAACATTTCCTATTGAAAACGAAGATGAATTCAAAGGGCTGGAACTGTGTGAATACTGAGAATATTTCCTGTTGAAAGCTGTGTACAATAAACAATTCTCTTTCAAAAGTAGGAGCTAATTCAACGTTCTATGATCTTATTGTGTAGGTAGCTCAATTCCCGTCTTAAAGTAAGCGTAATTGACAGTTTCATTCACCGGTTATCTGGTAGGATCAGTTGCTATTGACAAATCCCAAGGAATTCAAAGAGTAGGACATATTGGATTCTTTCGTTTCTCATTGAAAACTCATCGTGAATGTCATGTTGCTCTGTCCTGTTTTCTATTGTAAACAAATCCACTTTCCTAAGTAAGCATGTATTTAATGTATCATAGTCCTGTTTTCTACGTGAACATTTCCCAAAGAATAGTAATGTTCAATTCTACGTTGTGTAATCCTGTTTATTAGGAAGAACTTATTAGCTGGGAAACTAAGAGTGAATGCAATGTGCTATTAGCCGGTTATGTACTAGCATCATTTACTAAAGAAAGCTAACTGTGAAATGAAAAGATTAAAAGCTGCTTCAATAACAACATAGGTTGTGCAAGAAAACTAACAGAGAAAGTCGAGTTCTGTAAGCCAATTGTGTATAATATTCAATTGCCCTTTGAAATCTGTCCCTGAATACAAAGTTCTGTATTCCCGTAGTTTGAAATGAACGTTTCTCACTGAAGACTAACTGCAAATTCAATGTTCTGTAATTTCATTACAGACAACATTCCAATGGTAACCTAGGATTGTTTTCAAAGTTCAATCAGAAGGTATATGTTCGGAACATTTCCTATTGAAAACGAAGATGAATTCAAAGGGCTAGAACTGTGTGAATACTGAGAATATTTCCTGTTGAAAGCTGTGTACAATAAACAATTCTCTTTCAAAAGTAGGAGCGAATTCAACGTTCTATGACCTTATTGTGTAGGTAGCTCAATTCCCGTCTTAAAGTAAGGGTAATTGAAAGTTTCACTCACTGGTTATCTGGTAGGACCAGTTGCTATTGAAAAATACCAAGGAATCCAAAGAGTAGGACATCTTGGATTCTTTCGTTTCTCATTGAAAACTCATCGTGAATGTCATGTTGTTCTGTCCTGTTCTCTACTGTAAACCAATCCGCTTTCCTAACTAACCCTGTATTCAATGTTGCATAGTCCTGTTTTCTATGTGAACATTTCTCAATGAATAGTAGCGTTCAACTCAACATTCCTTAAACCTGTTGTCTAGGAAGAACTTATCCCCTGGAAAACTAAGAGTGAATGCAATGTGAGATTAGCCGATTATGTACTAGCATCATTTACTAATGATAGCTAACTGGGAACTGAAAAGATTAAATGCTGCTTCAATTCCAATCTAGGTTGTGCAAGAAAACTAACAGAGATTTTCTAGTTCTGTAATTCAATTGTGTATAATATTGAATTACCCTTTGAAATCTATCCTTGAATTGAAAGTTCTGTAGTCCCGCTGTTTGAAATGAACGTTTATCACTGAAGACCAGCAGCGAATTCAATGTTCTGTAATTTCATTACAGACAACATTCAAATGGTAATCTTAGATTGATTTCAAAGTTCTATCAGTGAATATATGCTGGCAACATTTCCTGTGAAAACGAACATGAATTCAAAGGGTGAAAACTGTGAGAATACTGACAATGTTTCCAGTTGTCAACTGTGTAAAATAAACAATTCTCTTTCAAAAGTGGGAGTGAATTCAAAGTTCTATGATCGTATTGTGGAGGAAGCTCAATTCCCATCTTAAATAAGCGTAATTGACAGTTTCATTCACCGGTTATCTGGTAGGATCCGTTGCTATTGAAAAATCCCAAGGAATTCAAAGAGTAGGACATCTTGGAGTCTTTCATTTCTCAAAGAAAACTCATCGTTATTGTCATGTTGTTCTGTCCTGTTCTCTACTGTAAACCAATCCGCGTTCCTAATTAAGCCTATATTCAATGTTGCATAGTCCTGTTTTCTATGTGAACATTTCTCAATTAATAGTAACGTTGAATTCAAAGTTCCGTAAACCTGTTGTCTAGGAAGAACTTATCCCCTGGAAAACTAAGACTTAATACAATGTGCGATTAGCCGATTATGTACTAGCATCATTTATTAATGAGAGGTAACTGTGAACTGAAAAGATTTGAAGCTGCTTCAATACCAACCTCGGTTGTGCAATAAAAATAACAGAGAAGTTCGAGTTCAGTAATTAAATTTTGTATAATATTGTATTACCCTTTGAAATCTATCCTTGAATTCAAAGTTCTGTAGTCCCGCTGTTTGAAATGAGCGTTTCTCACTGAAGACTAACAGTTATTTCAATGTACTGTAATTTCATTACAGACAACATTCCAATGGTAATCTTAGATTGATTTCAAATTTCTATCAGAGGATATATGCTGGGATCATTTCCTGTTGAAAACGAACATGAATTCAAAGGGTGAAAACTGTGAGAATACTGAGAATGTTTCCCGTTGACAATTATGTGCAATAAACAATTCTCTTTCAAAAGTAGGAGTGAACTCAACGTTGTATGATCGTATTGTGTAGAAAGCTCAATTCCCTTCTTAAATTAAGCGTAATTGACAGTTTCGTTCACCGGTTATCTGGTAGGATCAGTTGCTATTGAGAAATCCCAAGGTATTCAAAGAGTAGGACATCTTGGATTCTTTCGTTTCTCATTGAAAACTCATCGTGACTGTCATGTTGTTCTGTCCTGTTCTCTACTCTAAACAATTCCGCTTTCCTAACTAAGCCTGTATTTAATGTTGCGCAGTCCTGTTTTCTGACTGAACATTTCCCAATGAATAGTAATGTGCAATTCAACGTAGCGTAAATCTGTTGTCTAGGAAGAACTTATAATATTCAATTGCCCTTTGAAATCTATCCTGAATACAAAGATCTGTACTCCCGTTGTTTGAAATGAACGTTTCTCACTGAAGACTAGCCGCGAATTCAATGTTCTGTAATTTCGTTAGACAACATCCCAATGGTAATCTTAGATTGATTTCACAGTTATATAAGAGGATATATTGTGGGAACATTTCCTGTTGAAAACGAACATGAATTCAAAGGGTGAAAACTGTGAGAATACTGAGAATGTTTCCCGTTCACAACTGTGTACAATAAACAATTCTCTTTCAAAAGTTGGAGTGAACTCAACGTTCTATGATCTTATTGTGTAGGAAGCTCAATTCCCGTGTTAAAGTAAGCATAATTAACAGTTTCATTCATCGGTTATCTTGTAGGACCAGTTGATATTGAAAAATCCCAAGAAATTCAAAGAGTAGGACATCTTGGATTCTTTCGTTTCTCATTGAAAACTCATCGTGAATGTCATGTTGTTCTGTCCTCTTCTCTATTGTAAAGCAATCCACTTTCCTAACTAAGTCTGTATTCAATATTGCATAGTCCTGTTTTCTATGTGAACATTTCTCAATGAATAGTAATTTTCAATTCAACGTTCCTTAAACCTGTTGTCTAGGAAGAACTTATCCCCTGGAAATCTAAGAGTGAATGCAATGTGCTATTAGCCGATTATGTACTACCATCATTTACTAAGGACAGCTAAATGTGAAGTGAAAAGATCAGAAGCTGCTTCAATACCAACCTAGGTTGTGCAAGAAAACTAACAAAGAAGTTTGAGTTCTGTAATTAAATTTTGTATAATATTGTATTACCCTTTGAAATCTATCCTTGAATTCAAAGTTCTGTAAATCTGCTGTTTGAAATGAACGTTTCTCACTGAAGACTAACTGCAAATTCAATGTTCTGTAATTTCATTACAGACAACATTCCAATGGTAATCTAAGAATGTTTTCAAAGTTCGATCAGAAGTTATATGCTCGGAACATTTCCTATTGAAAACGAAGACGAATGCAAAGGGCTAGAACTGTGTGAATACTGAGAATGTTTCCTGTTTAAAACTGTGTACAATAAACAATTCTCTTTCAAAAGTAGGAGCGAATTCTACGTTCTATGATCGTATTTTGTAGGAAGCTCAATTCCCCCCCTAAAGAAAGCTTAATAGACTGTTCATTCTCCAGTTATCTGGTAGGATCAGTTTCTATTGAAAAATCCCAAGGAATTCAAAGAGCCGGACATCTTGGATTCTTTCGTTTCCATTGAAAACTCTTCGTGAATGTCATGTTGTTCTGTCCTGTTCTCTACTTTAAACAAATCCGCTCTCCTAACTAAGCCTGTATTCAATGTTGCATAGTCCTGTTTTCTAAGTGAACATTTCTCTATGAATAGTAACGTTGAATTCAACGTTCCGTAAATCTGTTGTCTAGGAAGAACATATCCGCTGGAAAACTAAGAGTGAATGCAATGTGCTATTAGCCGGTTATGTACTAGCATCATTTACTAATGAAAACTAACTGTGAACTGAAAAGATTAGAAGCTGCTTCAATAACAACATAGGTTGTGCAAGCAAACTAACAGAGAAAGTCTAGTTCTGGAATACAATTGTGTATAATATTCAACTGCCCTTGGAAATCTATCCCTGAATACAAAGTTCTGTACTCCCGTTGTTTGAAATGAACGTTTCTCACTGAAGACTGACCGCGAATTCAATGTTCTGCAATTTCATTACAGACAACATTCCAATGGTAATATAAGATTGATTTCAAAGTTCGATCAGAAGTTATATGCTCAGATCATTTCCTATTGAAAACGAAGATGAATTCAAAGGGCTAGAACTTTGTGAATACTGAGAATGTTTCCTGTTGAAAACGGTATACTATAAACAATTCTCTTTCAAAAGTAGGAGCGAATTGAACGTTCTATGATTGTATTGTGTAGGAAGCTTAACTCCCGTCTTAAAGTAAGCGTAATTGACAGTTTCATTCACCGGTTACCTGGTAGGATCAGTTGCTATTGAAAAATCCCAAGGAATTCAAAGAGTAGGACATCTTGGATTATTTCGTGTCTCATTGAAATCTCACCGTAAATGTCATGTTGTTCTATCCTGTTCTCTACTGTAAACCTATCCCCTTTCCTAACTAAGCTGGTATTCAGTGTTGTATTGTCCTGTTTTCTAAGTGAACATTTCTCAAGTAATAGTAACGTTCAATTAAACGTTCCGTAAACCCGTTGTCTAGGAAGAACTTATCCCCTGGAAATCTAAAAGTGAATGCAATGTGCTATTAGCCGATTATGTACTAGCATCATTTACTAATGAAAGCTAACTGTGAAATAAAAAGATTATACGTTGCTTCAATACCAACCTAGGTTGTGCAAGAAAACTAACAGAAAAGTGCGAGGTCTGTAATTAAATTGTGTACAATATTGAATTACCCTTTGAAATCTATCCTTGAATTCAAAGTTCTGTAGTCCTGCTGTTCGCAATGACTGTTTATCACTGAAGACTAACAGAGAATTTATGTTCTGTAATTTCATTACAGACAACATTTCAATGCTAATCTAAGTTTGTTTTCAAGGTTCGAACAGAAATTATATGCTCGGAACATTTCCTATTGAAAACGAAGATGAATTCCAAGGGCTAGAACTCTGTGAATAGTGAGAATGTTTCCTGTGGAAAACTGGGTACAATAAGGAATTCTCCTTCAAAAGTATGAGCGAATTCAATGTTCTATGATCATATTGTGTAGAAAGCTGAATTCCCGTCTTAAAGTAAGCGTAATTGACAGTTTCATTCACCGGTTATCTGGTAGGATCAGTTGCTATTGAAAATTCCCAAGGAATTCAAAGGGTAGGACATCTTGCATTCTTTCGTTTCTCATTGAAAACTTATCGTGAATGTCATGTTGTTCTGTCCTGTTCTCTCCTGTAAAAAAATACGCTTTCCTAACTAAGCCTGTATTCAATGTTGCATAGTCCTGTTTTCTAAGTGAACATTTCTCAATGTACTGTCACGTTCAATTCAACGTTCTTTAAATCTGTTCTCCAGGAAGAACTTATCCCCTGGAAAACTAGGAGTGAATGCAATGTGCTATTAGCCGATTATGTACTACCATCATTTACTAATGAAAGCTAACTGTGAACTGAAAAGATTAGAAGCTGCTTCAATACCAACCTAGGTTGTACAGGAACCCTAATAGAGAAGTTTGAGTTCTGTAATTAAATTGTGTATAATATTGAATTACCCTTTGAAATCTATCCTTGAATTCAAAGTTCTGTAGTCCTGCTGTTTGAAATGCACGTTTCTCACTGAAGACTAACCGTGATTTCAATGTTCTGTAATTTCATTACACACAACATTCCAGTAGTAATCTAAGATTGTTTTCAAAGCTCGATCAGAAGTTATATGCTCGGAACATTTCGTATTAAAAATGAGGATGAATTCAAAGGGGTAGATCTGTGTGAATACTGAGAATGTTTTCTGTTGAATACTGTGTACAATGAGCAATTCTCTTTCAAAAGTAGGAGCGAATTCAACGTTCTATGATCGTATGGTGTAGGAAGCTCAATTCCCTCTTAAAGTAAGCGTAATTGACAGTTTCATTCACCGGTTATATGGTAGGATCAGTTGCTATTGAAAAATCCCAACGAATTCTAAGAGTAGGACATCTTGGATTCTTTCGTTTGTCATTGAAAACTCATCGTGAATGTCATGTTGTTCTGTCCTCGTCTCTACTGGAAACAAATCCGCTTTCTTAACTATGCCTGTATTTAATGGTGCGTAGTCCTGTTTTCTACGTGAACATTTCCAAATGAATAGTAATATTCTATTGTACATTCCGCAAACCTGTTGTCTAGGAAGAACTTATCCCCTGGAAAACTAAGAGTGAATGCAAAGTGCTAATAGCTGATTATGTACTAGCATCATTTACTAATGAAAGGTAACTGTGAATTGAAAAGATTAGAAGGTGCTTCAATACCAACCTAGGTTGTGCAAGAAATCTAACAGAGATGTTCGTCTCCTGTAAATATATTGTGTATAATATTGAATTACCCTTTGAAATATATCCATCAATTCAATGTTTTGTAGTCCCGCTGTTTGAAATGAACGTTTATCACTGAAGTCTAACAGTGAATTCAATGTTCTGTAATTTCATTACAGACAACATTCCAATGGTAATCTAAGATTGTTTTCAATGGTCGACCAGAAGTTATATGCTCGGAACATTTCCTATTGAAAACGAAGATGAATTCAAAGGTCTAGAGCTGTTTGAATACTGATAATGTTTCCCGTTGAAAACTGTGTACAATAAACAATTCTCTTTCAAAAGTAGGAGCGAATTCAACGTTCTATGAACGTATTGTGTAGGAAACATAATTCCCATCTTAAAGTAAGCGTAACTGACAGTTTCATTCACCAGTTATCTGGTAGAATCACTTGCTATTGAAAAATCCCAAGGAATTCAAAGAGTAGGACATCTTGGATTCTTTCGTTTCTCATTGAAAACTCATCGTGAATGTCATGTTGTGTCCAGTTCTCTACTGTAAACCAATCTGCTTTCCTAACTAAGCCTGTATTCAATGTTGCATAGTCCTGTGTTCCAAGTGAACATGTCATAATGAATAGTAACGATTAATTCAACGTTCCGCAAACATGCTGTTTAGGAAGAACATATCCCCTGGAAAACTAAGAGTGAATGCAATGTGATATTAGCCCATTATGTACTAGCATCATTTACTAATGAAATCTAACTGTGAAATGAAAAGATTAGAAGCAGCTTCAAAACCAACCTAGGTTGTGCATGAAAACTAACAGAGAAGTTCGAGTTCTGTAATTCAACTGTGCATAATATTGAATTACCCTTTGAAATCTATCCTTGAATTCAAAGTTCTGTAGTCCCGCTGTTTGAAATGAACTTTTATCACTGAATACTAACCGCAAATTCAATGTTCTGTAATTTCATTACAGACAACATTCCAATGGTAATCTAAGATTGTTTTCAAATTTCGATCAGAAGTTATATGCTCAGAACATTTCCTATTGAAAATGAACATGAATTCAAAGGGCTAAAACTGTGAGACTACTGAGAATGTTTCACGTTGAAAACTGTGTACAATAAACAATTCTCTTTCAAAAGTAGGAGTGAATTCAATGTTCTATGCTCCTATTGTGTAGGAAGCTCAATTCCAGTCTTAAAGTAAGTGTAATTGACAGTTTCATTCACCGGTTATCTGGTAGGATCAGTTGCTATTGAAAAATCCCAAGGAATTCAAAGAATAGGACATCTTAGATTCTTTTGTTTCTCATTGAAAACTCATCGTGAATGTCATGTTGTTTTGTCCTGTTCTCTACTGTAAACCAATCCGCTTTCCTAAGTAAGCCTGTATTCAATGTTGCATAGTCCTGTTTTCTAAGTGAACATTTCACAATGAATAGAAACGTTCAATTTAACGTACCCTAAACCTGTTGTCTAGGAAGAACTTTTCCCCTGGAAAACTAAGAGTGAATGCAATGTGCTATTAGCCAATTATGTACTAGCATCATTTACTAATGAAAACTAACCATGAACTGAAAAGATTATAGCTGCTTCAATACCAACATAAGTTGTGCAAGAAAACTAACAGAGAAAGTCGAGTTCTGCAATGCAATTGTGTGTAGTATTCATTCCTCTTTGAAATCTATCACAGAATACAAAGTTCTGTAATCCCGTTTTTGAAATGAACGTTTCTCACTGAAGCCTAACAGCGAATTAAGTGTTCTGTAATTTCATTACAGACAACATTCCAATGGTAATCTAAGATTGTTTTCACAGTTCGATCAGAAGTTATGGGCTCGGAATATTTCCTATTGAAAACGAAGATGAATTCAAAGGGCTAGAACTGTGTGAATACTGAGAATGTTTCCTGTTGAAAACTGTCAACAATGAACAATTCGCTTTCAAAAGTAGGAGCGAATTCAACGTTCTATGATCGTGTTGTGTAGGAAGCTGAATTCCTGTCTTAAACTAAGCGCAATTGACAGTTTCATTCACCGGTTATCTGGTAGGATCAGTTGCTATTGAAAAATCCCAAGGAATTCAAAGAGTAGGACATCTTGAATTCTTTTGTTTCTCATTGAATACTCATCATGAATGTCCTGTTGTTCTGTCCTGTTCTCTTCCTTAAACCAATCCGCTTTCCTAACTAAGCCTGTATTCAATGTTGCATAGTCCTATTTTCTAAGTGAACATTTCTCAATGAATAGTAACGTTCAATTCAACGTTCTGTAAACCTTTTCTCTAGTTAGAACTTATCCCCTGGAATACTAAGAGTGAATGCAATGTGCTATTAGCCGATTATGCACTACCATAAATTTACTAATGAAAGCTAACTGTGAACTGAAAAGATTAGAAGCTGCTTCAAAACCAACATAGGTTGTGCAAGAAAAGTAACAGAGAAGTTCGAGTTCTGTAATAAAATTGTGTATAACATTGAATTACGCTTTGAAATCTATACTTGATTTCAAAGTTCTGTAGTCCCACTGTTTGAAATGAACGTTTATCACTGAAGACTAACCGCGAATTCAATGTTCTGTAATTTCATTACAGACAACATTCCAATGGTAATCTAAGATTGTTTTCAATGTTCGATCAGAAGTTATATTCTCAGAACATTTCCTAGTGAAAACGAAGATGAATTCAAAGGGCTAGAACTGTGTGAATACTGAGACTGTTTCCTGTTGAAAACTGTACAATAAACAATTCTCTTTCAAAAGTAGGAGCGAATTCAATGTTCTATGATCGTATTCTGTAGGAAGCTCAATTCCTGTCTTAAAGTAAACGTAATTGACAGTTTCATTCACCGGTTGTCCCGTAGGATCAGTTGCTATTGAAAAATCCCAAGGCATTCAAAGAGTAGCACATCTTGGATTCTTTCGTTTCTCATTGAAAACTCATCTTGAATGTCATGTTGTTCTGTCCTGTTCTCTACTCTAAACAAATCCGCATTCCTAACTAAGCCTGTATTTAGTGTTGCGTAGTCCTGTTTTCTACGTGAACATTTCCCAATGAATAGTAATGTTCAATTCAATGTACCATAAACCTGTTGTCTAGGAAGAACTTATCCGTGGAAAACTAAGAGTGAATGCAATGTGCTATTAGCTCATTATGTACTAGCATCATTTACTAATGAAAACTAAGCGTGAACTGAAAAGATTAGAAGCTGCCTCATTACCAACCTAGGTTGTGCATGAAAACTAACAGAGAAAGTTGAGTTCTTTAATTCAATTGTGTATAATATTCAATTGCCCTTTGAAATCTATCTCTGAATACAAAGTTCTGTAGTCCCCTTGTTTGATATGAACGTTTCTCACTGAAGACTAACCACGAATTCAATGTTCTGTAATTTCATTACAGACAACATTCTAGTGGTAATCTAAGATTGTTTTCACAGTTCGATCAGAAGTTATATGCTCGGAACATTTCCTATTGAAAACGAAGTTGAATTCAAAGGGCTGGAACTTTGTGAATACTGAGAATGTTTCCTATTGAAAACTGTGTACAATAAACAATTCTCTTTCAAAAGTAGGAGCGAATTCAACGTTCTATGATCTTTTGTGTAGGAAGCTGAACTCCCGTCTTAAAGTAAGCGTAATTGACAGTTTCATTCACTGGTTATCTGGTAGGATCACTTGCGATTGAAAAGTCCCAAGGAATTCAAAGAGTAGGACATCTTGGATTCTTTCGTTTCTCATTGAAAACTCATCGTGAATGTCATGTTGTTCTGTCCTGTTCTCTACTGTAAACCAATCCGCTTTCCTAACTAAGCCTGTATTCAATGTTGCATAGTCCTGTTTTCTAAGTGAACATTTCTCAATGAATAGTAACGTTCAATTCAACGTTCTGTAAACCTTTTGTCTAGTTAGAACTTATCCCCTGGAAAACTAAGAGTGAATGCAATGTGCTATTAGCCGATTATGTACTAGCATCATTTACTAATGAAAGCTAACTGTGAACTGAAAAGATTAGAAGCTACTTCAATACCAACCTATGTTGTGCAAGAAAACTCACAGAGAAGTTCGAGTTCTGTTATAAAATTGTGTATAACATTGAATTACCCTTTGAAATATATCCTTGATTTCAAAGTTCTGTAGTCCCGCTGTTTGAAATGAACGTTTATCACTGAAGACTAACCGCAAATTCATTGTTCTGTAATTTCATTACAGACAACATTCCAATGGTAATCTAAGATTGTTTTCAAAGTTCGATCAGAAGTTATATGCTACGTCCATGGCGACCTCGCCTGTGTAGCAAGCAGAGATGCTTCTCCACTGGAAGAGAGCTGAGGACAGAAGGCCAGCACTCTTTGGATGGATGCCCCCGGTGACCCCTTGGCAGTCAGTTACTGTAATGGTTCCTGCTGCCCATGAAGTCTCGACGACCTAATTGCTGGCGCCAATGAGCTGTTTTCTGTGTTCTGTTTCTTTCCTGCTTCCTTCTAGTGGTTTGTCAAAGAACAGCTAGTTTCTACGCTACGCTTACTATTCTTCATGCACGCAAGTAGAGTACAAAAAACAATTTGAGTATTGAATATGCCCCTCCTATGATTAGGGCAATGGAGGAAATGTATAACTCTACTAGGAATAAAAAATTCACTCTAGAACAGTTTTTAGATGGTGTAGAGTAGAAACAGCTTATGATGTTTTAGAACAATACTGATCCTGAGAAAGTGAATGTAGAAATGTTAATCAGTAATGTTTATAAGAAGCATGACGATTCTGCAGAAAAGAAGTTACAAAGGTTGGGCATTCCCACCAGAACGCTTCCTGGGGGGTATGTTCAGTACTTGATCAAGGGCTGTTAATAGACTCCCAGAGCTGGGAACTACTTAGATCCACTCCCCTATGAGGGAGGATATGATAAATTCGGTAATAGATGAATGAATTATGAAGGAAAAAGGAGGCTACGGCATTCTCTTCCATTTATGAAATGCTTAACAAGGACACGTAAGCCTTGGTGCTTAGACTCTAGACAAAAAAGAAAAAAATTCCTGGAAAACATTAAACCAGCCTTAAAATATTGGTGGTCTTTTGGATAGAAACACTTTTATAATGAATATGAGGATTATATAAATAATCTAATTAGTGGAAAGAGATGGCTCTCTGCTCGGTTTATAAAAAATAAATAACCTATTGTTCACCTTACATCCCTTACCCCAAGCTTCTATTCATGTAAAGCTGTGGTCAATGATGCAAGACGTCCTTCTTAAAAAATGGGTACATTCCTGCCTGATAAATATTACATGTATGCTTACAATAAAACAATACTTAAGATTGTTTAGATTAATGATTTCTGAGATCACTTGTTGGCTTGCTAAGTTTCCCTGTTCAACCTGTATAAAAACTTCATGAAACCTTCAGTAAATTGCAGCAACATATTCAACTTAGAGTGTGTCTGTCTGTCATTTCCTTGCCGAATCATGATCTCCTTGAGCCTTCGCCCTTGTTCTCCGTCGGTCCTGATCTCCCCGAGAGTCAGTCCGCAGCAGTTATATGCTCGGAACATTTCCTATTGAAAACGAAGATGAATTCAAAGGGCAAGAACTGTGTGAATACTGAGAATGTTTCCTGTTGAAAACTGTGTACAATAATCAAATCTCTTTCAAAAGCAGGAGTGAATTCAATGTTATATGATCATATTGTGTAGGAAGCTCATTTCCCATCCTAAATTAAGCATAATTGACAGTTTCTTTCACCGGTTATCCGGTAGGATCAGTTGCTATTAAAAAATCCCAAGGAATTCAAAGAGTATTTCATCTTGGATTCTTTCGTTTGTTATTGAAAACTCATCGTGAATGTCATGTTGTTCTCTCCAGTTCTCTATTGAAAACCAATCTGCTTTTAAGTCAGCCTGTATTCAATGTTGCATAGTCCTGTTTCCTACGGGAACATTTCCCAATGAATAGTAATGTTCTATTCAACATTCCATAAACCTGTTGTGTAGGAAGAAATTATCTCCTGGAAAACTAAGAGTGAATGCTATGTGTTATTAGCTGGTTATGTACTAGTATCATTTAGTAATGAAAGTTAACTGTGAACTGAAAAGATTAGATGCTGCTTCAATACGAAGCTAGGTTGTGCAAGAAAGCTAACAGAGAAGTTCGAGTTCTGTAATTGAATTGTGTATAATATTGAATTACCCGTTGAAATCTATCCTTGAATTCAAAGTTTTGTAGTCCCACTCTTTGAATGGAACGTTTATCACTGAAGACTAACAGCAAATTCAATGTTCTGTAATTTCATTTCAGACAACATTCCAATGGTAATCTTAGATTGATTTCAAAATTCTATCAGAGGATATATGCTGGGAATATTTCCTGTTGAAAACGAACATGAATTGAAAGGGCTAAAACTGTGAGAATACTGAGAATGATTCCCGATGAAATCTGTGTACAATAAACAATTCTCTTTCAAAAGTAGGGGCGAATTCAACGTTCAATGATCGTAGTGTGCAGGAAGCTCAATTCCCGTCTTAAAGTAAGCGTAATTGACAGTTTCATTCACCGGTTATGTGGTAGGATCAGATGCTATTGAAAAATCCCAAGGAATTCAAGAGTAGGACATCTTGGATTCTTTCGTTTCTCATTGAAAACTCATCGTGAATGTCATGTTGTTCTGTCATGTTCTCTACTGTAAACGAATCTGCTTTCCTAACTAAGCCTGTATTTAATGTTGCGTCCAACTGTTTTCTACGTGAACATTTCCCAATGAATAGTAATATTAAATTGAATGTTCCGTAAACCTGTTGTCTAGGAGAAATTATCCCCTGGAAAAATAAGAGTGAATGCAACGCGCTATTAGCTGGGTACGTACTAGCATCATTTACCAATGAAAACTAACCGTGAACTGAAAAGATTAGAGGATGCTTCAATACCTACCTAGGTTGTGCAAGAAAACTGACAGAGAAGTTCGAGTTCTGTAATTAAATTGTGTATAATATTGAATTACCCTTTGAAATCTATCCTTGAATTTAAAGTTCTGTAGTCCCGCTGTTTGAAATGAACGTTTATCACTGAAGACTAACGCGAATTCAATGTTCTGTAATTTCATTACACACAACATTCCAATGGTAATCTAAGAATGTTTTCAATGATCGATGAGAAGTTACAAGCTCGGAACATTTCCTATTGAAAACGAAGATTAATTCAAAGGGCTAGAACTGTGTGAATACTGAGAATGTTTCCTGTTGAAAACTGTGTACAATAAACAATTCTCCTTCAAAAGTAGGAGCGAATTCAACGTTCTATGATTGTATTGTGTAGGAAGCTCAATTCCCATCTTAAAGTAAGCGTAATTGACAGTTTCACTCACCGGTTATCTGGTAGGATCAGTTGCTATTGAAAAATCCCAAGGAATTCAAAGAGTAGGACATCTTGGATTCCTTCGTTTCTCATTGAAAACTCATCGTGAATGTCATGTTGTTCTGTCCTGTTCTCTACTGTAAACCAATCCGCTTTACTAACTAAGCCTGTATTCAATGTTGCATAGTCCTGTTTTCTAAGTCAACATTTCTCAAGGAATAGTAATGTTCAATTCAACGTTCCGTAAACCTGTTATCTAGGAAGAACTGATCCCCTGGAAAACTAATGTGAATGCAATGTGCTATTAGCCGATTATGTACTAGCATCCTTTACTAATGAAAGCTAACTGTGAACTGAAAAGATTAGGAACTGCTTCAATACCAACCTAGGTAGTGCAAGAAAACTAAAGAGAAGTTCGAGTTCTGTAATTAAATCGTGTATAATATTGAATTTCCCTTTGAAATCTACCCTTGAATTCAAAGTTCTGTAGTCTCGCTGTTTGAAATGAACGTTTATCACTGAAGAATAACCGAGAATTCAATGTTCTGTAATTTCATTTCAGACATTATTCCAATGGTAATCTTAGATTGATTTCAAAGTTTTATCAGAAGATATATGCTGGGAACATTTTCTGTTGAAAACGAACATGAATTGAAAGGGCTAAAACTGTGAGAATACTGAGAATGTTTCCTGTTGAAAACTGTGTACAATAAACAATGCTCTTTCAAAAGGAGGAGTAAATTCAACGTTCTATGATCGTATTGTGTAGGAAGCTCAATTTCCGTCTTAAAGTAAGCGTAATGGACAGATTCATTAACCGGTTATCTGGTAGGATCAGTGGCTATTGAAAAATCCCAAGCAATTCAGAGAGTAGGACATCTTGGATTCTTTCATTTCTCATTGAAAACTATCCTGAATGTCATGTTGTTCTGTCCTGTTCTCTATTGTAAACCAATCTGCTTTCCGAACTAAGCCTGTATTCAATGTTGCATAGTCCTGTTTTCTACGTGAACATTTCTCAAGGAATAGTAACGTTCAATTCAACGTTCCATAATCCTTTCGTCTGGGATGAACTTATCCCCTGGAAAAATAAGAGTGAATGCAATGTGCTATTAGCCAATTATGTAGTAGCATCATTTACTAATGAAAGCTAACTGTGAACTGAAAAGATTAGAAGCTGCTTCAATACCAACCTAGGTTGTGCAAGAAAACTAACAGAGAAGTTCGAGTTGTGTAACTAAATTTTGAACAATATTGAATTACCCTTTGAAATCTATCCTTGAATTCAAAGATCTGTAGTCCCGCTGTTTGAATTGATCATTTATCACTTAAGACTAACAGCGAATTCAATGTTCTGTAACTTCAATACAGACAACATCCCAAAGGTAATCTAAGATTGTTTAAAAAGTTCAATGAGTAGTTACATGCTCAGAATATTTCCTATTGGAAACGAAGATGAATTCCAAGTGGTAGAACTATGTGTATACTGAGAATGTTTCCATTTGAAAACTGTGTACAATAAACAATTCTCTTTCAAAAGTAGGAGCGAATTCAACGTTCTATGATCATATTGTGTAGGAAGCAAAATCGTATTCTTAAAGTAAGCGTAATTGACAGTTTCATCCACCGGTTATCTGGCAGGATCAGTTGCTATTGAAAAATCGCAAGGAATTCAAAGAATAGGACATCTTGGATTCTTTCGTTTCTCATTGAAAACTCATCGTGAATGTCATGTTGTTCTGTCCTGTTCTCTAATGTAAAACAATTCTCTTTCCTAACTAAGCCTGTATGCAATGTTCCATAGTCCGGTTTTCTACGTGAACATTTCTCAATGAATTGCCACGTTCAATTCAACGTTCCGTAAACCAGTTGTCTAGGAAGAACTTATGCCCTGGAAAACTAAGAGTGAATGCAATGTGCAATTAGCCGATTATGTACTAGCATCATTTACTAATGAAAGCTAACTGTGAACTGAAAAGATTAGAAGCTGCTTCAATACCAACCTAGATGTTGCAGGAAAACTAACAGAGAAGTTCGAGTTCTGTAATTAAATTGTGTATAATATTCAATTGCCCTTTGAAATCTATCCCTGAATACAAAGTTCAGTAGTACCGTTGTTTGAAATGAACGTTTCTCACTGAAGACTAACCGCGAATTCAATGTTCTGTAATTTCATTACAGACAACATTCCAATGGTAATCTTAGATTGATTTCAAATTTCTATCAGAGGATATATTCTGGGAACATTTCCTGTTGAAAACGAACATGAATTGAAAGGGCTAAAACTGTGAGAATACTGAGAATGTTTTCCGTTAAAAACTGTGTACAATATACATTTCTCCTTCAAAAGTAGGACTGAATTCAACGTTCTCTGATGGTATTGTGTAGGAAGCTCAATACCTGTCTCAAAGTAAGCATAATTGACAGTTTCATTCACCGGTTATCTTGTAGGATCAGTTGCTATTGAAAAATCCCAAGGAATTGAAAGAGTAGGACATATTGGATTCTTTCGTTTCTCATTGAAAACTCATCGTGAATGTCATGTTGTTCTGTCCGGTTCTCTACTGTAAACTAATCCACTTTCCTAACTAAGCCTGTAGTCATTGTTGCATAGTCCTGTTTTCTAACTGAACATTTCTCAATGAATAGTCACGTTCAATTCAACGTTCCGTAAACCTGTTGTCTAGGAAGAACTTATCGCCTGCAAAACAAGGAGTGAATGCAATGTGTTATTATCCGGTTATGTACTAGCATCATTTACTAATGAAGTCTGTATTTAATGTTGCGTAGTCCTGTTTTCTAAGTGAACATTTCCCAATGAATAGTAATATTCAAATGAACGTTCCGTAAACAAGTTGTCTAGGAAGAACCTATCCCCGGGTAACTAAGAGTGAATGCAATGTGCTATTAGCCGGTTATGTACTAGCATATTTACTAATGAAAGCTAACTGTGAACTGAAAATATTAGAAGCTGCTTCAATACCAACCTAGGTTGTGCAAGAAAACTAACAGAGAAGTTCTAGTTCTGTAATTAAATTGTGAATAATATTGAATTACCCTTTGATATCTATCATTGGATTCAATGTTCTGTAGTTCCGCTGTTTGAAATGAACGTTTATCACTGAAGACTAACCGCGAATTCAATGTTCTGTAACTTCATTACATACAACATTCCAATGGTAATCTAAGATTGTTTTCAAAGTTCAATCAGTAGTTATATGCTCAGAACATTTCCTATTGAAAACGAACATGAATTCAATGGGCTGGAACTGTGTGAATACTGAGAATATTTCCTGTTGAAAACTGTATACCTTAAACAATTCTCTTTCAAATGTAAGAGCGAATTCAACGTTCTATGATCGTGTAGTGTAGGAAGCTCAATTCCTGACTTAAAGTAAGCGAAATTGACAGTTTCATTCACCGGTTATCTGGTAGGATCAGTTGCTATTCAAAAATCCCAAGGAATTCAAAGTATGACATCTTGGATTCTTTCATTTCTCATCGAAAACTCATTGTGAATGTCAGGTTGTTCTGTCCTCTTCTCTCCTGTAATCCAATCTGCTACCCTGACTAAGCCTATATTCAATGTTGCATAGTCCTGTTTTCTAAGCGAACATTTGCCAATGAATAGTAACGTTCAATTCAACGTTCCGTAAACCTGTTGTCTATGAAGAACTTATCCCCTGGAAAACTAAGAGTGAATGTAATGTGCTCTTAGCCGATTATGTACCAGCCTCATTTACTAATGAAAGCTAATTGTGAACTGAAAAGATTAGAAGATGCTTCAATACCAACCTAGGTTGTGCAAGAAAACTAACAGAGGAACTAGAGTTCTGTAATTCAATTGTGTATAATATTGAATTACCCTTTGAAATCTATCCTTGAATTCAAAGTTCGGTAGTCCCGCTGTTTGAAATGAACGTTTACCACTGAAGACTAACAGCGAATTCAATGTTCTGTAATTTCATTACAGACAACATTCCAATGGTAATCTTAGATTGATTTCAAAGTTCTATCAGAGGATATTTGCTGGGAACATTTCCTGTTGAAAACGAACATCAATTCAAGGGGATAAGACTGTGAGAATACTGAGAATGTTTCCCGTTGAAAACTGTGTAAAATAAACAATTCTCTTTCAAAAGTAGGAGTGAATTCAACGTTCTATGATAGTATTGGGTAGGAAGCTCAATTCCCATCTTAAAGTATGCATAATTGACAGTTTTATTCACCAGTTATCTGGTAGGATCAGTTGATAATGAAAAATCCCAAAGAATTCAAAGAGTAGGACATCTTGGATTCTTTCATTTCTCATTGAAAACTCATCGTGAATGTCATGTTGTTCTGTCCTGTTCTCTACTGTAAAGCAATCCGCTTTCTTTTTTTTTTTTAATTTTTATTAACATTTTTCTTGATTATAAAATATATCCCATGGTAATTCCCTCCCTCCCCACCCCCACACTTTCCCGTTTGAAATTCCATTCTCCATCATGTTACCTCCCCATTACAATCATTGTAATTACATATATACAATATCAACCTATTAATTATCCTCCTCCCTTCCTTTCTCCACCCTTTATGTCTCGTTTTCAACTTACTGGCCTCTGCTACTAAGTATTTTCATTCTCACGCAGAAGCCCAGTCATCTGTAGCTAGGATCCACATATGAAAGAGAACATGTGGCGCTTGGCTTTCTGGGCCTGGGTACCTGACTTAGTATAATACTTTCCAGGTCCATCCATTTTTCTGCAAATTTCATAACTTCATTTTTCTTTACCGCTGAGTAGAACTCCATTGTATAAATGTACCACATCTTCATTATCCACTCATCTGTTGAGGGACATCTAGACTGGTTCCATTTCCCAGCTATTATAAATTGAGCAGCAATAAACATGGTTGAGCATGTACTTCTAAGGAAATGAGATGAGTCCTTTGGATATATGCCTAGGAGCGCTATAGCTTGGTCATATGGTAAATCAATCTCTAGCTGTTTTAGGAACCTCCACACTGTTTTCCACAATGGCTGGACCAGATTGCATTCCCACCAGCAGTGAAGAAGGGTTCCTTTTTTTCCACTTCCCCTCCAACATTTATGATCATTTGTTTTCATGATGGTGGCCAATCTGACAGGAGTGAGATAGAATCTCAATGTAGTTTTAATCTGCATTTCCCTGATGACTAGTGACGTAGAACATTTTTTTAGATGCTTATATGCCATTCGTATTTCTTCCTTTGAGAACTCTCTATTTAGCTCCATAGCCCATTTTTTGATTGGCTTGTTTGATTCCTTATTATTTAACTTTTTGAGTTCTTTGTATATCCTAGATATTAATCCTCTATCAGATATATAGCTGGCGAAGATTTTTTCCCATTCTGTAGGTTGCCTCTTTGCTTTTTTCACTGTGTCCTTTGCGGTACAAAGTCTTTGTAATTTCATTAGGTCCCAGTGGTTAATCTGTGGTTTTATTGCCTGAGCAATTGGGGTTGTATTCAGAAAGTCTTTGCCAAGACCAATATGTTGAAGGGTTTCCCCTACTTTTTCCTCTAGCAGTTTCATAGTTTCCGGTCTGATGTTAAGGTCTTTAATCCATTTGGACTTAATTCTTGTGCATGGAGAGAGAGAAGAATCTATTTTCATCCTTCTGCAGATATTTATCCAGTTTTCAAAACACCATTTGCTGAAGAGGCTGTCTCTTCTCCAATGAGTATTTTTGGCATTTTTATCAAATATCAGGTGGCTATAGCTACTTGGGCTTACATCTGGGTCCTCTATTCTGTTCCACTGATCTACATGTCTGTTTTTGTGCCAGTACCATGCTGTTTTTGTTACTATGGCTCTGTAGTATAGGTTAAAATCAGGTATGGTGATACCACCAGCCTCTTTTTTGTTGCTCAGTATTATTTTAGATATTCGAGGTTTTTGTGATTCCAAATGAATTTTTGGATTGTTTTTTCTATTTCCATGAAGAAATCCTTTGGAATTTTGATAGGTATTGCATTAAATGTGTAGATTGCTTTAGGTAAGATTGCCATTTTCACGATATTGATTCTTCCAATCCAGGAACAAGGGATGTTTCTCCACTTTCTAGTGTCTTCTGCAATTTCTCGCTTGAGTGTTTTAAAGTTCTCATTGTATAGATTCTTTACTTCCTTGGTTAGGTTTATTCCAAGGTATTTTATTTTTTTTGATGCAATTGTGAATGGGAGTGATTCTCTGATTTCATCCTCTGTGTGTTTGTTGTTAGCATATATGAAGGCTACTGATTTCTGTGTATTTATTTTGTATCCTGCTACATTGCTGTAGGTTTTGATCAGCTCTAACAGCTTGCTAGTAGAGTCTCTAGGGTCCTTTATGTATAGAATCATGTCATCTGCAAATAATGATAACTTGATTTCTTCCTTTCCAATTTGTATCCCTTTTATGTGTGTCTCTTGCCTTATTGCTATGGCTAAGACTTCCAAAACTATATTAAATAAAAGTGGGGACAGTGGACACCCTTGTCTTGTTCCTGATTTTAGTGGAAAAGCTTCCAGTTTTTCCCCATTTAGTAATATGTTGGCTGTAGGCTTGTCATAAATAGCCTTTATTATATTGCGATATGTTCCTTCTATTCCCAGTCTCTGTAGGACTTTTATCATGAAGGGATGTTGGATTTTGTCAAATGCTTTCTCTGCATCTAATGAGATGATCATGTGATTTTTGTCCTTCAACCCGTTTATGTAATGTATTACATTTATAGATTTGCGTATGTTGAACCATCCCTGCATCTCTGGGATAAAGCCTACTTGGTCAGGGTGAATGATCTTTTTGATAGACTCTTGTATTCTGTTTGCCAATATTTTGTTGAGAATTTTTGCATCTATGTTCATGAGGGAGATTGGTCTGTAATTTTCTTTTTTTGTTCTATCTTTGCCTGGTTTTGGTATCAGGGTGATGCTGGCCTCATAGAAGGAGTTTGGTAGGATTCCTTCTTTTTCTATTTCCTGGAAAAGCTTAAGAAGCAATGGTGTTAGCTCTTCCTTAAAAGTCTGGTAAAATTCAGCAGTGAATCCATCCGGGCCTGGGCTTTTTGTAGTTGGGAGGTTATTGATAACTGCTCGGATCTCCATGTTTGTTATAGGTCTATTTAAGTGATTAATCTCATTTTGATTTAATTTAGGTAGGTCATATAGATCAAGGAAATCATCCATTTCTTTCAGATTTTCATACTTTGTGGAGTATATGCTTTTGTAGTATGTCCCTATGATTTTTTGAATTTCTCTGGAATCTGTTGTGATGTTACCTTGTTCATCTCTGATTTTATTAATTTGTGTCTCTTCTCTCTTTCTTTTGGTCAGATTTGCTAAGGGTTTATCAATCTTGTTTATCCTTTCAAAGAACCAACTCTTTGTTTCATTAATTCTTTGGATTGTTCTTTTTGTTTCTATTTCATTAATTTCTGCCCTAATCTTTATTATTTCTTCCCGTCTACTACTTTTTGGTTTGCCTTGTTCTTCTTTTTCCAAGGCTTTAAGGCGAAGCATTAGGTCGTTTACTTGCGACCTTTCTAATTTCTTAATATAGGCACTTAAGGCTATAAATTTACCTCTTAGAACTGCCTTCATTGTGTCCCAGAGATTTTGGTATGTTGTGTTCTCATTATCATTTGACTCTATAAATTTTTTGATTTCCTTTTTGATTTCTTCATTGACCCACTCATCATTTAGTAGTGTATTGTTTAGCTTCCATGATTTTGTATATGCTCTATAGCCTTTCTTGCTTCTGATTTTTAGTTTAATTCCATTGTGGTCAGATAGAATGCAAGGAATTATTTCAATTTTCCTGAATTTGTTAAGATTTGCTTTGTGTCCTAATATATGGTCTATTTTAGAGAATGTTCCATGTGCTGCTGAAAAGAATGTATATTCTGCAGCCTTTGGATGAAATGTCCTGTATATATCTGTTAGGTCCATTCCTTCTATGACCTCATTTAGTCCAGATGCCTCTCTGTTTATTCTTTCCCTGGATGACCTGTCAATTGATGAGAGTGGGGTGTTAAAGTCACCCACCACCACTGTGTTTGGTGTTATCTGTGACCTTAGTTCTAATAGTGTTTGTTTGACGAATTTGGGAGCCCCCATGTTAGGTGCATATATGTTTAGGATTGTAATGTCCTCCTGTTGGAGTGTGCCCTTAATCAATATAAAGTGACCTTCCTTAGCTTTCTTGACCAACGTTGGACTAAAGTCTACCTTGTCACATATTATGATACCAATCCCTGCTTGTTCTCTAGGCCCATTTGCTTGAAACACCGTCTTTCATCTTTTCACCCTAAGATAATGTCTATCCTTTGTAGAAAGGTGAGTTTCTTGGAGACAACAAATTGTAGGATCCTGCTTTTTAACCCAGTGTGCAAATCTATGTCTTTTCGTTGGGGCATTGAGACCGTTGATATTAAGAGATATTATTGAAAGGTGTGTATTTATGTTTGCCATTTTTGTGTGTGTGTGTGTGTGTTACTGGTTCTTTCTGTGCTCTCTTCTGTTAACTGGTATTTGATTATAGCTTGTTTTTTCTAGGTTCTTTATATGTGTGCTTTTCCTTTTGTTCAGCATGGAGGATTCTATCAAGTATTTTCTGTAGAGCTGGTTTTGTCTTCAAATACTCCTTTAACCTGCTTTTGTCATGGAATGTCTTTATTTCTCCATCTATTTGAAAGGATAACTTTGCAGGATAAAGTAACCTTGGTTGACAGTTGTTATCTTTCAGAACTTGGAATATATCACTCCAAGCCCTTCTGGCTTTAAAAGTTTGTGTTGAATAATCTGCTGTAATCCTGATGGGCTTGCTTTGTAGGTAACTTGATTATTCTCTTTAACTGCTTTCAGTAATTTTTCTTTGGTGTGTGTGTTTGGAAGTTTGATTATAATATGGCGAGGGGAGGTTCTTTCTGGGTTTTGTCTGGCTGGGGTTCTAAAGGCTTCCTGTATCTGTATTGGCACCTCTTTCCCAATTTGGGGGAAATTTTCCTCTATGATTTTGTTGAAGATGCCTACTATGCCTCTGGAGTGGAGTTCTTCTCCTTCTACTATGCCCTGAATTCTTATATTGGATCTTTTCATAGTGTCCCGAATATCTTGAAATTCCCACTCATACTTTTCTATAAGTTTGTCTTTCTCTTTGTTGGACTGCATTAGGTCTGCCACCTGGTCTTCTAGCTTAGATATTCTGTCTTCTCCCTCATCCATCCTACTGGTGAGATTTTCTACAGAGTTTTTTATTTCATTAACTGTGTTCTTCATTGCTAGTAATTCTGACTGGTTTTTCCTTATTATTTCTATTTCCCTATTTATGTCTTGTATTGCCTTCTTTATTTCATTAAATTGGTGTCCTGCCTCTTCTTTGATTCCTTTGATTTCCTCTTTGATTGCTTCCTTGATTGTTTTCATGTGTTCTTTGACATCTTTGAACATATTTATAATTATTCTTTTGAACTCTTTCTCAGGCATTTCCTCTAACTCTTTGTCTCTGGAGGACATTTCTGATGCATTAATACTTTTAGGTGGATTTATATCATCTTGCTTTTTAGTGTTTCTTGTGTTATAATGTATATATATTTGCATCTTGGATTAAGTTAATGCTTGGATTTTCTAGCTAGCTGTGTATTCTTAGCTGTATCAATTGATTTGATGTAATATATTTTCAGGGTAGGACTTTAAGGTATTAGGTGTGGCTCTTAAGACTCTCAGAGTATCTACAAAGATGTTCTTAGGGGTTGAGATTCCCTGCTATAGGAGTATTCAAGCAGGCTGAGTGGAATAAAATACAGGTAGATTCTAAAATTTAACTAAACACTGTACACATTCAATCAAAAACAGCCCCGAGTATGTATGCAAGAGTAGTTATTATAATGACAAGATCTTCTATCAACAAAGAGGTTTAGATTTCTGGTCTGTTGAGGGATCCAAGTCAGCTTGTGACCAAGTGAGACCCTTCCCTGGTGCAATCCCAGTTACCTTGGGTGATTTTGGTCTCAGTCAAGTTGCTGCCTGGGTCGTCAGGCTGCTGTTCTGATTTCTGGAGCTGGGCACTTACTTTTCCTACGGGGCAAACTGAGCCACTGCTGCTGCCTCTGCTCCTCTCATAGCTGCCACCACCGGAGCCACCACCGCTGCTGAAGCTGCCGCTGCCATGACCACCGCCGCTGCTCCCCCCGAAGCCGCTGCTGCGGGATCTGCCGCCGCTGCCGCTCCTGGGTCCGCTGCTGCTGGGGCCGCTGGTACCGGTGCTGGAGCCGCTGATGTTGCTGCCGAACTCTGCTCCTGCTTGGGTCCCGCTGTCAGCCCAAGTTGGCGTGGCCGGGTCCCTTGCCGCTGCTGTGTTCACTGGAGCTGGGCTCAGGCGGTGGGGGAGGGGAGGGAGCCGCGGCTGCCCTGGTTGTCTCGCTGCTCCACATGTTCTACCTCGCGGTCTTCTCCGCTGCTTGCTGCCGCTCTCCCCTCACGTTTCCCGAGTTGCGGAGAGCGCGGTGTGAGGGGAAAATCCCGCACCTGGCTTTTCCTGCAGCTAGAGCTGGTCTGGCGGTTTTCTGCTGCGCTGCGGCTGCGGTGTTTGGCCGAGCTGCCTGAGCCACTGGAGCCGCTTCTCCCGCCTGTGAGGACTCTGGATGCTCTATAACTCTTCTACTTCTCCGCTGCCGCCTCAATTTCCTATGCACCTCACTTTTTAGTAAAAGCGTGTATTTTGCTGAGTTTTTTTGGTCTTTTCCCCCCCTAGGCTGCTTTGGCGTGGTACCTACGCCGCCATCTTAACCGGAAGTGCAATCCGCTTTCTTAACTAAGCCTGTATACAAAGTTGCATAGTCCTGTTTTCTAAATGAACATTTCTCAATGAATAGTAACGTTCAATTCAACGTTCCGTACACCTGTTGTCTAGGAAGAACTTATCCCCTGGAAAATTAAGAGTGAATGCAATGTGTTATTAGCCGATTATGTACCAGCATCATTTAAGAATGAAAGCTGTGAAGTGAAAAGATTAGAAGCTGCTTCAATACCAACCTAGGTTGTGCAAGAAAACTAACAGAGAAGTTCGAGTTTTGTAATTAAATTGTGTATAATATTGAATTACCCTTTGAAATCTATACTTGAATTCAAAGTTCTCTATTCCCGCAGTTTGAAATTAATGTTTATCCCTGAAGACTAACCACGAATTCAATGTTCTGCAATTTTATTACAGAAAACATTCCAATGGTAATCTAAGATTGCTTTCAAAGTAAAATCGAAGTTATATGCTCAGAACATATCCAATTGAAAACGAAGATGAATTCATAGGGCTAGAACTGTGTGAATACTGAGAATGTTTCCTGTTGAAAACTGTATACAATAAACAATTCTCTTTCAAAAGTAGGAGCGATTTCAACGATCTATGATCATATTGTGTAGGAAGCTCAAATCCTGTCTTAAAGTAAGCGTAATTGAAAGTTTCATTCAACGGTTATCTGGAAGGATGACTTGCGATTGAAAAGTTCCAAGGAATTCAAAGAGTAGGACATTGGATTCTTTCGTTTCTCATTGAAAACTCATCGTGACTGTCATGTTGTTCTCTACTGTAAACCAATCCGCTTCCCTAACTAAGCCTGTTTTCAATGTTGCATAGTCCTGTTTTCTAAGTGAACATTTCTCAATGAATATTAGCGTTCAATTCAACGTTCTGTAAAACTGTTGTCTAGGAAGAACTTATCCCCGGGAAAACTAAGAGTGAATGCCATGTGCTATTAGCCGATTATGTACTAGCATAATTTATTAATGAAAGCTAACTGTGAACTGAAAAGATTAGAAGCTGCTTCAATAACAACCTAGGTTGTGCAAGAAAACTAAGAGAGAAGATCGAGTTCTGTAATGAAATTGTGTATAACATTGAATTACCCTGTGAAATCTATCCTTGATTTCAAAGTTCTGTAGTTCCGCTGTTTGAAATGAATGTTTATCACTGAAGACTAACCGCGAATTCAATGTTATGTAATTTCATTACAGACAACATTCCAATGGTAATCTAAGATTGTTTTCAAAGTTCGAGCAGAAGTTATATGCTCGGAACATTTCCTACTGAAAACGAAGATGAATTCAAAGGGCTAGAACTGTGTGAATACTAGGAATGTTTCCTGTTGAAAACTGTGTAAAATAAACAATTCTCTTTCAAAAGTAGGAGCGAAATCAACGTTCTATGATGGTATTGTGTAGGAAGGTCAATTCCGGTCTTAAAGTATGCATAATTGACAGTTTTATTCACCGGTTATCTGGTAATGATAAGTTGATAATGAAAAATCCCAAAGAATTCAAAGATTAGGATATCTTGGATTCTTTCGTTTCTCATTGAAAACTCATCGTGAATGTCATGTTGTTCTGTCCTGTTCTCTAGTGTAAACCAATCCGCTTTCCTAACTAACCCTGTATTCAATGTTGCATAGTCCTGTTTTCTAAGTGAACATTTCTCAATGAATAGTAATGTTCAATTCAACGTTCCGTAATCCTGCTGTCTAGGAAGAACTTGTACGCTGGAAAACTAAGAGTGAATGCAATGTGCTATTAGCCGATTGTGTAATAGCATCATTTATTAATGAAATCTAACTTTGAACTGAAAAGATTAGAAGCTGCTTCAGTAGTAGCCTAGGTTGTGCAAGAAAACTAACAGAGAAGTTAAAGTTCTGTAATGAAATTGTGTATAATATTGAATTACCCTTTGAAATCTATCCCTGAATTCAATGTTCTGTTGTCCCGCTGTTTGAAATGATCGTTTCTCATTGAAGACTAACCGTGAATTTAGTGTTCTGCAATTTCGTTACAGAAAACATTCCCTTGGTAATCTAAGATTGTTTTCAGTGTTCAATCAGAAGTTATATGCTCAGAACATTTCCTATTGAAAACGAAGATGAATTCAAAGGGCTAGAACTTTGTGAATACAGAGAATATTTCCTGTTGAAAACTGTGTACAATAAACAATTCTCTTTCAAAAGTAGGAGCGAATTCAACGTTCTATGATCGTATAGTGTAGGAAGCTCAATTCCCGACTTAAAGTAAGCGTCATTGACAGTTTCCTTCACCGGTTATCTGGTAGGATCAGTTGCTATTGAAAAATCCCATGGAATTCAAACAGTAGGACATGTTGGATTCTTTCGTTTCCATTGAAAAGTCATCGTGAATGTGATGTTGTTCTGTCTTGTTCTCTACTGTAGACAAATCCGCTTTCCTAACTAAGCCTGTATTCAAAGTTGCATGGTCCTGTTTTGTAAGTGAACATTTCTCAATGAATAATAACTTTCAATTCAAAGTTCCGTATACCTGTTGTCTAGGAAAATCTTATCCCCTGGAAAATTAACAGTGAATGCAATGTGCTATTAGCCGATTATGTACTAGCATCATTTACTAATGAAAACTAACCATGAACTGAAAAGATTAAAAGCTGCTTCAATACCAACATAGGTTGTGCAAGCAAACTAACAGACAAAGACGAGTTGTGCAATTCAATTGTGTATAATATTCATTGCCCTTTCAAATCTATCACTGAATACAAAGTTCTGTAGTCCCGTTGTTTGAAATGAACGTTTCTCACTGAAGACTAACCGCGAATTCAATGTTCCGTAATTTCATTGCAGACAACATTCCAATGGTAATCTAAGATTGTTTTCAAAGTACGATCAGAAGTTATATGCTCGGAACATTTCCTATTGAAGACGAAGATGAATTCAAGGAGTAGAACTGTGTGAATACTGAGAATGTTTCCTGTTGAAAACTGTGTACAATAAACAATTCTCTTTCAAAAGTAGGAGCGAATTCAACGTTTTATGATCATATTGTGTAGGAAGCTCAATTCCCATCTTAAACTAAGCGTAATTGACAGTTTCATTCACCGGTTATCTGGTAGGATCAGTTGCTATTGAAAAATCCCAAGGAATTCAAAGAGTAGGACATCTTGGATTCTTTCATTGCTCATTGAAAACTCATCGTGAATGTCATGTTGTTCTGTCCTGTTCTCTACTGTAAAAAAATCCGCTTTCCTACACTAAGCCTGTATTCAATGTTGCATAGTCCTGTTTTCTACGTGAACATTTCCAAATAAATAGTAATATTCAATTGAACGTTCCGTAAACCTGTTGTCTAGGAAGATTTATCCCCTGGAAAACTAAGAGTGAATGCAATATGCTATTAGCCGATTATGCACTAGCATCATTTACCAATGAAAGCTAACTATGAACTGAAAAGATTAGAAGCTGCTTCAATACCAACCTAGGTTGTGCAAGAATACTAACAGAGAAGTTAAAGTTCTGTAATGAAATTGTGTATAATATTGAATTACCCTTTGAAATCTATCCTTGAATTAAACATTCTGTTGTCCCGCTGTTTGAAATGATCGTTTCTCACTGAAGACTAACCGCGAATTCAATGTTCTGTAATTTCATTACAGACAACATTCCAATGGTAATCTAAGATTGTTTTCAATGTTCGATCAGAAGTTATATGCTTAGAACATTTCCTATTGTAAACGAAGGTGAATTCAAAGGGCTAGAAATGTGTGAATACAGAGAATGATTCCTTTGAAAACTGTGTACAATAAAAAATTCTCTTTAATAATTAGGAGCGAATTCCACGTTCTATGATCGTATAGTGTAGGAAGCTCAATTCCCGACTAAAAGTAAGCGTAATTGACAGTTTCATTCACCGGTTATCTGGTAGGACCAGTTGCTATTGAAAAATCCCACAGAATTCAAACAGTAGGACATCTTGGATTCTTTCGTTTCCATTGAAAACTCATCGTGAATGTCATATTGTTATCTCCTGTTCTCTCCTGTAAACCAATCCGCTTTTCTAACTAATCCTTTATTCAATGTTGCATAGTCATGTTTTCTAAGGGAACATTTCTCAATGAATAGTAACATTCAATTCAACTTTCCATAAACCTGTTGTCCAGGAGGAACATATCCCCGGGAAAACTAAGAGTGAATGCAATGTGGTATTAGCCAATTATGTACTAGCATCATTTACTAATGAAAGCTAACTCTGAACTGGAAAGATTAGAAGCTGCTTCATTACCAACGTAGGTTGTGCGAGAAAACTAACAGAGAAGTTCGTGTTCTGCAATTAAATTGTGTATAATATTCAATTGCCCTTTGAAATCTATCACTGAATACAAAGTTCTGTATTCCCGTTGTTTGAAATGAACGTTTCTCACTGACGACTAACCGTGAATTCAATGTTCTGCAATTCCATTACAGACAACATTCCAATGGTAATCTAAGATTGTTTTCACAGTTCGATCAACAGTTATATGTTCAGAACATATCCTATTGAAAAGGAAGATGAATTCAAAGGGCTAGAACTGTGTGAATACTGAGAATGTTTCCTGTTGAAAAATGTGTACAATAAACAATTCTCTTTCAATAGTAGGAGCGAATTCAACGTTCTATGATAGTATTGTGTAGGAAGCTCAATTCCTTTCTTAAAGTAAGTGTAATTGACAGTTTCATTCACCGGTTATCAGGTAGGATCTGTTGCTATGGAAATATCCTAAGGAATTCAAAGAGTAGGACATCTTGGGTTCTTTCATTTCTAATTGAAAACTCATCGTGAATGTCATGTTGTTCTGTCCTGTTCTCTACTGTAAACAAATCTGCTTTCCTAACTAAGCCTGTATTTAATGTTGCGTAGTCCTGTTTTCTAAGTGAACATTTCCCAATGAATAGTAATATTCAATTGTACGTTCCGTAAACCTGTTGTCTAGGAAGAACTTATCCCCGGGAAAACTAAGAGTGAATGCAATGTGCTATCAGCCGGTTATGTACTAGCATCATTTACTAATGAAAGCTAACTGTGAACTGAAAAGATTAGAAGCTGCTTCAATACCAACCTAGGTTGTGCAAGAAAACTAACAGAGAAGTTAGAGTTCTGTAATTAACTTGTGTATAATATTGAATTACCCTTTGAAATCTATCCTTGAATTCAATGTTCTGTAGTCCTGCTGTTTGAAATGAACGTGTATCACTGAAGACTAACCGCGAATTCAATGTTCTGTAACTTCATTACATACAACATTCCAATGGTAATCTAAGATTGTTTTCAAAGTTCAATCAGTAGTTATATGCTCGGAACATTTCCTATTGAAAACGAACATGAATTCAATGGGCTGGAACTGTGTGAATACTGAGAATGTTTCCTGTTGAAAACTGTATACAATAAACAATTCTCTTTCAAAAGTAGGAGCGAATTCAATGTTCTATGATCGTATTGTGTAGGAAACTCAATTCCCGTCTTAAAGTAAGCGTAATTGACAGTTTCATTCACCGGTTATCTGGTAGGATCAGTTGCTATGGAAAAATCCCAAGGAATTCAAAGAGTAGGACATCTAGGACTCTTTCGTTTCTCATTGAAAACTCATGGTGAATGTCATGTTGTTCTGTCCTGTTCTCTACTGTAAACCAATCCGCGTTCCTAACTAAGCCTGTATTCAATGTTGCATCGTCTGGTTTTGTAAGTGAACATTTCTCAATGAATAGCCACGTTCAATTCAACGTTGCCAAAACCTGTTGTCTAGGAAGAACGTATCCGCTGGAAAACTAAGAATGCGTGCAATGTGCTATTAGCCGGTTATGTACTAACTTCATTTACTAATGAAAACTAACCGTGAACTGAAAAGATTAGAAGCTGCTTCAATACCAACATAGGTTGTGCAAAAAAACTAACAGAGAAAGTCGAGTTCGGTAATTCAATTGTGTATAATATTCAATTGCCCTTTGAAATCTATCCATGAGTACCAAGTTCTGTAGTCCCTTTGTTGAAATGAAAGCTTGTCACTGAAGACTAACCGCGAATTCAATGTTATGTAATTTCATGACAGCAAACATTCCAATTGTAATCTAAGATTGTTTTCAAAGTTTGATCAGAAGTTATATGCTCGGAACATTTCCTATTGAAAACGAAGATGAATTCAAAGGGCTAGAACTGTGTGAATACTGAGAATGTTTCCTGTTGAAAGCTGTGTACAATAAAAAATTCTCTTTCAAAAGTAGGAGCGAATTCAACGTTCTATGATCTTATTGTGTAGGAAGCTCAATACCCATCTTAAACTAAGCATAATTGACAGTTTCATTCACCGGTTATCTGGTAAGACCAGTTGGTATTGAAAAATCCCAAGGAATTCAAAGAGTAGGACATCTTGGATTCTTTCGTTTCTCATTGAAAACTCATCGTGAATGTCATGTTGTTCTGTCCTGTTCTCTAATGTAAACCAATCTGCTTTCCTAACTAAGCCTGTATTCAATGTTGCATAGTCCTGTTTTCTACGTGAACATTTCCCAATGAATAGTAATGTTCAATTCAACGTTGCGTAATCCTGTTCTCTAAGAAGAACTTATCCGCTGGGAAACTAAGAGAGAATGCAATGTGCTATTAGCCGGTTATGTACTAGCATCATTTACTAATGAAAACTAACCTTGAACTGAAAAGATAAGAAGCTGCTTCAATACCAACCTAGGTTGTGCCAGAAAACTAACAGAGAAGTTCGAGTTCTGTAATGAAATTGTGTATAATATTGAATTACCCTTTGAAATATATCCTTGAATTCAAAGTTCTGTAGTCTGGCTGTTTGAAATGAACGTTTATCCCTGAAGACTAACAGCGAATTCAATGTTCTGTAATTTCATTACAGACAACATTCCAATGGTAATCTTAGATTGATTTCAAAGTTCTATCAGAGGATATATGCTGGGAACATTTCCTGTTGACAACGAACATGAATTCAAAGCGCTAAAACTATGAGAATCCTGAGAATGTTTCCCGTTGAAAATTGTGTAGATTGCACAGTTCTCTTTCAAAATTAGGATTAAATTCAACGTTCTATGATCGTATTGTGTAGGAAGCTCAATTCCCATCTTACACTAAGCGTATTTGAGAGTTTCATTCATCGGTTATCTGGTAGGATCAGTTGGTATTGAAAAATCCCAAGGAATTCAAAGAGTAGGACATCTGGATTCTTCCATTTCTCATTGAAAACTCATCGTGAATGTCATGTTGTTCTGTCCTGTTCTGTAATGTAAACCAATGCGCTTTCCTAACTACGCCTGTATTCAATGTTGCATAGTCCTGTTTTCTATGTGAACATTTCTCAATTAATAGTAATGTTCAATTCAACGTTCCTTAAACCTGTTGTCTAGGAAGAATTTATCCGCTGGGAAACTAAGAGTGAATGCAATGAGCTATTACCGATTATGCACTAGCATCATTTACTAATGAAAGCTAACTGTGAACTGAAAAGATTAGAAGCTGCTTCAATACCAACTTAGGTTGTGCAAGAAAACTAACAGAGAAGTTCGAGTTCTGTAATTCAATAGTATATAATATTGAATTACCCTTTGAAATCTATCCTTGAATTCAAAGTTCGGTAGTCCCGCTGTTTGAAATGAACGTTTATCACTAAAGACTAACAGAGAATTCAATGTTCTGTAATTTCATTACAGACAACATTCCAATGGAAAACATAGATTGATTTCAAAGTTCTATCAGAGGATATATGCTGGGAACATTTCCTGTTGAAAACGAACATGAATTCAATGGGCTAAACCTGTGAGAATATGAGAATGTTTCCTGTTGAAAACTGTGTACAATACACAATTCTCTTTCAAAAGTAGGAGTGAATTCAACGTTCGATGATCATATTGTGTAGGAAGCTCAATTCCCGTTTTAAAGTAAGCGTAATTGACAGTTTCATTCACCGGTTATCTGGTAAGACCAGTTGGTATTGAAAAATCCCAAGGAATTCAAAGAGTAGGATATCTTGGATTCTTTCGTTTCTCATTGAAAACTCACCGTGAATGTCATGTTGTTCTGTCCTGTTCTCTACTGTAAACCAATCCGTTTTCCTAACTAAGCCTGTATTCAATGTTGCATAGTACTGTTTTCTCTGTGAACATTTCTCAATGAAGTGTAATGTTCAATTCAATGTTCCTTAAACCTGTTGTCTAGGAAGAACTTATCCCCTGGAAAACTAAGAGTGAATGCAAGGTGCTATTAGCCGATTATGTACTACCATCATTTACTAATGAAAGGTAACTGTGAATTGAAAAGATTAGAAGCTGCTTCAATACCAACCTAGGTTGTGCAAGAAAACTAACAGGGAAGTTCGAGTTCTGTAATTCAATAGTGTATAATATTGTATTACCCTTTGAAATCTATCCCTGAATACAAAGTTCTGTAGTCCCGTTGTTTGAAATGAATGTTTATCACTGAGGACTAACAGCGAATTCAATGTTCTTTAATTTCATGACAGACAACATTCCAATAGTAATCTAAGATTGTTTTCAAAGTTCGATCAGAAGTTATATGCTCGGAACATTTCCTGTTGAAAACGAACATGAATACAAAGGGTGAAAACTGTGAGAATACTGAGAATGTTTCCTGTTGACAACTGTGTACAATAAACAATTCTCTTTCAAAAGTAGGATTAAATTCAACGTTGTATGATCTTATTGTGTAGGAGGCTCATTTCCTGTCATAAAGTAACTGTAATTGACAGTTTCATTCATCGGTTATCTGGTAGGATCAGTTGCTATTGAAAAATCCCAAGGAATTCAAAGAGTAGGACATCTTGGATTCTTTTGTTTCTCATTGAAAACTCATCATGAATGTCTTGTTGTTCTGTCCTGTTCTCTACTTTTAACCAATCCGGTTTCCTATCTAAGGCTGTATTCAGTGTTGCATACTTCTGTTTCTATGTGAACATTTCTCAATGAATAGTAATGTTCAATTCAACGTTCCTTAAACCTGTTGTCTAGGAAGAACTTATCCGCTGGGAAACTAAAAGTGAATGAAATGTGCTATTAGCCGATTATGTACTACCATCATTTACTAATGAAAGGTAACTGTGAATTGAAAAGTTTAGAAGGTGCTTCAATACCAACCTAGGTTGTGCAAGAAAACTAACAGAGATGTTCGAGTTCTGTAATTGTATTGTGTATAATGTTGAATTACCCTTTGAAATCTATCCTTGAATTCAAAGTTCAGTAGTCCCGCTGTTTCAAATGAACGTTTATCACTGAAGTCTAACAGCGAATTCAATGTTCTGTAATTTCATTACAGACAACATTCTAATGGTAATCTAAAATTGTTTTCAAATTTCGATCAGAAATTATATGCTCAGAACATTTCCTATTGAAAACGAGGATGAATTCAACGGGGTAGAACTGTGTGAATATTGAGAATGTTTTCTGTTGAAAACTGTGTACAACTAAGAATTCTCTTTACAAAAGTAGGAGTGAATTCAACGTTCCATGATCGTATTGTGTAGGAAGCTCAGTTCCCATCTTAAACTAAGCGTAATTGACAGTTTCATTCACAAGTTATATGGGAGGATCACTTGCTATTGAAAAATCCCAAGGAAATCAAAGAGTAGGACATCTTGGATTCTTTCGTTTGTCATTGAAAATTCATCGTGAATGTCACGTTGTTCTGTCCTGTTCTGAACTGTAAACAAATCCACTTTCCTAACTAAGCCTGTATTTAATGTTGCGTAGTCCTGTTTTCTACGTGAACGTTTACCAATGAATAGTCATATTCAATTGTACGTTCCGTAAACCTGTTGTCTAGGAAGAACTTATCCCTTGGAAAAAGAGTGAATGCAATGTGCTATTAGCTGGTTATGTACTAGCATCATTTACTAATGAAAACTAACCGTGAACTGAAAACATTAGAAACTGCTTCAATAACAACATATGTTGTGCAAGAAAACTAACAGAGAAAGTCCAGTTCTGTAATTCAATTGTGTATAATATTCAATTACCCTTTGAAATCTATCCCTGAATACAATGTTCTGTAGTCCCATTGTTTGAAATGACCGTTTCTCACTGAAGACTAACGGTAAATTCAGTGTTCTGTAATTTCATTACACACAACATTCCAATGGCAATCTAAGATTGTTTTCAAAGTTCGATCAGAAGGTATATGCTCGGAACATTTCCTATTTAAAACGAAGATGAATTCAAAGGGCTAGAACTTTGTGAATACTGAGAATGTTTCCTGTTGAGAACTGTACACAATAAACAATTCTCTTTCAAAAGTAGGTGCGAATTCAACTTTCTATGAATGTATTGTGTAGGAAGCTGAACTCCCATATTAATTTAAGAGTAATTGACATTTTCATTCACCGGTTATCTGGTATTATCTGTTGCTATTGAAAAATCCCAAGGAATTCAAAGAGTAGGACATCTTGGATTCTTTTGTTTCTTATTGGAAACTCATCTTGAATGTCATGTTGTGTCCTGTTCTCTACTGTAAACCAATCCGCTTTCCTAACTAAGCCTGTATTCAATGTTGCATAGTCCTGTGTTCTAAGTGAACATATCTTAATGAATAGTAACGTTTAATTCAACGTTCTGCAAACCTGTTGTTTAGGAAGAACTTATCCCCTGGAAAACAAAGAGTGAATGCAAAGTCATATTAGCCGATTATGTACTATCATCATTTACTAATGAAATCTATCTGTGAACTGAAAAGATTAGAAGGTGCTTCAATAACAACATAGGTTGTGCAAGAAAAATAACAGAGAAAGTCGAGTTCTGTAATTAAATTGTGTATAATCTTGAATTACCCTTTGAAATCTATCCTTGAATTCAAAGTTCTTTAGTCCCGCTGTACGAAATGAACGTTTCACACTGAAGACTAACTGTGAATGCAATGTTCTGTAATGTCAATACAGGCAACATTCCAATGGTAATCTAAGATTGTTATCAAAGTTCCATCAGAAGTTATATGCTTGAAACATTTCCTATTGAAAACGAAGATGAATTCAAAGGGCTAGAACAGTGTGAATACTGAGAATGTTTCCTGTTGAAAACTGTGTACAATAAACAATTCTCTTTCAAAAGTAGGAGCGAATTCAACGCTCTATGATCCTAGTGTGTAGGAAGCTCAATTCCCGTCTTAAAGTAAGCGTAATGACAGTTTCATTCACTGGTTATCTGGTAGGATCAGTTGCTATTGAAACATGCCAAGGAATTCAAAGAGTAGGACATCTTGGATTCTTTCGTTTCTCCTTGAAAACTCAACGTGAATGTCATGTTGTTCTGTCCTGTTCTCTACTGTAAACATATCCATTTCCAAACTAAGCCTGTATTTAATGTTGCGTAGAACTCTGTCCTACGTGAACATTTCCTAATGAATAGTAATATTCTATTGAACGTTCCGTAAACCTTTTGTCTAGTTAAAACTTATCCGCTGGAAAACTAAGAGTGAACGCAATGTGCTATTAGCCGATTATGTACTAGCATCATTTACTAATGAAAGCTAACTGTGAACTGAAAAGATTAGAAGCTGCTTCAATACCAACCTAGGTTGTGCAAGAAAACTAACAGAGAAAGTCGAGTTCTGTAATTCATTTGTGTATAATATTCAATTGCCCTTTGAAATCTATCCCTGAATACAAAGTTCTGAAGTCCAATTGTTTGAAATGAACGTTTCTCACTGAAGACTAACCGCGAATTAAATGTTCTGTAATTTCATTATAGAAAACATTCCAATGGTAATCTAAGATTGTTTTCAAAGTTCAATCAGAAGTTATATGCTCAGAACATTTCCCATTGAAATAGGAGATGAATTCAAATGCTAGAACTGTGTGAATACTGAGAATGTTTATTGTTGAAAAGTGTGTACAATAAACAATTCTCTTTAAAATGTAGGAGTGAATTCAACATTGTATGATCGTATTGTGTAGGAAGCTCAATAACCGTCTTAATGTAAGCGTAATTGACAGTTTCATTCACCGGTTATCTGGTAGGATTAGTTGCTATTGAAAAATCCCAAAGAATTCAAAGAGTAGGACATCTTGGATTCTTTCATTTCTCATTGAAAACTTGTCGTGAATGTCCTCTTCTTCTGTCCTGTTCTCTGCTGTAAACCAATCTGCTTTCCTAACTAAACCTGTATTCAATGTTGCATAGTCCTGTATTCTTAGTGAACATTTCTAAATGATTAGTAACGTTCAATTCAACGTTCCAAAAACCTGTTCTCTAGGAAGAACTTATCCCCTGCAAAAATAAGATTGAATGCAATGTGCTATTAGCCGATTTTGTACCAGCATCATTTGCTAATGAAAGCTAACTGTCAACTGAATATATTAGAAGCTGCTTCAATAACAACCTAGGATGTGTAAGAAAACTAACAGAGAAGTTCGCGTTCTGTAATTCAATGGTGTATAATATTGAATTTCCCTTTGTAATCTATCCTTGAATTCAAAGTTCTGTAGTCCCACTATTTGAAATGAATGTTTCTTACTGAAGACAAACCGCGAATTAAATGTTCCGTAATTTCATTACAGACAACATTCCAATGGTAATCTAAGATTGTTTTCAAAGTTCTATCAGAAGTTATACGCTCAGAAAATTTCCTATTGAAAAAGAAGATGAATTCAAAGGGCTAGAACTCTGTGAATACTGAGAATGTTTCGTGTTAAAAACTGTGTACAATAAACAATTCTCTTTCAAAAGTAGGAGCGAATTCAACCTTCTATGATCGTATTGTGTTGGAAGCTCAATTCCCATCTTAAAGAAAGTGTAATTGACAGTTTCATTCACCGGTTATCTGGTAGGATCAGTTGCTTTTGAAAAATCCCAAGGAATTCAAAGAGTATGCATCTTGGATTCTTTCGTTTCTCACTGAAAACTCATCGTGATTGTCATGTTGTTCTCTCCTGTTGTATACGGTAAACCAATCTGCTTTCCTAACTAAGCCTGTATTCAATGTTGCATAGTCCTGTTTTCTCAGTGAACATTTCTCAAAGAATAGTAACGTTCAATTCAACGTTCCGTAAACATGTTGTCTAGGAAGAACTTAACCCCTGGAAAACTAAGAGTGAATGCAATGTGCTATTAGCTGATTATGTTCTAGCATCATTTACTAGTGAAAGCTAACTGTGAACTGAAAAGAATAGAAGCTGCCTCAATATGAAATTAGGTTGTGCAAGAAAACTAACAGAGAAGTTCGAGTTCTGTAATTCAATTGTGTATAATATTGAATTACCCTTTGATATCTATCCTTGAATTCAACATTCTGTAGACACGCTGTTTGAAATGAACGTTTCTCAATGAAGACTAACCGTGAATTCAATGTTGTGTAACTTCATTACAGACAGCATTCCAATGGTAATCTAAGATTGTTTTCAAGGTTCGATCAGAAGTTATATGCTAGGAACATTTCCTATTGAAAACGAAGATAAATCAAAGGCCTAGAACTGTGTGAATACTGAGAATGTTTCCTGTTCAAAACTGTGTACAATAATGAATTCTGTTTCAAAAGTAGAAGCGAATTCAACGTTCTATGATCATATTGTGTGGGAAGCTGAATTCCCGTCTTAAATTAAGCGTAATTGACACTTTCATTCACCAGTTATCTGGTAGGATCAGTTGCTATTGAAAAATCCCAAGGAATTCAAAGAGTAGGACATCTTGGATTCTTTCGTTTCTCATTGAAAACTCATCGTGAATGTCATATTGTTCTGTCCTGTTCTCTCTTGTAAACCAATCCGCTTTCCTAATTAATCCTTTATTCAATGTTGCATAGTCAGGTTTTCTAAGTGAACATTTCTCAATGAATAGTAATGTTCAATTCAACGTTCCATAATCCTGTTGTCCAGGAAGAAAATATCCCCGGAAAACTAAGAGTGAATGCAATGTGGTATTAGCCGATTATGTACTAGCATCATTTACTAATGAAAGCTAACTGTGAACTGAAAAAATTAGATGCTGCTTCAATACCAACCTAGGTTGTGCAAGAAAACTAACAGAGAAGTTCGTGTTCTGTAATTAAATTGTGTATAATATTGAATTACCCTTTGAAATCTATCCTTGAATTCAAAGTTCAGTAGTCCCGCTGTTTGAAATGAACATTTCTCACTGAAGACTAACCGCAAATTCAATGATCTCTAATTTCATTTCAGACAACATTCCAATGGTAATCTAACATTGTTTTCAAACTTCGATCAGAAGATATATGCTCGGAACATTTCCTATTGAAAACAAAGATGAATTCAAAGGGCTAGAACTGTGTGAATACTAGCAATGTTTCCTGTTGAAAATGTGTACAATAAACAATTCCTTTCAAAAGTAGGAGCGAATTCAATGTTCTATGATCGTATTGTGTAGGAAGCTGAAATCCCTTCTTAAAGTAAGCGTAATTGACAGTTTCATCCACCGGTTATCTGGTAGAATCAGTAGCTATTGAAAAATGCCAAGGAATTCAAAGAGTAGGACATCTTGGATTCTTTCGTTTGTCATTGAAAACTCATCGTGAATGTCATGTTGTTCTGTCCTGTTCTCTACTGTAAAAAAATCCGCTTTCCTAACTAAGCCTTTATTTAATGTTGCGTAGAACTGTTTTCTACGTGAACATTTCCAAATGAATAGTAATATTCAATTGAACGTTCCGCAAACTTGTTGTCTAGGAAGAAATTATCCCCTGGAAAAATAAGAGTGAATGCAATGCCCTATTGGCTGGTTATGTACCAGCATCATTTACTAATGAAAAATAACCGTGAACAGAAAAGATTAGAAGCTGCTTCAATAACAACTTAGGTTGTGCCAGACAACTTACAGACAAAGTCTAGTTCTATAATTCAGTTGTGTATAATATTCCACTGCCCTTTGAAATCTATCCCTGAATACAAATTTCTGTAGTCCCGTTTTTTGAAATGAACGTTTCTCACTGAAGACTAACCGTGAATTCAATGTTCTGTAATTTCATTACAGACAACATTCCAATGGTAATCTAAGATTGTTTTCAAAGTTCGATCAGAAGTATATGTTCAGAACATTTCCTAATGAAAACGAAGATGAATTCAAAGGGCTAGAACTGTGTGAATACTCAGAATGTTTCCTGTTGAAAACTGTGTATTATAAACAACTCTCTTTCAAAAGTAGGAGCGAATTCAACGTTCTATGATCGTATTGCTTATGATGCTCAATGCCCGTCTTAAAGTAAGCATAATTGACAGTTTCATTCACCGGTTATCTGGTAGGATCAGTTGCTGTTGAAAAATCCCAAGGAATTCAAAGAGTAGGACAGCTTGGATTCTTTCGTTTCTCATTGAAAACGCATCGTGAATATCATGTTGTTCTGTCCTGTTCTCTACTGTAAACCAATCTGCTTTCCTAACTAAGCCTGTATTTAATGTTGCTTAGAACTCTTTTCTATGTGAACATTTCCCAATGATAGTAATATTCAGTTGAACATTCCGTAACCCTGTTGTCTAGGAAGAACTTATCCCCTGGAAAAATAAGAGTGAATGCAATGCCTTATTAGCTGGTTATGTACCAGCATCATTTACTAATGAAAACTTACCGTGAACTTAAAAGATAAGAAGCTGCTTCAATACCAAAATAGGTTGTGCAAGAAAACTAACAGAGAAAGTCGAGTTCTGTAATTCAATTGTGTATAATATTCAATTGCCCTTTGAAATCTATCCCTGAATACAAAGTTCTGTAGTCCCGTTGTTTGACATGAACGTTTATCACTGAAGACTAGCCGCGAATTCAATGTTCTGTAATTTGATTACAGACAACATTCCAATGGTAATCTAAGATTGTTTTCATTGTTCGATCAGAAGTTATATGCTACGTCCACGGCAACCTCGCCTGTGTAGCAAGCAGAGATGCTTCTGCACTGGAAGAGTGCTGAGGACAGAGGGCCAGCACTCTTTGGAGGGATGCCCCCGGTTACCCCTTGGCAGTCAGTAACTGTAATGGTTCCTGCTGCCCATGAAGTCACAACGACCTAATTGCTCATGCCAATGAGCTGTTTTCTCGCTCTGTTTCTTTCCTGCTTCCTTCTAGTTGTTTGTCAAAGAACAGCTTGTTTCTACGCTACGCTTACTATTAATCATGCACGCAAGCAGAGTACAAAAAACAATTTGAGTATTGAATATGCCCCTCCTATGATTAGGGCAATGGAGGAAATGTATAACTCTACTAGGAATAAAAAATTAACTCTAGAACAGTTTTTAGATGGTGTAGAGTAGAAACAGATTATGATGTTTTAGAACAATACTGATCCTTAGAAAGTGAATGTAGAAATGTTAATCGTAATGTTTATAAGAAGCATGACGATTCTGTAGAAAAGAAGTTACAAAAGTTGGGCATTCCCACCAGAACGCTTCCTGGGTGGTATGTTCAGTACTTGATCAAGGGCTGTTAATAGACTCCCAGAGCTCGGAACTACTTAGATCCTCTCCCCTATGAGGGAGGATATGATAAATTCGTTAATAGATGAATGAATTATGAAGGAAAAAGGAGGCTATGGCATTTTCTTCCATTTATGAAATGCTTAACAAGGACACGTAAGCCTTGGTGCTTATACTCTAGACAAAAAAGAAAAAAATTCCTGGAAAACATTAAACCAGCCTTAAAATTTTGGTGGTCTTTTGGATAGAAACACTATTATAATGAATATGAGGATTATATAAATAATCTAATAAGTGGAAAGAGATGGCTCTCTGCTCGGTTTATAAAAAATAAATAACCTATTGTTCACCTTACATCCCTTACTCCAAGCTTCTATTCATGTAAAGCGGTGGTCAATGATGCAAGACGTCCTTCTTAAAAAATGGGTACATTCCTGCCTGATAAATATTACATGTATGCTTACAATAAAACAATACTTAAGATTGTTTAGATTAATGATTTCTGAGATCACTTGTTGGCTTGCTAAGTTTCCCTGTTCAACCTGTATAAAAACTTCATGAAACCTTCAGTAAATTGCAGAAGCATATTCAACTTAGAGTGTGTCTCTCTGCAATTTCCTCGCCAAATCCCGAGTTCTACTTGAGCCTTCGCCCTTGTTCTCCCTCGGTCCTGATATCCCCGAGAGTCAGTCCGCGGCAGTTATATGCTCTGAACATTTCCTATTGAAACCGAAGATGAATTCAAATGGCTAGAACTGGGTCAATACTGAGAATGTTTCCTATTGAAAACTGTGTACAATAAACAATTCTCTTTCAAAAGTAGGAGCGAATTCAATGTTCTATGATCGTATTGTGTAGGAAGCTTAATTCCCGTCGTAAAGTGAGCTTAACTGACAGTTTCATTCACCGGTTATCTGGTAAGATCAGTTGTTATTGACAAATCCCAAGGAATTCAAAGAGTAGGACATCTTGGATTCTTTCGTTTCTCATTGAAAACTCATCAAGAATGTCATGTTGTTCTGTCCTATTCTCTACTGTAAACCAATCTGCTTTCCTAACTAAGCCTGTATTCAATGTTGCATAGTCCTGATTTCTAAGTGAATATTTCTCAATGAATAGTAACGTTCAATTCAACGTTCCGTAAACCTGTTCTCTAGGAAGAACTTATCCCCTGGAAAACTAAGAGTGAAGGCAATGTGCGATTAGCCGATTATGTACTAGCATTATTTACTAATGAAAGCTAACTGTGAACTGAAAAGATTAGAAGCTGCTTCAATACCAACCTAGGTTGTGCAAGAACACTAACAGAGAAGTTCGAGTTCTGTAATTAAATTGTGTATAATATTGAATTACCCTTTGAAACCTATCCTTTAATTAAAAGATGTGTAGACCCGCTGTTTGAAATGAACTTTTCTAACTGAAGACTAACCACGAATTCAATGTTGTGTAATTTCATTACAGGCAACTTTCTAATGGTAATCTAAGAGTGTTTTCATATTTAGATCAGAAGTTATATGCTCAGAACATTTCCTATTGTAAAGGATGATGAATTCAAATGGCTAGAACTGTGTGAATACTGAGACTGTTTCCTGTTGAAAACTGTGTACAATAAACAATTCTCTTTCATAAGTAGTAGCGAATTCAACGTTCTATGATCGTATTGTGTAGGAAGCTCAATTACCGTCTTAAAGTAAGCGTAATTGACAGTTTCATTGACCAGTTATCTGGTAGGATCAGTTGCTATTGAAAAATCCCAAGGAATTCAAAGAGTAGGACATCATGGATTCTTTCGTTTCTCATTGAAAACTCATCGTGAATGTCATGTTGTTCTGTCCTTTTCTCTATTGTAAACAAATACGCTTTCCTATCTAAGCCTGTATTCAGTGTTGCATAGTCCTGTTTTCTAAGTGAACATTTCTCAATGAATAGTAACATTCATTTCAAAATTGCGTAAACCTGTTGTCTAGGAAGAACTTATCGGCTGGGAAAGTAAGACTGAATGCAATGTGCTATTAGCTGGTTATGTACTAGCATCATTTACTAATGAAAACTAACCGTGAACTGAAAAGATTTGAAGCTGTTTCAATACAAACATAGGTTGTGCAAGAAAACTAACAGAGAAAGTCGAGTTATGTAATTCATTTGTGTATAATATTTAATTGCCCTTGGAAATCTATCCCTGAATACAAAGTTTGGTAGTCCCATTGTTTGAAATGAACGTTTCTCACTGATGACTAACTGGGAATTCAATGTTCTCTAATTTCATTACAGGGAACATTCCAATGGTATTCTAAGATTGTTTTCAAACCTCGATCAGAAGTTATATGCTCGGAGCATTTCCTATTGAAATCGAGGATAAATTCAAAGGTGTAGAACTGTGTGAATACTGAGAATGTTTCCTGTTGAAAACTGTGTACGATAAACAATTCTCTTTCAAAAGTAGTAGCAAATTCAATGTTCAATGATCGTATTGTGTAGGAAGCTCAATTTTCGTCTTAAAGTAAGCATAATTGACAGTTTCATTCAATGGTTATCTGGTAGGATCAGTTGCTATTGAAAAATCCCAAGGAATTCAAAGACTAGGACATCTTGGATTCTTTAGTTTCTCATAGAAATCTCATCGTGAATGTCTTGTTGTTCTGTCCTTTTCTGTACTGTAAAAAAATCCACTTTCCTAACTAAGCCTGTATTTAATGTTGCGTAGTCCTATTTTCTACGTGAACATTTCCCAATGAATAGTAATATTCAATTGAACGTTCCATAAACCTGTTGTCTAGGAAGAACTAATCCCCTGGAAAACTAAGAGTGAATGCAATGAGCTATTAGCCGATTATGTACTAGATCATTAACTAATGAAAGGTAACTGTGAAGTGATCGGATTAGAAGCTGCTTCCATACCAACCTAGTGTGTGCAAGACAATTAACAGAGACGTTCGAGTTCTGTAATTAAATTGTGTATAATATTGAATTACCCTTTGAAATCTATCCTTGAATTCAATGATTTGTAGTCACGCTGTTTGAAATGAACGTTTATCACTGAAGACTAACAGAGAATTCAATGTTAAGTAATTTCATTACAGACAACATTCCAATGGTAATCTAGGATTGATTTCAAATTCTATCAGAGGATATATGCTGGGAACATTTCCTGCTGAAAACGAACATGAATTCAAAGGGCTAAAACTGTGAGAATACTGAGAATGTTTCCTGTTGAAAACTGTGTACAATAAACAATGCTCTTTCAAAAGTAGGAGTGAATTCAACGTTCTATGATCATATTGTGTAGGAAGCTCAATTCCCCTCTTAAAGTTAGCGTAATTGACAATTTCATTCATGGGTTATCTGGTAGGATCAGTTGTGATTGAAAAATCCCAAGGAATTCAAATGTTGCGTAGTCCTGTTTTCTACATGAACATTTCCCAATGAATAATAATGTTCAATTCAACGTTGTGTAAACCTGTTGTCTAGGAAGAACTTATCCGATGAGAAACTAAGAGTGAATGCAATGTGCTATTAGCTGGTTATGTACTAGCATCATTTACTAATGAAAACTAACCATGAACTGAAAAGATTAGAAGCTGCTTCAATATCAACATAGGTTGTGCAAGAAAACTTACAGAGAAAGTCGAGTTCGGTAATTCAATTGTGTATAATATTCAATTGCCCCTTGAAATCTATCCCTGAATACAGAGTTCTGTAGTCCCATTGTTTGAAATGAATGTTTCTCACTGAAGAGTAACCGCGAATTCAATGTGCGGTAATTTCATTAAAGACAACATTCCAATGGTAATTTAAGATTGTTTTCAAAGTTTGATCAGAAGTTATATGCTCAGAACATTTCCTATTGAAAACGAAGATGAATTCAAAGGGCTAGAACTGTGTGAATACTGAGAATGTTTCCTGTTGAAAACTGTGTACAATAAACAATGCTCTTTCAAAAGTGGGAGTGAATTCAACTTTCTATGATAGTATTGTGTAGGAAGCTCATTTCCCGTCTTAAAGTAAGCGTAATTGACAGTTTCATTCAATGGTTATCTGGTAGGATTAGTTGCTATTGAAAAATCCCAAGGAATTCAAAGAGTAGTACATCTTGGATTCTTTCGTTTCTCATTGAAAACTCATCGTGAATGTCATGTTGTTCTGTCCTGTTCTCTACTGTAAACCAATCCGCTTTCCTAACTAAGCCTGTATTCAATGTTACGTAGTCCTGTTTTTTGAATGAACATTTCTCAATGAATAGTAACGTTCAATTCAACATTCCCTAAACCTGTTGTCTAGGAAGAACTTATCCCCTGGAAAACTAAGAGTAAATGCAATGTGCTATTAGCCGATTATGTACTAGCATCATTTACTAATGAAAGCTAAATGTGAACTGAAAAGATTAGAAGCTGCTTCAATACCTACCTAGGTTGTGCAAGAAAACTAACAGAGAAGTTAAAGTTCTGTAATGAAATTGTGTATAATATTGAATTACCCTTTGTAATCTATCCTTGATTTCAAAGTTCTGTAGTCCTGCTGTTTGAAATGAATGTTTATCACTGAAGACCAACCGCGAATTCAATGTTCTGTAATTTCATTACAGACAACATTCCAATGGTAATCAAAGATTGTTTTCAATGTTCGATCAGAAGTTATATGTTCAGAACATTTCCTAATGAAAACGAAGATGAATTCAAAGGGCTAGAACTGTGTGAATACTGAGAATGTTTCCTGTTGATAACTGTACAATAAACAATTCTCTTTCAAAAGTAGGAGCGAATTCAACGTTCTATGATTGTATTGTGTAGGAAGCTCAATTCCCATCTTAAAGTAAGCGTAATTGACAGTTTCACTCACCGGTTATCTGGTAGGATCAGTTGCTATTGAAAAATCCCAAGGAATTCAAAGAGTAGGACATCTTGGATTCCTTCGTTTCTCATTGAAAACTCATCGTGAATGTCATGTTGTTCTGTCCTGTTCTCTACTGTAAACCAATCCGCTTTCCTAACTAAGCCTGTATTCAATGTTGCATAGTCCTGTTTTCTAAGTCAACATTTCTCAAGGAATAGTAATGTTCAATTCAACGTTCCGTAAACCTGTTATCTAGGAAGAACTGATCCCCTGGAAAACTAATGTGAATGCAATGTGCTATTAGCCGATTATGTACTAGCATCCTTTACTAATGAAAGCTAACTGTGAACTGAAAAGATTAGAAACTGCTTCAATACCAACCTAGGTAGTGCAAGAAAACTAAAGAGAAGTTCGAGTTCTGTAATTAAATTGTGTATAATATTGAATTTCCCTTTGAAATCTACCCTTGAATTCAAAGTTCTGTAGTCTCGCTGTTTGAAATGAACGTTTATCACTGAAGAATAACCGAGAATTCAATGTTCTGTAATTTCATTTCAGACATTATTCCAATGGTAATCTTAGATTGATTTCAAAGTTTTATCAGAAGATATATGCTGGGAACATTTTCTGTTGAAAACGAACATGAATTTAAAGGGCTAGATCTGTGTGAATACTGAGAATGTTTCCTGGTGAAAACTGTGTACAATAAACAATGCTCTTTCAAAAGTGGGAGTGAATTCAACTTTCTATGATAGTATTGTGTAGGAAGCTCATTTCCCGTCTTAAAGTAAGCATAATTGACAGTTTCATTCAATGGTTATCTGGTAGGATTATTTGCTATTGAAAAATCCCAAGGAATTCAAAGAGTAGGACATCTTGGATTCTTTCGTTTCTCATTGAAAACTCATCGTGAATGTCATGTTGTTCTGTCCTGTTCTCTACTGTAAACCAATCCGCTTTCCTAACTAAGCCTGTATTCAGTGTTATGTAGTCCTGTTTTGTGAATGAACATTTCTCAATGAATAGTAACGTTCAATTCAACATTCCCTAAACCTGTTGTCTAGGAAGAACTTATCCCCTGGAAAACTAAGAGTGAATGCAATGTGCTATTAGCCGATTATGTACTAGCATCATTTACTAATGAAAGCTAACTGTGAACTGAAAAGATTAGAAGCTGCTTCAATACCTACCTAGGTTGTGCAAGAAAACTAACAGAGAAGTTCGAGTTCTGTAATGAAATTGTGTATAATATTGAATTACCCTGTGAAATCTATCCTTGAATTCAAAGTTCTGTAGTCCCGCTTTTTGAAATGAACGTTTATCACTGAAGACTAACAGCGAATTCAATGTTCTTTGATTTCATTACAGACAACATTCCAATGGTAATGTTAGATTGATTTCAAAGTTCTATCAGAGTATATATGCTGGGAACATTTCCTGTTGAAATCGTACATGAATTCAAAGGGTGAAACTGTGAGAATACTGAGAATGTTTCCCGTTGACAACTGCGTACAATAAACAATTCTCTTTCAAAAGTAGGAGTGAACTCAATGTTGTACGATCGTATTGTGTAGGAAGCTCAATTCCCGTCTTAAAGTAAGTGTAATTGACAGTTTCATTCACCGGTTATCTGGTAGGATCAGTTGTTATTGGAAAATCCCAAGGAATTCAAAGAGTAGGACATCTTGGATTCTTTCATTTCTCATTGAAAACTCACCGTGAATGTCATGTTGTTCTGTACTGTTCTCTGGTGTAAAGAAATCCGCTTTCCTTAGTAAGCCTGCATTTAATGTTGCATAGTCCTGTTTTTTACGTGAACATTTCCCAATGAATAGTAATGTACAATTCAACGTTGCATAAACCTGTTGTCTAGGAAGAACTTATCCTCTGGGAAACTAAGAGTGAATGCAATGTGCTATTAGCTGGTTATGTACTAGCATCATTTACTAATGAAAACTAACCCTGAACTGAAAAGATTAGAAGCTGTTTCAATACAAACATAGGTTGTGCAAGAAAACTAACAGAGAAAGTCGAGTTATGTAATTCAATTGTGTATAATATTTAATTGCCCTTGGAAATCTATCCCTGAATACAAAGATTGGTAGTCCCGTTCTTTGAAAAGAACGTTTCTCACTGAAGACTAACCGCGAATTCAAATTTCTGTAATTTCATTACAGGCAACATTCCAATGGTAATCAAAATTTGTTTTCAAACTTCGATCAGAGGTTATGTGCTCAGAAAATATCATATTGAAGATGAAGAAGAATTCAAAGGGCTAGAACTGTGTGAATACTGAGAATGTTTCCTGTTGAAAACTATATACAATAAACAATTCTCTTTCAAAAGTAGGAGCGAATTCAACGTTCTATGATCGTTCTGTGTACGAAGCTCTATTCCCGTCTTAAAGAAAGCGTAATTGACAGTTCCCTTCACTGGTTATCTGGTAGGATCAGTTGCTATTGAAAAATCCCAAGGAATTCAAAGAGTAGGACATCTTGGATTGTTTCGTTTCTCATTGAAAACTCATCATGAATGTCATGTTGTTCTGTCCTGTTCTGTACTGTAAACAAATCCGCTTTCCTAACTAAGCCTGTATTTAATGTTGCGTAGTCCTATTTTGTACGTGAACATTTCCCAATGAATAGTAATATTCAATTGAATGTTCCGTAAACCTGTTGTCTAGGAAGAACTAATCCCCTGGAAAACTAAGAGTGAATGCAATGTGCTATTAGCCGATTATGTACTAGCATCATTTACTAATGAAAGGTAACTGTGAATTGAAAGGATTAGATGGTGCTTCAATACCAACCTAGGTTGTGCAAGAAAACTAACAGAGATGTTCGAGTTCTGTAATTATATTGTGTATAATACTCAATCACCCTTTGAAATCTATCCTTGAATTCAATGTTTTGCTGTCCCGCTGTTTGAAATGAACGTTTATCACTGAAGTCTAACAGCGAATTCAATGTTCTGTAATTTCATTACAGACAACATTACAATGGTAATTTTAGATTGATTTCAAAGTTCTTTCAGAGGATATATGCTGGGAACATTTCCTGTTGAAAACGAACATGAATTCAAAGGGCTAAAACTGTGAGAATACTGAGAATGTTTCCCATTGAAATCTGTGTACAATAAACAATTCTCTTTCAAAAGTAGGATCGAATTAAACGTTCTATAATCGTATTGTGTTGGAAGCTCAATCCCCCTGTTTAAGTAAGCGTAATTGACAGATTCATTCACCGGTTATCTGGTAGGATCAGTTGCTATTGAAAAATCCCAAGGAATTCAAAGGGTAGGACATCTTGGTTTCTTTCGTTTCTCATTGAAAACTCATCGTGAATGTCATGTTGTTCTGTCCTATTCTCTACTGTAAACAAATCCGCTTTCCTAAATAAGCGTGTTTTTAATGTTGCGTAGTCCTGTTTTCTACGTGAACATTTCCCAATGAATAGTAATGTTCAATTCAACGTTGTGTAAACCTGTAGTCTAGGAAGAACTTATCCGCTGAGAAACTAAGAGTGAATGCAATGTGCTATTAGCCGGTTATGTACTAGCATCATTTACTAATAAAAACTAACCATGAACTGAAAAGATTAGAAGCTGCTTCAATATCAACATAGGTTGTGCAAGAAAACTTACAGAGAAAGTCGAGTTCGGTAATTCAATTGTGAATAATATTCAATTACCCTTTGAAATCTATCCCTGAATACAAAGTTCTGTAGCCCATTGTTTGAAATGAATGTTTCTAACTGAAGATTGTTTTCGAAGTTCGGTCAGAAGTTATATGCTCGGAACATTTCCTATTGAAAACGAAGTTGAATTCAAAGGACTAGAACTGTGTGAATACTGACAATGTTTCCTGTTGAAAACTGTATACAATAATCAATTCTCTTTCAAAAGTAGGAGCTATTTCAACGTTCTATGATCGTATTGGCTAGGAAGCTCAATTCCCGTCTTAAAGTAAGCATAATTGACAGTTTCATTCACCTGTTATCTGGTAGAATCCATTGCTAATGAAAAATCCCAAAGAATTCAAAGAGTAGGACATCTTGGATTCTTTCGTTTCTCATTGAAAACTCATCATGAATGTCATGTTGTTCTGTCCCGTTCTCTACTGTAAAGCAATCCGCTTTCCTAATTAAGCCTGTATTCAAAGTTCTGTAGTAGTGTTTTCCATGTGAACATTTCTCAATGAATAGTATTGTTCAATTTAACGGTCCGTAAATGTGTTTTCTAGGAAGAACTTATCTCCTGGAAAATTAAGAGTGAATGCAATGTGGTATTACCTGATTATGTACTAGCATCATTTACTAATGAAAGCTAACTTTGAACTGAAAAGATTAAAAGCTGCTTCAATACCAACATAGGTTGTGCAAGAAAACTAACAGAGAAGTTCGAGTTCTGTAATAAAATTGTGTATAACATTGAATTACCCTTTGTAATCTATCCTTGATTTCAAAGTTCTGTAGTCCTGCTGTTTGAAATGAATGTTTATCACTGAAGACTAACCGCGAATTCAATGTTCTGTAATTTCATTACAGACAACATTCCAATGGTAATCTAAGATTGGTTTCAAAGTTCAATCAGAAGTTATATGCTCAGAACATTTCCTATTGAAAAGGAAGATGAATTCAAAGGGCTAGAACTGTGTGCATACTGAGAATGTTTCCTGTTGAAAACTGTGTACAATAAATAATTCTCTTTGAAAAGTAGGGGCGAATTCAACGTTCTATGATCGTATTGTGTAGGAAGCTCAAATCCTGTCTTAACGTGCTACGTCCACAGCGACCTTGCCTGTGTAGCAAACAGAGATGCTTCTGTACTGGAAGAGAGCTGAGGACAGAGGGCCAGCACTCCTCGGAGGGATGCCCCCGGTGACCCCTTGGCAGTCAGTTACTGTAATGGTTCCTGCTGCCCATGAAGTCACGACGACCTGATTACTGGTGCCAATGAGCTGTTTTCTGCACTCTGTTTCTTTCCTTCTCCCTTCTAGTTGTTTGTCAAAGAACAGCTAGTTTCTACGCTATGCTTACTATTAATCATGCACACAATCAAAGTAACAATTTGAGTATTGAATGTGCCCCTGCTATGATTAGGGCAATGGAGGAAATACATAACTCTACTAGGAATAAAAAATTAACTCTAAAACAGTTTTTAGATGGTGTAGAGTAGACACAGCTTATGATGTTTTAGAACAATACTGATCCTGAGAAAGTGAAAGTAGAAATGTTAATCGGTATTGTTCATTACAAGTATGACAGTTCTACAGATAAGGAGTTGTAAAACTTAGGCTTTCCCACCAGGAAACTTCCTGGGGGGTATGTTCAGTACTTGATCAAGGGCTGATAGTAGACTCCCAGAGCTGGGAACTACCTAGATCCACTCCCCTATGAGGGAGGATATGATGAATTCGGTAATAGATGAATGAATTATGAAGGAAAAAGGAGGCTATGGCATTCTCTTCCATTTATGAAATACTTAGCAAAGACAAGTAAGCCTTGGTGCTTATACTCTAGACAAGAAAGAAAAGAATTCCTGGAAAACATTAAACCAGCCTTAAAATATTGGTGGTCTTTGGGATAGAAACACTTTTATAATGAATATGAGGATTATATAAATAATCTTATAAGTGGAAAGAGATGGCTCTCTGCTCGGTTTATAAAAAATAAATAACCTATTGTTCACCTTACATCCCTTACCCCAAGCTTCTATTCATGTAAAGCTGTGGTCAATGATGCAAGACGTCCTTCTCAAAAAATGGGTACAGTTCCTGCCTGATCAACATTACATGTATGCTTACAATAGAACAATATTGTTTAGATTAATGATTTCTGAAATCACTTGTTGGCTTGCTATGTTTCCCTGTTCAATCATTATAAAACCTTCATGAAACCTTCAGTAAATTGCAGCAGCATATTCTACCTAGAGTGTGTCTGTCTGTCATTTCCTCGCCGAATCCCGCGTTCTCCTTGAGCCTTCGCCCTTGTTCTCCCTCGGTCCTGATCTCCCCGAGAGTCAGTCCGCGGCATTAAAGTAAGCTTAATTGAAAGTTTCATTCACCGGTTATCTGGTAGGATCAATTGCGATTGAAAAGTCCCAAGGAATTCAAAGAGTAGGACATCTTGGATTCTTTCGTTTCTCATTGAAAACTCATCCTGAATGTAATGTTGTTCTGTCCTGTTCTCTACTGTAAACCAATCCGCTTTCCTAACTAAGCCTGTATTTAATATTGCGTAGTCCTGTTTTGTACGTGAACATTTTCCAATGAATAGTAATGTTCAATTCAACGTAGCATAAACCTGTTGTCTAGGAAGAACTTATCCGCTGGAAAACTAAGAGTGAATGCAATGTGCTATTAGCCGGTTATGTACTAGCATCATTTACTAATGAAAACTAAAAGTGAACTGAAAAGATTAGAAGCTGCTTCAATACCAACCTAGGTTGTGCATGAAAACTAAGAGAGAATGTCGAGTTCTTTAATTCAATTGTGTATAATATTCAATTGCCCTTTGAAATCTATCTCTGAATACAAAGTTCTGTAGTCCCGTTGTTTGATATGAACGTTTATCACTGAACACTGACCGCGAATTCAATGTTCTGCAATTTCATTACAGACAACATTCCAATGGTAATCTAAGATTGTTTTCAAAGTTCGATCAGAAGTTATATGTTCGGGACATTTCCTATTGAAAAAAAAGATGAATTCAAAGGGCTAAAACCGTGTGAATACTGAGAAAGTTTCCTGTTGAAAACTGTATACAATAAACAATTCTCTTTCAAAACTAGGAGCGAATTCAACGCTCTATGATCGTATTGTGTAGGAAGCTGAACTCCCGTATTAAAGTAAGCATAATTGAGAGTTTCATTCACCGGTTATCTGGTAGGATCAGTTGCTATTGAAGAATCTCAAGGAATTCAAAGGGTAGGACTTCTTGGATTCTTTAGTTTCTCATTGAAAACTCATCGTGAATGTCATGTTGTTCTGTCCTGTTCTCTACTGTAAACATATCCATTTCCAAACTAAGCCTGCATTTAATGTTGCATAGTCCTGTTTTCTACGTGAACATTTCCCAGTGAATAGTAATGTTCAATTCAACGTTGCGTAAACCTGTTGTCTAGGATGAACTTATCCGCTGGAAAACTAAGAGTGAATGCAATGTGCTATTAGCCGGTTATGACCTAGGATCATTTACTGATGAAAACTAACCATGAACTGAAAAGATTAGAAGGTGCTTCAATACCAACATAGGTTGTGCAAGCAAACTAACAGAGAAAGTCGAGTTCTGCAATTCAATTGTGTATAATATTCACTGCCCTTTGAAATCTATCACTGAATACACAGTTCTGTAGTCCCATTGTTTGAAATGAAAGTTTCTCACTGAAGACTAACCGCAAATTCAATGTTCTGTAATTTCATTACAGACAACATTCCAATGGTAATCAAAGATTGTTTTCAATGTTCGATCAGAAATGATATGCTCAGAACATTTCCTATTGAAAACGAAGATGAATTCAAAGGGCTAGAACTGCGTGAATACTGAGAATGTTTCCTGTTGAAAACTGTGTACAATAAACAATTCACTTTCAAAAGTAGTAGCGAATTCAATGTTCTATGAATGTATTGTGTAGGAAGCTTAATTCCCGTCTTGAAGTGAGCCTAACTGACTGTTTCATTCACCAGTTATCTGGTAGGATCAGTTGTTATTGACAAATACCAAGGAATTCAAAGAGTAGTACATCTTGGAATCTTCGTTCTCATTGAAAAATCATCATGAATGTCATGTTGTTCTGTCCTGTTCTCTACTGTAAACCAATCTGCTTTCCTACCTAAACCTGTATTCAATGATGCATAGTCCTGTTTTATAAGGGAACATTTCTCAATGAATAGTAACGTTCAATTCAACGTTCTGTAAACCTTTTTTCTAGTTAGAACTTATCCCCTGGAAAAGTAAGAGAGAATGCAATGTGTTATTAGCTGATTGTGTACTAGCCTCATTTACTAATGAAAGCTAACTGTGAACTGAAAAGATTAGAAGCTGCTTCAAAACCAACCTAGGTTGTGCAAGAAAACTAACAGAGAAGTTCAGGTTCTGTAATAAAATTGTGTATAGCATTGAATTACCCTTTGTAATCTATCCTTGATTTCAAAATTCTGCAGTCCCGCTGTTTGAAATGAACATTTATCACTGAAGACTAATCGCGAATTCAATGTACTGTAATTTCATTACAGACAACATTCCAATGGTAATCTAAGATTGTTTTCAAAGTTCGATCAGAAGTTATATGCTCGGAACATTTCCTATTGAAAACGAAGATGAATTCACAGGGCCAGAACTATGTGAATACTGAGAATGTTTCCTGTTGAAAACTGTGTACAAAAAACAAATCTCTTTGAAAAGTAGGGGCGAATTCAACGTTCTATGATCGTATTGTGTAGGAATCTCAATTCCAATCTTTAAGTAAGCGTAATTGACAGTTTCATTCACCGGTTATCTGGTAAGATCACTTGCTATTGAAGAATCCCAAGGAATTCAAAGAGTAAGACATCTTGGATTCTTTCGTTTCTCATTGAAAACTCATCGTGAATGTCATGTTGTTCTGTCCTGTTCTCTACTCTATACCAATCTGCTTTCCTAACTAAGCCTGTGTTTAATGTTGCATAGTCCTGCTCTCCACGTGAACATTTCCCAATGAATAGTAATGTGCAATTCAACGTAGCGTAAACCTGTTGTCTAGGAAGAACTGATCCGCTGGAAAAGTAAGAGTGAATGCAGTGTGGTATTAGCCGGTTATGTACTAGCAACATTTACTAATGAAAACTAACCGTGAACTGAAAAGATTAGAAGCTGCTTCAATACCAACCTAGGTTGTGCATGAAAACTAACAGAGAAAGTCGAGTTCTTTAATTCAATTGTGTATAATATTTAATTGCCCTTTGAAATCTAACCCTGAATACAAAGTTCTGTAGTCCCATTGTTTGAAATGAACGTTTCTCACTGAAGACTAACCGCGAATTCAATGTTCTGTAATTTCTTTACAGACAACATTCCAATGGTAATCAAAGATTGTTTTCAAAGTTCGATCAGAAGTTACATGCTCGGAACATTTCCTATTGAAAACGAACATGAATTCAATGGGCTAGAACTTTGTGAGTACTGTGAATGTTTCCTATTGAAAACTGTATACAATAAACAATTCTCTTTCAAAAGTAGGAGCGAATTCAACGTTCTATTATCATATTGTGTAGGAAGCTGAACTACCGTATTAAAGTAAACGTAATTGACAGTTTCATTCAATGGTTATCTGGTAGGATCTGTTGCTATTGAAATATCCCAAGGAATTCAAAGAGTAGAACATCTTGGATTCTATCATTTCCACTGAAAACTCATCCTGAATGTCATGTTGTTCTGTCCTGTTCTCTACTGTAAACAAATCTGCTTTCATAACTAAGCCTGTATTCAATGTTGCATAGTCCTGTTTTCTAAGTTTACATTTCTCAATGAATAGTAACGTTCAAATCAACGTTCCGTAAACCTTTTGTCTAGTTAGAACGTATCCCCTGGAAAACTAAGAGTGAATGCAATGTGCTATTAGCCGATTATGTACTAGCATCATTTACTAATGAAAGCTAACTGTGAACTGAAAAGAGTAGAAGCTGCTTCAATACCAACTTAGGTTGTAGAAGAAAACTAACAGAGAAGTTCGAGTTCTTTAATTCAACTGTGCATAATATTGAATTTCCCTTTGATATCTATCCTTGAATTCAAACTTCTGTAGTCCCGCTGATTGAAATGAACCTTTATCACTGAACACTAACCGCAAATTCAATGTTCTATAATTTCATTACAGACATTTCCTTGGTAATGTAAGATTGTTTTCAAATTTCGATCAGAAGTTATATGCTCAGAACATTTCCCATTGAAAATGAAGATGAATTCAAAGGGCTAGAACTGTGTGAATACTAGGAATGTTTCCTGTTGAAAACTGTGTACAATAAACAATTCTCTTTCAAGAGTAGGAGCGAATTCAACGTTCTATGATCGTATTGTGGAGGAAAATCAATTCCCGTCTTAAATTAAGCATAATTGACAGTTTCATTCAGCGGTTATCTGGTTGGACCAGTGGCTATTGAAAAATCCCAAGGAATTCAAAGAGTAGGACATCTTGGATTCTTTAGTATCTCATAGAAAACTCATCGTGAATGTCATGTTGTTCTGTCCTGTTCTCTACTGTAAACAAATCCGCTTTCCTAAGTAAGCCTGTATTTAATGTTGCGTAGTCCTGTTAACTACGTGAACATTTCTCAGTGAATAGTAATGTTAAATTCAACGTTGCATAAACCTGTTGTCTAGGATGAACTTATCCGCTGGAAAACTAAGAGTGAATGCAATGTGTTATTAGCCGGTTATGTCCTAGCATCATTTACTAATGAAAACTAACCATGAACTGAAAAGATTGGAAGCTGCTTCAATACTAACCTAGGTTGTGCAAGAAAACTAACAGAAAAAGTCAAGTTCTTTAATTCAATTGCATATAATATTCATTGCCTTTGAAATCTATCCTTGAATTCAATATATCTAGTCCCGCTGCTTGAAATGAACATTTCTCACTGAAGACTAACCGCGAATGCAATGTTCTGTAATGTCAATACAGGCAGCATTCCAATGGTAATCTAAGATTGTTTTCAAAGTTCGATCAGAAGTTATATGCTCGGAACATTTCCTATTGAAAATGAAGATGAATTCAGAGGGCTAGAACTGTGTGAATACTGAGAATGTTTCCTGTTGAAAACTGTGTACAATAAACAATTCTCTTTCAAAAGTAGGAGCGAATTCAACGTTCTATGATTGTATTGTGTAGGAAGCTCAATTCCCGTCTTAAAGTAAGCGTAATTGACAGTTTCATTCACCGGTTATCTGGTTGGACCAGCTGCTATTGAAATATCCCAAAGAATTCAAAGAGTAGGACATCTTGGATTCTTTCGTTTCTCTTGAAAACTCATCGTGAATGTCATGTTGTTCTGTCCTGTTCTCTACTCTAAACAAATCCGCTTTCCTAACTAAGCCTGTATTTAATGCTGTATAGTCCTGTTTTCTACGTGAACATTTCAAAATGAATAGTAATGTTCAATACCACGTCGCATAAACCTGTTGTCTATGATACCGTTATCCGCTGGAAAACTAAGAGTGAATGCAATGTGCTATTAGCCGGTTATGTCCTAGCATCATTTACTAATGAAAAATAACCATGAACTGAAAAGATTAGAAGCTGTTTCAATACCAACATAGGTTGTGTAAGCAAACTAACAGAGAAAGTCGATTTCTGCAATTCAGTTGTGTATAATATTCATTGTCCTTTGAAATCTATCACTGAATACAAAGTTCTGTGGTCCCATTGTTTGAAATGAACGTTTCTAACTGAAGACTAACCGCGAATTCAATGTTCTGTAATTTCATTACAGACAACATTCCAATGGCAATCTAAGTTTGTTTTCAAAGTACGATCAGAAGTTATATGCTCGGAACATTTTCTATTGAAAACGAAGATGAATTCAGTGGCTAGAGCTGTGTGAATACTGTGAAGGTTTCCTGTTGAAAACTGTGTACAATAAACAATTCTCTTCCACAAGTAGGAGCAAATTCAACGTTCTATGATCGTATTGTGTAGGAAGCTCAAATCCCGTCGTAAAGTAAGGGTAATTGACAGTTTCATTCACCGGTTATATGGTTGAATCACTTGCGATTGAAAAGTCCCAAGGAATTCAAAGAGTAGGATATCTTGGATTCTTTCGTTTCTCATTGAAAACTCATCGTGAATGTCATGTTTTTCTGTCCGGTTCTCTACTGTAAACCAATCCGCTTTCCTAAGTAAACCTGTATTCAATGTTGCCTAGTCCTGATTTCTAAGTGAACATTTCTCAATGAATAGTAACGTTCAATTCAACGTTCTGTAAACCTTTTGTCTAGTTAGAACTTTTCCCCTGGAAAACTAAGAGTGAATGCAATGTGGTATTAGCCGATTATGTACTAGCATCATTTACTAGTGAAAGCTAACTGTGAACTGGAAAGATTAGAAGCTGCTTCAATACCAACCTAGGTTGTGCATGACAACTAACAGAGAAGTTTGAGTTCTGTAATTAAATTGTGTATAATATTGAATTACCCTTTGAAATCTATCCTTGAATTCAAAATTCTGTAGTCTCGCTTTTTGAAATGAACATTTCTCACTGAAGACTAACCACAAATTCAATGTTCTGTAATTTCATTACAGACAACATTCCAATGGTAATGTAACATTGTTTTCAAAGTTCGATCAGAAGACATATGCTCGGAACATTTCCTATTGAAAACGAGGATGAATTCAAAGGGCTAGAACTATGTGAATACTAGGAATGTTTCCTGTTGAAAACTGTGTAAAATAAACAATTCTCTTTCAAAAGTAGGAGTGAATTCAAAGTTCAATGATCTTATTGTGTAGGAAGCTCAATTCCCATCTTCAAGTGAGCGTAATTGACAGTGTCATTCACCGGTTATCTGGTAGGACCAGTTGCTTTTGAAAAATCCCAAGGAATTCAAAGAGTAGGACATCTTGGATTCCTTCATTTCTCATTGAACACTCATCGTGAATGTCATGTTGTGTCCTGTTCTCTATGTAAACCAATCCTCTATCATAACTAAGCCTGTATTCAATGTTGCATAGTCCTGTGTTCTAAGTAAACGTATCATAATGAATAGTAAAGTTTAATTCAACGTCCCGCAAACCTGTTGTTAAGGAAGAACTTATCTCCTGGAAAACTAAGAGTGAATGCAATGTGATATTAGGCGATTATGTACTAGCATCATTTGCTAATGAAAGCTGACTGTGAACTGAAAAGATTAGAAGCTGCTTCAGTAACAACCTAGGTTGTGCAAGAAACCTAACAGAAAAGTTCGAGTTCTGTAATTCAATTGTGTATAATATTGAATTTCCCTTTGAAAACTATCCTTGAATTCAAAGTTCTGTAGTCCCGCTGTTTGAAATCAATGTTTCTTACTGAAGACAAACCGCGAATTTAATGTTCCGTAATTTCATAACAGACAACATTCTAATGGTAATCTAAGATTGTTTTCAAAGTTCGATCAGAAGTTATATGCTCAGAACATTTCCTATTGAATACGAAGATGAATTCAAAGGGCTAGAACTGTGTGAACACTGAGAATGTTTCCTGTTAAGAACTGTGTACAATATACAATTCTCTTTTAAAAACAGGAGAGAATTCAACGTTCTATGATCGTATTGTGTAGGAAGAACAATTCGCATCTTAAAGTAAGCGTAATAGACAGTTTCATCCACCGGTTATCTGGTAGGATCAGTTGCCATTGAAAAATCCCAAGGAATTCAAAGACTAGGACATCTTGGATTCTTTCGTTTCTCATTGAAAACTCATCGTGAATGTCATGTCGTTCTGTCCTGTTCTCTGCTGTAAACCAATCTGCTTTCCTAACTAAGCCTGTATTTAATGTTGCATACTCCTGTTTTCTAAGTGAACATTTCTCAATGAATAGTAACATTCAATTCAACATTCCGTAAACCTGTTGTCTAGGAAGAACTTATCCCCTGGAAAAGTAAGAGTGAATGCAATGTACTATTAGCTGATTATTTACTAGCATCATTTACTAATGAAAGCTAATTGTGAACTGAAAAGATTAGAAGCTGCTTCAATACCAACCTAGGTTGTACAAGAAAACTAACAGAGAAGTTCGACTTCTGTAATTAAATTGTGTATAATATTGATTTACACTTTGAAATCTATCCTTGAATTCAACGTTCTGTAGTCCTGCTGTGAAATGAACGTTTCTCAAGGAAGACTAACCGCAAATTCAATGTTCTGTAATATCATGACAGACAACATTCCAATGGTAATCTATGATTGTTTTCAAAGTTCGATCAGAAGATATGTGCTCAGAACATTTCCTATTGAAAACGAAGATGAATTCAAAGGGCTAGAACTGTGTGAATACTCAGAATGTTTCCAGTTGAAAACTGTGTACAATAAACAATTCTCTTTCAAAAGTAGGAGCGTATTCAACGTTCTATGATTGTATTGTATAGGAAGCTCAAATCCCGTCTTAAAGTAAGCGTAATTGACAGTTTCATTCACCGGTTATCTGGTAGGATCAGTTGCTATTGGAAAATCCCAAGGAATTCAAAGAGTAGGACATCTTGGATTCTTTAGTTTCTCATTGAAAACCCATCGTGAATGTCATGTTGTTCTGTCCTGTTCTCTACTGTAAACCAATCCGCTTTCCTAACTAAGCCTATATTCAATGTTGCATAGCCCTGTTTTCTAAGTGAACATTTCTCAATGAATAGTAACGTTGAATTCAACGTTCCGTAAACCTGTTGTCTAGGAAGAACTTATCCCCTGGAAAACTAAGAGTGAATGCAATATGCTATTAGCCGATTATGTACTAGCATCATTTACTAATGAAAGCTAACTGTGAACTGAAAAGATTAGAAGCTGCTTCAATACCAACCTAGGTTGTGCAAGAAAACTAAGAGAGAAGTTCGAGTTCTGTAATTCAATTGTGTATAATATTGAATTACCCTTTGAAATCTATCCTTGAATTCAAAGTTCTGTAGTCCTGCTGTTTGAAATGAACGTTTACAACTGAAGACTAACAGCGAATTCAATGTTCTAATTTCATTACAGACAACATTCCAATAGTAATCTAAGATTGTTTTCAAAGTTCGATCAGAAGTTATATTTTCAGAACATTTCCTATTGAATACGAAGATGATTTCAAAGGGCTAGAAATATGTGAATACTGAGAATGTTTCCTGTTTAAAGCTGTGTACAATAGACAATTCTCTTTCAAAATAGGAGCGAATTCAACGTTCTATGATCTTATTGTGTAGGAAGCTCAGTTCCCGTGTTAAAGTAAGCGTAATTGACAGTTTCATTCACCGGTTATCTGGTAGGACCAGTTGCTTTTGAAAAATCCCAAGGAATTCAAAGAGTAGGATATCTTGCATTCTTTCGTTTCTCATTGAAAACTCATCGTGAATGTCATGTTGTTCTGTACTGTTCTCTACTGTAAACCAGTCTGCTTTCCTACCTAAGCCTGTATTCAATGTTGCATAGTCCTGTATTCTTTTTTTAATTTTTATTAACATTTTCCATGATTATAAAATATATCCCATGGTAATTCCCTCCATCCCCACCCCCACACTTTCCCATTTGAAATTCCATTCTCCATCATATTACCTCCCCGTTACAATCATTGTAATTACATATATACAATATCAACCTATTAAGTATCCTCCTCCCTTCCTTTCTCGACCCGTTATGTCTCCTTTCAACTTACTGGCCTCTGCTACTAAGTATTTTCATTCTCACGCAGAACCCCAGTCATCTGTAGCTAGGATCCCCATATGAGAGAGAACATGTGGCGCTTGGCATTCTGGGCCTGGGTTACCTGACTTAGTATAATACTTTCCAGGTCCATCCATTTTTCTGCAAATTTCATAACTTCATTTTTCTTTACCGCTGAGTAGAACTCCATTGTATAAATGTGCCACATCATCATCATCCATTCATCAGTTGAGGGACATCTAGGCTGGTTCCATTTCCCAGCTATTATAAATTGAGCAGCAATAAACATGGTTGAGCATGTACTTCTAAGGAAATGAGATGAGTCCTTTGGATATATGCCTAGGAGTGCTATAGCTGGTTCATATGGTTGATCAATCTCCAGCTGTTTTAGGAAACTCCACACTGTTTTCCACAATGGCTGGACCAGATTACATTCCCACCAGCAGTGCAGAAGGGTTCCTTTTTTTCCACATCCCCGCCAACATTTATGATCATTTGTTTTCATGATGGTGGCCAATCTGACAGGAGTGAGATGGAATCTCAATGTAGTTTTAATGTGCGTTTCCCTGATGACTAGTGACGTAGAACATTTTTTTAGATGCTTATATTCCATTCGTATTTCTTCCTTTGAGAACTCTCTATTTAGCTCCTTAGCCCATTTTTTGATTGGCTTGTTTGATTCCTTATTATTTAACTTTTGGAGTTCTTTGTATATCCTAGATATTAATCCTCTATCACATATATAGGTGGCGAAATTTTTCCCATTCTGTAGGTTGCCTCTTTGCTTTTTTCACTGTGTCCTTTGCGGTGCAAAATCTTTGTAATTTCATTAGGTCCCAGTGGTTAATCTGTGGTTTTATTGCCTGAGCAATTGGGGTTGTATTTAGAAAGTCTTTGCCAAGACAAATATGTTGAAGTGTTTCCCCTACTTTTTCCTCTAGCAGTTTCAAAGTTTCTGGTCTGATGTTAAGGTCTTTAATCCATTTGGTCTTAATTCTTGTGCATGGCGAGAGAGAAGAATCTATTTTCATCCTTCTGCAGATATTTATCCAGTTTTCAAAACACCATTTGCTGAAGAGGCTGTCTCTTCTCCAATGAGTATTTTTGGCATTTTTATCGAATATCAGATGGCTATAGCTACTTGGGCTTACATCTGGGTCCTCTATTCTGTTCCACTGATCTACATGTCTGTTTTTGTGCCAGTACCATGCTGTTTTTGTTACTATGGCTCTGTAGTATAGGTTAAAATCAGGTATGGTGATACCACCAGCCTCTTTTTTGTTGCTCAGTATTATTTTAGATATTCGAGGTTTTTTGTGATTCCAAATGAATTTTTGGATTGTTTTTTCTATTTCCATGATGAAAGCCTTTGGAATTTTGATAGGGATTGCATTAAATGTGTAGATTGCTTTAGGTAAGATTGCCATTTTCATGATATTGATTCTTCCAATCCAGGAACAAGGGATGTTTCTCCACTTTCTAGTGTCTTCTGCAATTTCTCGCTTGAGTGGTTTAAAGTTCTCATTGTAGAGATTCTTTACTTCCTTGGTTAGGTTTATTCCAAGGTATTTTATTTTTTTTGATGCAATTGTGAATGGGAGTGATTCTCTGATTTCATCCTCTGTGTGTTTGTTGTTAGCATATATGAAGGCTACTGATTTCTGTGTATTTATTTTGTATCCTGCTACATTGCTGTGGGTTTTGATCAGCTCTAACAGCTTACTAGTAGAGTCTTTAGGGTCCTTTATGTATAGAATCATGTCATCTGCAAATAATGATAACTTGATTTCTTCCTTTCCAATTTGTATCCCTTTTATGTGTGTCTCTAGCCTTATTGCTATGGCTAAGACTTCCAAAACTATATTAAATAGAAGTGGGGACAGTGGACACCCTTGTCTTGTTCCTGATTTTAGTGGAAAAGCTTCCAGTTTTTCCCCATTTAGTAATATGTTGGCTGTAGGCTTGTCATAAATAGCCTTTATTATATTGAGATATGTTCCTTCTATTCCCAGTCTCTGTAGTACTTTTATCATGAAGGGATGTTGGATTTTGTCAAATGCTTTCTCTGCATCTAATGAGATGATCAGGTGATTTTTGTCCTTCCACCCGTTTATGTAATGTATTACATTTATAGATTTGCGTATGTTGAACCATCCCTGCATCTCTGGGATAAAGCCTACTTGGTCAGGGTGAATGATCTTTTTGATATACCCTTGTATTCTGTTTGCCAATATTTTGTTGAGAATTTTTGCATCTATGTTCATGAGGGAGATTGGTCTGTAATTTTTTTTTTGTTCTATCTTTGCCTGGTTTTGGTATCAGGGTGATGCTGGCCTCATAGAAGGAGTTTGGTAGAATTCCTTCTTTTTCTATTTCCTGGAAAAGCTTAAGAAGCAATGGTGTTAGCTCTTCCTTAAAAGTCTGGTAAAATTCAGCAGTGAATCCATCCGGGCCTGGGCTTTTTGTAGTTGGGAGATTATTGATAACTGCTCGGATCTCCATGTTTGTTATAGGTCTATTTAAGTGATTAATCTCATTTAATTTAGGTAGGTCATATAGATCAAGGAAATCATCCATTTCTTTCAGATTTTCATACTTTGTGGAGTATATGCTTTTGTAGTATGTCCCTATGATTTTTTGAATTTCTCTGGAATCTGTTGTGATGTTGCCTTGTTCATCTCTGATTTTATTAATTTGTGTCTCTTCTCTCTTTCTTTTGGTCAGATTTGCTAAGGGTTTATCAATCTTGTTTATCCTTTCAAAGAACCAACTCTTTGTTTCATTAATTCTTTGGATTGTTTTTTTTTGTTACTATCTCATTAATTTCTGCCCTAATCTTTATTATTTCTTCCCGTTTACTGATTTTTGGTTTGCCTTGTTCTTCTTTTTCCAAGGCTTTAAGGTGAAGCATTAGGTCGTTTACTTGTGACCTTTCTAATTTCTTAATATAGGCACTTAAGGCTATAAATTTACCTCTTAGAACTGCTTTCATTGTGTCCCAGAGATTTTTATATGTTGTGTTCTCATTATCATTTGACTCTATATATTTTTTGATTTCCTTTTTGATTTCTTCATTGACCCACTCATCATTTAGTATTGTATTGTTTAGTTTCCATGATTTTGTGTATGCTCTATTGGATTTCTTGCTACTGATTTGTAGTTTAATTCCATTGTGGTCAGATAGAATGCAAGGAATTATTTCAATTTTCCTGAATTTGTTAAGATTTGCTTTGTGTCCTAATATATGGTCTATTTTAGAGAATGTTCTATGTGCTGCTGAAAACAATGTATATTCTGCAGCCTTTGGATGAAATGTCCTGTATATATCTGTTAGGTCCATTCCTTCTATGACCTCATTTAGTCCAGATGCCTCTCTGTTTATTCTTTCCCTGGATGACCTGTCAATTGATGAGAGTGGGGTGTTAAAGTCACCCACCACCACTGTGTTTGGTGTTATCTGTGACCTTAGTTCTAATAGTGTTTGTTTGACGAATTTGAGAGCCCCCATGTTAGGTGCATATATGTTTAGGATTGTAATGTCCTCCTGTTGGAGTGTGCCCTTAATCAATATAAAGTGACCTTCCTTATCTTTCTTGACTAACGTCGGCCTAAAGTCTACTGTGTCTGATATTAGGATAGCAACCCCTGCTTGTTATCTAGGCCCATTTGCTTGAAACACCGTCTTCCAACCTTTCACCCTAAGATAATGTCAATCCTTTGTAGAAAGGTGAGTTTCTTGGAGACAACAAATTGTAGGATCCTGCTTTTTAACCCAGTCTGCAATTCTATGTCTTTTCATTGGGGCATTGAGACCGTTGATATTAAGTGATATTATTGAAAGGTGTGTATTTATGTTTGCCATTTTTGTGTGTGTGTGTGTTTCTGGTTCTACCTGTGCTCTCTTCTGTTAACTGGTATTTGAGTATAGCTTGTTTTTTCTAGGTTCTTTATATGTGTGCTTTTCCTTTTGTTCAGCATGGAGGATTCTATCAAGTATTTTCTGTAGAGCTGGTTTTGTCTTCAAATACTCCTTTAACCTGCTTTTGTCATGGAATGTCTTTATTTCTCCATCTATTTGAATGGAGAACTTTGCAGGATAAAGTAACCTTGGTTGACAGTTGTTATCTTTCAGAACTTAGAATATATCACTCCAAGCCCTTCTGCTTTAAAAGTTTCTGTTGAATAATCTGCTGTAATCCTGATGGGCTTGCTTTTGTAGGTAACTTGATTTTTCTCTCTAACTGCTTTCAATATTTTTTCTTTGGTGTGGGTGTTTGGAAGTTTATTATAATATGGCGAGGAGAGGTTCTTTCTGGGTTTTGTCTGGCTGGGGTTCTAAAGGCTTCCTGTATCTGTATTGGCACCTCTTTCCCAATTGGGGGAAATTTTCCTCTATGATTTTGTTGAAGATGCCTACTATGCCTCTGGAGTGGAGTTCTTCTCCTTCTGCTATGCCCTGAATTCTTATACTGGATCTTTTCATAGTGTCCTGAATATCTTGAAATTCCCACTCATACTTTTCTATAAGTTTGTCTTTCTCTTTGTTGGACTGCATTAGGTCTGCTACCCTGTCTTCTAGCTTAGATATTCTGTCCTCTCCCTCATCCATCCTACTAGTGAGATTTTCTACAGAGTTTTTTATTTCTTTAACTGTGTTCTTCATTGCTAGTAATTCTGACCGGTTTTTCTTTATTATTTCTATTTCCCTATTTATGTCTTGTATTGCCTTCTTTATTTCATTAAATTGGTGTCCTGCCTCGTCTTTGATTCCTTTGATTTCCTCTTTGATTTCTTCTTTGATTATTTTCATGTGTTCTTTGACCTCTTTGAACATATTTATAATTATTCTTTTGAACTCTTTCTCAGGCATTTCCTCTAACTCTTTCTCACTGGAGGACATTTCTGATGCATTAATACTTTTAGGTGGATTTATATAGTTTTGTTTTTTAGTGTTTCTTGTTTTATAATTTATATATTTTTGCATCTTGGATTAAGTTAATGCTTGGATTTTCTAGCTAGCTGTGTATTCTTAGCTGTATCAATTGATTTGATGTAATATATTTTCAGGGTAGGACCTTAAGGTATTAGGTGTGGCTCTTAAGACTCTCAGAGTATCTACAAAGATGTTCTTAGGGGTTGAGTTTCCCTGCTATAGGAGTATTCAAGCAGGCTGAGTGGAATAAAATACAGGTAGAATCTAAAATTTAACGAAACACTGTACACATTCAATCAAAAACAGCCCCGAGTCTGTATGCAAGAGTAGTTATTATAATGACCAGATCCTCTATAAACAAAGAGGTTTAGATTTCTGGTCTGTTGAGGGATCCAAGTCAGCTTGTGACCAAGTGAGACCCTTCCCTGGTGCAATCCCAGTTACCTTGGGTGATTTTGGTCTCAGTCAAGTTGCTGCCTGGGTCGTCAGGCTGCTGTTCTGATTTCTGGAGCTGGGCACTTGCTTTTCCTACGGGGCAAACCGAGCTGCTGCTCCTGCCTCTGCTGCTGCCGTAGCTGCCACCACCGGAGCCACCACCGCTGCTGAAGCTGCCGCTGCCGTGTCCACTGCTGCTGCTCCCCCCGAAGTCGCTGCTGCGGGATCTGCCGCCGCTGCCACTCCTGGGTCTGCTGCTGCTGGGGCCGCTGGTAACGGTGCTGTAGCCGCTGATGTTGCTGCCAAACTCTGCTCCTGCTTGGGTCCCGCTGTCAGCCCAAGTTGGCGTGGCCGGGTCCCGGGCCGCTGCTGTGTTCGCTGGAGCTGGGTTCAGGCATTGGGGGAGGGCAGGGAGCCGCAGCTGCTCTGGTTGTCTCGCTGCTCCACGTGTTCTTCTACCTCGCGGTCTTCTCCTTTGCTGCTCCCTGCCGCTCTCCCCTGACGTTTCCCGAGTTGCGGAGTGCGCGGTGTGTGGGGAAAATCCCGCACCTGGCGTTTCCTGCGGCTTGAGCCGAGTCTGGCGGTTTTCGGCTGCCCCTCGGCCGTGGCGGTTGACTGAGCTGCCGGAGCCGCTTTTCCTGCCTGTGTGGGCTCTGGATGCTATATCACTCTTCAACTTCTCCACTGCCACTTCAATTTACTATATACCTCAGTTTTAATAAAAGTGTGTATTTTGCTGAGTTTTTTGGGTCTTTTTCCCCCCTAGGCTGCTTTTGCGTGGTACCTACGCCGCCATCTTAACCGGAAGTCCCATAATCCTGTTTTCTATGTGAACATTTCTCAATGAATAGTAATGTTCAATTCAACATTCCTTAAACCTGTTGTCTAGGAAGAACTTATCCCCTGGAAAACTAAGAGTGAATGCAATGTGCTATTAGCCGATTATGTACTAGCATCATTTAATAATGAATGCTAACTGTGAACTGAAAAGATTAGAAGCTGCTTCAATATCAACCTAGGTTTTGCAAGAAAACTAACAGAGAAGTTCGAGTTCTGTAATTCAATTGTGTATAATATTGAATTACCCTTTGAAATCTATCCCAGAATTAAAAGTTCTGTAGTCCCGCTGTTTGAAATGAACGTTTATCACTGAAGATTAACAGCGAATTCAATGTTCTGTAATTTCATTACAGACAACATTCCAGTGGTAATCTTAGATTGACTTCAAAGTTCTATCAGAGGATATATGCTGGGAACATTTCCTGTTGAAAACGAACTTGAATTCAATGGGCTAAAACTGTGAGAATACTGAGAATGTTTCCTGTTGAAAACTGTGTACAACAAACAATTCTCTTTCAAAATTAGGAGCGAATTCAACGTTCTATGATCGTATTGTGTAGGAAGCTCAATTCCCGTCTTAAAGTAAGCGTAATTGACAGTTTCATTCACCGGTTATCTGGTAGGATCAGTTGATATTGAAAAATCCCAAGGAATTCAAAGAGTAGGACATCTTGGATTCTTTCATTTCTCATTGAAAAGTCATCTTGAATGTCATGTTGTTCTGTCCTGTTCTCTGCTGTAAACCAATCCGCTTTCCTAACTAAGCCTGTATTTAATGTTGCATACTCCTGTTTTCTAAGTGAACATTTCTCAATGAATAGTAACATTCACTTTAACGTTCCGTAAACCTGTTGTCTAGGAAGAACTTATCCCCTGGAAAAGTAAGAGTGAATGCAATGTACTATTAGCCGATTATGTACTAGCATCATTTACTAATGAAAGCTAATTGTGAACTGAAAAGATTAGAAGCTGCTTCAATACCAACCTAGGTTGTACAAGAAAACTTACAGAGAAGTTCGACTTCTGTAATTAAATTTTGTATAATATTGCATTACCCTTTGTAATCTATCCTTGAACTCTAAGTTCTGTAGTCCCGCTGTTTGAAATAAACATTTATCACTGAAGACTAACAGCGAATTCAATGTTCTGTAATTTCATTACAGACAACATTCCAATAGTAATCTAAGATTGTTTTCAAAGTTCGATCAGACGTTATATGCTCAGAACATTTCCTATTGAAAACGAAGACGAATTCAAAGGGCTACAACTGTGTGAATACTAGGAATGTTTCCTGTTGACAACTGTGTACTATAAACAACTCTCTTTCAAAAGTAGGAGCGAATTCAACGTTCTATGATCGTATTGTGTAGGAAGCTCAATTCCCATCTTATAGTAAGCGTAATTGACAGTTTCATTCATCGGTTATCTGGTAGGATCAGTTGGTATTGAAAAATCTCAAGGCATTCAAAGAGTAGGTCATCTTGGATTCTTTCATTTCTCATTGAAAACTCATCGAGAATGTCATGTTGTTCTGTCCTGTTCTCTACTGTAAACAAATCCACTTTCCTAAGTAAGCCTGTATTCAGTGTTTCATAGTCCTGTTTTGTACGTGAACATTTCCCAATGAATAGTAATGTTCAATTCAAGGCTGCGTAATCCTGTTCTCTAGGAAGAACTTATCCACTGGGAAACTAAGAGTGGATGCAATGTGCTATTAGCCGATTATGTACTAGCATCATTTACTAATGAAAACTAACCTTGAACTGAAAAGAAAAGAAGCTGCTTCAATACCAACCTAGGTTGTGCAAGAAAACTAACAGAGAAGTTAGAGTTCAGTAATAAAATTTTGTATAATATTGAATTACCCTTTCAAATCTATCCTTGAATTCAAAGTTCTGTAGTCCTGCTGTTTGAAATGAACGTTTATCACTGAAGACTAACAGCGAATTCAATGTTCTGTAATTTCATTACAGACAACATTCCAGTGGTAATCTTAGATTGATTTCAAAGTTCTATCAGAGGATATATGCTGGGAACATTTCCTGTTGAAAACGAACATGAATTCAATGGGCTAAAACTGTGAGAATACTGAGAATGCTTCCTGTTGAAAACTGTGTACAATAAACAATTCTCTTTCAAAAGTAGGAACGAATTCAACGTTCTATGATCGTATTGTGTAGGAAGCTCAATTCCCGTCTTAAAGTAAGCGTAACTGACAGTTTCATTCATTGGTTATCTGGTAGGATCAGTTGGTATTGAAAAATCTCAAGGCATTCAAAGAGTAGGTCATCTTGGATTCTTTCATTTCTCATTGAAAACTCATCGTGAATGTCATGTTGTTCTGTCCTGTTCTCTACTGTAAACAAATCCACTTTCCTAAGTAAGCCTGTATTCAATGTTTCATAGTCCTGTTTTCTACGTGAACATTTCCCAATGAATAGTAATGTTCAATTCAAGGTTGCATAATCCTGTTCTCTAGGAAGAACTTATCCACTGGGAAACTAAGAGTGAATGCAATGTGCTATTAGCCGGGTATGTACTAGCATCATTTACTAATGTAAACTAACCTTGAACTGAAAAGATAAGAAGCTGCTTCAATACCAACCTAGGTTGTGCAAGAAAACTAACAGAGAAGTTCGAGTTCTGTAATTCAATTGTGTATAATATTCAATTGCCCTTTGAAATCTACCCCTGAATACAAAGTTCTGTAGTCCTGTTGTTTGAAATGAACGTTTCTCACTGAAGAGTAGCCGTGAATTCAATGTTCTGTAATTTCATTACAGACAACATTCCAATGGTAATCTTAGATTGATTGATTTCAAAGTTCTATCAGAGGATATATGCTGGGAACATTTACTGTTGAAAAGAACATGAATTCAAAAGGCTAGAACTGTGTGAATACTGAGAATGTTTCCTGTTGAAAGCTGTATACAATAAAGAATTCTCTTTCAAAAGTAGGAGCGAATTCAAAGTTCTATGATCTTATTGTGTAGGATGCTCAATTCCCGTCTTAAAGTAAGCGTAATTGACAGTTTCATTCACTGGTTATCTGGTAGGACCAGTTGCTATTGAAAAATCCCAAGGAATTCAAAGAGTAGGACATCTTGGATTCTTCGTTTCCTTTGAGAACTCTTCTCGAATGTCATGTTGTTCTGTCCTGTTCTCTACTGTAAACCATTCCACTTTCCTAACTAAGCCTGTATTCAATGTTAGATAGTCCTGTTTTCTATGTGAACATTTCTCAATTAATAGTAATGTTCAATTCAAAGTTCCTTAAACCTGTTGTCTACTTCGAGTTCTGTAATTCAATTGTGTATAATATTCAATTGCCCTTTGAAATCTACCCCTGAATACAAAGTTCTGTAGTCCTGTTGTTTGAAATGAACGTTTCTCACTGAAGAGTAGCCATGAATTCAATGTTCTGTAATTTCATTACAGACAACATTCCAATGGTAATCTTAGATTGATTTCAAAGTTCTGTCATAGGATATATGCTGGGAACATTTCCTGCTGAAAACCAACATGAATTCAATGGGATAAAACTGTGAGAATACTGAGAATGTTTCCCGTTGAAAACTGTGTACTATACACAATTGTCTTTCAAACGTGGGAGTGAATTCAACGTTTGTGATAGTTAAAGTGTTGTCAACTTGATCTGTTTAGTAATTCACAGGCTGCTTCTAGGAAGGATCAACTAAAGGAGGAGGTCTTTCTCCCAGGGTGAGCCCTTCCCCCAGAGTGGGCGGTCCCGCTCAGAGAGGGACTTGATATAAGGAAGCTCTGGGTAGAAGAGTCCCCATTTTCCTTCCTTCCTTCCACTTGGCTGCCGGAGCTGCTCCCTACCTTCTAGCGTGGATTGAAGACCAGTGTGGACTAAAGACCAACATCAACGGAAGACCCACGTTGATCGAAACCCAGCGGCTCCTCAGGAAGCCTCCAGGCTTTCCGGCTCCTCAGGAGGCCTCCAGGTTTTCCGGCACCATCTGCAGTGCTGGTCGGGACTGCTGAGGCATCTGGCCACGTGGACTGAGCAGCTACCAGGTTCGGTGATTCTCAGGCCTGCAACTGCTATTGGACTACTGTAAGCTAATCCAATAAATTTCCTTTATAAAATAATTCATTCTAGTAATTCTGTTCCTCTAGAGAACCCTGACTAATACAGATTTTGGTACCAGGAGTGGTTCTAGAGATACAGAATTGTAAGGATGGATTTCTCTAATGGGCTTAGTGCTATCTGGGGTTGGTTCTCCAATTTCAGTGCTACCAAAGGCCCTACTGGTGATAAGGAGAGTGCCTGTACTGGAAATAAAGAGGGCACTAATAATCCATGGTGTGAACTTTTTAAAGAACTCCATGAGATAGATGTATTTGGTGACCCTGACTCATGTCTTGTGAGGAGCAAGGAATTTAGTGACTCTGTATTTAAAACATTTGAATATTTGTGGAAAAGTAAGACCAATGATGAGGCTGGTTGGTTGCTTTTAGCATCTCTAGACAAACTACTGAGGGAACAGCAGAAGCTCAAAAGGAAAATTCCAAGCTTAAGACCCACATACATGATCTCAATGTTTCTAAAGGTGCCCTGGAGGAAAGTCTCCTCTCTAGCCAGAACAGGGCTCAAATTGCAGAAAACCAAACCCAAGCTCTCATTGTGAGATTAGCTAACTTGCAACGTAAGCTTAAATCCCAGCCTCACCAACTATCAGAAGTTAAAGTCAGGGCACTGATTGGAAAACAGTGGGATCCTGTGACTTGGGATGGTGATATGTGGGAAGACCCTGAAGAACCTGGGGACATTGAAGTGTTAGATTCTGAAGAAGATGTTTTGGATGAAAATATGACCTGCCCTCCCTTAGCACCAGTTGTATCCCCACCCCCACATCCTGAAGGATTATCCTCCCCACCCTTGCCTGGGGGAATTCATCCCTCTTTGTCTGAGGAATCAGCAGAAAATGCTGGTGATTCTCAGTTCCCACCCATCTTTGCCTCTAGGCCTATAACCAGACGAAAGGCTAGGCAGGCTCCTAAAGGTAAGATAGAAAGTGTGACACAGGAGGAGGTGAGGTACACTCCTAAAGAACTTCAGGAGTTTTCTAACTTGTACAGGCAGAAGCATGGGGAATATGTGTGGGAATGGATTTTAAGGGTGTGGGATGATGGAGGAAGGAACATAAGATTAGATCAGGCTGAATTTACTGAAATGGGCCCATTGAGCAGAGATTTTAGATTTAATAATGCAGCTCGTGCAGTTGGAAGGGGTGCCAAGAGTTTATTTGATTGGTTGACTGAAGTATGGCTCCAAAGATGGCCTACTGTGAATGAGCTTGAGCTGCCTGATATCCCTTGGCTTAATGTCGATGAAGGGATTAAAAAGCTCAGAGAACTTGGAATGCTGGAGTGGATTTGCCATGTAAACTCATCTTTGCCCCCACAATGGGAGCGACCAGAAGATGTGCCCTTCACTAAGACCATAAGAAACAGATTTGTGAGGGGAGCGCCAGCATACTTAAAGTCCTCTATCATTGCTCTTTTATGTAAAGAAGACCTCACAGTGGGAGCTGCAGTTGCTGCATTAGGTGATTTAGATGCAATGGGCATAACTGGATCTCGGGGTAACAAGGGCCAAGTGGCAGCGCTGAATCGCCAAAGGCGGGGTGAACGTGTTTTTCATAATAGACAGCATAGGCAAAATTATGCACATAAAGGTATGACTCGTATGGACCTTTGGTGCTGGCTGATTAATCATGGTGTTCCCAGAAGTCAAATAGATAAGAAGCCTACTGAGTTTCTTCTTGATCTGTATAAGCAGAAAAGTTCCACAGCAAGGGGACATAAAGCCACTTTGAATTATAGCAACAGAGAATCAAGGTCTCTTAATCAGTTTCCAGACTTGAGCCAGTTTACAGATCCTGAGCCCCTTGATTGAAGGGTTGGCCGGGTTCCCTCGGGGAAGGACCCCCCTACAATTGCCAAAAGTTTTAATATTAAACTTACACCTATCCTTCCTCAGAGGGACCTGAGGCCTTTTGCTAGGGTAACTGTACACTGGGGGAAAGGAAATAATCAGACCTTTCGGGGCTTACTGGACACTGGCTCTGATTTGACATTGATTCCAGGAGACCCCAAAAAGCACCATGGCCCTTCAGTTAAAGTAGGTGCTTACGGAGGTCAGGTGATCAATGGAGTTTTGGCAAATGTTAGACTGACAGTGGGTCCACTGGGTCCCCGAACGCATCCTGTGGTTATTTCCCCAGTCCCAGAATGCATAATTGGGATAGATATACTTAGCAGTTGGCAGAACCCCCACATTGGTTCCCTGACTTGTGGAGTAAGGGCTATTATGGTTGGGAAGGCCAAATAGAAGCCATTGAGGCTCCCACCACCAGGAAAAATAGTGAATCAAAAACAATATCGCATCCCTGGAGGGATTTCAGAAATTAGTGCCACTATAAAGGACTTGAAGGATGCAGGGGTGGTGGTTCCCACCACATGTCCCTTTAACTCTCCTATTTGGCCTGTTCAGAAGACAGATGGATCCTGGAGAATGACAGTGGATTATCGGAAACTTAATCAGGTGGTGACTCCAATTGCAGCTGCTGTACCAGATGTGGTTTCTTTACTTGAGCAGATTAACACGTCTCCTGGTACCTGGTATGCAGCTATTGATCTTGCAAATGCTTTCTTCTCCATACCTGTCCATAAGGACCACCAGAAGCAATTTGCCTTCAGCTGGCAAGGTCAGCAGTACACCTTTACTGTTTTACCTCAAGGTTATATTAACTCTCCAGCCCTGTGTCATAGCTTAGTTCGCAGGGACCTTGATCGCCTGTCCCTTCCACAGGGTGTCACATTGGTCCATTATATTGATGACATAATGCTAATTGGATCAAATGAGCAGGAGGTGGCAACCACTCTGGAGTTGCTGGTACAGCATATGTGCATCAGGGGATGGGAAATAAATCCATCCAAAATTCAAGGACCTTCCACCTCAGTGAAATTTCTAGGAGTTCAGTGGTGTGGGGCATGCAGGGATATTCCTTCTAAGGTGAAGGACAAGTTGTTGCATTTGGCCCCTCCTACCACTAAGAAAGAAGCACAACGTCTAGTGGGTCTATTTGGATTTTGGAGACAGCACATTCCTCACTTGGGTGTCTTACTCCATCCCATATACCAAGTGACTCGGAAAGCTGCTAGTTTTCATTGGGGCCCAGAACAAGAGAAGGCTCTTCAACAGGTGCAGGCTGCTGTGCAGGCTGCTCTACCCCTTGGGCCATATGATCCAGCAGATCCGATGGTACTTGAGGTTTCAGTGGCAGACAGGGACTCTGTTTGGAGCCTTTGGCAGGCCCCCATAGGTGAATCACAACGGAGGCCCTTGGGATTTTGGAGCAAGGCCCTGCCATCATCTGCAGACAATTATTCTCCCTTTGAGAGACAGCTCTTGGCCTGCTATTGGGCCTTAGTGGAAACTGAACGTTTGACAATGGGCCATCAAGTTACTATGCGACCTGAGCTGCCCATTATGAGCTGGGTGTTGTCTGACCAACCAGGCCATAAAGTTGGACATGCACAGCAGCAGTCCATCATCAAGTGGAAGTGGTATATACGTGATCGGGCTCGAGCAGGCCCTGAAGGTACGAGTAAGTTACATGAGGAAGTTGCCCAAATGCCTATGGTTGCTACTCCTGTTGCAATGCCTTCTGTCTCCAAGCATGCACCTATGGCATCATGGGGCGTGCCCTATGATCAACTGACTGAGGAGGAGAGATCTAGGGCATGGTTTACAGATGGTTCAGCACGTTATGTCGGCACTGCCCAGAAGTGGACAGCTGCAGCATTACAGCCCCTTTATGGGACAACTCTGAAGGACTGTGGTGAAGGGAAGTCTTCACAATGGGCAGAACTTCGGGCAGTGCATATGGTTGTGCATTTTGCTTGGAAGAAAAAATGGCCAGATGTGCGGTTATACACTGACTCATGGGCTGTGGCCAATGGTTTGGCTGGATGGTCTGGGACTTGGAAGGAGCACAGTTGGAAAATTGGTGAAAAGGACATTTGGGGAAGGTGTATGTGGATAGACCTCTCTGAATGGGCAAAGGATATAAGGATACTTGTGTCCCATGTCAGTGCTCATCAGAAGGTGACCTCACTGGAGGATGACTTTAATAATCAAGTAGACAAGCTGACCTGTTCTGTGGATAGTGGTCAACCTCCTTCCTCAGCCACCCCTGTCATTGCCCAATGGGCCCATGAACAAAGTGGCCATGGTGGCAGAGATGCAGGCTATGCATGGGCCCAACAACATGGACTTCCACTAACTAAGGCTGACCTGGCTACGGCTACTGCTGAGTGCCAAATTTGCCAACAGCAGAGGCCGACTCTGAGCCTCCGATATGGTAGTATTCCTTGGGGTGACCAGCCAGCAACCTGGTGGCAGGTTGACTACATTGGACCTCTTCCATCATGGAAAGGGCAGCGTTTTGTCCTTACTGGAATAGACACTTATTCTGGGTATGCATTTGCCTTTCCTGCACGTAGCGCTTCTGCCAAAACTACCATCCGTGGGCTTACAGAATGCCTTATCCACCGTCATGGCATTCCACACAGCATTGCTTCTGACCAAGAACTCACTTCACTGCCAAGGAAGTACGGCAGTGGGCTCATGATCATGGAATTCACTGGTCTTACCATGTGCCCCACCATCCTGAAGCAACTGGATTGATAGAATGGTGGAACGGCCTTTTGAAGAAACAGCTACAGCGCCAACTGGGTGGCAACAGCTTGGAGGGCTGGGGGAGTGTCCTCCAGCAGGCTGTATATGCTCTGAATCAGTGTCCTCTATATGGTACTGTTTCTCCTATAGCCCGGATTCACGGGTCCAGGAATCAAGTGGTGGAAATGGGAATGGTCCCACTTGCCATCACCCCAAGTGACCTGTTAGCTAGATTTTTGCTTCCTGTTCCCGCAACCTTACGCTCTGCTGGACTACAAGTCTTGGTCCCAGAGGGGGGAGTGCTTTTGCCAGGAGGCACAAAGAACATTCTATTGAACTGGAAGCTAAGACTTCCCCCTGGTCACTTTGGGCTCCTAATGCCCTTGAGTGAACAGGCTGAGAAAGGAGTTACAGTGATTGCAGGGGTGATTGATCCAGATTACCAGGGGGAAATTGGGCTGCTCCTCCACAATGGCGGTAAGGAAGAGTATGCCTGGAGTGCAGGAGATCCTTTAGGGCGTCTGTTAGTGTTACCATGTCCTGTTGTCAAAGTCAATGGACGACTGCAACAACCCAATAGAAGTAGTGTGATAAATGGCCCAGATCCTTCAGGAATGAAGGTATGGGTTACCCCTCCAGGTAAAGAACCAAGACCTGCCGAGGTGCTTGCTGAAGGTGGAGGGAATACAGAATGGGTAGTAGAAGAAGGCAGTTACAAATATCAGCTAAGGCCACGTGATCAGTTACAGAAACGAGGACTGTGATTGCAATGTTTCTGTCCTGCCTTGATAACAGATTGTTGTATCTACACCAATATTAAGATTGTATCATTAGCTAAACTGTTGAATTTATATTATACCCATTGTATTAGAGACTAAGCTTGTGTTGGGGGGATGATTTTGCGGTTCCGGTTGTACGTGGGATAGTTATGCGATGTTAGGCGGAATTATGAGCTTGTTACTGTTTTCATTTGGAAATTAAGTATGATGCAAGGAGACATGATTTGATGCCAAGTTGACAAGGGGTGGACTTGTGATAGTTAAGGTGTTGTCAACTTGATCTGTTTAGTAATCCACAGGCTGCTTCTAGGAAGGATCAACTAAAGGAGGACGTCTTTCTCCCAGGGTGAGCCCTTCCCCCAGAGTGGGCGGCCCCGCTCAGAGAGGGACTTGATATAAGGAAGCTCTGGGTAGAAGAGTCCCCATTTTCCTTCCTTCCTTCCACTTGGCTGCCGGAGCTGCTCCCTACCTTCTAGCGTGGATTGAAGACCAGTGCGGACTAAAGACCAACATCAACTGAAGACCCACGTGGATCGAAACCCAGCGGCTCCTCAGGAAGCCTCCAGGCTTTCCGGCTCCTCAGGAGGCCTCCAGGTTTTCTGGCACCATCTGCAGTGCCGGTCGGGACTGCTGAGGCATCTGGCTACGTGGACTGAGCAGCTACCAGGTTCGGTGATTCTCAGGCCTGCAACTGCTATTGGACTACTGTAAGCTAATCCAATAAATTTCCTTTATAAAATAATTCATTCTAGTAATTCTGTTCCTCTAGAGAACCCTGACTAATACAGTAGGTGATCTTGGAACCAATCCTCCATGGATATCAGGGCATGACTGTGCCCTGCGCTGACAGGAATAAGCAGATATGAGATAGTTTCCCTTACTTAATTTACTGGACATAGGGAACATCTCACTGTTCGATGTGCAAATAGATGGGACTTGACTGAACACTTGGCTTTTATAGCATATAGTTATGGCTACCATGTTTCCCAAACTAAAAACTTACACACACACACACACACACACACACACACACACACACACACACACACGGTAGGTTTTTACTCTATCCCAGGCTTACCTAGAGTTCACTATGTAGTCTCAGGGTGGCCTTGAATTCACAACAATTTACCTACCTCTGCCTCCCAAGTGCTGGGATTAAAAGCATGTGCCACCATGCCCTGCTTAGACACATGTTTTTAATATTTTATTTTTATTTGTTTGACAGAGAGAATGAGGCAGAGACAAAGAGAGAGAGAGAGAGAGAAAGAATGGGTACATACCAGGGTCTCCAACCACTGCAAACAAACTCCAGATGCATGCACCACCTCGTGCATCTGGCTTACGTGGGTCCTGTAGAATTGAACCTGGGTCCTTTGGCTTCACAGGGAGGTGCCTTAATTGTTAAGCCATCCTTCCAGCCCCCAACATATGTTTTTATTTTATTTTTTCATTTGACAGAGAAAGAAGGAGAGAGAGAATGGGCGTGCCAGGGCCTCCAGCCCCTGAAAACTGAGGACTTCATGACCCCACAGTGAATACCATAACACCACTGAGGAAGGACCCTAGGGTAATGGGAGAGGAAGCAAGTGTGTGTGTGTGTGTGTGTGTGTGTGTGTGTGTGTATTGTAAAATACAAAGATTTTATGTGTTCAAGGGTTGCCACTCATTGAAGTTAAGTGTTCTTTGAGAATTAGGTGTTTACACAAAAATCAATGAAAAAAAGTTAGCAAAGATTACTTTATCTGTTTAAAAGTTACTATGCTTAATGTTTCATGAGAAAATGAAAAGTTTAAGATATTTCACCTGAGGGAGATGTGTAAATAGAGGCGGAATGGAATAATTATGAATATTCATGAGGGACTATTACTATATTAGTAGAAAAATGAGTCAAGCCCAAATTTGTTCAATGTAGGCCATAGTTGCTCACTGACTTAAAGTGTTTTAATTTAAAAATCTGAATAAAATACTTAGAGAAAAATTCAACATTTTCCCTTCTTTTTCTGGTGAGGGTGTCAGGAAGAAAGTGGGTCATAACAGCTCTTTGATGGAGGACAATGTATCTCACACCAGCTTCAGAGGTGCCAATTGCAATTAACATCTCTCAAGCTACATAGTTCACACTATGTGAACAAGTTTTCAAGTCATTTTATACCCCTGAACTTTCATGTTCCAAATCTGTAGGGTTTTCAGGTGCAAAGCTTCCTGAAAATAGTTTATGTGTACTCTTCAAGGAGATTCTGGGCATCTTTATAGTGTCTAATTTTGCTCTTAAGGATGATCTTGGACCTCTAAAGAGGCAGGGACTACAGGGGCTCTTGGGGACCAAGTCATTGGTCATAGCATTTAACCTGGCAGCAGAAATTTGTCTTTTCAATTGCATGTGTGAATGTTTGTACAAGCTACTAATAGTTTGTAAGATTGGTGTGATGTCTATTTATCTGTATAAGCAGATATTCTTAACTTAGAGTTAATTCAGAGGTTTAGGGATTTAAATCTTTTATTATCCTCTAGCAAAATTTCAGTGTTTAGGGCTGGAGAAATTGCTTAGTGGTTAAGGTGCTTGCCTGCAAAGCAAAAGGACCCAGGTTTCCCAAGATCCATGTAAGCCAGATTGCAAGGGAGCACACACATTTGGAGTTTGTCTGCATTGGCTGGAGGCCCCGGAGTGTCATTCTCTCTCTCCCTCTCTCAAATAAATAAAGAAAAATAAAGTATATATATATTTAAAAAATTCAGTGTTTATTTCACTTATGAATATAGGTAATGAACCACAATAAAATTAGACATTGATCTGTAATAGCTTCCTGGCAATATTTATAATTTTTTGAACATTTTTATTTATTTATTTATTTGAGAGAGAGAGAGAGAGAGAGAGAGAGAGAGAGAGAGAGAGAGAGAGAGGGAGAATGGGCATGCCAGGGCCTCCAGCCGCTGCAAACGAACTCCAGATGTGTGCGCCTCCTTGTGCATCTGGCTAACGTGGGTCCTGGGGAATCATATCTGGTTCCTTTGGCTTTGAAGGCAAATGCCTTAACCACTAAGCAATATTTCCAGGCCAATATTTATAATTTGTCAGTATATTACCCTAACCTTTGCCTTGATGCTCTCATGTAGATCCATGTGCTTGTCTATGTCCAGATTTCTGCATTTATTTATTAATATATTTATTGAGATATTGTCTTTCTCTAGCCCAGGCTGACCTGAAATTCACTATGTAGTCTCAGGCTTGGCTCAAACTCATGGCAATCCTCCTACTTCAGCCTCCTAAGTGCTGGGATCATAGGCATGCACCACCATCCCCTGCTGATTTTATTTTTCCTCAGGCTGACTTGGAATTCACTATAGACTGTAGACTCAGGGTGGCCTCGGACTCTTAGTGATCCTCCTACCTCTGCCCCCCTAGTTCTGGGATTAAAGGCATGTGCCACCACACCTGGCTTGATTTTTTTTAAATGTATATGAAATAATACCTGACTGGGAAGAAGAAAGTTCAGTTTCATGCTGTCATTCTGGTTAAGTCACATGGCTGTGGCTTCAATGGTAATGAGTACCTTTCAATGCCAACTAATATCTTAGTTTCTTTAAGGGGTTTTCACTGGTGAGTATTTTATATATTCCAAAAGTAAATGGGAGCTGGGCATAGTGGCACATGCCTTTAATCCTCACACTTGGAAGGCTGAGGTAGGAGGATCACCATGAGTTTCAGGCCACCCTGAGACTACATAGTGAATTCCAGGTCAGCCTGGGCTAGAGTGAGACCTTACCTTGAAAAACAAAAACTAAAACAAAAAAGTAAATGGTAACTGAAACCAGCCTTGTGTCTATTGCAGCTGTCCCTGAGTTATATTTCAATGTTTCTGTGGACTACATTCATAACACGCTTTGTAAGAGCTTAATATAAGGTCTTGGTACTCACATAATGCCTCCGTGTCTATTAAAAGAAATTAGATCTTTGGGATTTGAGATGATGAGGTTGTTTGGCAAAAATAAAACAGAATGAATCAAGTCACCTTGACACAAAGCAGTTCTTTCTTCTACATGATAGTGTGTCAAAATAGAAGGAAACAAAACCCTTTCTTTTTGTAAAACTAGAAAAAAGCAAGTTGCCACATTGTGGCATATATTTTTTCATGTATAAAAGTTAAATTTTATTCACAGTAATTTGGCAAAATAGAGAGCAGCAAGTAATATAATTCAGCATTATTGTATTACTAGAAGAGTTGAAAATATACCATCCTGTTCAAAAAGATGATAATCTTTTTGAATTAGAGTCGTCTTTTTGTGTATGAAAAAAAACATAGTCATTTTCCCACAGGGAAAAGAAAGAAGGCTCAGGAGAACTGAATAACCAGGTGAAAATTTACATGACTGTACATCAGCAACAGGCAATCGTTTGCTGAAGGGAAAGATAATAAATATTTTAGCTTTTGCATACCATGACCTTTTTTGTTGTAGGAAAGCCACAGGCAGTAGGCAAATGAATGGGAATGACTGTGGTACAGTAAAATGTTATAAACCTAAGCAGTAGACCATATTTTGTGAATCCGTGTTACATATTATTAGAGAGATCATTATGGCCAAGTCATAAATACCAAATATAATATATAATCCCGTGCTTCCTTACCTTTTAAATATAACCTTACATTTGAATTCCTCCAGATTTCATCTGTTTTTTGTGATGGAAGAGAAAGGCTTTAATGAGTATTACAGGAAAGCTTCTAGCAAACTGAATACCTTTCAATAATGTTTCATATATTGTAGCAGACAGCTTCAGGTTCTCTGAGATGAACTTCCAGACAAGGCACAGTTATGGAGGAAGGGATATTTATTGAAGCTTACAGATCCAGGGGAAGTTCCAAAATGGCAGAAGAAGTTGGACTGCCTTCACAGGTCTAAGCAGAGAGACAGAATAACAAGCCAAAAGCCACAGCACACTTCAGGAACTCCTGCTAGGTACATTTTGCATATCTTTAGATTGAAATCTGAAACCCACCACTACACCTAAAGATCCACCCAGTGACATTACCTCCAGCCAGGTGGCTGCAGAATGCAAACTACAAACAATAAAGAACTGGATATATTGTGGGCCATTGATTCAAACTACCACATTCCACCTCTGGCCCCCAATAGATTTATAACCATTACACATTATAACTTGTACTCAGTTCAGTTTCAAAGGTCCCCACAGTCTTGACAAACTTAAAACATTAAGACCTGTAAAATCAAACAAGTTAAACATTTCTAACATATAAAGGCACAAAGCAAACATTTTCAACTGGTATAAGGCATAGCAAGGAGAGACTAAAACAATGCAAACTCAACCACCATCAAGCAAACATCAAACTTTTGCAGTTCAAGTTCAACATAACCAGAGACTGACAGTCTCCAGATTTTCCAATTCCGCCCCTCCAGCTGGGCAGAATAGCAGTGGAACATTTCCATCCCAGGCCAACAATGCACTCCATGGTAGCCCTTGCACAGTCCTTGTATATCTAAAACTTCTTGAGGTCTTCATGCAAACCATAGTCCATCTTCCAAAGGCTCTTTCAGCCTATCAGGGCATCATGCCCTGCCTCATGCCACATCTTAGTAGCAGCTCCTGAATCCATGTGCAATTTATGACCACTCCTCACATTTTCCAAAGGCTCTTTCAGCCTATCAGGGCATCAGGCCCTACCTCATGCCACATCTCAGTGGCAGCTCCTGGAAGCATGTGCAATTCATGACCCCTCCTCGTATTTTTCATGCTTTTGAAACCAATACCAGGTATGCAGGACACAGCCATATTCTTACTTCGGGGCTGAAACAAATCATAGCCTTGAATAGCAGGTTTCCAAAAGTGTTTGCATTTATATGATAGTCTTTCCTTAGGCATCCTTTCCATGGTAAAGCAATTGGGCCATCTTCCTTTAAGATTGCTAATGTGTTTGACAATAGCAGATTCAGTAACCTAAAATCAGTGCCTGTAATTTTAACTTGCTTGAGGTTTTCCAGCTTAAAATCTTAAATCTCTCAGTCCAGTACCTCTAGCCAAGCACATCAGTCCATTACAAATTAAACCTTGATCAAACTCTCTGGGCCTTGGCAGCAGGACACAGCCAGCCCTTATGCCAGTAGCCCAGTTCCAACAAAGTCCTCTATAGTCTTTCCTTCCTCTTAGAAAGCTCATAAGCCAAGCCTTGAAGTTTAATGCTGTCTGCACTTAGCATTCTCAGACTCTCATCAGAATAGTCTATAAAACTTGGCTTACCACTCCAGAAGACATCTTCAGTTGCAAACACCAAGTCCATGCCTATTCCTCTAAAACAAAGGTTCCAAAAGATCAACATCCACATTGTCAGGTTCATCTCAGCCCACTCCTGGTACCAAGTTCTGTAGCAGACAGTTTCAGGTTCACTGAGATGAACTTCCAGACCAGGCACAGTTATGGAGGAAGGGATATTTATTGAAGCTTACAGATCCAAGGGAAGTTCCATAAATGGCAGAAGAAGCTGGACTGCCTTCACAGGTCCAAGCAGAGAGACAGAATCACAAGCCAAAAGCCAAAAGCCACAGCACACTTCAGGAACTCCTGCTAGGCACACTTTGCATATCTTTAGATTGAAATCTGAAACCCACCACTACACCTAAAGATCCACCCAGTGACATTGCCTCCAGCCAGGTGGCTGAAGAATGGAAACTACAAACAAAGAACTGAATATATTGGGGGCCATTTACTCAAAGTACCACATATATTATTCTGTAGTGCCTGGCAATGCTGTTGCATTGAATTGTGCATTTCATTCAACTCAGTTTACTTACTGTATTTCCTTCCCTGTTCACCCCACTTTCTCTGACTCAGTAATGTACTTGAGGCTAGCAAATGTCCCTTGACTCTTTTACACATTTGGAATCTTCAGAGTTATGCTAATCACTTATACATATCCTAAAGATATTTCAGTTGAACTAAAGAATTAGGGTGGAATAAGTGGCTTGCCCAGTGTGTATCTAACTGGCCTGTGAGGATTAGACTCATTAAACATTCAATCACTAGGCACTTAAAATGAAAAGGCCTATTTATATGATGGTCACAGTAGACAAAGTAGGAAAAATATTTGAATTCAGAAAAGATAATTTTTTGTGTGTGGGGGGGTTCGAGGTAGGGTCTCACTCTAGCCAAGGCTGACCTGGAATTCACTATGTAGTCCCAGGGTGGCCTTGAACTCATGGTGATCCTCCTACCTCTGTCTCCTGAGTGCTGGGGTTAAAGGTGTGTGCCATCACATGCAGCAAAAGACTCTGTTTTTGGCTTAGTTGTCTCCTTGAGATAGGAGTGTCTGGAGAGGATAAGATGCTAAGAAGCACTGTTGAACTAAGCTATGAATGATACTTGCCCTTACTCTCAGTCATGTATTCCTAAGCAGGAAGTATATTAAGTTGCTAAATTGTGCATCAAGTACCATAATATATACTCCTACAGTTCCCTATTACCTAAGACGACTTCTTCTTCCTCTTCTTCTTCTTTTTCTTCTCCTTCTCCTCCTCCTCCTTCATCTTCTTCTTTGCATTTGTGGTCCCTTCAGTGACATAGCATTCTTATTTGTAGAGTTCTTCCTATCAAGAGTTTGAATCAGGACTTTCGGGTAAGATGACGACATACTAGACACACCAAAGTAGCCTAAGGAGGGAAATAAACAAACACAGCAAAATATACTCTTCTACTTAAAAGTGAAGGTGCATAAGTTATTATAAATCATGGTAGAGAAGCAGACGAGACCAAGATCTTCCAGAAAGGAGGAAACCACCCAGCATCACACCAAGGCACCAGCAGCCCTGACCTGAAAACTGGCCTGGACAGTGGCACAGAATGGCAGGAGCAGAAACAAAGTAAGGGGAGTTTCTACTTACATCAGCCTCCTCCCAAAGTCAAGAAACCTGAAAGAGAAGACAGTAGAGCCCAGTTGAGCAGTTGCTGAAGGATAATACAAGTGGGATCAGCCAAGCAGCTCTTGTACATCTCCAGGCATCCTGAAAAATCTCCCATCCCCCAACCATCAAGGCCATGAACCTCCAGAGAACTCATTCACCCCAAGCTTCCTGGCACTTAGAGAGAGATAACAAGGTGGGAACTCAGCATTGGTAAGATTAGAAGACATCTCAAAAGATAACAGGGCCTACTTATAAAAATCCAGATACATAGGCCTGCACTGGAAGTGCTAAACTCTCTTTCCATGTCAGGGAAGGTTATGTGTTACATTTGAGTAATACATTCTTGGTTGGTTTTACCCTTCTCAAATAAGCTGTATTTTGGTGCTGACTATTATTGCCTTTAATGTTTTCTGAGTTTGGGGGCCTTTGGTTTTTTCTTCTATCATTATTAGGGGCAGGAGCTGACTGGCCCCAGGCTGACATGGAACCCATTTTAGACTAGAGATCTCAAACCCCTAGTTGACGGGATTAAGGGTATGAGGCAACACACACCCTTAGGGACTTTGGCTTTACTAGATTATCTGTTTAGTTTAAACCCCACACTTGTATAAATACTCTTTGCTGATTTTTTTTATTAGCATTTTCCATGATTATAAAAAAATATCCCATGGTAATTCGCTCCCTCCCCCCCCACACTTTCCCCTTTGAAATTCCATTCTCCATCATATTACCTCCCCATCACAAACATTGTACTTACATATATACAATATCAACCTATTAAGTATCCTCCTCCCTTCCTTTCTCTTCCCTTTATGACTCTTTTTTTAACTTACTGGCCTCTGCTACTAAGTATTTTCATTTTCATGCAGAAGCCCAATCGTCTGTAGCTAGGATCCACATAAGAGAGAGAATATGTGGCACTTGGCTTTCTGGGCCTGGGTTACCTCACTTAGTATAATCCTTTCCAGGTCCATCCATTTTTCTGCAAATTTCATAACTTCATTTTTCTTTACCGCTGAGTAGAACTCCATTGTATAAATGTGCCACATCTTCATCATCCATTCATCAGTTGAGGGACATCTAGGCTGGTTCCATTTCCCAGCTATTATAAATTGAGCAGCAATAAACATGGTATAGCATGTACTTCTAAGGAAATGAGATGAGTCCTTAGGATATATGCCTAGGAGTGCTACAGCTGGGTCATATGGTAGATCAATCTTTAGCTGTTTTAGGAACCTCCACACTGTTTTCCACAATGGCTGGACCAGCTTTCATTCCCACCAGCAGTGTAGAAGGGTTCCTCTTTATCCACATCCCCACCAACATTTATGATCATTTGATTTCATGATGGTGGCCAATCTGACAGGAGTGAGATGGAATCTCAATGTAGTTTTAATTTGCATTTCCCTGATGACTAATGACGTAGAACATTTTTTTAGATGCTTATATGCCATTCGTATTTCCTCCTTTGAGAATGCTCTATTTAGCTCCATAGCCCATTTGTTGATTGGCTTGTTTGATTCCTTATTATTTAACTTTTTGAGTTCTTTGTATATCCTAGATATTAATCCTCTATCAGATATATAGCTCGTGAAGATTTTTTCCCATTCTGTAGGTTGCCTCTTTGCTTTTTTCACTGTGTCCTTTGCAGTGCAAAATCTTTGTAATTTCACGAGGTCCCAGTGATTAATCTGTGGTTTGATTGCCTGAGCAATTGGGGTTGTATTCAGAAAGTCTTTGCCAAGAATAATATGTTGAAGAGTTTCCCTTACTTTTTCCTTTAGCAGTTTCAGAGTTTCAGGTCTGATTTAAGGTCTTTAATCCATTTGGACTTAATTCTTGTGCATGGCGAGAGAGAAGAATCTATTTTCATCCTTCTGCAGATATATATCCAGTTTTCCCAGCACCATTTACTGAAGAGGCTGTCTTTTCTCCAATGAGTATTTTTGGCATTTTTATCGAATATCAGGTGGCTATAGCTACCTGGACTTACATCTGGGTCCTCTATTCTGTTCCACTGATCTACATGTCTGTTTTTGTGGCAGTACCATGCTGTTTTTGTTACTATGGCTCTGTGGTATAGGTTAAAATCAGGTATGGTGATACCACCAGCCTTATTTTTGTTGCTCAGTATTATTTTGGATATTCGAGGTTTTTTATGATTCCAATAGAATTTTAGGATTGTTTTTTTTCTATTTCCATGAAGAATGCCTTTGGAATTTTGATAGGGATTGCATTAACTGTGTAGATTGCTTTAGGTAAGACTGCCATTTTCACAATGTTGATTCTTCCAATCCAGGTACACGGAATGTTTCTCTACTTTCTACTGTCTTCTGCAATTTCTCGCTTGAGTGTTTTAAAGTTATCATTGTAGAGATTCTTTACTTCCTTGGTTAGGTTTATTCCAAGCTACTTTATGTTTTTTATGCAATTGTGAATGGAGTGATGCTCTGATTTCATCCTCTGTGTGTTTGTTGTTAGCATATATGAAGGTTCAGATCTCCATGTTTGTTATAGGTCTATTTAAGTGATTAATCTCATTTTGATTTAATTTAGTTAGATCATATAAATCAAGGAAATCATCCATTTCGTTCAGATTTTCATACTTAGTGGAGAATATGCTTTTATAATATGTCCCTATGATTTTTTTTAATTTCTCTGAAATCTGTTGTGATGTTACCTTGTTCATCTCTGATTTTATTAATTTGTGTCTCTTCTCTCTTTCTTTTGGTCAGATTTGCTAAGGGTTTATCAATCTTGTTTATCCTTTCAAAGAACCATCTATTTGTTTCATTAATTTTTTGGATTTTTTTTTGTTTCTATTTCATTAATTTCTGCCCTAATCTTTATTATTTCTTCCCACCTACTGATTTTTGGTTTGCCTTGTTCTTCTTTTTCAAAGGCTTTAAGGTGAAGCATTAGGTTGTTTACTTGTGACCTTTCTAATTTCTTAATATAGGCACTTAAGGCTATAAATTTACCTCTTACAACTGCTTTCATTGTGTCCCAGAGATTTTGATATGTTGTGTTCTCATTATTGTTTGACTCTATAAATTTTTTGATTTCCTTCTTGATTTCTTCATTGACCCATTCATCATATAGTAGTGTATTGTTTGGTTTCCATGATTTTGTGTATGCTCGATAGCCTTTCTTGCTACTGATTTGTAGTTTAATTCCACTGTGGTCAGATAGAATGCAAGGAATTATTTCAATTTTCCTGAATTTGTTAAGATTTGTTTTGTGTCCTAATATATGGTGTATTTTAGAGAATGTTCCATGTGCTGCTGAAAAGAATGTATATTCTGCAGCCTTTGGATGAAATGTCCTGTATATATCTGTTAGGTCCATTCCTTCTATGACCTCATTTAGTCCAGATGCCTCTCTGTTTATTTTTTCCCAGGATGACCTGTCAATTGATGAGAGTAGGGTGTTAAAGTCACCCACTACCACTGTGTTTGGTGTTATCTGTGACCTTAGTTCTAATAGTATTTGTTTGATGAATTTGAGAGCCCCCATGTTAGGTGCATATATGTTTAGGATTGTAATGTCCTCCTGTTGGAGTGTGCCCTTAATCAATATAAAGTGACCTTCCTTATCTTTCTTGACCAACGTTGGACTAAAGTCTACCTTGTCACATATTATGATACCAATCCCTGCTTGTTCTCTAGGCCCATTTGCTTGAAACACCGTCTTTCATCTTTTCACCCTAAGATAATGTCTATCCTTTGTAGAAAGGTGAGTTTCTTGGAGACAACAAATTGTAGGATCCTGCTTTTTAACCCAGTCTGCAAACCTATGTCTTTTCATTGGGGCATTGAGACCATTGATATTAAGAGATATTATTGAAAGGTGTGTATTTATGTTTGCCATTTCTTTTTTTTTTGTGGTTCCGGTTCTACCTGTGATCTCTTGTGTTAACTAGTGTTTGAGTATTGCTTGTTTTGTCTAGGTTCCTTATATGTGTGCTTTGCCTTTTCTTCAGCATGGAGGATTCTATCAAGTATTTTCTGTAGAGCTGGTTTTGTCTTCAAATACTCCTTTAACCTGCTTTTGTCATGGAATGTCCTTATTTTTTCATCTATTTGAATGGATAACTTTGCAGGATAAAGTAACCTTGGTTGACAGTTGTTATCTTTTAGAACTTGGAATATATCACTCCAAGCCCTTCTGGCTTTAAAAGTTTGTGTTGAATAATCTGCTGTAATCCTGATGGTCTTGCTTTTGTAGGTAACTTGATTTTTCTCTCTAACTGCTTTCAATTTTTTTCTTTGGTTTGTGTGTTTGGATGTTTGATTATAATATGGTTAGGAGAGGTTCTTTCAGGTTTTGTCTGGCTGGGGTTCTAAAGGCTTCCTGTATCTGCATTGGCACCTCTTTCCCAATTTGGGGGAAATTTTCTTCTATGATTTTGTTGAAGACGCCTACTATGCCTTTGGAGTGGAATTCTTCTCCTTCTACTATGCCCTGTATTCTTATATTTGATCTTTTCATAGTGTCCTGAATATCTTGAAATTCCCACTTATACTTTTCTATAAGTTTGTCTTTCTCTTTGTTGGACTGTATTAGATCTGCCACCTGGTCTTCTATCTTAGATATTCTGTCCTTTCTTTCATCCATTCTACTGGTGAGATTTTCTACAGAGTTTTTTATTTCATTAACTGTGTTCTTCATTGCTAGTAATTCTGACTGGTTTTTCTTTATTATTTCCATTTCCTTATTTATGTCTTGAACTGCCTTCTGTATTTCATGAAATTGGCATCTTTGATTCCTTTGATTTCCTCTTTAAGTTCCTCTTTGACTTCTTTGATTTGTTCTCTGACTTATTTGAACATATTTACAATCATTCTTTTGAAATATTTCTCAGGTATTTTCTCTAACTCCTTCTCACTGGAGGTCATTTCTGATGCATTAGTTCTTTTAGGTGGATTTATATCGTCTTGCTTTTTAGTGTTTATTGTGTTATAATGTATATATTTTTGCATTTTGGATCAAGTTAATGCTTGGATTTTCTAGCTAGCTGGGTATTCTTAGCTGTATCAATTGATTTGATGTTATATATTTTTAGGGTAGGAGCTTAAGGTGTTAGGTGTGGCTCTTAAGACTCTCAGAGTATCTAGAAAGGTGTTCCTAGGGTTTGAGTTTCCCTGCTATGGGAGTATTCAAGTAGGCTGAGTGGAATAAAATACAGGTAGATTCTAAAATTTAATTAAACACTGTACACATTCAATCAAAAACAGCAATGAGCATTTATGCAAGAGTAGTTATTATAACAACCAGATCCTCTATCAACAAAGAGGTTAAGATTTCTGGTCTGTTGAGGGATCCAAGTCAGCTTGTGACCAAGTGAGACCCTTCCCTCATGCAACCCCAGTTACCTTGGATGATTTTGTTCTCAGTGAAGTTGCTATGTGGTCGTTGGGCTGCTGTTCTGATTTCTGGAGCTTGACACTGGCTTTTCCTGCAGGGCAAACTGAGCCTGGCAACTTTGGCCCTGCAAATTGGCACACCTGATGCTGGAACTGCTGCTGCTGAAGCTGCCACTGCTGGGCCCACCACTGCTGCTGCCTCTGCTGCTGCGGCTGTAGCTGCCACTGCTGGAGCCACCGCTACTACTGAAGCTGCTGCTGCTGGTTCCACTGCTGCTGCTGCCTCTGCAGCTGCTGCTGCTGGGTCTGCTGCTGCTGGATCTGCCGCTGCTGCCACTACTGGACCTGCTGCTGCCGGGGCCACTGTTACCGGTGCTGGAGCCACTGATGTTGCTGCTGGACTCTGCTCCTGCTTGGGTCCTGCTGTCGGCTCAAGTTGGCGTGGCCAGGTCCTGGTACTGCTGCTCTGTTCGCTGGAGCTGGGCTCAGGTGGTGGGGTCGGAGAGGGAGCCGCAGCTGCTCTAGTTCTCTCGCTGTTCCATGTGTTCTTCTACCTCATGGTCTGCTCCTCCCTTGCTCACTGCCACTCTCCCTTCATGTTTCTTGAGCTGTGGAGAGCACTGGTGTGAGTGGAAAATCCCTGCACCTGGCTTTTCCTGTGGCTGGAGCTGAGTCTGGCAGCTTTCTGGTGCACCACTGCCGTGGTTAGCGGAGCTTCCAGGGCCACTTTTACTGGCCTGTGCGGTCTCTGGATGCTCTGGATCTCTTCTACTTTCCGCTGCTGCTTCAATTTCCTATACACCTCACTTTTTAGTAAAATTATGTATTTTGCTGAGATTTTTGGTGTCTTTTCCCCCCTAGGCTGCTTTGGCGCAGTACCTATGCTGCCATCTTAACCGGGAGTCCCCTCTTTGCTGATTTTGATTGAATGTCTATATTTCTCAGTTGAATTTTAGCATTTTCCAGTAATTTGCCTCACCCAGTTGATTATAATACTTGAATAGCAGGCAAGCTGAACACCTAGGGTCACTTCAGCTCTTTTTCTTGTAAGAGCTATACCTGGCACCTAAAACTTCTACACAGAATATATAGAGGGTTGGATTTACAAGGCTGAGTACAATGCAGATAATTAGAAAACCCAAGCATCAAATTAACTCAAGATGTAATAATCAACATATTATTATACAAGAAAAACAAAAGATCAAGACAATATGATCCCACCAAAAATTCTAAATCAATCAGAAATGACCTCTAGTCAGACTGCTTTACATGAGATGCCAGACAAAGATTTCAGAAATTGATTATCTATGTTCAAAGAAATTCAAGAAGAAATCAAAGGAATCATAGAAGAAAACAAACTCCTGAAGGAGAATGGAGGAAAAAAACTTAGTGAAATAAGAAGGTCATTAGAAGACATGAGTAAGGAAATAGAAACAATATAAAAATACCAATCAGAAACAGTAGACATGAAAAACTAAGTAAGTCAAAGAGAAAACTCTGTAGAAAGTCTTACCAGTAGAATTGATCAAGGAGAGGACAGAATATATAAACTAGAAAACGATGTGGCAGATCTAATACAATCCAACAAAGAGAAAGTCAAACTAATAGAAAGACATGCATGGGAATTCCAAGACTTTCAGGACACCATGAAGAGATCAAACATAAGAATTCAGTGCCCAGTAGAAGGTGAAGAACTTCACTTCAAAGGCATAACAATTATTTTAAACAAAATCATAGAAGAAAACTTCCCCCAAGTAGGGAAAGTGATGCCAATACAGACACAGGAAGCCTATAAAACACCGAACAGGCAAAATCAGGAAAGAACCTCTTACCCTCATATTACAGTTAAACTACAAACCACACAAAGCAAGGAAAATATATTGAAAACAGTTAGAGAAAAAAAGCAAGTCACCTATAAAGGCAAGCCCATCAGGATCACAGCAGATTACTCAACACAAACTTTAAAAGCCAGAAGGGCTTGGAATGATATATTCCAAGTTCTGAAAGGTAACAACTGTCAACCAAGATTACTTTATCCTGCAAAGGTATTGATTCAAATGTACAGAGAAATAAGGAAATTTCACAGCAAAAGTAGGCCAAGGGAATATATGAAGACCAAATCAGCTCTACAGAAAATAATTAAAGGATCCTCCATGCTGAAAAGACAGAAAAGCACACACATAAGGAACCTGGAAAAAAACAAACCATAGAACAAATGGACCAAGCAGATTTCTATAGAACTCTTCACCTAAAAGCTGCCAAATACACGTTCTGTTCAGCAGCATGTGTAACATTCTCTAAAATTGACCATATATTAGGACACAAAGCAAATCTTTTTTTTTTTTTTCACCCTCATCCATCCTACTGGTGAGATTTTCTACAGAGTTTTTTATTTCATTAACTGTGTTCTTCATTGCTAGTAATTCTGACTGGTTTTTCTTTATTATTTCTATTTCCCTATTTATGTCTTGTATTGCCTTCTTTATTTCATTAAATTGGTGTCCTGCCTCTTCTTTGATTCCTTTGATTTCCTCTTTGATTTCCTCTTTGATTTCTTCTTTGATTGTTTTCATGTGTTCTTTGACCTCTTTGAACATATTTATAATTATTCTTTTGAACTCTTTCTCAGGCATTTCCTCTAACTCTTTCTCACTGGAGGACATTTCTGATGCATTAATACTTTTAGGTGGATTTATATCGTCTTGCTTTTTAGTGTTTCTTGTGTTATAATGTATATATTTTTGCATCTTGGATTAAGTTAATGCTTGGATTTTCTAGCTAGCTGTGTATTCTTAGCTGTATCAATTGATTTGATGTAATATATTTTCAGGGTAGGACCTTAAGGTATTAGGTGTGGCTCTTAAGACTCTCAGAGTATCTACAAAGATGTTCTTAGGGGTTGAGTTTCCCTGCTATAGGAGTATTCAAGCAGGCTGAGTGGAATAAAACACAGGTAGATTCTAAAATTTAACTAAACACTGTACACATTCAATCAAAAACAGCCCCGAGTATGTATGCAAGAGTAGTTATTATAATGACCAGATCCTCTATCAACAAAGAGGTTTAGATTTCTGGTCTGTTGAGGGATCCAAGTCAGCTTGTGACCAAGTGAGACCCTTCCCTGGTGCAATCCCAGTTACCTTGGGTGATTTTGGTCTCAGTCAAGTTGCTGCCTGGGTCGTCGGGCTGCTGTTCTGATTTCTGGAGCTGGGCACTTGCTTTTCCTATGGGGCAAACTGAGCCGCTGCTGCTGCCTCTGCTGCTGCTGTAGCTGCCACTGCTGGAGCCACCACTGCTGCTGAAGCTGCTGCTGCTGTGTCCACTGCCGCTGCTCCCCCTGAAGCTGCTGCTGCGGGATCTGCCGCTGCTGCCGCTCCTGGGTCTGCTGCTGCTGGGGCCGCTGGTACCAGTGCTGGAGCCGCTGATGTTGCTCCCGAACTCTGCTCCTGCTTGGGTCCCGTTGTCAGCCCAAGTTGGCGTGGCCGGGTCCCGGGCCGCTGCTCTGTTCGCTGGAGCTGGGTTCAGGCGGTGGGGGAGGGGAGGGAGCCACGGCTGCTTTGGTTGTCTCGCTGTTCCACGTGTTCTTCTACCTTGCGGTCTGCTCCTCCGCTGCTCGCTGCCGCTCTCCCCTCACGTTTCCCGAGTTGCGGAGAGGGCGGTGTGAGGGGAAAATCCCACACCTGGCTTTTCCTGTGGCTCGAGCCAAGTCTGTCGGTTTTCTGCAGCTGCCGGAGCCGCTTTTCCCGCCTGTGCAGGCTCTGAATGCTCTATAACTCTTCTACTTCTCCGCTGCCGCTTCAATTTCCTATACACCTCACTTTTTAGTAAAAGTGTGTATTTTGCTGAGTTTTTTTTGGTCTTTTTCCCCCCTAGGCTGCTTTGGCATGGTACCTACGCCACCATCTTAACCAGAAGTCCCTCTTTTTTTTTTTTTTCAAGGTACTGTCTCACTCTAGCACATGCTGACCTGGAATTCACTATGGAGTCTCAGGGTGGCCTCAAACTCACAGCGATCCTCCTACCTCTACCTCCTAAGTACTGGTATTAAAGGCATGCACCACCATGCTTGGTTGCAAATGTTAATAAATACAGAAAAATTGAAATAATTCCTTGCACCTAATCACAATGTGATTAAAATATAAGCAAATAGCAATAAAAGCTATAGAACATATAAAAATCATGGAAAATAAGCAACACAATGCTAAATAATGAATGGATCAATGAAGAAATCAAGAAAGAACCAAAAAATTCATAGAATCAGCTGGGTGTCATGGCACATGCATTTGCTCCCAGAACTAGGGAGGAAGAGGTAGAAGGATTGCCATGAGTTCGAGGCCAGCCATATTCACTCCATAGTGAATTCCAGGTCAGCCTGGGCTAGAGTGAGACCCTACCTCAAACCCCCCCAAAAGAGTGGTATTTAAAAATTCATAGAATCAAATGATAATTATGATATACCACAAATGATAATATACCACAACCTTTGGGATACAATGCAGGCATTCCTAAGAGGGAAGCTTATAGTTTAGGTGCCTATATTAAAAAATTTGAAAGCTCACAATAAACTACTTAATGCTTCACCTTAAGGCTTTGGGAAAAGAAAAACAAGACAAAGCAACAACCAGTAGGGGGGAAGAAATAATAAAGGTTAGGGCAGAAATTAATGAACTAAAGAAAAAAAAAACTATCCTAAGAATCAATGAAACAAAGTGTTGGTTCTTTGAAAATATAAACAAGATTGATAAATTTTTAGCAAATCTGACCAAAATAAAGTGAGAAAAGACACAAATTAATAAAATTAGAGAAGAAAAAGGCACCATTACAACAGATACCAGAGCAATTAAAAAAAAATCATAAGGGCATAAGATAAGAACATATACTCCACCAAATTTGAAAATCTGAAAGAAATTGATGAGTTCCTTGATTTTTATGATCTACCAAATTAAATCAAAGTGAGATTAACCACTTAGATAGACCTATAACAAGTATGGAGATCCAAGCAGTTATCAAAAAAATCTCCCAACTTAAAAAAAAAAAAATCAAGGCACAGATGGATTCACTGGTGAATTTTACCAGATTTTTATTGAGGATGAACTATCACCAATGCTTCTCAAACCTTTCCATAAAATAGGAAAAAAAGGAATCTTACCAAACTCCTATGAAGCCAGCATCACCCTGATACCAAAACTAGACAAAGATAGAACAATAAACAACTGTCATAGACCAATCTACATCATGAACATAGATACAAAAATTCTTAACAAAATACTTGCAAATGGAGAACAAGAATATATCAGAAAGACCATTCACCCTGACCAAATATGCCTTATTCCAGAGATGCAAGGATGGTTCAACATACACAAATGTATAAATATAATACATTAAATAAATGGACTAAATGACAAAAGTCACATGATCATCTCAATAGAGGCAGAAAAAGCATTTGACAAAATCCAACATCCCTTCATGATAAAAGTCCTAAAAGAACTAGGAATAGAAAGACCATATCTCAACATAATAAAGGCTACTTATGACGTACATATAGCCAGCATGATACTAAATGGTAAAAACTTGAAGCTTTTCCACTAAAATCATGAACAAGACAAGGGTGTCCATTATCCTCTGTTTTATTTAATATAGTACTGGAAGTCTTAACCATATCAATAAAGCAAGAGACCAGCAAACTGTTAGAGCTGATAAACACTTATATCAATGTAGCAGGATACAAAATAAACACACAGAAATCAGTAGTCTTCCTAAATGCTAAAACACACACACACACACACACACACACACACACACAGAGAGAGAGAGAGAGAGAGAGAGAGAGAATGAAATTAGAGAATTACTCCCATTTACAATTGCATCAAAAAAATAATAAAGCCGGGTGTGGTGGCACATGCCTTTAATCCCAGCACTTGGGAGGCAGAGGTAGGAGGACTGCCATGTGTTCAAGGCAACCCTGAGACTACATAGTGAATTCCAGGTCAGACTGAGTTAGAATAAAAATAATAATAATAATGATAGAAAAAGTACCTTGGAATAAACCTACCAAAGAAGTGAATGACCTCTACAATGAAATCTTTAAAATGCTCAAGACAGAAATTGTAGAAGTCATAAGAAAATGGAACGGCATCCTATATTATTGGATTGGAAGAATCAATATTTTGAAAATGGCAATCTTACCAAAAGCAATCGACTCATTTAATGCAATCCCCATCAAAATTCTAGTGGTATTCTTCATGGAAATAGAAAAAACAATCTTAAAATTCATTTGGAAGCACAAAAACCACAAAAAACCTCAAATATCTATTTTTGATCAACACAAATAAAGCTGGTGGTATTACTGTTCCTGATCTTAACCTATTTTACAGAGCCATAGTAGCAAATATAACATGGTACGGGAACAAAAGCAGTCATGTAGAACAATAGAACAGAATAGAGGACCCAGATGTAAGTCCAGGTAGCTACACCCACCTGATCTTCAACAAAAATGCCAAAAATACTCACTGGAGAAAAGACAGCCTCTTCAGCAAATGGTGCTGGGAAAGCTGGATATGTATTAGTAGAAGGATAAAAATAGATCCTTATCTCTCTCCATGCATAAGAATTGAGTCCAAATGGATAAGGGACCTTAATATCATACCGGAAACTCCAAAACTGCCCAGTAAGCACTTCTCTTAATGTTCATACCCACGTATTAATGCTACTCTCACTTTTGGTTAGGGAAGCTTCTCTTTCAGATGGTGGTGACTTTGGGATGACTCAGAAGGCACCATAGTGCTGAGAAGAAGTGACAGAGAAGTGCTCAGCAGTTAAACATCTCTATGACACCTTCCAAGGCTTGGGGTCCATTGTGGAAGAGGTGGCAGAAGGAATGTAAGAGCCAAAGGAGGGGTAGAACTGCTTAATATGTACTCTTCCAGACACAAAATGGCTTGGATATCCATGACCTCACAGTGCCTGATACTACTTACACAAGACCATAATAATAGGAGAAAAAGATGATGACATCAAAATAAAAAGACTGATTGAGATGGGGAAAAGTATGATGGAGAGTGGAGTTTCAAAGGAGAATGTGGGGGGAACGAGGGAATTACCATGGCTTACTGTCTATAATTATAGAAGTTGTCAATAAAAAAATAAATTTAAAAAAAGAACAAAAAGAGTTAGAACTTTAGAGCTAAATTTTTATTCTGAGTGTGCATTTTTTCACTGTCCTTAATTTATTAACTGTGTTATAATTTTAGTTTTTAAAAAAATATTGTTATTTATTTATTTGAGATAGATAGATAGATAGATAGATAGAGAGAGATATCCAGGGCTTCTGGCCACTGCAGACAAACTCCAGACACATGAACCACATTGTTTGTGTTCTTTTATGTGGGTACTAGGGATTGAATCTGGGCCATCAGGCTTTGCAAGCAAGCACCTTTAACTGCTGACTCATAATTTTAATTTTAATTTTTCCTTCAATCCTTGAGTTACTTGGAAGGGTATTTACTAGTTTTCTCAATCTTTCCGTTTCTTTCACTTTTTTGTTCATTTGTACATTTAATGTTAGCATTGTCTTAGAAACTGTGGCATATATGATGTCTAAATTTTGGACATTTGAAGGTTTTTGTGGTACACTACCTTATACACCTATCAATATTTCATGGAAGTAAAAATTGGTGTGTACTTTATGTCTCTATATATACATAAATGTGTAACATACAAATATATAACAACACATAAAGATATTTACACATGTAGTGGTTTGAATCAAGTGTTCTGGGAGCCGGAGAGATTGCTCAGTGGTTAAAGGTACTTGTTTGAATTAGAAGTCCCCATAAACTAATATGCTTTGAAAGCTTGGTCCTCAACTGGTGGCAACTTGGGAGTTGGAGCCTTGCTGGAGGAGGTGTGCTTCTTGGGGTAGGCTTAGGGCTGTTACAGCGAGCATCCCTTGCCAGAGTTTGACTGATTCTCCTGCTGTTTTTACCACTTTCTGTGGCAAGGGGTTGATGTCCAGCCTCTGCTCATGCCATCTTTTCTCTGCTGTCATGAAGCTTCCCCTTGAGATTGTAAACTAAAACAAAAACTTTCCTCCAATAAGCTGCTTTTACTACCACACATCTGTGTAAATCATCAAATATACATGGATATATCCTAAATCAAGTTTAATAACTATAGTATTAAGATTTTTAAAAAGTATTTATTTATTTATTTGCAAGGAGAGAAAAAGAGAGAGAGAGAGAATATGAATGGGCACACTAGGGCCTCCAGCCACTGCCAAAGACCTCCAGATGAGTGTGCCACATTGCATCTGGCTATATATGGGTACTGGTCAATCGAACTCATGTTGTTAGGCTTTGTAGGCAAGTGCCTTAACTGCTGGGACATTTCCCCAGCTCTATCAAAATATTTATGTCTATTTTTAGCTAGATATTTTCCCAATTCTGGGAGAAATGTTTTGTCACTTTTGCATTGTTATTTTGGGGAGGCCATGGATTCGAACTGGGCACATGCACTGGGTCCAATAGACCAAAACAATTTAGAGTTTAATTATAGGAACTGAATTTTGGTAGTTTGCAAAAGCCCTAGAGTCAATTGACTAATTAAACTATAAAGAGTTAACCAGTTTAACTGTAACTGATTTACTGGTTGATTGAGTAGGCTCTAACCAGTTAAGCTCTTTTGTTGCTCATGTTTTTTTTTTTTCTTCCACAAATGCTATTGGACCTTCTTTTCTGTTTTTCAAGGTAGAGTTTCACTCTGGCCCAGGTTGACCTGGAATTCCCTATGTAGTCTCAAGGTGGCCTCAAATTCAGGGCGATCTTCCTACCTCTGCCTCCTGAGTGCTGGGATTAAAGGTGTATGCCACCAAATCCAGCTTATTGGACCATTTTGGAGTGCTCAGAGCCTGCTTCCTGATGCCCAGCTTGTATTGGCTTTTTTTTTTTAAGTTGAGTAGTCATTTACTTTACTTTTTTAAATAGCCCACTGTTTATTACAAAACCTTTTTCTTTCTTTCTTTCTTTTTTTATTATCAACTTCCATGATTGTAAACAATATCCCATGGTAATGCCCTCCCTTACCCCCACTTTCCCCTTCGAAACTCCATTCTTCATCATATCCCCTCCCCCTCAATCATCTTCTCTTTTATTTTGATGTCGTGATCTTTTCCTCCTATTATGATGGTCTTGTATAGGTAGTGTCAGCCACGGTGAGGAATATCCAGGCCATTTTGTGTCTGGAGGGAGCACATTGTAAGGAGTCCTATCCTTCCTTTGGCTCTTACATTCTTTCTGCTACCTCTTCTGCAATGGGCCCCGAGCCTTGGACGTTTTGATAGAGATATTGCAGTGCTGTGCACTCCTCTGTCACTTCTTCCCAGAACCATGATGCCTTCTGAGTCATCCCAAGGTCACTGCCATCTGAAAAGAGAAGGTTCTCTACCAAATGTGAGAGTAACATTAATATATGGGTATGAGCATTAGAGAAGTTCTTACTGGGCAATTTGATGAGCCCAGCATATACATTTAGCCTATTTTTAAAAATATGTTGAAACTTTGTATGGCTACATCAAGTATTGGTACCATCATTCCCCTCCTTCCTGTCCCCACTCTATTGAGGACCCTCCTTAGTGGGATTGCTGGTATTCACCATTGAGCTGTGAGAGCAGCAGTCAGTCATTGGGGGGTGGGAATGCCTCTGGCTATTCCCTCCAACCTTATGGCTCTTACATTCTTTCCACCCCTTCTTTTGCAAAATTCTCTGAGTATGCTTTAAATCATCTTAAGTGTTAAACTCTACATAGCTTCTGAATTTCTGCTTGGGTGCATTTTTAGTATCCTCAGTGTTTGGCTCAGGCTTTGTTTTGCCTAAATTAACTCTACTAAATGTAATTGGTTTAAAGGATTTTCTTTTTGTTTTGTTTGTTTTTCTAAGGTAAGGTCTCACTAGCTCACACTAACCTGGAACTCACTTTGTATTCCCAGGCCGGACTCAAACCTTGTACCTCTGCCTCCTGAGTGCAGAGAATTTTTGGCAGGAATTTTCCTTTTAACATTATGCAGAATAATCATGCATCTTGAGTTTGTTTGCAATGGCTGGAGGCCCTGGCACACCTATTCTCTCTCTATCTGCCTCTCTCTCTCTCTTAAATAAATAGTAAATAATTTATTTTAAAAATGTTCAAATTCATCTCTAAAAAATATCTTGGGGCTAGGAAGATGACTCAGTAGGTAAGAGTACTTTCTATACAAGTATGAGGATCAGTGTTTTGTTCCCAGCACCCACATTGCCAGAGCACTTGTTTACCCATCAGAGCTGAAAGGTAAGACTACTGTTGAAGATACCACAGGCCCCTGTCTCAGGATACTGAGAGACCATGTGGGAACTGAGAGGAAAGCCAGTCCTCTTCTGGTGCTGGAGTGTGCTATGGAAGCTACTGGACAGTCCCCAACAGCATGAATTAGCTGGAGAACCTGCCAACTATGCAATTAACCATCCAGATAAGGAGTACACACAGCCTTTGCAGGTAACTAACTGTCCTGTTATTAGATATAAGGCCCACTCAGTGGGAGAAAACTCACACCTGGTACTGGGAACCAAGTCAGAATCCCATGGCAAGGAAACTCACAGACCAAGAGAGGAGCCCCCATTACTCTGCAGATAAGTAGTGTGGGCACACACATTAAAATGTCTCTCAAATTAGTTTGCATATCCCCCTTAATCAAAGCTGTTCTCACTCTTGGTTGGAGAATTTGTTTTATTTTAGAGATAGCCAAGTGTACTGGGGAAATCCAAAATCCATCAATATGACAAGAAAAGACAGGCCACTGCCCACCATGAGATGTGCCACCACTACATTTACCAGGGCCCAGGAGAAATTGCAGAGGAATAGTGACCTGGATATTGCTCCTAATTCAAGTATGACAACCACCTCCAGGGAAATGGTGATAGCCACTGTGGTGAATCAAAACACACCAAAACAGAAATACAGAGGCTAAAGAGAACTCAGTACTAAACAAAACTGCTAACAATCGGTACTAAACCAATTCTGCTAAGGCTCTACGATTATTGTGAAAGAGGGGACAGGAAGAGGGGACAGGAAGATTGTAAGAGCCACAGGGTGTGTAGAAATGTTCTGAGGCACAGCCACACCACATAGGCTGACTGAGTTCCTAAAATACCCACAGTGAATACCAATAATCCCACTGAGGAGAGCCTTGAGGGAAATTGGAACTAGGGGAGAGGGGATATAAGACTATAACTTATGTAAAGAAATATTAAAAATCAAGCCAGACATGATGGTGCACACCTTTAATCCCAGCACTCAGGAGGATGAGGTAGGAGATTTCTGTGAGTTCAAGGCTAGCCTCAGACTAATTCCAGGTCCACTTGGGCTACATGAGCAACTGGGAGAAAGTGCCCAACAATGGTCCAAGCAACCATGGGTATTAAAGCTGCTTAGAACAAATATCCTGACAAGATGTACACACAAGTGCAATGATGGCACACAGCCTTGGTGGGTAACTAATAGCTATCTAATTGGCTAAAAGACCTGCTCAGTGGAAAGGAACCCACATCTGGAAGTGGGAACCAGGTCAGAATCCTATGGAGACAAAGAATATGCTCTCCAAAGTCAAGCTTTCACTAGTCTTTGGCTAAAAGAGGGGTACATCCATTAAATTCTCCATAAATTAACAAGGCTTATTCCATTTAACTTGTGCTTACTTCACTCTCCATTGGAGAACCTGTTTTCTTTTTCAGGAGGAAGGGAGACCTGAGGAGATAAACCACTTCTTGCACTTCAGCCAAGCCCTAGCTGAAACCACAGAGGTATTGGGGAATGAGCAAGAATGCAGTTTCCATGGTGAGACTGATAATCAGCTCCAGAGTAGAGGAGACAGACACTGAGGATACTCAACACATACCAAAGCAGAGATCCAGAGGCTACTAGGAGCTTATCACTGAAGTAGATTTAGAACACACCCACCGCAGCTCAGGGGATTTTGCAGAAGAGGAGTGGAAAGAATGTAAGTGCCACAGGTCTAAATGTCATGCCCAGAGGCATTGCCTTCTCCCAACAACTGACTGCTGCTCCCACAACACATAACCCATAACCCCAAAGGGAATGCCAGCAACCCCACTGAAGAGGGCTCCCAGTGGAAGGAAGGCAGGTACAAGGGAAAGGAAGGTACCAACTCATGATTGATGTATCCATACTAAATATGCCTGTTGCTAATTAAATAAAAAATAAAAATAAAAAAGAGATACACAAAGAGGCAATCCTACTGGTCATTTCCTGAGGCTGCGAAAACCTCCAAATCACATTGTAATCTCAGGAAAAATTCCTTTATCTTTTATTAGCTCATGAAAAATCAGTCTTCTAAGCCTAAACCAGGTTTAGCCTTGGAAATCTTCAGTGAAGAAGGCCTCAAATTTCTTCTTGAGCAGGAGAAAATGGAGACAGACTCAAAAAAATTGAGCATGCTTACAACAGGAATTATAGCTGACACACGAAACTGTTAGCGCAAGTACAAGGGAGGGCTATATTGATGGAGACAGAATATAAAAAAGAAAACATAAAAATCTGAAGAAAGAGCATAAGATGCTTGGGGAAGGGGAGGTTGATATACAAGTATGGTTTATCAATTTTATGTGGTAGGACTGGCCCGTGCTCTGCAGCATGTTTATTCTTCACAGTGTGGTAGGATGGGGCTGTGCCCTGGTGTGATCAGCCTTATGTAAGGTAGGGCTGGCATGTAGTTTTTTTAAAAAAACATTGTATTTATTTATTTGAGAGAGAGAGAATGAATGAATGAATTAATGAGTATGTCAGGGCCCCTAGTCCTACTGCAAACAAACACCAGATGTATGTGCCACCTTTTGCATCTGGCTTTATGTGGGTACTGGGGAATCGAACCCAAGTACTTAGGCTTTGCAGGCAAGCACCTTGACCACTAAGCTATCTCACCAGCCATGGCCTGTGTTTTGTACCGTGTAAATAATTCATAGCGTAGTAGGCTTGGCATGTCCTCTGCAGCATGTTCATCTGTCAGTGTGTGGAAAGGCTGGCTTGTGTTGTGTAATGTGTTTATCCTTCATAATGTTGTAGAGCTGGCCTGTGTTCTCCAGCATGTTAATCTTTCATAGTGTGACAGTTTTGGACTGAGCTATACAACATTTTCATCCCTTCACACTGGTACCATTGGCCTTCACAGTGTTTTAGGGCAGGCCTGTGCTCTGCAGCATGGCTGTCCTTCACAGTGAGGTAGGGCTAGTTTATGCTATGTTCATCACCCACAGTGAGATAGGGCTTGCTGTGCTCTGTAGCATGTTCTTCATTCACAGTGTATTGAGGTGGGCCTGTTCTCTGTAGCATGTTTGTCCTTTATAGTGCGTTAGGATGGGACTATGCTCTGTAGCATGTCCATATTTCACAGCATGGTAAGGCTAGCCACTCTTCTATAGTATGCTTAAACTTCACATTGTGGTAAGGCAGGCCTCTGTTCTGTATAGCATGATTATCCTTCACAATGTGGTAAGGTGGGTCTGTGCTCTGTAGCATGTTCATTATTCACAGTGGGGTATGGCTGGCCTGTGTTTTATAGCATGTTTAGCTTTCACAGTGTGGCAGGAAGGCCGTTGCTGTATAGCATGTTCAACATCTGCACTATGACAGGGCTGGCTTGTGCTCTGCAGCATGTTTGTCCTTCACAGTGTGGCAGAGCTGGCCTGTGTTCTCCAGCATGTGTATTTGTCACAATGTGGTAAGGATAGCCTGTGCTATGTAGAATGTTTATCCTTTCTTTTATGGTATGGTTGGCCTGTGCTCTGTAATACACTTCTCCTTCACAATGTGGTAGGACTGATGTGTGCACTATAGAATGTTTATTCTTCACAGTGTGGTAGGGATGACCTCATTTCTGTAGCATATTCAACCTTCATATTGTGGTAGGGCTGGCCTGTGCTCTGCAGCGTGTTTATCCTTCACAATAAGATGGGGCCAGCCTGTGCTCTGTAGCATATTTCTCCTTGTAGTGTAAGACCCCTAGAACGAGGACCCCACACTCTGCCCGGAAATGGCGACACCCCAAATCACTCACGAGAAACGGTCTTGATTCAAACAGCAAGAGGATTTTTATTCCAAGCGCGCTGGGGCCCACAGTCGTACACCACGCAGGGGTAAGGACTGCAGAGCCCCGAATGCAGGAACGGGACAGTTTTTATAGGGTTTCTAACAAAGCCTGTGCATTAGACCAATCATTTTTTTAACATCGGGAGCCCGTGGGTGCGAGCCAGTCAGTTTGTGCCACTCCATAGTTTCTAAGCCAATTAGTTTAATTTGTTCAAGCCCCTCGTGGACCAATCAGTCTCTTATGACCTTGGTGGTCAGCATTTGTGCAGGTCCTTGGGTGGGGGTAGCAGAGTGTGGTATCAGTCTCCTATGACCTTGGTGGTCTGAGGCAGGCTGCTACGGCTTATGGTGCAGGCTATTAGGGCTTATGGTGCAGGCTATTTACAGAAACCAAATAACTGGTTCACTTTATTACTCATTTCCCATCCTTGAGGGCTATCTCATGCCCTTTTCACCTAGTTTTATATTAGGAGCGGGCTCTGATATAATGAGAAGAGGGATTCTTTACTTGCTTCCAACAGAGAGTAAAGCCTGGAGTTTGAGGTATGCAGGGGCCCGCTTAAGCTCCCTTTGGAGCGTGCTAGTATTTCTGAGCTTCTGAATTCTTGGGCCTTTCAGTAGCATGTTCATAATGCACAGTGTGGTAGGACTGGCCTGTGCTCTATACCATGGTTATCTTTTACAACATGGAAGGGCTTACCTTTTTTTTTATATAGCATGTTCAGCATTCACAGTGTGGTAGGGCTAGCATGTCATCTCTGTCATGTTCATTCTTTGCCATGTGTTGGGGTAAGCCTGTGGTCTGTAGCCCACTTATCATTCACAGTGTGGTACACCAGCCTGCACTCTGCAGACTGTTCATACTTCATTGACGGTAGGGCTGCCCTGTGTTCTGTACAATGTTTACCCCTCATAGTGTGTTAGGACTGTGTATGATGTGTAGTGTATTTATTCTTCATAGTGTGGAGTGCTGATGTTTCCTCTTTAGTATGTTCAGAACTCACTGTGTGGGAGGGCGGGCCTATGCTTTGTATTACAATATCCTTCCAAGTGTGGTAAGGCCGGCATGTGCTCTGTATGTTGATAATTAAGTTTTGTAGGGATGGCTTGTGCTCTGCAGCATGGTCATCTTTCACCATTTGGTAGCAATGGAATGAGTTCTATATCATGGTCATCCTTCATGCAAGCATGCATGGACTGGCATGTAATCTGCAGAATGTTCATCTTTTACCATTTGGTAAGCCTGGCAAAATGTTAATCCTTTATAGTGTGGTAGGGCATGCCTATGCTCTGTAGGATATTTCTTCTTGAAGCATGAACATAATTCTGGCCTATGCTCTACAGCACATTGATTATTCGCAGAGTAGTGGGAGTGCTATCTTGTGATCTGTCATCTGTTTACTTGTCACAGTGTGGTAGGGATTGGGTGTTCTCTGTAGCATGTTTATTCTTCATAGTGTGCTATGGTTGGCCCATGCTTTGCAATGTTCATGCCTCCAAGTATAGTATGACTCATCTGAGCTCAGTTCAATGTCAATCCTTCACATTAAGGTAGGACTGGCCTGTGTTCTGCAGCTTGTTTATCCTTAATAGTGTAGTCGGACTAAAGTGTGTTCTGTCAAAGGTTTATCCTTCAGAGTGTGGTAGGACTGGCATGTGCTCTGTGGAATGTTTATCCTTTCATAGTGTAGTAGGGCTGGAATGTGCTCTATTGAATGTTTATCCTTCATAGTGTAGTAGTAATGCAGGATTTTGGGACTTAGTGGGGATTCCCTAGAATCTATGGACCTCAAGTTTTGGATTCTGTTCTACCTGTAATAAAGAATTAATAAAGATGTACTTAAGAAGGATAAGTTGTGAATTATTAAGTCTATGAAGGGGGAAAGCACAAATTGTGGGGTTTATTTAAGGCAGATTGGAATGTAAGGGAAACTGAGTATTGGGGGAGGAGAGAATGGAAGTAGAGCTTCAAACACGTGGACTTCAGAGAAGTTGAGGCTTTCTTTTTCAAGGTAGGGTCTCACTGTAGCCCAGGCTGACCTGGAATTCACTATGGAGTCTCAGGGTGGCCTTGAACTTACGGTGATCCTCCTACCTCTGCCTCTCGACTGCTGGGATTAAAGGCGTGCGCCACCACGCCTAGCTTTGAGGCTTTTTTTTTTTTTGAAGTAGGGTTTCACTGTAGTCCAGACTGACCTGGGATTCATTATGTAGCCTCAGGGTGGCCTTGAACTCATGGTGATCCTCCTACCTCTGCCTCCTCCTGAGTGTTCTGATTAAAGGCATGTGCTACCATGCCTGGTGAGAAACTGAGTAAGAAGAGATCAGAGTAAAGCCAAAACAGGTGGAAAGTAGAATATAAGAACTTGTGTAGAGATACTTAGGAGAAACTCACATGGCATTTCCCATGTGTTTTCAGAGACATTAAGAAGACAGTGAGGCTCAAGAAAAAAAAAATAGGGCTGGAGAGATGGCTTGGCGGTTAAGCGCTTGCCTGTGAAGCCTAAGAACCCCGGTTCGAGGCTCGGTTCCCCAGGTCCCACGTTAGCCAGATGCACAAGGGGGCGCATGCGTCTGGAGTTCGTTTGCAGAGGCTGGAAGCCCTGGTGCGCTCATTCTCTCTCCCTCCCTCTATCTGTCTTTCTCTCTGTGTCTGTCGCTCTCAAATAAATAAATAAATAAATAAATTAAAAAAATTTTTTTTTAAAAAAAAAGAAAAAAAAATATGAGGGCATATATTAAAGCAGAGACTAAGAGATTCATAGGAGTGAATAAATGAAGAGAGTTACACTCATGGTTACCCCAAGTTTAAGGAAACTATAGGTAACAGACTAGAGTTAGAAAAGGCATCCACGTGGTAGATTAGAGAGCAGAGGAATATCATGCGTGTGATTAAAAGTGAGAAGTTACCCAAAACTATAAAGCAAAGACAAGCAGACAAAGCATCCAAACCAAGAAACAATATTATGTTCTCTGCACCCCCCCACCCAGCCAGGCTGGGTGAGGGGGAAGCCAGACTCACGTGTGTCCCTGTGGCTGGAGCAGAGACAGGAAGGCAGAGCAAAGCAAGAAAAACAGAGCTTGGCTGAGAGGAACTAGGGGAGTGGGGTGGAGTTAGCAATAGGAAGAAGACAAGAACCTTTATAGGCAAGGGAAAGACCCAGTTGGTTGGTAGGTTTGGAGGGAGGGCAGATCTCAGAGCCAGCCCATCTGGACCATCTGTTCTTGTAGCATGCTAGATAGTGGGCAGCAGGGGTCACTGTAGGTCAGTCTCCATCAAACATGAGTTCCATTTCTGCCATTCTTGTGTCAGGGTGACATGGTGTGTGGGATGGTATCTCCTTGTTCTCTCTTTGGGCCTCAATCTGTAACTGAAACTGCCTTTGAAAAGCTGTTTGAACATCATTAGGATTGATAAAAACTATGGGGACTTTTAAAGTTGGACTGAATGCATTGCATTTTACATCATGGATGGTTATCAGTTTATGGGGGCCAGGGGTGGAATGTGATGGTTTAATTCAGGTGTTCCCCATAAACTTAGGTGTTCTGAATGCTAGGTTCCCAGATGATGGAAATTTGGTAATTAATGCCTCCTGGAGGAGTGTATTGTTGGTGGTGGGCTTATGGGTGTTATAGCCAGTTTCCCTTTGCCAGTGTTTGGTATACTTTCCTGTTCCTGTTGTCTGCTTTTTGTTGGCCAGGGGGTGGTTTCCACCCTCTGCTCATGTCATTGTTTTCCCTTTCCATTGTGGAGTTTTCCCTTGAGCCTGTAAGACAAAATAAACCTTCCCCCTGAAAAAGGTTAGCTTTCTTCTATCCTTCTTTATTAGGGCAGGCCTGTGCTCTGTGGAATTATTCTCCTTCATAGTGTAGTATTGCTGGAGTGTGCTCTGTCAAATGTTTATCCTCTATAGTATAATAGGGTAGACCTGTGTTCTGTGGCATGTTTAGCCTTCATAGAATGGTAGCGGTGCCCTGTGCTCTGTTGAATGTTTATCTTTTATATTTAAGCAGGGATGACCTATGCTCTGTTGAATGTTTATCCTTCATAGAATACTATGGCTGATCTGTGATCTGTTGAATGTTTATCCTTCATAGTGTAGTAGGGTAGGCCTGTGTTCTGTGGCATGTTTAGCCTTCATAGTGTGGTAGGGCTGGAGTGTACACTATCCAATGTTTATCTTTCATAGTGTAGTAAGGCAGGCCTGTGCTCTGTGGAATGTTTATCCTTCATAATGTGATAGGGCTGGAATGTGTTCTGTCAAATGTTCAAACTTCACAGAGTGGTAGGGCTGGACTGTGTTCTGTGGAATGTTTATCCTTCATAGTGTAGTAGGGCTGGGCTGTGTTCTGTCGAACATTTATACTTCATAGTGTTGGAGGGTTGGAGTGTGTTCTGTGGATGTTTATCTTTCATAGTGTTGTAGGTAAGGCCTGTTCTCTATCAAATGTTTATCTTCCATAGTGTGGAAAGGCTGGCCTATGTTCTACTGAATGTATATTCTTCATAGTGTGGTAGAGCTGGCATGTGCTCAAAGGAATGTTCATCCTTGACAGTGTTGTAGGGCTGGCCTGTGCTCTGCAGCATCTCCATCCTTCATAGTCTGGTAACACATGCCTATGCTCTGTACATACTTATCATTTCCTCAATGGTGTGTTTGATCTGTGGTTCATAATATGATTCTCTTTCACAGCATGCTCATCCTTCACTGGGTGGTACGGCAGGCCTGTCCTCTGCATCACGTTTATCCTTTACAGTGTGTCGGGCTGGCATGTACTCTGTAGCACATTTGTTCTACACAGTGAGGTAGGACAGGTCTGGTCTCTGTTGCATGTATCTCCTTGTAGTATGTTCCTAATGCACAGTGTGGTCGTGTTGGCCTGAGATCTGCAGCATGTTCATCCATCAGAGTATAGTTGGGATGACCTCAGTTCTGTGGCATGTTCAACATTCGCTGTGTGGTATGGATGGTGTGTATGCTATAAAGAGCTTATTTTCCATATTGTGGTAGTACTGACCTCTGTTTTACTGCAAGTTTATCCTGCAGTGTGGCCAGGCTGTCATGTGCTCTGTAGCAAGATTATACTTCAGAGTGTGGTGGTGCTGCCCTTTGCTCTGCAGCAGGTTTATCTTGCACAGCGTGGTAGGGCTGCTCTGTCCTATATAGCATATTTATCTATTGGTATGTGATAGGTCTTGCCTGTGTTCTATAGGATAACTTCATAGAGTGTTTTGGCTGCTGTGTGTTCCAAACCATGTCATTCTTTAACAGTTTTATAAGGCTGCCTTATTCTGTGTAGCATGTTCACCTTTCAAAGTATGCTAGATCTGACATGTGCATTGCAACATGTTCATCTTTCACAATGTGGCCTTGTGCACTGCAGCATGTTCCTACTTCCTTGTGTGGCATGGAAGCCCTGTGCTCTGCAGCAGGTTCATACTTTCTGTGTGGTATGACTGCCCTGTGCCCTGCAACATGTTAATATTTCCTTGTGTGGTATGACAAGCCTGTGCTCTGTGGTATTTTTTTTTTATCTTTCATAATGTGGTAAAACTGGCATATGCTCTTCAGTATGTTCATCCTTCATAGTGTGGTAGGGCTATCTTGTGCTCTGTAGCATGTTTATAGTTCATAGTCTCATAGAACTGGCCTTTGCTCTGTATCATGATCATCTTTCACAGCTTCATAGGGCTTATCTGTCTTCTGTATCATGTTCATCTCTCTCTGTGTGTAATTGGGCTTGCCAGTTCTCAATAGCATGTTCACTCTTCATGGTGTGTTAGGGGTGGCCTGTGTTCTGCAAAAGGTCTATGCTTTACAATGTGGTAGAGCTGGCATTTGCTATGTAGTATTTTTTATCCCTCTTAGTATGGGAGTGTTGGCATGTGCTAGGTAGTATGCATATTCTTCAATATGTGGTAGGGTAGGTCTGTGTTCTGTCACATGTTTATCCTTCATAGTGTAGTATGGCTGGCTTGTATGTTTGTCTTTCACATTGTGGGAAGGGTGTCCTATATGTTTTTCCTTCACCGTGTGGTATGCCAGGTCTTTTCTCTGTTGTATGTTTCTCCCTGTAGCATGTTCATCCTTCTCAGTGTTATAGGGCTGGCGTGTGATTTACAGTATGTTTATCCTTCATAGTGTGGTGTGGATGGCTTGTTCCCTGTAGTGTTTAACCATCAAAGTGTGGTAAGGCCTGTGTATATGCTCTGCAGGATGTTCTTTAGTGTTGTAGGGAAGAACTTAGTTCTTTAGGCTGTTCATCATTCATAGTGTTTTAAGGCTGGCCTGTTCTCTGTAGCATATTTACTCTCATAGTATTGTAGGGTAAGCCAGTGCTATGTAGTATGTTCAACATTCACAATATGATAGTGCCATCCTATGCTTTGCAGGAAGTTAATCTTTCACAGCATTTTAGGTCAGATCTGTATTCTGTACAAGTTGATTCTTCACAGTGTGGTAGGGCTGGCTGGTCCACAGTAGCATGCTCATCCTTCATAACTTGGTAGGTGGGAGTGTCCTCTGCATCATGTTCATCCTCTTTTGTGTGGTAGGGCTAGTCTGTGTTCTATACTGTATTTATCCTTCATAGTGTGGTTGGGCTGACATATGCTCTGCTTGTGTTCATCCTTCACAGTATAGTTGGGCTGGCCTGTGCAGTGCAGCATGTTTATCTTTCACAGTGTGGTAAGGCTGGCCTGTGTGCTATATAATGTTGATCATTCAATGTGTAGTACAGCTGGACTATGTTCTGGAGTATGTTTATTCTTCACAGTGTGATGGGGTGGTCTGTGCATGTTTATCCTTCATTTGCCATCACTCTGTAGCATGTTCATTCTTTACAGAGTGATAAAGCTATCCTGTTCTTTGTAGCATGTTCAGTCTTCGCAGTGTGTTATACCTGGCCTGTGCTCTGTAGCATGTTCATCCTTCACACGGTGATAGGGCTGGCTGTGCTCTGTAGCATGATTATCCTTAATAGTGTAGTAGGACTGCCTTAAGCTCTGCAATGTGTTAAACCTTTATAGTTTGGTTAGGCAGCCATATGTTCAGTAGCATGTTTATTATTCACAGTGTGGAACGTCATGTCTGTACTTGCAGCATGTTCATTTTAATAGTGCAATTTGGCTGGTATCTGCTCTGTAGCATGTACATCCTTTGCTATGTAATAGGGTGGCTTCTGATTTGTTTCAGATTTTTCCATCACATGAAATGTCTTTGTGGTGTGTAGCATATTTATCCTTCACAGTATGTTAAAGTAGGCTTGTACTCTCCCACATATTTACTCTTCACAGTTTGGTAAGGCAGGCCTATGCTGTGTTACATATTCATCACTCAAATAGTTTTGTGACTTGTCTGTGCTGGGTAGCATGACCATAATTCACTGTATGATAGCCCTGGCATGTGTTCTTTAGTATGTTTATTCTTCACAGTGGAGGAGGGCTTTTCTGTTCTTTTTTTTTTTTTAGAGAATTAATAGTTTTTTAAATTTTTATTTATTTATTTGAGAGTGACAGACAGAGAAAGAGGCAGAGAGAGAGAGAGAGAATGGGCGCGCCAGGGCCTCCAGCCATTGCAAACGAACTCCAGACGCGTGCACCCCCTTGTGTATCTGGCTAACGTGGGACCTGGGGAACCGAGCCTCGAACCGGGGTCCTTAGGCTTCACAGGCAAGCGCTTAGCCGCTAAGCCATCTCTCCAGCCCTTTTCTGTTCTTTATAGCATGTTATCCTTTAAAAAATGGTAGAGCTGGCTAGTGCTCTGCAGCATGTTCAACCTTCACAATTTGATATTGTTGGTCTGTGTTCAGTATCATGTTCATTCTCCAAAGTGTTTTAGGTCTAGCCTGTACTCTGCAGCATATTTATCCTCCACAGCGTCATTGAGATGCTCTGCACTCTAGCATGTTCAGTCTTCACAGTGTGATAGTGGTGGCCTGTACTCTGTAGCATGTTTATCCTTCATAGTGTAGCAGGTCTGCCCTGAGCTCTGCAGCATGTTTATCCTTCACAGTTTGGTTAGGTAGGCATATGTTAAGTAGTATATTTATCATTCACAGTGTGGTCTGTCTGGTATGTGCTTGTAGCAAGTTCATTCTTCATGGTGTAGTTTGGCTGGTGTATGATCTGTAGCATGTATGTCCTTTACTACGTGGTAGGGATGGCTTCTGGTCTATTGACATTTTTCAAACATAGTAGGGTAGGATGAGCCTGTGCTCTGTAGCATGTTTATCCTTTCTAGTGTGGTAGTGCATATTTATCCTTCATATTTTGGTTAGGTGGGCATATGTTTTGCAGAATGTTTATCACCTACAATGTGGGATGTTTGGCTGGTACCTGTAGCATGTTCATCCTATATAGTGCGATGTTGTTGGTGCATGCACTTTAGCATGAACATCCTTTGCTGTGTGGTAGGGTTGGCTTATGGGCTGTTGCATGTTTATCCATGAGAGTACAGTAGGACAGGCCTGGGCTCTGTAGCATGTTTGTATTTTATAGTATAGCAGGCCTGCCCTGATTTCTGCATCTTGTTTATTCTTCATAGTTTGGTTAGGTGGGCATATATGAAGTAGTATGTTTATAGTTCACAGTGTTATATGTAATGCCTGTGCTTGTAGCACATTCATCCTTCACAGTGCAGTTGGTCTGGTGTATGCTCTGTAGCATGTACATCCATTACTGTGTGGTAGGGTGACTTCTGGTATGTTGCCTGTTTTTCCATCACAGTGTGGTAGGGCATGTCTGGGCTCTGTAACATATTTTTCCTTCAAAGTATGTTAAGATGGGCCTGTTCTCTCCCACATGTTTACCCTTTATGTTTGGTAAGGCAGGTCTATGGTGCATAGCACATAGCATATTCATCATTCAAACCGTTGTAAGGCTAGCCTGTGTTGAGAAGCATGCTCATCATTCACTGTATGGTAGCCCTGGCCTGTGCTATGTAGCATGTTTATTCTTCAGGGTGTGGGATGGCTGGCATGTGCTCTGTGGAATGTTTATCCTTCACACTGTGGTGGGCCTACCCTGTGTTTTGTAGCATTCATATTCTTCATAGTGTGGTAGAGCTGGCCAGTGTTCTTTATCACGGTTATTATTTCCAGTGTGACATGGCTGGCATGTTCTGTGGAGTGTGTTTGTCTTTCATAGTGTGGTAGGGCTGGCAGGTGCTCTGCAGCATGTTTGTAGCAGGTTGTGTGGTAGGGTATGCCTTTTCTCTGTGGAATATAGCTTATCCTGGACAGTATAAGTTGGTCTGTGCTCCGTTACATGTTTATCCTTCCTAGTATGATATGGCTTATTCTTCATAATGACTTAGGATTGGTGTGTGCTCAGTAGTGGGTTTATTCTTCATAGTGTGGTTGGGCTGGCCTGTGCTCTGTGGCATGTTCATCCCTCACTGTGTGGGTCTGTGCCATGTGGCATGCTTATCACTCACAGCATGGTAGGTCTTGCCTCTGATATGCAGTGTGTTTATGGTTCACAGTGCTCTAGGGCTTTCCTCTTCTCTGTAGCATGTTTATCCTTTACAGTGTTGTATGGCTGTCCTGTGGTGTTTAGCAGGGTTTTCCTTCACAGTGTTTTAGGGTTGGCCTGTGCTCTGTAGCATGTTCATCTTTTGTAGTGTGGTAGGGCTTGAGTGACATCAGCAGAATGTTCACCTTTTCTGTGTCATAGGGCTGACCTGGACTCCTTAGATCTTCATAGTGTGGTATTGGAGGAATGACTTCTTTAGCATGGCCATTCTTCACAGGGTGGTACTGAAGGCTAGTGCAGGTTAAAAGGCTTATTCTTTATATTGGTAGGCTTGGCCTGAGTTTGTAGCATGTTGATCCTTCTCACTCCTGGGCTCTAATAGGTTCATCATTCACATTGTAGTAAGGCCAGTCTGTGCTGTGTAGCATGTTCATTCTTCACAAAGTAGAAGGACTGGCCTGTGTTGTCTACCATGTTCATCATTCATTGTGCTTGTAGAAATGCCTTGCAGTCTGTAGCATGCTGATTTATCACAGTGTAGGCGTGATGACATGTACTTTGTAGCATGCTCATTCTTCATAGTGTGTAGGGTTCCCAGGTGCCCTGTAGTATGTTTATTCTTCACTGTGTTTTAGGGCTGGCTTGTGCTGTGTTACATGTTTATCCTTCATATTGTGTCATGGTGGCCTTTGTTCTGTAGCATGGTCATCCTTCATAGTGGGGTAGGGCTTTCCTGTGCTATGTACCATGTTTATCCTTCACAGTGTTGCAGGATTAACCTGAGTTGTGTAATATTTTCATTTTTAACATCATACTAGGGCCGCCCTGCACTTCTATGATATCCACTTCTCCCAATGTCACTGTCCTCTCAGCCCACTGCAGTATGTTCATTCTTCATGGTGTGGTAGACCTGGTCTGATATCTCTAGCAGATTAATTCTATACAGTGAAGTAGATCTGGCCTTAGCTCTCTAGCAGGTACTTCTTTCAAAGTGTGGTAGAGATGGCCAGAGCACTCTAGCATGTTCATTCTTCTCAGTGTGGTAAAAGTGCCTTAAGCTCTCTAGCATTTTCAACCTTCATAGAGTGGTACATCTAGCCTAAGTTCTCTAGAAGGTTCATCATTTTCAGTGTGGTAGCATTGTCCTGAGATCTCTAGCAAGTTCATTCTTCACAGTGTCATAAAGCTGGTCTGAACTTTGTAGCTATTTCATTCTCCACAGGGTGGTAGTGGTTACCTGAGATCTTTATCAGCTTCATCTTTCACAATATCATATAGCTGACCTGAGCTCTCTAGATGATTCATTCTTCACTGTTTTGTGTAGCAGACCTGAGCTCTCTTTCAGGTTCATCACTGAGAATTTGATACTGTTGGCCTTTTGCATATTCCATCTTCACAATGTGGTAAGGTTGGTCTGAACTCTATAGAAGTTTCATACTTCACAGTGTATTTGAGCTGGCATGAGGACTCTCAGATTCATTCTTCAGAGTGTGTTAGACTTGGCATGTTCATTTTTCACAGTGTGGTAGGGATGTCCTGAGTACTCTAACAGATTTATACCTCACAGTGTGGTAGATTTGGCCTGGGTTTCCTTTCAGGTTCATCCTCCATGGTGTGGCACTGCTGGCCTGAGCTTTCTAGCAGATTCATCCTTCATAAGGTGATAGAGCTGGCCTGACATCTCTAGCAGGTTCCCCTTTCACAGTGTGGTAGGGCTAGCCTAACTTCTCTAGCAGGTTCATCTTTCACTGTTTTTGAGAGCTGGCCTGAGCTCTCTAGAAGGTTTATCATTCACAGTGTGGTAGAGCTAGCCTGATAACTCTAGCAGGTTCATCTGTCACAATGTGGTAGAGCTGGCCTGATCTCTTTAGCAGGTTCATTCTTCACAGTGTGGTAAGGCAGACTTGAAAACTCCTGCAGGCTCATCATTCAGTGTGTGGCAGATCTGACCTCAGCTCTCTTGCAGGTTCATCCTCACAGTGTGGTAGTGCTGTCTTGTGGTCCCTGGAAGGTTCATCCTCCATATTGTGGTAGTGCTGGCCTGAGCTCTCTCATAGATTCATTCTTCACAGTGTGGTAGAGATGGCCTGTGCTCTCTAGCTGGCTGATCCTTTACAGTGTGGTAGAGCTGATATGAGTTCTCTAGAAGGTTCAACCTTCACAGTATGGTAGGGCTAGTCTGAAATCTCTAGCATGTTCATCAATCACAGTGTGGTAGAGATGGTCTGATTTTTCTAGCAGGTTATTCTTCCCAGTGTGGTAAGAACTGACCAGATCTCTCTAGCAGGTTCATGCTTCATAATGTGTTAGAGGTGACCTGAACACTCTAGAATGTTCATCCTTCACAGTGTGTTAGAGTTGGTCTGAGCTCTCTAGCAGGTTCATCATTCACAGTGTGGTAGGGCTTACCTAAGCTCTCTAGCAGGTTCATGCTTCACAGTATGGTAAAGCTGACCTGAACACTAAGTAGTTCATCCCTTCCAGTGTGGTAGAGCTGACATGAGCTTTCTAAAAGGTTCATCCTTCACAGTTTGGTAGGGATGTCCTGAGCTCTCCAGCAGGTTCATATTTCACAGTATGGTAGCTGGACTGAGCTCTTTAGCAAGGTTGTTTTTCACATTGGTGTAGAGATGCCCTGAGATCTTTGTCAGGTTCATTCTTCACATTGTGGTAGATTTGGTCTGAGCTCTGTAGCAGATTTATTCTTCACAGTGTGGCAGAGCTGACTGGTACTCTCTTGCAGGTACTTCACAGTGTGGTAGAGCTGGCTTGAGCTCTCTGGCAGGTTCATTCTTCACCATTTGGTAAGACCTGTCCTGATCTCTCTAGCAGATTCATGCTTTACAATGTGCTAGAAGTTGTCAGAACACTCTAGAATGTTTATCTTTCACAGTGTGGTAGAGTTGGTCTAAGCTCTCTAGCAGGTCCATCATTAACAGTGTGATAGGAGCTGACCTGGGCTCTCTAGAAGATTCATACTTTACAGTGTGTTAGAACTGGCTTAAGGTCTCTAGATAAAGTTCGTCTTTCACAGTGTCATAGAACTGGCCTGAGGTCTCTGGCATGTTCATTCTTCCCAGTGTGGTAGAGCTAACCTGAGCTCTCTATCAGGTTCATTCTTCACAGTGTGGTAGATTTGGCCTGAGCTCGCTAGTAGATTTATCCTTCACAGTGTGGTACAGATGGCCTAAGCTCTCTAGCAGGTTTATTCTTCACAGTATGGTAATGTTGGTTTGAGATCTCTTGCAGGTTTATCATTCGCAGTGTGGTAGTGTTGTCCTGATGTCACCAGAAGGTTCATCCTTCACACTGTGATAGAGCTGGCTTGCACTCTCTGGCAGGTTCATTCTACACAGTCTGGTAGAGATGGCCTGTGCTCTGTAGCTGTTTGTTCCTTTACAATGTGGTAGAGCTGACATGAACTCTCTAGCAGATTCATCTTTCACCATGTGATAGAGATGGCCTGTGCTTACCTAGCTGGTTCATCCTTTATAGTGTGGTATACCTGGTCTGATCTCTGTAGCAGGTTCATTCTTCACAGTTTGGTAAGAACTGGCCTGATCTCTCTAGCAGGTTTATGCTTCACAATGTGTTAGAGGTGGCCTGAACACTCTAGAATGTTCATCCTTCATTGTGTGGTAGAGTTTGTCTGAACTCTCTAGCAGGTTCATCATTCACAGTGAAGTGTATCTGATCTGAGCTCTCTAGAAGATTCATCCTTTCCAGTGTATTAGAGTAGGCCCGAGGCCTCTAGAAAGTTTCTTCTTCATGGTGTGATAGAGATTGCCTGAGCTTCATTCTTCACAGTAAGATAGAGTCATCCTGAGGTCTATAGCAGGTTCATCCTTCAGAGTTTAGTAGAGCTGGCCTGAGCTCTCAGGCATGCTCATTCTTCCAAGTTTTGTAGAGCTAACCTTACATTTCTAGCAGGTTCATCCTTCACTGTTTGGTAGAGCTGGTCTGAGCTCTCTATCAGGTTTATCCTTTGAAGTTTGGTGGAGCTGGCCAGATGTCTCTGGCAGCTTCATTTTTCACAGTGATGTAGAGCCATCCTGAGTTCTGTAGCAGGTTCATCCTTCCCAGTGTGATAGAGCTGGCCTGAGCTTTTTAGCAGGTTTATCCTTCACAGTGTGGTATGAATGCCCTGAGCTCTTCAGCAGTTTCATACTTTATAGGGTGGTAGAGCTGGTCTCACCTCTCTAGTAGGTTCATTCTTCACATTGTTGTAGTTTGCCTGAGCTTTCTGTCTGGATCATTCTTCACAGTGTGGTAGATTTGACCAGAGTCTCTAGCAGATTTATCCTTCACAATGTGGTACAGATGCCCTGAGCTCTCTAGTAGATTGTTCACAGTATATTAAAGCTTGCCTGAGAGCTCTTGAAAGTTTATTATTCACAGTGTGGTAGAGCTGGCAGGAGCTCTCTTACAGGTTGATCTTTCACAGTGTGGTTATGTTGTCTTGAGGTTCCTGGCAAGTTCACATTATGGTAGAGCTGGCCTGCACACTCTTGCAGGTTCATTGTTCATAGTGTGGTAGCTCTTGCCTGAGCTCCATAGTAGATTTATCATTCACATTGTGTTAGGGTTGCCCTGAGCACTCTAGCAGGTTCATCCTTCACAGTGTTATAGACCTGGCCTTAGCACTCTAGTAGTTTCATTCTTCACAGTGTTGTAGAGCTACACTGACCTTTCCAGCAGATTCATTCTTGTCGTTATGGTAGAGCTAGTCTATGCTCTCTTGCAGGTTCATTCTTCAGAGTCTGTTAGAGTTTGCCTGAACTCTCTGGCATGTTCATTGTTCCCAGTATGGTAGAGATAACCCAACCTTTCTACTAGGTTTATTTACCACTGTGTGGTAGAGCTGGCCTGAACTCTGTAGCAGGTTTATTATTCAAAGTGTGGTTGAGCTAACCTGAACCTTCTTGCAGGTTTCTTTCACAGTATAAGAACGTTGTTTTGAGGTTGCTGACAGATTCATCCTTCACATTATGGTAGATCTGGCCTGAACTCTCTGGAAGGTTCATTCTTCACAGCGTGGTAGCATTATCCTGAGGTTCCTGGCAGGTTAATCTTTCACATTGTGATAGAGCTGGCCTTCACAACATGGTACAGCTTCTCTGAATTCTCTGGCAAGATCATTTTTCACAGTGTAGTAGATCTGGCCTGAATTCTACAGTAGATTTATCCTTTACAGTGTGGTAGGGTTGTTCTGAGCTTTCTAGTGTGTTGACCCTTCACATTTTGTTAGAGTTGGCCCAAGTTCTCTAGAAGGTTCATTCTTCAAGTGTGGTAAAGATGGCCTGAGATTTCCCCCAGGTTTATTGTTCTCAGTGTGGTAGAGCTGGCCTGAGCTCCCGAGAAAGTTCATTCTTCATTGTGTGGCAGAGCTGGCCTGAACATGCTGGCATGTTCACTTTTCCCAGTGTGGTAGAGATAACCTTAGCTCTCTAGCAGATTCATCCTTCACAGTGTGGTAGAGCTGGCCTGAGCTCTCTAGCAGGTTCATTTTTCCAGTGATGTAGAGCCATCCTGAGCTCTGTAGCAGGTTCAACCTTTTCAGTGTTAGAGCTGGCCTGAACTTTCTAGCAGATTCACCCTTCAGCTCTCCAGCAGAGTCATCCTTCACTGTGTGGTACAAATGGCCTGAATTCTCTAGAAGAATTATTCTTCATATTGTTGTAGAGCTGGCTTGAGCTCTTTGTCAGGTTCATTCTTCATAGTATGTTAAGGCTGGCTTGAGATCTCTTGCAGGTTCATCTTTCACAGTGTTGTAGAACTTTCCTGTGCTCTCTTGCAGGTTCATACTTCACAATATGGTAATATTCTCCTGAAGTCCCTGGCATATTCATCCTTTACATTGTGATAGAACTAGTCAGAGATCTCTGGAAGTTTCATTCTTTACAGTATGGTAGAGATGGCCTGTGCTCTATAGCTGGTTGATCCTTTATAGTATGGTAGAGCTGGTCTGAGATCTCTAGCATGTTCATCATTTATAGTTTGGCTGAGCTGGCATGAATTCTCTAGCACATTCATTTTTACCAGTGTGGTAGAGCTGGCCAGATCTCTCTAGCAGGTTCATGCTTCACAATTTGTTAGAGGTGTCCAGAACTCTAGAATGTTCATCCTTCACAGTGTGGTAGAATTAATCTGAGCTTTCTAGCCAGTTAATCATTCCCAGTGTGGTGTAGCTGGCCTGATCTGACTAGCAGGCTCATTCTTCAGTTTGGTAAGAACTGCCCTGAATTCTCTAGCAGGTTTATGCTTCACAATGTGTTAGGGTTTGCTGAAAAACTCAAGAATGTTTATACTTCACAGTGTGGTAGAGTAGGTCTGAGTTCTTTAGCAAATTCATCATTCACAGTGTGGTAGGGCTTACCTGAGCTCTCTAGAATATTCATCCTTTACAGTATGTTAGAGTTGGCCTGAGGTCTCTAGAAGGTTCATTCTTTACAGTGTGGTAGACATTGCCTCAGCTTTCCATCAGGTTTTCACAGTGTGGTAGGGCTTACCTGAGCTCTCTAGAATATTCATCCTTTACAGTGTGTTAGAGTTGGCCTGAGGTCTCTAGAAGGTTCATTCTTTACAGTGTGGTAGACATTGCCTCAGCTTTCCATCAGGTTTTCACAGTGTGGTAGTGCTTTCCAGAGCTATCTTATAGTCTAATTGTTCAAGGTGTGGTAAGCCTGGCCTGAGCTCTGTAGCAGGTTCATTCTTCACACTGTGGTAAAGATGGGCTGAGTTCTTTAGCAGGTTTATTCTTTACAATGTGGTATTTCTGGCCTGTCTAGAGGTTCATCTTTCACGGTTTAGTTGGGTATGCTCATGTTTTGTCATATGTGAGGGCTTCCCTGTGCTCTGCATTATGTTTAATTCTCAGTGTGTGGTAGTGTTGGCCTCTGCCTCATAGCACGTATATTGTTGATAGTGTGGTAAGACTGGGCTATGCTATCCAGTATGTTCATCCTTTACAATGTTGTGGCATGTTCTGTACCTCTGGCAAGTTTATTCTTCATAATGTGGTAGGGATGGCCTGTATTCTGAAACATGTTCCTCTTTAACATGTGGTAGTTATGGCCTGTGATCTATAGCATGTTCATCCTTCACAATGTTGTAGGGCTGTTCTGTGCTCTCTAGCAAGTTTAATCTTTGCATTGTGGTATGGTTGGCCTGGGCCCTGCTGAATGTCTGTCCTCTACAGAATGGTTATTTGGGTCTGTACTCTAGCATGTTCATGCTGCAATTCTGATAATGATGGTGCATTCCACAGCATGTTCTTCTTTCGTAGTGTTGTATGGCTGACCTATGCTCTGTAACATGTTCATAGTTCATACTGTGGTAGGCTCTACCTGAGCTATAGCTTATTTATCTTTTGCTGTGTTTCAGGGTTGGCCTTTGTTTTGTACCATGATTAACATCTTCCATAGCCATGACCAATAAAGTTCTTGGTTTCCATGCCTGAACTTTATGACAAGCACATTTTTTTATATACTGGTGTATATACCTTCATCTATACGAAGCTGATCCAGGGACCAAGGTGCCAAAAATTCCTTAAATTAAAGGAGAAATCAGTAGAGTAGACACAGAGGCTGAGACTATACATGGGGTCAATTTTACTAGCAGCTGTTTTCACTTTTCCCAAGCAAGGTATGATGCTTGACTATGTTTTTTTTTTTAAATTACCTTTGAAGATAGGGTGCAAATGGGCACCAATGCATGGACAGCATTTCAAGCAGTACAGAATTGCAGTTGAGTCTGTATTCTGTTAGGAAGAACTCAGTCAGTTGTACAATCCTGGAAATCATGTCAGGATAGAGGAGCATGTCCTGATCTCAGAGCATTGTCTCTGTGACATGTGTTAAGTTCGGGTTTCATTCCTATTTTCTCTATTCAGGAGGACCCAATTGTTTACTACTTTACTCACTTATGTGTGGTCATATATTTAGTATTTTTGTTTTTGTTTTTGTTTTTTAGAGGTAGGGTTTCACTCTATTCCAGGCCGACCTGGAATTCACTATGTAGTTTCATGGTGGCCTTGAACTCACAGTGATCCTCCTACCTCTGCCTCCTGAGTTCTGGGGTTAAAGGCATGCACCACCATGGCTGGCCTTGTTGTATGTTTTGTAAAGCTTTGTAGACTAGCAGGTACAGGTGGCTGGGAAAACTTCCCAAAAAGGTGTTTGCTACATCTGTGATTCTGTCCGGTTTTACAGATCCTGACCTTGGTACAATTTTGGTTTTATGGTTAGGGAGATGGCTCAGTGGTTAAAAGCACCAGTTCACAAACCTGATAGCATGAGTTCAGATCTCCAGAAACCATGTAAAGTCAGATCTAGTGCTCTGCAAGCCAAGCTTGGCAAAGGGACGTGGAATCAGGAGAATTCCAAAACTTGTGGACCAGCTAGTCTGGCATTTGCAGTGGCAAACAATAAGAGAGATCCTCCTTCAAACAAGGTGGAAGGCAAGGATGACACATGCACACACACCATGGCATGCATGTATCCATATACAAACACATCACACCATACACACACACATACCAAAGAATGTTCAAGAGTACATAGACTGCAGTTATGCTTCTGCAATGTTCCAGACCTCTGGTACATGTGGTAAACTACTTTTACTGCTTCAGATCCTGGAAGAAGTAAGACTTTTCTTACTGCATCTTTCATTTGTCACCATAGGGACTAAACCTACATCAATTTTGAAAAAGAACTAGGTTATAAAGTTTTCAGGTGACAAACAGGAAAGTAACTCTAAATATATTTATAGGCTGTAAATCCATGCAAAATAGTCTATTTCAATATTCATTAGAAAATGATCAATATGGCCAATAAAAAATAGGTATTCATCTCAACATTGCAATAATAGAATTTTGCAAGATTGATTTAAATTGGTTTGGCTTTGTTGAGATAAGATGTTCATGTGGTTAGTGACGCACAACTTTGCTGAAGTTCATATGTCATAATGAACTGTGGTGAGCCAGATAATGACCCTCAGGTTTCTTTCCACATCTATTTTCTGGTCCTGGTATCAGTGTGCCTTTGCTTATAATGCCTCAGCTCTTATTGGGATGCCTGTCCTACAGCTTCTAGATTATGGTGTTCCCATTAGGGAAGAAGACAAAACTAAGATAATTTTCCAGCCAGACATCCCTTGAGCAAAGGCTGATGGACACAGGCATATGCTACCTTCTACTATGTAGCTGAGGATGAACTTGAATTACTGTCATTCTTGCCTCCACCTTCCAAGTGCTAGGATTACAGGCAAGTACTACTGTATTCAGTTTTATTAAACAAGATCTCACTACAGGCGGGTAAGATGGCTGAATAGGAGTCACACCAAACCAGCCTAAGGAGGGAGTTAAGCAAACTCACAGCAAAATACACTTTTCTTCGGAAAAGTAAAGTTGTATAAGTTTTTATTGGCTACAGTGGAGAAGCAGGGCAGACTAAGATCTACCAGAAAGGAGGAAACCAGCCAGAATTCCACAGAAGCACTTGTAGCCCACATGGATCTGCATGCCCACCTGATCTGGTGCTCAGATGCAGGAGCAGAGACCAAACAAAAGGATTTTACAGCCTCATCAAAACTGAAGGGGAGAAAGTACAGATCAGCTAAGGAGCTGCTGAAAGGGATACAGGTGGGACGAGCTGAGGAGTTCAAGTACATCTTCAGGCTTTCTGCACTGTCCCATCTCCTAATCATCAGAATCATGAATCTCCTGAGAATGCATTCAGCCCCCAGCGGCAGGCCATCCCACATAGCTCATCAGAGCACCAGCTCCACAGCACAACACAAAGGGATCAAGGTAGGAACTCAGCACTGGTGAGATTGGAAGCCACCACAAAAGGTAATGAATTTGAATGACAAAAATGCAGGTACATAGGCCTGAACTGGAAGTGCTAATCTCACTTGCCCTGTCATGGCAGGTTACATATTTGTTGTTGGCTTTACCATTTTCAAGTAAGCTGTATTTGGGGGTTGGCTACTGTTGCCTTTTATGCTTTCAGATTTATAAGGCTGTTGTCTTTTTCTTCTGCCATTATTGTAGACAAGGCCTGATTGAGACCCAGGCTGACCTGGAACCCATTTCAGAACAGAAATGTCAACCTCCCAGCAGATAGGATTAAGGGTGTAGAGCAACACACACCCTTAGGGATTTTGGCTTTATAAGGTTATCTGTTTGTTTCAATCCCCACACTTGCATACTCTGTGCTATTTTTAATTGAATATGTATATTGCTCAGTTGAATTTAGGATTTTGCCAGTAAATTGCTCCACTCAGCCCACTAGAACACTTGAATATCAGACAAACTTAACACCTAGGATTACTTCTGCAGTTGGATGGGAGCACAAGAGCAACACTTGGCACCTGAAATTCCTACTCTGAATGTACATAAAATTTGATTTCCAAGTATAAGAGCAATGAAGATAATTAGAAAACCCAAGCATCAAATAAACTCAGCATGCAAAAATCACTACATTATAATAAAAAAAGCATGAAGAATTAAGATACAACCTCACCAAAAATTGTAAGTCCAGCAGAAATGACCCCCAATGAGACTATTTTAGATGAAATGCCTGATAGATTAAAAAAAAATATCTATACTTAAATAAATCAAAAAAAAATCAAAGGAATCAAAGAAGAAAATAAAGGAATTAAAGAATTAAACAAGCTCTTAAAGGAATTCCAAGAGAAAATAGGAAACCAGCTTAATGAAATAAGGAGGTCAGTATAAAACATGAGTAAGGAAATAGAAATACTGAAGAAAAACCAGGCAGAAATTCTAGCACTGAAAAACATAGTTAGTCAAATAAAATAAAACTCTGTGGAAAGTCTCACCAGTAGAATGGATGAAGGAGACAATAGAATATCTGAACTAGACTAGGTGGCAGATCTAATACAATCCAACAAAGAGAAAGATAAGCTAATAAGAAAGTATGAATGGAAATTTCAAGATATTTGTGACACTATGAAAAGATTAAACATAAGAATTCAGGGTATAGTAGAAGGAGAAGAATTTTAATCCAAAGGCATAATAGGCATTTTCAACAAAATCATAGAAGAAACATTTTCCCACAATGGGACAGAAATGCCAATGCAGATACAAGAAGATTTTAGCACACCAAACAAACAAAACCCAGAAAGAACCTCTCCTCACCATGTTATAATTAAATTACTAAACACGCAAGCCAAAGAAAATATATTGAAAGCAGTTAGAGTTAAAAAGCGTGTCACCTATAAAGGCAAGCCCATCCGGATCACAGCACATTACTCAACGCAAAGTTTAAAAGCCAGAAGGGCTTGGAATGATGTATTCCAAGTTCTGAAAGATACGAACTGTCAACCAAGATTACTTTATCCCACAAAGCAATCTATCCAAATTGAAGCAGAAATAAGGAAATTCCACAACAAAAATAGTCCAAAGGAATTCATAACAACTAAGCTAGATCTACAGAAAATACTTGGAGGAACCCTTTATGCTGAAGAGAAAGCAAAACACACACGAGGAAATAGGAAACAATACTCCATAGTCAAATAACAGCCAAAACAAGAGAGAAAAGGGAAATCAGGAAGCACTTTACAACAATAAGAATCGTCAGAATAAACACATACCTTTCAATAATAACTCTTAATAACAATGCCCTCAATCCCTCAACCAAAAGACACAGGTTTGCAGACTGGATTAAAAGGCAGGATCCTGCTGTTTGTTGCCCCTAGGAAACCCATCTCTCAATAAAAGATAGACACTGTCTTGGGGTGAAAGGATGGAAAATGGTATTTCAAGCAAATAGGCCTAGGAAACAAGCAGGGGTTGCCATCTTAATATCTGACAGGACTGACTTCAAACCAGCATTAGTGAGGAAAGATAAAGAAGGTCATTTTATTTTATTTTTACTTCTTACTCTTTAGTTTTTTTAAAGTTTTTCCTAATTTTTTTATTAATTAGTTTTGTACTCAGTGAATACAGTCAAGTTGGTTCCATTGTTAGTCCTCTTCCCTCTCCCTGACCCCTCCTTGTTGAGGTATATGGGTCATGCATTATGGAATTAGCCCTCAGTTATGGGTAGGAGGAAATATCTCTGAGTATCATGACCCAACGTGTGGCTCTGAAATTCTTCCCTCCCCTCTTCTGCAAATTTCCTTGAGCCATGTTGGGTTCATTTTAGGTCTGCTTCAGTGATGAGGTGTTGGGAGCCTCTATGTCTCTGGATATCTGATTTGATAGGAGTTGATTGTTCTCTATGTAGATCTTCTTCACCCTTGTGCTGGTACCAGGTTCACCAAGAAAACAGCACCCTTGCTTGTTTTGCTAATTATTCTTAGTTTCACCTGGGGCCATTTGAGGTATGATGGGGTGGTTCTTTCCTTAGGATCTGCATCTATCTGAAAAAGAGGAGCAGATTCTCCAGTGGAGAGTAAAGTTAGTACCAAATAAATGGGCGAACCCTTATTTTTTTTAAAAAAATTAATTAGTTTTGTACTCAGCAAATACAGTCAATTTGATACCATTGTTAGGCTCATCCATGTCCTACCCCCTCCCCTTGGCCCCTTCTTGTTGAGGTATATGGGTCATGCATTCTAGAATTAGCTCACAGTTATGGTTAGGATAGATGTTTCTGCATATCATGACCTAACATGTGGCTCTGACATTCTTTCTGCCCCCTCTTTGGCAAAATTTCCCTGAGCCATGTTGGGTTCATTTTTGGTCTGCTTCAGTGATGAGGTGTTGGGGGCCTCTGGGTCTCTGGATATCTGATTTCGTAGGAGTTGATTTTTCTCTGTGTTGACCTCCTTCACCCTTGTGCTTCTACCCAGTTCACCAAGAAAGCAACACCCTTGCCTGTTTCGCCAATTGTTCTTAGTTTCAGCTGGGGCCCGAGAAGGTCATTTTATACAGATTAAAGGAACACTCCGCTGGGCATAGTGGTGCACATCATTAATCCCAGCACCTGGGAGGCAGAGGTAGTAGGATTTCAGTGAGTTTGAGGCTACCCTGATAATATAGAGTGAATTCCAGGTCAGCCTGGGCTAGAGTGAGAACCTACCTTGGAAAAAATGGAACACTCCAACAGGAAGACATTACAATCATCAATGTGTATGCACCCATGGGGGATCCCAATTTCATCAAACAAACACTATTAGACTTATGGTCACAGATAACACCAAACACAATTGTAGTGGGTGACTTCAATACCCTACTCTCATCAATTTTCAGGTCATCCAAGCAAAAAAGTCCAAATTGATCAGGGACCTTAATATAAGACCTGAATCTCTGAAACTGCTAGAGAAAACAGTAGGGGAAACTCTTCAATGCTGACATAGGCAATGACTTTCTGAATACAACCCCAATTGCTCAGGAAATAAAACCACCAGTCAACTACTGGGTTCTCATGAAATTACAAAGCGTTTGTACAGCAAATGACACTGTGAATAGAGCAAAGAGACAACATACAGAATGGGAGAAAGTGTTTGCCAGCTATAATCTGATAGAGAATTAATATCCAGAATATTCAAAGAACACAAAAAACTAAATAATAGGAAATCAAATAACCCACTTAAAAAAATGGGATATGGAACTAATTAGAGAGTTCTCAAAGGAAGAAATACAGATGGCATATAAACATCTAAAAAAGGTTTCTTCATCTTACCCATCAGGGAAATGGAAATTAACACTACTTTGCGATGCCGTCTCACTCCTGTCAGAATGGCTAAAATCAAGAAAACAAATGACAATAAATGTTGGTGAGAATGAGGGAAAAGGGGGACCCTTCTACACTGTTGGTGGGAATGCAGTCTGGTACAGCCGTTCTGGAAGTCAGTGTGGAGTTTCTTGAGACAGCTAAGAATAGATCTACCATATGATTCAGCTATAGCACTCCTAGGTATATATCCTAATAACTCATCTCACTACCTTAGAGATATTTGCTCAACCATGCTTATTGTTGCTCTATTCACAATGGCTAGGAAATGGAACTGGCCTAGATGTCCCTCAACATATGAATGAATAATAAAGATGTGGTACATCTACGCAATGGAGTTCAGTTGTAAAGAAAAATGAAATTATGAAATTTGCATGAAAATGGGTGGATTTGGAAAGCATTATACTAAGTGAGGTAACTCAGGCCCTGGAAGCCAAACATTGCATATTCTTTCTTATATGTGGATCCTAACTATGAATGTGTAGACGTGTGTGATTTGGAACCAAAACCTGGTAGCAGAGGGCCATTAAGATAGAAAAAAATGCTATGGGGGTGGAGGAGATGGAAGCACTTGGGATGGCATTATATAAATAAATAGAAGAACAGATTACAGGGAATGGAATGGCCTAAGTGAGGCCAGGGAAGAGATTGAGTAATAGAAGGGCAGGGGGAGGGTCAACCAAATTCAAGATATTCTGAACAAGACATATGGAAACTTACTGTTTTTGGATAATGGCACATACAGAAGCTATAGATTGTTACTAGAAAATTTTCAGTGCCAGGGATGGGATAGCTTCCAGTGAGTTGTTGGCCAGGGAGGTCCCTGTTGCCTGTAACATATCACAGGCTATTGCCAAGGCCCTTAGTTTCCCATGAGTAAAAGAATGTAAGACCCTATTGCTAAAGACTTTACATGCCTGGGTGTCCAGGTCACTGAGAAATCAAGCTAGGACTGAGTTGAATACCTCTTCCCTGTAGAGAGCTGACTGAAAGCTGGAAAAAGCTGCACTGCATCAGCCCTATGGGAGACAAAAGTCATCAGCAGTGAAAACAATGGACACTGGAAACCTCAACTTTGGCCAGCCAGGTGAAGTGACCAAACAGGTGCAACAGTGGCATGTCTGCTCTAGGGGAAACCAACTGCTCTCTAATTGTACTGGAGGCCCTTTCTATTGAAGGGAATACATACCTGGTACTGAAAACCTAATCAAAAGCCTATGGCATGGGAGGTCATGAACCTTAGGGGTATAAAGCTTTCTCTTGTCTGATTAAATGCATATATTTTGCTCACCAAACTGCATATTAAGCACTACTCTTAATGTTCATAGTCACATATTAATGCTACTCTCACATTTGGTTAGAGAAGCTTCTCTTTTCAGATGGCCACTAGGATGATCCAAAAGGCAACATAGTGCTGAGAAGAAGGGATGGAGGAGTGTCCAGCACTGAAACATCTCTATCACCCCCCCCCCCAAGGCTCAGGGTCCATTGTGGAAGAGGTGGCAGAAAGAATGTAAGAGCCAAAGGAGGGGAACACCTCTTTACAATGCAACTGTCCAGAATGAAATTGGCCTTGATACTCATGACCTCGCAGCGCCTAGCAATACCTTCACAAGACCCTCATAATAGGAGCAAAGGAAAACATAAAAATAAAAAGAGAGACTATGGGCTGGAGAGATGGCTTAGCAGTTAAGCGCTTGCCTGTGAAGCCTAAGGACCCCGGTTCAAGGCTCAGTTCCCCAGGTCCCACGTTAGCCAGATGCACAAGGGGGCGCACGTGTCTGGAGTTCGTTTGCTGGAAGCCCTGGCACGCCCATTCTCTCTCTCTCCCTCTATCTGTCTTTCTCTTTGTGTCTGTCGCTCTCAAATAAATAAATAAAAAATTAAAAAAAACAAAAAAAATAAAAAGAGAGACTAATGGAGAGACAGAAGGGATATTGTGAAGGGGAAAATGAGGGAGGGGATGGAATTATCATGGTTTATTGTCTGTAAGTATAGAAGTTGTCAATAATCAAATTATACATTTTAAAAAAGATCTCACTATGTAACTTTTTGAATTTATGATCTTCCTGCATCAGCCTCTTGATGGTGGGGTTCCACATAGTCCTGCTTTTTTTTTTTTTTTTGGTCTTTTTTTTCCCAGGGAGGGTGTCACTTTAGCCTAGGCTGACCTGGAACTCACTCTGTACTCCCAGGTTGTCCTCAACTCACAACCATTCTCCTACCTCTGCCTCCCAGATGCTGGGATTAAAGGCATGTCCCACCACACCTAGCTTTTTTTTTTTTTTTTTCTCAAGGTAGGGTCTTGTTCTACCCTAGGATGACCTGTAACTCATTCTGTAGTTCTAGGCTAGTCTCAAACTCATCGATCCTTCTATATCTGGTCCTGGTTCTTTGTTCTTAAGAGTTTCACAAGAGATAGATTTGTTTGTTTTCTCAACTCTTCATGATACAACCCACAGTGATCTGGATTTTCAACAGCCCCCACAATCTATTAAAAATTACTATCTCTGAGGTCAGCAATAGATTTAAAATTTTTGTGCTTCCATGGATGTGGGAAGAAAAATCAACTCTAATTCCAACTCAGTTTTTCCTAGTATACATGAACTACACAGATTACTGCTGTAATATTGAAATGTGCAAGAATTTATCTCCACTACAAAGCAAGCAATTCTAAAGAGGTTGCTAGCTGGTTATGTTCAAATGCAATATAGTTCTGATACTATGCATCTGGAGATACCATTAGATCCCACACACTGAAGGCTGTGTGTGTTGTGCATGTGTGTGGAGGCCAGAGATCATTATCAAGAGTCTTTCTCAATCACTCTCTACCTTTTTTTTTTTTTGTGCAACAGGGTTGTTGCAGTCAGGTTCACACTGCTGGAATAAATCACGAGACCAAGAGCAGCTTGTGGGGGAAAAATAGGTTTATTTTGGCTTATGGACTTGAGGGAAAGCTCCATGTTTTCAGGGGAAAACAATGGCATGGGCAGAGGGTGGAAATCACCTCCTGGACAATATCAGATAGATAGCCACACCAGGAGAGTGTGCCAAACACTGGAAAAAGGGAAACTATCTATAATACCCATAATCCCACCCCCAACAATACACTGTTTTCAGGAGGCATTAATTCTCAAATCTCCATCAGCTGGGAACCTAGCATTCAGAACACCTAACTTTATGGAGGACACCTGAATCAAACCGCCACATTGTTCTCCCTCCAGGGATATGGGGCAATATTGCTTTGGAATGGAGTATTTTGATTACTATCAAACAATTTACACCAGGGTAAGTAGGTTGTAAATCAGAATCTGTACCCTATTATCACAATCTACATCTTAAGAGCTTATTATGTGCTAGGTCCAATGTCAAGCATTCATGTTTATACCTTCACTTCTTTCCCAGAGCACTCGTTCCTTTAAGTGATCCAAATTTAAAATTTAAGAGATGCTCACGATCCCTCCTTTTCACTCCAGCATGTCTAGACCATTGGAAAGGCAACTTTTTTCCGTGTATATGCGTGTGCACACATGCGTGCAATTGTGCGTACACCAGCATCTCTTGCCACTGCATTCATTTGAATGCCTGTATGCTTTATGTATGTAGCTGGGGAAGTGAGCCCAGTCTAGCAGGCTTTGCAAGCAAGTGCCTTTAACCACCATCTTCCCACCCTCACAAGAAAACTTTTGACAATATCACTAAACTACATTTTGATCCTTTTTGCTCTTCTTTGTTCAGTTCACTATCACCTATAGCCTTTCATTATTCTCTCCTTTTCCCTGCTTGTGCTAGGATAGTCTCCTTTCTTCTTTTAATTTTATTTTATGTATTTATTAACAACATATTTCGTATGGATACATCATGTGTTGGCACTGTCTTTTCCCTCACTCCTACCCTCGGTCCACTGGGAACCCTCCTTAGTGGTGTTGCAAGTATTCTCCATTGGGTTATGGGTTATGTATTGTGGGAGCAGCAGTCAATTTTTTTTTTTTTTGTGGGGGGAGCATTGTCTCTGGACATGATCAACCTGTGGCTCTTAGAATCTTTCCACCCATTCTTCTGCAAAATTCCCTGAGCCCTGGTGAATGTGTTTTAAATCTACTTCAGTGATGAGCTCTTAGGAGCCTCTGGATTTCTGCTTTGGTAAGTGTTAAGTATCCTCACTATCCCTCTTCTTCACCATTTTGCTGATTGTCAGGTTCATCATGGAAGCAGCACTCTTTTACTTTAGAGAGAGAAAGAGAGAGAGGGAGAGGCAGAGAGAGAGGAGAGCTAAGAGAATTGACTTGTTAGGGTCTAGGTCACTGCAATCAAATTCTAGAAGCTTGCGCCACCTAGTGGACATATATGACCTTGCACTTGCCTCACTTGTGTGTGTCTGGCTAAGGTGGATCTTTAGAGTAGAACATGGGTTCTTATGCTTCACAGTCAAGTGCCTTGACTGCTAAGCCATCTCTCCAACATTTTTTCTTTTCTTTTTTTTTTGTTCTTTTTATCTTTTTATTTTTTTGGGAAGCAGCACTCTTGCTCATTTCCCCAATTTCTCTGTGGTTTCAGCTGGGGCTTGGCTAAGGTGTGAGAGGTATTTAATCTCCTCCATTCTTATTACTTTCTGAAAAAATAACAGATTATTCAATGGAGAGTGAAGTCAGCATAATTTAAATTAGATAAGCATAATAATTTAAAATTTAAATTTAAATTGGATAATTTAGGGAGAATTTGAGGTATGTAACCCCCATTTCTTTAGCTAAAGACTAGTGAGAGCTTGACACTGGAGAGCATAGTCTTTGTCCCTTTTCTATATAGTAATAATAGTATGCTCATGAAAGCTAAAGCCAGGCAATTCTACTGCAAAACCTTCCAAGGATTCATATTATACTTAGGATAGAACCAGTATCTTTTGCCAAAATGGCTTACTTAAGCCCTTCTAGTCCTAAATCATCATTCTCTCCTCATCTCATGCCAATAAGTTCAGGCTGTATTATATTTGTCTGAGTTCTGAGAATGTATGCACATTCCCATCTCAGGGCTTTGGCACACCTATCTATATCTTCCTGGAACGTTCTTTTTCTCAGTCCCTTCTCACCCTATCAATCTCAGTTATTCTCATAGAGATGTTTCTCCTACAACTCCTTGCTTCATTATTGTCTTCCCCAGTTTTTGTTTTGTAAGTACAACTTAACTTATGACAGGAGGAGGAAGCTGGCTCATGTAATCACATCAAACAGAGAGGAATGAATGCTAATACTCAGCTAGCTTTCTCCTTTTTATATAGTCTAGACTAAGGCCCATGGAGTGACACAGGCCACAGTTAGGGTGAGTCTTCCCACTTCAGTTCACCTAATCTAGAAAATCCCTGCACAGACAAACCAAGAAATTTGTTTTCATGGGAATTCTAAATTCTGTAAAGTTGGCAATGGCAGATAAACCAAAACAGTCAGCAAACCTTTCGCTGAAGTCCTATAGAGGCTTGCATTGCTACTCTCTTACAGTCTCTGTACCAGACTGTGGTGACTAGGCACATAGAACATAGAACCATATGTTATTTATTTTTAACCTTCAGCATCTAGTGTAATGCCTGGGTTGTAATAGACAAATGGTAATGCATGTTATGAACCGATGACATCATTCTTGTAGCAAAAGATGACTTAGTTTAAAGCACAAGATGACTGAGAGTCATTTCTCTGAGGACAGAGGGGCAGATAGCATGTTTTTGGAGATTGAGGACTGAATTCACTTGGACAGCTATATAGCTCCTTTAAGAGAATTTCTTGATGAAAGAAAGCTATTGAACTTTACAAAGATGAAACAAAAGTTCCTTTTTGAAATTGGGGTTTGGGGATAAGGAGATGCTGAACTGCTCTGCATAATTACATGAATTTTTCTTTGTGAATGGAGTTACAATTCTACACATTGATTCTTTTTAGAAAAAAAAAAAAGTTTTCCTCTCTCTTCTTCCTGTGGAAGCAAGCTAAATTCTAAGGCAGAGACCATCCATATGTTTTGTCATTATGCCATGAAACAGAACCAGGAAGAAGGAGTAATGTGGCTTGGCTCATGCTTTCACAGATATCCAGTTTTAACTTTTTGTTAAACTTATTTTTTATCCAGTTTTAACTTTTTTTTGGGGGGGGTTGCCACTATATTGTTATTCCAAATCTTTAGTAATTTTTACTGAATATTATAATTTTGCCTGAGTTGCATTCCTGGCAAATGGATTTACATTTGAGATGATGAGAAGGGGAGTTTGGGAGAAGCAAGCTTCAAGCTGGCAGGAGCAATGGCATGGAGCCAGGCCAGGTGGCCACAATGATGGATTTTTAAAACACATGAGCCTTAGTCTTTCAGAATTCTGAAAAATGCTTCAGACAAAATATGGCCAATAGGAATGGGATGCCACTTCTTCCAGATTTTAAAGAAATAAGTAACATTATCATTATTCATAGATTATATGTGTGATTGTTTGGAGGTAAATTGTGCTACATCAACTCAGGTATTTGGGTACTTGATCCCCAGTTGGTGGTACTTGTTGGGAAGTTTGTGAAACCTTGGGGAGGTGGAACCTTTGCTGGAAGAGGTGTGTCACTTGGGTCAGACCTTAAGGTATTATAGTTCATCTCTTTTTTTGCATAAGTATAAATTATGGAAAAAGGAAATATCTCATGTATTAGACCTTTATTTGATATATGATACCAAATTACTACTTGCCTAAAATAAGAGTTATGGCAACTAACTGATTCATGGTGATAATACTGCATTACTTGTGTGCATAGAGAAATGGCGTAGATATGAGGGAGAAAAAATGGGATGTAATATGTTGATAAAAAGAGGGCAAATTGGGGATGGAGAGATTGCTTAGCGGTTAAGCGCTTGCCTGTGAAGCCTAAGGACCCCGGTTTGAGGCTCGGTTCCCCAGGTCCCACCTTAGCCAGATGCACAAGGGGGCGCATGCGTCTGGAGTTCGTTTGCAGAGGCTGGAAGCCCTGGCACGCCCATTCTCTCTCTCTCCCTCTATCTGTCTTTCTCTCTGTCTCTGTTGCTCTCAAATAAATAAATAAATAAAATGTTTAAAAAAATAGGGCAAATTGGTCCCTGTCATTCGATTGACCTTATTTCAAATACCTGTATTTCCTGTGGTAGTCAATTTAATGAAATTGATATTCTCTCTAGTCTTCTTGTCATTAAAAGCTACTAGCCCTGAGAAGGTTTGTGGTCCTATTACCTGCTGTTAATACAGAAAACTAGTAGTTCCTCAGTCAGAAACTGTCATGGTTATTCTCTACTTGTCAATTTTACAGGATTTAGAATTGACATCAAAACATGTCTCAACAAATTTAGGAATGTCACCACAATTCCATGATTACATCAGACCACAATTCAATAAAGTTAGTAATTAACAACAACAACAAAAAACAAAAAACAAAAACAGAAAATCTACCAACACCTGGAGGCCAAACACTATTAAATAATGCATGGGTAGTCAAAGAAATAAAAAAGAAATTAAAAAATTTCTGGAGTGGAATGATAATGAAAACACAATATACCAAAACTTATGGGATACAATGAAGGGTGTTTTAAGAGGGAAATTTATAATGCCAAATGCCTTCATTACAAAAAAAAAAAAAAAAAAAAGAGCTGAAATCTGAAAGCACTGGAAAAACAAGAACATTCCAAACTCAGTAATATCAGGCATAATGAAATAATCAAGATCAGAACAGAAATCAATGAATTGTAAAACAATAAAAAATTGATGAATCAAAGAGCTGGTTCTTTGAAAAACAATAAACAGGATTGATAAACTTCTGGCCAATTTGATCAAAAGGAAAAAAGTAGGAAGCTCAAATTAATAAGGTCAGAAACAAAAAGGGAGATGTTACAATAGATACTAATGCAGTTGGGAGAATCATCAGCACATGTTTCAAAGATCTATACTCCACAAAATTGGAAAACCTGGAAGAAGTGGATGAATTCTGTAACTCATGCCATTTAACAAAACTAAACTCAGACAAGAAAAACTACCTGAATAGAGACATAACATCAATGACATTGGAGTTGTAATTAAAAGCCTCCTAACAACAACAAAAATGTCTAGACAGTTTCACTGCTGAATTCTACCAAACCTTCATCAAAGAATTAAAACCAAGTTTTCTCAAATTATTCCACAAAATTGAAAAAGCGGGAATGTTCCCTGAGTTCTATGAAGCCAGTATTACACTAACATCAAAATCATAGACACAAGATAAGAGAAGTACAGACTGATATTCCTAATGAATTTAGACAAAAAGATTCTCAATAAAAATTAAAAGAATATTTTTACTTATTTATTTATGAGATAGAGGTAGACCAGGGCCTTTAGCCTCTGCAAATGGAACTCCAGACACATGCATGTGCATCTAGTTTACACAGGTTATGGGGAATCAAACCTGAGTTCTTAGGCCTTGCAGGCAAGTGCCTTAATTCCTAAGCTGTCTCTCCAGCTCTTCAATAAAATTCTTGCAAAATAAATTCAAGAATACATCAAAAGCATCATCCACCTTGATCAAGTATGTTTGATACCAGGGATGCAGGGATGGTTCAACATATGAAAATTGATAAATGAAATACATCATATAAACAGACTCAAAGATAGGAACCACATGATCATTTTAATAGATGCAGAAAAGGCCTTTGACAAAACTCAACATCACTTCATGATTAAAACTCTAGAGAAGACAGGGATGGAGGGACCATACATTAACACAATCAAGGCAATATAAAACTCACCTAAAACCTATGTCACACATAAATGGGTAAAAAGTTGAATAATTCCCATTAAGGTCTGGAACTAGTCAGGGGTGCCCATTCTTACCACTGCTTTAAAAAAAATTGTTTTTAAAATTTTTTGGTTTTTATTTTTATTTATTTATTTAGAGAGTGACAGACAGAGAGAGAAAGAGGCAGATAAAGACAGAGAATGGGCGCACCAGGGCTTCAAGCCATTGAAAATGAACTCCAGACGCTTGTGCATCTGGCTAATGTGGGTCCTGGGGAATCGAGCCTCGAACCGGGGTCCTTAGGCTTCATAGGCAAGTGCTTAACAGCTAAGCCATCTCTCCAGCCCTAAATTTTTTTTATTATATATGTTATAACAGGTTATATACTATTATACCTTCATCACCACTGCTTTTCAACATGGCACTTGAAATCTTAGCCCAAGTTATAAGACAAATTTAGGAAAAAAGGGATACAAATTGGGGGAAAAAAAGTCAAACTAGCCCTATTCACAGATGACATGATTCCATACATAAAAGAACCAAAAAAAAAAAAATCACATCAAAAAACTAGAAGTGTTGGGGCTGGAGAGATGGCTTAGTGGTTAAGGCATTTGCCTGCAAAGCCAAAGGATCCTGGTTCAATGCTCCAGGACCCACGTAAGCCAGATGCACAGGGCCGCATGTGTCTGGAGTTCATTTGCAGTGGCTGGAGGCCCTAGTGCACCCCACCCCTCTTCATCTCTCTCTCTCAAATAAATACATAAAATAAAATATTTTAAAAAACCTAGAAGTGATAAACACTTTCAGCTAAGTGGAAAGATATACAGTCAATACACAAAAATCACTAGTCTTCATATATATAAATGACAACAATTTGGAAATTTATAATTTATTTGGAAAAATAAATTAGGGAAGCTGTACCATTTATAATAGCTACAAAAATCATATATCTTGGAATCACTCTAACCAATGAAGTAAAATCTTACAACAATGAAAAAATAAAAACATTGAAGAACTGGAAGAAAACATGAAAAGATGTAATGACCTTCTATGCTCATGGATTGGAAGAATTAATATTGTTTAAATGGCCACACTACCAAAAGTATTATACAGATTCAATTCAATTCCTATCAAAATCCAAGCAACATACTTCACAGAGTTAGAAAAGGCAATCTTAAAATTCATACAGCTGCAGATAGCCAAAAATGTACTGAGCAAAAGGAATGCCTCTGGTGGCATCACCATACCTGATTTTAAGTTATACTATAAGTCTGTAGTAATAAAAACAGCATGGTACTGATAGAAAAGCAGACACATAGAACACCTCATCACTGAAGCAGATCAGAGGAAGAGAATTTAAGATTCAGGTATGAGTTTGAGTAAGTACAGCCACCTGATCTTTGACAAAGGGGCTAAAAACATTCACTGGAGCAAAGATTTTAGCAAATGGTGCTGTAGAAACTGGACCACTGCATGTAGAAGATTGAATTTGGACCCCTCCCTCTCGCCTTTCACAAAAATCAACTCCAAATGAATTAAGGATGCCAATATAAGACGCGAAACTGTAAACTGACTAGAATAAAAAAGTATGAAGAATACTCTAATATCTAGGTATAAGGAAAGATTTCCTGAATAAGACAGTCAAGGAATTAGGCAGATACTCAACAACTGGGATCTCATGAAAATGCAAAGCTATTGTACAGATAAGTAAATCCTCAACAGAGTCAGATGACAACCTACTGAATGGCAGAAAAGCTTTACCAGCTATACTCCCAATAAAGGTTTATTATCTAGAATCTATAAAGAAATCAAAGTTTAAACAACAAAAATAAAATCAATCAGGTCAGTGTAAGGTAGAGTGAGACCCAACCTTGAGAAGCCAACAACAACAACAAAACCAACAAGCAAATAAAAACTTTGAAAGGTACAACACTGTTGCTAAAGACACCACAGGCTCAGTCACAGGACATTGGAATGGCATGCTGGAACCGAAAGGAAAACTAGCTTCCTCCTGGCTAGCCCTCACAGTGCTGGAGATCCCCATGGGAGTTGCTGGAGGACAATGGACATCAACAGCATGAATAAGCAGGGGACTCTTCAGACTATGAAATCAACCAGCCAGAAAAGAAGCACACACACATTTTTGCAATAGTGGTACACACTCTGTGTTGATAACCAACTGTTCTCTGGTTGGGCATGAGGCCCGCTCAGTGGAGAAGAACTCATTTCTGGTACTAGAAACCAAGTCAGTCTCTCATGGTCAGGAAACTCAGATGTCAGAGAGAATCCCCCACTGTTTTCTGGAGAAAAGAGGCTTGCACAGCAGAAAAAAAAAATTTCTCAAATAACTTTCCATGCCATCTTTAAACTCAAGCTGCTCTCACTCTTGGTTGGAGAATTTGTTTTATTATATAGTGGCAGAGAAAACAGAGAGCCAAGATCCATTGATAAGACAAGAAAATAAAACTGACTGTCCACCACAAGATGTGCCACCTCTTTCAAAGCTGCCAGGGTCCAGGAGAAATTGCAGTGGATAAGGCAACATGAATATTGCTCTTACTGCTACTGATAGCCGGACAACCAGCTCCAGTGATGGTGGCAGCCATGGGTGATCAATCAAAACCCATCAAAGCAGAAATCCAGAGGCTACAGATAACTAAACACTAAATCAGACTACCAACAGGCCTTCTGTGGCTCGGGGAACATTGTGGAAGAGGGGACAAAATAGATTATAAGAACCAGAGAGTGGATAGGAAAACCCTGAGACATAGTACCCCAACTACCCCACCAGGACTGAGGCCCTCATCTCCACAGTGAATCCCATAACCTCACTAAAGGGGGCCCTCAGGGTAACAGGATCAGGGGCAAGGGGATAAAAAAATATAACCTTTTATATATAAAATTAAATTTAAAATGTGAAAAAATCAGCATCAAGGGCTAGAGAAATTTCTCAGTGGTTAAAAACATTTGCTTGCAAAACCAATAGCCCAGGTTCAATTCCCCAGTGCACACATAGAGCCAGATGTACAAAGTGATACATGTGTTTGGGTTTTGTTTGCCTAGCAAGATGCCCTGGCACATCCATTCTCTCTCTTTCGTCTCTCTTAAATAAATCAATAAATATTAAAAACCAAGCATTGAAAGCCAGGCATGGTGTTGCACGCCTTTAATCCCAGCACACCTGGGAGGCAGAGGTAGGTGGATTGCCATCAGTTCGAGGCCACCCTGTGACTACATAATGAATTCCAGGTCAGCCTGGACCAGAGCGAGACCCTACCTGGAAAAACAAACACAAAAAGAAAACAAAAACAAAAACCCTACAAGCATTGATTTGACCATGGTTATGATTTCCAAACTCCAGACACTCGTACTTTTTGCATGCTACTCATGTGGGTGGCTTGTGAATTGAACCTGGGCTGACAGACTTTGGAAGAAAGACCCTTTAACCATTGAGCAGTGTTCCCAGCCCCAGAATGTGCATTTTGTGGGAGCTTTAAACTGAAAATAGTAGTAGATGTTTCAACAGGCGATGAGAAGAGGTCAAGTAAAGCACTTGGCTTCTTGGTGCTTCTCAGAGAGACCTGAGGTGGGAGTGCTGCTGAGATGACAATTACTTCCTTTAGAAGGGACCTAACCCATACATGTGCACTTCAGCGTCCTCCATGCTGGATGATCTGGCTCCCAGCCAGGTGGAGGTGATTCAGGCTGGGGCAATCAGACTTCTGAGATCTCTAAAACCACAGTTGGAGAAATAGTCACTATTTCCTAGTGAAAGATGAGTTCTTGGGTCTGGTTATGTCTCAAGTTCACTTACAATCCTGCCATTCTTGTTGCAATAGGAACCTTCACAATGAATCCTTTTTTTTTTTTTCCAACTCTCTCAGCTGAGACAGGCACTGGGTTGCTTGTTGCATACTTGGTAGGTATGATCGTAGAGAAAACAAACCAGACACAGGGAAGTGAGGCAAGGAAAGGAGAAAGCCAATAGGGTACATAGATCCTCACTATGGAGGGCTGTGTCTCAATCCGACCAGGGACCTCTGTGTAATTGTAGACCCCACCCTTGGAATCATATGCCTGGAAGATGGAAAGGTAGAGGCCTTTACCACTAACTGGCCTGGTATGTGTTGGCGTGCGTCAAGCTTCCATCCTCATTGGCTAAGGCAGGCTTTTGAGGTGTGATACTGGCAGTGTTCTGGAGACTGTTTGTAATTATGAGTAGACCCAGGTGAGCAGAGGCAATACCCACAAAGTCATTAACAGTGCTTGTTATACCCTCTCTTGACTTGAACTTATTCTCTTTGGGTTTCTGTCCCTTTGACCAGAGTAATTCTCACTGAATAGCTCACCTCAGGTCTTCCTGAAACAGCATTCACGCGCACTGGGCCAGTCTTGTGCATAAGTTGCTGCTTTCAGAAGCAGTCTCCTCCACCAGTGGCAACTGAGGGATCACTGGGCCAAAAGGTCTGTGGCAAAATGTGCAGGCTGACTGTGGCACAAGGGGTAAAAACTGGCTGTTGTTTGTCCATGGAGTAATGTCATCTTTTATCAGATGAAGGGTTTTGAAAACACTGAAGTAGTCAAACATGTGGGGAAATATTAAGGCACTCGTGTTATTCTTCAGTGTGTTAACAATTCGCTTTTGGCACTATGTGATCTCAAAGTGTGATAGAATTTTAGAGACAACTTTTTTTTTTTTTTTTTTGAGGTAGGGTCTCACTCTAGCTCAGGCTGACCTGGAATTCACTATGTAGTCTCAGGGTGGCCTCGAACTCCTGGCAATCCTCTTACCTCTGCCTCCCAAGTGCTGGGATTAAAGGGGTGTACCACCACGCCCGGCGAGACAACTTTTTTCTTACATAATACATGTGGATAATAGAACTTAGCAGTGAAACCCACTATTCTGCACTCTTATGTTCAAGAACAGAGTTTTTTTTTATATATAGACCTGAAAACAAGCAACCTGCTTTTGTTTGGAATGTGCTCAGCTACAAGGAATAGAAATTGACCTCAGAAACTCATAGACATTGATGTTTCTTCCCTCGTATAGCAAGAAAACTGTCGAGTGATGGGGTGCTGGTAAAAATTATGGGGCTCACTTTCATCTAGTGAGTGGATTTTTTTGTTTTGTTTTGTCTTTGAGTCAAGTTCTCCTTCTAGCCCAAGCTGATCTGGAACTTGCTCTGTAGCTCCAGGCTGGCTTTGAACTCAGCCATCTTCCTACCTGCTTCAGCCTTCTGAGTGCTGGGACTGAAGGCATGCACTACGCCTGGCTAGAGGGTAGATTTTAATTCTGTCCACTCTGTTTATATTGGTTCTGAAGGAAAGTTTAATGTGAAGCTAATTTCAAAGACAATAAAAGTTAAAAAAAAATAAAGTCTTGTTAAAAATAGTGACCATGTACCTTATTTTGGTATGCTTTGTTTGAAAAGTGTTTCTTCTGGTATCTAGTCTTGGCTTTTGTCATATTTAAGTAGGTAGTGATTTTTAGTTTTGTTCTGTTCTCTTGTCTTTTTTACTCTGGGATCACAGTCAATGCTGCCAGTAGAGGCAGTAGAAGAGAGTGAACAAAGGCTCTGGGCTCCAGTCCGTCCACCTTTAACCATGTTTGACCTACAAAAAGAACAATGGCTTATAATTTAATGTAATGATATTTTTACCACCATTTGGTGATTACTTACTGAGTGCAGGTTAGTAAATACTCTAACAGCTCCCAAGTGACCAGGCTAGGATTCAAGCAGTGTTCCACATCAGTAACTCGACTTTCCCCAATTTTTAATGAACTGCCCTCATCTTCTAGCCTCTAGATAATAAAGCCAAAGATAGACTTTTTCTCCTGTTTGAAGTTCACCATAACCCCTCAGAAAACATGAGAAAATGCAGCCAGAATCTTCTGGAAGATTAGGAGGGCAGTAAGATAACTCAGCCTCCTTCAGCTGACATTTGAGCCCTGCTTTCTGCACGGTCAAACCTTTTGGAGACAGTCAGTGTATGGCTTATATCAAACTCTATATTTAGGAAGAACAACTGTGAGCTATGACAGGAATTCTTTTTAACACTTTGCCTTAAGCCGAGTTCCCCTCCAGCTCTGAGCCAGGAGCAGCTTTCCGTACTGGAGAGACACAGAGCACTCGAGTTATTCCAGCCACATGAAAAGCTTTGGAATTGAGATCACAGCTCAGAGGACACCGGGAGTTCCTTCTACCCTCCAAGGAGCGTTGTATTCCTGAACCTGGCTGCCTGGAACTTTCCTCAGGCAGTAAATAAATACAGAGAGCAGGTAAGCAGAAGGACCGAGTTCTGGTACCCAAATATCTGAAAGATATTTCCTTGATCCCTAACTTAAAGTAACTACTTATAACTTCTTAGACTTATTGTCAATTCCTGGTTCACTGGTGGTATTGCTGCTTCTGTTTTCTAGTGTGTGTGTGTTGAAATGATATTGAGTTAAAATTAATTTTCATTGATAGGAACATTAATAACACATCCATGGTCCAGATGTGATTACTATGACTTTGAAGTTCTAATGGTCAGCATTATAGTCAGCTGCAGTATGATACAGGCTCTAAGCTGAGAATTAATGAAAATTGTGATCAGAGCAAAGCTATAATGCTAGGTTTTGTTTGTCTAAATGCAAATTATTGTGTTTACACAGTGCAAGTTTAGAACGCTCATCTCCTTTCCCTAACATCAGGCTTGATCCCAGTGATAAAGTTGCATCAAGGTATTCTGTGTAAATAGAACCATCCTTTTAAGAGATTCACTTTGATCACTATTTTCCCATACCCATCATGGCAGAGAGCAGTACTTACTGTCTTTATCTATGTAGGTACCAGGCATAGGACTTTGAAGGCTCTCTTCCCTTCCAGAACATTTAAGGCAGAGTGAATAAGGTGCTAGTCAATTCTGTCAGCTGAATGTCTTTCTACACCCTCCTCAGGAATTATTTTTAGCTGTAGGGCAGAAGACAATTCCCTTTGAGATAGAGCTTTACCCATTTCCTTGTCCTTTAAAAAGAGCAAACAAAGTCCTTCTTTCAAATAATAATTTATACTCCGTTCAATCCCTTCTTATGAAATTATTGATATTAATGCTAACAAATTTTAGTAAGCCAATGAATTTGATTTAAAAGTTAGATATCAGGAATTGCACAGTCTAAACAAATGGGGATCATATTGTCAATGATTCAGCATATAGACCATTTGAAGTCCTCATTAACTTACAGAACTGGCAGGAAAACTTAACTGTGCTTGGCTGGCAAGTATCTCTATTATACTATAGGATTTGTGAAAATTAATATATGCCTTGATAAACTTTCAATGTTTTCAAATTTTAGCCAGGACACACATTAATTGAGTGATTCCCTCTTGTATGAACAGCAATGTCCCTGGTGGGAGTGGAAGCATGCAAATTCAGAGGAAGGTGTGTCTTACACTGTACACCCCTAATGGAGGTGAATACAGGACCAGGGAAACAGCCAGGGAACACTGTCTATTTTTGTTCATCACTGTGCTTTGCCCTGATTTCTCTGCAAATATTGAGGACAGCAGAAAATGCTGCTGAACTGATTTACACAAATGTTCTTTAGCCTGACTGTGAGGAATGAGAGTATGAAGATGACCAACTTTTTATAAATCTCTCTCTCTCTCTCTCTCTTTCTCTAAGAGTGCATGAATGTAAGAGAGTCATATGCAAATGAATATATACCATCATGTGTTAAGCTTTGAGTTTCCTATGAAATATAGTCAGTGAAAAGTAACAAAATAAGCTTAAAATCAATACAGTATAAAAAACAAAGTTACCCATTGCTTGCTGTTTTACACTTCAACTTTATGTTGTAATAACATAAGGAAGTTTCTTAATTCCTATGTTAAATTGATATACAGTAAAATTTAGAAGTTCCTAAGTGATATTAAACTTTAGCTGTACTTGCACATACAGAGAAGACTCCATGTTGAGATATTTAAAGCCCTGAAAGAATTACTGTTTTTGTTTGCTTTTATTTATTTATTTGAAAGTGACAGAGAGAAAATGGCAGAGATCGAGAGAGAGTGAGAGAGAGAGAGAGAGAGAGAGAGAGAGAGAGAGAGAGAGAGAGAGGGAGGGAGGGAGGGAGGGAGGGAGGGAGGGAGGATGGGAGCATCAGGGCCTCCAGGCACTGCAAATGAACTCCAGACATGTGCGCCCCTTTGTGCATCCGGCTAACGTGGGTCCTGGAGAATCAAACCTCTAACCGGGGTCCTTAGGCTTCACAGGCAAGCTCTTAACCACTAAGCCATCTCTCCAGCCCAAGAGTTATTGTTTTGTATGGCTTTTAAAAGCTTTTAAGAAATGGAGATGTTTAAAAATAAGCCATTGGGGCTGGAGAAATGGCTTAGCAGTTAAGGCGCTTGCCTGCAAAGCCAAAGAACCTTGGTTCAATTCCCCAGGACCCACATAAGTCAGATGCTCAAGGTGGCACATACATCTGGAATTTGTTTGCTGTGGCTGGAAGCCCTGGCACACCTATTTTCTTTCTCTCTCTCACTCTGCCTCCTTCCCTCTCTCAACTAAATAAATAAATAAAATAATAAGCCATTGGTTCATTTTGGAATTGATCTGTGTCCCTTCAATCCACAAATTAAACGTCTGTCACGTATCTTGGACAATGAAGGAACTACTTGAAACCAACTGTAGAGAAAAGGGCATTGTGGGTTGTTCAATTTGTTGTTCACATTTTAATCATTTTAACAATAATTCTGGCTGGGTGTGGTGGTGCACATCTTTAATCACAGCACTGGGTAGGCAGAGGAAGGAGGATTGCCGAGAGTTTGAGGCCACCCTGAGACTACATAGTGAATTCCAGGTCAGCCTGAGCCAGAGTGAGACCCTACTGCAAGAAAACAAAAAAACAAAACAAAAAAATAAAAATAATAAAATTAAAAAATAAAAATAAAAAATAATTCTGTCCATACTTTTATACATGGGAGCTATATCCATGTATTACCAAACATCCAATTGAAACTTAAATTTTCCATTATTTTCATGGAGGTAGCATCAAATAATATATATTTAGCTACAATAATTAAAGACATGTTTTAAATTTACTTACTTATTTGGAAGGAAAGAGAGAGAGAGAGAGAGAGAGAGAGAGAGAGAGAGAAGATAGAGAGAATGGGCTCACCAGGGCCTTTAGCCACTGCAAACCAACTCCAGCAGCATATACTACCTTGTGCATCTGGCTTATGTGGGTCCTGAGGAATTGAACCTGAGTCCTTAGGCTTCACAGGCAAGCACTTTAACTTCTAAGCCATCTCTCCAGCCCAAGACATTTTTATAGTTTAATTGCTTAACTTAATATAATCGAAGTGAAGACTCTGAAGATCTAAAAATCTAAGTTTTTGTCCTACAAAGCTCTTCTCAGATCTTTCATGTCTTTGGGTATTAAAGAACATCATTACATGAGTCTGAAGTCAGTAGCTGGGAGCATTGGCCAGCACAAAAGATATTTGAACCATGTCTTATAAATAGTTCAGAAAACATTTCTAAAAGTATATGTCATTTTAAATCTTACCCCAATCTGTGAAGCAGGTAAAATTTAAGGAAGAGGATACAGACCCAGAAATATTGAATAATTTTTCCCTGGTTACAGGGGACTTGAGGCAAATACTAACAATGTTCTTGTTTACTTTGTCATGTGTTACCACATACATGTGCACCATTCAATAAAATTCTATCAGTGTTATAGTTGTGGTTTATAACAGAGTACTTTTTTTTTCGAGGTAGAGTCTCACTCTGGTCCAGGCTGACCTGGAATTCACTATGTAGTCTCAGTGTGGCCTCAAACTCATGGTGATCCTCCTACCTCTGCCTCCCCAGTGCTGGGATTAAGGGCATGTGCCACCACCGCGCCCAGCTCAGAGTACTTTAAAAAATTTTTTTGTTTATTTATTTGAGAACGAGAGAGAGAGAGAGAGAAAGAGGAAGAGAGAGAGAGAGAAAGAATGGGCACACCAGGGCCTCCAGCCACTGCAAACGAACTCCAGACACATGTGCCACCTTGTGCATCTGGCTAACATGGATCCTGGGGAATCGAGCCTCCAACCCCTGTCCTTAGGCTTCATAGGCAAGTGCTTAACTGCTAAGCCATCTCTCCAGCCACAGAGTATGTTTTGGATTCAAGGAGTTTTTAACTTTTCACTTGATCCTGTTGATGTTTAACAGACAGCTATAAAAATAGGACAGCGCTGGGGTTACTTGTTACTCTGTGTTCACTTAGCCCCAACTAACCACAGCTTACCTTCCCAAATGAGCCCCAGTCATGGTATTTTAAGTTTGGTCTCAGGTATTGAAAGAAAGCTGGGGAAGAAAGCACCTCTGTATCTTAGGGATCTGACATGGTCATGGAAATCTTACTTGCCTTCTGAGATAGTTTTGTTGAGAGAGAAGACAGGAGAAACCTTGGCTGTCCATGTTTTTCGAGTCTAGGCTGTATAAGAGGTATTCATGGATGGTCTGAGGGTTACATAGCAGAATCATGTGGCCACCTTCCCTCCTCAGAGAGTCTCTCACATTCCTGTGAGAAAACATGTGGGCACAGCAAGGAGAGAGCATCCCCATAAGTAGAGGCATCTTTGAGTATTTAACTGAGAGCGGTTGCTCCCAGTGGACTGAGTAGCTGCCCTAGCAACAGTGAACACAGATCAAAAGTTCAGTTTCTTGCAGAGAGCCTCTGAGGCCTGAACAAAGGTGTTTTATTCCCATCACCTCTTTGCTTTGCTGCTTTTGGCCGAGAGTCAAGAGGGCAGCGAAGGAGATGATAGCGCCTTTCAAGTTTCTGATCACTTATCATTAGCATCAGGGCCAAGGCATCTCAGCATTTCTCCTCCTGAATGATTTATTGGGGTGCTCTAGTGTTCCTTCTCCCAGAGGCATTAGGAAAGAGAGTCTCTAAGTAACATTGGAAACTGAGACTGAAAGAATATATGGCCAGTGAAAGGGGTGATTGCCCAGTTGAATCATGAGTTAACTTCTAATTTATCAAGACCTTGAATCTGAAGGCTGCCCCTTCTGACAGTTTCTTGTTTTTCTTTCTTTTTTTTTTCTTTTTTGGATAAGACCTCGTGAGTATGTCAAAACAGCCAGTTTCCAACGTCAGAGCCATCCAGGTAAGCCAGTATATTTGTGTTTTAACATCAGCTCTGTGACTTCTTGCCTGATTGCTTAATAGGTTCTATCTATTGTGATTGTTCACCTCTAACTGACTACTAACTTAAAGAAGAAAAAAATTCCTCTTTATAAGACTCATGCGGCACAATTGAGAAAGGATATAAGAAGGGAGGAAGACTGGTATGATAACAAGCTACTGTTTAATTGTTCTGAGTTATAAGACAATCAAAGTTTATGAATGAGAATTATTGTCTACAAAACATAGTTTGTTCACAATAACCTATTATATACTTTTTTTTTTTTTTCGGGGTAGGGTTTCACTCTAGCTCACGCTGACCTGGAATTTACCATGTAATTTCAGGGTGGCCTTGAACTCATGGTGATCCTCCTACCTCTGCCTGCCAAGTGCTGGGATTAAAGGCATGTACCACCATGGCCCGGCACCTATTATATTCTTTATGAAGAACCAGAAGAAAGGAGCTAGAAGGAATAAGAAATGCTATTTACATTAAATTGATCATTATAGGGCTGGAGAGATGGCTAAGTGGTTCAGCGCTTGCCTGTGAAGCCCTATGACCCTGGTTCAAGGCTCTATTCCCCAGGACCCATGTCAGGCAGATGTGCAAGGGGGCACATGCATCTGGAGTTTGCAGTGGCTGGAAGCCCTGGTGCGCCCATTCTCTCTCTCTCTCTCTCCTTCTTTCTCTCTCTGTCACTCTCAAGTAAATAAATAAAAATAAACAAAAAAATTGATCATTATACATTGTATACTTACATTAAATTATCATAGTACTAAAATACGTTATGCCCTATAAGGATGTATAACTGTTACAGGTAAATTTAAAATATGTAGTGTGTTTATTGACATGTTATTTTATATGTTCATTATAAAGAAGAGTATTCAAATTCAATTTTTATATCCAATTAACATATGGATATAGCAATAGGACACAGTTTGACTCATTTGTTTTAAGCATATCCTTTCGGACTGACAGTACCTTACTGGTAGAGCTCATGAGCAGCTTGTATGAGGCCCTGGGTTCAAGTCTGAGTACAAATCAAATCAAATCAAACAAAATAAAATAAAATAAAATAAAATAAAATAAATCTTTCCTTGAATGATACCATTTTTTAATCAACTGTCTTTCCTAAGGCTTGGATATTTAAATTTATGTGTTAGTAATTTTCTTTATCTTGTCCAAACAAACTTTTTGAGTGCTTGTACTCACTTTAGTGTTATCCATAAAAAGAAGAGCAAATTAGACATTTTTAATCATATACAATAGGAAAATAACTTTGAATATTTGTTTTTATTAAATTCTTAATTTGTTATTTTTCTTAAGGGTTTTGTTTGACTCTTAAATGGATTCCATCCTAAGACTCTGGGCACAATGTTTTACTGTAAAATTCCACACCTTTTTTCACCAACTACCCAAAGAAACTTCTTTCTTTATGGAATTTTCTGAATACCCTAGAGCATGTGAAAGTTCTTGAGTATTTTATCTCTTATGTACCATCACACCATAAACACAATCACAAATGATTGACGGAGTCTTGGAGGGGTGTGTGCATGTGGCTGAGCTGTGAACATGTCCTTGATGGTTTGGATTATCGTAGCATACACCAATGGTGGAGGTGGTTGGAGGGACAGACCTTGACTTATGATGACTAATGCATATCCTCAAATTGACTGAGTTCTTAAGTAGCAGAATATATAACAGCCTCTGGAAACCTGTCACCGAATAAGCCAAAGGAGGGCCTATGCATTTGGTTCTGTTCCACACTGTGACATGCAGCCCTCTGTGTCTACCTAGTGAGTTTCTGACATATCCTAATGGTGGCAGTGAATATTATCTTATCTCCTACAGCTAGAAACATTATGCCTTTTAATCTTTTCTTTTACATTCTATGCAAAAGGTTAGTATCATGGCCTCTGAAATCAGACTGCTGGAGTCTTTAATCTATCTTGTGCTGCTGCTGATCATGGGACAATGACTCCCCCTACTTTCTTTCTCTGGGCCTCCATTTCCAAAAGTGTGAAATGGAGATAATAGTACTCACTTTTTAAGGGCTACATATGTAAGATACTGTAAACACCATAATAAGCAACCATTGGAGATCAACTGTTATTATAGTTATAATCATTCAGGACTAGTGTATATCAAAGGTATGAGAAATAACACCATTTAATTACTACACTCGAAGCTCCTAAAGTGCTAAGCAGAAAATTTCCTCTTTACCTTTCAGAATGTTTTTGAACTGCTTTTTCTTCTCTTCCTTTTACAGTTGAAAGTGTATTGATTTTTCTTCCTTAGTGCTCTCCAGCCTCACACAAATCTACACTGAAAATGTGCCAGTATTTTATTTGCTAATTTTGACCTTGGCATATTTTTAGATCTGTAATCTTTTAAAAGCCACTATTGACTATTTTCAATAGCTGTTATTATGCTATATTACAAAAAAATCCATACACTTTACCAAAAAGAGCAATCAGTGGTCCTTTATGGATGTGGTATTGTCTCTTTCAACATATTTGATGTCACAAGAAGACAATTTAATGCACTTTCAAATGAAATATTATTTCTTGTGGTCAAATAGGATCAGAACTATCTGATAGTTTCCTATCATCTTTGCATTAACCTTAAGCAGACTACATTAAAATATGAAATTGGTTACACTATACAAAATGGTATATAGTAGGAACATTAGGTTATGAGCTTCTCTGAACCAAACACAAATACCAAGTGGGAAATGAGTACCCTCATTGTATGGGTACTAATTAAAGTTCTTAAATATTGTACTCATTGAGCTTTAGCTACCAATTTTTATTAGAATCTTATCTCTAATCCAGCTCATTCAAGGTTTCCTGGGGTAAGTATGAGCCAGGTGCAGAGTACACAAAAATGTTTTGATACCTGATTTATGAATTTGATGCACTCATGTTTCCTAGCATTTGCTAGCTATATGATGTCTTGTCCCTCCCTTTCCTCATCTATTAAGGTGGGAATTAGTAATAGCACATATATCATAGGATTCCTGTGAGTATAATATGAACATAATACATGTCAATACTACACCCATGACTGGATAATTATAATTACTAAATAAGTGGCTATTATCAGTCACCTCACCACCATCATCATCTAGAGCAACATTTTGCAAAGTATATTCTTTGGAATACCTCTAGTTTCAAGCAACATTGTTAACTAAACACTTGTCAAAATTTCTCAGACTTCACAACTTGTTAATGGCCTCATATTCTTTCCATGAGGGAAGTCACATAGGCAACACTTATAAATATATTGGATCTTTTCACTGACTATCTTGCAGGAAAATATTTTGCAGTGCAAATTTCTAGAAACTTAGATGTTTACATTTTCTAGCATGAATGAGCTGAGTCACTTTCAACCATACTTCTTCTTTAAAATTTTTTATTTGCAAGGATGGAGGGGAAGGGAAATGGGGAGAGAGAGGAAAGAGAGAAAGAAGGGGTATAACAGAGCTTCTAGCCACTACAAAGGAATGCTTGCTCAACTTTGTGGCACTTTAGGTGGGCACTTGGGAATCAAACCTGGGTGGTTAGACTTTGTAGGCAAGCCCTGTAGCTTCTGAGCTATCTCTGTAGCCTCAACCATATGTATAATAGGCAGACAGGCATTTCAGAGGCTAAGCTACTTCACGTGTGTGTGTGTGTGTGTGTGTGTGTGTATGTGTGTGTGTGTTTGTGTGTGATAAAACATAGAGACAAACATGAATCTCTCTGACCTTAATCACCCTTAGTTTACTTTTCTGTAAATTTGGGGCAATTACTACTATTAAATAGCATATAGAACATAACCACGCTGTTATTGTGCTTAAACAATATATGACAAATGTCCAGTTTACCACACACATCCTATAAAGATGAATCTTCTAAGTAATGCATGTAATGACCTTGCCATCTCTTCCAGTGGCTCTTTTTCTTCCATATACCAGAATAAAAGGATGGACACAATTAGACTCACCCTTACAGAAGGTAGATAGTTGTCCTACACATGCACATTGAAGAAGAGGTAGCTTTTGAATTGTAAAGTGATTCTAAGTCTACCATTTTTCCTTATTGCATTGCATCCAGTAAATCTCAGCTGGTGGCACAAAAACATTCGGAAGGAATTAAGTGATACTTCTAGAGTCTGGAGAGAGCCTCTTAAGCTGCTAATAAAATTCTATACCAGATCCTGGCAAACTTTTTCTACAAAGGACCATATAGTAAATATTTTAGGTTTTGGGTTGTTTGGTCTGTTCCAACTATCAATTCTATCACTATACCATGAAGCAAACACTGATAATCTTTAAGTGAATGAATGTACCTGTTTCTCAATGAAATCTTATTTTAAAAATTAGATGGTAGTCTACATTTGTCCTGTAAATTGCAGGTTGTTAGCCCATTGTTGATGGGAATGGAGTTGCAACCAAGGTAACATCAGAACACTCAGCACACTGGATCTGCTCCTTTCAGTTGAAAGAATGTGACATGACAGGTGGTAGGAAAAGTTAGAGCTGGTGGGAAATCTAATCCCACCAGACATCTGCTTGGTGGTTTTCTCTAACGAGACCAAATGATATCAGCCACTGGCAGAATCTTTGATTCCTCCTTCTTTCTTCCAAACACATTCCATTTGTGTGAATCATCGCAGGACTCTCCAGACCCATAGCTCACACAACCATTGTTTTCTTGGTCAACACAGCTCTTTTCTTTCTATTATTTGTCTTTTTCCCATGAGTTCTAAGAACACCATGGCTGACTAGGAGTCATGTGCCCAAGTCCTAGCACTGCTGTATGACTTCACTCTCATGCTCCTCATGATCTACAAAGGGAGGGTGTTGCTTTAAATAACCTTTAAGCCTCTGAACAGCTTCTACTAGTCTGTGACCCTCTTGAGGATAAGCTTCTAAGGCTTATTTTTAGTAGGACAATAATAGCCACAGTTATTCAGTTACTGTGTGCCTGCTCTACTGTGATGGAACTTGCATACATCACAAGTTAAGTTTTGAGAGATGGAATAAGCACCAAAGTTGATACAACCTTTATAAAAGAAAGTGAGAGCCTGAACTCAGTTGTTGAATCTTATCCCATTAAGTGCATGTCAGAAGCACTGTGCAGTGCTTTCTGGTCTTGTGCCTAACCATCTCCACCTTTGACGCAGAGCACAAGGACGAGTATGTGTCTGTGTACCATCTCAATAATAATAATAAATGCCAAGGCTACTTGACAGACAACTAATATTTCATGGATATTTGGTGTGTCACTTTTGAAGAACTTGACCAACATTAAGAAATAGTGTCAACATTTGGGTGAAGAAGATAATAACTTATACCAATTAAATTCATATTCAAATTAGGTTAGTTTGGAGTGAAAAGTACCAAGTAAAGTAACTCAGGGATGAGCATGTTGAAATAAGCAACCATGGTCATTGAATGACCACCTCTGGTTTAATTGATTTAATCAAGTTGCTTGTGAAACTAAATCTTACTCTCTTATCATGCATTCAAAGGCAAGATTATATGAGCCCTGCATTGTTAAGGAGTGTGTTGCTTCTCACTATTGGGAAATTTTTCATTGCTACCCAATCCACAGGTACAACAAAATATTTCCATGCCCTACATTTTAGTATTTCTTTCTCTTCCCCGTCCATTATCATTACTCTTCCGCTTGCCATTATTTAGGGCATAAAGGCTCTGTAGAAGAGGAAAGCAGCTCCTGTAGAAGCAAAAATTGCATACAGACAGGTACTTGGGATTCAGCATTTCCTAGGTAAAATTTCCAGTTTATAAAGGCTTCCAAGTGTATAGTACTTCTTGGTACAAAGGAACAGGCTATCATCCTCCATGGCTATTCAGTTCATGCAATACATTTGTTAAATAAATGTCATAAGGATATATACTTTCCTTCATAGATTATTTAAATTACAAACAAAATATTAACTTTCATTTGCCATGTGTTTTAATGTAAGGTCAAGGCCTGGTATTTGATCTTTCTTATACAAACCACTTGAACACATTAAAAAAAATCTTTTGGTTTATTTATTTATTTATTTATTTGAGAGCAACAGACAGAGAGATAAAGAGAATGGATGTGCCAGGGCTTCCAGCCCCTGCAAACGAACTCCAGACGTGTGCGCCCCCTTGTGCATCTGGCTTACATGGGTCTTGGGGAATCGAACCTGGGTCCTTTGGCTTTGCAGGCAAGCACCTTAACTACTAAGCCATCTCCCCAGCCTTACTTCATTCTTGATATCTGCTGTACCCTAGATAACAAGACTATAGTTGAGTCATTCAGGAAATTATTGAAGAGAACAAAAAGTGTTGAGAACAGACAAAAAGAAAACCTTTCAGCATGAAACATCATGAATGAAGAACAGTAGCTGAGTGGGAGTTTCTCAACACTGTGTTGAGTGGGATTGTTTGTGTGTTTTGAATCTAGTACACCTTTTAAGAATTCCTAGGCAGTTATGCATTCTAGTGATAAAGAATTTTATTATAAAATAAGTTGACTATATGTTAGTTGATAGGTGGATGTGTTATCTATTTTTAGGTTAATTATATAAAAATAAATCTTAATTTATAATCAGAAAACATCTCATTATGAAAATATTCTGTAAAGATGCTATAAATCTCAAAATGCCATGTCCTGCTTCATTCACAGAAGGATTAGGGCCAGAATAAGTAAAAGGAAATACTGCAAAATGCAACTGTATAGAATTTTCTGCCTGGGTCATGGAGGAGTTCTATGGGGGAAGCTATAGATTCTGGTAGGAGCTACTAGGGACCTTTAAAAACTAACGATAGAATTGATTCATGGTGTCCTCTCAACAAACATGCAATATTTAGAAAACTCACAGTAGGTTCAGAAAAGGAAGACAAAGTGGGGGCAAGAAGGAAAGTAGCTAGGGTAGCAATGGCTATGGAAAGCACAGTTCAATAGGAATCGGAAATGCCCAGAGTCCAGAAGCTATCAGAATCCAATCCACTGGGGGGAGAACATATCATCCAATTATAAGCCACATAGGAATGGCTGTGGAAGGAATATTGTTTTCAGAATCTTCCTGTGTCAAAGCCTAGAGCCAACAAGGAGAACAATACAAATAATTAAGGGAGTGGTGGAATTAACTTACAGGGAATTCTTTCTACTTTTCTTCCTCTGGTGAGATCCAGGAGAGTATTAATTTCACATTAGATAGGTCTTCTATCAGGGAACAGTATCCTTTCTGGCAAATGATAATCTGTTACATTTTTCCATTCCTATATTGGAAGATGTAACAAATTATGTATGGTTTGGGAAGGCAATGCACCAGGTCTGCCACATCATGGGTATATTTTAAGATATCTAAAATGAGTTAACCTCAAAGAGGTATTGGACATACATAAGCTGGCAAAACAACAAGAAAAAAAAGCCAGAACCTATGTCCTTTGTACTAATGCAGAATTTGTAGAGAGAAGTCCCACATTATAGCAATTCTAGGTCATTGATGTTTGATTTTCTGTTTGTTTGATTTTTTTTTGTAAAACATGTAGCTTATATTCCAAATTTTGTGTAACAAATACCATACCCAACTTTCAGGTGGAAAAACTAAGTGATTGAAAAGGTATTTTATTTGCACTCAAACACAGAACAAGGGAGTGAAAAGGACATGAATATGACCCAATTCCCTTGCTGATGGAAGAAAAATAGAGATCTACAGGTCCACATTTATCCATCAAATTTAAGTTGTAAGGATTTTTTATTATGGATATAATTTAGTCTATAATTTGCCACTCAACTATCACTGCCCTACAATTATATTAATGAAACCTCTCTAATCATCTTGTTAGTAGTGTAGTGAATGCCCCAATTGACAAACCACTCCTCTTAAGCTTCCTTATTAATGCACATTAATGATTAGATGCTCAACATGTTTTCAGGTTGCTTTCATTTCTGTCAGTATTTGCTGTTACATAAATCTCGTTAGGTTCCCAATTTCTTAAGTGATGCCTTAGAAAAAGAAAACTGTCAAGTCAGTGAGTTCATGCTTCATTTTTTTTTTAAAGCTAGTTCAGGTTTATTGGCACAGCTCTCAGGCGAGGACCACTGGTCCCAAGATGTGAGGCCAGAGAAGTCTCTCCATGCTTCATTTTAAAATGTGGCCTTTGTTTGGTACCTATTCTAGAACTACACACCTCATGTTCCCCTTTTCAAAGACCACACTCAAAATATAAGTCTTCAATTTTAGAGCTTGATGGAGCCAACTCTGGCCAAGTGAAAAGAACTCTTGGGAGACTGTATGGTAGAATAAAAAGGTCTAACTCTGCACTTAGGCAGTTTTGATTGGGAATGTTGTCCTTTTCTTGTACTATTTATGTGATTTTGATTAAAACTCTAAACTGTTTGAGACTCAGTCTGTTCATCAGTGAAGCAAGGATGATAACATTTACCTCAAAAGACTATCATGAGGATGTAGGTGTGAAGCTTCCATCTTCACCATTTTGCATATTATATGGGCCTGAAATAAGAAGATAAGAATACTTGATTGAATGGGTCAATTTAGCAATCCTGTCTTTCCAAAACAATGCATCAACCTTAATTCACAATTACAGAGATGCCCGTGTTTGATACAAGGGTTTGACAGGATGAATGAGCTAAATATTTTTGTGAGTGGGTCAGGGTCTTGCTGTGCAGCACAGGGTGGCTTCAAACTCACAATCCTCCTGCCTCAGCTTCTTGAGTGATGGGATTATAGGTGTATGCCACCACACTTGACTCTAAACTTTTGATTAATTAATCTTCTCTAAAATAGTTTTTATTGAAGATTTGTTTCATTTATGTGTGTGTGGGAGAGAGAGAGAAAATGGGTGCACCAGGGCCTTCAGCCATTGCAAACGAACTCCAGACACATGTGCCATTATGTGTATCTGGCTTACGTGGGACCTGGAGAATTGAACCTGTGTCCTTAGGCTTTGCAGGCATGTGCTTTAACTGCTAAGCCATCTCTCCAGCCCTAAAATAGTTCTTATATTGACTTTTCCCCTTTATCTAACCTTCAGTGATGGAAATGCTCTATTGCTCCAATCTAGAGCATCTTGTTTAAGTGTATTACATTACCCCTGTGATTTTTCATCCAATTTAAATGACATCAACTGTGAAATAGTATTATTTTATTTGGTTTTATATTCTGTGGTGCTAAATCAAACCCAGAGCCTCATGTATGCTAAGTGGGCAACCTGCCACTGAGCTATATCCCTAGCTAACATCATTTTATACCCTACCGAGATATAAAAAAAAAAAAAACTGTGCCAAGCTGAGTGTGGTGGCACACACCTTTAATCTCTGCACTCGGGAGGCAGAGGTAGGAGGGTCGCTATGAGTTCGAGGCCAACCTAAGACTACATTGTGAATTGTAGGTCAGCCTGGGCTAGAGTGAGACCCTACCTCAGAAAACCAAAAAATTTGCCAATTAAAATAAGCTATGGGGCTGGAGAGATGGCTTAGCGGTTAAGCGCTTGCCTGTGAAGCCTAAGGATCCTGGTTCGAGGCTCGATTCCGCAGGTCCCATGTTAGCCAGATGCACATGAGGGCGCAAGCATCTGGAGTTCTTTTGCAGTGGCTGGAGGCCCTGGTGCGCCCATTCTCTCTCTCTTTTCTCCCTATCTGCCTCTTTCTCTGTCTGTCACTATCAAATAAATAAAATTAAGAAAAATTAAAAAAAATAAGCTATGGCCTGGCATGTGATGCATTCCTGTAGTTCTAGTTACTACTCAGGAATGAATAAAAAGAGGATTACTTAGTGTAAGAGTTTGTAACCAGTTGGGACAACACAATAAAATCTTAAAAAGTTATTTATATGTGCATGTATGTATCTGTGTGTTTATATAAACATGCATGTGGCATGTTGGGGTCACAGATGCATGTGCTACTGTGTTAGGCTTTATGTAGGTGCTGGGGAATTGAACCTGGGCTAGCAGAACTTGCAAGTAAGTACCTTTAACTGGTGAGCCATCTTCCCATCCCTTACAACATGATTTTTATCTCAGAACCTTTTTTCCTTTTTATTTATTTATTTGAGAGAGGAAAAGGGAGAGGGGGAGGGAGAGAATGGGTGTGCCAGGGCTTACAGTCACTGCATATGAACTCCAGATGCATGTGCCACCTTGTGCATCTGGCTTATGTGGGTACTGGGGAATCAAACTGAGGTCCTGTGGCTTTGCAGGCAAGTGCCTTAACTGCTAAGCCATCTCTTCAGCACTTATCTCAGAACTTTTTAAAAGATATTGTTTGCAAGGTACCTTCTGATTTTTTAACATCTTTTTAATATATAATTTTTTTATTGACAACTTCTATTCTTACAGACAATAAACCATGATAATTCCCCCACTTTCCCCTTCACAACTCTACTCTCCATCATATAACCTCCCCCGTTTGTCTCTCTTTTATTTTGATGTCATTGTCTTTTTCTCCTATTATGAGGGTCTTGTGTAGGTATTGCTAGGCACTGCGAGGTTGTGGATATCGAGGCTAATTTCTTTTTGGACAGTTGCATTGTAAGGAATGGTACCCTTCGTTTGGCTCCTACATTCTTTCTGCCACCTCTTCTGCAATGGACCTTGAGCCTTGGAGGGGTGATAGAAATGTTTCAGTGATGAAAACTCCTCCATAATTTCTTCTCAACACTATGTTGCCTTTTGGGTCATCCCAGTGTTCACTGCCATCTGAAGAGAATCTTCTCTAACCAAAAGTGAGAGTAGCATTAATATATGGGTATGGACATTAAGAGAAGTGCTTATAGGGCAGTCTGGTGAACATTATATATGCATTTAACCAGACAAGAGCAGGCTTTACACCCCTAAGGCCCCCACCATAGGCTTTTGATTAGATTTCTAGTAGGCATGTATTCCCTCCCATAGAGTGGGCTTCCAGTCCAATTAGTTGTTTTACCCCAGAACAGACATGCCCCTATTGCACTTGTTCCATTGTTTGGCCCATCTGGTGAATCTTGAGGCTTCCAGTGTCCACTGTTTTCACCATTGGTGACTTCTGTCTCCCATAGGGCTGCATACAGTGTAGCTTTTTCCAGCTTTCAGTCACCTAGCCTACAGGGAGAAGGTTTTCAGCTCAGCCCCAGCTTGATTTCTCAGTGACTCTGTTGCCAAGTCATATGGAGTCTTCATCATTAGGGACTTACCATCCGTTTCTGGTGGGAATCCAAGGGCCTTGGCAATAGCCTGTAATGTTTTGGAGGCAACAGGGACCTCCCTGGCCAGCAACTCACTGGAAGGAATCCCATCCCTGGCACTGAAAATTTCTACTAACAATCTATGGCTTCTGGGTGTGCCATTATCCAAAAAAGTAGGCTTTCATATGTCTTATTCAGAATATCTTGAATTTTGATTGAGCCTCTCCCACCCTTCTCTTACTCAATCTCTTCCCCTGGCCTCACTTATGCCTTTCCCCTCCCTGTAATCTGTTCTTCTACTTACATATATGCAATACCATCCCCTTAAGTCCTTCCCTCTCCTTCCTCCCTTCAGCCTTTTTCTAGGTTACTGGCCTCTGCTACCAAATTTTGGTTCCAGCTCACACACAGTTACCTTATAATTTTAAAGACATTTTAAGAGGTATGTCTTGGAATTCATGAAGTATGGCTCCATATTTGCTATGGTATAAGATCAATAGTTCCCTTGTGTTATGTACATGTTTTTTATATACCAATTGAAAATACTTCTTGGCACTTTGGCTATAGGTATGCCACCACAATGATGTTCCTTTCTTGGTATTTGCCACATATATTTTGCATTTATTTCATTTCTATGGTACCATCATTATTGTAGTATGAATGAAAGTTTTTAAGGCTGTTTTCCATACAGGCAGAACATAGATCTGCCATGTTGCATAAACATGGAACTGATTATTTCCCATGTCATTGGGTAGTCATTCCTCAGGCAATAGGTTGCTCCAAATGATCCTTACTGCACTTTTTAATTTTATTTGATGTGGTGCCAAAATCATCTAATCTTTTTATAAAGAATATTTTGCTCCTTTTGCTTACATATCCTTTTCACTCATAACATCAAAATGCAATTTGAACTTATTCTTATGATTTTTTGTGTGTATATGTGTGCATTGCATGTGCTCATGTTTGTGTCTGTGTAGGTGCATGTGTGCATTTGTATGTGGAGGCCGGAGGACAACATCGGGCGTCATCTACAAGAACTCCATCCATTTCCTTCCAGATAGAATCTCTCATTGACTTGAAGTACACCAATTAAGCTAGACTGGCTGGCCAGCAAAGCCTGGGGGTTTTTCCTTTCTCCACTTCCCCAGTACTGGGATTACGGGCATTTTTATGTGGCTACTTGAGATTGAACTCAGGTACTCATACTTGTGAAGGAAGCACTTTACCCATTGAGCTATTTCACTTGCCTCAATTTCAACTTTCAAATTCACATATCTAATTATTCATAAAGCAAGATTTTATCTTCAGTGGAAAAATATGTTCTACTTTTAAAATTTGGTTATTTTAATGATATTTCTGGTATGGATTAAATATTTTTACTTCCTAATGCCAGCTGAAATATGGGTGAAATTGAAATTTACCTATTGTTTTCCCAAGTTAAAATTACTGAATCAACATATTCTTATATATTTTAGCGTTTGGAGTATTTTTATGTTCTAGAAGCTGTTTTAATCCTTAGTGGAGATTAGTATGTTATCTTAATAAATGACATGAATCAATGAATTTTGGCACAAAAAGAAATGGACTCTACAACACTTTTCTTTTCCTTTCTGTCCCACACAAGAGTGTGTTGAGTAGAAGTTAGAATGTCACCTCATGGACTGGGGAGCTGGTTCAGTGGTTAAGGTTCTTGCCTGCAAAGCATAACTACCCAGGTTCGATTTGCTAGTACCCATGTAAAGCTGGATGCACAAAGTGGCACATGCATTTTGAATTTGTTTGCAGTGGCACTATGCCCTGGCATAGTCATTTTCTCTCTGTCTCTCCTTGAAAATAAATTTTTTAAATACTTAAAAAGAGGAGGAGGAAGAAGAAGGTCAACTCAGAGACCTGAGGTGATGGTTGAATAGTGACCTGATGTTATGGAAAAGGAGGAGACAACTTAGGAGGTGTGAAGTCCAACCTCTGTCATTGTAGATCTGGAGGAACCTGAAGAAGAGCTAAGGTATGAAATGACTTCTACAGATGCTCTTTTTTCCTTTCTTATTATGTTTTCCTTCTTCATCCTTGAAAGAGGAAAATAGTATCCACCACAGGAGAGCAAGAGCCAGAACAAACTGTCTTCAAATTCTTCCACTCATAAAGGAATTGTAAAATCACAGTGCAGACTTAAGGAAGAATAGGAGGAACGTGTAATAAATGGAAGTCTAATTTTTCTTTGCATATTTTTGTGCTGTTATTACAGCAATTTTCCTGAGGTGAAAACCTTTGAAGATATACTTTACAAAAGCATTTTTTCTTACAATGATTACTGTCTCAAAATATCATTGCACTTTATTACTTTTCTTGATCTAAATTTATCCTTTTTTTTTTCTCTTTTAGGCAAATATCAATATTCCAATGGGAGCCTTTCGGCCAGGAGCTGGGCAACCACCCAGAAGAAAAGAATGTACTCCTGAGACAGAAGAGGTAAGGAAACAGCTAGCAGAGCTCAGAAAGGTCTGTTTCCTCCAGAGTACTCACTAAGGGAGGGCAGAGATCAGGATGGGATAACTCTCCCGGAGAAGGTGTGGTGAGCAGTTGTGAGTCAAGTAATAATTACATAGCATATAGGTGTCTGTAGTTGTCATGTTCCGTTAGCCATGAAACTCTGACCCTCCCTTCTTTCCAGCCACAGAAAAGTGCCTGACACAGTTCCTTGAATACGTCAAGCTTTTCTTTTAGTTGTTGACTGATTTTGTATATGGTTGGGAGAATACAGTCTCTCAGAGGCTTTGGGGGCTAGTGACATGCACTGGTTTGGGAAGCTTTCTCTCAGCAACTACTGATGAGCAAGTTTCTGATGAGTGATTCACCTAAATTAGAGCCCAGAAAGTAAGCACATTAAACCAATTGTGCTCAAACACACAAACACATTAATTTTCCTTTGAAAATGGCTTTGCAAAAGACTCTATCAAGTCTCCATTTCTTTGTTTTGCCTTCCTTCTAATTTTCTACTTCTCCCTAATAATCAAGTATTTGTTGTGCTAAAATAGAAGGTAAAACTACTAACAAGTGAAATAAATACGAAAGAGCTCCCTATTCAGATGTTATACATTTACCCACACGTGACTTTTCTGCTCAAATCTGGAAAGTCTGATTCTGTGGGGAAAATTAAGGTTTTAGAACATTTCATTAGCACTAGAAACAGAAAACAGAATTAGGCCACAAGGCAAACAAAAACCTGTAAAGCTTTTAAAACAATATTTATTTGCATGGGGTGTAGTGGGGGATGGTGGGGGGGCAGGAAACCAGGGCCTTTTGCTAGTGTAAATGAGCACCAGAGGCTTGTGTCAGTTTTTGCTTCTGGCTTACATGGGTAGAAGGGGAATTGAACCTGGACTGGCAGGCTTTGCAAGCAAGTGCATCTAGCTGATGTGCCATCTCTCTAGCCCCCCAAAGGTAAAGCTTTTTCACTTTTTCTTGGTATTTGTTCCTAAACATCTATTACTACTATAGCTTGCTAATAAGACTTTGTCCTGCATCTAACCTTTACTCCTGAGAATATTTCTGGTGTTGATCTTAAGTTCTTGGCCCTAGCCTTTATCAAATGACACCTTTTGAGATAAAGTGATGGAATATTTAAATAACATCACCATACTCTAGAATTTCATCCAACATTTCACATTGAATGAATAAAATTTTTAATAAAATTGAAAATAGCTGGGCAAGGTGGCACAAGCCTTCTATCCTAGCAGTCAGGAGGCAAAGTTAAAAGATTGCTTTGAGTTTGAAGTCAGCCTGGTGCTACAGAGTGAGTGCCTGGTCAGCCTGGGCTAGAGTGAGACACTCCCTCAAAAAAAGCAAAAAATGGGCTGGAGAGATGGCTTAGCGGTTAAGCGCTTGCTTATGAAGCCTAAGGACCCCGGTTCGAGGCTCGGTTCCCCAGGTCCCACGTTAGCCAAATGCACAAGGGGGCGCATGTGTCTGGAGTTCGTTTGCAGAGGCTGGAAGCCCTGGCGCGCCCATTCTCTCTCTCTCCCTCTGTCTTTCTCTCTGTCTCTGTTGCTCTCAAATAAATAAATAATTTTTTTTTTTAAAAAAGCACGAAATATTGAAAAGACCTAATATACTCTGATTTGGGGGTTATACTATTTCAAGTTCTAGTGCTCCTAATTTTGTCTTCCAGTAAGCAAGTGAATGTGTGGTGGCCAAGTAGGATGGCCTCCTTCCTCAGAGAGTCACAGTGAAGATGGAATGAGTGATATAATTCATATGACAAAATTCAGTAGATGTTTTATAAATGATTCTAATTATCCAATTTTCATAAAAGACTCTGGGCCTATTATTTTTCATGTTGTAACTAAGACATGGGATGAAGAGAGAAGGGATGGCAGGGGGTTCTTCCTCTGCCTTCATTTATTTGTTGTTAGGCTTTTCTTCCTGGGCTTTCACTTAAGCTGTGTCTGTGACTTCTGTAGAAGTTAGTAAGAAAGGAATGTGGTCATCTTGTTCTCATGAAAAGATGTAAACAGTTTTGTTGGGGTCTCTCATCTCACCTTCCCTCATGGAGTTGATGACCCTGGGTTCTTTTCTACAACGGGCACTTTCCTCTAAATGAAAGTCTCACTTTAAGGGACCTTTTTCCTTTGAAGCACTTTGCTCTTACTCTTGTGCCCAATTTGATGGCTCCAGAATGGTGATTTTAAAAGATTTTTATTTATTTTTAAAGAGAGAGAGAGAGAATGAAAATGGTCATGCCAGGGTCTCTAGCCACTGCAAATGAACTTCAGATGCATGTGCCACTTTGTGCATCTGGATTTTTGTGGATACTGGGGAATTGAACCTGGATTGTTAGGCTTTGCAGGCAAGTGCCTTAAGCACTCAGCAATTTCTCCATCCCCAGAATGTTTTCTTAAAGGTTCAGGCTACTTAAAATTAACCGAGAACTGGTACCATCTGGTCTATGAACACACACTTTATAAACACTCACATATACAAATAACCAATCTAATGATCCTTTCAGGGTGGGGGCAATGAGGTATCCATGGAGATTCAGACAACCCAGAGATTTTCTCTGGGTTGTGCTAAAACTTCTTTCTGGCATTTGCTGAGTACAAGAACTAAGGCTGTTATTTGGTCTATACGAGCAGAAAGAAACAATTAGTACTTGTGGGACCTGAGGGAGGAAGTGACCTCATGACTCAAGTTCTGGTCTGGACTCCAGAATAAGCTTCCGAGACAGTTTGTTTTGGTGGGTTAAATGTGATTTTATGGGTTAGCTTGAGGTCCCAGATACCTTCTGTAGCATAATTTGAATGTGAAAAACAAATTTGCATTCAAAATGACTTCCACCCCCACATTTATTCTGTTATGTAAGTTTGCAAAGTCAAAATTGCTTAAATTTCTAGATCTGCGATTCAGTACCATGCCTGAAATTAAGATAATTATAGTATATTGTGGGCGTTGTATCATGTCATCTCTGACTAGAAACAGGTCACCTCTGTCATAGCCAGATGATCCCTCAGGTAAACTCCATTGGCCTTTCATCCTGACACAATTTCAGAAGTAAAGATGTGTACTGGCAGGAAAGCAAGCTAAGACTTGGGCTATTTGGCAAGGTCTGTGAACACTGTCCACCTGTGGCCAATGGTGAGCCCTTTGCTTTGCCCTTTGTTCACTTGGCCTGCTGGATATAGACATGTGCAGAGCACAGGAACCTTACAGCCTAATTCTTATGCAAGGCTGGTCTTTTGCCTGAGAAGCAGCTGCTTGCTTGAAGTGATCTGAAGGGTACTGACAAGCCCCCACTAAGCCTGTAAATCTCTCTTTTGACTAAAATAGCAACATTATTAAGCCACAAAGTAGCACATTAGGATTGTCTGTTAAATATTTCCTTTTCATCTTGTTCTTTTACAGGATATGAACACATTATTTAATTCTGGTCCAGCCACTTCTTAGCTGTATGGCTTTGGACAAGTTTTGTTTTAGCCCTCTTATGCCTTAGTCTCAATGGTGAGGCAGGGGTAAGAGCAGTGCTAGATATGTAGGGTTATGAGAATTAAATGAGTTAGTACATGTACCTTATAATAGCCAGCAGTGGAAGTTTGTTGATATGGTTACATGTGCACTATTTGAACATGAATGAATAGGTCAAACTCTGCTGACTCACAGGAGAGTCTGGGAGAAAAGCCCATAGTATGGTAGTAAAGAAGGGCATGAAAATAAGATAGAAGGAAAATGCTTCATTATATTTCTCAGTTTTGCAAATCCTCTGTGACTCCCAAAACAAGCATTTCCTTCACGACATTCATTCCTGAAGTGGGGAATGCTGCTATGATTGGTAGGATTTTTCTCACATTCTCTTCATCTAAACTAAAAAATATTCTCCATTTTACTGTTTAATTCATGCTACCTATGTTTGAAAAAAGAATGTGCTGAATTAGTCAAATGGAGCCACCTGAAATCTTGTTTATTCATTCCTTAATTTACTATAATTTATATAATAACAAATAATAACCAATGGAATCTGATTTTCATTAAGTTTTTTAAATATTAGAGGAATTTTAATTTAAAATGCACCACTAACCCCATTCCTGAGTCAATATCAAAATGTCAAATTATTACAAATATCCATTAAAAGTTTTCTATTAGCTCACCACATCAAATCATAAAAGTTTCAATAAAGCACATTCTTTTGAAAATGTCAAAATAAGTGATACCACAAATCTCTGTATGACAACTAAAAATATAAATAAAAATAGAAGAGGAATTAGTTGGAAAGAAGCAAGGGGTTCAGTTGAAGAGGTCATAGTGGCGAGGGAAAAAAGGGTGGTGGGAAGGGATTATGATCAGGGTACATTGTATAAATGTAGGTAGGTTGTGCATAAAAACTTAAAAAGTACATTCTACTGAGGTTTTAATGACTTGATAGAAAATGCAAATATTGGCTTTATATATGAAATGTGTCAGTATAGCACATTTTGATGTTACAACAGTAGTGAATGTGACTTACCTGGGAACTTAACAGAAGGAATTGGAAACATTTTTCTCTTTCATGCTTCTTTGTTAAGATCAGCCTACCTCACAAACCTGAGGACATTAATAAGTGAGGGAAAGTTTCTCACTTCACCTCCACACACATATATATACTTTTAAAAAGCAACACTTTATGGTCTTGTTAAAAATTCCTTCCTGGAAGCTCAGCAAAGAACATTTTGAAACAACTAGTCTTCCAAGTGGATGTTTTACAGTTTTAATTACTGCTTCTATAGCTGCACTTACAAATGATGAATGTGTGTGCATGAGGAAAAGAAGCCAATCCTATGGCTCTGTACATTGCCCTGGAGTGGGAGGCAATATCTTCCAGGTATTTACAGCAGGTAAAGCTACATTGAGTCATTTTATCATTTTATGTATGTGACATGTTAGCTATTTAATCAGCTCTTCACAAGAGTCACAGAATATGACTATGGAAAATCCCATAAGTCTTTGTTAGAATGACACCTCAATATTTTATGTTTACTCATCCTCTCTAATAAACAATTTTAAAAACATCTCTATAAAGGATATGTCTTCCAAGTAAAATTTTCAGAGCTTGGGGAAGTTTGAACACATTTTTTTCCTTTAGGTTTTAACCAGTTTGAGAATGAGACAGTAGGAAGTCCTGGACTAACTTAGGGCATTAGCTTTAATATTCTTCTTCACAGGAGGCAAATGTACAGTCTCTTGTCCTGCATCCCCACGAATTTTATTGATACACTCAATGATCAAGCACATGGAACTGTGATAGTTTTATTTTAGGAATTCTGTTAGTTTAAATCCTTGAGAAGCAGATTCAAGGATGAGATTTTATTTGCAAAACCTTTTTTATTGGGGGAAACATTTGTTAGGTAAAATTGAAGGGAGCTTCAGGAGGGTGGGAGAACCACCAGACTGAAAGACAGGGGAAGAAGGGGTCGTCAGTGTGATTGGAAAGCCAATTAACCAGTCCTAGTCATTCTTCCCAGGACTTCCATGTCTCTCAGGAATGAGCCCGCCTTAGGCACTCAGTGGCACTCAGTCATTGGTTACCAGTAGGCGTGGGAAGGATGACCTCAGCCTGGTGATGGATGGATTTCAGAGCCAAGCAGCTGAGACAGTTATTTAGTTACCTTCCTGCAGTAATTTGATCCAAGACATGACTTTCTGGCTGCCAAGGTGATCAAATGTCCTCCAGAACTTTCTGTCCTTGTCTGCCATCATCTCACTACTAGTAGATAGGAGGAATGGACTAATAAGCGACTCTCTTCTGTTGTAACTTGATGGAGCCACACACAGTGACTGATCTTACTGCTTCATAGTCCTCTTCTCTGGTGTGTCGTGCATCTCCATAGAGGTGTTAATTTATCATTATGGTATATTCTTGAGATTAACTAAGTAACAGTCATCGAGTGTTTGTATGAACTTCTGTCATCAGGCAATGGGGAGGCCACCAAAAAGAAAATGATGTGGGTTCCATCCTGAAACTGACACCATTCAATGACAGGAAGTGTAAAATACTCTCCAAAGCAGCAAAAGGCTAGGTTTTTTCAGTTATTCACTCTCATATTCAAAGCCCTTATCAAAGAGGTTTTCCTTATGTTACTTTCAGTTTGTTTAGATTTCCCAAAGGCATCATGGAACAAAAGGCTAACAACTACTGCACCCCATACACAATGTTGCAAACCTATGAACTAGTTGTTAGAGTGCACTAAAGCTATGTGGATTTCTGTTAGGCATATTATGGTGGTATGATGCCAAACAAAATTTGTTCTTCTAAGATGCTTTTCTTGGAAACACAAATCATTCTAACTCTAGGTAATATTTACTAGTTATGAGAGATTGAACAGTTCTCCAGTGGTTCCTAAGGTGAAAGTGACTTTATTATTTTTTTTCTTTTTAAACTTTATTTAACATTCCTGAACAAACTTCAGGAAATTTTATTGAAATGCCAAGGCTATCTGAGTAACAGAAGGCAAAGTCAATCTTCTAGAATCACACCCTGATATTGTTTTAATTTCTTTCTTTCTTTCTTTCTTTCTTTCTTTCTTTCTTTCTTTCTTTCTTTCTTTCTTTCTTTCTTTCTTTCTTTCTTTCTTTCTTTCTTTCTGGTTCATGCTGTGAATCTGAGAGATCAAATGCCTATTTTGCAGAAGTTTGAGTTTCCTCTTTTTTTTTTTTTTTCTTCAGGGAGTTCCTCCCACTTCAGATGAGGAGAAGAAGCCAATTCCAGGGGCGAAGAAACTTCCAGGACCTGCTGTCAACCTCTCAGAGATCCAGAACATTAAAAGTGAACTGAAATATGTCCCCAAAGCTGAACAGTAGTTGGGAGAAAAAAAGGTGAATGAAAAACCAATTTCTTTGTCTAAAAAGTTCTACTATTAAATGGTTTGAGGAATTCTTCCACAGGAAGCACCTGTACCATGGGTGCTCAACCTTGACTAGTATTTTGGCTATAGTTTTCTAGAAGAGCCAAGCCTTTAGACTTACTTTATTCCATAAATACTCAGAGATCTATTGATGCACTTTACCTGCTAACCCCTCTTTCTGATCACCCTCTTAGTCAGGGAGGGATGAGGTTAGGAAAAATATTTGGAAAAGGGCTTTGAGGTGCTTTTGAACCCCTCCTCACTGAATGCTTCAGTTTCTTCACCAGATACCTCAGAACAACCTTTTAGCAAGAGGATCTGAGATACAAGGAGCTAAGTGTATTTGGTAGTGTTAAGGAGTAGATCTATTCAGGCCTTAATAAAAGTAACTCAGTTATGTATAAGGCAGACCAAAAGGCTCTACTGGTTAAGTATGAGTGTGGATGTACATGCACGTCAAATACTTATTTCATTGTAATTGTTTAATAATGATCCTCTGGTAAGGGCTCGGCCCACCCTCTATCTGCAGATATGGTTTCTGTCAATTAGAATAAAAATTCTGCCAAGAAGAGGAGTATAGAATTGACTAAATCTTGATTATTTCTTCTAAAACACCCTAGGAGAAAAATAAACCCTTTATGCAACGTTACAAAGCCCCATGATGAAAAATTTATTCTATTCCTTAAGCAGAAATCTAAGGAAGAGTTTATGTAGGAGAATATTTGTTTTTATATCCATTTTTTGTTTTATATCCATTTTTTTGTTTGTTTTCTTGAGACAGGTCCAGGTTGGTATATAACTCACGATGTAGCCCAGGCTAGCTTCAAATTTGCCATAATACTTCAACCTCAATCTCCCAAGTACTGGGATTAGGGGTGTGAGCCACAGTTTCTTATTAACCTTATGATACCCACTTATTTCCTTCATTCCTGAAATGTGTCTTGGGGTGGCTTATTTCCCCTTTTATCATGCATCCTAAAAGTTACTTCAAAATTATTGCTGTTACCTACTTGTATTCCCTGTTGGAATGGGGGTGGAATCCTCTGATCCTTATATGGTAGAAGTAAGCAATGGGGCAGATGGAGCCCTGCTTTCTTTCCACTACACAGAATGAAGAACACAGTGTTCATTGAGTCATGGCTTGTTACCATATTATATATGTCATGCTTGTGCAGACCTACTAAACTATTTGCAAATTAGTTTGACAAAAGGTTTTGGTACAGTCAAGAGAGAGGTGCTTGCCTTCCTTCCTTCCTTCCTTCATTCCTTCCTTCTTTCCTTTGTTTCTTTCTTCCTTCCTTTCCCCTTTCCAATGGGGTCTCACTATGTTGTTTGGACAGGCATCAAACTCACCATCTTCTTGCCTTATCCTACCAAATGCTGCAATTACAGGAATGCACCACTATGACCAATTTAATAGCTGTTTTGAATTAAAGTAAATAATCAGTGATTGGTGTTTTTAGCATAATTATATCAGAGAACAAAGTAGTACAAATGAAGCAAAGTGGATTCCATGCTCATAAAAATGAAGTCCATGAATCTGAATAGGAAAAAGTGACATAAGTGGAATTGATCAGACATATAGGTACTATGAACTTTTTATTATTTATGACAGAGTAGGAAAAACTAATAGCTGAATATCATGCTCAGTGCTGCTTATGTTGTCCAACAGAGATGAAATTTTCTAATACATTTTCAATAAAGCTTCCGAATTTCCTTTAGAGAAAGTCTAAAGAAGGCAAATGAGCTTCTTGTAATATTTATTATAATCTCCCAACCAAAGCTATTCAGTTAGACCTATGAATTTTTAATGCAAACTTTAAAGGATTTTTAAGTGAAATCCATGTTGACCTAAAGTTAACCTCCATTTCAGTTTCAAAAGAATTTGTTTTTGAAGATTCAAAGGAATTCTGCTCTAAAATGATCTCAGAGAGGACCTTGCAGTGCTAGTTGGCAATGGAGTAGGTTCAGTAGCTTTGGCTATTCTGTTACAGGGAAAAAACCAACTCAACAAGAGTATCCCCAACACATTTTCATTACTTCATTTTCTCAGAGAAGACTAATTATTTTTTCTCCTGAACAGCTTACAACATAAAACCACTCAGAGAGGTCTGCATGGCCTTATTAGAGGGAAGTGAAAATCTAAATTGTAATGGGAATTGATCTGAATTCCAAGTGTGTAGAATTATTATTTTAAGCCAAGGAATACTCATTATTTCTTGAGATGAGGTAGTTAGCTGGTATTCTTTTGACTTATCTTGTTCTGTGATCTTGAGATTTCCATGGTAACAGTGGGAGATTGGTTTTTAACAATGATTGATTTAGTGAGCTCATGAGCAACAAATATGCTGGACCAGACATCATTTAGCTCCTGATTGGTTGGATCAATTTCTTTCTTCTTGAGCCATCACTTTGTTGTCATTAAGTCTTACCCTATATTGTCTAATTATTTTACCCAACAGATCACTGGTCTTAATATTGAGTGACTAAGTTCATCATGCCCATAGTTTGAACGACTGAAAACTAGGTGCCCCCTGCCACATTGTCGGGAATCCTATGGTCCCACCAAGGGAAACCATTGGCAACTTTTCACTTATAAATGCAGCAGATGCCATCACAGACTTCATGGAAACAGGTCTGGGGAATCTGGAGAACTGCTCAAGGAGGGTGTCCATATAGACTTTGTGTCCATTTCTCTCACTCCAGCCCCTCTCATCAGCTACAGATGCTTAGCAAAGGATACTTATAACTATTTTATGAACCTTGGGCAATTTCTTTTGCCTATATCAAGATGTACAGATAGAAATCTTAGTCCTTGCTCCTAGAATACCTAGATCTTGTGAAGATAAATACTTCAAGGTTGATGTCATGAGTTACAGGTTCCATGGCTATTTTTGACCCACTAAATTGACAATAGTGATAGTCAATATTATTACTTAGGAACAGAAGAACTTCTGATCTTTAAGGTCAGGGACAGGAGTGGAAGGAATAGCGTCTGGATGTATGAGGCTTTCTGGGCATAATTAAAAAGCCAATGGGATCAAACAGTTCTCTAGGTAATACTTCTTTTTTAAATTAATTATTTTTTATTGACAACTTCCATAATTGTAGACAATAACCCATGGTAATTTCATCCCTCCGCCACTTTCCACTTTGAAACTCCACTATCCATCATATCCCTTCCTCCTCTCAATCAGTCTCCCTTTTATTTTGATATCATCATCTTTGCCATCTTGAGTAGGTAGTGTTAGGCACTGTGAGGTCATGGATATCCATGCAATTTGGTGTCTGGAGGAGCCTGTTGTAAGGAGTCCTACCCTTCCTTTGGCTCTTACATTCTTTCTGCCAACTCTTCTGAAATGGACCCTGAGCCTTGGAAGGTGTGATAGAGGTATTTCAGTGCTGAGCACTGCTCTGTCACTTCTTCCTTTTTAATTTATTTATTTTTAAAGATTTTGTTTATTTATTACAGTCAGAAAGAGATAGGGAGGGAGAGAGAGAGAGAGAGAAAGGAAGAAAGAAAGAAGGAGAGAAAGAAAGAAAGAATGGGTGCACCAGGGCCTCTAGCCACTGCAAACAAACTCCAGACACATGTGCCACCATGTGTGTCTGGCTAATGTAGTACCTGGAGAATTGAACTTGGGTCCTTAGGCTTCACAGGCATTTGCCTTAACCACTAAGCAATCTCTCCAGCCCTATCACTTTTTCTTAGTACCATGGTGCCTTCTGGGTCATCCCAAGGTCACTACCATCTGAAAAGAGAAAATTCTCTATTCCAAAGTGAGAGTAGCATTAATATATTGGTATGAACGTTAAGAGAAATGTTTACTGGGTAGTTTGGTGAGCATGGTATACACATTTAGCCAGACACTAGCAGACATTACACCCCTAGGGCTTATGGTTAACCCTGCTTCAGATTTTCAATATCAGGGGTGTATTCCCTCCCATGGAGAGGGCCTCCAGTTCAATTAGAGAGTGGTTTTCTTCCCCCATAACAGACATGCCACTATTGTACCTGTTGGCTCATGTGGCCTGACTGGCCAAATTTAAGGCTTGCAGTGTTCATTGTTGAGTATCTCCACTGGTGATTTCTCTCTCTCTTTCCCATTGAATTGCATGCCACATAGCTTTTTCCAGCTTTCTGTCAGCTGCTTTACATGGAGGAGGTTTTCAGCTCAGAACCAGCAGGATTTCTCATTGATCTTGCAGCCCAAGCATGTGGAGTCTTCAGTAATAGGGTCTTACCATCCATTCCTGGTGGGAAACCAAGAGCTTTGGTAATGGGCTGTAATGAAAACAAAATGGGGCATTAGTAACCTCCCTGACCAACAACTTACTGGAAGGTATCTCTAGGGTAATACTTATTAAATTACTATGGCAGAGCAAAATAAGACTCCACAATCTGCCAACATTCTGTCTTCTCTTTTTGTAGCGAAACAGCTCAGTTATAACAAAGAATTGGAGAGAAATAAAAAATATTAAGGTGATAATAATGCAGTGATTACAAGAAAAATGATTAACAAAGGTAATACTTAAGAATAATCTTATAATTATGCAAGTGAACAGCAAGATAATAGCAATTTAAACTCATAGGACTGATGAAGCCCTAGAAAGAAACCTTTATTCTGATGTTACAGGAATTCTTCTCAGTGTTGAACATCTCAGCCTGGCCACAGGTTTTGTGGCAGGCAGACTTCTTATATACTAAGCTAATATGCATACATACTTAACTAGGGTCTCTGAGAAATATAAAAAGGTTTTCTAGTTTTTCATTTTAGATTAATATATAATTATTGTATACAGTTATGGAGTATAGTATGGTAGTTCAATACATGCAATTTGATCAAACCAGGATAATAACCAGTTTCCTTACCTTAAATACCCAATTTATGTGTGTTTGGAAGCTTTAAATCTCTAGTTCTTTACAACACACCACACACACACACACACACACACACACACACACACACACACGTATATATAACTCAATTTGCTATAGAACACCTATTATGCCCATGAAATTGAACTTTGACACCTGTTTTCCAATCTTCTTCCTTCCAACCTTTCCCTTCCCTTTCTTAATCTCTATTGGCCACTACTCTGCTCTCTACTTAAATAAAATCAACATTTTTGGGCTTCCACATATGAGTAAGAACCATGTATACATGTACTTCTGTGCTTGTCTTATTTGACTTAACACAAAATACACATGTTCCATCCATATTTCTACAGATGACACAATTCACTTTTTTATTACTGAATAATATTCCACTGTATATAGGCCATGCTTTCTTTATCCAATCACTTAATAGACTTTGGTCATATATAAAAGTGACAACTTATGGAATTAATTCCCATTTGCCATTAAGAGCTGAGGAAAACCCTTGCATTTTTTTTTTTTTTTTGGCTTTTTGAGGTAGCATCTCACTCTAGCCCAGGCTGACCTGGATTTCACTATATAGTCTCATGGTGGCCTCTAATTTATGGTGATCCTCCTACCTCTGACTCCCAAGTGCTGGGATTAAAGGCATGTGCCACCACACCTAGCAACTCTTGCATTTTTGTATTAGCAAATCTTTTAAGGAAAATGAGTGGGCCTCGGTTCATACTTTGAGAAATATTGCTCTTAGGCAATAAATATGAATTACTTGGAGTGATCTGAAATGTAACTCCCTTTTTCTCATACATAGCCACATAATTTTAATTTAGACTAATCTATATTCCACATTGATTCACCAGCATAGATTTTGTATTTTGTATATTTGAAAAGAATCATTTTAATTACCTGTTGGGAAAGGAATGGTTTTATCTTAGTCAGTTTGGGGTATTATAAGAAAAGAACATATACTGGATGGCTAAGTAACAGAAATATATTTCCCACACTTCTGGAAGAGAAGTTCCAAGTTAGGGTGTCAGCAAGGTGGAGTTTTGGTGAGGACTTTCTTCCTGGCTTGTAGATAGCCAGCTTTTCTCTATGTCCTCACACATTAGACAGGGGAAATTCTGGCATTCCTCCTCTTCTTGTAAGAGCTCTAATTTCATGATAGGGGCTCATCTAAACCTAACTAGCTCTCAGAGACCAGCACCTCCTAATACCATCACTTTTGGTGTTCTAGATTCAAAATTAATTTGGGAAAACACAAATATTCGACTTATAGCGCCCCCATTCCTCTAGCACTGTGCTCCACCCTGTAGCATCTATGCTGTCACATTTACCAAGTTGTAACATAATGGTTTTCTTCTTTGTGTTTTCTTGATGCCATTATATGGCTCCTTAAAGACTACAGGATACCTGACACACATTAAGCACACATTTATAGGTTATTACTGGAAACGTGACCACAGCAAGTCTAGTGTTCCCTAGAAATGTAGGTCTTCCAAATACTTTCAAAAATACTTTTAGGGAAATTATTGCTTAAAAGGAAAATTAGCTTGTTTCACAAGGGCTGAAAGGACCACTGTTGACCATAGTTGATAATAGGCTCAGAAATGTGACTTTAACTCACTGATTATAAATTTACATTCCTCTGGGCATGAAACAATTGATAAATTTGGTTCATATTCTTTGAAAACTTGCTAACCCAGAAGAGTATGTCATTTCAACAACTCTTTGGCTTTATTTTTCAAAGAACATTTATGTCTTAGATAAGACATGCTTACCAACTAGCCATCCAGAGAGATGTCATCTCTGATGGAGAAGAACATAAGGTACTCACTTCTTTTAAATGTTAAATATTATTCATCACTGTAATTCTTGCTGATATAAGGGCTAATTTTGAATGCTGACAGGATAAGAAGTACACTCAGCACCTAACAACAGACCCCCCAAATGCATGAAGCAAAACGGACATGATTGAAGTAAGAAATGGGCAATCTAACAATAATTGAGGAGTTCAGTTTCATTAATAGCCAAGCAAGCTAATGCCTATAACCCTAGCACTTAGGAAGCTGATGCAAGACATTGTCATGAGTGAGGGGCCAGCTTGGTCTACATAAGGAATTCTAGGTCAGCTTGGGTTATAAAGTAGGATCCTGCCTGAAAATAAAACCAAAACCCCCAAATCTCAATTTCCCAACAATGAGTTATGATTTCAAATGAATAATCAAATCAATATTAGTAGCTCCATATTTGAGAAACATTCTTTTTATAATCTTACTATAACATGAGATTAAATTTATTTGTGACTAGAAATATAAAATGGTAAGACACGATAAGTTTAAAATTTATTTATACATACAGTAAAACAAAGCTTTCTGTGGTCACTCATGCCTGTAATTGTAGCAGTTGGTATGAAGGTTGGAGTAGGAAAATTGCCATGAATTTGAGGTCATCCTGAGCTACAGTTTCAACCTGCCTCAAAAAAAACAACCAAAAATACAACTCCCCCTCAAAAACAAAGCCGAAAACAACAAAAAACAATCAGCCAGAAGGTCATCATGTTATTATAGCATTTTGATTTTTCTCCTTTCAGTCTTTCCATCCACTTTTACATATGGATATCACCACAACTAAGTTGCTAACACTATGGAGATTTGGAATCATAAAGACTAGGTCTCATTTCCTCTGCCTTTGCAACTTTGAGCTTTATGTCTGTATTTTGTTTTCATTTCATAAAAATCAGAAAGTGGTATTTCCTGCATAGTGTTGTTTTGAAGCGTTGTGGAAATGTTTCTATAAAAGTATATCTGAATACAACACCTGTGGTAGGCAGTGACTCAGGCAATGAGACCTGGTTCTCGTTGGACTTTTTTTTTATTCTTTGACTTACCATCATTCATTGAACTTGTGTAGTTTAGCATCTTACTTTTTCTACTATATATTTTCTTAGAAGAGTGATTGTTTTCATGTTACTTTGCAGTCTTCAGAGCTAATATGATTTATTTTTCATAGTGTGACTTATGATTTCATAACCTTTTCCCTCTGCCAGAACACAGAGTTGGCTTATTGATTTATTTACAACTAAACTTAAAAAAGGAAAACAAAAAGGAAAAGCTTCTCTTAATGTCTTCTCTATGGGTTTCTGAAAATTTTTTGCCTGTATTTTCTATTATTTATTTATTTATCAGTTATGTACACAGTGTATATACAGCCATGTTGGGACCATTGTTAGCCTCCTCCCTGTCCTCCCCCTCTGAAGGGACCATCCTCATTGCGGAATGTGAGTTATGCATGTTGGGGGTAGCCATCAGTTATGGCGATAGAGGCAATGTCTCTGTACATAATGTCCCAACTTGTGGCTCTAACAATATTTTTGCCTCCTCTTCCACAAATTTCCCTGAGCCTTGGGTTCATTTAGTTCTACTTCAGTTATGAGGTCTTGAGAGACTCTGTGTCTCTGGATATCTGGTTTGGTAGGAGTTGAGTGTTCTCTGTGTCTATCTCCTTCACCCTTGTACTAATACGATGTTCACCAAGAAATCAGCTGTTGCTCAGTTCCCCAGTTTCTCTATGGTTTCAGCTGGGGTCCTGGTGAAATATGATGGGCTGATTCTATCCTCAGGTTCTGTATCTGTATGAAAAAGAGAATAAGATTCTCCAATGGGATAACCATTATGAGTTTAGAGAGAATTTAATAGGTGTAGGCCGTCTTGTAGCCCAAGATTGGTGGGAGCTTGATATTGGAGAGCAAACTCAGTTTTTGGATATGATTCTGACTTGTTTCCCAGTTCCAGGTATGGGTTCCATTCCACTGAGTGAACCCATTAGCCAATTCAAAAGCAGTTGGTTACCCACCATGGCTGTGTGCCACTATTGAACTTGGGTGAGCATCACATCAAGTTGTTTGCTGCTAGGTAGCTTAGACCAGGAGTTGCTTGGACAGATGTTGGTCATTTTCTCCCAGTCGCTCATGTAGCACCTTCTTGCACTAGACAAGTTAACTGTCTGGGGACTGACTCTCTTCCAGATTCCAGCCAGGTCTCTCCATGTTCTGTACCAACAGCATATGGTGTCTTCAGCAGTAGGGTCTTACCACTAACCTTTGGTGGGTAATGAAGTGCTCTAACAGAAGTCTGTCTTCTTTTGGGAAACGTTGTAGGTCTCTATGATCAATAGCTCATTGTAGATGCTAATAACATCCTGGTTGTGGGAGTTACAGGCTAGCACCAAGGGAAGAGAAGGAAGAAAAAGATAGGTAATATAAAAGAGAGAAGAAAGAGAAAGAGAGAAGAGAGAGAGAGAGAGAGAAAGAGAGAGATACAGGAGAAGGTTAAGGTTAGTCTTCATCATACCCTCTCCAGGGTCCTGTAATTCAGGTGCTTCCTCTAAGGACCTAATGAAGGTTCAACCATTATTCCATCTTTCAGGATATAGTATTTTATGGTACCATTTCCATTTGGGTCTAGTTTTGTGTCCCTCCTACCTTACCCTCCTGCCCTACCCTCCCTATTGCCTGGTCCTTGAGATGCTTATTAGGTATGTCAGCATCTCAGGCAGATTTAGGTTAGGAGCCACAGATGAGTGAGACCATGCTATGATTATCTGTCTGTGATTGGGTGAGTTCGCTGAGAATGATCTGTTCCAGGTTTGACCATTTTTCTTCAAATTTCTTCCTTACTGCTGGGTAGAATTCTATCATACCACATCTTGATTATCCATTCATCTAATGATGGACATCTGGGTTAATTCCAGCTCTTAGCTATTATGAATTGAGCAGCTATAAACATGGTTGAGCAAATGTCTCTGAACTGAGGCATAGAACTTTTAGGGTAAATGCCCAGTAAGGGAATAACTGGGTCTGTTGATAACTCTGTAGTCAACCTTTTTAGGAGTCTCCATATTGCTTTCCATAGTGGTTGTACCATCTTACATTCCCACCAACAGTGGATGAAGGTTCCTATTTCTTCACATCCTCACCATCATTTGTTTTCAGTTGCTTTTTATTTAATGTTTGCTATCCTTACTGGGGTAAGGTGGAATCTCATAGTTCTTTTAATTTGCATTTCCCTGATGGTTAGGGATTTTAAACATTTTCTTAAGTGTGTGTTTGCATTTGTAGTTCTTCCTCTGAGAATTTCCTATACAGTTCTCTGCCCCCTTTTGTGAGTGGGTTATTTGACTTAAAAAAATTAATTAATTTATTTGAGAGCAACAGAGAGAGAGAGAGAGAGAGGGAGAAGGAGAGAGAATGAGCAAGAATGGGCATGCCAGGGCCTGCAAACAAACTCCAGAAACATGCACCCCCTTGTGCATCTGGCTAACGTGAGTCCTGGGGAATCGAGCCTTAAACTGGGGTCCTTAGGCTTCACAGGCAAGTGCTTAACCATTAAGCAATCTCTCCAGCCCTTTTTTGACTTTTTATTGTTTTTTAAATTTTTTTAAAATTTTTGTTTATTTATTTGAGAGAGACAAAGAGGGACAGAAAGAGGCAGATAGAGAGAGGGAGAGAGAATGGGTGCTTCAGGGCCTCCAGCCACTGCAAACGAATTCCAGATGCATGCGCCCCCTTGTGCATCTGGCTAATGTGGGTCCTGGGGAATCGATCCTAGAACCGGGTCCTTAGGCTTCACAGGCAATTGCGTAACCACTAAGCCATCTCTCCAGCTCAACTTTTTATTGTTTTTGAGTTCTTTGTATATTCTAGAAATTAGGCCTCTGTTAGTTGTATAGCCAGCACAAATTTTCTCCCATTCTGTGGGTGTTGCAGTCAGGTTCACATTGCTAGTAGAGATCACCAGACCAAGAGAAGCTTGTGTGAGAAAAGAGGTTTATTTTGGCTTATAGGCTCAAGGGGGAAGCTCCATGATGGTAGGGAAAACAAAGACATGAGCAGAGGGTGGACATCACCCCCTGGCCCACATAAGGTGGACTGGACAATAGCAATAGGAGAGTTTGCCAAACACTAGCAAGGGGAAACTGGCTATAATACCCATAAGCCCACCCTCAACAATACACTGCCTCTAGGAGGCATTAATTCCTAAATTTCTATCAGCTGGGAAGCTAGCATTCAGAACACCTAAGTTTATGGGGGACACCTGAGTCAAACCACCACAGTGGGTAATCTATTGATGCTGCTTATTATATGTTTGTCTATGAAAATACTTTTAAGCTTCAGGAGATCCCAATGGTTGAGTGATTGTTTAATTTCTTGAGCTACCGTGGCTTTACTCAGGAAGTCTTTTCCCACTTCTATATCATGAAAAGTTCCTCCTGGTGGCGGGAAAGTGGGGGAGGGGAAGGGGGAACACTAGCTGGCTAGCATGTGGAGGTCCCTGGTGGCGGGAAATCCTAGGGCAGGGGGAACACTAGCCTGCTGGCCTGGGTCTACTTAGCCTGCCTTTAGTGTAGGAGGAACCTGTAGCTGGGACTGTGGCTAGGATTGAGGGGGTTGGGGGACTGGTGGGCTACCTGAGAGCATGGGATTCAGCAGATTGCTCCTCCTTACTCTCCCCCTGGAGGTCTACCAGAATCTTGAAACCCATAAAAGTACCAATGAACTCTAAAGATCTTGCCTTTCCTTCCCCATGAGGTGAGGCATGGTTAGGTGGATTCCATCTTGACTGGAAGCCCCTGCTGAAAAATTTTTGTCTTCAATTTTGACATGGTCCCTGCTTTGACCCAATTACACATGCTGTATTCTCTTTCTCTAAAGGAAATGGTTAGGGCCAAATTTTTTACTCTTGAGTGAAGCCATTTTGATTTATGATGCTCTTTTTTCTTCTCTTCACATGGTTAGGGTAACAACAGGCTCTGTGGTGGTTCTGAACTGCATCAAGTTTTCATTCATTTGTTTTCTTGTCCGACAAAGCTCTTATTCTAGGACCTGGTTATAGCCTGAGTGGGTGTTAAGGACTCTTCAGGATGATTGTGAGGAGACTTTGATTTGATTATCACTATCACTTTCCATAATCCACAGCAAACACACAGAAGCTACTCTGGATTGCTTGTGTTAAAGCACAGACCTAGAGGATTTAGGGTGGAAATTCTCAGGAACAGCATGGAATTGGGGAGAAAGTGTTTAAGGAATAGATAGGGCTAAGGAGACCATCTCTTCCAGCCAGCCTGTTGGAAGGCAGAGGTGATTCGCGACTTAATTATGCAGATGTGTACATTGGCAAATATATTCCTATGTATGGATTCAAAGGATAACAAAGGATAGTCCTAGTCAGTCACGGTGTTACAGGCCTTTAATCCCAGCACTTAGAGGCAGAGGTAGGAAGATTGCTGTGAGTTTGAGGCCAGCCTGAAACTACAAAGTGAATTCCAGCTCAGTCTGGTCTAGAGTGGGACCTTACCTCCAAAAAACAAAGCAAAAAAAAAATCCCAAAGCAACAAAAAAAGTATAGTCCTGATTCATAAGCGCCTTGTATTGGAATGTATTTCTCTACTCAGTAGATCAAAACCTAGGAGATGGAATGTATATAAATTTTGCCCCCCAAGGAAACATTTGGTAATGCTTGGACAGCGTGAGGTGGCCTACTACTCTTTTCCAGTGGAAGAGAAGCAAAGGACTCATTTAAACACCTCACAATACTTAAGACAGCTTCCCACAACAAAGGCAGACCTAGCCTCAAATGTCAGCAGTGCTGGGCATGAGTAATTTCAATTAATCCACTTGAGAGGTTAATATGAGGTCCAGCAACCTTTGCTTTCTAAGCAATCCATGCAGTGTATTTTATAGAAATTAAGACGTTAGTAGAAATAGTATAATAAATAATTGTCTAGTAGGTGTAGTTTTTACCATAATCAGAAACTTGGAAATAGAGAACTCAAATGTGATTCTTTTTATCAGTTAGCAACTTAGGCATATTCATAGTACATATGAAGTACACCTGAGTAATAATATTACATCTAAAACCAACTTTTATTTGTAGGATATGTTTTCATGTCAAATGTATCAGGAGGCAATAGCTTATCTCAGCAGCTCACCAAGCTTTTAAAATATTAAAGTTAAGCATTAGTAATTGATAGCACCAATATCAATATCATCATTTTATTGTCTCCATGAGCATTACCATTTTTGTATGCTCAAGTTATACCTGATACAGTATCCTGTGTTTCACAGACATATTTTATTTACTCCCTGTGCTGACATCAAGGTGCATATACTTGATGCCTAGTTTATGGGTGAAGTGAAGGCTAAGAGAAGCCATGTAACTTGACCAAAGTCACCAAGCTTGTATGTCACAGAGGAGAAGTAGTACATACCAATATTTGTCATACCCTTCATCCAGTCCTTTTAATGTCCATTGGCCACTGTGTTCTTTAAAAATTTCCATTGACTCATAGTTTCTGCAAATATTTTACCATGCTAGGTCTGACTAAAAATGGTAAAGGCTTGGTTATAGGAACTGTCCCCACTGCAAAGAGGAACATGGGCCCACAACATTCAGGTGGTGACTTATTTGTTGCTTTTCTTGTCCATTTGTTTATTCATCCATTCATTCAATCAGCATTTAGTAGGCTTAATGGATTTACCAGTGTAAGTTACATCAGGCACTGAGGAGCACAGCATCTCGCCTGGTTCACAGTTTAATAGGCAAAATATTGCATGAAAGCACAAAGTTTTGCTCTTCTCTCAGGATGTTAAAAAGGAAGAATCAGCAAGCATGAAAGAAAGACAGGAGATTGAATAAAAGGCCAAGAAAATGAAGGAAATGAGAGGAAGGGCAGGAAGAGAAGAGATGAATCAGAACAGTATTATGGCTACAGGAGCATGGCACGGACCTCGCCCAGGGCCAGTAGAGCTGCTTTGGTGGAAGGCCATGACTGTGCACAGCCTGCTTTTGCTCCTAGGATGGGCAAGGGCTTGTCAGCCCATTGATTCTGTGTTGTTCATGGTGTAGGTATCTTCCAGCCATAAAGCCTTTTTTCTCATCTTCTCTCATGCTGTGTGCAGCCCACACAGAAAACTGTGAAGGAAAGTGAATTCTGGGCTGTCTAATCAGGCTTGGCTGCATCGTGACAATGCTTCTTTTTTCAACTCCATGCACGTGCTGTGGCATTTGAGAAAAAGGAATCACAAGGAACAAATTAAGACTTGCAAATTTAACTTGTACTCCTTTGTCATTGTTCCCTGTCCTTCCCATAAACTCATCCGTTCACACCCTCTGGTTTATGCTATATGCAGATGCTGAGAAGGTGGCTAGTTTAATCCCAGGCAGAGTTGGTCCATTGGCTTCTCATTGAGTGAATTTTCTACTAAACAGTTCTGACAGATTGGAGTCTCCTTCATCTAGGCAGGTGGCACTGAGGCAGCTCACAACAATCCCTCTTGAGTGCCAGAAAGTCACTGGACGCCTTTTGCAGGACAGTGTCATTTCCTTTGGTCCCAGAAGACCTGCTGTGACATGGAGCAGAGGCAACTAAATCCTTGGCATGTAATATACATCTTACTGCCTAATGCTTGTCTGACTCCCAGTTTTGAATCCGAATGATAGGCTAGGAATCATGACAGCCCTTTAGTTCCAGAGATAATTAATTCCTGAAAATTTGCCAAGCAGGTTTATTAAAACATTCATTTATTCAGACTCAGTTTTCATTTCCTAATCATTTTGTACATGGGCTATCTGGAATTTATCCTGACAGAATTAACCTTTTATCACAAAGCACATTAGCAGTATGAACTGCACTTGAAGAGGAAAAATTAAAGTACTAGAATAAAGCTGCTCATTCGTTAAGCTAACATGTGTGTACCTACTGTGCCAAGCATGATTACATTACAAGCAGGTGACATAGGACAACATCCTTCTAATAATTCAGGGTAGTTGGGTGAGGGTATGAGAAGGACATTATCACATAATGTGTATAGTAGGAAATAGCATAATCCTTTGAATACAGGTGACAAAGGTAGATTCTAGTTACAATGCTAGAACACAGGTATTCTGTTGAAAGAAATATGGAAGGCAGGTGGTTCAGGCCCTGTTTTGCTAGTCTCTTGGTGTTGTAGTTACCTTTGCATTCCTGGGACAAAACACCTGGACAGAAGCAGATGGTGGGAGGAAAGGTATTTATTTTGGTTTACAGTCTTGTGGGGAAGCTCTATGATGGCAGGGGGAAAGCAAAACATGAGCAGAGGTTGGACGTCACTTCTGCCACATCAGGTGAAAAACAGCAACAGGAGAATGAGACAAGCTCTGGCAGGGGGTAGCTGGCCATAACACTCCTAAGCCTTCCTCCAACCACAACCCTTCTCCAGCAAGTTTTCATCTCCCATATTGCCACTAGCTGGGGGACGAATCATTCAGAACGCATGAGTTTGAGTTTATGGAATATCTGATTCAAACCATTACACTTGGTCTATAAATTTGCATAATCACTTTGTTTCAGTTTCTTCTTAAAAATATGAAAACTAGGGGCTGGATAGATGGCTAAGTGGTTAAGGCAATTGCTTGAATGACCTGGTTTGATTCCCCAGTACTCATGTAAAGCCAGATTCAGTGGTGCTTGCATCTGGAGTTTGTTTGCTACAGTTGGAGACCTTGGTGCACCCATTCTCTCTCTGTTTCTCTGCTTGATATTTTTTTTAAATTTTTATTTATTTATTTGAGAGTGACAGACACAGAGAGAAGGACAGATAGAGGGAGAGAGAGAGAATGGGCGCGCCAGGGCTTCCAGCCTCTGCAAACGAACTCCAGACGCGTGCGCCCCCTTGTGCATCTGGCTAACGTGGGACCTGGGGAACCGAACCTCAAACCGGGGTCCTTAGGCTTCACAGGCAAGCGTTTAACCGCTAAGCCATCTCTCCAGCCCTTGATATTTTTTAAAATATGAGAAAACTACCTCATGGGGAATGAATTTTTTTCTCACCCCAAAGGACAGTTAGTAATGTTGGAAGACATTTATGGCTGTCACAACTCAGGATGAGATATGATTGGAATCTTGAGTATCAAAGCCAAGGATATTACTACCCTTCCTACAATGTGCAGGTCAGCCCTACAACAAATGTCAACAGTGTCAAGATTGAGAAATACTGAGTTAGATAGTGTACAGAAGGTTCTCAGCACAGTAGTGTTTATTGCTGTTATTAACTCTTGAAGGTGAGCCATTGGAAATACTTTAATTCAAGATCACTCATCTGTCAGCAATAGAAATTGAATCAAAGTCAGCACAATTATAAAATCTGTCTCATATGACCCAGTTTTATGTTACTATTTATTTATTTTTCCTAATTTATAAAATTTTGATCTTGAAAAATATAAGAATGCTTCAATTTTTATAATTATATTATAACTTATAATTATAATTTATAATTTTATACATGTACATAATGTATTTTGATCATATTGACTTCTCATTCTCCCTATTTTCTACAGAAGGCAAGTTGTTTCCATTTTGAGCTTCATGTCTGTTGCATTAGTGCTCACCATTGAGAAGGCTTGGAGTCTCAGTCTATAGGAGGAAGTGGTATGATCACTGCATTTAGCTAGGATTACACAAGGTGGTGAGGACTGGCTTCCTGTCACATATGTGCTGGGAAGAGTGGAACACACCTAAACTGTACCTCCATTATAGCATGTAGTAATTCTCTGTTCTTAGGCTACCTCCTAAGCACTGTGAACCAAATCTATAAATAGGAATAAAAATGTCAGTCTTGAGAAGGGACCATAAAGACAGTGAGGTGACTCAGAAAGAGCACCCAGGATAAGTTAGTATCCAGAAAATGTCCCTGCAATATGTATGTTCCTTCTGTCCTTTGTTCCTTGGTTAGGAATTGGTTGAGTTTTAAATGAAATACTCTCTGAAAAATGAGCTTGTTTTGCTAGGGACTGGAAAGAAGGGGCACTAAAAATTAAAGTACAGTAATTATCTCTGACTAACAGGAGCACGTTGAGAGGCTTACAAGCATCCTGGAGGACCTGTTTCTCAGGCACCACCTTCTTTGAGTCAGCAGAGCTACTGATTTCGAGACTGCAGTTATTCTCCTTCCCCTGGAGGAGGCATTGCAGCTCTAGTTTTCCAAATCCATGGTGGTGGCACTTTCCAAAAACCCTTCTTTCCTTGTTTCCAGGGTGCAACATTACAGCATTTTGCTTGAGCACTTTCACTCTGATTTAGAGATTTCAAGGTATTTTCATCCTCTTCTCTTAAATTTTAAATAGTGCAAGGTTTACAATATTGTGATTTTTCACTGAGGAGAGTCAGTTAAAGGAACAGTTGAGGTGCTATTCCCACAATCTCAAGGAAAAGTTGGTGGATTTCATAAACCATTTCCTGAGCATTTTGATGGGATTGATGGCCCAAAAGAGGCATATCACCTTGTCACCTACTTAGTTATCTTTAACACTTAGACTATGTACCACTGGAGTCTGGTTCAGAAAACAAAATGAAAATTATGTAAATCTGAACACCCAGCAGTACCCTGGTTGTCTTCTTTACAACATCCTGTGCTAGTTTACACCCTATTCTATTCAGTTATTACCCTACAGGAGGCTTTCTTCTCTCTTTCTGACATTACTTAATTTAACAATTAAGTGATGTCTCCACTGTAGTAAGAGGTAAATAGGCAGGCAGTGATTAAATAAATGCAGGTGCCAGACAACAACAGGGCAGCCTGGAGGCTTTTGGAAACGGCTGTTTTAAAGGGACATCATGAGCCAGGCAGTAAGGAAAAAGAGACTTGCAGGGAGTTTTATAGAAAAACAAAAATTGCCGGGCGTGGTGGTGCATGCCTTTAATCCCAAAACTTGGGAGGCAGAGGTGGGAGGATCGCTATGAGTTCAACGCCACCCTGAGACTCCATAGTGAATTCCAGGTCAGCCTGGGCTAGAGTGAGACCCTACCTTGAAAAAAAACAAACAATAACAACAACAACAGAAAAACAAAAATCATATGTTTTAACTAGGAGTTAATGGTAGGAATAATAACACTAGCAAGCTCCAATACTTAATTCTGAGAATTCAAAAGCATTTGCATGTTCATTCTGTCTTTTGAGCCTCCCAACAGTGTTGTGAGATCAAACAGAAACTGAATTTGTAACTGATTCTTATGTGATTTCCAAGTTCACTAAGGGTGGAAGGTTGTGAATGTTTTGTCATCTCCCTTCAAAGGAAGTGGATTTTAAGACTAATTATAAAATCCATCTACTTAAGCCAGTGCATACAAAACATGGACATGGGCTGGGGATATAGCTCAGTTTATAGAGTGCTGGCCTAGCATTCATGAAACCCTGGGATTGATCCCCAGTACAGCATAAACTGGGTATGGTGGCTCATGCCTGTAATTTCGGCACTCAGGAAGAGGAGGCAAGAGGATCAGAAATTCAAGGCCAGCCTTGGATACATAGTTAGATCAAGGTCAGCCTGAAGTATATTAGACCCTGCCTCAAATAAAACAAAACAAAACAGAACAGGGCAGTCTCTCTTAACCAGTAATTACAACACATAGTCTGCAACAGGTACCAAGTAGGGGACTCGAGACCACTCCTAAAGGTCACAATAGATTACATAATGGCTTTGCTTATCCCCAGAGGCCTTCTTTTACCAAAATAGAAAGAGTTTTAGAATCAGTCTACCCACCTCCATAGATGCATTTCAAAAGAAATGTATCATCTCAAATTTCACCTCTACTTACTATTTTGTTACTGCCTAATTTTACTTTTTTACAGTGCTAGTGATCAAACCCAGGCTGTTGCATATGTTGGGCCAGTGCTCTGCCACCGAGCTATATCCCTAACCCTTGCTGCCTAATAAAATAAGTCATGCTAAAGTACAATATTTTTTCTTACACAAGTACAATACTACTATGCACAGTTACACAAGATACACTTGTTCCAAGACTATGGAAATTAGGCTGAAATGTCTTATATTAAGACACATGGTATATGGACTGGGTAAAACACCAATCACTTCTTAATACTCCTAAACCATCACTCTATAGGTGAATTCTTTTGGAAACTCTCTATCATCACCACTGGCCAAGAAATGGTGTCCTAGACTCCTTGCAGAATCATGTATAAAGTTTTGTCCTTGTTGTGCATGGCGAGACTGAGAGCCTAGGAATTATTCTGAGCCATATTCAATCCAATAATGGGCCAATCATAGGCCTACTTCCACTGCCAAGAAAAGGCCACCCTATCGACTCTCTTGGCCTCAAAGTCTCTGTAAGGCAGGGGTTCCAAATGTATAGGAAGAGAGGCCCACAAACCAGAAAAGACAAAACTACGGATAATGCTGAAGACCAGAAAAAATGGCAAACACAGCTGCATCATAATGATTCCAAAACCTCCTCTCCACTCTCACTGCCATTCTTTCTTAGCTGAGTATCTCCTAGGTGGTACTCTTTATACTGTTTGATCAATTCAGAAATACCAAGAGGCAAGAAGCCAGGGCTTTGCCTTCCATTGTCTGCTGCAATTCTTCAGCTTTTAGCATGGTGCAAACTGAGGCCCCAGAGCCTGCATACTGATATCTCCACTGACAACCTCACTCAAAACGTAGGAGGTAAAATGTCAAGAAACTTGAGTTCAGTGAAAAAATAAAGCTGTCTCCATGAAAAATCAAAACAACTCTGAAAATTTCGGCAGACACATCCAACCTATTAATATCATTTCAGGTTTACAATCTAGAATTTTATAACGTAGTTATTCTTATGGGCTTGCTTTGTATGGATGGCATGTCAATTTGAAAAGCAAGCCTTTTCTTATCTTTAACAGAGACCTTGACAATAAAACTGGCACAAGGGCAGCACCAAGGACAGCATCCTGTGGGTGGGGTGATAAAAATTTTTAGATAGGTGTAAAACATGGTTTTCACTTTTTAAATATTTATTTTTTATTAGTGTGCAAAGAAAGCTTACACTGTGACATTCTCATACATATATATCAGAGTACTTTTCCCATATTTTCACCCTCTTCCCCATATCCTCCATTTCTACTGGTCTTATTTCTTTCCCCCAGTAGTTCCTCAAATTTTATATACATTAAAATCATATGGAGGGATTGCTGAATCTTAGACTTTTGGGCTACAAACCTGGGTTTCTGATTCAGTAGGCCTTAGGTGGGACCCAGAATTTATGCTTGTGACATTTTGAGGGCTGCTGCTATTTCTGCTTGTAGTGGTTTGAGGATCATACTTTGAGAATCACTGACATAGAGCAGGCTAATCTAGATTGTTTAGATGTGAAAATTCAAAACTCCTGTAATGATCCCTTTACCCACCTTAGTTTCACAGCCAGCATTCAAATGTAAAGTGTGAAACTTGGCCAGAATTTATTTTTGCTGAAATTCAGATATATTCATAATGAATGAAATAATGGTGACACATTCTTGTTATAGTGTTTCCAAAAATCTGTTCTCAGCACTTTACTTATGAGACTTAAGTGAGTAATTTATGTAAGAGCTCTATTGTACAGCTGAGAAAACTGAGGCATGAGCAGATACATGAATTCCCCCAAGATGACACAGGTAGACAATATGACAAGGAGTCAAGTCCAGGCTGTTTATCATTATTCCTTGCTATGTGGCAGATAAGACAGCTCCCTTATGGAGTAACTGAGTTGCATATATCATAATGGCCAATACTCATATATAGGGTGAGGAATTCTGCCAATGACATCGACTTAAGTACTAGTAACTTGACTGATATAACTGTAACTTCCATAAATGTTTGCTAAGTTCTAACAATGTTATATACCAAAGGTTGGAAAACCAGCCCCTCTCCAGCCTAAATCCAGTTTGCCACTGACTTTTCTTACTGTTTAAATGTTTTGAGATTATTTTAGATCTATATGCAGATATAAAAAGTTATACAGAGAGATATCTACATACCATGATGGGGGGAAAGAAGAGAAATTATTTTTGAAATCACCATTAATATATTTCTAAGGAGGGCTGGAGAGATGGCTTAGCGGTTAAGTGCTTGCCTGTGAAGCCTAAGGACCCCGGTTCAAGGCTCGGTTCCCCAGGTCCCACGTTTGCCAGATGCACAAGGGGGCGCATGCGTCTGGAGTTCGTTAGCAGAGGCTGGAAGCCCTGGCATGCCCATTCTCTCTCTCTCCCTCTATCTGTCTTTCTTTCTGTGTCTGTCTCTCTCAAACAAATAAATAAAAAATTAAAAAAAATATATTTCTAAGGAAAGTTTTGCCTAGTTTCATATATATGAGACAAAAGATGTGAATTTGATCATTTTATCATTGTACAAATAAAACACAATAGAGGTTCTAAATTTGATCACTTTTCAAATATAAGAGCAGACAGGACCAAAAGAATCACAGCTACTTGGCTGACTAACAGGAAGCTTTATAATTTGTTTCAAATATTATTACACAGGAACTGAAGCTTATTTCTGAATACTCATATTGCCTGGCCTTGGGCTTTGGCTCAGAATAACTTATTTTATCCTAATTAACTTAGCCACAGAGCAAAGTGCACTAGAGCCATGCGGCTCTGCCTAGGTACCATGTCTTACCAGTTTCTTTGAGGGTGGATAGTCTGGCAGTGGGGGGTGGGGTGGTGAGCATGTTTCACAGTATAGCCAGGTGATTCTGATGCTCATATTGGGCTGAGAAGGACTGAGAGGATGTTTCTCAACCCTTTCATGACAGACTGAAATCTTTCTTGCTTGGGAAAGAACTTCTTTGGCCGAATATCAATGTTGTTAGAATAAAAATCTCCAAATATGGAGAACAATCAGAAAATTCATGGAAATCCATGCAGTATTGCTGTGCATGTATGTTTAGAGTGACTCCCTAGTGAGCTACCACTCCTGTTTAGTATAGGACATGGGAAAGAGATACTGAATTATACAGACTGATAGGAAACCAAGCAATATACATACTGGACTGAAATTGAGGCTAAAGACACCAGATCCTATAGGAGTGCTATGTTTTATTTGTGTTATGATGCATGCCTATACAGCATGAGTGAGTATAGGTAGAGTCATGTCCTTACAGTACAGGGGACCACCAATGTCATTTATCCCAACCAAGACCCAGCCCACTGCAGAAAATCTCTCTATACTTCCTGCTTTCTAGATTATGTCACTTACCCTAGAGAACCACTTGGGTTTATGAACTCAGCAACTTTTATACGTTATGCATTATTTCCCTCTAAAACCGAACTAAGTCCTTATGTCATTTCAGTTTCTTTTAACAAGTTCATTCTATTGGTGTGTAAACAAAAGTGGAGAATATTTTCAGCATTATGTGTGTTATGTCAACTTTTCCCAAGATGAACAAATGTGTACTTATCCTAGATAGGGCACCAATGACAGAAAGAAAGAAAGTATTCCACCCAAGTGCAGCATGGTGAACCAATTAGTTTAAATGGGATTACTTATAGAGCATGGGAGAGGGTTTCTTACAGGAGCAGGGGAAATGTATTTGTGGTTACACCACTGAAGAAAAAAAAAGTACCTTCTAGTACCTGTTGACTATCTATAAATCCTTGGGGAGGGGCAGAATCCTGCTCCATGAAGGAACATTAATGGGCCCAATCTTATGAAGGTCTTGTGTGGTTAATCACAGCTGCTCAAACTTCAAGAGGGCAATGGCCATGTTATGTCTGAGTGCAGGGTTCCATAACATTGTGCTAAGAACCAATAGTTGGGTGTTGAGCTTTTGAATTGTATGCTTTGGTTCAAGGTCAGAAAATTATGCTGGCCTGCTCTCACAAAGCAAAACTCTTCAAGTCTCAGGATGCCAGCTCTCTAGAATATGGCTGCTCACTTTTTCTGCCCCTCCTAGAAATTTACAAGGGAATATTGTGCTATGATGCATCTAAGTTTAAGTTTCAAATCTATCGTATGAAACATTTGCTTTTCATGATTCTTACCAATAATTCCTATTCATTGATGAATAAAATGCAACAGTTGGACTTAGCTAAAGTAAATATATTAGCTGTCTATTTCCATGTTACAGATTAACCAAAACTTAGTAACTTAAAAGAACAACTATTTCATAGTTTCTGGAGTCAGGAATTTGGGAGGTGCTTAGGTAGGTGACTCTAGCCTGGGGCCCTTCATGATGTCCTAGCCAGGATATCAGTTGGACTGTAAGCATCTAAAGCCTTGAAAAACCAGACATTGATTACCAAGATGGCTCATTCACATTGCTGGGTAGCTGGTGATGACTGTTATCAGGAGGCATTGGTGCCTTCCCAGGGGAACTTGCTCACTGGGCTGCTATGTGTTTACACAACATGGCAGTTGGCTTGCCTACAGCAAGTGAGCCAAGAGAAAGAAATACCGAAAGCAGAGATCCAGAGGCTCCTAAGAGCTCATCACTGAAGTAGACTTAAACCTCACGCACCATGGCTCATGGAATTTTGTGGAAGAGGGGGCAAAAATATTGTAAAAGCCACAGGTCGAGACATCATGCCCAGAGGCATTCCCTCCACGCCCCCCCCCAAAAAAAATAACTGACTGCTGCTCCTACAGCACATGAACCACAGCCCCATAGGGAATATTTGCAAGCCCATTGAGGAGTGTCCCCAATGGAATGGAGGCAGGGATGGGGGAAAAGAGGGTACCAACAAATGATGTATCCATACAAAACATCTTGTTAGTAATAATAATAATTTTGAAAAAAGAGAAAATACAAGCAAGCAACATCTTTCATGATCTAACCTTGTGAGCTACACAGTTCATCATTTTTGTAAGACACTGTTGATTTTCATAAGTCAGTCTTATATTGTTTTGGAAGAAACTGCACAGAGGTCTGACTAATAGGAGGCAAAGATTATTGGAGGCCATTTTATAGGCTTCCTGTAATTTTTTTTAAGGATTAGAAACTGAGTTCCAGATAAATAAGGTTTGTCTAAAGCCAGTTAGCTGTAACATTCCAATATTTGCATATCCTTTGTCTATGCAGATTCTTACCACGTACAAACTTCTTTTATTTATTTATTTAATATTTTGAGGTAGGGTCTCACTATGTAATCCTATCTGGCCTGGAACCTGCTATGTACACCAGCCTTGCCTCATTCATGTGGCAGTCCTTCTGCCTCTGCCTCCCAAAAGTGCTGGGAAATAGTGTGTGCCACCATTCCTGGTTTACAACTGCTTATTTGTATCTGAAACACCAAATGCCGTTGATCTTTGCAAGTACCAGAAAGATTATTTCTAAGCATGAAGCCAGCTTCCTGATTCTCCTAACAGAGAATACTGTAAACTATATCCCAACAAAGTATTGGAGAGTATTATTTCTTCTCTTCCTCTAGTCTTCAGGGAACAGGGACTCCAAGAGGAAACAAAATCAGACATAAACCAAAAATTCTCATGTTTTAGGTATAAATCTCAACTTTAAAAAAAATTTTTTTTGTTCATTTTAATCTATTTATTTGAGAGAGAGAAAGAGGCAGATAGAGAAAGAAAGAGATAGAATGGGCATGCCAGGGCCTCCAGCCACTGCAAACGAACTCCAGATGCGTGCGCCCCCTTGTGCATCTGGCTAACGTGGGTCCTGGAGAATTGAGCCTTGAACCAGGGTCCTTAGGCTTCACAGGCAAGTGCTTAACCACTAAGCAATCTCTCCAGCCCAAATCTCAACTTTTTGTTCACTCCTTTCAGTTTGCTTCCATAAGCATTTATTATCCTTATCTATTTAATTTCTAAGGGCAAACCCCAGAACAATCCGAAAAGGCAGAGGCTATCTGAAAAATCAAAGCAATGGAAGGAAAAACCCTCCTCTGGGAGGTGGAACTTCATTAATCCCAGATGAGATCATCCAGCCCTGGGAACACTTTAGGAGAAACATGACTTTTTTTTTTTTTTTTTTTTTTTTTTTGGTTTTTTGAGGTAGGGTCTCACTCTGGCTCAGGCTGACCTGGAATTCACTATAGAGTCTTAGGGTGGCCTCGAACTCACGGTGATCCTCCTACCTCTGCCTCCCGAGTGCTGGGATTAAAGGCGTGTGCCACCATGCCCGGCGACATTTTTTTTTTTCTGGTGGTTTTGAACACACATACGTACACACCTATGTCTAAATGCACACAGGTTTTTACGCACACATCTCAAAGCTGTGATAAATGTTATCAGTTCAAGATCCCATTTGAAACAGATATCTAAGAAAGAAAATGATAATAAAGAAGCTTCTTGTATATTCTTTATTCTTTTTCAGACAGTTCACAAATGACAAGGACTGTCATCTCTGATCAACTTACCTAGTCAGGGGACATGGCACCTTTTTCCCTGCCTGTCCTATTTTGTCTAATGGGGTCAGCTCCTTTGCCCTCTGATAAGCTACCTTCTATCCTGAGTTCCATTTATAGCAGGGCTTTATTAATGGTTAAGTCATTAGAAACATATCTCTCTCCCTCATAAGGCTTATTGCCTCTGTTCAATAAATTAAATCATGGGATCTGAAAGACTGTCCACGTCTACTTTATTTAAGGTCAAATTCTTTTCAGCTCACAAAATACTTCGAAGTGACAGGTGGAGAGGTCAGTGTTAGTCATTTGTGAGCTGTCTTGCATTTACTGCTCCAAATAATGTTTCTATGACCCATGAGAATTTTTCTCAGTCTTGCACGGAAATGTGAGATCTGGAACTAAAACGCTTTGTTTTGGAGACTTTGAGCCTTTGCCAATGAAGAAGAACCTCCTTCCTCAGTCCTCAAGTGTCTTTGGTCAATTACTGAGTTTCTCATATGTTTGACCCTCTCTTTATTTTCAAAGAAAGTTTGCTTTGCACACTTCATTCATCCACTATTCTTGCTGTCACACAGGTCACCCCACTGAACAATTGGCACCTTTAATGGCCCACACATGTCAAAACAACTCATGCACTTTGAAAGCTTTTCCTCCTTGTTATTAATTTACAGAGCCATAAAATCAACAGTGTTTTTTTTTATCCCTTCACAACCCACAAAAGTAATAATGCTGTGGCCCTGCGGCACATCCTTCAGTGACTTTCCATTACCTTTCAGGCCTGCGATAATTGGCTCACAATTCCTAGCTCTTCACATCTAGCATTTCTACTCACCCAGGGCATGCCTTGACCCATCCCTTGTGAACTTATCCCAGTTCATGGAGGTACTATGCTGACTCTAAGCCTTTGCAATGATCAGAATATACTTTTTAAAATTAGTTTTGGACCTAGTGCTCACCAATTCAGGTAGACTAGCTTGCCAGCACCTAGGTTTGGATCCTACTGTCTCCACTTCCCCAGCACTGGGATAACATGCACATGCAGCCATGCCATGCTTTACGCAGTGAGCCATTTCTCTAGTCCCCTGAATATTCTTCTATAATCTTTCTCTCCGACTTCTTGTATCCATAAGCTAGCCAACTCTTACCCATTGTCAGGTGCCTCAGCTTAAATACTAGTTCTGAAAAGAATTCCCATAGCCCCTTAGCATCCATAGCATCCTGTGCTTGTCCCATCATAACACAGCACACATAGCAGTAGAAGAATTGATTTGCCATTGCTTTTGTTGTCAGACTTTGCTTCTAGATGTTAAGGTCCATGAAGGAGGATAACTCGTCTGATTTGTCTGCCATGTCCATTTCCTAGCATATAATGTAACTAAAGTAGACAGGAATTATGTTCTGATTTCCACTTATAGGACATTTAAGTTGGAACCACAATCAACAAGAAGCATAAGTCACTTTCTATAAATGGCCTCAAAAAGGAATGCAAATCTTATCTAAGAATGATTTACATGGCAAGATACACAAAACTACTGAACATCCTCCCATAATTAGCCCAACATTCCTTTACCCAACAGATTTATTAATTCAAATCTCTCTCTTTTTGAGAAATTCAGATTTTCAATGAGTCCCAAGTCCTTCTTCCCCTTTGTGACTTAGACTCAATTTACTCCTTTCAATTCTCCTCTCCACCCATCTAGATCTCCCCCAAATATCAATACAACAAAGAGTTCGAAGCTAAAATGACAACTGAAAATATTGCTTGGAACACAGAAGAGGAGAAAGTACGTGTTGATTTACAAGTCTTGTATGGCTCTTTGTCAGAGAATAATTAAAGCATTTAGCACAGTGCCTGCCACATAGGAAGCTTTCACTGTGCTAAATTCTTTAATATGTTATCTTCACACTCATCATATGAGCTTGACACTACTAATTTCCTGTCATCCAGAGAAACACTGAAGCTCACATGGTTATGCAACTTTTCCAAGGTGCACAGGTACAAAGCAGGAGGACTGGGATGTGAAGGCTGGGTGTGGTCTTCACAGTTATGTTCATTGGAAACATGAGTCGAATATAGAATATCGTCAGGATCTCACTTGGTAACCAGCTGTGAGGCTGGCAAGACACAGGGTGGTAAAACCATTTTCTCTGATGCATTGATTGAAAGCACACATCAAAGCTTTATTCCAGAGTTGCTTAAAAGAGGCTGTAAGAATTCTGTTTAAAAAATTGGGAATAGGAAAATATGTAGTTAGGCAACATTGTGAGCCTAAGTGCAAGTGATCATTAAACTCTGTTACAAGGCAAATTTAGCAAGTCAGGTAAATATAATTTTCCAGAAGGGGCTCTTAATCTCATTAAAGTTGATCAGAAAATCACTCACATTTTATCAGCATTGCTTTCCAGAAGAAATCACTTATTAAACCAGAGCCCAAAGTTCTTCATTTACTCAGGATTGAGAGCATGTTCTTTCACCAGAAATAACTTTCTCTTAAAAAAGCACTATTGACATTGGGGCCAGAGAACTCTGGTGGGGGAAATCCTAGGATATTTACCTTCATCCTTACTGATGTCAGTGACATTCCCTACTCTTGGTTGTAGTAACCCAAAACGTCTGCACATATTGCCAAGTGTCTATGGCAGTAAGTCCCCATTAGAATCATTGCTCAAGACTCTTCTTCATTTTCCAAGTGTGGTTCACGGATTAACATGCATCCATTGGGAGATTGTTGGGCATCTGCAGTCTCAGGCTCCACCCAAGAACTCCCAAGTCAGAATCTGCAGTTTAATAAGCTCCCCATGGTGTCTGGACATTGAAGTGTGAGAACCCCTTCTAGACCTGTGGTTTTGAACTTTGGCTGTACATCAGAGTACATGGAAGACTAAAAACTACTGATTGTGCCCCTAGAGACTCCAGTGTAATTGGTATGGTGCAGCAGTCTGGGTTTTGGGCTTAAAAATAAATTTCCAGGTGATTCTATTTTGAGTTTCAAAAGAAAACTCCCCACAACTCTGGGAATGATTTACTGTAGCCTATAAGTGAGATGTTAAATATACAGTGCTTCTTTCCTTCCCATGAACTTCCTTCTTTCGTGACCTCTTAGCACTTAATGCATAGTTATAGTTCCCTAGCAATGCTTTGAAAGTTAATATTTGACCATAATTAGCTTTTCAAATAGTGGCTGAATTATTGGGGGGAAATAAAGGCATTGACTTAAGCTTTCTTGATAGCTTTTAAAAAGCTACCATTGAAATTATCCCTTCAAACCTTGATAATTAACGTCTGCACTTGAAAAAAAACATTAAGTAGAAAACCGTATCAAGAAAAGTGTTTTGGGGCCAGGGAGACAGCTCAATCAGAAAGTGCTTGACTTACAAGTATAAGGATCTGAGTTCCATCCCCACAACCCATTTCCAAATCACTGGATGTAGTGGCATGCACTTGTAATCTCCACTGGGGAGGTTGAGTCATATAGACCCCTGGCACTTGCTGGCCAGCAGGTCTACTCTACTTGAAAAGTTCCAGGCCAGTGACAGGCCCTGGCTCAAAAAGGTGGACAGTGCCTGCAAAATAACACCTGAAGTTATTAACTCTGTCATCCGTAGATACACATGCATACATGAACACACATTCACAGAAAGGTATTTTGTATGAAATGTATAAAGGGTCCATGCAGTTTGGGAGCCGAGAGCACATAACAAATAGTTAAAGGAAATAAACTGACAATACTGTTTGAATTGTTTTCTTCCTTTATCATTCAACATATTACTGAACTATTGTTGCCTACTTAGGTTCCTAATGCTTTCTTTTACAGTCATGCTATACTTGCTTTTGAACAGTAATCACTTTTGTGCCATTGTAATTTGAAAATCATCAATTGTGCCATCATAATTTGGGGGCTATACATAAGTACTAAAGAAAATAGTCACTAAAGGGGCTGGAAATATAGTTAAATGGTAGAATATATGCTTATCTTGTGTGAGACTTGGATTCAACCCCCAGTCCTTAAAAAAGTCAATCCAAAACAAAATACAAAAGCCCCATCAAGCTGGGCATGGTGGTGCACTCCTTTAATTCCAGAACTTGGGAGGTAGAGGTAGGAGGATCACTGTAAGTTTGAGGCCACAGCGTTTGAGTTTGAGAATACAGAGTGAATTCCAGGTCAGCCTGGGCTACAATGAGACCCTGAGTCCCTACCTCCAAACAACAACAACAACAACAAAAACATCAAGCTGTTCACTAGGGATTTGTGCATTTGATTCTCTACAAAGTATTCTTTAAAATTTTTCTAAATCCTGAAAAGGGAATAAATGATTTTATTAAATTTTGGTATTAATCAGAATAAGAACATGCATATGTAAGTCAAGTTTCTTTTATAATGTTGCTTTTTATTATTTATTTATTTAGAGAGAGAATGGGCACACCAGGGCCTCTAGCCACTGCAAACAAACTCCAGACACATGTGTCACCATATGCATGTGGCTTACTTGGGTTCTAGGGTGTCAAACCTGGGTCCTTAGGCTTCGTAGGCAATTACCTTAACCTCTAGGCCGAATCTCCAGTCCCACTTTTTTGTTTGTTAATTTTGTTTTTTGAGGTAGGATCTAGCTCTAGTCCAGGCTGACCTGGAATTCACTATGTAGTCTCAGGGTGGCTTCGAACTCATGGTGATCCTCCTACCTCTGCCTCCCAACTGCTAGGACTAAAGGCGTGTGCCACCACACCCAGCTCCAAGTTTTGTTTTTGAGGTAGGGTTTCATGCTAGCCCAGGATGACCTAATGCTCACTCTGTAGCCTCAGGCTAGCTTTGAACTGACAGCAATCTTCCTACCTCACCCTCCAAAGTGCTGAGACTAAAGGTGTACACCACCATGCCTGGCTTATAAGTCAAATTTTTTATGCATTACAGATATATATTTTTGTATCAGTTATCCACACAAGGTACCTCTAATGTACTGTCAATGTGTGCAGACTACTTGTGCTCATTTTAAGCAAGTTTGAACAAGAGTATAGCTTAGGGGACAGCACTATCAGCCATTAACTGGCTATGACTCAAGTCTTGAATTGAGTTTTCTAATTTCTATAATGAAAAGCAATATTAAAACTGTAGTTCCATTCATTTATAAAAATAACTTTACTATTTATTTGTTTGAGAGAAAAGAGAGAGAGAGAGAGAGAGAGAGAGAGAGAGAGAGAGAGAGAATATGGGCACATCAGGGCCTCTAGCCACTGTAAACAAACTCCAAGCGCATGTACTCCCTTGTGCATCTGGCTTACATGGGTACTAGGGAATCAGACCTGGGTCCTTAGGCTTCTCAGGCAAGTGCCTTAACTGCTAAGCCATCTCTTCAGCCCCAATGTTATTATTATTATTTTTTAAATTTTTTGTTTATTTTTATTTATTTATTTGAAAGCGACAGAGAGAGAGAGAGAGAGAGAGAGAGATGGAGGGAGGGAGAGAGAATGGGCGCGCCAGGGCTTCCAGCCACTGCAAACGAACTCCAGACGCGTGCGCCCCCTTGTGCATCTGGCTAACGTGGGTCCTGGGGAATCGAGCCTCAAACGGGGGTCCTTAGGCTTCACAGGCAAGTGCTTAACCGCTAAGCCTTCTCTCCATCCCAGCCCAGTGTTATTATTTTTAATGATTATGAAGCTTTATAGATGCATGTTTACCTAAGAGTATGTCAAAAATCCCTACTTATTTGAGAGAGTGAGAGAGAAACTGGCAGATAGAGAGAGAGAGAGGGAATGGGAGTGCCAGAGCCTTCAGCTGCTGCAAATGAACTCCAGATGTATGCACTACCTTGTGCATACATCCTGGGGAATCAAACCTGGGTCATTTGGCTTTTGCAGGCAAGTGCCTTAACTGCTAAGCCTTCTCTCCAGCCCAAAAGCCATACTTTTAATTTGCATACTGAGACTTTGGAATATTCATTATGATCATTGTTACTGCCAGCAAGTTAATCAGATTTAAGGTGACTTTTATGACAATGTAGTTTCTAGCAATGTATTATTAGAAGAAGACAGGGGGAGGCCTGTATTTGATTCATATTTTACATTTAATATTTGTCAAGAAATTAGTTTTCCATTTGGTGGTTCTAGAAGCCATGGCTGCTGCTGGCCATTACTAGGCAGTTGTAGGAAGACTGAGTATTTCTGATCTAAGCACCATTGTCCTAAGGCCTAGAATATGAAGGCATATGCAACATAGAAGTTTTCCATCTCTGGTAAATCTCAGTTAAGACAGTTGTCTCTTCAACTTACCACATTGCCCACTTCTAGATGTTTCCGAGCTCTCCTTTTCTAGGGAAGATTTTGGCAGATGCTTCATACTTATGAAAAAACTTCTAATATTTGACTTAGAGTTTAGTTTAATTGACTCTAGAAAGAAGGACTTTTGGGTTTGGGATTGTCTGAGTACAATTCCAAGCTGTGTCTGTCATGTTTTCTAACTGTGAGCGTGTAATATTCCTTAGGTGTCTTTGTTGTAGCTTATGCTACTTACTGTCTTAATATCTGAATGGTGTGATAATGAGACAGTGTGTGTGTGAATGGACGTTGTAAACTCTAGAAGGCTCCCTCCACCAATGCCAGGCTTTTTACCTTATTTCTGCCAACTCCTAGTGAACTTCAAAGCTTGAGCCAGTTTTATCTGGGTGTACATTGCAAAGAAAACCAGAACATGAAGTACTACCTATCTCTCTGCTCCTTTTGAGTGTCATTGTGTTTATGGCTCTATGGTTTAGCACCACATAGGAGGGAGTCATTGCTGCACTATCCTCAAGTGTCTGATTAAAGGACCAAATGTAGACAAGCATTGAGTGGACTCCATTTCCCATATGATGTATGTGGAACCACAGTGACTATGAGTAAGACAGCTATAAATGGGTCATGGTAAGTCATAAACATCACATGATCCCGTGGCCTGGGCTTAGCTTGACACAGGAAGATATCTGGTTTATCTCTAGCACCTGCCAAAATGTGACTTGCCTGAAGGTAAACTAAGGTTTGATATTCTAATGAATATATGAATGATTTGTTTGGTACCTGACAAGTGATTTTTCAGCAGAGTGCCTCACCTTCCCTATCATTCTCAAAAATGCTCTCTTCAGAATGACAGGACACAGAAGGCCACAGCTCTTGGCTAGGCAACAAAGCAGTGTGGCCCTGGTGATTGCCCAAAACACTTGCATTCCAACATCCTGACAAACAAGTGTGCTTTACAGCACGACAATTTTAGCTCTGGATCCCTTTCCATTGATTCCTATTTCTAAACTAGAGGCCTGATGTAAAAAGAGTTCAGGTCTCTGAATTTTTACTGACTTTTTGTATTCTGATATCAGACAGGTATTCTCAGCACACAGAGTCCCACAAGGCCAGTGATATAGACTGTGGACCTCTGGGTCCTGGTATTCTAGGAAGTACTACATCTGACCTGATGTATGAGCAGAGTCTTCCCTCTCAAATTCTATGTAAACCTGGGGGAAGGAAAGGAAGCTGGGTGTCAGGATGATCTGCAGGTTACCTTCTGCCTGAGTTCTACAGAAAGAACCAGCTTTTATTTGTAGATGGAGGAAGTGACTAGGTAAAGTCAAAAGTGGAGTGCCTGGCACATAGTAGGTAATCAAAATCAGTGCCATCACCACCAGTTCTTTTTCCACTCCCCTGTGAAGATCAGGCCAATGGCATAGGCCCAGTGCTTCCCCTCTTCCATGAGGATTTGTAGGCTCCTTGGCTGAAGAGGAAGGGCCCAGTGCTGCCTGAATGATTTCTCTCAGTAAAGCAGAAGTTTCACCAACCTCAGGCAGATGTATAGCAATCAGAGTTCACATGGAGCCTGGCATATAAATGGTACCCCGTTCTGGGTTGTAGATAATGCTTCACAGTCTGGGTGTTTCTTAGAAATCACGTTTCATGGAATATGCTTCAGTGACAATTTGCTATGAATCATCACTCCTTTTATGCTGCTCAGAGAAGCCCAAGGAATGTCTCAGCTTCAAGGGCAGCTTATCATAGACCTCTCACTTAGCCAGAGCGTCTGGCCATATGTCATCCAGCAAAGTGATCACTGCAGTGAAATGAATAGAGTATACCCAAGTCATAAAGGGGTTATAGCTGGGGTATAGGGAAGAACTGATAGCATAGTGGAGACATACTATATCAAATCAACAGTCAAATCTGGTTTATCCTATCCATGGCTCCACATATACTCCAGCTGCTTCACACTGAAGAATGTGTTTGTCTATAACTAACTCCAGTTCTCACTTCTTCAGTAGTCTAACTCACCAGTACTTTGATCCCTGCTGTGTGTGTGCCAGGTGTTGTGATAGGCAACCTGATGTAAAAATGAATAGGACATGAGCATACTCTTCAGAAGGTCACAGCTAAGTGGCAGGAAAGCTATACTAGGAAATACAAGAAGAAGGAAATGACCCACACAAGCAAATATATATAATTCAGTGTGTTGCTTGGAGCAGTCATTGGGAGGTAAAATTTCCATTCAACATTATAAACAAATATGGGGAGGTCTGATGGCCTTGTTATGTTACAGAGGCAGTACATATATGGACAAGTGTTATCAGTGAGCAGAAGCATAAGAAAGAATGGTTAGAGATGGGACTGACATGGTACTCCAGCACCAGGCTATGAAACTGCTAGACAATGATCTTCATCTCATCTAGAAACCTTGGGCTGGCGAGGAAGCGCTATATTACTTCCCCTTGGTGCAATTGATAATTGCTAAGAAAAAAATAGGGAAAACTCCTAAATATCATCAACAGTTGAATGGAAAAGGAAAATGTGCTGTTAATGTATACTGGATTGCTAATCAGCCATGGGCAAAAGGAAATTCTGCACTATAGGACAACATGGATGAACCTAGAGAAATACATCAGTTATAGAAAGACATATACTGTATGATTCCTTTTACATAGGGTAGCTAAAATAGTAAATATAATAGATTCAAAGCTTAGAAATGTGGATGACAGGGACTTGAGGGATATCTGGGAAGAAATTGGGAATGACAAGATCAAAGGGTAAAGTTTCAGTCAAACAAGGTATATTAGCTCCAGAGATCTGCTATACAACATTGTACCTAAGTCATTCATAATGTATTGTCTGCTTAAAAAAATTAAGCAAACTTGTATTCTTACTACAATAAAATGAAACAAATAAAACAAAATTTTAGAGAAACTTAAGAAGCTATGTTGACTGCTGTTGATAACTTTTTGTTTTGCAACTGTTAATGGCTTTCTACCTATTGTTCTGTTTCAAAAAGCAATCCTAACCATCCTTGCTGGTAAACTAGAAAGAGCCTTGGAATCAGGACACATGAGTTAAAAATCTGCACTTTTCAATTTGCCACCTCTGAGTCTTAGAGCAAGTCACTTTGCTTTTGGAAGCTCTGTTTATTTTATCTCAGCAACAAGTTCAACATAGCCTGCACTTTAGCTGTACTGTAAATGTTCAACGACACATGGAGTTTTGTGATCTCTACAGAAATAGTTTGGAATGCAAGGTATTTAAAAGAACTCTGCTGTGGAACTCTCCTTAGGGATCAATGGGTAGGCCTGGAACTTATGGCTCCCAAAAAAGAGAATGAAAAGCAGAGTATTTGATTCACCAGCCTTTGTAGTATAAGAAAAATAAAATTATGGAGAGCACCAAATCACAGTTTCTGCTCCAGTGGGGGGACAAGAGGATCACACTTACACACTTGTTTTCAGAGTATATTTTTCTGCAGCCATTAACAATTTTACTTTGTAGAAGTGACTCATCCCATTCACTTAAGTAAAATACGCAAAATCACATCAAAGACTAATGAAAAACAAATATACCAATAATGTTCAAGACTCCCAATACAAGAACTTTGAAAAGAAATGGCACTGTGCTATTAACTACTGCTACATAACAGTCCACTTCGAAACCCAATGCTTAAAGTGAAGTCACTTTTCATTTTAGCTCATGTGTTTTGTGCTCAGCTGATCTTGGCTTGACTCACTTATGAATCTTCAGGTCAGCTGAGGGCTCTGGGCAGGAGCTGGGGAGCTGGGTGAGGTACTTGACCTGGGGTGGCTCTGTTCCACATGTTTCTCATGCTGATCCCAGGATTAAAAGATTAACTCAAGGGGCTGGCGAGATAGTTCAGTGGTTAAAAGTGCTTTTTGGAAAGCCTGCTGGCCCTGGGTTTGATTCCCTAGTACCTACATAAAGGCAGAGACACAAAGTGGTGGGTGCATGCTTCTAAAGTTCATTTGCAGTGGCAAGAGATCCTGGTGCTTCCATGTTCTCCCTCTCTCTCTCTTAAATAAATAAACAAATAAATGCATTGGAAAAAAAAAAACTAGCTTGAGCATACTCTTGTTATAGCAATGGCAGTGGTATAAGCACATGACACATTCCAAGGCCTGGGCTTAGAATAGACATGCCATCACTTCTACCTTATTCTTTTGGCCAGAGATATTCACATACCCAAGTCAAGCGTGAGACTGTATACCCTACCTACAACAGTAAGAAATTATAAACTTACATGGCAGTGGAGATGGATATAAAAAGGGGCAAACAGAAGCCATGAATGCAAAATCCTAGTCATAAAATAAGCATTGCATTTTAATCCTTTATAGGGACACTACCTTAATTTAATGTGTAGTTACTTAAGTCACTACATCCAAAGTGATGATCACACCCTCTCATTACTCTTATGAAACTGAGAAATATATTTACAAGTACAATGGAGTTGTGTACCCCATTTGACTGGATTCAATTATATTGATGTATAAGCTGCCCTTAAAAATACCTAATCAAAATTAGTGATGAACCTAGAGGTCACTATGTTAAGTGAAAAAAGTCAGTGATGAACCTAGAGGTCACTATGTTAAGTGAAAAAAGTCAGATACAGCAAGACAAATACTGTATGCTCTCACTTGTATGTGAAATCTAAATATTGAACTCATAGAAAGTGAAAGTAGAATGGTGGATGCCAACGATGAAGGAATGGGAACATGTTGCAGTGTACAAACTTTCAGTTATACAGATGAAATATATTCTGGAGATCTGTTGTACAGTATGGTGACTATAGTTAATAATGTATTGTATACTTTTAAATTGTTGAGTGTAGATCTTCAATGTTTTAACCATAAAAATATGTGAGGTGTCATATAATTAACTAGCTTAATTTAATAGTTTCATAATGCATGCATATATTAATATATCACATTTATATTATATGTATTTTATTTGTTAGTCATAAGTTAATAAAATTAGGAAAAATAAAGTAATGGTTTTATTTTTATTTTGTAGGTTTGATGTGAAGAATTAAAGCAGAAGAGAATGGATTCAAGTGACTATAGCTTACTAAACATTTTTATATATTTGTATGGAGATTGTGAACCTCCTGAATGCCCAAGACTCTAGTAGAAATGGCCTATTTGTACATTTATATTTCTTCCTTCTAGCTGGCTGCATTTCTCATTTTATCTACATTTTTGGCATCTTACAGAGCAAATCAGCCAATTAATTCACTACCTGTAGGGTGTGGTTTTAATGGGGGTGTGATTTTATGAAGGGGGATATGGCAATGTGTATAACAGTGACTTTTGATGGAAAATTCTTTAAGCTATTTCTCAAAGTCTTTTGGTCAATATTTGGAATGTATTTTAGTTCTTCACCTTTTAAATTATATCAATAAACTTTTTATGAGTTCAAATAAATCTTTGAATAAATGTAAAATATGAATCTAACCTAAATTAATTTTCATATCTTCAAGGTAACTACATAATCTCTAATGTGGAGAGAAAGAAATAAGATATAAGAGCCAGTCAAATCCCATATTGCCATTTCATAAAGATTAACTTCCAAAAGCAAGATTGTTGCTGCCCACATACATAATTGGCTGTACACTTGGTGATGCTTGATGAACCAATGGCTTCATAAAGGGCTGACCACCTAGTTGGTGCTCTTAGGTGTTTTAAATATTCACCTATTAGGTGGTGAGCATTAATCAAACTATGTCAGCCCATTTTCTGTCAGCACATCAGGTTCTAAATAATAAGACACTAGATTACCTCAGGCTATGTCACCACTTCCTTACTGGCATGGTTGAGTATAGTTTTTTTTTTTTAACTTACCTCAGTGTTCTTTGTTCAAATATAAATTATCCATGTGAAAACTCAAAATTAAGGTCCAATGTAAGGTTATTGAGACTGTCTTCATATTTTTTGTTGTTGTTTTTCGAGGTAGGGTCTCACTCTGGCCCAGGCTGACCTGGAATTTACCATGTAGTCTCAGGGTGGCCTCGAACTCATGGCTATCCTCCTACCTCTGCCTCCCAAGTGCTGGGATTAAAGGCGTGTGCCACCACGCCCAGCTTCTGTCTTCATATTTTAATGTGTCTCATAGCACATTTATAGCACAATGCAGAACATAGTCATGAGACAAGTTTAATGGATTTATGGGAGCTTTAAATTTAGCATGTATGTTATTTTGTAAAGGTTTAAATTCATTCTGTATGGAATTTTGGAAGTACCATATTCTGCCACTCATTTGACAGTATATAAAATATAATATAGGAAAAGAGATTCTTTTCTTTCAATGAAATTGTAATTTTTAAAATCCACACATTTCACATTAAGTGGCTCTTTCAAATATATATCTTGGACTGGCAATATAGCTCAGTGGTAGTGTATTCTCCTAGTGTATGTGCAGTATTTGATTTGATCCCCAGCACCACTCAAACAGGCAAGCAAGCAAGTAAGCAAGCAAACAACTCCATAACATCTATCTATCTGGCAAGGTGACCTGCACCTGTAGCTGCAGCTACTTGGGAGGCAGAGACAGGAGGAATACTGGAGTCCAGGAATTCAAGAGCAGCTTGTGCAACACAGTGAGAACCCCCTTCATTTCAAAGCAACAACAAACTTACACATCACTTTCAAGCAGGGCTACCTGTCTCTAGGGTTTGTGGAAAAACACCTCAGTATGCAACTTTTCTATGGAAAAGAAACAAGATTCAAGCAGCTGAAGGTTGCTGAGGACAGTGAGGAACTAGAAATTACTGTTCAATAAAGTTGTAAATGGTCCCATTTCCACACTAAGGCGCCTGAATATAGAATTCAAACTGCCCACATTTCCTGGATGCCTACTAGATATCAGGCTGTGTGGCAAGGCTGGGGTTACACAGGGAAAAATCATCCACAATGACATTTTCTAGGTGGTGCTTGAGACAGATGAAAGAACAAGGTCTAGTTGGGCCCAGGACTGTGTGGGACACTTGGGAAACTTTTCTCTTTGGAACAGAAACCACAGGATTGTCCTGAGCCACCTCAACTACTCATTATGTATGATCTTTACATTTGGAGAGTAGGCCTGGAAAGCAATTAGCTTTGTTTCCAAGGTTACATACTGAGCAGCTGAATGACACAGCAGTATTCTAGCAGTGAGGCCCAGGGCACAGGAGGTGGGGGTTGATAATTACCCAAATGAGTCCCTCATTTTTTTTTTTTAACTAGAGCAGTTAGAAGATTTATAAAAAGCCTCCCATTATCATTAGTCCTGTGTAAGGAGCACTGCTAATTTGAATGTGCCATCCTGTGAAAACCCATCTCCTACATTTTTGGGCTGACCTAGAATTAGGGCTTTCCCATTGGGAACAAGTACAGGGCTCATTTGAATTCAAGGACTACAGGTTGATCAATTAAAATACAGCCTATTTGAAAGCCTGTGATATTATCCCATTGCTTTTGATTCTAGCTTGAAATAGAAACTACATTTTACTTGATAATTGATGCTCCCTTGGGAATTTTTTTTTCTCCAAGGTTGGGTCTCACTCTAGCTCAGGCTAACCTGGAATTCATCTATAGTCTCAGTATGGCCTCAAACTCACAGTGATCCTCCTACCTCTGCCTCCTAAGTGCTGGGATTAAAGGCATGTGCCACCAGGCCCAGCCTCTCTCTTGGGAATTTACCTGGATGCTGAATGCATGCATCAGTGTGGCCCTTTACCATTAATGGTATTTCTATGCTGCTTTGATGGAGAGGATATATTATGGCATTCAGATACAATCATGTATTCATTCAACAAGCCACACACAGAAAATTCACTAGGAAGACAGCAATCCACCAAGTTAATGACAGGCTAAGAAAACACTCAGAGCTCATGTACTGAGTTCACACTTGTTTTCTTTTCTTTTCTTTTCTTTTCTTTTCTTTTCTTTTCTTTTCTTTTCTTTTCTTTTCTTTTCTTTTCTTTTCTTTTCTTTTCTTTTCTTTTCTTTTCTTTCTTTTCTTTTCTTTTCTTTTCTTTTCTTTTCTTTTCTTTTCTTTTCTTTTCTTTTCTTTTCTTTTCTTTTCTTTTCTTTTCTTTTCTTTTCTTTTTTTTTGAGGTAAGGTCTCACTCTAGCTCAGGCTGACCTGGAACTCACAATGTAGTCTTATGGTGGCCTTGAACTCATGGTGATCCTCCTACCTCTGCCTCCCGAGTACTGGGATTAAAGACATGCACCATCACACCCAGATCTGAGTTTACTTTTTCTTTAAGCAAGTGGCCAAACTTGTTTAGATCCTACACTAAAGCTAACTCACACACTACACAGACACAGACATAGACACACACACACACACACACACACACACACACACACACACACACACACGTATATAACTGGGGACTTAGTCATAAAGTAAGATTATAACATTAACAACATCATCACCTATCAGTTTTCTTCAAGGAAACATAAACAGCCTCAATTAAGCAATCATTTTCAGGTTCCTGAGATGCTCTTGGCCTCATATCCTTCACCTCTATGCATTTTTATTAAGGGAGAAAAATCAATCTTTTAACATTTGACTTCTGAGCAAAATAATTTATGGACCTGACTGACTAGGCAAACTACACTATCAGATAACAAGGCTCATTTTTATGACCAGTGCTTCCCTGGTCAGTGAGGATGTTTTAATATGCAGATTTCAGTGGGAAAGAGACTTTCCCCCTGGGCTTCAAATGCCTGTAGATGAGCTGGCAAGCAAACACAGGTCAGCACTGTGAAAGTAAAATCGTGAGTTGAGAAGTGCTGTAGATAGGGGAGTTGCAGACAGGCTTCGCCCCGTTGTGTAGGTGGCTTTAAGGCATACTTAAGGAGAGATTCTAGAATTTTCTAGAGGCTGTTTCTGTTAATAATGCTCACATATCTATGGGCCACCAGGCAAGACTGAGAACTTGCTTTTCAAAGATATTTTAGAACACAATATTCTATCCATGAACCCACATGGGTCACACTCCTTTATCACTAACAGTAAGCTTTAGGCAGAAACAAAACAAAATAGGGAAGCTTTCATTTTTGATTTATGATTTTGTTTTGCTTTTTAAATACCATGTTTCCAGGCTCTGGCCACACACAAAGGCTTCTAGGCTCAGGCAGTCCTCACTCAGCCAGGGTTGAATTGTCCTACATTTGGTGGGAGTGGCTGAGGAACAGAAGAAACCAAAGGTAGAATTTTAAAAATATTTTATTTATTTATTTATGACAGAGAAAGACAGAGAGAAAGAGAATGGGAGTGCCAGGAGCTCCAGCCACTGCATATGAACTCCAGGCACATTTGCCCCCTTGAGCATCTGGCTTATGTGGGTCCTGGGGAATCGATCCTGGGTCCTTAGGCTTCCCAGGCAAATGCCATAAGTGCTAAGGCATTTCTCCGGTCCCAAAGGTGCTATTTTTAACTTCTAAAAGGCCAAGACACTAATCAAGGCATGGGACTGTTTGGTATTGGAAATTAGGCCTTTGTTTTGTGTTATGAAAATCATTTGGATATACCTAATCTTATTATCATTGTTAAAAAATAGCAGGTTGTCCTGATTAAAATTGGCAGCAGAAACAATAGGAAATAATATAGCCTTCTATAGGGATAAAATAACAACAGTGTATATAGACTAAGGTTCTTTTTATAGTTTATTTAATTTTCTATTTTAGAGAGAGGGAAAGAAAGAGACGGGGGGGAGAGAATTGGTGTGCCAGGTCCTCAGCTACTGTAATAGAACTCCAGACTCTTGCACCACCTAGAGGACATGTGAGACCTTGTGCTTGCCTCACTTTTGTGCTAGACTAAGATTCTTATAAATCTTGAACAAACAGAACAGAAAAATCTCAACTCTCTACACTCATTTTTTTTTTCAAATCTTGAATTCATTGCTAGGGTTCTTGAATGGTAGCTCCATTTGGAATACAGCCCCACCATGGGAAATTTCAGAGGATGTAACCAGGAGAAATGGCTCTTACTGGGAGGACCACTGGACTTCTTGTTCTGTAGAGAGATCCTAGTCTACTGAGGGGACTGCAACCCATAGACTCCTTCTTTTGGTACCATTTTATATTACTGGCCTATTTTCTTTAGACTTTTCCCAACTTATTATTTTTTTCCAGTACCCACCACTCTGTTGAATAGCACTAATTTCCCCACCAGTGGTTTTTACCAATATCTGCCATGCTGAGGCACTCTCTATTTGGCCATGATTATAAGCAACAAAGCCCATTGCCAATTAGAAAAAAAAAACAAACAGTATAAATTGTCATATTTTTCCAATATGAGGTCATTGAGAACAGTGCTGGCAGTGTCCCATAGTATCCCCCAGACCTTTTGTTTAGAGGTTGAACGGAGGCAATGTTCTCTAACAGATGCATCATTAGGCAAGACCTACATCTGAAAGCTTTGTTGATTCAGACACTCCGTAATTAAGTTGTGGGCCAGTGAGCACATTATCTGCAATCAAACGTGTCCCTGATCAGCGATTAGATGGGTAAACATGTGATCTCATTGTCTCCACTGAAGGATGATTATATAACAGTCTCTGGTCCTCGGACATTATGGTGATTTGCCAACTTTTGATCCTAGTGAATAAGCTGAAATCACATGTTATGGTTCCGGGAATAGAATTTTTAGAACAAGAGACATTTTTTTCCCTTCTGGGGAGGCCTGATGTCTTATATCTTATTACTTGGGTATTGTGAAATCTACAGATGCCTAAAAGTGGGTGGGTTGTAGAAAGGTAGGAACTTTAAAGAATGACTGAGGACAACCTTGTGTCACATTGCTTTACCCCAACAAAGTGTTTCCTGAGCTGTTTTCTTACTGCATAAGAGACATTTAAGAAAAAAGCATGTATAGGAGGCCCTGGGGAAGACAATTAAAAGGAAGAAAAAAGAGGGAAGATTTTGAGACTTCTTTTCAGCCTAGCTGAGCAGGGAAAGCCTGGCTGCTTCATGCACAATTGAACACTCATCATCTATTTTCTTCTGAAGGGTAAAGAGGATGCACGAGAGCTTCCAAGTGTAGGTAGTGAAGCCAAGACAGGACTAGTGGATAATCTTGCTTGGGGTGACCTGAGACACCTAAATGTCACATAGTCTGGAGGCACATGTGACCTGGATCTGCCCTGGGGTGAGTCAGGCACCAGTACTTCTTTAATCCTTTATTTGGTCTCTTTACTCCAGTGAGAGTAGCACAGAGCAACCCTCTGCCAGTTCTCACTCTGGATGGACCAACATGGAGCAGAGCTCTATCTCTCTGCTTGGGCTGACCTGCCTTTCAGTCCTGGTTGTATTGGGAAAAAGAGCAAGAATCATTTAAAAATGATTGCTTTTGTTCTCACAATTTCACCTGCAACCCAAGTGATGGACCCAGGTCCATTTCAAGACCAGTGCTGCTGGAGGAAAGATCAGTGTGCTGCAGAGTACCTTTGCCACACATTCTCCTAGCAGCCCTTAGCATTTTGATGAGTATCTGTGACAGGTGTAGTAAGGGTTTCATTTGTTCAGTACACAGAAACCTGTCTGGCAGGGAAAAACAAGAGCAATACTGATTTAAAAATTAATCTACATATCTAGTGATTAAAGATAAAATAAATCAAATTATTGGACTTAATTTAAATATCTGCCATATTCTACAGTTCACTGTCTAGATTAGAAGTTATATTTTGGGCAAAAATCCAGGGTAGTAAACACATATGTTTGCTCATACCCCTCAGGTGCAGACTCTGAGCTGGGGATCAACGTCACTGTAGTTTGCTTTTGCTTGGTCACTATATGGGGCTGGAGTAGTGAGAAGAGGCAGGGAAAGCCACAATTAATTACTTAGATATATGTGTAACTTCATCCCATGCGGGGGGCTATCTCTAAGAGTGTGAAGAGAACACAGACTCAGAAAGATCCCAGCTGAGGCAGAAAAGAGCTGAAGGATATATGTGCTGACTTCAATCTGTTGATTGAGTGCTATATTTTGCATGGGGAAAAGTGCAATTTTCAGGACTAAGGTAAGCCCCAGTCAAAGGAATGAAGGTTGCAGCTGGGTCGTGTGTACTTGAAATATTTGGTATCTACAAAGCCCATTCTGTCTTCCATGTAGAAATGACTACCCCCCCCAAAAAAACATGTTCTTATTGTAGTAAGTCACAGAACACATTTTCTCCGATGTGAGTAGCTAAATATAAATTAGGAGTACTGTATATACTCTAATTCAGGAAGAGAATCAAAGTGAACCATTCCTGCTAATTTCATGCTAAGAATCTTGAGGAGTCCAACACCTGGATGAGACATATTCAAGATTTTATTTCTACAAGGGTGTCCATTTTGAAAAATGTTCTGATGATGAAAACAATTGAGAAACTATAAATTCTACAGAAAATTCTACTTCACCTAATCTCACAAATATCCTTCCCTCTCCTGCATGTTTTCGTAACTACATTTCCATTAAATGATACAGAGACCAAGGCAAGAAAGTAACTATCTATCTATACCTGTATAAATTTCAATGATATTATTAGTTAATGCTACTAGCTTTCCACATGCAGTTAGTATAAAGATCTATAACCATTATGAAGGTTTGTGTATGTATATGTACATGCATGTCTGTGTGGAAGCCAGGGATGCATTCCTCAATCACTCTTCACATAATTTTCTTGAGACAGGCTCTTTCACCTGGAGCTCACAGCTTAAGCTGGACTAGGTGACCAATAAGCCCTAAGGATCCTTCCATCTCTGTGTCTCTGATGCTGGGATTACAGGTGTGGACTGCTTCACCTGGGTTTTCATGGATGCTGCGGATCTGAACTCAGGTCTTCATGCTTGTGCAGCAAGCACTTTACCAATGGAGGCCCCTCATCATCCTCATTTATTTTATCTTTAAAATAATTGTGCCATGATGGAGGAAAGGAAGGGTTGGAGGAGGATTAATCAAAATTTAAGATGTTATGAATAAGCCATATGAGTCGGGCATGGTGGTACATGCCTTTAATCCCAGTACTTGGGAGGCAGAGGTTGGAGGATTGCCATGAGTTCGAGGCCACCCTGAGACTCCATAGTGAACTCCAGGTCAGCCTGGGCTAGAGTGAGACCCTACCTCGAAAAACCAAAAAAAAAAAAAAAAAAAAAAAAAAGAATAAGCCATATGGAAACCTACTTTTTTTCTGGCAAATAATATATATATTTAAAACAGAGAGAGATTAAGCAGAAGTATTCTGTGGATGTGGATAATGATGCACCCAGAAGCCATAGATTGTTATTGGAAAAAATTGAGTGCCAGGTGTGGGATATCTTCCACTGAATTGTTGGCCAGGGAAGTCCTCAATGCCCCCTAAATATTACAGGTCATTGCCATTGCTCGTAGTTGCCCACCAGAATTAGATGGTAAGACCCTATTACTGAAGTTTCCACATGCTTGGGCTGCAGGTCATTGAGAAATCAAGCTGGAGTTGAGCTGGAAGCCTCCTTCCTGTTGACAAGCTGTTAGGATGCTGGAAAGAACTATGCAGCACACAGCCTTTTGAAAGAGAAAAATCATAAATGGTATTAAACAAAAGTGGACTTTGCATGCCTTAAGGCTGGCTACAGGTTAAATGTGCCAACTGGTGCAATAGTGGCATGTCTATTGTGGGGAAAACCAACTGCTCTCTGACTGGACTGGAGGCCTGTTCCATGGGAGAGAATACAGTCTCGGTTCTGAAAACATAGTCAAAAGCCTACGTCTGGCAGGTCATAAGCCCTAGGGGATTAAGAAATACTGTTGTTTGGCTACAAAACTACCCTCCTAACACTTATGTTTATGCCCATATATTAATGTTACTCTCACTTTTGGTTGAAGAAACTTCTCTTGTCAGATGGTGATGACCACTGGGGTAATGTAAAACATACCTTATTGCTGAGAAGTGACAGTGGCATGTTCAGCATTATGTGAAACATCCCTATCACATTCTCCAAGGCTCAGGGACCATTGCAGAAGAGGTGCAAGAAAGAATTATCAGAGCCACATGAAGGGAAGGGCTGCTTACAATGCTGTTATCCAGATGCAAAGCGGCCTTGATATTCATGACCTCACAGTGGGTGACATTACCTACACAAGACCTGCATAGTATGAGGAATAAATGATGGCATCAAAATAGAAGAGAGACTGGTTGGAAAGAAGAAGGGATTCAGTGAAGGGGGCTTGGGAAGGGAAAAAAGAGAGGGTGGTGAGAGGGGATTATGATCATGGTATGTTGTCTATATTTATGGAAATTGCCAATAGTAAAAGTAGATGTGTCACTAGAAACAGTTATTCAGACATAGATGTCTTTTTTCCTGTAAAAATATCATGTTTTCATCTATTAGGATGATTTGAAAGCTGTAATAAAACATCCTCCTGATTAAATCCCATGGCCCCAAATCTCTATGCCTGTCTTTCATGTTTATTTGTGTAAGTTTACTGCAAGACTATGCATGACTTGGGCCTTATGTATCAGTTCAATATAAAAGAATCCTTGAATAAATTGCTGGAAAGAGGAAGAGAGGACTTGAACATAATGTGTAATTGATTCCAATGTTTTGGTAACCTGCTAGGATCTGCAGTGAAAACAGCAAATGAGGTAATAGCATTAAGAAGGAATTTAGAAATGAAATGATCAGCAATGAAAATGTGGTTGAGTGTATGTATGATTTCCTGGGAAACTCTTAGGTCATAGGGTAGAATGCATGGCTTTTTAGTTGAGTGCTTTCCACATGCAGTTGTATGGAGGAGACGGGTATGTGGAAAAGCTGGAAGGTAGTTTCACCCCTGTAAAGTGTTTAAAAAGTACCTTGAAAGTGACAGAGATCCTGTCCTCTCAGCATATACTGTCCTTTTTTTTAAAAAAATTATTTATTTATTTATTTGAGAGCGACAGACACAGAAAGAAAGACAGATAGAGGGAGAGAGAGAGAATGGGCGCGCCAGAGCTTCCAGCCTCTGCAAACGAACTCCAGACGCGTGCGCCCCCTTGTGCATCTGGCTAACGTGGGTCCTGGGGAACCGAGCCTCTAACCGGGGTCCTTAGGCGTCACAGGCAAGCGCTTAACCGCTAAGCCATCTCTCCAGCCCTACTGTCCTTTTAACTGAGTGCCTGACCACTACTTTTGTAACTTGAGACAGGTCTGTGACTAAATTTGGGTGAGATTCATTAGGTAAAATCAGCATTTACAATTCCTGGCAAGTCTTTATGAAGGGAGAGATTGGACACTTTTCTCTTTCTTTCTAGCTGCAAAGTAGATGTAATGGCTGGATGTGGTGCAGTCATTTTGTTTCCCCAGGTAGAAGCTGTATGTTAATACAAGCCTATGTTCACAGGGCCACAATAATAGATCTGCATTGCCAATGTTTTGAAGAGAGTTAAACAAAATAATTTTCTTCTACTTTGGGGGATTGTGACAGGTAAACCTTATTTCAACTACTCTAGAAGTTATTCTTCACTGTAAGTGAATGAAGGGAGGCTCTTTGCTAAAGGAGAGAACCAAGTAAATGCTGTTCAGTAGTTTTTGGGGTTTCCTTCCAAGTCCTTACCAACAAAATTCAGGATTCTTGTGCACTGGGAAAGGGGTAGTATGCATACCTTTGGTTGATTGTTGAACACTGGCTCCAAAATATTACTAATTCTCAAGGACCCAGAAAGTTACCTTGGTCTATTAATGAGACTGGGCAGAAGATAAATGCAGATTGGCAGGGTTTGTGAGATTCAGAATCCATCCTCAGGATGTTTCTTCAGTTTCAGAAATTGGCTGTGGAAGATGACAGTTTCCAAAAGAGGCTTCAGTGCTGTCTTCCAGCCTGATGTGTTCTAAATGTCACCTTGTGACACCTAATTGAGAGGGAGAATTTATTTATCAATTTGAATTTGGGATGGTCCTATAATTTCTTTCATCATCAGAACAGGACAGAAGTGATACCATATTGTGTCTAGGTTTAGCTTTTAAGTCTTTCCTGAATCCTGGAAGGCAGCTTTCCTAAGAGTAGCTACCTCCAGAGCGCCATGCTATAGGAAGCCCAAGTCACATGAACTAGCATATGAGATGTCACATTGACAGTGAGGCAAGATTAATTATTTAAATTGGTTTGCCAATGAGGCCAGGATTTCTGACATAGACATTATATGACATTATATCGTGACATTTACATAACTTAAATAATTTAAAGCTTCATTTCCAAATTATTGATGAAAGTGCAATTTACAGGGCTGGAGAGATGGCTCACTGTGTATGTTAATACAAGCCTATGCTTGTCTTAAGGCACTTGTCTGCAAAGCCTAATGACCTGGGTTTGACTCTCCAGTACCCATGTGAAGACAGAGCGGTGAGGCCAGAGAAGTATAATATGTGATATTTATAAATTTATTTGTACTCTAAGCTTTAAATCCTATGGGTTGAGATATGACAATTCAAGTTCAACAAGATATGATATTTATTAAAGTTAACTAGCAGCTTGTTTATGTATTTTGGAAATGGATTGAATCATGATCTACTTTGTTGATTGTCTATACCTAATAATGTGATAGAGATAATTTTAATGATGCAGAGTGAACTTAAAACTGGGTTTTCCAATGTAATGTTGCCATTCCATACACTGGATAGCACAAAAATTTGAGGAAATATTCTTTCACTATTTGAAAATTTGTCTGATTCAGTTAAGTATGAGCTCATGTTACTGAAGAACTATGTTCTACCATATATCTTCATTTAATTTTTTCATCTTGCTCATTAATGCTAACAAGATTTTCAACTAATATCCATAACAGAACTATGCTCATAATGTAGAGATGAGCAACTTCTTGGCCATATTGGTTAGTGGGGGAAATTTAGTAACACTTTGGCTTTGTCATATTACAGTTGAATTGCAACCCAGTCACTAGGGAAAGAACAAATATTCAACAAAACAATCTTTGAAAATCTACTGGCTGCATAGAATTTGTGATAAAGAGCCCTGTATATTTTATTAATATTTCTAAATTTTGCATTAAATATCCTTTATGTCAGTAAAACTTATAATATCCTCCTTCAAGAGAGCTGGTTGTTAAGTGTTTACCAGTGTAACTCTAAAGCCAGCCAACATGGTGCCTGAAGGTAAGGGGAGCACAGAATGGGCAAAGAAAGATAAAGATTTAATTATTGGGAACCAAACTACAAACTCTACATGGACATTATTCCTTCCAGTACCATGTACAAAATCACATAGCTTAAGTGAATAATCTTTCCTCTCCCTTTATCAGACTGGAGGCTGAGAAGGGATTATGTCACAAACTGTATCCTTTAGATACTTTGGATAAGGATCTAGAAGTAACTGATGTTATGCTAGGGTATTTTCTTTGGGACTGAGATGAGTTCCAACATTTGAAGTATTCATGTGTGTCCACATGCAGACATTCAGAAACATGCTGTTGACCAGCTCAATGGGCACACAGTCTGCAATTCTTGAAACTTTTTTAAAACAAATTTTCTTAAAAAAATATTATTATTATTTATTTATTTGAGAGAGAGAGACAGAGAAATAGAGAATGGGCACACACCATGGTCTCTAGCCACTGAACTCCAGACAAGTGTGCCACCTTGTGTATCTGACTAACATGGGTTGTGGGGACTCGAACCTGGGTTCTTTGGCTATGCAGGCAAACGCCTTAACTTCTAAGTCATTTCTCTAGTCCTCTTGAAGCTTATATATGTCTGTGGGATGGTCCACAGTATGGGTCTTGGAGGGAAGGATGAGTTCTGTTTCTAAATATGGAAACTAAATTGTGTCCTCTGCACACACTTTGGTAATGGATTCTTTTTTTTTTTTCTTACTTTCTTAGAGAAGCATCTCTATGAGATGCTTATGAGAGAGAGAGAAAATGAATGGGTTCACCAAGGCCTTTTACCACCACTGAAAATGAACTCCAGGCATGTGGGCCACCTTGTGCATCTGGCTTATGTAGGTCCTGGTGAATATAAGCCTTGAACCGGGGTCCTTAGGCTTTACAGGCAAGCACTTAACTGCTAAGCTATCTCTCCAGTCCTCTTCTTCTTTTTTTTTTTAAAGAGGGCCTGGCAGTGGGGTGTAGTGGTGCAACACTTTTCATCCTGGCACATGAGAGTCAAAGGGAGTAGGATCCCTGTGAGTTTGAGGATAGCCTGGGACTACATAGTGAATTCCAGGTCAGACGAGTCTAGAGTGAGATCCTACCTCAAAAACAAAACAAAGAAAAAAAATGTACAAAAAAATGAAGCCGGGCTGGGAAGATGGCACTTGCTTTCAAAGCCTATTGGCCCAGGTTTGATTTCCAGCACCTATATGAAACTGGATGCAAAAGTGGTGCAAACATCTATCATTTGTTTGTGGCAACACACACACACACACACACACACACACACACACACACATAAATAAATAAATAAAAATATTTTTGCTATGTGATTCTAGAATGAAGGTGTTAACAAATGGTTCTCCTAACCAGAGCTCAAAGTTTGATATGGAAAGAATGAGAAGATCATTAAAACTTGGAATGTGCCTGCTTGCTCAGCATAACATCTATGGACAAGAGGCATGATAAATGATTCAAAAGTCTCCATTGTTTTTGTGGAGTTTTTACAGAAGAAAGTCATCTAGATGATAGTTAAATCTCTTCCACATTCATGCATTTCAATTATTTCCCTGCAACATTCATTGTTTTGTGATATATATATATGTCTGGCCAGACGCAATCATTTCTGATACTCACCAACATTTTCCTCTCTTTTATTCAAGGACTTTGTAAAATGGAATATTGTTTAAGTTGTTGCTATAACAACGGCACTTTGGAAAGTCAACTGTTTTGCTAAATGCTCTAGAAGTAAATTAACTACCCAAACCAGCTATGCTTTCCATTTTTTAACTTATGAATTATGTCCCACAATCAAAACCATGTCACTAAAATTGTTTTTCAGTGGCTAATAGCTCAAAACTGCCTTGACAGTTACATTAGTTCATTTTTAAACTTTCCATTGACAAGTTACATAAATATAAACAATATATCATGATCATAATCCCCTTACACCACTCTCTTTTTACCCTCTCCCATATCTCCTTTCCACTTAATCCTTTCTTCTTTCTAATTAGCCTCTTTTCTACTTTTATGTCATCATTTTCTTCCTCTCATTATGCAGGTTTCATGTAGACAGCATCAGCCATGGTGAGGTCATGACTATCAAGGACATGCTGTGTCTCAAAGATGGTATTGAAAAACATCCCTCTCCTTCCTTTGGCTCTTACATTCTTTCTTCCATCTCTTCTGCAGTGGTCTCTGTGCCTTGGAGGGTATGATAGAGATATCTCATCTGTAATGAACACTGTAGCTTGATTTCTCAGTGACAATGAAATCCTAGCATGTGGAATCTTCAGCAATAGGGTCATACCATCTAGTTCTTGTGGGTAACCAAGAGCCTTGGCAATAGATTTAGTTTACATTTCAGTTTTCTATTGCTGACTGGGAAATTATCACAAACTTAGCAATTTAGAGGAATACAAGTTTAACAATCATAATTCTGGAAGTTACTGGGTGTACTCCTCTAATTCTTCTGTTATATGTCCCACAAAGCTGAAATTCAGGTATTGACTCGCCTGGGCCCTTTCTTGTAGTTGGAAGAATCTGCTTCTAAGCTCATACAGGCTGTTGGGGGAACCAAATTCCTTATATGGCTACAATCTTCATTTCCATTTGTTTGTGCTTCTGTCTTCCAGGAACCTCTCTCAGCTACTTGAATTTGTCCTTATCTCTCATCACATTGTCACCACTATCTTCATTCTATTGATGCAACGGGGATCCTTCTCATGCTTCCAACATCTTTACTTCTCCTAGAAGAGGTTGTTTGCTTTTAATGAATCATGTATGAAATTTTAATAAGATTGGACTGATTTGGTAATCCAAGACAATCTCTTTATCTTAAGGTTTATAGCCTTAACGACTCCTAGAAAAGGGGCCTTCCCCCCATTTTTTATGCAACACATTCACAGGTTTCAAGGATTAGGGATTACACAGATATTGGGGAACATTCTGCCTCCCATGGTGATTTTCTGTTAGCTGAAGACAAGGTGTCCCACCATCTAATAAATTCTGGCTATTAGGATTCTTCAGGTACCCACAGGACATCATTCATTTTAATGCTCAGGAAATGATAGGACATTATGAATTGAATGTTTGTATCACTCTCTACAAAGTTCATGTGTTGAATCCCTAACCCACAATGTGATGCTATTAGGAGGCATGGCTTTGGGAGGTAGTTAAGTTTAGATAAAGCCATGAAGGGGCAGCCTCCATCATGGAAATAGTAGCCTTATAAGACAGTGAAGAAGCCCCAGAGTTTAATTTCTTTTCTAGTTAAGGATATGTGGACCCTTTCCAGCAGTCAAATCATCCAGCACCTTGACCTCAGTGTTTCCAGTTATGAGAATGATGAGAAATAATTATCTGTCATTTAAGATACCTTGTCTATAGTATGTTGTCATAGCAACCCAAGCCTGTTAAGACACATGGATAGCATTTTTGTTCCATTTTGAAACAATTAGAAAACATGAACTTTACTTGATTTGTTAAAATATTGAGTATCTTCAGTGAAGTTAATGAAAGAAAAGGGAAATACCTTTGCTTTCTAAGTTTTAGCCTTTGCCTATCAGGTGAGTCAGGGGCACAGTAACAGCAGTGAAGATTGTGGCAGCTGATGACACCTACATCCTCAGGTGGAGACACTTGTCTTTTATGCCTCTTTCTGTGTAATATGGGAAACACTTGCACTTTGTAGCCTCTTCCCATTAGCTCCAAAGGGCTCAAGCTTTCATACACACTGAAAGGCATCCTCTACTGTCAGTTGGCCAAAAGAGTAGTAGGAAATGTCCTAAGGCAGTACTTTGTTGGAACCACATAGACACTTTCAAAAAGTACTCTTGCCCTGCCCTCCTCCCACACTAGCTTACTTGGTCTCACTTGGGGCCTGGATATTATTACTTCTAAAAAGCTCCTCAGCTGCTTTTTCTGGGAAGCCAGGCTAGAGAAGTACTGTTCAAAGAAGGGATGGGTTGAAGGTTGTTCCCAAGTGGTTCCATTTAGGAAATGAGTAGATGCCAGATGTCTGGAACTATGATATTACCAGTGTTACAAGAACACAGGGATGGAATAATCAGAGCCTGTCATTGAGGCATGGGCCCAGACTCTGAACACTTCTGTTACTTTGTATGGAGCTCCTCTTTGCTTCCCTGAACCCAGACACTAGCCTGGGATAGAACTATGGTGATGTCCATCCTTACAGGCCTAGATGATGGAGGGAAGAAGACAGGCAATATACTTGTCAAACATACAGATGGAATCCCTGAACCCCCAGTGAGGAACTGAGACAGGCTGATATGTATTGGAAAACTCAGAAAATGGTGCCTTTGACTCTATCTGCTATGGGGACTCTAGTTAGATTTTTTAAACAGAACTCAATAAGATTACACTAGAAACACTAGTTTTTAAAAATCAATTCTCGTTTAATTTTAAACTTACATATTCAATATATAAACACTGTGCCACACATGGACATTTTCACTGTACATTGAACATATGCTCCACATAACCCTCCCTTTACTTCCCTACCAATCATGAGTCCACTTCATCCCCTAGCTAATTTGGACAGACTTTCATTGTTAAACAGTAAGTGTGTCTCAAAAAGTAGAACAAAAATAGCTACTTTTTTTGTACACCAACTGCCAAAATAATTCACTTTAGAGATTTAAAACAGCATAACACTTTATCTTATGGTTTATGGGTCAGAAGTTTGGCACAGGCCTCACCAAGCTGAAATCAAGATGTTGGGAAGGCTGGATCGCATTCTGAAAACTATGGCAAAATCTTTTGCCAAGCTCATTGAGGGTGTGGGCAGAGTTCAGTTCCCAGTGGAGGTAGGGTCCAACAGAAAATTCCTATCTGGTTGTCAATTGGGAGCATTTCTTGGCTTATGCATGCCCCTCTTCCATCATCAAAGCAGCAATGGTGCAGTCTCTTTACACTTTGACTCTCTCCTGTCTCTTCTTCCATCTGCAGAAATGATTTCCTCTTCTGCCTCCTTGTTCACTATTAAGGACTTATCTAGTTACACTAGGACCAGCTGGGTTATCTGAGATTATTTCCAAATTTTTAGCTCTATAACCTTCTTTGGATCTTCAAAGTTTATTTTTCTAGGTAAGCTAATATATTCACAGGTTCTAGGGATTAGGGTATGCATATTTTAGAACCACTGTTCTGTCTACCAAAGACTTTCAGGTTTGTTTTCTACCCCATGGCTATGTATTTTCTTTCTGGTAGGCCAGTTGCTCCTGTTTCTTCTCTGACGTTTGCCCCAGGTGATCTCTTCCATTCTCCTGGTTTTAAATAGCACCTAGGCTGCAACATCTATGTACTTTAGATTCTTTTATCCAATGGCCAACTTGGCAGTGCCTTTTAAATTTTTCCCAGGTATTTTAGATTAGATTACTGAGTCATTTATTTCCTTTTCCTACCTCCAGTTTTCTCTGCAGCTCCCTTCCCATTTCCCTAATGGGATCTCTAGTCACTGGTTTATGCCAACACCTGAGATTTGCTTATCCATCAGTTAACCACTACCAAATCCCACTGTATACAGCATCCTTTCTCTTTTAAAAATATAACTTATTTGGGGCTGGAGAGATAGCTTAGTAGTTAAGGCACTTGCCTGAAAAGCCTAAGGACCCAGGTTCAAGTCTCCAGTACCCACAGAAGCCAGATGCATATGGTGGAACATGTGTCTAGAGTTCATTTGCAGTGGCTGGAGGCTCTGGCATGCCCATTCTCTCTCTGTATCTCTGTATCTGAATCTATGTCTTAAATAAATAAATAAATAAAATATTTAAGAATATAACTTATTTATTTGTGAGGGGAGAAAGGGAGAGACAGAGAAAGAAAGAGATAGAAAGCGAATGGGTATGCCAAGGCCTCTTTCCATTGGAAATTAATTCTGGATTCATGCATCACTTTGTGTTTATAGCTTTATGTGGGTAATAGGTAATCAAACACAGGCCAGCAAGGTTTGCAAGCAAGCATGTTTCATCACTGAGCCATCTCTCAATGCCTTCAACATTCTTTCTGTCACTTCATTTTACTTCATAGCCATAGTAGCTAGGCTGGGCCAGTCCACCCTGAACTCTTCATTAAATCTGCTTCTCATAGAAGTGAAATAGGTCTTTTACAAACTTAGTTGGAAGTAGCAAAGCCAAATGTTAAGGGGTTATTTCTGGATGATGGAAATAGTAGTGGTTATTTTCTTCTTTGTACTTTTGCAATATTTCCATAGACAATTCCATGCAAAATATTCCATATAGAGCAGAAGCAAAACCAAAATATTACCTTCTAAGAAGAGTTTCCCACATTTCTACCCCCACATTGTTATTTCTAATAGCATCCTATTATTTTTCTTTCTGTCTTTATTACAAATTGTAGTAGACTATATTTTATTTCCTTATTTCTTTATTCTCTCTTGCTTACTAGTTTTGAGGTCATGAAAGCAGCAGCATAATTTATGGTATTAATCACTGTGTATCTAGAATCCACACTTATGCTTTCTACATAATAAAGATTGAGGTTATACAAGTTTCCTTCAACATCTGACCTGACATTATTCAACTACTCACTATGATAACTAGCAAAAATTTTTATTCCAGATTTATTATCTGAAACAAAGCCTGATATTGCAAATTAGCAAGTGAATTCTAGAAAATCTGTTAAAGCTGCAAGTGTGTCCAAGTCAGAGAATATAGATTCTGTCTCAGTGGTTGCGTGATAGGGATATATGTCTAAATGTGCATCTTCAACAACCAGATAAGCACTTCCACTCATGAAGTGAAACTGCTCAGGAATCAGAGTTAGCTTCATATCAACATCATTTAGAGGAAAGCAAAAATAAGGACTCATACATAATCCATGCTGAATCTTCGGAAGAAATTGTACTTCATGCCCACAAACTCATCATTGTAGCCAGTTAGTATGATCATGACAGTGAAGGAAGAACCATGTGCCAGAAATGCAATAACAAGCTTTATCTTGTGCTAGAAGGAGCAGTACAACCTTAATAAAAGAGAATATGAACATCTGCCTATTTGAGCACTTACACTCTCCTCACACGGTTTCATTTATAGATTCAGACATAGAAGCTCAGAGCTAAATCACATCCAGTCACACTTCACACATGCCAACCAAAGAAACTACCTGCCTATTTCTGGCATTTGGACTTGGAGGATAGGAGACTAAATACCATTTCACTCATTATTTTACTTCAACCATGATTGAAGCGTCCATATCTTTCTACTGGTCACCAGACTCTGATTTGGAAACATTTATTATTCAATAACTATTATTAACTGATATGTTATTTTATTTCATTTTTCTAAGTATAATCTACATTTATTATTTATGGTAGGTTAATTATATTACTTATACAATGGGTATAGTTCTGCAATATGTATTGAATATGTGAGATAGTTAGAACTCATGTAATACATAGCAATTTTGCTGCAAGGTCCTGAACTGGCAGTATTAGAATCAATAGGGACTGTGTTAGAAATGCTAATTCTTTCTTGGTCCCCATTCCAGAATTAGAGATGCTGGATTACAGTATTTCATGCTTCAAGAAATTCCCCAGGTGATTCTGATGTAGGTCAAAGCTTGAAAGCTCATGTTTTGTCACATAATAGATTACCACACAGAGATATTTGGGCAGTTGGTATTTTAAATATTTCAAATTATATAGAAATCTTGACAAATGGCCTCAAAGTATTTTAGATATTTGAGAAAATTGGTTGTATTTTTTGGAGGGGCTAATGATACATTTTTTTTTCTATTTATAATACATTTTTCTATAAAAATTGCTATCGGCATGTGTTCAGGAACAGACTAGATTCAGATGGCAAGGGAGGCTTTCATAAAATGACTTGTGATAAATCAAAAGACATCACTTAATAATTCCTTCACAGCCCGAAGATATTCAACCAAGAAAAGCTTCCTCTTTCTTGCCTGGTTTGTAGTTACCTCATGTCAGGATGTGTTCCTAGGCAAAAGGGGAAAAGTCCAAGGAAGTAATTACTTAGAAGAGTTATGCAAAAATTTATTTTATATTTGTTAAAGAGAAAGGGGTCCAAATAAACAACAGAGGAAGATTGGATTCCCACTAAACTTAAGGTGTAGAGACAATGAGTTTGAAACCAGACATGATATGAGCTTGATTCTTCAACTAACCCACCTGCCCTAGGCCACCACCAATCATAATCCATCAAGGAGAGGTCTGAAGAAAAACTCTTCCTAGTAGAGCACCAGTTTGAATCTTTGCAAGTGCAGACACTACTAACAAAACCAGTTTACGACAACTTGATCAATGCCTTTTTCATGATAGTCATGAAGTAGTGTATGCAATTTCAAAATGAGTCAAGCAACATAGAATACTTTTAGAAGAGAATTTATTGTGGCAAACACACACTTAAGAAAATGTTCACCATCTCTAATTATCGGGAAAATGCAAATTAAAACAACTATGAGATTCCATATTACCCCAGTAAGGATAGAAAACATTAAAAAATCAAATGAAAATAAATGCTGGCGACGGTGTGGAGAAATAGGAGCCCTCATACACTGGTGGAGGGAATGTAAGATGGTACAATCACTTTGGAAAGCAATATGGAGACTCCTAAAAAGGTTGACTATAGAGTTACCAAGAGACACAGTTATTCCCTTACTGGGCATTTATCCTAAAAATGCCACACCTCAGTTCACAGAGATTTGCTCAACCATGTTTTAGCTGCTCAATTTGTAATAACTAAGAGCTGAATCAACCCAGATGTCCATCATTAGATGCATGGATAACCAAGATGTGGTATATCTACATGATGGAATGCTACACAGCTGTAAGGAAAACTGACACAATGAAATTTGAAGAAAAATAGTTGAAACTAGAATATATCACTCATCTATGGCTCCTAACCTGAATCTTCCCGAGATGCTGACATACCTAATAAGCATCTCAAGGACCAGACAAATAGGGTGGATGGGGTGAGAGGGGAGGGATACGGTGTGGGTGGGGGACACAAAACTGGACCCAAATGGCAGTGGTACCATAAAACTCTACATCCTAAAAGACAGACTAAATGGCTGAAACTTCACCAGGCCCTGAGAGTGAATACCTGAATCACAAGGCCCTGGAGAGAGGATGATGAAGCCTGACCTTAATATTCTCCTGTTTTTCTCTTCCTTTCTCTCCCTCTTCTATCTCTTTTATATTACTTATTGTTTTCTTCCTTCTTTTCTTGGGCACCAACCTGTAACTCCCAGTACCAGCATGTGGCTAACATACACAATGACCTGTTGATCAGAGAGACCTATGAGGTTTCCCACATGAAGACAGATTTCTGTCAGAGTACTTGATGACCCACCAAAGGTTAGTGGTAAGACCCTACTACTGAAGACACCATATGCTGTTGGTATGTAACATGGAGTGACATGGCTGGAATCTGGAAGAGAGACAGTCCCCAGACAGTTAGCTCATCTAGTCCCAGAAGGTGCTACATGAGTGACTACATGAGTGACCAACATCTGTCCAAGCAACTCGTGGTTGCAAACAGCAGCAAACAACCTGACGTGATGCTCACACAAGTGCAATAGCGACACACACCCATGGTGGGAAATCAACTGCTCTTGATTTGGCTAAATGATCTGCTCAGTGGAATAGAACCCATAGCTGGAACTGGAAATCAAGTCAGAATCATATCCAAAAATGAGCCTGCTCTCCAGTATCAAGCTCCCACCAATCGTGTGCTACAACAGGGCCTACACCTATTAAATTCTCTCTAACAAAACAAAGGTTACCCATTTATCTGGCACTAACTTCACTTTCCATCGTAGAACTTGCTTCTCTTTTTCAGTTGGACACAGATTCTAAGGAGAGAACCAGCCCATCACACCTCAAAAGGGCCCCAGTTGAAACTAAGAGTAATTGGGGAAATGAGCAAGAGTGCCGCTCCCTTAGTGAACCTGATAGCAGCACAATGGTGAAGGAGATAGACACAGAGAATACTAAACTCCTACCATATCAGATATCCAGAGACACAGAGGCTCCCAAGACCTCATCACTGAAGCAGACCTAAAATGAACCCAACATGGCTCAGGGAAATTTGCGGAAGAGGGGGCGGAAAGAATGTTAGAGCTGCACATTGGGTCATTGTGCACAGAGACATTGCCTCTTACCCATAACTCCACAATGTATGGCCCATATTACTCAATGAGGAGGGTCCCTGCAGAGGGGGCATGACAGGGAAGGGGCTAAGGATAGTAACCACAAGACTGTATACACTGTGTACATAACTAATAAAAAATAGACAAAAAAACACAATGAGGAATCTATGTATCTCTGTGGAGAGACTTCTAAATCTATCATTATGCAAAAATGTAGATAATAGGGTATGATTTGGAACCATATATCAGAGGGTAAATAAACATTTTATATGAACAACAACAACAACAGACTCTAGATGCATAACCCTGAGCAGAGACATACATGAAGAGAAGTGAAACCTTGTTTTAAGCCACTAATATTTGCATATGTTTGTTACTGCAGTGTGACCTACCTTCTTCTAGTTGATACAGAAATTATGTGAGTTGCAAAAAAAAAATAGGCTGTCAGTGGAAGATGGGAAGAGCATGGATAGTAAAAGAATGAGTAAAATGTCGCAATCACTATGTGTGAAGACCATGAGTTGAAAAAGACAATGGTATATACTGTGACCTGAGAGAAGTACAAAAAGCCACACCATGATGGGCCTGGGTCAGGAAGAGTTGCTGAAGGACCTTGCCATGTGTATTTATGAGTTTAGGGTAATTTACATTATATTTTCTATGGTAGCTAGGCTTAAATTTGTTCTTCTCTGGGAACTTACTCTGGGGCAATGTGGGACAAGCAGGTAGTCAATGTGGTAGATGGTTTTATTCTTAAGTTGGATTCTATTGTCTGTGTTTCACATGCAAGCATCATTGTTTTTAGGGTTCAATGAAGGGAATGATAGACATTGACAAATGGATATTATTTTTTTGTGTGCAAAAAGGCAAAGTGGGTCTCGAAAGATGGCTCAGCTGTTAAGACACTCGCAAAACATATGGGCCCACGCTCAATTACCCAGCACCCAAGTAAATCCAGATGCGTAAGTGGCACATGCTTCTGAAGTTTGTTTGCAGTGGCTGGAGGCCCTGACATGCCCATTTTTTCTCTCTGTCTCTCTATCTGCCTCTTTCCCTCTCCTATAAATAAATAAATATTTAAAAAGTAAAGTGGCTGTCTTACTAATAAAGATTTCATGTACATTTATTAAATGAATGAGCATGTGAATAAGTAGAAATCTGCTATATTACAACTCCTAAGCTGAATCTTTTGGTTTTACAAAGACAAATGAGGAAAATCTTCATTATTTTGATTTTGATTAATGTCTCAACACTGTGCTTATTAATGTATGCCCACATGCTATATACATTAGTTTAAATAACTCATAAGAAATTGTTAAAATATATTATATTAATGTCACCTTCATTCTGCATTATTCTTCTGAATTGCTTCCAATCATTCAGAGCTGATATTCAGTTTTACCAGATTTCATGCATTGTTGGATCTTCAGAGCCTGGTTTGTGAAATTACCTTATCATGTAAACAAATAATAATGAACAATTCCTCTCCTTTGAACCTAGAAGTATGACTCAAATTCACAAAAGCTAAAATTAGACAATTGGCCTTTTATGTATCATGAGTACCAGATGTAGGAAGAGAAGAAACATTAGGCTTATGGCTGCAAAATTTCATATACATTTAAAAATAAAAATTGCAAAGGAGAAAATGCCAAAAGTGTGACTATTACACAAAGTTCCACTATACAAGTTATTTATGGTGTTTCTTTTTAAACTTCTGGCCCTGGGATCAATTCTAAATCAATTGAAACAAAACATTATCCAGAGCACAGACATACACTTCCATGTTGAACCAGCTGATATCCTTCCAACTCTTTAGTCATCTTCTTGAAGGTTACATTACAGGATGTGCAAAGAGAGAAGGAGACTTATTCTTCTTCATATGCCTTATCCCTAGGATAGGATTGAAAGGGATAATTATGATCCCCAAAGTTCAAACAAAGTTATCCATACCAATTAGTTTCTTCCTTCCTTTTCTTTTAAATAGCTTTTCCTCCAAAAGTTTTTTTTTTTTTTTCTTTTTTATGCCAGGTAGGGTCTCACTCTTTCCCAGGCTGACCTGGAATCCACTATGTAGTCTCAGGGTGGCCTCTAACTCATGGCAATCCTCCTACCTCTGCCTTCCAATTGCTCAGATTAAAGGCATGTGCCACCATGCCTAGCCAAAAGTAATTTTTAATGAGCAGATGAAGCTATTTTCAAGTCATTGTTACACACTGATATACCACATTGTTTTCAAGAGGATTAGGGTGATTTATCTTCTCACCAATAAAGTTTAAGAGTGGCTTCCAATGTCATTAGCTAATGTAAATTTATTAGAGTAGAATAGCTCAACAATAGTATATGTAAAAGTATTCACTAGTGTGATAGCTGTCATGCTTTGATTTATTTCTAATTTCTTTAATTAAATTGAAGTTTGGGGCTGGGGAGATGGCTTAATGGCTAAAGGAGCTTGCTTGCAAAGCCTGAAAGGCTAGGTTTGATTCCTCAGTACCCACATAAGGCCAAATGCATAGAGTGGTGCATGTGTTTGGAGTTTGTTTTCAGTGGGAGGAGGCCCTGGAACATTCTTTTTTCTGGAGTTTTTCGAGGTAGGGTCTCACTCTGGTCCAGGCTGACCTGGAATTAACTCTGTCATCTCAGGGTGGCCTTGAACTCATGGCAATCCTCCTACCTCTGCCTCCCAAGTGCTGGGATTAAAGGCGTGCGCCACCACGCCCGGCATATTCTTTATCTTTCTCTCTTTCTCTATCTCTCTCTCTCTGTGCTTGAAAATAAAAAAAAAATATTTTTAAAGTGCAATTTAACATTTTAAATAGCATTTAAAAAATGTATTTCTAGGGCTGGAGAGATGGCTTAGCGGTTAAGCGCTTGCCTGTGAAGCCTAAGGACCCCGGTTCGAGGCTCAGTTCCCCAGGTCCCACGTTAGCCAGATGCACAAGGGGGCGCACGCATCTGGAGTTCGTTTGCAGTGGCTGGAAGCCCTGGCTCGCCCATTCTCTCTCTCTCCCTCTATCTGTCTTTCTCTCTGTGTCTGTTGCTCTCAAATAAATTAAAAAAAAAATAAAAAAATTAATAAAAAATGTATTTCTATTAGTTATGGAAATACTTAGTATGTAAATGACACATGCTAGTGCCATCCTTTCCCACATCCCTGCCCTTTTGCAAAGGGGCTCTCCTGGTTGGGGATGCAGGTCATCCCCATGGGGATTGTGGGGGTCGTGCATTGTGGGAGCACCAGTCAGTTGTGGGGGAGAAGCAATGTCTCTGCGCATAATGTCCCAATTTGTGGCTCTAACAATCTTTCTATCCCCTCTTCTGCAAAATTCCCTGAACCATATTGGGTGTGTTTTAAGTCTACTTCAGTGATGGGCTCTTAGGAGCCTCTGGGTCTCTGGTTTGGTAGGTGTTGAGTGTCCTCTGTGTCTATCTCCTTCACTCTTGTGCTGATATCAGGCTCACTGAGAAAGCAGCACTCTTGCTCATTTCTCCCACCCCTCTGTGATTTCAGCTGGGGCTGGGCTGAAGTACAATGGGTTATTTATTTCCTTGGTCCACTACCATCTGAAAAAGAGAAGCATATTCTCCAATGGAGAGTGAAGTTAGCACAGGTTAAATGGGATAAGCATTGTTACTTTAAAGAGGATTTAAGGGATGTAGTCCCTCTTATAGCCCAATACTAGTGGGAGCTTGATATTGGAGAGCAACATTATTATCTGGATATGATGCTGACTTGTTTCCTAGTTCCAGATATGGGTTCCTTTCTACTGAGAGGATCTGTTAGCTAATCCAAGGTTGGTTACTCACCATGGCTGTGTGCCTCTAATGCACTTGCATGAGCATCACATCAGGTTGTTTGCTTCTGAGTAGTTTAGACCTAGAGTTTTAATGGAAATATTTTAAACATTTATTAGATAGAAAAACATAATGAACCTGTATGAAAATTAATTTACATTGTCAACTTGATTGGATTAGGAATCAAGTAATAGACACACTTCTTAGGTGGGTCTGCAAGGGCATTGGAAGGGAGAACTAGCTTAGGGTGTTGGGGGGAAAGACCCTCTCCAGAGTGGATAGTTTTTCTGGTGGTAGCTTATATTTAAAGAAGTTCCAGAAAAATTACCCCTTTTCTCTGTCTCTCTTTGCTTCTTGCTGGTACATGCATCTACCCTGGTGCTGTCATCCTTCATTGACAATGGAATCTGATTTCTTTGGTCTTCCAATGTGGAGTGAAGAACAACAGCTCTCCAGGAATTCTCTAGGCTTTCAGCACCATATTGTGATTGCTGAGGCATCTAGATCCATGGACTGAGCAGGTACCAGCTTTTTAGACTCTCCAGACAGCCATTATTGGACTGTCCAGCCCATATTGTGTAAGCCAATTTAATGCATCCCCTTTGTACTATATATGAATTTTATTGGCTCTGTTCCTGTCAAGAACCCTGACTAATACAACCTCATGTACCAACCATTTAGTTTCACCATTACTCACCCATGGCCAATCTTGTTTCAACTATACATTCATTTAAATCTCCCTCCCATAAAAATTTTACTTCATTTGTAAATATTTCAGAATATAGATGACTCTTAAGATAAGAAATTCACCATTCTTCCTTGATTCACTTATAGGGTAACAATACAACTACCTGGTGATACTAGTTAGGGAATGCGATCTTGGCCAGCTTCTTCTGGATGTGGCATCAGCCTTCCCAGTGTCTTATTGCAGAAATTTTACTCTTATTTTTCAGGTAGGACAAATGCAGACATGTATTATTCAATCCTGCTTCATCTCTTTTGGCCCATGGCAAAACCAAGTAAATTTTCACTTATTTTTTTCCTAGTTATATTTCTGTTACTGATTTCTCACTTACTTCACTGTAGTCAAAAATCTGTATGGTTTTGGTCTTTTATTTATTGAGACTCATTTGTGCCCTGGCATATTAATTTATTTTGGTTAATGTTTCATGTGATTTAGTAGCTGTTCTACAAATGTCAATTAGGTCAGGCTGCTCACTAGTATACTTATGTATTTTTATATCTTTCCTACTTATCAGTTGATGAGTGAGAAATATAAATTTCACTAAGATTGTAGATCTGCCTAGACCTACTTTTAGTGTTGTTATTTTTCAAAAAATATTCTATTTATTTGAGAGTGAGAAAGAGGGAGAGAGAAAGTGAGAGATAATGGGCATGCAAGGGCTTCCACCCACTGCAAACAAACTCCAGATGCATGCGCCACCCTGTGCATCCGGCTTATGTGGGTCCTGGAGAGTCAAACCGGGATCCTTTGGCTTTGCAGGCAAATGCCTTAACTGCTAAGCCATCTCTCCAGCCCTAGTGCTGTTATTTTTTAAGGCTATGTTGTTAGAGGTGCATACATAAGTAACATCCAAGTACCTTCCTGTTCAGTTGGCCCTTTTTTCCTTATAGATTGTCCTCACTTGTTGTTGAGATAGTGTTACTCTTTAGCCCAGATTGGCCTGGAACTCAGTATGTAGCCTAAGCTGGCCTCACTTAATAACAATTTTCCTGCTTCAGCCTCACAGGTACTGGAATTGCAGACATGAGCTACCACATCTGGCAATAGGTTGCCCTATTAATTTCTAGCAGTACTTCTTTAAGCCAACTTGATCTGGCCAGAGTTTTATTTTTAAAAAATGTAACAGAGACTGTGGAGCACTACAAAATAGTCTAATTTTTACATATATATTATACCAATATTCACAAATTACTATCTTGCCACATTTACTTAATTTTTGCTACCCCCACTGTGGTGGTTTGAGTCAGGTGGGTCAGTGGGCCAAGGGGTGATGTCCACCCTCTCTACTCATGCCATAGTTTTTCCCTGTCATAGTAGAGCTTGCACTTGAGCCTTTAAACCAAAGTAAACCTCTTTTTCCCACAAGCTGCTTTTGGTTGGGCAATTTCTACCAGCAATGCTAATCTTACTGAACACTTACTTACCTCTTACATGTACATACACATACACCTGTAAAATAGGCATTCCCCAACATATCCATAAAATAAAGAAATTTAAATTTGTTAGAATGATATCAAATATTTTTTCATACTCCAACATGCCTGATTTTCTATGTAATATGATGCCTATCTTTTAAAACTTTGTATTGATAGCCTTCATACATACAGACAAATACCATGATCATAATCCTCTCCCCCAACTCTCCTATTTGTTATCCCAAATACCACCTCCACTTAATCCCATCTCTCTAACTAGTCTTGCTTCTATATTGATGTCATTATTTTTCCTTCATATTATGCAGGTCTTGTGTAGGCAGCAACCAGCCACTGTGAGGCCATGAATAACACGGCCCCTTTGCATCTGGAGGACAGTACTGCAGAGTACTCTTCCCCTTTTGATCTTACTTACATTCTTTCTTCCATGTCTTCCACAGTGATCCCCAAGCCTTGGAGTGTGTGATAGAGATGTCTCACTTAGTGGTGAACATTCTACTGTCACTTCTCAGCACTTTGACAAGTTTTGAGTCTCCACAGTGGTCACTGCCATCTGGAAAGAGAAGATTCTCTAACCAAAAGTGAGACTAGCATTATTATTATATGGACATAAACCTAAGTCTTTAGAAGGCAGTTTCATGGGCAAAATATTACCAATTTAGCCAAAAAATAGTCATAGTCCTCCCCGAAGGGCTTATGACCTTGATACCATATGCTTTTGATTAGGTTTTCAGCATAAGACATGAATTCCCTCTGATGGAGTGGGTCTCAACTCCAATCATAAAGCAGCTGGTTTCTCCCACAACAGACATGCCACTATTGCATCATTTGGATCAATGTGGCATAAAGAATGTAAGAGCCAAAGGAAGGGGAGGACTGCTTGCAATGCTATCTTCCAGATAGAAAGTGGCTTCAATATTTATGACCTCACAGTGACTGAGACTACCTACACAAGACATATAAAAATGACATCGAAATAGAAGACAGTGTAATTAAAAAGAAGTGTTTCTGTGGAGGGAGATTTTGGAGTGGAAAATGGGAGTGGATTATGATCATGTATATTGTCCGTACTTATGGAAGTTTTCAACCATACCTTTAAAAATGACAGTAATCTAACATCACAAATTACATGCAAGTGTTATATTTTGTCGCAATCTAGAAAAATCTCTCTATTTTCATAATTATTGATGTTTAGATTTGCCTTATGATAATTTACAAGCTTATATTTAGGATAAATATTTTCAAATATTTATTATATTAATTAAAAATTATGTGGGGTGTGTGTGTCACTTGCTCCTCCCAGATGCATGTGCCACTCTGTGTCCAGCTTTTATGTGGGTGCTGAGGAATCAAACCCAGGCCAACAAGCTTTGCAAGCATGTGCTATAACTGCAGAGTTATCCCCTAGCCCCAAAGTATAATAATTTTTGTCATTTATTCAAATAGTTTATTAATTCACTTCTTAAAAGTTTTATAAGCCTCCATGCCTAACTTCTGCTTTTAGTTATCATTTAATAGGCTATATCTCTTTTTTCTTTCTCCCCTGCTCCCATTTTCATGGGGCTCTACTCTCTGGTATTATGGGATTTACTATGAGGTCATGAGTCCCAGTGGAAGAGTGGGGGGACCATGTCTCTGGGTATTCCCACCCACTCTGTGGCTCCCACAATCTTTTAAAATTTAATTTAATTTATTAGTTTTCTTTTCAGCAAATACATGCACTTTGGTACCATTGTTTAGGCTCATCCATAATCTACCCCCTCCCATTGGACCATCCTTGTTGATGTAAATGGGTCAAGCATTGTGGAGTTAGCCTACAGTTATTGGTAAGGTAAATGTCTCTGCATATCATGAGCCAACATGTGACTCTGACTTTCTTTCCGCCCCCTCTTCCGCAAAATTTCCCTGAGCCATGATGGGTTCATTTTTGGTCTGCTTCAGTGATGAGGTGTTGGGGGCCTCTGGGGCTCTGGCTCTCTGATTTGGTAGGAGTTGATTTTTCTCTGTGTTGGTCTCCTTCCCATTTGTGCTGGTATCCGGTTCATCAGGAAAACATCACCCTTGCTTGTTTTGCCAATTTTCCTTAGTTTCAGTCAGGCCCCTTTTGAGGTGTGTTGGGGCAGCTCTCTCCTTAGGATCTGCATCTATCTGGAAAAGAGAAGCAGATTCTCCAACGGAGAGTAAGTTAGCACCCGGGAAATTGAGATAACAATTACTTTTTTGATAGAGAGTTTGATAGGTGTAGGCCCTCTTGTACCCCATTATTGATGGGAGCTTGATAATGGAGAGAGGGCTTATGTTTGGATATGGTTTTGACTTGTTTCCCATCTCCAGCTATGGGTCCCTTACCAATGAGGGGATCAGTTAGCCAAATCAAGAGTAGTTGGTTCCCCACCATGGCTGTGTGCCACTATTGCACTTGTGTCCCACAATCTTTTTTTATTAGTGTGATAAGTTTTATTAGGCAGGAGACAATACAGAGATAATGGGACAATATTCAATCAGAATTTTAATACCACACATTCTACAGATGACATTTTATAAAGTCACACATTTATATCTCGAGACTAGAAGGCCTGGTATAATGCCTAGACCATGACACAAAGAGATGCAGATACATATGGTTTTATTTTGTCTTCTGTCATTTTGTAAGGGAAGCAAATGGCATAAAATATATATTGATAAAAGTGCATGATACTCATCTACCTTACTGACAATTTTAATATGTTATTTTTTGAATGTCTAACAATTATTTATTTATTATATATGGGCATATTTTGTATGTAAATATATTTTGTATGTAAACACCACATGTTAGTACCATCCTTTCCCTCCTCCCTGTCACTTTTCTGAAGAGGCCCTCCTCATTGGGGATGCAGATCAACCCCATGGGGATTGTGGGTCATGCATTATTTCTCTACAGCCTCACCCAAATTTGTTTTTATTGGATTTTTCAATGTTTGCTATCCTTACTGGGGTAAAGTGGAATCTCATAGTTATTTTAATTTGCATTTCCCTACTGGTTAGGGATGTTGAACATTTTCTTAGGTGTGTGTTAGCCATTTGTAATTCTTCCTCTGAGAACTCCCTATTTAGTTATCAGCTCCACTTTTTGGGTTGTTGTTTTTTTATTGTTTAGTTTTTTGAGTTCTTTTTGGATTCTAGATATTAGGCTTCTATCAGTGGTATACCTGGCAAAGATTTTCTCCTATTCAGTAGATAAGCTATTGGCTCTGCTTATGGTATGTTTGTGCAAAAGTTTTTTAGTTTCATGGGATCCCATTGGTTAAGTGCTTGTTTAATTTCTTTGGCTACTAGGGTTTTGTTCAGGCAGTATTTTCCCAGTCCTATATTGTGGAGAGTGCTTCCTATTTTTTCTTCCAGTAGGTGAAGATTTTCAGGTCTTATATTAAGGTCTTTGATCCATTTCGACTTGCTTTTTATATATGGCGAAATGAGTGGGTCTAATTTCATTTTTCTTTTTTTAAAAAATTTTATTAGCATTTTCCATGATTATAAAAAAATCCCATAGTTATTCCCTCCCCCCCATAATTTCATTTTTCTACATATGGTCATTCAATTTGTCAACCACCATTTGTTGAATATGCTGTCTTTTTTCCAGTCTACATTATTGGCACCTTGTCAAAGATCAAGCAGCTGTAGTTGCTTGCCCCAAGGTCTGGGTCTTCAATTCTGTTCCATTGGCCTATGTTTCTGTTTTTATTTAAGTACCATGCTGTTTTTTGTCACTATGGCTTTGTAATATAGCTTTAGATCAGGTATGGTGATACCACCAGAGGTGTTTCTTTTGCTGAGGGTATGTTTGGATATCTGAGCCCTTCTATGATTCCATATGAATTTTGAAATCATTTTTTCAATTTCAGTGAAGAGTGATGCTGGTATTTTTGTTGGTATTGCATTAAATCTGTATATTTCTTTTCATAGAATTGCCATTTTCACAATATTAATTCTACCTATCCAGGGACATGGGAGGTCCTTCCATATTCTTAAGTCCTCCTCTATTTTGTCTTGAGTGTTTTTTCTGTTTTCATTATATAGTTCCTTCACATACTTTGCTAGTATTATTCCAAGGTATTAATTTTTTTTTTGTTGCTATTGAAAATGGGACAGTCCCACTGATTCCTTTCTCTGTATATTTGTTGTTTGCATACTGATATTTGTGCATTGATTTTTGTGTCCTGCCATTTTCCTGAAGGAACTTATCACCTTTAGAAGTTTTGGGATGGAGATTTTTGGGTCACTTACATATATGATTGTCACGCCCGCCTCACCAGCAAGGAGGACGCCACAATCAGGATTCTTCTGAACACACTTTATTGGGGACTGCCAAGCTGCTAGATGCGAAGACCCAGAACCACGAAAGGCAACTGTTTATATAGGGTTTTAGGCTGCCTACCCACAAATGATTGGTCAACTGAGGATATGTGGCCACCAGTGATTGGTTACTTTCTGGATGCCTCATTAGCATCGGCCCACGACGGGTTGGAGCATGTGCACTGTGCTTGATTTACACCAGCTGTGACCAAGAAGAGGCCGGAAACCGGCGCCAACTTGTAATGGCGTCTGCACTGCTCCTAACATCTCCCCCTTTTTTATTATTCAGACACCAAGGGACCAAATCACCGATCTAGCCTTTCCCACTTCTGGCAACAGGCGATCAAGGTTATAAGGCCTTGGAAAACTCACAACTCACCTTATCCTGTGCAATGAGTTATTCCTCAGGGATGTGCAAAGGCTGAGTGTGAAATAAAACTAGAAGTCTTATGCCTAACCTGGTGCAATGAGAACAAGCTCTCAGGGTGCAAAGGCCACAAGACAGCTTAACAGAGGAGAGAAATGTACAGGTCAAGCAATTGTAAAATTATGCACAGGCACATCATGCAAGTACCAATGAGGCCCAGAGTAAGCACCAATCACTGGTTTCAGCTCCCTATTGTTTCAGAGTTATCAACCAAGCATTAGGTGAATGTCCTGTTTCCAGTGCAGCAAATGCTTGCACTAGCATAGCATTGTCTCTGAGTCTTTGACTTCGCATTTTACAGAAACACCATAGACATCCGACTGCAGCAGCGATCATCAACAGCATCATGGAACCCATTCCAGCCCATTCCTTCAAATAGAGGGTAGCTTTCTGTATCCAGTCCAATAATCCCGTAACCAAAAACAAGTCCACTCGTGTTGAATCCAATAATCCCGTAACCAAAGACAAGTCCACTCGTGTTGAATTCACATGGGTCAGCAGTCCAGTTAGTAAGCAAATAATGTGATAACTGGCGTGACAGATTATACACAATCCATTTTCCATTCACATCCCAATTGTGCCAATTACCATAAAGTATCAACTTGTTCTTACACTAAATTAATTCTTTGATTAACAATCATTAACCCTCCTCTTAATTGTGCATTAATAGAAGTTTGAACATCCAAAGTATTAGCTACATTAGCTGATAAATTATTCAAAGTCGCAGCAGTTTGTATAGTAATAGCAGCCACAATGGCTGTAGTAATCCCAAAATCTCTTTTGGTTCTAAACAAAGTCATAGAACTAGGAGAACAGCATCATGTATTACAGGTAGAGGTTTTGGGAATACTGAGAGTATTCCCCAACAGGGTTCTGTCCATATCCCCAGCAGGTTGAACAGGGGTAATATCATCAGCACAGCAATCACGATCTTCATCCTTTTCTGGACTCTCTTTGACCACTCGTGTCAGTCTGGCAGGAACCCAAATGGGATTATCTTGATCCTGTGGAAAAACACAAACAGCTCCCCTGGATCTTATTAAAACAGGATCCGGGCCCTTCCATTGATTAGATATAACATCTTTCCATTTTATTTTTTCTGAAACTGGTGATGGTGGCAGACAATGCCTGTCTGCTGCTGACCTACCCATCACGTCCAAATTTAAAAAATTAAGCGTAAAAAGAGCTAGGGAAATAGTTCCTTTAGGTCCCAACGTCGTGGGGCCTATTCCCCCTTTTTGTTTAGATAAATATGTCTTGAGTGTACCATGAGCACGTTCCACAATCCCTTGTGCTTGTGGGTTATAAGGTAGTCCTGTCTTGTGTTCTACACCTAAGCGTTGACAAAATTGCTGAAAAGTCTTTGAAGTATAGGCCGGACCATTGTCTGTTTTAAGACTGTAGGGTTTTCCCCAAGCAGCCCAGGCCTCCAAGCAATGAGTGATGACATGGGACACCTTTTCCCCAGCAAGGGCTGTGGCATGTATAATACCAGAGTAAGTATCCACAGAGACATGAAGATATTTCATTTTTCCAAAAGCAGGAATATGAGTTACATCCATTTGCCACAAATGTAAGGGGCGCAAGCCTCGAGGATTAATGCCCAGACAAGGAGTATGTCTGAACTCTGCGCAATTAGGACATTGGAGTACAATATTTCTAGCTTCAGCTCTAGTTAGCTGAAATTTATATCTTAAGGTTTGAGCAGGAACATGATACAGTTTATGAAAATCTACAGCAGCTTCATACCTGTTTGCAACCCAAAAAAGGTGTTTTGTGGCGACATCAGCCAAATCATTAGCTCTAGCCATAGGGCCAGGCAACAGAGTGTGAGCTCAAATATGTTGTATAAAAAAGGGATGACACCTATTTCTGATAGAATTTTGAATATCATGAAAGATATGTGCTACTTTACTTTTAGCATTAATAGGTCCAGCAACTTCTAATTGTTTAACAGCATTTACAACATAATGGGAGTCTGAGATAATATTAATAGGTTTTGAAAATTGTTGCAACACCAAAGCAACTACTGCACATTCCACCAATTGTGGGGAAGTTAAATTAAATTGTAATTGTACTGGCACTTGGTCAATAACATAGCTCCCCAGACCTGTCTTTGATCCATCAGTATAAATGTCTATAGCTCCTAAAAGAGGTTGAGAACTAGTAATCTTAAGGAAAATTATTTCTTGAGTGAGAGCAAACTGTAACAGCGGATGTTTAGGATAATGGTTATCTATTTCTCCAGAAAAGGTGCATCTTAAAATGGCCCACGTATCAATAGTGGCACAGAGAATTTGAACTTGAAATGTAGTATAGGGAACAATGATTGTTTCAGGAAATTTGGCAAAATGTGTGATGGCTAGTTGAAGTCCTTTTAAAGCAAGCTCTGCAACTAACATAGGATAATGTCCAATAACTTTTCCTGGAGAGGAATGAGAATGGACCCATAACAGAGGTCCATCCTGCCACAAAACAGCAGTGGGTAACAAGGATGATTGTATTATACACAGCGAAAAAGGTTGATCTTCTGTTATTCTAATTAACTGAGAACTTTGTTTAGCCTTTTCTATTTTTTCTAATACCTTAATAGCTTCAGGATTAAGATTACGAGGAGAAGTAATGTGAGCTTCTCCTTCTAAAATTTGAAACAAAGGTTTTAACTCAGATGTGGGAATCCTCAAAAAAGGTCTAAGCCAATTAATATCTCCTAATAATTTTTGAAAATCATTTAAAGTTTTTAAATGATCTCTACGGATTGTGACCTTTTGAGGGGTAATTTTATCAGGATATATTTTTGTACCTAAGAAACTACCTATTACTCCTTCTTGTACCTTTTCAGGAGCAATTATTAAACCTTTTAATTTTAAAGATTCATTTAATCTCGAATAAGCTACTTTTAGGTCCTCTCCAGATTGCCCACATAATAAAATATCATCCATGTAATGGCAAATTTTTATTTTTGGAAATTGTTGTCTTATTGGCTTAATGGCATGAGAAACAAACAATTGACACATAGTTGGGCTATTGGCCATGCCTTGTGGCAGGACCTTCCACTGATATCTAGCATCAGGTTCCTCATGATTGACAGATGGTAAAGTAAAGGCAAATCTTTGTCTATCACTCTGATGCAAAGGGATGGAGAAAAAACAGTCTTTAATATCCACTATAATAAGTTCCTAATGTTTTGGCAGAACTGACAATAAAGGCAGACCTTTTTGTATAGGTCCCATAATTTGCATTTGAGTATTAATAGCTCTCAGGTCATGTAAAAGTCTCCATTTTCCTGACTTTTTCTTGATCACAAAAATAGGAGTATTCCAGGGTGATTGTGAGGATTCTAAATGTCCCTGCTCTAATTGTTCCTGCACAAGTTCTTTTGCTGCTCTTAATTTCTCGGAGGTGAGAGGCCATTGGGGTACCCACACAGGTGCCTCCGTCACCCAGGGTATGAGCAAAGCATCCTCAATGGCCCCTAGGAAAAACTCAGTCCTTTTCGATCTAATTTTTGAGTAACAGTCACAGGCTCTGGACTTCCTTGTGACATTTTTCCTAATCCTTTTTCTGGAACACACCCCATATCTCTCATAATTTGTTGACTCTGACTAGAGTAATCATTAGTCAATTTAAACTTCATCTGATGTAAAATATCTCGTCCCCACAAATTTACTGGTAAAGGGAGTACATATGGTATGAATTCTCCCGCACGTCCTTCATGATCCCTCCATCTTAAAGCCTGAGCACTTATACTAGGAGAAGACTCATATCCCAACCCTTGTAAGGTTTGTGAAGACTGATTGACAGGCCAATTAGAAGGCCACCATTTGGTGGAGATAATACTAGTATCTGCTCCCGTATCTAAAATACCAGAGAAAAGTTTTCCTCGAATAATTAACTCCAAGGTTGGTCTTTCATCCAGATCCAGTGAGACATAGGCACATCCTCCTCTGGAGGATCCAAGACCTTTTGTTCCCCTAGTATCCTTTTTATAAGGGAACAAGCCATGTAGGCTAGGCAATACTAAAAGCTGAGCAATACGATCCCCACAGGAAATAGAAGATATCCCTCTAGGGGAAGAGCACAGAATTTTTACTTGTCCTTCATAATCCTCATCAATAACTCCAGGGTGAACAATTAAGCCTTTCAGAGCTGAAGATGAGCGTCCTAGCACCAAGCCTACTGTATCAGGGGGCAGGGGTCCTTTAAAATCAGAGGGGATTGGTTGACAGCCCATTTGTGGTGTTAATACTGCTCGGGTGGTGGCACAGAGGTCCAATCCTGTGGAACCCAGAGTGGCTCTCCGTGGCTCCCCGGTGGCCTCATGGATACCTTGGGTGGCTCGACATTCATGGCCCCATACATTTGAGGGCCCTGGGGTCGAGGGCCCCTCTGTCCGTTTTTTGGCTGGCTATTAGAATCATTTGTGAGCACTCTCCCCTTAATATCTTTAACTGACCTACACTCATTGGCCCAATGTTTACCCTTCCCACAACGTGGACACATCCCAGGAACTTTCTTCTGTACATTAACTCTGTCTTGACTTCCTGGAATCTGACTCTTACACTGCCTTTTTATGTGTCCTCTTTTCCCACAATTATAGCAAGTAATGTCTCTAATCCTCTTTGCAGCAAGGACAGCTGCTGCTATCCCCGCATTAGACAAAGGACCTCCTATCTCTCTGCATGCTTTCATCCAGGCATTAAGCCCTTTTCCTTTCCATGGTGTAATAGCATTTCTACACTCCTTTGTACATTGCTCATAAACAAGCTGTTCTATAAGGGGCATAGCAGTATCAGGGTCTCCAAAAATTCTACCTGCAGCCTCCATTATTCTTGCCACAAAATCCGAAAAAGGTTCATTTGTGCCTTGAACTATTTTTGTTAAGTTGCCAGTAACTTCTCCTTTATTGGGCAGGCTTTTCCATGCTCGTACAGCTATCTGGTTAATCTGTCCATATACCTCCACAGGGTAGGCCATCTGATTAACCGTCCATTGTCCCTGGCCAGTCAACATTTCATAAGTCCAAAATGGCTGACCATTAGCAGCATTTTGTCTAGCCTGAGTGGCGCAGGCATCTTGATAGATAGATTTCCAATCAAGATATTGTCCCATTGTTAAGCAGGCTTTCACTGTATTATACCAATCTGCAGGAGTCATTGCATGAGCAGTGAGCCTCTCTACCTGAGCCTGAGTAAAGGAGGCATTAGTCCCATACGTCCTAACTGACTCTGCAAGATCTTTTAACTGTTTATGTCCTATGGGCTCATGATATCGGCCCTGAGCTGGATCGTCAAACACTGGAAATATTTGTTGAATTTTTCTTATTTCTTTTGGCTTGCAGAAAGAAGTTCCCTCCATGTATCTCAGTACTTCCCTATTTGTTAAAGGTGGGGCAGAAGGCACAACAGGCGGGTCAGGGCGATATCTCTCAGCCTGATACCTGTCAGCTTCCTCCTCTAACACAGCCTCATCATACAAGTCCAACTCCCCTTCGCTGTCTGAGGATTCAAAAGATCTTACAGAAGCAGTCTCAGAACTTGATGAGCTTGCCACATGTAAAAGTTTGAATTCACTTAATAAAGGATACAAATTATTACCTTCCAAATCTTCAACCTTAGTTTCCTTTTTATCATTAACCTTCATTACATTTTGTTCTTTCCTTTTATTACCTTCTAAATCTTTAACCTTAGTTTTCTTTTTACCATTACCCTTCATTACATTTTGTTCTTTCCTTTTATTCTGTTTTCCTTTTTGTTCCCTTTTTTCTGTTTCTGAATACTGTCCTGATGTTCCGCTAAAGTCCTCTGGCCCTCTTTAATGAGCACACAGGGCAAGAAGAAAATCACAACAATAGGATCAACCTCCCAGGGCAGCATACCTCTCAGAAAAAAGTCCGGATCCGTCCGTCCCGTGTGTCAGTTCTGAATCCTCCTTAAAACAGGGATCTTCGCTGGTGCAAGATGTCTTCAATTCCCGGGGTTTCGGCACCACTTGTCACGCCCACCTCACCAGCAAGGAGGACGCCACAATCAGGATTCTTCTGAACACACTTTATTGGGGACTGCCAAGCTGCTAGATGCGAAGACCCAGAACCACGAAAGGCAACTGTTTATATAGGGTTTTAGGCTGCCTACCCACAAATGATTGGTCAACTAAGGATATGTGGCCACCAGTGATTGGTTACTTTCTGGATGCCTCATTAGCATCGGCCCACGACGGGTTGGAGCATGTGCACTGTGCTTGATTTACACCAGCTGTGACCAAGAAGAGGCCGGAAACCGGCGCCAACTTGTAATGGCATCTGCACGGCTCCTAACATATGATCATGTCATCTGCGAATAAAAGTAACTTGACCTCTTCCTTTCCAATTTGAATCCCTTTTATTTCTTCCTCATGTGTTATTGCTTGGGCTAGTACTTCTAGTACTATGCTCAAGAGCAGTGGTGAGAGTGGGCACCCCATTCTTGTTCCTAATCTCAGTGGGAACTCCTTGACTTTTTCCCCATTAAGAATTATTTGGGCTTTAGGAGTTTTAGATATAGTCTTTATTGTGCTGAGATATAAACCCTCCATGCCTATTCTTTCCAGTGTTTTGATCATGAAGGGGTGTTGTATTTTGTCAAAGGCCTTCTCTGCATCAATTGACAGGATCATGTGGGTCTTATAGTTCATTTTATGTTTGTGGTATATTATGTTGACCAACTTCCATATGTTAAACCATCCCTGCATCCCTGGGATGAAGTCTATTTGATCAAAGTGGATAATGCTTTTGGTGTGTGGTTGAATTTGTTTGCAAAGATTTTGTACACGACCTTTGCATCTAAGTTCATTAGGGATATAGACTTATAATTTTCTGTCCTTGTTCCATCTCTGTCTGATTTTGGTATTATGGTGATGTTAGCATCATAAAAGGAATCAGGGAGGATCCCTGGTCTCTGATTATGTGGAATAGTTTTAGAAAAATTAGTTTCAGTTCTTCTATGAAGGTTTGATAGAATTTAGCTGAGAAGCCATCCAGTCCTGGACTTTTCTTTTGGGGGAAATTTTTGACTACCTTTTCAATCTCCATGGATGTGATAGGTTTGTTTGGGAGATTAATATGCCCAGAACTGGTATTGCTGTATTAAATGATGTTGCAGTCAGGTTTGCATTGCTGGTAGAAATCACCCAAACAAGAGCAGCTGTGGGGAAAAGAGGTTTATTTTGGCTTACAGGTTTGAGGGGGAGCTCCACAATGGCAGGAGGAAACGACGGCATGAGCAGAGAGTGGACATCACCCCCTGGCCAACATAACTGCACAACAGGAACAGGATAATATGCCAAACACTGGCATGAGGAAATTGGCTATAATACCCATAAGCCAACCCCAACAATACACTACCTCCAGGAGGTATTACTTCCCAAATCTCCCTCAGCTAAGAATTTAGCATTCATAACACCTAACTTTATGGGGGACACCTGATCAAACCACCACATTTTGCCCCTGGCCCCCATAAACTGATAACCATACATGATGTAAAATGCAATGCATTCAGTCCAACTTTAAAAGTCTCCATATTTTGTTTCAATCCCAATGATGTTCATACATCCTCATAATCCAAGGTCTTTTAACTGAGCCATAATACCAAAAAATAACCTCAAAAATCCCATACTGGCACAGAATAAACATTCACACTGAAAAAGATGGCAATGGGCATAGCAAAGAAATATTCAAGCAATAGAAGATTTAAAACAACCAGGACAAACATCAAACTCTGTAGCTTCAAGTCCAAGAACTCTAGCCAGTGACAAATCTCCAAGTTGGATAATTCTAACGAACAAAAAGTCTCTGGCATTCCAATTCTATCCCTCACACAGTTCCCTCATGTTTTGTTCACAAAAGTTTTTGAACTTATTGAAACTTTTGGACTCATGAACTCTTGTGTTTTGTCTTCCAGTTATGAGTTTCTATCCTCCACATGGCTGACTCTAGTCTTGAGAACTCTATAGTTTTGGGCTTATTCAATTTGGTTTGCATTTTCTACTACTTTTGTATAGAGAGTTTCCATCCCTCTGTGGAGTTCCCTTTTCATGTCATTTTCTGATTTTCTTGATGATTCTTAGAATTCATTCTTGCATTTCATTATGTTTTCATTGAGATTATCAAGCTGATTATTGAGGTCCTCTTTTTGTCCCCACTCTCCTTCAGATCATTTAACTGTCTTTGGAACCATTCCAGGTTCTTATCTACTAGGTCTAGTCTAGCGATGACAGCATTCATATAATAATATGAATGATATGAACCAGCCCTTTGTTACTTTTCTGCAAGTTCTGCTATTTGCTTGGTTGGGGTTGTATAGCTTAGAACTTCATTTGGGGGCTCTGATCCTAATGTCTCTTCTATGTTTTGATTAGAGACATCCATCATGGGACCGGGTGATCTTATTGTGTTTACTTGCATTTGATTTTTGATGTTATTCCTTTTGCACTGTGGTGTGCCCATCACAGTGTAGGAGCCTTATTTAAGTAAGGAGGAAGCTGTAGTCTACCCTTGAAGTGTGTTCAGTGGTTATTCCCTGTTATGTTTGCTTCCACTACGCTTCTGGTTGCAACTGGGCCTATCTGCTCAGAGGGAAGGAGCTCATGAGGCTCTGGTGGGGGCCTGAGGACCTGATGTAGAGGCTTGTTGTTCTGTGATTCAGGGTACGGGGGTGCATGGTCAGGTGTCCTGTCTTGGACAGGGGTATGGGATGTGGTGGCCAGTGGGATGATGTTCCAAGCCTGGAAGCGTGGTTGAAGCTAATCTGGCCTGCCTGGATTCACAAGGGAATGCGGTTAAGCAGTGAGTGGGATAGGGTTCCTGAGTCTGGAGGCACTTGTTGAGCTACTCTGGTCTGCCTGGTCCTGCACACAGAGGTGGGGGGGCAGCAGTGAGTGAGATAATCTGGACGTGCAGGTGGAGCTAATCTAGCCTGCCTGGGTCCCTGCAAGGGGGAAGGGGTTGTCGATGAGTGGGATGACATTCCTGAGCCTGGAAGCATGGGTGGAGCTACACTGGCCTGCTTGCTGGGTCCATGCATGGGGTGTGGGACAGCAGTGAGTAGGATGGCCATCCTGAACCTGGATGTGCGGGTGGAGCTAATCTTGCTTGCCTGGGTCGAAAGGGGGCTTTGGGGTGAGAACAAGTGGGATGGCAATCCCAAGCTTGGAGGCGTGGGTGGAGGTACACTGGCTTGCTGGCTTGGGTTCGGCATAGGGATGGGGGTGGCAGGGAGTGGGATGGTGTTCCTGAGCCTGGATATGCAGCTGGCCTGCTGGCTTGGGTCTGGGCACAGGGTGGGGGTGGTAGTGAGTGGGACAGCGTTGCCGCCCTGTGTGGAGGCAAGTGGGATAGCATTCGCACATGCAGCAGTGAGTGGGAAAGCACTGGTGCGTGGAGGGGAGAGTGGAACATTGTTCTCACGTGTGCAGTGGTGAGTGGGATGGCATTCGCTTTCACATAGTAGTGAAGGTGGAGCTATGCTGTTCTGAATTCCCTTGCCTGTGGTTAGCACATGGGGAACCTGTGGCTGGAACTATGGCTAGGACAGCTGCTTAAGGGGATTGTGGGACTGGTGGACTACCTGAGAGCATGGGAAGCAGTTGATTCCTTTTTTGCCCCTCCATACCCTCCCACTGGAGGTCTATTAGATCTTAGTCCCCCCTCCCCCCCCCCAGAAGATCCATTCAACCCTTAATGTCTTGCCTTTCCTTGCCCAGGAGGTGCAGCGCAGTTAGGCAGATGCCATCTTGACTGGAAGTCCTGATGTGTTTTTGAATTCAGTTTGCAGATTTTATTGAGCATTTTTGCATCCAAGTTCATTAGGGATATTGGTTTATAATTTTCTGTTTTTTTGTGTGTGTGTCTCTCTATCTGGTTTAAGTATTAGAATAATACTGGCTTCATAGAAGTACTCACTCTTTTACAATTGTAATTGTGAAATAGTTTATAGACAAGTGGTTTTAGTTCTTGAATGAAGATTTATTAGAATTCAGTTCAGTTGTGAATTCATCAGAGCCTGTTTTTTCTGTTTGTTTTTTGAGAGATATTTTGTTTTTATTTATTTTGGTTTTTCGAGGTAGGGTTTCACTCTAGTCCAGGGTCACCTGAAATGTATTATGTATCACGATAGCCTTGAACTCATGTTGATACTCCTAAATCTGCTTCCCAAATGCTGGTATTAAAGGCATGTGCCACCACATTCAGGTTTTTGAGAGATTTTTAATTATTTTTCAATTTCTTTGGAAGTAATGGGTTTGTTTAGGATGTCTATCTGTTCTGGATTCAGTTTTGCAAGGTGATAAGAGTCAAGGAATTTATCCATTGCTACTAGGATTTCCAATTTTGTGGAATACAGGGTTTTGAAATATGTCCTAATGATTCTTCCCATTTCACTGGTGTCAGTTGTGATGTCTCCATTTTCATTTCTAATATTGATGTTTTTTTTTTCTCTTTTATTTTTTTTTTTAAATTTTTATTAACATTTTCCATGATTATAAAATATATCCCATGGTAATTCCCTCCCTCCCCACCCCCACACTTTCCCGTTTGAAATTCCATTTTCAATCATATTACCTCCCCATTACAATCATTGTAATTACATATATACAATATCAACCTATTAAGTATCCTCCTCCCTTCCTTTCTCCACCCTTTATGTCTCCTTTTCAACTTACTGGCCTCTGCTACTAAGTATTTTCATTCTCACACAGAAGCCCAGTCATCTGTAGCTAGGATCCCCATATGAGGGAGAACATGTGGCGCTTGGCTTTCTGGGCCTGGGTTACCTGACTTAGTATAATACTTTCCAGGTCCATCCATTTTTCTGCAAATTTCATAACTTCATTTTTCTTTACCGCTGAGTAGAACTCCATTGTATAAATGTACCACATCTTCATTATCCACTCATCTGTTGAGGGACATCTAGGCTGGTTCCATTTCCCAGCTATTATAAATTGAGCAGCAATAAACATGGTTGAGCATGTACTTCTAAGGAAATGGGATGAGTCCTTTGGATATATGCCTAGGAGTGCTATAGCTGGGTCATATGGCAGATCAATCTCTAGCTGCTTTAGGAACCTCCACACTGTTTTCCACAATGGCTGGACCAGATTGCATTCCCACCAGCAGTGCAGAAGGGTTCCTTTTTTTCCACATCCCCGCCAACATTTATGATCATTTGTTTTCATGATGGTGGCCAATCTGACAGGAGTGAGATGGAATCTCAATGTAGTTTTAATCTGCATTTCCCTGATGACTAGTGACGTAGAACATTTTTTTAGGTGCTTATATGCCATTCGTATTTCTTCCTTTGAGAACTCTCTATTTAGCTCCTTAGCCCATTTTTTGATTGGCTTGTTTGATTCCTTATTAGTTAACTTTTTGAGTTCTTTGTATATCCTAGATATTAATCCTCTATCAGATATATAGCTGGCGAAGATTTTTTCCCATTCTGTAGGTTGCCTCTTTGCTTTTTTCACTGTGTCCTTTGCGATGCAAAATCTTTGTAATTTCATTAGGTCCCAGTGGTTAATCTGTGGTTTTATTGCCTGAGCAATTGGGGTTGTATTCAGAAAGTCTTTGCCAAGACCAATATGTTGAAGGGTTTCCCCTATTTTTTCCTCTAGCAGTTTCAAAGTTTCCGGTCTGATGTTAAGGTCTTTAATCCATTTGGACTTAATTCTTGTGCATGGCGAGAGAGAAGAATCTATTTTCATCCTTCTGCAGATATTTATCCAGTTTTCAAAACACCATTTGCTGAAGAGGCTGTCTCTTCTCCAGTGAGTATTTTTGGCATTTTTATCGAATATCAGGTGGCTATAGCTACTTGGGCTTACATCTGGGTCCTCTATTCTGTTCCACTGATCTACATGTCTGTTTTTGTGCCAGTACCATGCTGTTTTTGTTACTATGGCTCTGTAGTATAGGTTAAAATCAGGTATGGTGATACCACCAGCCTCTTTTTTGTTGCTCAGTATTATTTTAGATATTTGAGGTTTTTTATGATTCCAAATGAATTTTTGGATTGTTTTTTCTATTTCCATGAAGAAAGCCTTTGGAATTTTGATAGGGATTGCATTAAATGTGTAGATTGCTTTAGGTAAGATGGCCATTTTCACGATATTGATTCTTCCAAGCCAGGAACAAGGGATGTTTCTCCACTTTCTAGTGTCTTCTGCAATTTCTCGCTTGAGTGTTTTAAAGTTCTCATTGTATAGATTCTTTACTTCCTTGGTTAGGTTTATTCCAAGGTATTTTATTTTTTTTGATGCAATTGTGAATGGGAGTGATTCTCTGATTTCATCCTCTGTGTGTTTGTTGTTAGCATATATGAAGGCTACTGATTTCTGTGTATTTATTTTGTATCCTGCTACATTGCTGTAGGTTTTGATCAGCTCTAACAGCTTGATAGTAGAGTCTTTAGGGTCCTTTATGTATAGAATCATGTCATCTGCAAATAATGATAACTTGATTTCTTCCTTTCCAATTTGTATCCCTTTTATGTGTGTCTCTTGCCTTATTGCTATGGCTAAGACTTCCAAAACTATATTAAATAGAAGTGGAGACAGTGGACACCCTTGTCTTGTTCCTGATTTTAGTGGAAAAGCTTCCAGTTTTTCCCCATTTAGTAATATGTTGGCTGTAGGCTTGTCATAAATAGCCTTTATTATATTGAGATATGTTCCTTCTATTCCCAGTCTCTGTAGGACTTTTATCATGAAGGGATGTTGGATTTTGTCAAATGCTTTCTCTGCATCTAATGAGATGATCATGTGATTTTTGTCCTTCAACCCATTTATGTAATGTATTACATTTATAGATTTGCGTATGTTGAACCATCCCTGCATCTCTGGGATAAAGCCTACTTGGTCAGGGTGAATGATCTTTTTGATATACTCTTGTATTCTGTTTGCCAATATTTTGTTGAGAATTTTTGCATTTATGTTCATGAGGGAGATTGGTCTGTAATTTTCTTTTTTTGTTCTATCTTTGCCTGGTTTTGGTATCAGGGTGATGCTGGCCTCATAGAAGGAGTTTGGTAGGATTCCTTCTTTTTCTATTTCCTGGAAAAGCTTAAGAAGCAATGGTGTTAGCTCTTCCTTAAAAGTCTGGTAAAATTCAGCAGTGAATCCATCCGGGCCTGGGCTTTTTTTAGTTGGGAGGTTATTGATAACTGCTCGGATCTCCATGTTTGTTATAGGTCTATTTAAGTGATTAATCTCATTTTGATTTAATTTAGGTAGGTCATATAGATCAAGGAAATCATTCATTTCTTTCAGATTTTCATACTTTGTGGAGTATATGCTTTTATAGTATGTCCCTATAATTTTTTGAATTTCTCTGGAATCTGTTGTGATGTTACCTTGTTCATCTCTGATTTTATTAATTTGTGTCTCTTCTCTCTTTCTTTTGGTCAGATTTGCTAAGGGTTTATCAATCTTGTTTATCCTTTCAAAGAACCAACTCTTTGTTTCATTAATTCTTTGGATTGTTCTTTTTGTTTCTATTTCATTAATTTCTGCCCTAATCTTTATTATTTCTTCCCGTCTACTACTTTTTGGTTTGCCTTGTTCTTCTTTTTCCAAGGCTTTAAGGCGAAGCATTAGGTCGTTTACTTGCGACCTTTCTAATTTCTTAATATAGGCACTTAAGGCTATAAATTTACCTCTTAGAACTGCCTTCATTGTGTCCCAGAGATTTTGGTATGTTGTGTTCTCATTATCATTTGACTCTATAAATTTTTTGATTTCCTTTTTGATTTCTTCATTGACCCACTCATCATTTAGTAGTGTATTGTTTAGCTTCCATGATTTTGTGTATGCTCTATAGCCTTTCTTGCTTCTGATTTGTAGTTTAATTCCATTGTGGTCAGATAGAATGCAAGGAATTATTTCAATTTTCCTGAATTTGTTAAGATTTGCTTTGTGTCCTAATATATGGTCTATTTTAGAGAATGTTCCATGTGCTGCTGAAAAGAATGTATATTCTGCAGCCTTTGGATGAAATGTCCTGTATATATCTGTTAGGTCCATTCCTTCTATGACCTCATTTAGTCCAGATGCCTCTCTGTTTATTCTTTCCCTGGATGACCTGTCAATTGATGAGAGTGGGGTGTTAAAGTCACCCACCACCACTGTGTTTGGTGTTATCTGTGACCTTAGTTCTAATAGTGTTTGTTTGATGAATTTGGGAGCCCCCATGTTAGGTGCATATATGTTTAGGATTGTAATGTCCTCCTGTTGGAGTGTGCCCTTAATCAATATAAAGTGACCTTCCTTATCTTTCTTGACTAACGTCGGCCTAAAGTCTACCCTGTCTGATATTAGGATAGCAACCCCTGCTTGTTTTCTAGGCCCATTTGCTTGAAACACCGTCTTCCAACCTTTCACCCTGAGATAATGTCTATCCTTTGTAGAAAGGTGAGTTTCTTGGAGACAACAAATTGTAGGATCCTGCTTTTTAACCCAGTCTGCAAATCTATGTCTTTTCGTTGGGGCATTGAGACCGTTGATATTAAGAGATATTATTGAAAGGTGTGTATTTATGTTTGCCATTTGTGTGTGTGTGTGTGTGTGTTACTTGTTCTACCTGTGCTCTCTTCTGTTAACTGGTATTTGAGTATAGCTGGTTTTTTCTAGGTTCCTTATATGTGTGCTTTTCCTTTTGTTCAGCATGGAGGATTCTATCAAGTATTTTCTGTAGAGCTGGTTTTGTCTTCAGATACTCCTTTAACCTGCTTTTGTCATGGAATGTCTTTATTTCTCCATCTATTTGGATGGATAACTTTGCAGGATAAAGTAACCTTGGTTGACAGTTGTTATCTTTCAGAACTTGGAATATATCACTCCAAGCCCTTCTGGCTTTAAAAGTTTGTGTTGAATAATCTGCTGTAATCCTGATGGGCTTGCTTTTGTAGGTAACTTGATTTTTCTCTCTAACTGCTTTCAATATTTTTTCTTTGGTTTGTGTGTTTGGAAGTTTGAGTATAATGTGGCGAGGAGAGTTTCTTTCTGGGTTTTGTCTGGCTGGGGTTCTAAAGGCTTCCTGTATCTGTATTGGCACCTCTTTCTCAATTTGGGGAATATTTTCCTCTATGATTTTGTTGAAGATGCCTACTATGCCTCTGGAGTGGAGTTCTTCTCCTTCTACTATGCCCTGAATTCTTATATTGGATCTTTTCATAGTGTCCCGAATATCTTGAAATTCCCACTCATACTTTTCTGTAAGTTTGTCTTTCTCTTTGTTGGACTGCATTAGGTCTGCCACCTGATCTTCTAGCTTAGATATTCTGTCCTCTCCCTCATCCATCCTACTGGTGAGATTTTCTACAGAGTTTTTTATTTCATTAATTGTGTTCTTCATTGCTAGTAATTCTGACTGGTTTTTCTTTATTATTTCTATTTCTCTATTTATGTCTTGTATTGCCTTCTTTATTTCATTAAATTGGTGTCCTGCCTCATCTTTGATTCCTTTGATTTCTTCTTTGATTGTTTTCATGTGTTCTTTGACCTCTTTGAACATATTTATAATTATTCTTTTGAACTCTTTCTCAGGCATTTCCTCTAACTCTTTCTCACTGGAGGACATTTCTGATGCATTAATACTTTTAGGTGGATTTATATCGTCTTGCTTTTTAGTGTTTCTTGTGTTATAATGTATATATTTTTGCATCTTGGAGTAAGTTAATGCTTGGATTTTCTAGCTAGCTGTGTATTCTTAGCTGTATCAATTGATTTGATGTAATATATTTTCAGGGTAGGACCTTAAGGTATTAGGTGTGGCTCTTAAGACTCTCAGAGTATCTACAAAGATGTTCTTAGGGGTTGAGTTTCCCTGCTATAGGAGTATTCAAGCAGGCTGAGTGGAATAAAATACTGGTAGATTCTAAAATTTAACTAAACACTGTACACATTCAATCAAAAACAGCCCCGAGTGTGTATGCAAGAGTAGTTATTATAATGACCAGATCCTCTATCAACAAAGAGGTTTAGATTTCTGGTCTGTTGAGGTATCCAAGTCAGCTTGTGACCAAGTGAGACCCTTCCCTGGTGCAATCCCAGTTACCTTGGGTGATTGTGGTCTCAGTCAAGTTGCTGCCTGGTTCGTCGGGCTGCTGTTCTGATTTCTGGAGCTGGGCACTTGCTTTTCCTACGGGGCAAACTGAGCCGCTGCTGCCGCCTCTGCTGCTGTTGTAGCTGCCACCCCCGGAGCCACCACCGCTGCTGAAGCTGCCGTTGCCGTGTCCCCCGCCGCTGCTCACCCCGAAGCCGCTGCTGCGGGATCTGCCACCGCTGCCGCTCCTGGGTCCGCTGCTGCTGGGGCCACTGGTACCGGTGCTGGAGCCGCTGAAGTTGCTGCCGAATTCTGCTCCTGCTTGGGTCCCGCCGTCAGCCCAAGTTGGCGTGGCCGGTCCCAGGCCGCTGCTGTGTTCGCTGGAGCTGGGTTCAGGCAGCGGGGGAGGGGAGGGAGCCGCGGCTGCTCTGGTTGTATCGCTTCTCCACGTGTGCTTTACCTCTCGGTCTGCTCCTCCCTCCGTTGCTCGCTGCCGTTCTCCCCTCACGTTTCCCGAGTTGCAGAGAGCGCCGTGTGAGGGGAAAATCCCACACCTGGCTTGTCCTGTGGCTCGAGCCGAGAGTCCGGCGGCTTTCTGCCGCTCCGCGGCTGCGGCGGGTGGCCGAGCCGTCCCGGAGCCGCTGTTCCCGCCTGTGCAGGCTCTGGATGCTCTGGAACTCTTCTACTTCTCCGCTGCTGCCTCAATTTCCTATACACCTCACTTTTTAGTAAAAGTGTGTATTTTGCTGAGTGTTTTTTGGTCTTTTTCCCCCCTAGGCTGCTTTGGCATGGTACCTACGCCGCCATCTTAACCGGAAGTCCTTGATGATTTTAGTCTTCTCTTTTTTTCTTTTGATCAAATCGGCCAGTTGTTTATCATTCTTGTTTATTTCTTTTCTTTTCTTTTTGAAGAACAAGCTCCTTGTTTCACCCATCTTTAAAATTATTTATTTATTTGGTTATTTGGGAGAGAGAGAGGAATAGGCAGATGTATAGAGAGAATGAGACTACCAGGCCATCTAACCCCTGAACATGAACTCCAGATGCATGTGCCACCTTGGGCATCTGGCTTATGTTGGTACTGGGGAATTAAGCCAGGGTTCTTAGGCTTCTTGGGCATGTAATTTAACTTCTAAGCCATCTCACCACTCCTCTATTAAATTGTTTTCTTTATTTCCAGTTCATTGATTTCTGCTTTGATCTTAATTTGCAATTAGACTGTTCTTGTCTTTCCAGTACCTTCAAGTGAATATTTATGTTGTTTATTTGACATTTTATTTTATTTTAGTTTAGTTTAGTTTTTTGAGGTAGGGTCTCACTCTATCCCAGGCTGACCTGTAATTTGCTATGTAGTCTCAGGGTGGCCTTGAACTCACATTTGCTTCCCGAGTGCTGGGATTAAAGGCATGCGCTACCAAACCCAGCAAGATCTATTTTTGTAATGTAAGCATTTACTGCTATGAACTTCCTTCTTAGAACTGCCTTCATTGTGTCCCATAAGATTTGATATGTTGTGTTTTCATTGTCATTCAGTTCAATAAATTTATGTATTTCTTTTCTGGTTTCCTCAACATCCCATTCATTGCTCAATAATGAGTTTTTCTGTCTACAGGAGTTGGTATGATTTATAGTTTTAAGGAATTGTGGTCAGATATAATTCAGGTAATAATATAAAATTTTCTGTATTTGTGCAGACATTCTTTATGCCCTAATATATTGTCTATTATGGAGAAGGTTCCATGGGCTGCTGTGAAGAATAAGTATTCAGTAGAAGTAGGGTGGAAATTTTTATATTGTGTGTTAAGTTCATTTGGTCTATGGCATTGTTTAGCTCAGTTGTTTATCTATTTATGTTCTGCTTATAGGATCTGTCTATTGATGATAGTGGGGTGATAAATTCTTCTAATTTTTTGTAAAATATTTTTATTTATTTATTTATTTGACAGAAAAAGAGGGAGAGAGTGTAAGAGAATGGGTGTACCAGGGCCTCCAGCCACTGCAAATGAACTCCAGATGTGTGTGTGCATCCCCTTGTGCATCTGGTTAATGTGGGTCCTGGGGGATTGAACCTGGATCCTTTGGCCTTGCAGGTAAGCGCCTTAACTGCTAAGCCATCCCTCCAGCCTAAATTCTTCTAATTATTGTATTGGGATTTATATCTGTTTCATTGTCTAGTAAATTTTGTTTTTTAAAATTAGATGCTACTGTGTTTGGTGGATATAAGTTTATGCTTATATCTTCTTGTTGAATTGTTCTTTTAATGAGTATGAAGTGGCCTTTAAGAATTTATTATTATTATTAACAACATATTTTATATGGATCCATCATATGTTGGTATCCTCTTTTTCCTCATCCCTGCCCTCATTCCAATGAGGACTCTCCTCAGTGTGGTTGTAGGTATTCCTTATGGGGTTGTATAATCATTTTTATGTGAATACTACTTTAGAGATACTGTGACTTTCCCAGTGCATCATATCATGATGAATATAGTGTCAGTATGTTCTTTTACTGGAGGTGTGAAGTTTACTCATTTGTTTAAGGTGAGGCCTACTAGATCACACCAATGTAAAGATATCTGTTTACATTTTTAATTAATAAGTAGGATGTGTGATATCCTGAGAATGTGCATATATTTGGTTTTACAACATTCTCTTTATTATCTTTATTATTTTGTATTATCTTTATTATTCTTTATTACCCATTGATCTTTTATAAAATATAAATCAGTATTTACATTGTTGATTTTAAAAATTATGATTTTCAAGTTTTACCATATCTACATGTCTAAGCTGGTGCTCTTTGATAAAGAACTTAACATTGTCCCATCTTGATGCAGTGTTATTGTGGACTAATCAATTTATTTTTGTTACAATCTCTTTTTAGCTTTAATCTTTGTTCTTTTCAAATTGTCCTAAATTTGGCCAGTGGAAGTCTGTTGACTTCCTGGGGAGATGTGAACATCCATCTTTACTCCAAATAAGACTCAAATGGCAAGCCAAACAAAGTATATTACACCACTGCTAGTTCAGTGAATCAATGAGCTTATGGGGGGTCACTTATGGAACATGGGAATGAGTTATTTATAGGCATGGGAAGCTCCCAAAGAAGCCATTTTGATGGGCTATGTCAAGATTATTTCTTGGATGCTCCTTCCTCAGCTTCAGGATGAGGGATTGCTTAGAAAACATGGGGATCCCAGAGCAGCCACACCACTGAGAAGTCTTATCCCACCTGAATGACCACCTTCCTGTGGCTGCTTGCAGAAGCTCCTTGTCCCTGTCCAGGAGTGTGCGACCACAGAGAAGCACTTCAATTGGGCTCACTGTATCAGGATTGCCCCTGCAGTGCTCCACCCTCAGCCTCAGGCTTACTTACAGAGAATGAGACCCTAAAGCAGCACTTCAATGGGGCTAATTATATCCGAATTACCCACACAGATGCCCGTCCCTCAGTCTCAGGGTAAGGGCTTACTTATAAATCATAGAGACTCCAAAGAAACCACCTAGGTGGAGCTCCTTGTTCCTTGATATTTTACCCTCTATAGACTCTCTTTCCCCCTGAGGTCACAAGACCTTGTGCATTATTGTATGCTGCTGTCATAGAGGGAAACTGAAATCTCAGGTGGAAGTCTGATGACCCTCTCCATACTTCTTGTGAGTTGTCCCAGATGCTTTTATTTTAAAAATATTAGTTATGGACATACTTAGTATGGAAATATCACGTGTTGGTACCATCCTTTCCCTCACCCCTGCCCCTTTTCTGAAGGAACCTTCCTCATTGGGGTCACAGGTTATCCCTGTAAGGATTGTGAGTTATGCATTGTGGGAGTAACAGTCAGTTACTGGGGAGAGGCAATGCCTCTGGCTTTATATAAAGATAGAAATAGTTGTTCACTGTTTTCAGTGTGGAGGAATTTTGCCATACAACAGCTCTGTGTCATTTTGATATGTTCCCATTGTTCTTTGAACATTTCCCTTGCTTTTTAAACCACAAGATGTTTCCAGCTTACCACATCTTTTCCCTGATTCATCCATGGAATGCACCATTTCTGTAAGAAATAGTTTTAATGGTGGTGTTCAGTAATCAGTGATACATTGCATGTTCATGTCCAGTGGCAGCTCTAATGGTGTCTATTTGGTTACAGAATTAGGATGTAATTTTGAGAATTTTTTCTTCTGATTGGATAACATCCCACATTTTATATTCTTGCCCTGCTGAAGATTTTACCAGTCATGTATTATTATTTAGTCATCTCTTGTGCATCTAGGTGAGCCAGAGTATCTGTTGCTTGCGACCAAGAAGTCTGATTGATAGAGTACCAATTATTTATGTAATAAACTTGAACTTCTTATTTCTTGAATAGCAGCAAATCATCCACAGCCTGTGTGAAAGTATGATGTGATAATGGCATATGAGATCAGACTTGATAAAAATGAACTTAATAGCATCTTTTCACTTCTGTGACACTTTAAGCATCATCTTGAATATCCTTGACATGTTTGAGATGTAAGTTATTTTCCCCATTTAAAAGAAAGGGATTTGTAGTAAATGTTATAAGAGCATGCATTAGTGCTTAATTATTTGAAGATGAAAGGTTTTCTTAAAAATCAAGTCCAAAAAAATATAAAAATATATCAGAAGTATTTTGGGTATAGTCACTTAAAGAAGTTGAAGCAGCAAGAGCACCCAAATGTTACTATCTAAAGACAGAACTATTTTAATAGTCCTCAACTGGTCATTTGTCACAAAAGATTTATATAGTAAATTTTGTGTTGAGAATGTAGTAAAAAGAGTTTGAGTAAGAAGAAATGGGGGATTTGGTGGTGGATCTGTGCTGAGTGTGTGCAAGGCCCTGGGTTCAATTACCAGTACAAAAAAATACTAAAATAAAATATAAACAAAGAAGAGCTCATTGGTTTGGGTTCCCTGCAAAGATGATGTGTGGGTGGGCATGGAGGTGTGGAGTGAGTAGGCCAGACCTGTTTCCTGGCTCCTCCCAGCTCCCTGGTTTGGGTTTCCTGCATGGACTGTGTGCAGGCAGGCATAGCAGTGTGGAGTGAGTTGGCCACACACCTGTTTCCTGGCTGCTCCCAGTTCCCTGGTCCAGGCTAGTTGGGCCGGCTGTGTGTGCAGGCAGGCACTGCCCAGAGTGAGTAGGCCAGATACCTGTTTCCTAGCTCCTCCCAGTCCCCTGATCCTGGTAAGTCCCATTGTGCCTTGATTGGGGAGGCCTGGTCCCTGTGTGAACTGAGGAATCAGGCCTTTTGCTCTGGTATCCTGACTGGCCACTTGTTACCAACATCCCTTTTCACCTGAATCAGAGGGTGCATGGGCCAAAGGACAATAACCTGCTTTGTCCCCAATAAAATAAGTAGTCTCCCTGAGATGGGCAGACAAAATGCAAAAAAGTCAATGAAAGCCAGAAAACTGATAGATCTCTGCCAAGGATGCCTAGTCCTACAATGGAAACATCCAATGAAATCATAGAGAAATCAACAGAAATTCATTCCCAAAATGAAAACACAACAATCAATAAGTCACAGATCAAAACAAATCACTGAACTAGAAGCAAGCTCAAAGAACCAACAATTATATCAATGAAATTGGACAGAATTGTCTCCTACAGTGTTCAACTTTTGACAATAGGCTTAACATGATTAAAGGAAACATTAGAACCCTCCGAGGAGATATGAATAAATTGAAGGTTAAGTCAAGAAATGGAAGATCTCAAAAACCAGTTGATTAAACTTAATGAGGACTTGATAAAATGCAAAAATGAACTCCAGGAAGCATCGAGATAATCAGAGCTTGAATTGAAATCCTACCTCAAAAAGAGATGGATGCAATGCAAAATAATACAACAGAAAACAAAACTGAAATAGAAATTATATTAAACCTCTCTGGAACCTCTCACTGAGTTACTAATATGGAAGACAGAACCTCTGACCTGGAAGAAAAGACAGAAAAAAGTGATCAGGAGACCAAAAATTGTGCTAAGTTCAAAAAGTCAAGTGAACAGAATATGAGGGAACTGTGGGACACCCTAAAATGACCAAACATCTGGATCATGGGTATATCAGAAGGAGAGGAAATCCAGGACAGAGGCATAAAGACCATATTCAACAAAATTATTGAAGAAAAATTTCAAAATCTCTCAAAAGAGAAGTCCATCCAGATACAAGAAGCCCACAGAACACCAAACAGACAAAAGAAGAAACTCTCTAAGACACATCATAGTTAAAACTCTTAACAATAAAAACAAAGAGAGAGTGTTAAAAGCAGCAAGAGAGAAATAATTCACAACATACAAAAGCAATCTCATGAGAATTACATCAGATTTCTCAATGGATACCCTGAAAGCCACAAGGGCCTGGAATGGAACACTTCAAAGTCTGAAAAACTATGGTCTACAACCCAAGCTACTCTACCCAGCAAAAGGATCCCTCATAGGACTTCCGGGTAAGATGGCAGCTTAGGAGCCATGCCAAACCAGCCTAGGGAGGGATTTAAGCAAAACACCAGCAAAATACACTCTTATTCTGAAAAGTGAAGGAGTATGTTATTCTTAGACACAGAATAGAAGCTGGAGAGACCAAGACCCACCAGAAAGGAGGAAAATGGCCAGAGTCCCACTCAGGTGATCGCGGCTGTGATCCACACACTAGCCTGGGGCAGTCCCACCAGGCTCTCCAGGCAAAGTAGCAGCAAAGACCAAGCAACAGATTTTTCAACACCATCAGCCTTCTTGCAAAGTTAAGAAATCTGAAGGAAAGACAGTTGAGATCAACTAAAGAGCTACTGAAAGTGTGAGCAACTCCAGAAGTCTGAACTCTCCCATCCATCATCAGAACCACGAACCTCCATCATTCAGCCACCAGTAGTAGCACAGCCAGGAGAGTGGGTCAGAGGTACAGCTGCACGAGACGGGCACTCAGCATTGGTGACATTGGAAGCCACTCCAAAAGGTGATGAGGCTGACTGACAAAAACAAACAAACAAAAACAACAACAACAACCAAAAAAACAAAACAAAACAAAACAAAACAAAACAGGTACACAGTCCAGCAAGAGGAAACCAGCTTAATGAAATAAAGATGTCATTATAAAACATGAGTAAGGAAACAAATACTTATGAAAAACCAGGCTGAAATCCTGGCTGTAAAGAATACAGTCAATGAAATAAAAAACCTCTGTGGAAAGTCTCTCTAGTAGAATGGATGAAGGAGAGAACAGAATATCTAAACTATAAGACCAGGTGGCAGATATAATACAGTCCAACAAAGAGAACGACAAGCCAATAGCAGGTTATAATGGGAATTTCAAGATATCCAGGGCACTATAAAAAGATCAAACATAAGAACTCAGGGTATAACAGAAGAAGAATTTTAATCCAGAGGCTTAGTAGGTGTTTTCAACAAAATCATAGAGGAAAATTTTCCTCAAATTGGAAAAGAAATGCCAATGCAGATACAAGAAGCTTTTAGAAAGCCAAACAGACAAAATCTGGAAAGAACCTCTCCTTGCCATGCTATAATTAAACTACAAAACACACAAACCAAAGAAAATAACTTGAAAGCAGTTAGAGAGAAGAAGCAAGTCATCTACAAAGGCAAGCTCATCAGAACAACTGCAGATGACTCAACAGAAACTTTAAAAGCCGTAAGGGCTTGGAATGATGTATTCCACATTCTAAAAGATAACAGCTGTCAACCAAGATTATTTTATCCTGCAAAGCTATCCATCCAAATTGATGAAGAAATAAGGACATTCCACAACAAAAAGAGGCTAAAGGAATTCATGACAACTAAACCAGATCTAGAGAAAATACTTGAAGGAATTCTTAATGCCAAAGAGAAAGCAAAACACACACAGGAGGAAATAGGAAAAAATAAAGTACACTCAAATAGCAGTTACAACAAATGAGTGAAGGGAAAATGGGAAATTCTACAAAATAAGCAAAATGTCGAGAATAAGTGCAGCTTGCAAACTGGATTAAAAGGCAGGAACCTGTCATTTGTTGCCTCCAGAAAACTCATCTCTCAATGAAAGGTAGACACTGCCTTAGAGTGAAAGGATGGAAAATGGCATTTCAAGCAAATGGGCCTAGGAAACAAGCAGGGGTTGCTATCTGACAGGATAGACTTCAAACCAACATTAGTGAGGAAAAGATAAGGAAGGTCATTTTATACTGATTAAAGAACACCTCAGCAGGAGGACATTACAATCCTAAACATATATGCACCTAACATGTGGGCTCACAGTTTCATCAAACAAACACTATTAGAATTAAGGTCACAGATAACATCAAATGCAATTGTAGTGGGAGACTTCAATACCCCACTCTCATCAATTGACAGGTCATCTTGGCAAAAATAGCCATCTGAATTAAATGATGTCACGGAACAAATGGACCTAACAGATATCTATAGAACATTCCATCCAAATGCTGCAGAATATACATTTTTCTCAGCAGCACATGGAACATTTTCTAAAATAGTCCATAGATTAGGACACAAAGCAAATCTCCACAATGATAGGAAAATTTAAATAATCCCTTGTACTCTATCTGACCACAATGGGATTAAACTTCAAGTCAGCAACAAGAAAAGGTACAAAGCATACAGAAATTCATGGAGACTAAACAGTACACTATTATTCAATAGTGTATGATCAGTGGGTCATTGAAGAAATGAAAAAGAAAATAAATTTATAGAATCAAATGATGATGATAACACAACATACCCAAACCTTTGGGAAACAATGAAGGCCGTTCTAAGAGGGAAATTTGTAGCTCTAAGTGCCTATATTAAGAAATTAGAGTTCACAAATAAATAATTTAATGCTCTACCTTAAGGCCTTGGAAAAAGAAGAACAAGGCAAACCAAAAAGCAGTAGATGAGAAGAAATCATAAAGATGAGGGCAGAAATTAATGAAATAGAAACAACAACAACAAAAGAATCAACAAAACAAAGAGTTGGTTCTCTGAAAGGATAAACAAGATTGATAAACGCTTACCAAGTTTGACCAGAAGAAAGAGAGAAGAGACAAAAATTAATAAAATTAAAGATGAAAGAGACACCATTACAACAGATACCAAAGAAATTCAGCCAATTATAAGGACATATTTCAAAAATATATATGCCTCTAAGTTTGAAAATCTGAAAGAAATGGGTGATTTCCTTGATTCATGTGACCAACCAAAATTAAATCAAGATGACATAAACCATTAAAATAGACATATAACAAGTTCAGAGATCCAAACAGTTATAAAAAGTCTCCCAACTAAAAAAAAGCCCAGGCTCAGATGGATTCACTGGCGAACTTTACTAGACCTTCATGGAAGAACCAATGCTTCTCAAACTTTTCCATAAGATAGAAAAAAAAAAAAAAAAAAGGAATTCTACCTAACGCCTTCTATGAAGCCAGCACCATCCTCATACCAAAACCAGGCAAAGACAGAACAAAAAAAAGAAAATTACAGACCAATTTCCCTCATGAACATAGATGCATAAATTCTGAACAAAATATTGGCAAACAGAATACAAGAATATATCAAAAAGATGTTTCACCCCTACCAAGTTGGCTTTATCCCAGGGATGCGGGGATTGTTCAACATATGCAAATCAATAAATGTAATACATCATATAAATGTTCTGAAGGACAAAAATCACATGATCATCTCAATAGATGCTGTAAAGGCATTTGATAAAATACAACATCCTTTCATGGTTAAAAGTATTACAGAAACTAGGACTAGGAAGGAACATATCTCAACATAATAAAAGTTATTTATGACAAACCTACAGCCAATGAAATACTAAATGGTGAAAAACTTGAAGCTTTTCCACTAAATTCAGGAACAAAACAAGGGTGCCCACTGTCCCCACTTTTATTTAATATATTACTGGAAGTCTTAGCTATAGCAATAAGGCAAGAGACACTCATAAAGGGATACAAATTGGAAAGGTAGAGATCAAATTATCACTATTTGCAGATGATATGATTCTATACATAAAAGACCTTAAAAACTCTACCAGAAATCTGCGAGAGCTGATAAACAGTTTTTTTTTTTTTTTTTTTTTTTTTTTTTTTTTTTTTTTTTTTTTTTTTTTTAGAGGTAGGGTTTCACTCTAGCTCAGGCTGACCTGGAATTCACTCTGTATTCTCAGGGTGGCCTTGAACTCATGATGATCCTCCTACCTCTGCCTCCCGAGTGCTGGGATTAAAGGCTTTTACCACCACATCTGGCTGATAAACACTTTAAGCAACATATCAGGTTGCAAAATAAATACACAGAAATCAGTAGCTTTCCTATATACTCACAACAGACATGTGGAGAATGAAACCAGGGAATCTCTCCCATTCACAATTTCCTCAAAAAAAAAATAAATAAATAAAGTGCATTGGAATAAATTTAACTAAGGAAGTGAAGGAGCTCTATAATGAGAACTTTAAAACGCTCAAGCGAGAAATTGCAGAAGACACAAGGAAATGGAAGGATATCCCATGTTCTTGGATTGGAAGACTCAATATTGTGAAAATGTCAATCTTACCAAAAGCAGTCTACACATTTAATACAATCCCCATTAAAATTCCAATGGCATTCCTCTCAGGAATAGAAAAAAAATCCAAAATTTCATTTGGAATCACTAAAAACGAATAGCCAAAACAATTTTGAGCAACAAAAATAAGGCCCTATTTTAAACTATATTATAAAGCCATAGTGACAAAAACAGCTTGGTATTGGCACAAAGACAGACATGTAGATCAATGGAATAGAATAGAGGACCCAGATGTTAATCCAGGCAGCTACAGCCATCTGACTTTTGACAAAAATGCCAAAAATATTCATTGGAGAAAAGACAGCCTCTTCAACAAGTTGTGCTTGGAAAACTGGATATATACATGTAGAAAGATGAAAATAGATCCTTGTCTTTCCCCATGCACAAGAATCAAATCCAAGTGGATCAGGGACCTTAATATCACACCTGAAACTCTGAAATTGCTAGAGGAAAAGGTAGGGGAAACCCTTCAACATATTGGCATAGGTAATGACTTTCTGAATATAACCCCAATTATTTAAGTAAATAAAACCAGTAATCAACTACTGGGATCTCATGAAATTACAAAGATTTTGTACAGCAAAGGATACTGTAAATAGAGAAAAGAGACAACCTACAGAATGGGAGAAAATCTTTGCCAGTTACACATCTGACAGAAGATTAATATCCAGAATATACAAAGGATTCAAAAAACAGAAAAATAAGAAATCAAAAAACCCAATCAAAAAAATGAGTTATGGGACTAACTAGAGTGTTGTCACTGGAAGAAATACAGATGGTATATAACCTTCTAAAAAAGCGTTCTACATCCTTAGCCATCAGGGAAATGCAAATTAAAACTACCTTGAGATTCCACCTCTCTTCTGTCATAATGACTACCATCAAGAAAACAAATGACAACAAATGTTGGCGAGGATGTGGTAAAATGGGAACCCTTCTGCACTGTGAGTGGGAATGTAATCTGGTACAGCCATTGTGAAAATCAGTGTGGAGGTTCTTGAGACAGCTAGAAATAGATTTGCCATATGATCCATCTATAGCACTACTAGGCATATATCCTAATGACTCTTCTCACTACCTTAGAGATACCTGCACAACCATGTTTATTGCTGCTCTATTCACAATAGCTAGGAAATAGAACCAGCCTAGATGTCCATCCACAGATGAATGGATAATAAATATGTGGTACATCTACACAATGGAGTTCTATTCAACAGTAAAGAAAAATGAAATTATGAAATTTGCAGGGAAATGGCTGGATCTGGAAAGGGTAATACTAAGTGATGTAACCTAAGCCCAGAAAGACAAACATTGCATGTTCTCTCTTATATGTGGATCCTAGCTAAAAATGAATATACTTATGTGTGATCTAGAACCAATAATCAGTAGCAGAGACCCATAAGTTAGAAAAAGGATATAAGGGAGGAGGAGAGGGAAGGTATTAAGAGGAAACTATTGTATATATGTGAGTAGAACAGATCACACTAAGGGGAAAGGCCTAAGCGAGGTCAGAGGAAGAGATTGTATAAAAGAAAGATGGGGGGTCAATCAAAATTCAAGATATTCTGAATAAGACATATAAAAAATCTACTTTTTAAAATAATGGCACATTCAGAAGCCATAGATTGTTACTAGAAAATTTTCAGTGCCTGGGATGGGATACCTCCCAGTGAATCATTGGCCAGGGAGGTCTATTTTGCCTCCAAAACATTACAGGTTATTGCCAAGGCCCTTGGTTCCCTGTGAGAAAGATATGGTAAGACCATATTGCTGAAGACTTCACATGCCTGAGCAGCAAAGTCACTGAGAAATCAAGGTGGTGATGAGCAGAAATCCTTCTCCCTGTAGCCCAGCAAACTGAAAGCTGGAAAAAGCTGCACTGTATGCAGTCTTATGGGAGACAGAAGTCATCAGTGGTGAAAACAGTGGACACTGGGAACCTCAAGTTTGGTCAGACAAGCCAAATGACTGAACGAGTGCAATAGTGGCATGTCTGCTCTGGGGGAAACCAACTGCTCTCTAATTGGATGGATGGCCTATGGGAGGGAATACATGCCTGGTACTGAAAACCTAATCAAAAGCCTATGGCAGGAGTGGTCATAAGCCTTAAGGGTATAAAGCCTGCTCTTGTCAGGATAAATGCATATATCACTTTCATCAAATTGCCCTGAAATCACTATACTTATTGTCCATACTCATATTAATGTTACTCTCACTTCTGGTTAGAGAAGCTTCTCTTTTCAGATGGCAATGACCACTGGGATATCCCAAGAGGCAACATAGTGCTGAGAAGAAGGGATGGAGGAGTATCCAGAACTGAAACATCTCACACCTCTAAGGCTCAGGGTCCATTGAGGAAGAGGTGGCAGAAAGAATGTATGAGCCAAAGGAAGGGCACTACTCCCTACATACAATGGTCTGGACAGAATTTGGCCTCAATATCCAAGACCTCGCAGTGCCTAACAATACCCACACAAGACCCTCATAATAGGAGAAAAAGATGATGACATAAAATTAAAAGAGAGACTAATGGAGTGAGGGAGGGGATATAATGGAGAGCAGAGCTAAGAAGGAGAAAGTGGGAGAAGGGAGTGGAGGGGACGGGAGAGAAATATCATGGTTTTTTTATCTGTAAGTATAGAAGTTGTCAATAAAAATATAAAAAAGAGTATCCCTCATAATAGATGGTGAAAGAAAAATTTTCCATGAAAAAAGTCAACTGTATGATTATGTGAACACAAAGCTAAACCTACAGAGAATACTTGAGGGAATAGTCCACACAGAACAATCAACCAATATCAAACAAAATAGTACAAAACAGAAGAAAACATGAAACCCCATAAAACACCTCATCATGGCAGGGATTAATTCAAACCTCACAGTGATAACCTTAAATATTAATGGCCTTAACTCACCCGTCAAAAGATACAGGTGATCAGGATGGATCAAAAACTGGACCTTTTTATCTGCTATCTTCAAGAAACCCACCTCACCACTACAGATAGACACCTCCTCAGAGTGAAAAGTTGGAAAATGATATTCCATGCAAATGGAAATAAAAATACAAGCAGGTGTTGCTGTATTAATATCTGATAAATAGGATTCAAACCAAAAGTAATCAAAACGGGCAAAAGAGGCCACTTCTTACTCATCAAGGGAATGATCCAACATGAGCACATCACAATCATAAATATATATGACCCAAACACAGGTGCACCAGAGTTTATCAAACAAAATCTACTCAACAATAAAATAGAAATAAACACCAACACCATCATAGTTGGAGACTACAATACTCCAATATCATCAATAGACAGATCATCCAAGCAGAAAGTCAACAGGGAAATAATAGAGCTCAACCACATCATAGATCAACTAGGCCTATAGATATCTACATAACTTTCCACCCCAACTATACAAAATACACATTTCTCAGCAGCCCATGGAACCAACTCCAAGAATGACCATATATTAGACCACAAAGGTTCCTTCATCAAGTCAGGAAAACTGAAGTAACTTCCTGCATCATGTCAGATGACAATGCTTTAACACTATAAATTAAAAATAAAGAGAAACATCAAGAATTCCACCAGCTAATGGAAACTAAAAAACACACCTTTATACAATGTGTGGTTCATGGAAGAAGTCAAGAAAGAAAATTTAAAATTCCTAGAATTGAATGATAATGAAAACACAACCTACCAAAACTCATGGGGCACTATTAGGGCAGTCCTAAGGGGAAAATTCATAGTTCTAAATCCCTTCATTACAAAGTCAGAGAGAGCTCAAATCATTCACCTTACTGTCCATCTAATACCTTGGAAAAACAAGAAGAATCCTACCCAAAAAGCTACAGATAGAAAGAAATAATCAAGATTAGAACAGAAATTAGTGAATTGTAAACTAAGGAAACAATTTAAAAAGTAGATGATATGAAGAGCTGGTTCTTTGAAAAAATAAACAAGGTTGACAAACCCCTGGCCAGTTTGATCAAGCAAAAAAAGAGAGAAGTCTCAAATTTACAAAATCAGAAATGAAAAAGGAGAGATCACAACAGACATCAATGAAATTGGAATATTATCAGGTCACACTTCCAAAACCTCTACTCCACAAAATTGAATAATCTGGAAAAATGGATGAATTCCTGGACACATACCAAGTACCAAATCTAAACTCAGAGCAGATTAATCTCCTAAAGAAACCTATCACATCACATTCATGGAAATTGAAAAGGTAATCAAAAACCTCCCCAAAAAGAAAAGTTCAGGACAAGATGGCTTCTCAGATGAGTTCTATCAAACCTTCATTGAAGAACTGAGACCACTTTTTCTCAAACTTTCCACACAAAAGGATATTTGTCGAATATACCACATAAATAAACAGAACTACAAGAACCATATGATCACCTCAGTTGATGCATAGAAGGCCTTTGAAAAAACATAACACCACTTCATGATCAAAACACAGGAAAGAATAGAAATGGAGGGTTTGAATCTCAACATAATAAAGGCTATATATAAAGCCCAAATAATACTTAATGGGGAAAAACTCAAGGAGTTCCCATTGAGATCAGGAACAAGACTGGGGTGTCCACTCTCACCACTGCTCTCTTCAACATAATACTAGAAGTACTATTTCAAGCAATAAGACAAGAGAAAGAAAGAAAAGGGTTTCAAATTGTCAAGGAAGAAGTCAAGTTAGCCCTATTGGTAGATGACATCTCTCTCTCTCTCTCTCTCTCTCTCTCTCTCTCTCTCTCTATATATATATATATATATATATATATATATATATTTGAGGTAGGGTCTCACTCAGGCCCAGGCTGACCTGGAATTCACTATGTAGTCTCAGGGTGTTCTTGAACTCATGGCAATCCACCTACATCTGCTTCCTGAGTGCTGGGATTAAAGGTGTGCGTCACCATGCCTGGCTATGATCCTATATATAAATGACCTGAAATGTGACCTGAAAGTATCCATCTCAAAATTTTTAAAGGTGATAAATTCCTTCAGTAAAGTGGTAGGATACAAAACCAATGCACAAAAATCAGTAGATTTTCTATATGCAAAGAACAAATATACAGAGAAAGAAGTCAATGAGGCTTTCCCATTTTCAATAGCAACAAAAAATTAAATACCTTGGAATAACACTAACCAAGGATGTGAAAGACCTACCTAATGAAAACATAAAAAAAAAAACCTCAAGAAATAAATGGAGGAGGATTTAAGAATATGGAAGACCTCCCATGTTCCTGGATAGGTAGAATTATTATTTTGAAAATGGCAATTCTATCAAAAGCAACATACAGATTTAATGCAATACCAATAAAAATACCAGCATCATTCTTCACTGAAACTAAAAAAATGATCTCAGAATTCATATGTAATGGCAGAAAGCCTCAGATACCAAACATATCCTCAGCAAAAGAAACACCCCTGGTGGTAACAGCATACCTAATCTGAAGCTATATTACAAAGCCATAGTAACAAAAACAGCATGGTACTGGACTAAAAACAGAAACAGACCAATGGAGCAGAATTAAAGATCTTGACCTTAGGTCAAGTAACTACAGCTGCTTGATCTTTGACAAAGGTACTAACAATGTAGACTGGAGAAAAGACAGCATCTTCAACAAACAGTGGTGGACAAATTGGATGACCACATATAGAAAAATAAAATTAGACCCATTCATTTTCCCATATACAAAAATCAAGTCCAAATGGATTAAAGACTTCAATATGAGGCCTGGACCTCTTCAACTACTGGAAGGAAAATAGGATGCAATCTCTATGGTATAGGACTGGGAAAAGTCTTTCTGAACAATATCCCAGTAGCGAAGGAAATTAAACATGCACTCAAACAATGGAATCTCATGAAGCTAAAAAGCTTTTGCACATACATACCATAAGCTGAGCCAATAGATTACCCACTGAATGGGAGAAAATCTTTGTTAAGTATGCCACCGACAGAAGCCTAATATCTAGAATCCATAAAGAACTCAAAAAACTAAACAATAAATAAAACAAACAACCCACTCCACAAGTGGGGTAGAGAATAAATAGGGAGTTCTCAGAGGAAGAATTACAAATAGCTAACACACATTTAAGAAAATGTCCAACATCCATAACCTCTAGAGAAATATAAATTAGCACAACTATGTGATTCCACCTTACCCCAGTAAGGATAGCAAACATTAAAATATCAAATGAAAACAAACTTTGGTGAGGCTGTGGAGAAGTAGCAACACTCGTTCACAGTTGGTGGGAATGTAAGCTGGTACAACCACTGTGGATATCAATATGGAGACTCCTGAAGAGGATGAATATAGAGTGACCAATAGACCCTGTTATTCCCTTACTGGGCATTTACCCTAAAAGCTCCACATCTCACTTCAGAGGTATTTGCTCAACCATGTTTAGAGCTGCTCAATTCATCATAGCTAAGAGCTGGAATCAACCCAGGTGCCCCTCATTGCATGAATGGATAACCAAGATGTGGTATATATACATGATGGAATTCTACTAAGCTGTGAGAAAATATGACACATTGACATTTGAAGAAAAATGGTCAAACAGATCATTATAAGTGAACTCACACATGGAGAGACCTGGTTGGAATCCTGAAGAGATCCAGTCTACAGACAATTAGCCCATCTAATGCTGGAAGATGGTACATGAGCTATTGGGGGAAAGTGGCCAACATCTGTCTAAGCAACTCAAAGTCTAAGTCTAAGCAACTCAGAAGCAAACAACTTGATGTGATGCTCACACAAGTGCAATAGTGGCCAACAGTCATAGTTCTTCTTCTTCAATCTCCAGAGTAGCGGGGACATGTGGGATGAGAGATATTGTTGAGGCTATTTTGGGAACACTCTGTGTGACAAAGGGAGACATAAAGAATGTGATCTGCTCTTGGATTAGCTAACAGTTCTGCTCAGTGGAAAGGATACCATATCTAGAACTGGGAAAGGAGTCAGAGTAGTATCCAGATAATGATTCTGCTTTCCATTGTCAACCTGCCACTAACCTTAGAATATAAGAGGGTCTATATCCTTTTAATTGTCTCTAAATTAATAATGGTTAACCCATCAAACCAGTGCTAACTTCATTCTCAGTTGGGAGAGTCTGCTTCTCTTTTTCAGATGGGAGCTGGACCTGAGGAGATAGATGAACCAGTGCACTCCACCTTGGTGCCAGCTGAAAGCACAGCACAATTGGGGAAATGAGCAAGAGTGCTGCTTCTTAGTGAATCTGATATCAGCACAAGGGTGAAGGAGGTAGACACTGAGACTCTCAACATCTACCAAACCGGAGATCCAGACTATGTGTCCATCACTGAACTTGGCTTAAAATGAAGCCAACATGGCTCAGGGAAATTTGTGGAAGAGGGGGAATAAATATTGTTAGATCCACAAGTTGGGACAGTTTGACTAGAGAAATTGTCTCTCCCCCATAACTGACTCCCGCCCCAATAATGCATGTCCCATAATCCCCATGGGGTTGACCTGAATCCCCAGTGAGGAAGTCCTCTTCAGAAAAGGGGAAGGGATGAGGAAAAGGATGATATCAACATGTGTTTTTGACTTCCTCTTTGATTTCTTCTTTGATTCTTTTGATTTGTTCTTTGACCTCTTTGAACATATTTATAATCATTCTTTTGAACTCTTTCTCAGGCATTTCCTCTAACTTGTTCTCACTGGATGTCATTTCTGATGCATTAATACTTTTAGGTGGATTTATATCGTCTTGCCTTTTAGTGTTTCTTGTGTTATAATGTATATATATTTGCATCTTGGATTATGTTAATGCTTGGATTTTCTAGTGAGCTGGGTATTCTTAGCTGTATCAATTGATTTGATGTTATATATTTTCAGGGTAGGGGCTTAAGATGTTAGGTGTGGCTCTTAAGACTCTCAGAGTATCTTCTACAAAGGTGTTCCTAGGGGTTGAGTTTCCCTGCTATGGGAGTATTCAAGCAGGCTGAGTGGAATAAAATACAGGTAGATTCTAAAATTTAACTAAACACTGTACACATTCAATCAAAAACAGCCCCAAGTATGTATTCAAGAGTAGTTATTACAACGACCAGATCCTCTATCAACAAAAAGGTTAAGATTTCTGGTCTGTTGAGGGATCCAAGTCAGCTTGCAACCAAGTGAGACCCTTCCCTGGTGCAATCCCAGTTACCTTGGATGATTTTGGTCTCAGTCAAGTTGCTGCCTGGGTCGTCGGGCTGCTCTTCTGATTTCTGGAGCTGGGCACTGGCTTTTCCTGTGGAGCAAACCGAGCCTGGCAAGTGTGGCCCTGCAGATCAGTACCCCTGCTGCTGGAACTGCTGCTGCTAAAGCTGCCACTGCTGGGTTTGTAGCTGCTGCTGCTGAAGCTGCTGCTGTTGGGCCCACTGCTGCTGCTGTAGCTTCCACTGCTTGAGCCACCACTGCTGCTGAAGTTGCTGCTGCTGTGTCCACTGCTGCTGCTGCCACTAAAGCTGCTGCTGCTGGGTCTGCCGCTGCTGCCGCGACTGGAGCTGCTACTGCTGGGGCCGCTGTTACCAGTGCTGGAGCCACTGATGTTGCTGCGGAACTCTGCTCCTGCTTGGGTCCCAGGACCGCTGCTCTGTTCACCGGAGCTGCGCTCAGGCGGTGGGGGAGGGGAGGGAGCCGCAGCTGCTCTGGTTCTCTTGCTGGTCCATGTGTTCTTCTACCTCGTGGTCTGCTCCTCCGTTGCTCACTGCTGCTCTCCTTTCACATTTCCTGAATTGTGGAGAGTGCCAGTGTGAGTGGAAGCTCCTGCACCTGGCTTTTCCTGCGGCTGGAGCCAAGTCTGGCCGCTTTCTGTTGCACTGCCACCGCCGCGGTTGGTGGAGCTGTTGGGGCTGCTTTTGCTGGCCTGTGCGGGCTCTGGATGCTCTGGATCTCTCCTACTTTGCTGCTGCTTCAATTTCCTATACACCTCACTTTTTAGTAAAAGTGTGTATTTTGCTGAGTTTTTTTTGGTCTTTTTTCCCCCCTAGGCTGCTTTGGCGTGGTACCTATGTCGCCATCTTAACCGGAAGTCCAACATGTGATTTTTACATCCTAAATATGTCCATATCTAATAAAAATAAATTTAAAAGTATATAAACAAGCTGGGATTGGTGGTGCACGCCTTTAATCCCAGCACTCAGGAGGCAGAGGTAGGAAGTTCACCTTGAGTTCGAGGCCAACCTGAGACTACATAGAGAATTCCAGGTCAGCCTGAACTAAAGTGAGACCCTACCTCAAAAAGCCAAAGGTGGTTTGTTGTAGTTGATCAAATTAAAATGTGATCTATATGAGCTTCACTCTGTAAATTACTCTCAATTAATCTGTAGTTTCATATACTTTGTTTTGGCACATTGGGTCACTTGAAAAGTGAGCTGCCTAGAAACGTGCTGTATTTGTGCCCATTAATCCAAGTGAATCAGTTTTTACTTGCTATGTGACTAATTACCTTACATTTTAGTGGTGTAAAGCAACATAGATTTATTATTTTACAGTTTCTGCTCTTTCTTTTTTTTTTCAAAACAGCAGAAAACTTAAAAAGGGATTTATTTGTGATTTCCTATATATTTAGCTTGTAAATACAAGACTGTAAATGTATTAAGAGACAATTTCTGTTAAAATTTTCATGTGTTTCACTTCAAGTACTGCACAAGTTAAAATCTGATAAAGGATTTACATTTGATTATCCAAAACTCCCCATCTCAGACTTTTATTTTAATGTGGTGGGTGCCTTCATTTTCATAGATACCACCAGCAGGAAAGTCTCTCTTATGGCTGCTAGGGCTTCTTTAATTAGTGTGCATCCAGTTTTCATTCTCTAAGTCATTGTCATTGTCATTGCTATCTTCATCGCTTTCTACGGGGATGCCAGTAGCAGCTGAAGCACCTTTAGTTTCTCAATCAAGAGGGAAAATGCCAGTTCTGCTGAAAGTGTCCTGTCTCTGGTAGAAGAGTACGTATGCTGCTTTGGACACAATTTGGTCTTCAGATGCAGTGGAGACACTACTGTCATCAAAATAGTACCATTTTCCATCATCTTTATTTTTGGCAAAAGCAGTATAATGTCCTCCTCCCATCCCTCCATAGTGGTTGGAAACAGCAATCAAATTATAGTGGCATGAACCTGCATTTGGATTAATTAGGAATTCTGACTTATCTAAGCCATTGATAGGAAAATCAACTAAAGTATCCAACTTGTCTCTCATGTTGCGACTGTAGGAAAACTGCTTGAGATGAATCACAAGTACTGGAGGCAGAGACCATAAGTCTAATTTCTTTGTGGCTTTCTGGTGTCCTTTACAATTTGGACAATACTAGGGATCTTCAGCACCTAGCTTTTCTTTTGTTGGTCTTTCTTAACTATACTCTTATACTATTTGACAGAAATTATTTCTTGGTATCACATTCTTTTACATCTCCCTTTGTCACACAGAGTGTTCCCAAAATGGCCTCATCCCATATGTAATAGTTCCCACTACTCTGGGGACTGAAGAAGAAGGTTCATTTAAGCCTTGTGAATTTCAAACTAACCTGGGCAACATAGTGAGACATTGTTTGAAAGAAGAAGGAAAGTGAGGTCTCCAATTTTCTCTTTTAACTCAACCATGCTTTGCCATTCACTAATGTTGCAGTTACCTTATTGTTTCTGGAACAGACATACAACTAAAAGCAGTAAGTGGGAGGAAAGAGTTTAATGCTTACAGATTCAAGGGGAAGGTTCATCATTGCAGAAAACCTAGCTCATTTCATATATCAGCATACATCTATGGGGGAGAGGTATAGAGGAACCAACACCAGCAGTACAAGATGAATCAGAACCTACCTCCTCCAGCAGGGCTCCACCTGCTGAAGACTAAGTAGGAATATCAGTCAAAAATACCTAAGGCTTGGCTAGAGAGATGGCTTAGCAGTTAAGCACTTGCCCTGGGAAGCCTAAGGACCCCGGTTTGAGGATTGATTCCCCAGGACCCACGTTAGCCAGATGCACAAGGGGGTGCATGTGTCTGGAGTTCATTTGCAGTGACTGAAGGCCCTGGTGTGCCCATTCTCTCTCTCTCTCTCTCTCTCTCTCTCTCTCTCTCTCTCTGCCTCTTTCTATCTATTTGTCACTCTCAAATGAACAAATAAAAAAAATACCTAAGGCTGTGGGGAGCATGCATTTATATTCAACCTACAACATTCTGCCCCTCACCCCTATAAACTCATGACCATCTCACAATCCAAATTGTACTCATTCCAACATTACAACTTCTTATAGTCTTTACCAGATTTAAGACTATCCAAAATTCCAAAGTCTCATGTGAAATTCAAGATTGTCACTTAAATGTGAACTCAATAAAATCAAAGCCCAAGTTATATACTTCCAACACATAATTTCACACAGCAAACATTGTCATTGCAAAAATGCATAACAAAGCCAGGTGTGGTAGCACACACCTTTAATCCCAGCACTCAGGAGGCAGAGGTAGGATTGCCTTGAATTTGAGGCCACCCTGAGACTATAGAGGGAATTCCAGGTCTGCCTAGACTACAATGAGACCCTACCTTGAAAAACAAAAAAACAAAAAAAACAAAAAAAAAGAAAAGAAAGCATAACAAGAACTAGCCCAATGCAAAATCAATACAAACAGGCAAAAATCAAATATCTGCAGTTCCAAACTCAATATTCACAACCCCTGATGAAGAAGTCTCTGTTTCAAACTATGCTCCTCCTAGCTGGGCTGCCCTGCCAAGGGAAAACTCTTTCTTGAGAAAGAAGGTCTCCATGGTAGCTATTCCACAATTCTTTTATATACACAACATCCTTTGGTCTACACTGAAAACCATAGTTCATCTTCATAATTCCATACACTGACCTTACTGTACTTGAATAGAGGGATTTCACCCCTGTTTCATATTGCCACATGTTAGTCATTCCTGGAATCATGTGCATTTCATAACTCACTCTCCTGCACTTTTCCTGCTTCCAAAATCAGTACCAGTTGGGCAGTGTGCCAAATTTTTAAATCCAGAGGGGAATAAAGCTTGACCTTCAAGAGTAGGAAAATCTTTCACTAGTCTTCCTACAAGCCACCTCTTTTCACAATAATTTACATTTTGAGATAGACACAGAGAATACTCAACTCCTACCAAATCAGATATCCAGAGACACAGAGGCACCCAAGATCTCAACATGGAAGCAGACCTAATATGAGCCCAACATGGCTCAGGGAAATTTGTGGAAGAGGAGGTGGAAAGACTGTCAGAGCAACATGTTGGGTCATGATACAAAGAAACATTGCTTCCTACTCATAACTGATAGCTAACCCCACAATGCATGACCCATATTTCCCAATGACGAGGGTCCCTGTAGAGGGGGGAGTACAGGGAGGAGTCTAATGATGGCACCAACTTGACTGTATACATTGAATACAAAACTAAAAAAATAGTAAAATGAAAGAGTTTACATTTTTAGTAGCTTGAGCCTTACAAGGATCACCTACAGGGCATCATTTTAATTGTCCCAGTGGAAAACAGTTGGCCCACCATTAATGGTGGTGATAATCTCCTTAAAAATTGCAGCTTAAGTAAGCTAAAACCAGTCTCTGTGCCAGTAACCTCAAATGCGCTTGAATTTTTTTTCTCTTATAAAGTGTGCATCTGTCATATCTTTCTGTTTTATACTTCTGCTAAGCATACCAGTGTATTACTTTTAAATTTAACTTTGTTCAAACTCTTAGGGTATTACAAATAAACAGCAAGCATTTCTGCCAGTAATACAGCTCCCAGAAAGTTCTCTTTCCCCTTTGAAAGTTTATAAGACTTCACAGTACACAATTCTCTTTGCATTTAGCATTTTCAAACTCTCACCAGAATAGTCAATAAAACTCTGTTTATAACACTGCATGACTTCTTCAGTATAAAGTACACAATCTTTCCATATTCCTCATTCAAATACATTTCAAAAGCCCAAGTCTCACATGGTCAGGTTTATTGCAATTACAACCCCTCTTCTCTGTACAAATTTTCTGTTGCAGTTAACTTTTCATTGCTGGGGGGAGGGGGAACCTTGACCAGAAGCATGTGGGAAGAAATGGTTTATTTAAGATTTACAAATTCCAGTGGGAGCTTCATGGAATAAGAAACTTTCTTCCTTCATACATCAGCATACATCAATAGCAGAAAGAGAGGACCAACACTAGCAGCACAAGTTAATTCAAACACGCCTCTGCTGAAGTCTAAGCTGTTATCTCTTACGGCCAGTCTCATGTTGCTGGCAGAAAACACCCAACCAAGAGCAACTTGTGGGAGGAAAGGGCTTATTTTGGCTTATAGACTCCATGATGACAGGGGAAAATGATGCATGAGCAGAGGGTGGACATCACCTCCTGGCCAACATTGGGTGGATGATGGCAGCAGGAGAGTGTGCCAGACAATGGCTAGGAAGCTGGTTATAACACCCATAAGCTTACTCCCAACAATACACTGCCTCCAGGAGGCTTTAACTTCCAAATTGCCACCAGCTGGAGATCTAAGCATTCAGAACTCAAAAGTTTATGGGAAACTCCTGAATCAAACCAGCACATTCTGTCCCTGGCCCCCATAAACTGATAACCATCCATGATGTTAAATTCAATGCATTCAGTCTAAATATAAAAGCCCCCATCACTTTTATCAACCCCAATGTTGTTCAAACATCCCTATAGTCCAAGGTATTTTAATGGAGCCATAATACAAAAAAAAAAGTATGTAGTGTGTAATGGCACAGAATAAACATTCACACTGCAAAAGATGGCAGTGGGCATTTCAAAGAAATATTCAGCAAATACAAGATTTAAAATAGGACTTCTAGGTAAGATGGTGGCATAGTAGCCATGCCAAAAAAGCCTAGGGAGGTAAATGAGCAGAAAAACAGCAAAATACACTCTTCTACCAAAAAGTGAAGGTGAATAAGGAATTATTAACCATAGCAGAGAATAAGGACAGACTCAGATCTTCTAGCAAGAAGGAAACCAGCCAGAATCCCACTGAGGGGCCCGTGGCCTAGATCTGCACACCCACCTGGTCAGTGCAGAGCTTCACGAGCAGAAGCCAGGTGAAGGGATTTTCTACTAACATCAGCCTTGTTGCAAAGTCAAGAAACTCAAAGGGGACCAACTGAGCAGCTCTGATACAACTCCAGGCATCCTGCAGAGCCTCTCATCCACCAACAACCAGTGCCAAGAACCACCGGAGCACTCACCCACCCCCTCAGCCACATGGCATCCAGTACAGCTGATCAGAACACCAGATCCAGTGATGCAAGCAGCCTAACCAAATTTACAGTACAACAGAGATGGATTGAGGTGGGCATTCAACATTGGTGAGATTGGAAGTCATCCCACAAGGTAACAGGGCCTACTGACACAAAGCCTTCACTAGAAGTACTAATCTCACCTTCAATGTCAGGGCAGGTTATGTGTCAGTTTTGATTGATATATTCTTGGTCACCTTTACAATTCTCAAATAAAATATATTTTGGTGTTGACTATTGTTACCTTTGATGTTTCCTGCTAAATACGGCCTTTGTCTTTTTCTTCTGTCATTATTTGGGGTAGAGTTTCATTCAGCCCCAGGCTGACCTGGAACCCATTTCAGACCAGCAATCTCAGCCTCCTAGTTGATTGAGTTAAAGGTGTGGGGCAACACACACCCTTAAGGACTCTGGCTTTATAAGATTATCTGTTTGATTTAATTCCCACTCTTAAATAAATACTCTGTGCTGGTTTTGACTGAATGTGTGAATATTGCTCAGTTAAATTTTAGAATTTTCCAGTATTTGCTACACTTAGCCTACTAGAATACTTGCATAGCAGGCAAACTCAACACCTAGGGTCACTTCTGCTGTTACTCTGAGAGTAATGTAGGAGCCATACCTGGCATCTTAAACTCCTACCATGAAGATATATAAAGTTGGATTTAAAGGTCTAAGAATACTGCAGATAATCAGAAAACTCAAGCATCAAATTGATGCAAGGTGAAAAAAAAATCTCTACATTATAATGCAAGAAACACAAAAAAGTCAAGACAGTACAATTCTACTCAAAATTATAAATCCATCAGAAATAACCTCCAGTGAGAATGATTTAGGTGAAATGCCTGACAAAGATTTCAGGAAAAAAATAATTATAAATATGCTCAAAGAAATGAAAGAAGAAATCAAAGGAATCAAAGAAGAAAACAAATTCCTGAAAGAATCCCAAAAGAACACAGGAAACAAACTTAATAAAATAAGGAGGTCAATAAAAGACATGGGTAAGGAAGTAGAAGTAATGAAAAATACCAATCATAAATACTAGAAATGAAAAACATTGTAATTCAAATAGAAAACTCTGTAGAAAATCTTACCAGTAGAATGGATCAAAAAGGGGATAGTATCTAAACTAGAAGTTCAGGTGGTAGATTGGAAAGGAAGAGACAAAATTATCCTTATTTGCAGATGATATGATTCTATGTATAAAGGACCCTAAAACTCTGCCAGCAAACTGTTAAAGCTGATAAACACATTTAGCAACATAGCAGGATGCGAAATTAACACACAGAAGTCAATAGCCTTCCTACATAGTAACATGTAGTATGCTAAAATGCTGAGGATGAAATAAGGGAATCACTCCCATTCCTAATTGCCTCAAAATAAAAATAAAGAAAGAACCTTAGGATATACCTAACCAAGGAAGTGAAGGATCTCTACAATGAAACACACAAGATAGAAATTGCAGAAGACACTAGGAAATGGGAAGACATCTCATATTCTTGGACTGGAAGAATCAATCTTGTGAAAATGTCACTTTTACCAAAAGCAATCTACACATTTAATGCAATCCCCATCAAATTTCTGATGGCATTCTTCACAGAAATAGAAAAAAAAATCCTACAATTCATTTGGAAGTACAGAAATCCTCAATTGTCCAAAATATTTTTGAGCAACAAAAATATGGATGGAGGTATTGCCATACTTGATTTTAAGCTATATTATAGAGCCATAGTAACAAAACCAGAATTGTACTGGCACAAAAACAGACACATAAATCAATGGAACACAATAGCAGACCCAAATGTAAGTCTGGGAAGCTATAGCCACCTGATTTTCGACAATAATGCCAAAAAAATATTCATTGGAGAAAAGACAGCCTCTTTAACAAACAGTGGTGGGAAAACTGGACATCTATCTGTGAAAGGTTGAAAATAGATCATTATCACTCTCCATGCACCAGAATTAAGTCTAAATGGATCAAAGACCTTAATATCTGACATGAAATCTGAAACTGTTAGTGGGAAAAGTAGGGGAAACCCTTCAACATACTGGTATAGGTAACAACTTTCTAAGTATAAGCTCAGTTGCTCAGGAAATAAGCCACTGATAACTACTGATACCAAATGATATTAAGGTTTTTTAAAATATTCTTTTAGTTTATTTAATATTTTTAACTTTATTTGAGAGCAACAGAGAGAGAAAGAGGTAAAAAGAGAGAGAAAGACAGAATGGGCATGCCAGGGCCTCCAGCCACTGCAGAACAACTCCAGATGTGTGCGCCCCCTTGTGCATCTGGCTAACGTGGGTCCTGGGGAATTGAACCTCATACTCGGGTCCTTAGGCTTCACAAGCAAGTGCTTAACTGCTAAGCCATCTCTCCAGCCCAGATACCAAGCTTTTGTATAGCAAAGGACACCATGAATAGAGCAAAGAGGCAACCTACAGAATGGGAGAAAATCTTTGCCAGCTATACACCTGACAGAGGATTAATATACAGGATATACAAGGAACTCAAAACAACTAAATAATAAGAAATCAAACAACCCAATTAAAAATGGAACTAAATAGAGAGTTCTCAAAGGAAGAAATAAAGATGGCCTGTAAACATCTAAACAATGTTCTACATTCTTCAACATCAGGGAAATGCAAATTAAAACTACTTTGAGATTCTATCTCACTCTTATGAGAATGGCTATTATCAAGAAAACAAATGACAATAAATGATGGCAAGGATGTGGGAAAAGAGGAACCCTTCTACACTGATGGTGGAATGTAATATGGTACAGTCCATTGTGGAAACCAGTGTGGAGGTTCCTGAGACAGCTAAAAATAGATCTACCATATGACCCAACCATACCATTCCTAGGCATGTGCTCTAAGGAGTCATCTCACTGCCTTAGAGATAGTTGCACAATTTCCCTGCAAGTTTCATAATTTAATTTTTCTTTACCTCTGAATAGAACGTCATTGTATAAATTTACCACATCTTCATTATCCATTCATCAGTTGAGGTTCATCTAGGCTGGACCCGTTTCCTTGCTATTGTGACCAGCCTAGATGTACCTCAACTGATGAATGAAATTATGAATCTTGCAGGGAAATTGAGGGTTCTGGAAAGGATTATACTTGGTGAGGTATCCCACGTCCAGGAAGCCAAACACCACCTGTTTGTTCTCTCTTATATGTGGATCCTAGCTATAGATATTTAGACTTGTATATGATTTGGGGTTTGCTGTTTCATTTGAACTTTTGAAAAAGGTGAAGAATCCATTTATATACTCCATCTGTGGTTTGTGGCAGTGTTCTGTTACCTAAGCTTCGGTTGAGGCTGCTCTCAGTTTACTTCATCAAAATATGCAAAAGTAAAAGTGAGTGGAGAGTGTTAGCATAACAGGTGTTCCCACTTATTAGCCTAAGCAGTTGTCTAAAAGTCTCCTGATGACTAATAATAATTTCTGGATGCTAGTGACTGGTAATTTTTTTAACTTTTTTTTTTTTTTTTTTCGAGGTAGGGTCTCACTCTGGCTCAGGCTGACCTGGAATTCACTATGTAATCTCAGGGTGGCCTCGAACTCTTGGAGATACTCCTACCTCTGCCTCCCAAGTGCTGGGATTTAAGGTGTGCGCCACCACGCCCGGCTTTTTTAACTTTTTGAAAACTTTACTTAACCACTTGAATTCTTTAAAAACTGAATGTAATGAAAGTATAAAAGGGAATGAGAGAACACAAAGAAGTCAAAAGTGAGTGGGGAATAGGGAACAAGAGATAGTAATAGAATAGTAGAATATATGTACATGAAAGCAGAAGGGAGGGCTATTGTGCGGAGATCAGAGAAATGTAGAAGGGCCAGGGGAGAGAAGTGTGGTAAAATGAATAAGAGCAAAATATATTGAAAAAAATATATATATGATCAGAGAAACTGATTGGTTTGTATGTTATCTAAGTAAAAACAAAAAAACCCCTATATTTTGGCTAAAGAACACATTATTATTGTTTATAAGTGACAGAGTCAGAGAGAGAGAGAGAGAGAGAGAGAGAGAGAGAGAGAGAGAGAGAGAGAGAGAGAGAGAGAGAGAGAGGCACGCTGGTGCCTCCAGCCACTGCAATCAAACTCCAGCAGCACGTGCCACCTTGTGCCCATGTGCAACCTTGCAGGCTTGCATCACCTTGTGCATCTTGTTTACGTGGGATCCAGAGTGTTGACCATGGTTTCTTAGGCTACGCAGGCTAGTGCCTTAACTACTAAGCCCAAGAACACATTATTTTTTAGAAAAGTAAAATAAAAAGGATCAAAGATAGGCAAAAGAAAGGTGAGCAAGAGGGAGAGAGAGAGAGAGGAAAACAGTGGAAGTCCTCTAAGCAAATATGTCAAGTTATTATCAGTTTATTCTAGATGTACAAATGTGGCTAATTTTTATTTGCAACTCTGCACTTACTTCATATTTGTTTTTTTTTTCAGGCTTTATATTTTTAAGATTAGTTTCCTATGCTACTAAAGACATGAGTTTTTGGTTTCTTTCTCTCCCAAAGGGAAGTTGTGAAGAGTAGAGCCACTAGTAAGGGAGAGATTCCAATATAATTTACTTTTCAAACCAATTCTCACCATGAAGCAAGGGTTAGGAATGAGTCTATTCCACAGCCTCCTGTGAAACTATGCATGCTAAATTCTTTAGTGTTTGGGCAAGTTTTATGGGACATAGATTTAAATAATTGATTACTAACAAGTATCATTTCTCATTGATGAAAGTCACTCTTGCTTGCTGAATATGCTTCCCTTGGCAAGCAGGTGTTCACCTAGATAAAGGACCCTATAAAGCTGCAAGGATCTGAGCATATTGACTTTGAACTAATCACATGGACACTCTTCCATTGACACGTGAAAAGACTATGCATTTAAGTTTTGTTCTTAGAGTTGCCCTTTGAAGTTTATATCTATAAAACTTGAAGATGTTCAGATATAAGCCTTGTGTAAATTCTAAATATTCCTCTTGTAAAACAGTAAATGTCAACTTGGAAATTTCTGGTATTGTAACATTTTGTTTGAAGAAATGTTAAGCTTATCATAAAAGAAATTCTTTTGAGAAGAGAAAACCCAATTCTCTTCTACCTGTGGAAGGCCACTGAAAGCTGTGGGAAGGATTTTATACTGTATAGATGTTAGAGCATAAACATCTTGATAAAGAAGCCCTTATGCATAAATCCAGCTTAACATGTTGCTTCATTACAGAGAAGTTAATTGCTTTTAAAACAAGTGAAATGAATCAAACAATGGGAAAATAGTTCTTTTGTGAAAATCCCAGCACTCAAATCAAAGGAATGGCAGATTTATGATAGCAGATCAAAGGCTATGACATGGCAGGTATTTTCCTGAAATCAATGACTCATGCAGTCTGAAATGGGCCTCTTCTCAAGAAAGGCCCCCAAGGAGCTAGAGGAACTCAGGAAACCATCTCTGGGATCATTTCATACGAATATTAAGGCTGGAAGAGCTTATTGCTAGTTCCAGAGAATGAAAAGTTGCTCCCTGCTGCAAATGGGAGAACTTGGACCAGCTGTCATTTGAGCATGCACTTATGGGAAATCTTGGGTCTTGACATAGTGTGAAATAATTTTGCAAGTAGGGAATTTACCAACATTTCCTACTTGGTGGTGGAAATTTATTGTAGCAATCCAGATATTTAGCAAGTTTTAGAAATTTAGTCTTGATATTAAACCAATGATATTTAAACCATATCTATTTTGAAAGCTCTGGACATGATGATTTCCTCTCTGCTTTTGGGAGTTTTAGAAAATCTGGCTTATTATTTGATGATAGTTCAAGGAATATACAACTATGTATTTTTATTCCATACTGGTTTGAAATGTTTTTTCTAACAATGTCCTCATCCAACTATGAAGGTTTCACTGTATGATCTTGTTGTATACATGTTCTATGGCCTTCTGACTCTGGAACTATAGTATATAGCACATAACAAGGAGGGGTGTTCTCCCTCCACTGGGAGGAGTGCATATACTTTATCGCTCATCTGCATCATGCCCTCTCAACCATTTTTACATGTGTCCTGTCTCACTAGGGTTTTTCTTCATGTCTTTACAAGATGGTCAGAAATTTTAAGTTTTTTTGAATTTCATCTTACAGATACAATTGTAAAAAAAAAAAGTAAATAGTGTGCATATTTAATGACATAGTAATGTACCACATCCCTATCTAACAGCTTGTTTATAATTACAATGCTATTGACATTTTCACCTGATATGCAGAAGAAGTAAAGCTGGTTAATGATTACCATGGGCAGGACCGAAAACTTGGAGAACTTTATTTCTTTTTATCAGCACACCCCTGGACTAACTGCTCATATACGATCAGCACAATTTTCCAAAACTCTAGTCAAAAAATTGTCCTAAGATCTCAAATCTCATAATCCTACACTTTAAATCATTTAAATTCATTCCTTTGTTATTTTTGGTCATATCTTAAATAACCTTAGTCATTTTGTCTTGATAAAAAACAAATACATGACATTGTAATGAATTTGGCATATGTCAAAAGCCACCCACTTCTTGCTGCCATGGCTTTCCAGCCATAATGGAAAATATCCTCTAGGACTATATGTCAAGATAAACTCTTACTTCCTTTAGCTGTATCTTGTCAAATATTTTGTCTCAGCAATGAATAAAATAACTAATGCAAACATGGAACATTATGTTAAGTGAAATAAGTCCATGATATCTTATGATTCTGCTTATACAAGGTACTGGGGATACTCGAATTCACAGAGACAGAAATTAGAATGATTTTGGTTAGGGGCTGGGGAAAAGGAAGAATGGAGATTTGTTCAGTGGGTACAGAATTTCAATTTAGATGATAAAGTTCTGGAGGTGTATGGATGGTAGTGGTAGATGCACAGAAGTGTACACGTGTAAATGTATTTATTGCCACTGAACTGTTCATTTGAAATGGTAAAAATGGTACTTTTTATGTTGTGTGCATTTTACATCCCCCATCAGTTCTTGCTAGGCAAAGCTGGTTAGGAGGAGGGAAGTGGAATGCTCTGCACAATGACATGACATGACATGTATTTTGGGTATCTAGGACCAGCCTTGGAGAGTGGCTGGCAGGGGAGAAGAGGACAAGGGAAGTAGGCAGAGCCATGGCCAGTAAGACAGCTTCATTGTCTCTGGGTATGATAAGCCACTTACTTAAAACATAGTAAGTGGTCTTCCTTTTGGGGACAAGCTCTCAAAGAACTGCTCTTGTCCTGTCCCTGCATTCTGGAATTAGTGTGCTCTTTTATGTGTCATGGCAATGTCAGTCTGGCTACTTTAGTAAGAGATGATTCCTGCTTGGAGTCCAAACAAACCTCTTGAGTGACAGCATTATATGTCGCTCAGAGAATAGTCACGTGGGCTGTTACCCTATTAGTCACTGACCAGCATTATTAGAAAGGGGTTCTGAAAATAGAAAACTCATTGACACAGCTAACATATTGGCCACATGTCAAAGGGACGGTTTAGAAAAGAGTATTATATATACATACATATATATATATATATATTGGTTTTTTGAGGTAGGGTCTCACTGTAGCCCACGCTGACTTGGAATTCACTATGGAGTACCAGGGTGGCCTCGAACTCATGGCAATCCTCCTACCTCTACCTCCCAAGTGCTGGGATTAAAGGTGTGTGCCAAGAGTACAATATTTTATTAGAAGTTGTATGTACTTTGAGTCCAAGGCTTGCTTTGCAACTCTCAAAATATGTGTGAATGGAGACATTTGCTAACATATTAAGGTTGTTCCATGAATATTTGTCTGGTTGTGCTAGATGACATATTTAGATGAGCTTTCATTCCCAGTTTATGACTAGGTTTGTACTATGCAACCATTTTGAAAGATCCTTGAGAAACTGACATTGAGAACAGAATGTAGCTTTGTCTTTCTAAAGAATGTCCAACCATGAAGTCATAGACTTTGTTTCCTGTAATGTCTGTAGGTGAATGAAAGCTGATTCATCTAACTAGGATATTAAGAACTATACTACTTCATTGTGAGCTATTTTGTGGAACTGGCAAGATTGGCTGCCATAGTGAGTTTTGCTACTTGTCTGGGAAATGGCTCAGCAGATCTAAGGTCTGGTCCTTAGTATACACTTGGGAGCTAGTGGGAAAAGAACTGAATTCTTCTACAAAGATAGGTTATTATCTAGTGAACTAGAATCAGCAAAGATATCATGAAAGGGACTGTGAAGGAAGGCTGAAATTTCTTGGGACTCAATACGACATAATAAAGGCCCAACATGTTATAGAATCTGTTGCAGCTTAAGCTCAGGGGCAGGACTTATTTGGCACAGATTTAGGTATCATTCATTCTGGCATTTTCAAATAGAACTTGTTTAGTTGGTTACCATCCCTTTCCTCATCTATCCAACTCCCCTTGGTATCACTGTTTTTGTTTACATGCAACATGTGTCCTTTCAAAGAGTAAGACTTCTGACTGGTGGGCTCCTCATGGTGCCTTCTATTTCCAGCACATGTCTTGAACACAAACATTTTTTTGAACGAATGAATTACAATTCTAAATAAGTGTTTCTTGAACTGGGCTTCTCTAGAGGTTCAGATTCAGCAAGTCTGAGAACTTGTATATATACTAAGGTCACAGGTACTGCTGGTTGTGGATAGGTGACCCCATTGACAGAAGTATGGCTTTGAAGTGAGTGAGACACACTTGGGAAGCTTAGTTAAAAAGTAGCCACCAAGTCCCACTAGGTATTCTGATCTGATTGGGGAAGATGGAACTCTGTAACCTACATCTGAGCCAGCCCTGTGGACACCAATGATCCCAAGGATCCTGCCACTGTCTCACATCTATCTCTGTGAATGTTATCAACATCACAAACTTTGCTGTTAGAAACCAAATCAGGTGTAAGTCATTTGCTTTATGGATATGTCATGTGGAACAGATTTGGAATTGGAACTTAGATCTGTCTGACTCCAAAGTCCTGACCATCAGTCTTAACCTCTTAATCTATCAGCTGGACTAGAATGCCAGCGCCACTCAACACAGACACACACACACACACACACACACACACACACACACACACACACATTTTCTCTCTCTTTTGCTTGAAATGCAAATTTGAATGTCACAAACATAAAATGCATTTCATAGACACAACAAAAATGGTCTGATGAAAAATGTGCATAAGAGATTTCTTTTTCTATTGCATATAATATATATAATTATAATATAATATATATAATTGTATCCAAGCTTGCACATCCATGTTCACTACTGTTCTATTCACAATATCTAGAAAATAGAATCAACCTAGATGTCCATTAACTGATGACTGGATAATGAAAAAGTGGTACATATACACAATGGGATTTTATTCAGCTGTATGGAAAGATTGTCATGAAAATAGATGGAATTGGAAAATATACCATGTGAGGGGACCCAATCTAGAAAGACAAAATCACATGCTCTGTCTCATATGTTGATCCTAACTTTTTTTTGAGGCAAACCCAACAGACTGGCCTTTTTTTTTTTTTTTTTTTTTAATGAGAGAAAGAGAGAGAGAGAGAGAATCGGTGCACCAGGGCCTCCGGTAAAAATAATCAAACTCCATATGTACGGCCACCTTGTGTGAATGTGTGACCTTGCACAAATGTCATTTTGTGTGCGTGGTTAATGTGGGATCTGGTGAGTCAAAAATGGGTCCTTAGGCTTCTCAGGCAAGCACTTTAACCACCTGGATCCTAACTTTTTATGTTTTTTAAAATAATTTATTTTTATTTTTATTTATTTATTTGACAACAACAGACAGAGAAAAAGGCAGGTAGAGAGAGAGAGAGAGAATGGGTGCGCCAGGGCCTCCAGCCACTGCAAACGAACTCCAGACGCATGCGCCCCCTTGTGAATCTGGCTAACGTGGGTCCTGGGGAATCGAGCCTTGAACCAGGGTCCTTAGGCTTCACAGGCAAGAGCTTAACCGCTAAGCCATATCTCCAGCCCCCCTTTTATGTTTTTATATAAGCAAATAAGGGGATGGGAGGGTGAGTATAGACTATGATTCACAATAAGAGACCATGAGAGAGGAACAAGAGGCAATGAAAAAAGGGAAGAAAGCAAAAGGAAACATGTAGTATGAAACTGGAAAGGAGGCTATGATGGGGAGAAGGTACAAGTTGGTAGGGGAAGGGAAGAAAAGACAGCAAAAGGAAACAAAAACAATTTTTTGAAATGCAACATAAATCTAATTCTTTGTATGATGATAAGTAATTTTTAAACAAATTTAAAATAGAGAATTGTATAAATTGTAGTAATATTTTACTTTTGAACCACGAATATTAATATTACCCACAAAGAAAAATCTACACACACACACGCTTTCTTTAATGCTGTTGTAGATTTAACATGAATCTTGTTTGAGCATTTTTAGAGTCTGCAGTTAAGGAAGCATAATCCCAGTCTCTACCTAAACTTTATAATTTAAAATTTTAATTTATAACACAGTCCCATTTTGTAGCAAATTTATTTTTACTAATATCTTATGCACTTAAAGAGCTACTTCTACATGAAGACCTTCTAAATATTACAAGCACACCAAGTAGGAAGTGACAGTTTCATCCTTCCTAGAACTTTTTTCCTATGAAATGCAACCCCATCTGTCAGAAACAAGTTATTTCAGATGCTTTTAAGAGCTCATCCAAAACAGACTGCCAAGAATTGCGTTCACAAGTATGAACATCAATTGTGGATGAAAGCAAGACATACAGAAGCCTCCGAATTAGCAAGAAAAAACAGTTATAGTAATCATTCAGTTACTTAACAGTGGGATGCAGATGAACAGAGGTTTACCCAATGTCTGAACATCTTGGTAGTTTCGGCATTATTTCTGAGCTGGATGTTTCTTATAAAAATAATTTCATGAGGAGGAGCCTTCCACACTGATTAAACTTGTCATGGTGTTGGGTATGCAAGAGTCAATAAGCAGAACATAGCATGAAAAACCAGGGAGAGAAAATCAAAACCAATTATCTACTTTTTTTTTTTTCATTTAAGAGGTCATTAAAAGGCAGAAAAATCAAGTTAGCTGCATGAAATTTCCTTTGTTGAAAAGGTCCAGTAAGGAAAGAGAACTTCTGAGGTCAGAGGGCAGGGTGGGAGCAAATTCCTAAAAGTGGGATGTGAAATGAGGCATCCAGGAAGGTGTAGCCTGCATTAAGAAGGGCCCAGCTGCAGAACCTCAAGGGGACCGTCCAGGTGAGGGGCGTGTCATCTAGTGCCCAGGGTAGCAAGCCATGAGCCCTGCATTCTTTTGGGCGTGGTTCTCACCAGTACCTTGTAGGCCCCACTGCAGCCTCCTGGGTGTCAGTGCGCAAAGTCGCTGCTTAATCTCAGCTCGATGCAGACTAATTAGGGCCTCCTCAAGGCAGGAAGTTTAGCCCTGAGCTTCTCTCCCAGCACTGGGATACCAGTCCTTCAGTTCTGGCAGGCACCACTCTCTGGACACTACCAGATAAAGAGTGCCAAGGACTCACGCCTTTCCTTAGCCTCTGCTGGGTCCCTTACCCACAGTTTTGTTACAGAAATCCCCTGAGGACTAACGCCTTGTCCTGTCTAGGACCGCTTTCTCCACTGCCCCCCCCCTTCCGACGCTTGGTTTGGCCCAGAGTTCGCAGCCTGCAGTCCGAGCAAGGGGCGGGGCGGGGCGCGCCAGGCCGGTGGCGCGCACTATTCCTGTCGCTGTGAGCTACCAGCATGTTATGTGCGGCACCCAACCACGCTTCCAACGCGCCACGCTGCCCTAAGCTCCCCCCTAATTCCCTAGCTTTGATTTGATCCTCAGTGAGGCACAGGCTCACCCCACGCCCCCTAGCCAGTTGTCCCAGGACAACGCGGGTGCCTGCCGAACCTGTCCTCCCGTTCTGCTCCCAGGAGGTCAGAGCCCTCACCCCGCACTTCCCGGACACACAGAGTCTGGGCCACATCTGCGGATCTGGCCGGTGGGAGATCCATCACTCTGCTGTGTACTGGCATTTTGGCCTTTCCAGGTGATGGTGCGCAGCCATCGCTGCCCCTGGCTCTCGAGTGTGGGGTCCCCAAATTGTGTGGGGGCAGCAGCTTTGGATAACGCTCTGCTATCTTCTACAGCAACTGAAACCAAGACCAGCAATCCCCGGAAGGCTTCGAATTCGGTATCCTTTGCTACTAGGGGTTTCTGGATATTGTCTCTGGACCTGATTTTCTCTATCAAGGGTACAGGACGATCAACTGGCCTGAATGAAAAGGTACTAGGTTTTAAGCTGAGCAGACAAAAAGGAACCTTTGCTAGGGGCTCTGCAGCTTGCTCAGGAGACTTGGGGGTTGGGTGCACCGGGATGCCTCCAGCCTTGCTTGGCTGGCTGCAATTCCCATCTGGCCACTTCCCGCCCTGGGCATCATGAGTTACTTCCTGTCTTATTGCAAGGCTCATGGAGGCACGGTGCTCACTGGCTACCAGGCCTTAAGATCTGAGGGCTTCTTGTGCGATGTGACACTGGAGGCCGAGGGCAGTGAGTTCCCAGCACACAGATCGCTTCTGGCATGCTCCAGTGATTACTTCAGGGCCCTGTTCAAAAGTCACACTCAGGAATCCAGGGCGCCTGTGATCCACCTCCGCGTGCCTTCAGCGGCTGCCCTGCAGCGTCTGCTGGACTTCATGTACACGGCCTGGCTGCCCCTCTCTATGGACACTGTGGAGGACACGCTGGAGGCTGCCAGCTACCTGCAAGTAACCGAGGCCTTGGGGCTGTGTAGCCACTACCTGGAACGCCAGCTGGCTCCAGAGAACTGCTGCTTTGCTGCCAATGTGGCAGCGCGCTTTGGCCTGGCCCATACCTTAGGTGCGGCTGAACACTACATTGTGCGCCACTTAAGGGCGCTGCTCCTGATGGGCGCTGGCCCATCGGGGCTGCTGGAACTCAATCCCATGTCTCTAAAGGCTGTGCTGAGTGCCCCCGACGTGTCCAGGGTGACAGAAGCTTGGCTTCTGGGCCTGGCGCTGGCTTGGCTGAAGCAGGAGCCTGCAGTCCAGCGTCTGGCTCACAGCACAACCCTGCTTGGATGTATTCGCTTTGGCCTTGTGCCCGCACCCGTGCTGCGGCGTGTGTACTCCGGCTCTGGCCTCACACTACCTGCTCGGGTTAAGGGGCTCATCATCCAGGCCCTCAACTACCACATGGCACCCTCCCGCCAGCCACTGGTACAGAGTAAACAGACCAGCATCCGGAACCCCCAAACTCGCATCTTGCTGGTTGGGGGGCGCAGGGTGCGAGACGTGGTCACTGAGGAAGTCATGGTGCCACAGGTGGCAGCCAGGAATCAGCGCGCTGCTGCTCCTGAGCCCGAAGAAGAGGAGGAAGAGGAAGACATGGAAGAGGAGGAAAAGGATTGGGAGCTCACCCAGGATGTGGTGTCCTTCGACGTGTACAACCACCGCTGGTACACCCTCACTCGGCTGCCCACTCCTCTGCTGGGACACAGCGTGTGCACACTGGGCAACTTCCTATTTGTTTTGGGAGGGGAGAGCTTTTCTGGAAGCGCCTCTACTCATCTGGCCAACAGGCCAGGAGTAGCGTTGGCCCAAGTGCACCGTTATGACCCGCGATCTCACGTTTGGACCGCAGTGTCCGCCATGAGAGAAGCACGGGCCTACTTCTGGTGTGGTGTTGTGGGCGATAGTCTCCTGGCTGTTGGAGGCTTAAGTGCCAGCGGTGAGGCATTGGCCTCGGTGGAGATGTATGACCTGCGTAGGGACTACTGGACTACAGCTGGGGCATTGCCACGAGCGTTACACGGCCATGCGGGTGCTGTTGGGGACCATGGTACAGTGTACATCTCAGGGGGCAAGGCAGGGAGAGGTGAGGGTGGCGCAAGTAGCCTCAGGGACTTATACTCCCTGGGCCCTGGAGAGAGGGCATGGACTAAGAGGGCGCCTATGGGCACAGCCCGCTTCGGGCACCACTTGGCAGTGCTGCGTGGGGCAGTGTTTGCCTTTCTGGGAAGATATGAGCCCTTCTCTGAGATTGAGCGCTATGACCCTGGGACAGACCAGTGGACTCGGTTGAGGCCCCTACCTTATGATCGTTTCTGCTATGGGCTGGCAGTAGTGGAAGAGACAGTGCTGCTGCTAGGCGGTCTCAAGTGGCGGGAATCACGCCAAGTGCCTACCCGTAATGTGGTGGGCTATGACCTGGACCTGGATCGCTGGGAAGACATCAGCTGCATGTTGCCCTGGGCCTGGAGTGGCCTGCAATGTGTGGTGCTGCAGCTGGCCGAGAGTGAAGATGAGGAGAGGGAGGGGGAGCTTGGAGAAGTGCTAGATTTAGTGCTGGGTTAAATAGGGGAGGCATCTCCAGAGGACCCAGGAGAATGTTGTGTTTCAGCATTCGATCTAGCTTACAAAGCAGTAGTTGTTTTCTAAGAGTAGCAGTTTCTGAGAATAAAGGAAGCAAACAAGGCCTTGGCCTAAGAGAAGCATTTGCCCACAAGCTGCAAGCAGGTGACAGCAGAGGTCAGATAGAAGGATAGATGAGTCACCTTTAGTGCGCTGGTGATTTTTCAGAAAGACTCATATTGGTCTAGAGATGGACATTTGAAAATAAAATAGGACCCTCCTAAAATATTTTCCTAGGTGCCAATGATTACTTTTGTGCCAGCCCTAAGCCAAAAATCAAGATTAGTTATACATAAATCACAGAAATTTGTTGGCTATAAAGTTGTAATTGCCTAAGAAGACGGTATTTTCTGAGTAAATTGCAAAGGAAAGTATCTTGATTAAATAGCATGAACTCACTGTGTGGAGTATGATTTTAGCATCCAGAGCCATGTTTAGAGTTCGTGTTGATAGCTCTGTATCAACACAGAACTGAGTGGGAAAAAATTCTCTATGCAAGCACCTTCTTTGAGAAAATAATCCTTCATTTTTTCCTGTCCTCCATCCCCACCCTTAGTTTGCTTTCACACCGGCTTTAGGCAGCTCATTGCTTTAAAGACAAATTTTGGCAACCCTTAGCCACATAGTGTTTCCCCCTCCCTTCCCCATAAGAATAACAGAGAAGGTAACAGGCAGAGTAGGTAGTTTCAAGGTTGTGTCAGGTAAGTGGGAACCCCGTTTGATTTTTGGAGGTCTCAGAAGAGGTATGTGTAAGGTCTGAACAGGTGCTGCTTGTGACTTGTGCCATCAATGAGGTGGTCAAGTTAGAACTTGTAGCTTGGGTGGTGGTGGTGAGAATGGCTGAGTGATTAGGTCACAAGGAAATGTGGTAAGCACTTTGCATGAATAAAGTAGGTGCTTTATAAGGATTCATTAAGAGCTGAATTTATTTGATTTAAGTTTACAGTACTGCCTCTCTCCTAGATTTGAAACTAATGCAATAAAATGTACAGATATATAGTGTTCAAAGATCTCTTTCATGCTAGGCTAGCCACGAGTCTTGTAAAATTCATTAGTTTAATTTTTACCATGTAAAACAATAGCTGACTTTACAAAAGGAGAAGCTGCTTAACAGCAATAGAGCTAGTCTTCCCATCCATTGCTTGCTGTTTATGGGGTACAATCTGGCCACTGTATACATGACACATCCATCAGGTACAAATACTTTTAAGTGAACATACACATTTGGTCTAGTAAACATCAATATGTCTAAACACCTGTAACAAGCACACTTCATTTTAGGACAAGAGGTTTTTTTTTCCTTAGTTTTTACATATACAAAAATCCCACAAATTTAATGTGCGTCAATATCCATGCAGTAAGTAAATGTTTGGTTTCTTTTTTACAAATAGGGTTTTTTAAATGATAAAAATATTACACTTGGACCCAAAATTCCATACAAACATTAATACATGATTTCTCATCCATTTTGACTAAATATAGGATTACTGAAAATGTGCTGTAGAAAGGCCACTCTCCTGTACAGTTGTGCAAAGTCTGCAAAACGATAGTGTTTCAATGGTGGTTTTAAAAGCAAAGAAAATGATCCCCACTGTGGAGTTTTTACTTTCTCCTCTACAGCAAAAATATTCACTGGCATATATCTGAACTCTTAAAGATGTAAGTACATTCACTGAGCTGTACAAGCAACAGTATAAAGCTGAATAGAAGTAGATTTTATGATATAGAATAGTAAAGGAGGGACCCTTCCTCCTGAAAAATACAGCAAATTGTGACTTGTACACTATGCAGCCAGACACTAAAAAGCAGCACAGTCATTTTCATGCTGTGATCACTTTCAAAAACGAGACACTTAGAAATGGAAATATATGAAGAGGACTTTTTCATGGATTTAAGCCACTCTATAAACAATTCATGATGCTAGGAAAAACTGCTAAATTGTTTATCTCATATAATTCATTGTGATATCGCTGAGTGAATACCATCTTCTTGCTCCTTAGCAGAGAAGTTCAGTTTTATTTTCAATATTGTTTTCTGGATTATAACATATATCTGCTATAAGTAAATGCATTTGACTTCCCTGCCTGATGTATAAAATTATGTAAGTTTAACAGACCAGGGGAAATTGGAAACTACCTAGAAATGTATTGTTCTCACTTTATACTTTGTCTTTTAAGAGTTTAGAGTTCAAAAACATGAGTTTGGGCTGAAATTATATATATGGCTGTTAGCTGCCTTTCTGGGTGAATTGTGTATTTGTTTTAAAAAATCCATTCTTAAATTCTTCTGTACACAATCAGCATTTCATCACTACAAAAATAAAGGAAGATTTAAACCAAGAAAATAAAGCAGCTCTATCTTCAATTTTGGTCTTAGTTACAAAAACATCTTACAAAGCTTTGCCCTGATACACCATTAAGTGTTCTCATAGATTTGGAATAGTATTTCCATTAACCAGCTTTCACAAGTTAATAGACTATTAAGACGAATATTAGATACCTGAACTTTTCTTATGTCAATGCTTTTCTATTTTGCTTAACTCGTGTATATGCACCTACATTTCACAAAAATAAAACTACAGCATTAAACTTTGTGCAATGTTTAAGAAAATTCTTAGAACATTTTAATAAATATAAAAAAGATTTAAATTCTTTCCCACCACAAGGATGTCTGCATCTGAAAAAATGTGATTTACTTTTGAAGTCTTGTTTATATAAAATTAACTTAAAGGGAGAAAAGATGACCTTAGTTAGAAAACTGCCTCTTTGTGGTTTTATTACTTGAAGACCACCTGTATTCAGAATTGTTTGCAAAAGTTAATTTAAGTCATTAAAGATAGTTGATTTTGCACATGGTAAACATAAGCTGAGCACTGACTGCATATAAAATATACAAATGCTCATTAAAGACAGTGGTATTGTGATCATATATGATTTGTTTTATATAGTTTGGTAACATTAAAGTATAACTTGTCAAGTGTTCCACACAATGATATAAAAACTACGTTACATACTTTTTCAGCATACCAGCAGGTTCTAGATGGCCTGAAGGCAGAATACACTTACACATGTGTCTCAATGTATGAATGTGTGTGTGTTAGAGAGGAAGTGATTACATCTACTTCAGAAGAAATATTTAATGGGTCATTTGAGGTTGTGTTTTGACAGATATCCAAGAAAAGGTCAAGGTACATCTGCTTCCACTGTTGGAATTCCTTAGATGTCAAGTCTGGATTGTCTAGAACTTTATCAATAATGGCTATTTCCCCTTCTCTGGCCTGAAAAACAAGGAAATTCAACAGTTAAGATAAGGTCAAACTTTTTTTGAGGTTTGAAATAAGTTAATGGGCAAATAATTTCAGAAATACACAATAAATAAATTTGATATATTTAAACTCAGCAATTTAGACTCAAAACCTAGTATATAGTTTTTGTAAACATGAGGTATGCCTTGTATTGCCCATTCTGGGTGATTTTTTTTTCTTGCCCCTTCCACTTGACTGTTTCTGCCTATAGAAATCTTCCCCATACTTTATGATTTAGCTTAGCTTCTTATTTCTTCAAACCATTCTCAAACATCTGGAAAGAAAATTTTCTCCCTCACTGATGTCCCATAACAGTCTATCCCTGCAATCAAGTGGACTAATTCTAGCATATCTTTTGCATTACTCCAGCATTTATCCTCTGTCTCCTTTTCTATGGTAAACTCCCCATGCTTGAATGAGAACAAACAGACATTCTGTTGTGTGAGTACTGAATTCTTACTGTGTAAGTTTTATAATTCCCTTCCCACAGCACCAAATGCCTATAATAGACAATGGTTTCCCCTTTCATATTGGTGGCAGCGATTCAGTTGAAGACTAAATTTTAGTATAATTCAACCAAATACAACTATCAACTATGGAAGAAGAAACTCTACAAAGGTATAAGATGGTATGTAGAAGGTATTAAGACAATTTGAGAAATCTAATCTTATTTTTATGGACCTAAGGATGGGCTAGGATTTGTAAAATATTTATTTGAGAAAAAGGAGGCAGAGAGAGAATCAATTGGCATGTCAGGGTCTCCTGCTGCTGAACTCCTGATGCATATACCACTTTGTGCATCTGGCTTTCAAAGGGTACTGGGAAATGGAATCCAGGGCATCAGGCTTTGCAAGCAAGCACCTTTAACCATTAAGAGATCTCTCCAGCCCAGGGCTATGATTTTTAAAAACAGACAATTTACCCAGAAAGGCAGCTTGATCTTGTCTGTGAGAAGACAAAAAACAGGCAGGGATTGATGATGCTGGGAGTTGCTTGTGATGGGATCTGAGATATATGTTTGCTGAGAATGTCAGTTAAAATTTCAGGAAGTAGACACAACCAAGATTGCTTGGTCATTTGTTCTGTAGTGGAAAATTTTATAAACTCTTACTTTTATAGGCACAAAATACAGGGTACTATAGTTACTGTTTTTCTTTTTTCTTTCTTTTTTTGACCACGGATGTACATTTCTTTATAGTGACATTTTCATTATCTTTCTTTGCTTCAGAGTGGAGAGTCAAGTACAATCATGTGCTTGGTTATTGATACTTCTTGAATTGACTGGGAGTAGTTCATATTCATTGTGACTAGAGAAAAATGTTTGGGGCAAGTTTACACAGCCTAAAATATAGGTGAAAAGGTTGGAAAGAAGCAAAAGGAGCAGGTCTTGAAGGAATATGAAACACACCGGCCTCAAAATGCCTGCCTATCTTTGCAACTACTATGGAACTGAATGGGGAAAGGAGGTGAGGCACAGTAGGGGAGGTGGGTGAAAGTATCTTTGGGATAGAGCTGACCAGCGGAATTACTCTCATGCCTATTACAGCCCCCCTCTAAAATTATAGGCTTAGTAATCAGAAGTTTATTAAATTATTCCATGGACTTGCATTAGTATTGAATACCATTTAAAACCGAATTGGCAAAATGTGTGGATGTTACTACTTGCATTTTTTTCAAATAAATGATTTTTTAAAAAAATTATCTCACTGCTGGCACTTATGTTTCAGAATAACACCTTAGCAGCATGGTGTGGACTGAAAATACTTTCCATGGAAGCTTCTAGACCTTTTTGTTTGTTTGCTTGTTTTTGTTTTTCAAGGGAGGGTCTCTAGACCAGGCTGATCTGGAATTTATTGTGTAGTCTCAGGGTGGCCTCAAACTCATGGTTATCCTCCTAACTCTGCCTCCTGAATGCTGGGATTAAATGCATGCAACAGCATACCTGCTCTTTTTTTTTTATATCTATTTTATTTTGAGAGAATAAAAAGAAGCAGATGAGAGAAGAGGAGAATATGGACATACCAGGGCTTCTAGCCACTGCAAATGAACTCCAAATGTATGCTTCACCTTGTGCATCTGGCTCTGTGTGGGTATTGGGGAATTGAACCTGGGTCCTTTGGCTTTGCTGGCAAGTGCCTTAACCACTAAGCCATCTCTCCAGCCTGACCTTTTGATTTTAGAAATTTCTGTGATATATTCTCTTTAATATTGCCCTTTTCTGTTTTCCTTTCATATGTGTAGAGCCTGCTCAGGTGGTCTGTATGGTGGGCACTGTCCTCTCTCTCTTCATACATACATAGTAAAGGGTCTCTTTTGTCAGCCTCCTTCAACATCTGCCTCTCTGCTCCCTTGTCTGTCCAATCTAGGGATGACATAATAAATCTGGAGCCAATGTAAACACTTACAGATATGTATAATAGGAAAAGAAGCATGTGAGCTGGGAGGAAATAACGTAAGTAGAAGAATTATACAGTTTTGACATGGGGCATCACTGTAGATTTATTCCACATATGCTGTAGTCCATGTAGGGCATATTCATGAAACATCTCAACCCCTATTAGTGTTTACTACTGCATTCCACGTTCATACTGTTCTCTTAAAAAAAAATTTTACTTGTCTATTTGAGAGACTGAGGACGAGAGATAAACAGAGAGACATAGAGAGAGAATGAGTGTACCAGGGCCTCCAGCCACTGAAAACAAACTCTAGTCACTTGTGCTACCGTGTGCATTTGGCTTACATGGGTCGTGGGGAATTGAACCTGGGTCCTTTGGCTTTGCAAGCAAGTATCTTAACCATTGAACAAAGTCTTCAGCCCCCTGTCTTCTTTTTTTAACAAACATTTTCATTTAATTATTTGAAATAGAGAACAGAGAGAAAAGGGGAAAGAGAGGGGGGGAGGGAGGGAGAGAGAGAGAGAGAGAGAGAGAAAGAGAGAGAGAGAGAGAGAGAGAGACAGACAGACAGACAGACAGAGAAGAGAGTGAGAGATATTGTGGATGTGCCACTTTGTGCATGGGTACTGGGGAATTGAACTTAGGCTGTCAGGCTTTGCAAGAAAGTGCCTTTAACAACTGGGCAATCTCTCCAGTCCTGTGTTCTTTCAATAGCTTTAATAATTACAATGCATGGTATATTTATCTTAGGAAATGAAGACTGAGGAGCAACACCAGCCCTGCAATTTTGGAAAAAAAAATGTTAAGATATTGCTTTCCCTTAGAACAAAGTAACATAATACTTAGTGATTTTAGTGAAAATACGACATGAATCCCTTTTTACCAATACACTTTTTACCCTAACAGAGTTAATAGCTAGCTTCAGGTTCCTCTTCTTTAATTTCTCCTTCCTCCAGCTTCCTATTTTTTTGTTGCTTAATCTATAGTATCTGGTAATTCACTTTCTGTTCAAGAATCAATCTCCTCAAAAGGATTTACCACTCCAATTCATATCTTACCTTTAAAGTGCTTTTGAGAATTCTAAGCCTGTGTAGTTTTTCATTCATTGCAGGATCATTGCATCGTTTTATGAATGATAGCTTGTATTCCATCTTGGTTGAAATGCGATGTTCTCCTAGCAGTGACAGACTGGCTTCCTCCAGTGCCCTGTATAAATCTTGCAATGAGTCTCCTAACTTTTCTTCCCTACTTTCATCTGAGAGAGACAGAAAGAGAGAGAAAAAGAGAGGGGAGAGGTAATAAACAGTTATTTTCTACTTTGAAAAACTTATATAAATTGGAGTTATCTGAAAACTAAAACAGGCTAATTCATTGTTGGGAAAAATATTCTAATACTTAAATTAAAGCATATCCCACAGCTGCTAGTTAGATTAGGTAAGATAGCTATGGGCTGCCAATTGTTTTACAGAGATAGGATTTGTTTCATCAAATATCCTCTTAATAGAAAATAATCATACATATCTTCATGAAATTCAAGCAATTAGAGTATAAAACGTACACAACATGGGAATAGTCCTGCATATAGTTTAGTATTCTTTTTTAACTTTTTGAGGTAGGGTTTCACTGTGGTCCAGGCTGACCTGGAATTCACTATGTAGTCTCAGGGTGGCCTCAAACTCACAGCGATCCTCCTACCTCTGCCTCCCGAGTGCTGGGATTATAGGCGTGTGCCACCACGCCAGGCTCTGGTTTAGTAATTTTAAGGAATCAATGAATATCCCTTATCACTATGTTGACAAGCCCCAAAGTGCTGTTTAATTGAGGTCTTCTGGTTTAATACTGAATGAACTGATTTTCACATTTTTTAGACTTAATACAATGGAATAACACTCATTGGCATACATGTGACATTAACAACTTCCCAGTTATTTCAGATTCCTATGAAATTTTTGGCAGTCACATGACTTCCATAATAATGCCTGACAATCATCAATATTAGCTAATTATAAATTATTATCAAACATAGTGTCTTCTTTTTGGGATAGGATTTCATTCTGTAGTGCAGACTAACCTGTAACTCACTTTATAGCTTAGACTGGACTTAAACTCACTGCATTCCTCCTGCTTCAGTCTCACATGTGGTTGGATTATAGGTGTGAACCACCACACCTGGCAACAATAATGTTTTAAAATAATTTAAAATGAAATATAAGAAATTTATCTATATGCAAATATAAGGAAAAAAATCTGTCATTTACTAATGGAAGAAAGTAGTAGAATTAAATATTTTTAAGAAAAATTTAGAGACTGCCTCAAGTAAGGATGTTATATATCTGAACAAATGAAATTCACATCTTCCTTTATAACTGTCTGAATAATGACCTTATGTCAATTAGAACAATATCAATTTGTTTAAATAGGAAAGATAATGATGAACTAGGATTTGCCTTAATAGAAGAAAAGACTATATAAAGTTTATTTTAATATAGAGACAGAATCATCTTTGAGGAATACTTATCACTTTTGCCCAAGGAATAGATACAGAATGTTATTCATTCCATTATGGCTCATGTAAATATTTTAATCTTTCTGATATAGATTTAAAAGTAGGTTCCCTAATTGTAACCCTAGTAGTTAACATTTATTTTTTCCAGGGAGTAGGTCAAATACTTAACATTCATGATCTCATTTAATATTCACAATGATATTAAGAATAGATCTACTTGCTCTCCATTTTATAACATGTTTCAGGTTATACCATGTTCCAGGTTACACCCATGTAAGTGGTGGAGTTGGAATTCTAACTGGGAAGTCTTGCTTCAGAAATCATGGTTTAAGCAACTACACTGCATATATATATTTTTACATTTAAGCTATAATACAGATTTTTCACTAATTACTTGAAGTATTTAGGTATTATTAATGTGGGATTTCCTTCAAATGCAATGCTCTAGAAATTTTGAAAAAGAGTGTGCCTAAAAGTACACCTAAAGGCTAACTACCACCTTTATTTTAAGGGTTCACCTTGTTTGACTTTTGGCTTTGTTGAGGAAGTTAACAGATAAGGGTAAGTATGATAATTCAGTCTCTACATTACAAAATCCCTTGTCTATCTGCACAAGTGTTCAATAATGAATTTTAATTTCCCAAGCATTTATCTTTTAAAATTATAATTAAAATATAAAACGTTTTAAGAGAGTGACAGAGAGAAAGAGGTAGACAGAGTATGGGAACCCAGGACTTCCTGCCACTGTGAACAAACTCCAGACACATGTGCCTCTTAGTGTATCTGGCTTTATGTGGGTAGTGGGGAATCAAATCTGGGCCATTAGGCTTTGCAGGCAAGTGTCTTTAATTGCTGAGCCATCTCTCCAGCCCCCATAAAATTGTTTTAAATAACAGATTATAAAATTCTCAATTGGATTATCCTTTAATATTTTCAATACCTAGAGGATTTTGATGGATGGGTAAATGGAAGCCTGTGGAAAAAGGCTGATCTGTAGGTTAAAAGCAAGAAAGATCCATGATAGAGAATTTCAATTGAGAATGCCTTGGAAGAAAAAAGGCACAAAGCCACATGGACAAGAGTAACTAAATGGAGTTGTAAAATTCAGACTATATTTGAACAGAATAATTCCATTTCATACAATCATAAGCCAGGAAAGGACCTGGGGTGTACTTTTTCTTTCTCTCTCAAGATAAGACATCATCTAAAGACAATATATTTTATAAATTACTGGGTGGGGTACAAACAAGAGGTCTAACACATGAGAATTTTGATAGTTAAGAGATTATATAGCCTAATGCAGTATTCTTACTTTTCCAGTAGTAGAAAGGAGGTGAAGGAAAAAAGGAATCAAAATTATGGTTTTTGATTTATGGGAGGTAGAAGTACTTTTGTATAGTACTATTTTTATTTAGAGAAAACCTTTCTCCCTATTACGTAACACCGAAGAGTAAATGTTTTGCTTTAAAACATTTGATCCTGTTCTCTCTCTCTTTCCCTCTTCCTTACTTTCCTCTATGGGGAAATGAGACATATAACCTTGCATGCCAGGCAAAAACTCTGTTACTGAGTTACATTTATAGCCAACCTTTCCCCCTTAACTCTTAACATGATGGAATGCTGGGGCAGATGCATTATATTTTTCATAAAATTTCAGTGCAGTTTTACTTTAAGGAGAAATGCATATTTAACACACAAAGTAACATAATTAACTATTAAAAATGAAAATTGAAATGTTTGTTCTTTTCTATATGCTAGGTGGGGAAAAAGTATTCAACCAAAAGACAACATTATTCTACAAGGAATCTGGTTTGATAGCTATAAGAAAAACCAAGTATGGGTTATCTCTTGGCAGCACATTTGAACAAGAAATCACAAGAAGACGGAACACAGAAACATTTTAAAATATAGAAATGAGATAATGTGGCTCCTATCAAAGATAAGAAAGCACCCCTCAGTCCTCTGCACATCATACACATATGCAACATTGCACAAGACACAGTTGTGGAATGAGTCAGGATGATGGACTGAGATTCCAGGCTACCACAAAATGCCACCAATTATTTAACATTTTAAGACTACACAAAGAGGCCTTTTATTTGCAAAGGAAGGGGGTGAAGGGTAGAGTCACATTATAAATCTGATTCACTGTACTCAACAGTCGAAACAACACAGAACTCAACATTCAAGACAAAAACAGACCTTTATTTTCTTTTATAATTTTCAATTGGTTTCTTTGATTTTTCTCAGATGAATACCAATTAAGTCAACAGGGTCTACAGTTGTAACTGAAAATATGAAAGCACCTTTATTTTCTTCTCTTTTTGCCCTCTTCTTCTTCATCTCCTTCACCTTTCCCTTCGGGATTCTCTCTTCTGAACCTTTGCTTTTCTTCTCTTAGAAGAGGCTTGCTTTGGAAGACGAGGCAAACACTTGGTGAGGCCTGCTTCCCGACCGAATTTCTTTCAGTGTGCCAGTTCAGCCACTAGAACACTGGCTGAAAATCAGCTCTTTTGCAATTTGAATAAATGTTTCTGAAAATTGGCAAAGTGTAGACCACATTCAAATTAAAGGACATATAGGAACCATCTGTGATTCCCAGTGAGGATGTGTATCATGGCTATAATGACATTTTAATATATATCTAATTTATTCAGGAAATCTGGGGCTATGCAGGAAGAAAAATATCCCCAAATTATGTTTACATTTGCATCATATAAATTACTTCAGTGTCAGATCATACGTTTTTAAATTCTAATTTTCTTAAAGCAAGGAGTACATATAAAGTCCTCTTTCCTACATAAAAATTCATTTACTTATAAATTTGAAGATCACAATTAATTCATTCGTACTTTGTGCCATAGGAGGGTCATTTCTGGCAGTGTCATGCTTTGTAGGAGCAAAATAAGATTTTCTTTACTAGTGTCTCACATGTATATTTTGCTCCAGTATGAAATATTGTGGGTCTAGGAACATAGTGAGCATCCCAACAGTTCATTGGCTTCTACAGGTTGCATATCATCTCCAGGTACGGAATGATAAAGCAAAGCTTAAAGATATTAGCTAATAAAACTGACTAGTTTGTTGAAAACTCTTGAAACTGATTATCAGCAGATGATAATGCATTTCTGAAATGCCACAAACTTGGTTAACTCCTTACATTCAGGATCTGTGGTTTCCAAAATCTTTTTGACTGTACTCTCTTACTGGTTAAAACACTTCTACTGTTAATTTATACACATATAGTAGTCCATATTAATAAATAATGTAACATACAGAATAGAAATTCAAAAGGATAAGATATAAAACCTGAGGAGAACTTCTCATTCTTTTCTTCATATACTTCAATGTACCCTTGTGTAGTCTTCTTCAGAGATCTATGCCATATTTTCCTTTGAAGGGAATTTATGTCACTCATTGTTACATTTCCCTTACTCTACTTGGTATAGTGTCTCATACACTCAAAAATTTAAGTGAGTTCTCTCTATATATAAAGTACTCCAAAGAAGGTTCCCTTTTGGGTGACTGTGTAATTACTGTAATGAACCTATTGTATAATATTGTTCATATTTCACTGAGGAAATTTTAAGAGAATAAAAACTTGTTTACATAAAATTTCATTCTGATGTCCTTGCATTTCCCTGCTACTACAATGGCATTGTCAAAGCATAGTAAAAGATGCAACCAAGGCCAATGAGCATACCAGTTGGACTCTTAAACCAACAACTCATAATGGACTCTGGCTACATGTTTTGGAAAGCAATTACACTGTCTTAAAATTGGACAATGATACTCTCTGGAAATAGTTGTTCCGTTACACAACACAGCTGTGTTAAGAGCACAGAAGTTTGAGAAAGGTTAAATCACAAATGATAGGGAAGCTGTACATAGTAGTATTAGTCATCAGTTAAATCTGAGAGGCACTTGCTCTTATACAGAGAACTTTAGGTCTTCTAGGATAATGATACTAAGTATGTGGAACACATTTTTTGTCCTGAGGAGCAATTGTCATTTTTATTGAGACCACATGAATATTTTTTATGAATATTTACTAACTTGGATGCATGTCACAGTGAAAAACTTATTTATATGTAAGGTGACATAATTTTAGTGGATTTGATGTCTTTGTAGATTATGATATTCAGGAGGTTAAACTATGACTTGAATTGTTTTATAATTAAATACTAGTTATTTTACTTCAATTTTTTATATAAACCAACTAGGTTTGCTTTGCATTGTAAAACTGAGGAAAATGGAGAGCAGCTTGTTAGGAAAAAAGTGAAGACTTTACAAACAAACTTAGTCTTTCTCCTGTAAACTACTTGTTTTATAACTAAACATCATTATTTTAGGCTAAAAACAATTCACAAGCATTTCTATTAGATAATTAATTCTCTTTGGGAAAAATTTATTTAAGTAAGAAAATATCTCTTCTTTTGAAAGGACCAACTGAGTGACTTCATCTACATCTAAACATTTTGTGAAAAACAGGTAACACCTATACTTGTAAATCAAGTACTATCGGTGGTTGTGTCTGTCACTTCCTGTACAATAGTCTACTTTTATGAAAGTGTGACAGGAGATAGAGGTCAACTTTATTCTATGCTTTGATCTCTGAGCATGCAATTTCTGTCAAATTATGTAATTTTAATCAGTTTTTGTCAAGGTAGGGTCTCGCTCTAGCTCAGGCTGACCTGGAATTCACTATGCAGTCTCAGGGTGACCTCAAACTCACAGTGATCCTCCTACCTCTCCTTTCCAAGTGCTGCATGTGCCGCCATGTCTGCCTATATTTTGTGGTTTAACAACAATGATAAGTCAGTGGTTGAATGGTTAGGGTCCAATGGTTTTAATAGCTCAAATGGCAAAATATTAATGCCTTTAGTATTGATTTATTGAACCAAAGAAGGGAAGATTCCTTGAAAGACAACCACATACCTAAATAACAGAATCTAGATTTACCTACATAGCAAGTAGAAATGGAGTTCTTAGACAGGCGTTCATAAAGTGGACAGTTTAAAAGGCAAGCTAAGGGATGAGTTTATATTCCCATTAAAGAGAGAAAACTAAAATTCTTCACAATAAAAAAAGTTTTACTATGATTTAAACAAGGAGAATGACTCAGAGAATCCCATTCATATTATATGGCAATAAAATGCTTTTTGACTGTTTTCTTTATACCAGAACCATGATTTTAGATCTACTCAAAAACACATTATAATGGTTAGAGCACAGAGGCAGTTATAAGGCAGATCAATGTGATTTTATTCACAACACAAATTCCATTTGTGAGAAAGAAGCATAGATAACTTCTCTTTAGAAAGATGTTTACTATGAAGCATACTTAGCAAACTGTATAGCTACCTAAAAAGATGTGATACCAATTGGTCATGTTTTTATTTTTAAGTAATTTATATTTTTACAGGTATTCACATTATGCAATACCACACACTGCGGTGACAGGAAGGGAAAAAAAAGCATTTCAAATTACATTGTTAAATTATCTGTTCATTGCACTGTATGAAATATCAATTAATTAGCATTAAATTATTACAGTGTATCTTATCCAACTAAAGGAAACACATCCACCACAGAAAAAAATAAGCAATACTGGGCCATAGGAGGTTCAGGTACATATTATTAAATACTATCTAAAGTTAGTTTGAAAGACATCCAGACAAAATTCTTTTTCAAAAAGGAAAAACATAGCCTATAGATTTGGAATATTTTACAGAAAAATAATAGCTCATTCCTGTCCTAAGAGGAAACATCACTTGTATACAAGTGCTACAAAATAAGGAGAAAGTTAGGATTTTAGCTGAGGACTCTTAAGAAAGCCTGGCATGAGGAATGTTCTTCCTTTGTGTCACTGAAAGCGGTCTGCCTTGTACCTGAATATGCTTTATAATAGAATAAACATTAAATTTCAGAGCAGGTTGGGTATACCTTGCCTTAATAGATTACATGTAATTTTACAATACAGTGTGTCAAGTTTTAAAAATGCAAATACACTTAGTACAGAATCTGCTTCCTTTGCTTTGCTTTAATGAGGCCACCGAAGAGTCCATTAAATCAACAGGATTTTCTAGTTATTGGCGCTGATCCATCACCACACAGGGCCCTTCCCCAGTCAAGTACCCTTCCCCTCTGTCCTCCCACAGAAAGGGCAGTTTTTTGTTACTGTGCTCCATCTTGATTGGCTTTGATCTTATGCTAGTCCCACTGTCGAAAGCTCACATTCTTCTTAAGAGTGGCCTGCCCCTCTTAATATCCCTTTAGGGAGGCCCTCAATCCACAACACTTGATGATCTATGCTTTTTACAAGTCTGTTTTCTGTTTTAAACAGCAAGGACGAGGCCATTTTAGTTGCTTGCAAGAGGTTGATGTTGAGTCTGTGCCGTGGCGACTCTCTTCGATCTAAATTCTCTAAACATTAGCTTATCAATCTGTGAGTCCAATGGGTTGAGTGCCAACAGAAGTGGATCCGATTTGGCATGGAGAGGTTCTACCAACTCTCGCAGTGTATTAGCCTAATATGATAAAGCAGTGATACAATATGATGAAAGACCTGCGAGTGCCATTATTGCAAAGCATATTAGTATTTGTATTAGAAATACCATCATGCAATACCCATGAAGAGAAAATAGAAAAATATGGCTAGAATTGCATATGGTTTTAATACCATAATGTCTTTTTGTTGACATGCAAGTCTACTTGGCCATAAATGGGACACCTTCTTAAAGCTCTAGTTTGGTTGTTTGAAATGTTAATCTAAGAATATACAATACCAAGCAAACCTTTCCCACCCCTAAACTTGTAAAAAAAAAATATATATATATATATATATATACACATATATATATTTATATATCTCCATAGTTTCAATCAAAGTGGGTTATTCAAAGTTTTCTCCATATATTGTAAAATAATAATTATTTCAAAAAATTGAAATATACTTTCATATAAGATGTTTTCTCAATTTCCCCCACTCAGGGTACTATGGGGAAAGGTTCTCTGGTCTTCTGACCAGAATGCTGTGTTACTACTGTGATACATATGCTACCATGTCCCATCAGTGAGGCAACAGAATGGACTAGCAAGTATTGCTTTGATGAAGAGGTCTTATGGTAAACAAAGCAAAGTAAAGAAGAATGAAATGAAAGCTAAAATAGTAAACATAACAAAGGTCACCTCACATCTGAGCATAAGGAGTTAAGAAACTGGAAGAAAATGAAGTTTCTCAATGACTGGAAAAGGTAAGAAAAGTTTGGATAAAATAAACTGCAGTTTCTCTTGGTTTATTTTATTTCGGTTATTGAGGAATCCAAATATTGTTAGCAGGTGAAAAAACATCACCAATGTTTGCTATCTTTAGCCTACAGCAAAATTTTATCTACAACATCCTGTAGGTATTTTTTTGAATTACATACAGAAGAAGAAACAATGTGAGAGAGGGACCATGGAAATTAGCTGCTCATTACTACCATTGTTAGAAAATATTCCTCTAACACTGATATCTAGAAGATGAATGCAACATGATTCCAAAGCAAGCAAAACTGTTTATTATATCATACTCTGTGCTGAAATGTAGCCAATAACTGAGCAATGTTTGTAGGTAGGTCAAATTAAACAAAATATAATGCCAAATCTTCTACCTACCACTGCATGATAAAAGCATATAATTTCAGACAGTAAAATCATAGGCAATGCAACTTGGTGCACGAAGCCATGCCTAAATTTAAACTACTTATTTATGCTATTCTAACATTTTATAAATTGTTTTGAACACATCTGTACAGATTCACAAGCACTAGGAGCCATTGACATAGGCACAGCCATATCTACCTCCAGTTGAACTGCAGAGACCTGAGTGGGGCCCAACCCCTCCTTAATTCCTCCTCTTGGACTGCTTGTATGGACCTGACCTTATGCAAAACACAGTATGTGCAGAAAAATAGTCTTCAGTTGCCTTATTCCCACATCATCTGACCTTGTCCCCTGCTCCCATGCTTTTTCTATATTTGATTAAAGAAAACTGTCATCAAAGCTTCCTGATTGTGCATGAATTAAAACAACACTTGTTAGGCGGGGCTGCAGTGTCTCCGGCAGAACCTGCAGACTACCCAGTCTCAGCTTTCACTCTATTACTGTGTCTGTCTGTCTTTCTTTCTAATTCTCAAGTTACCCCTAATAGGCCATGGTCAGGCTGGTCATGGCAAACACCCTTAATTTTCTTATAAAAATTATGTTACATAAATGGTTTAATTTCTAGTACATCTCCAAATACTCATTTAACCCATATTAAATATAATTAGAACCCTGGTAATCAAGGCAAGTTTCATTATACTTACAATGCTGCTTCTATAATATTACTGAGTTTTATTCCAAGAGATTAAAAGTATCTCATCTTAGTCCTTTGCTGTATTGCTGGATTATGTGATAGAATCACATAATTATTTTTTTCTTAAATTTTACTTATGTTGGGCTGGAGAGATGGCTTAGCGGTTAAGCGCTTGCCTGTGAAGCCTAAGGACCCCGGTTCGAGGCTCGGTTCCCCAGGTCCCACGTTAGCCAGATGCACAAGGGGGCGCACGCGTCTGGAGTTCGTTTGCAGAGGCTGGAAGCCCTGGCGCGCCCATTCTCTCTCTCTCCCTCTATCTGTCTTTCTCTCTGTGTCTGTCACTCTCAAATAAATAAATAAAAAATGAACAAAAAAAATTAAAAAAAAATTTACTTATGTGTGTGTGTGTATGCATGTGCTTATGTACACATCTGTACCATATATGTACTGTTTTGCATTTGGCTTTCTGTGCGTATTGGGAAATTGAATTTAGGCTAATGAGCTTTGTAAGAAAGTGGCTTTAGACACTAAACTATCTCTGCATCCCTGGGAGTCACTATTTCAAAATGGTACAGCTCACTATTTGCAGGTTTATAAGAGAAGTTAACTCCATAAGGCAAGGTATGTTTCTTTAACTGGTAGTGGTCATTATCACTGACTATAGAATCTCCAGAATAGGAGTGGGGTGTGCCAGTTCAATATATTTCTTTGCTTTATCTACTCAATAAGAATTTCTTGGTGTGGAATTTAGGAAGTTGCATTTTCAATAAGCTGCTGAGGTGGTTTTATTGCCCACTGCAGTTTGGTATTTGTTGAAGTAGCAAGAGATGTTGTACTGCATATATAAGTAGTTTTTAACCTATTAGTCTTGAGGCTGAGGACTTCCTATAACATATATTTGTAGTCCTGCCACCATTGGAACAGTGTAGCAACACAGGTAAAATAATTTCATGTGTTTTGCTAAATAATGTGTTGAAAATATCTTGGCCTATTGATATTATAGTAAGATAAAAGAGGTCTTGGTAAACTGCTTAAATAAATCCTTTAAAGCTAAAATTTTATGTAGGGTCAAATAATTGATTTTTTGTTGTCTTCTTTCTTTCTTTCTTTCTTTTGAGGCAAACGGAACAACTAGAAATATATTCTTAGACTCAACCTGATTGGATCAACATGCCCACTATGTTGGCACAAGCATCTGGAGTTTGATTTCAATGGCTGAGACCTCAGCGTACCAATTCATATTCATTCTCTCTCTCTCTGTCTCTCATAAAATAAAAATATTATGAATCAAAAGTACAAAAGCTGAATAGGTCAAAGGCAAGATCACAAAAGGCTTCAGGTATATACAAGAAATCTTTAAAACTTGAAAAAACTACTTCACAAAGAAACTGATATATAAAAATCTACCTTTTAGAATTCTCTAAGTGAGGTCAGGTGAGGTGGAAGAAGAAGAAAAGCATATGAGAGGAGGGATAATCAAAACTAAAGAGATTATGAATAAACTATATGGAAATCTATTTCTTTGTTAGCAAGTATATATGTTTATTTTGGACAGAAGTATCCTATGAGTATGTAAATGCTCAGAGAAGTCATAGATAATTACAGAAAAAATTCAGTCTATTGTTAAGGTTCTTGGCTGCCCACAATAACTAGATGGTAAGACCCTATTGCTAAAGACTTTAAATGCTTGGGATGTAGATAACTGAGAAATTAAGCTGGAGCTGAGCTGGAAGCCTCCTCCCTGTTGACTAGCTGTCATGATGCTAGAAAGAGTTATGCAGACTGTTGAGGGAGAAAAGTTATCTGTGGTCTGAGCCAGCAGTGAACCCTGCAAGCGACATGACTAGCAACCTAGGCAAGATATGCCCACTAGTGCAATAGTGATATGTCTGTTATGGGGGTGATCAACACCTCTTTAACTGGATTTGAGTTGGTCTGCTCCATAGGAAGGAATTTATACCTGATACTGAAGTCAAAAGCCTTTGGCTGGGATGGGCACAAACTGAAGGGGGTTAGTTGGCTACATGGATATATTATGCTCACTACATTGCACTCTAAGTACTTAAGTTTATTATATTTTAGACTGCTCTCACTAGAGAATTTTCCCTTCAGAATATAGTGACTGCCAGAGAGTCAAAACACATCAAGATGTCGAGAGTTCAGCACTTAATGAGTTATCTCTCACACCTTCCAAGGCTCTGGGAACCTTACAGAAAAGGTGTCAGAAAGTTAAGTGCCAGAGATTGGAGTGGATTGCTTTGGAATGCTATCTCCAAGACACAAAGTGGCCATTTTATTAATGACATCATAGGATTTGTGGTTACTTGCAAAAGACTTGCATAATATTGGGCTCACCAACAAGTTGTTATGGACAATGGAGAGGCCAAAAAAGACATTAAAACAGCAGAGGGAATAGTGGGAAAGAAGAGTGGGTTCAGTGGAGAGAGATGGTGAAGGGGGGGTGGAAGGAAACTTGTACAAGGGGATTTTGCAAATTTTTAAAATAATTTTTTAAATAAAATATCTTTGACTTTTGTGAATCTCATTTATGTCTCTTTAATTTTTTAAGTCCCTTTCAGATTTCAACACTGTCACCTATTGTCTTCCTCCCTTTGTGATTTCCTTTTTTCATATTTTGACTTTCCTGACAAATTTAAATACTCAAACCATTGAAACTTGTTTCTTATAGTAACAGACTAACTTTGTCCCTGTGTTCTAGAATAAGTGGGAATTGGATGATCCCTTAAAAAAGTATCTTGGTTATTTATTTATTTTAGTTTTTTTTTTTTTTGAGGTAGGGTAACACTTTAGCTCAGGCAGACCTGGAATTCACTCTGTAGTCTCAGAATGGCCTTGAACTCAAGGCGATTCTCCTACCTCTGCCTCCTGAGTGCTGGGATTAAAGGTGCCACCATGCTTGGCTGGTTATTTATTTTCTATGGCTCATCTTCAAACAATAAAAATACTCCTTTTTCCTACTATTAAACCACTATTTTCCAAGCTTTTAGCCAATTACAGTTTGAAACATCAGTAACTTACAATATATTTATGCTACTACAAAGAAAATCAGTATTTTTTCTGCTTGGTATATTAGTTAAGAAATATTTAATTAGCTCCCACTGATCACTGAAACTTCTAACTGCAAGACCAACAGTCATATCTGGTTAAAAACCAACCAATTATGTTTCCTTGCTACTATTCATTGGGGTATCTGAATGATGGATATAAAGGTAACAGCCAATTGAATCATGCATAGAAGGATCGATTGAGGATCCATTTCCCACACAAGTTGAGGCACTGATTGAATTCACATAGAATATTTTGAGTAGTATTTTTCTCTTTTTGGTAAGTTTAAAAACTATGTCACTAGGGAACACCAAAATAATAAGCAGAAACATAAATTCTGGAAAGGTAAGATTTATAAATGCAATCTAGCTTTTAATAATGTACCTGCTAAGAATATAGCTGATGATCCTTCAATCATATGGTTTATAAAGTTTATAAAGTGGGTAAGAGTACAGATACACACATTTGAAAGAGAATGATTATGATTAAATTTGAATACAAAGCAGGTAAAAAATATCCTTACTGAATGAAACAGATGAGAATAGATGAAATTTGAAATATGTTCTTTAGCTAAAGGAATGCTTAAAAAGGATTCTTAGATGGTAAGGACAGAGATGTGTAATGTTGGATGTAACTAAATGTTTCAGAAAATGACTACTTAAATTATGATAATCCCAAATAAGTTGAAGCACTAACATTAGAAATTATTAGAATTATGAAAACTATGTATGGACAGGGAAATATTTATGGTTTATAATTTGTAAATTTATATAAAACTTTATAATTTTTATAACATTTTTATTATTAAAATGATATAAAATGTTTCAAAATAAAAGAATACATTAAAAAGATTTCTACTTTAGTTTGTATTCTGAGAGAGAGGCCATTATATTTACTCAGTCTCATAGTCAGCCAGTTTGAGGACAAATTTAAGAGCACAGACACAGATGTAAACATAATCTTAAACTGCTTGAATATAGCACAGGTCACCAATAGATATTCACTCCTATCAGCAAATAAGAAGAGTTCGTAGGAGAGAAATGCTTTGTGTTTACTTTTAAAAGTTTACTTATTTCCTGAAGCATGGTGGCAAAACTTTTAATCCCAGAGCTCTGGAGGCTGAGGTAGGAGGACTGCTGTGAGTTCAAGGCCAGTTTGGGACTACAGAGTGAATTCCAGGTTAGCCTAGGCCTGAGACCTACCTCAAAAAAAAAAAAAAGTTTTTTTTTATTTAACATAACCATTCATAGTCTCCTTTTATTCTAAGAGTAAGTCTATGACAAGTATAAGATTTAAGATTTTCTTAACAATGCTGTCAAGGAAATAAGATGCTTTGGGGACACTGCCAGTTGAATTTAAGGACTATCAAAATATCTTTCCCAGAAAAACTAGTACTAAGAATGATAAGAAGAGATTTCAAGAAATGTCTGCTAGAATCTAAAATTATCATGACAGTTACTTATCACTAATACATTTTTATGCTCAGTATGTTATAAATAGCATTTCATTTTGGTCAATGACATTTCAATTTTCATTTTATGACCTGTAATAATTACATTATAGACTACTCTCATAAATCTCCATTGTTAGGGATATTCAATGTGTCTGTGCTCAGAATAAATATTTGCTAAAATCACCACAAAATCATATTTTTAAGCAATCTACCACATATAGAAACAAATTAGCACAACTCTTTATCTTAATTAAAAGTTGGGGTTAATGAGTGTTCATATTCAATCCTACCTTTTTAAGAAATTGTTAGTTATTGTAAACTCATTTTGTATTTGTGATAGAAAAGTATGGAATTTGAGATTACACGAGGATATAACATTTTAAAATGCCATATGTTATAACCCCATATATGTCTATACATGAGCCTCATTTTTTTTCTGCTTTTTTATTTTTTGTTTATTTTCATTTATTTATTTGACAGCGATAGACAGAGAAAGAGGCAGGGGGAGAGACAGAGAGAGAGGGAGAAAAAGGGAGAGAATGGGCGCGCCAGGGCCTCCAGCCACTGCAAACGAACTCCAGATGCATGCGCCCTCTTGTGCATCTGGCTAATGTGGGTCCTGGGGAATCAAGCCTCAAACTGGGGTCCTTAGGCTTCACAGGGAAGCGCTTAGCTGCTAAGTCATCGCTCCAGCTCTTTTTTCCTGTTTTTTAAATTAAGAATATGTTTTGTGTGGACACATGATGAGTTGGTACCATCATTTACCTTCGTTCTGCCCCCAATCTGCTGAGAGTCCTCCTCAGTGGGGTTGCTGGTATTCCCCTTGGGATTGTGGGTTATGTATTATGAGAGCAGAAGTCAGTCATTGAGGGGGGGTGCTTTTCCTTTTTGACAGCATTGTATGGTACTGTCATTCCAAAGAAAATAAATTTTAGTGGAGTTATAGAGATGTTGACTGTCAATGCTCTCATGGAAAAATAAAAATTAAATCTGCAGAGAAATGGATGGACATCGAAAGGATCATTCTTAGTGAGGTAACCCAGGCCCAGAAATCTAAGCACCATATGTTTTCTCTCATTATGTTGATCCTAGCTACAAATGTTTGGGCTTGTATTTGAGTGGGAATAAGATGTGGTAGCAGAGGCCAGTAAGCTAGAAAGGGGCTATAAGGGAGGGAGGAGAAGGGGGACTTAAGGGGATGGTATTGTGTGTATGTAAGTAGAAAAACATATTACTGGGGGTGGAAAGGCCTACGTGAGGTCAGGGGAAGAGATTGAGTAAAGGAAAGGTAGGGGGCCGGTTAATCAATAATCTAAGAAGGTATGAACAAGTCATATGGAAACCTACTTTTTTTGGACAATGGCATACCCAGAAGCCATAGATGGTTACTAGAAAATTTTTAGTGCCAGGGATGGGATACCTTCCAGTGAGTTGTTGGTCAGGGAGGCCCCTTGTGCCCCAAAACCTAACAGGACATTGCTGAGGCTCTTGGTTTCCCACCAAGAATAGATGGTAAGACCCTATTGCTGAAGACTCAACATTCTTGGGCTGCAAGGTCACTGCGAGATCCTTTTGGAGCTGAGTTGAAAACCTCCTCTATGTAAACCAGCTCACCGAAAGCTGGAAAAAAAACAAACTATGCTGCATGCAGCTTCACGGAAGAGAGACAAGTCATCAGTGGAAATTAAAAAAAAAAAAACAACAAACAGTGGACATTGTAAGCCCTAAGTTGGGCCAGGCAGGCCAAATGAGCTAATGGGTATAAAAGTGGAATGCCTGTTATGGGGGAAACCAACTACTTTCTAATTGGACTGGAGACCCACTCCACAGAAGGGAATACATGTCAGATACTGAAAACTTATGATGGGGGAAGTCATGATGTCTAGGGGTGTAATGTCTGCTGTTGTCTGAATAAATGCATATAATATGCTCACCAAACTGCCTGCTAAGGACTTTTTTTTTTTCTTTTTTCAAATTTTTTTGTTTACTCTTATTTATTTGAGGGCGACAGACAGTGAGAGAAACAGGCAGAGAGAAAGAGATAATGGACGTGCCAGGGATTCCAGCCACTGCAAACGAACTCCAGATGCGTGTACCCCCCATTTCATCTGGCTAACGTGGGTCCTGGTGAATTGAACCTCGAACCAGGGTCCTTAGGCTTCACAGGCAAGCACTTAACCACTAAGCCATCTCTACAGCCCCTAAGGACTTTTCTTAATGTTCCTACCCATATATTAATGATACTCTCACTTTTGGTTAGAGAAGCTTCTCTTTACAGCTGGCAGCAACCTCTAGGATGACTCAGAAGTCACCACAGTACTGAGAAGTGACAGAGGAGTGCTCAGCATGAGAAACATTTCAATCACACATTCCAAGGCTCAGGGTCTATTTAGGAAGAGGTAGCAGAAAGAATGTAAGAGCCAAAGAAAGGATAATACTCCTTACCATGGGCTCTTCAAGACACAAAATGGCCTGGATATCCATGACCTTGGAGTGGCTTGTACTACCTACACAAGACTAGTATACTAGGAGGAAAAAATGATGACATCAAAATAAAAGAGACTGATGGAGAGGGGGGAGAGGATATGATAGAGAGTGGAGTTGTGAAGAGGAAAGTAAGGGGAGGGAATTATCATGGTTTATTGTCTATAATTATGGAAGTTGTCAAAAATCAAAAGATATTTTTAAAAATAATGATTTTATAGCTATTGCAAAATGTTTTCATGTTTGTGATTAATATTTCACATTGCATATTGAGTTTCACACTCAGCAGTGTAATTACAGAATCTCGAATGAAAGAGGGAATTTATTAAGAAGAGAGGCCCTTCTGTAAAATTTCAATGTTTGAAATGTCAGAAGGTTCTCTGCATCTTACAACTTAATTTGCATTCAAATATAATTATGTTAAGAAATTTATTTCCCATATGTAAATTTATTACTTTTCAAGTAAGTGCCTTTAACCACTGAACCATCATTGCAGCCCTAATTTATTACTTTTCTAGTGCTTTATGGTATTAGCTTACTTGGAATGCATTATACATAAGGATAATTTCATATTTCATTGAAATAAGTTTTTTAAAATTTTTATTTGGTATATTTTATTAAACAAAGACTATGATACCTTCTCTAGCATGAAAAATGCAACCATCAACAGAGAGATACTGTGTAAAGTTACTTTGTATGTATATGTAAATAAAGAGGTAAATATGGGGTTCCTAAGTTTAATGTTTCCTTATCATCTGCTTTGACTACTGTTATTTGGGGGGGGGAAGGAAATAGCAAAACAATGATAGAAGCTATGGAGTAAATGGTATAGCATAGCCTTTACAAAGATGATCACCAAAGAAATCTGTGAAACTTTAGCCCTGTGTATTATACTAGCATATGTATATATACCTATTAATATCATTACTATATATATGTATATATGTACACACTACTAGAATCACAAACAAGGTCAATTGCTACATGTTACTATCTCAAATTTATACACATATATGCATATACACATATGTGAACCCATTAGGAAACATGCTAGTTTGTGTGGTCTTCAGTAAATAGTGTATAATATCTCTGTAGATGGTTCTATAACTGGATTTATAGTAAAATGTTACATCATTTTCTTATTGTTAAGTCCATAAATACTTATGATCAAAGTTCTAGAATATTTTCTTTTTATAATTTTATTTTTACTTGAGAATGGGGCAAGGGAGAGGATGAGTGGGCATGCCAGGGCCTCTAGCTACTGCAAAGAAACTCCAGATACATGTACTACCATGTGCATCTGGATTACATGGACACTAGGGAATTGAACCTGGGTCCTTAGGCTTCACAAGCAAGCACTTTAAGCATTAAACTATTTCTCTATCCCTAAAATATTTTTATATGAGCTTATTGTTAAGTGCAAAACTAACCTAAAAGGCATTAATGTTGGATTTAGAAGCAAATGAAAAGTAGCATTTTCCAACCATAATCAAGTGTATATTATAGATGCTTATTACTATTAGGAATATTGTCATGTAATATTAAATAAAACATTATTCCATAGTAGTTGACTATGAAGATGATATACCTGAAATACACATAAAACCAGAACTTAACTGATGCCCAGATGACATTTCCTTTCTCCTTATTTTAAAACTTCTGTGTAACACAAGGCAGTCTGTTTTTTTCTTTGTGGAAAATCAATAAATCCATAAGAGAAGAGATCACAACTCTATTTAACATAATAATATACTTTAATTATTGAAGGCTTTCATTCCCAAGGCCTAATTTTTAGCTATACTAGGAATGATTTCAGATCTTAGTTCTGTGGGCAAATGTGGTCACATTGGTAATGAAAATGTCAGTTTGGGAGAAGAAAGAATTATGGTACATTGCTCTCCATATAAATTGCCAAACTGAAATCAAATACAGTTTCTGCATTAAGCATGGACAAAGCCTGATGCTCCAATGAACTAGTACTTTGCCTCGGGACTTGTTACAGTAACCTACTAAAAAAGGTGGGTTATAGATTTCCACATCAAATTTTTACTATCAAAAGCCAGAAAATAGGGGCTTCGGGTTAAGATGGTGGCATAGGAACCACATCAAAGCAGCCCAGGGGAGAAAAAGCAAAACAAAACAAAACAAAAAGTGAAAAATAAACTCTTCTACTAAAAAGTGAGGTGTATAAGAAATTACCAATGGCAGAAGAGAAGTAGGAGAGCAACTAGAGCACACATAAGCAGGCAGAAGCTGCTCCAGCAGCAGTGGCAACAGGTCTGCAGTGGCACCAGGTCCATGGGGCCACAGCTGCAAGGCTCTTTTGTGCCGCAGGAAAAGCCAGGTGAGGGGATTTTTCACTCACACAGGAGCCCCTTGCAAACTCAAGAAACATGAAGGGAGGACTGCAGTGACCAACAGAGGAGCAGATCATGAGTTAGAGGATCACATGGACCAGAGGGAAAATTAGAGCTACCATTCACAGCCTCCCCTCCCCCACAGCCAGCACAAACACCAGCAAGCACCAGAGACCTGGGGAAGGGAGCTCACAGCACCCAGCACTGATGACCAGAGCAGTGATCCAGTGACCCAGCCAGCCTACTTGAACCCACAGCACACCAAAGAGGGACCCAAGCAAGAGCACAACATAACTGAGACCAAAATCATCCCAAAGGTAACTTGGATTACACCAGGTCAGTACCCACCAAGTAAGCCTTGTATATAAGCCTGAATCAGAAGTGCTAATTGCACCTTCCATATCAGGATAAATTATATGTTAAATCTGATGGGTGGCTGGATTTGCCATTCTTAAATAAGCTATATTTTGGGCTTGTAGTATGTTGCTTCCAGATTTATAGTGGCTTCGTTTCCTCTTATGCTGTTCATCAGGGAAGGGTCTCACTTGGTCACAAGCTGACTTGGAACCCTCAACAGACCAGAAATCTTAACCGCCTCATTGACAGGATTAAGGTTGTGGGGCAACACATACCCTAAGGGACTGTGACTTTGTTAGAGGATCTGGTTGCCATAATACTTACTCTTGCATAAATACTCTGTGCTGTTTTTCATTGAATGTATATATACATTGTTTAGTTAAATTTTAGAATCTGCCTGTATTTTGTTCCACTCAGCCTACTTGAATACTCTCATAGTAGGCAAACCCAACATCAAGGGTCACTTTTGCAGATACTCTGAGGCTTAAGAGCCACACCTAGCACCTTAAGCTCCTACCCTGAAGATGTATAACATCAGATTGATTGATACATCTAATAATACTGCAGCTAACTAGAAAATCCAAGCATTACATTAATCTAAGATGCAGAAATATGTACATTGTAACACAATAAACACCAAAATCAAGACAATATAAATCAGCCAAAAAGTATTAATGCATCAGAAATTACCTCCAGTGAGAGTTAGAGGAAATGCCTGAGAAAGATTTAAAAAAATTGATTATAAATATCCTCAAAGAAGTCAAACAGGAAATCAAAGGATTCAAAGAAGACAAGAAAACCAATTTAATGAAATAAAGAGGTCAATACAAGACATAAATAGGAAATAGAAATAATAAAGAAAAACCAGTCAGAATTACTAGCAATGAAGAACACAGTCAATGAAATTAAAAAAAAAAAAAAAAAAAAAAAAAAACAAAACTCTAGAAAATCTCACCAGTAGAATGGATGAAGAAGAGGACAGAATATCTAAGCTAGAAGACCAGGTGGCAGATCTAATACAGTCCACAAAGAGAAAGACAAACTAATAGGAAAGTATGAATGGGAATTTCAGGATATTCGGGACACTATGAAAAGATCAAACATAAGAATTCAGGGTATAGTAGAAGAAGAATTTCACTCCACAGGCACAGTAGGCATTTTCAACAAAATCATAGAAGAAAACTTCCCCCATATTGGGAAAGAGATGCCAATGCAGATACAGGAATACTTTAGAACACCAAACAGACAAAATCTGCCAAGAACCTCTCCTCGGCATACTATAATTAAACTACCAAACATAGAAACCAAAGAAAATATATTGAAAGCAGTTAGAGAGAAAAATCAAGTTACCTACAAAGGCAAGCCCATCAGGATCACAGCAGATTACTCAACACAAATTTTAAAAGCCAGAAGGGCATAGAGTGATATATTCCAAGTTCTGAAAGATAACAACTGTCAACCAAGGTTACTTTATCCTGCAAAGCTGTTCATTCACATAGATGTAGAAATAAGTACTTTGCACAATAAAAGCAGGCTAAAGGAATATTTGAAGACAAAAGCCAGAAAATAGGGATTAAAACTAATAACTTATTCACTAGTTCTGAATTTGCTTTTTTATTAAATTTATTTGAGAGAGATGGACAGATACAGAGAGAGAGAATGGGCACACCAGGGCCTCCAGCCACTGAAAATGAATTCCAGATACATGTGCCACATTGTGCATTTGCCCTTCACAGGTCCTGGGGAATCCAACCTAGGTCCTTTAGCTTTGCAGGCAAGCACCTTAACTGCTAAGCCATCGCTCCAGCCCTGAGTTTGCTTTTTTTTTTTTTTAAAAAAAAAAAAGAATTGAAAAAATATATATTTATTTATTTGACAAAGAAAGGGGGGAGAGAGAGAGAGAGAGAGAGAGGGAGAGGGAGGGAGCAAGCGAGTGTGCGAGCACCAGGCCCCTCAGCCACTGCAGGCAAATTCCAGATGTATGCGCCCCTTGTGCATCTGGCTAACGTGGGTCCTGGGGAATTGAACCTGGGTCCTTTGGCTTTGCAGGCAAATGCCTTAACCGCTAAGCAATCCCTCCAGCCCAACTTTGCTCTTTTTAAAAACAGAAGCCAGGAGTTTAATGAAGACATTGCTAATTTTACAAAAAGTCATACTCTAATTAATCCTTTTTAAAAAATAGTAAGAAATAGCACCAAACAACTCTATTTCTCTCTCTCTCTCTCTTTTTTTTTTTTTTTTTTTGAGGTAGTGTTTCACTCTAGTCCAGGCTGAACTGGAATTCACTATATAGTCTTAGGGTAAATTGAACTCATGGTGATCCTCTTACCTCTGCCTCCCCAGTGCTGGGATTAAAGGCATGCACCACCATGCCAGGATAACTTTAGTTCTCTTTAGTTTCCTCTAAACATTATGAAGGCAAACCAGTTTAGCTTGCCAGTTCAATAATCATGACTATGACAATAACATCTGTAATTAACTTACTATTTTATAAAGTACTTTTATATGCAATATCTTGAAAGTTACAGAAAATATGAAATTTCACTAGAGTTCACTTTGGTAATGAAGCTTTATTTTATACTTCATACTGCATATTACAAATGAGAAATCAAGATAAAACAGGAGTATGAATGAAAATTATTTAGTATTTCCTTCTTGGTTACATTCATTGACTCTCTGAATTTATATTAGGTGACTGGAAGTAATTTTATTTTGAGAAAACTTGAGGAAGCCACAATACACCAGGTTTGGCATCTGTGAACCAAGATTGTTAAGATCAGAAAGAAATGGATGATTTTCTTGATTTACATGACCTACCAAAATTAAATCAAGATGAGATTATCCAATTTAATAGACCTATAACAAGTATGGAGATCCAAGCAGTTATTAAAAATCTCCCAACTAAAAATAGTCCAGGCCCAGATGAATTCACTGGTGAATTTTCCCAGACCTTCATGGAAGAACTAACACCAATGCTTTTCAAACTTTTCCATAAAATAGGAAAGGAAGAAATCCTACCAAACCCCTTCTAAGAAGCCAGCATCATCCTGATACCAAAACCAGGAAAAGATAGAACAAAAAAGAGAGAGAGAAAGAGAAAGAGAAAAGAAAAGAAAATTATACACCAATCTACCTCATGAACATAGATACAAAAATTCTCAACAAAATTTTGGCAAAAAATATGAAAATATATCAGAAAGGTCATTCACCCCAACCAAGGAGGCTTTATCCCAGAAATGCCAGGGTGGTTCAACATATGCAAATAGTTAAATATAATACACTATATAAATGGCCTGAATGATAAAAAAATCACATGATCATTTCATTTGATACAGAAAAAGCATTTGACAAAATCTAAGATCCCTTCATGGTAAAAGTACTACAGAAACTGGGAACAGAAGAACATATCTCAACATAATAAAGGCTATTTGTGGCAAGCCTACAGCCAACATGATACTAAATGCAGAAAAACTTGAAGCTTTTCCAATAAAGGAAAAAAGACAAGGGTGCCCACTGTCCCCACTTTTATTTCCTATAGCACTGGAAGTCTAAGCCATAAGCAATAAGGCAAGAGACACACATAAAAGGGGCACAAATTGGAAATGAATAGGTGAAATTATCATTATTTGTAGATGATATGATTCTATACATAAAGGATCCTAAAAACTCTACCAGTAAACTGTTAGAGCTGATAAACACTTATAGCAACATAGCAGGATATGAAATAAACATACATAAATCAGTATCCTTCCTATATGCTAACAACAAACATGCAGAGGATGAAATGAGAGATTCACTCTCATTCACAACTGCATCAAAAAAGGTGCTTATCTAACCAAGAAGTGAAGGATCTCTCCAATGAAAACTTTAGAACACTCAACACAGAAATTGTACAAGACACTGAGAAATGGAAAGACAGCCATAAGGCTGGGGGTATCACCATATGTGATTTTAACCTATATTACAGAGCCATAGTAAAAAAAAAAAAAGCATGGTACTGGCACAAAAGTAGACATATAGATCAATGGGATGGAATAGAGGACCCAGATGTAAGTCCGGGTAGCTATAGCCACCTGATCTTCAAAAAAAAAAAATGCCCAAAATATTCATTAGAGCAAAGACATCCCCGTCAACAAATGGTGCTGGGAAAACTAGATATGTATCTATAGAAGGATGAAAATAGATCCTTATCTCTGTCCATGCACAAGAATTAAGTTCAAATGGATCAAAGACCTTGCTATCAGACCCAAAACTCTGAAACAGGTAGAGGAAAAAGTAGGAGAAACCCTTCAACATATAGGTATAGGCAATAACTTTTTGACTACAACCCCAGTTGCTCAGCGAATAAAACCATTAGTCAACCACTGGGACCTCATGAAATTATAAAGCTTTTATACAGCAAAGGACACTGTGAATAGAGCAAAGAGGCAACCTACAGAATAGGAAAAAATGTTTGCCAGGTATACATCGGACAGAGGATTAATATCTAGGATATACAAAGAAATCAAAAAAACCCCTAAATAATAACAAATCAAACAACCTAATTAAAAATGGGCTATGTAACTATGTAAAGAAGAAATACCGATGGAATATAAACATATAGAAATATTCGGGCTGGAGAGATGGCTTAGTGGTTAAGTGCTTGCCTGTGAAGCCTAAGGACCTGGTTCGAGACTTCATTCTCTAGGACCCACATTAGCCAGATACACAAGGGGGCACACATGTCTGGAGTTCATTTGCAGTGGCTACAGGCCCTGGCATGCTCATTCTCTCTCTCTCTCTCTCTCTCTCATCTGCCTCTTTCTCTCTGTCTGTTGCTCTCAAATAAATAAATAAAAATAAACAAAAGAATTTAAAAATATTCTACATCCTTAGCCATCAGGGAAATTCAAATTAAAACAACTTTGAGATTTCATCTCAGTCCTGTCAGAATGGCTACCATCAAGAAAAAAGATGACAATAAATGTTGGCGAGGCTGTGGTAAAAGGGGAACCCTTCTACACTGTTGATGGGAATGTAATCTGTTCTAGCCATTGAGGAAATCAGTGTGGAGGTTCCTTAGACAACTAAAAGTTGATTTAGTATATAAGCCAGCTATAGCACTCCTAGGCATATATCCTAAGGACTCATCTCACTACTTTAGAGATACTTGCACAACTATGTTTATTGCTGCTGTATTCACAATAGCTAGGAAATAGAACTAGCCTAGATGTTCTTCAACTGCTGTGTGGATAAGGAGGAAGTGGTACATTTATACAATGGAGTTCTATTCAGTGGTAAAGAAAAATGAAATTACGAAATCTGCAGGGAAATGGGTGGATCTGGAAATAATTATACTTAGTGAGGTAACCCAGGCCCAGAAAGCCAAATGTCACATGTTCTCTCTCCTACATGGATAACTAGCTACATATGTTTGCACTTCTATGTGAGCTGGAATAAAACTCAGTAGCAGAGGCCATTAAACTAGAAAGGATTATAAAGGGAATAGAAACAGAAGGCTGTACTTTAGTGCATGGTATTATATACATGTATGTAGAAGAACATATTACTATGGGTGATCCAGCCTAAGTGAGGTCAGGGCAAGAGACTGCGTAAAGGAGAGGTGGGAGGAAGTCTAATCAAAATCTAAGCGGGTATGAGTAAGTCATAAGGAAACCTACTTTTTAAGACAATGGCACACACAGAAGCCATAGATTATTAGTAGAAAATTTTCAGTGGCAGGGATGGGATATCTTCCTGTGAGTTGTTGGCCAGGGAGGTTCCTGATGCTCCCAAAACATTACAGGCCATTGCTGAGTCTCTTGGTTTCCCTCCAGGAATAGATGGTAAGACCCTATGGCTGAAGACTCCACATACTTGGGCTGCAAGTTCACTGAGAAATCCTGCTGGATCTGAGCTGAAAACCTCCTCTGACAGAAATTTGGATAAAGCTATGCTGCATGCACTTCCATGGGAGAGAGAGAAATCACCAGTGTAGATAAACAACAGTGGACACCACAAGTCAACAATGCCAAATGAGCCAACAGGTGCAGTAGTGGCATCTTTGTTATGGGGGAACCAACCACTCTCTTATTGGACTGGTGGCCTGTTCCACAGGAGAGAATATATGCCTGATACTGAAACCTATGATGGGGGAAGTCATGATCCTTAGGGGTGTAATGCCTGCTGGTGTTTGGCTAAATGTATATACTATGCTCACAAAACTGCCTGGTGAATACTTCTCTTAATGTTCATTCCCATGTAAATGCTACTCTCACTTTTGGTTAGAGAAGCTTCTATTTTCAAATGGTGGTGACCTAGGTATGACTCAGAAGGCTCCATAGTGCTGATATAAAGTTACAGAGTGCTCAACACTGAAGCATCTCTATCACACCTTCCAAGGATCAGGATCCATTGTGAAAGATATGGTAGAAAGAATGTAAGAGCCAAAGGAAGGGTAGGACTCCTTACAATGCACTCTTCCGGATACAAAATTGCCAGGATATCCATGACCTTGCAGTTCCTGACACTACCAATACAGGACTATCGTAATAGGAAGAAAAGATCATGACATCAACATAAAAGAGAGACTGATTGAGATGGGGAGGGGATATGATGGAGAGTGGAGTTTCAAAGGGAAAAGTGTGGGGGGTGCTGCAGTTTACTGTTTATAATTATAGAAGTTGTCAATAAAATAGGGGGAAAACCCCAAAATATAAATAAAGAAAATTCAGAAAAGAATAACAAATCAAAGCCGGGTGTGGTGGCACATGCCTTTAATCCCAGCACTCGGGACCCTACCTCAAAAAATCAAAAAAACCCAAAACAAAACAAAACAAAACAAAAAAAAAACAAAAGGAATAATAACAAATTAGTTACAAAAGGAATCATGTTAAAATTTAAAGTACTATTAAAGGGTTTTATTCAAGTTGTGGATGTTTCTTACAGTTTATACTAAATATGTAACATGATTATTAGAAATTGATTCATTCAAGTCAGAAAGAAAAGTTTTAGTAACAGAAGATAAACTGGTATAAATATTAAAAGATTCGATTAGGTTTTTTCTTTATTTGATGGAACAGGCTAACAATGATCATTGCTGGGTGTGGTGGTGTAGGTCTTTAGTCCCAGCACTCAGGAGGCAGATATAGGAAGATCACTGTGAATTTGAGACCAGTATGGGACTGTCGAGTGAATTCCAGGTCAGGTTGGGCTAGAGGAAGACCCAACCTTGAAAAGGCAAAAACAACAACAAATACTGAAAAGGCCCAATGATCATTATCTGCTATAATAAAACATCAAAATTTTAGTTTGATTATATAGGAGACATATGTGTGTATATATACACACACACACACACATACACACACACACACACACACACACACACACACACACACACATATATATGGAGAGAGAGAGAGGAAGAGGAGGAGAGAAAGGGGGAGAGAAAGTGTCTGAAAGGAAACATCTTGCTAAATTTATAAATTTATCTTGCATTACAATTCTATATCTGAGGGACAATGTATAGTTGAGTGTGCTCACTCTGCTGCCAGAGTGCCTTGCTCTGAATCTCAGATCTGTTAGTATCTATTTATTTATTTTTTTTAAATGATTTTCCTTGAATACTGAAGGATTTTTTAAATTTTTTTAAAATTTTTATTTATTTATTTGATTGCGACAGACAGAGAGAAAGACAGATAGAGGGAGAGAGAGAGAATGGGCGCGCCAGGGCTTCCAGCCTCTGCAAACGAACTCCAGACACTTGCGCCCTCTTGTGCATCTGGCTAACGTGGGACCTGGGGAACCGAGCCTCGAACCGGGGTCCTTAGGCTTCACAGGCAAGCGCTTAACTGCTAAGCCATCTCTACAGCCCAGTATCTATTTATTTTATTTAAACTTTGTTTTCTCATCCAGAAGATGAGGATAATGTTTATGACATAGAGTTATTCTGTGGATTAAATAAGTTTCATTGAATAAAGACCTTAGTTAGAATACCACCTGCCACCACCTGCCACATAGTAAGCACTCATTAAAAATGTTAGCTAAAAATTATTTGTGCCAGATTAATGTCTTCAGCAAACCTAAAAAAATTAAGCAAAATGTATACTCTTATAAGTATTTGGGATTTATAATTGGGGACGTGATTCTATTTATTTATTTTTATTTTATTTTATTTTTTTTTTGAGGTAGGGTCTCAATCAAACTCAGAGTGACCTGGAATTCACTATGTAGTCTCAGGGTGGCTGAGAACTCATGGTAATTCTCCTACCTCTGCCTCCTGAGTGCTGGGATTAAAGTTGTGCATCACCATGCCTGGCTCTATTTAATTATTTTTATATGTGGAAAATATATTCTCTCAACATATAAGTGAAAAATGAAAAAGCAAGATTTATAATCATGCCTGCCACTTGCAGATTAAATACCAAAATTCAGATTGCCTGGCATATTTTTATAGAAAAAAATAAATCACTAAATTATCTTTCATTTTAACCGACAAATGTAGTCTGGAGGAAAGAGCAACGGTTTCCTGAGACAGCAATGAAAATAAAACGACAAGTACATATAATATGTGGGTCATGTTTCTTTAGAAAAAGCTTTAGTTTGAGAAAACTAGGGTCTCTATGTGAGGGAGAATTGGTGATGTTTTCTTTTCTGGATCTGAGTTACCTCTTTCATTTATTTTCCTGCAAATTTGTTTTTCTTTTCTTTTCTTTTCTTTTCTTTTCTTTTCTTTTCTTTTCTTTTCTTTTCTTTTCTTTTCTTTTCTTTTCTTTTTTAAGTAGAGTCTCACTCTAGTCCAGGCTGACCTAGAATTCACTATGTAGTTTCAGGCTGGCCTGGCACTCATGGCAATCCTCCTACTTCACTGGATAGCTGGGATTAAAGGCATGGGCTACCACCATGCCAGGCCTCAAATTTGTTTTTCTTTATAGCTGAATAAAATGCCATTGTGTGTGTGTGTGTGTGTGTGTATATATATATATATATATATATATATATATATATATATATATATATGTATATATATATGTATGTATATATATATGTATATATATGTATGTATACATATATATATGTATATATACAACATCTTCCATTTCCTTGCTAACATGAACAGAGCAATAATAAACATGGATAAGCCAATATCTCTGTAGTAGGACATACAATCCTTTGGTACTATGTACAGGAGTGGTATAACTAGGACTCTAATTGGTCTCTACAGATATATTCTTCTACTTCACTACATCAACCTTGCCAATACAGCAACCTTTCTGAAACTTACATCTGATTGTTATCCTCCTCCTGACAGCTATTGAAGTTCATCATCACATTCTCTAGTTCTTTGTCATATTTCTACTCATCTATACGACCATGCCATATTTCTCTAGGTTATTATTTGGTTCTATTCATATCTACCTTTGCTAATGCTATTTTCTAACTACCTAAAGTGTACCTCCCATTTCTTTTTTTTCTGTTTTTGAGATTGGCTGGAAGATTTATTATTTACCACAAAATAGTCATCATAAATTCTGCAAGGAAACATGCAAAATGATCCAGTGAGCAGATGTCAAAGACTCTTATAGACAAGAGCCATGAGTTTGCACTGGTGCCTGAGCCTCTGAAACCCTGAAAAACTTTTCCTTTGCTCCACTGCACATGTACCCCAAGAACCAGCAAGGCAGGGTCTGTGGTGTCACCAGAATACTTCTTTCTGTTAAATGGTTTAAAAAGTTTGACAAGCTCATTACAAAGTTAAAGTTAAGACTTGAAGCCAACCTTGAGGCCAAAACTGGCCTTTGTCATGGGTTCAGACCTTATTAGCAAAAGAAAGCTTCTTACAGACAGACTGGGTTCTCAAGGACCCCATAAAAGGAACACTGAGGGCTTTGTCATTAGTCCTTTACAGGTTTCTAATAGACATTTAACTGTGAGGAAAAGGGAGCCCTTTCTTGTCCCCAGAAATTTGCTTTTTTAAAAAAAATTAATTGGGACATACTGAGTATGGATACAACAAGCTGTTCACATTTCTTTTTCTCCTGGTGAAATCTAGCTTAAAATTTGTTCTCCCTATATAAGCTTGTCTAATTTTACAAGGTGGAGATGACTGAGACCTGTTACATGATTTCAAAAATATATGTTTGGAGCTGGAGAGATGGCTTGGCACTTAAGGTGTTTGCCTGCAAAGCCTAAGGACCCAGCTTAGATTCCCAGTACTCACTTAAGTACATGGTGGTGCATGCATCTGGAGTTTGTTTGCAGTGGCTAGTGGCCCTGGCATGTCCATTTTCCCTCTTTCCCTCCCCTAAGATAAAAAATATATTTTCAAAAAAGTTCATATCTTACAACACTGGGTCTACTATACCATTACATTTGATTCTTGTGCTGTCCCATTAAATGGTGAAACTACTGACTCTGCAATTTAAAATCTTAGAATTTTCAGCATTTAAAAGAATGGGTACTCCAAATATTATGGTGCCTCCATAAATATTACCTGATTTGAGCTAAGCTGCCAAATATATTTTTTTAATTTTTATTTATTTATTTGAGAGCGACAGACACAGAGAGAAAGAGAGAGAGAGAGAGAGAGAGAGAGAGAGAGAGAGAGAGAGAGAGAGAGAGAATGAGCACGCCAGGGCCTCCAGCCACTGCAAACGAACCCCAGATGCGTGTGCCCCTTTTTGCATCTGGCTAACGTGGGTCCTGGGGAACTGAGCCTTGAACCAAGGTCCTTAGTCATCACAGGCAAGCACTTAACCCCTAAGCCATCTCTCCAGCCCACCAAATAAATTTTTAATCAATGTCTAAGTATATAGGCCATAAGCTACACACTAAACAGATTTACTGAGCAAGTGTACAATATGTTTTACCTCATTATTAAATATGAAAATTTAACAAAAAGCCATTGAATTTTACCCAAATATTAATTGACTTACTCATCAATTTATTCCATATGGCATGCTTTTCTTCATATTTTTATTTATTTATTTTGTGATCAGAGAGAAAAAGAGATGGAGAGAAAGAGAGAGAGAGAGAGAGAGAGAGAGAGAGAGAGAGAGAGAGAGAGAGAGAGAGAAAGAGAGAGAATGGGCATATCAGGGCCTCTAGCTTCTGCAAACAAACTCCAGATACATGTGCCACTTTGTGCATTTGGCTTTATGTAGATACTGAAGAATCAAACACGAGTCCTTAGGTTTTTGCAGGCAAGTGCCTTAACTGATGAGCCATCTCTCCAGCCCCATATGATATGTTTTTATTTTTTAAAAATTGTTTTTGAAAATGAGGTTTGAATCATTTTAATTCTAAATTACTATTATCCAATAATTAAAGTTATCTGATCTCTTATAATAACACTGGTTCAATTAAATTATTTTTTTTCCTAAAAATTCAGTCCTTTCATTAGTGACATAAGAATTAGTATTAGTATTCTACATTATTCAATCAAGGCTAATGTTTTTTTTTTTTTTTTATCATTCACACTTTCATTTAACTGGGTTACATAGCCATCTGAATTATGAGCTACCAGGAGTAATATACAATTATATCAGGTGTTTTTAATTTATGAGAAGCTCTGATTTTAGAAATTGAGCAATTAACAGAATAAAATATGGTTAACTACATACTTAATGCATCATCATTGTATTTAACTTCAAAACCCATGAAACAAATAATGATGGATAACTTAGGAACAATCCATTTTTATTAGGAATGTATATATAAGATGGCATTTTAAAATATTAAAACAATAACTAATAGTTTTTTTCATAATGATATCATTTTTTTCCTGATGTCTTTGGTACAGAAAAGTAGCCATTCAGAATCTGCTTAATAGAGTGCTTTAGACATAGGGGTAAACCTACCTATACCAAACATTTGGTGTATGTAACCCTTCTTTTAGCCAAAGACTAGTGAGAGGGGTTACATATATCAAATTCTCCCTTAATTAATAATGCTTATCCCATGTAAATTATGTTGACATCACTCTCCATTGGAGCATCTGTTTCTTTTTCAGAAGGCAGTGAGACCGGAGGAGATAACCTACCCCTTGTACTTCAGCCAAGCCACAGCTGAATCCACAGAGAAATGGGGAGACAAGAGTGTTGCTTCCATGCTGTCCCTGACAATCAGAGACAGACCCCGAGGATACTCAACACCTACCAAAGTAGAGATCCAGAGGCTCCTAAGAGCTCATCAGTGAAGTACATTTAAAATTCACCCACCATGGCTCAGGGAATTTTGTGGAAGGATGGGGACAGAAAGCTTGTAGAGCCACAGGTTGAGACATCATGCCCAGAGGCATTGCCTCCTAGTCAAAATAACTGGCTATTGCTCCCACAACGCATAAACGACAATACCTGCAACCCCACTGAGGAGCATCCCCAATGGAATGGGGGCAGGGACAAGGGAAAAGAGGGTACTGACACATGATGTATCCATACAAAACATCTTGTTTAATAATAATAAGCATTAAAAATTTGGTTATAATCTCATCTATCATTTCCTCACAATAGTAAGGTAGTATGATAAGATTACTTTCATACTTCTAATCAGACCTTGTCAACAAAGGAGGACCTTAAGAGAGTATATTTATGGGCTGTATTTATAAACCTTATGTTATAATCCCAACATTAGCTGGATTCCAATAGTTACTTTATCCTGCTATCTTATAGTATTACTTCAGGGATACATGAGTAAGGATTAACAATCTTGCAAACTTGGTAGGTGTGACATATGCCTTTAATTCCAGAATTTGGGAGGCAGAGGTGGGAGGATCACTGTGACATCAAGGCAGGACTGAGACTACATAATGAATTCCAGGTCAGCCTGGGCTAGAGTGAGAACCTAACTCAAAGAAAAAAAAATTTTGTAAACAGTGCTAATGAAGTCACCTAATTTCTATAATTCAATTTTTTTCAATATTTCCAGAATTCAACTTGGTGGATTAGTTTCTATGAAACTCCTTGAAGATGAAATAATACAAATGATGTAGCCTGAGCCTCATTATTTTCCACTTAAGTCATCAGTATACTATGGACTCAATTAATTAGAGATTAAAATAATACATGTATATAATTAGGATACGAACTAAAACCTTATCAATTCCATGTCTAAGAAATATAAAGTAAAATGTGTTTGGCATATAACTCTGAAAAAGGCTGACAAAGACAACAGGGTTCAATGGGGAGGGATGGGACTTCTAGTCAGAGTTTTCTTAACAGCTATATCAGAGTCTACCGACCTTATATTATCCCTTCTTCCTGTTCATTTTAGGAAAAAAAAAAGAACATATAAATTCATGAGTTTGTCATGATTAAAGACTAAGAAGAAAATAACAAAGATGCTAGAGGGAAGAAGGCATAAAGTTTAAATAGTGATGTTGAAACTATGGCTGCTTTTCTCATAAAGAATCACAGTGTGTATGCTTAAAATGTCTATTTCATAAGTCACAGACTCTAAATTAGTGCTGGTGGTAGGACAAAGATAACAAAAAATTAAGGAATAACATAGCCAAAAGAATGGATAAGAAAATTTGGAGAACTTAAAAACAACAGATATATATACATTAAATTAATATATTCTATGGATGATTTATCAAAAAAATAAATAGTACAATAAAAAGGCAGATTCAAAAGCATGGAAGAATGTGGATTTGAACTAAGGGGAAAGAAATGAAAAACTGTTTGAAAACGTGAATTCCAATTTCCCTAAGATAGAGATTAAAATGTTGTATGGTTTTATATATTTGACACTCAGTAATATTCCTCATTTAATAACATTTTCAGATTCCATAATGATAGTAAAATTTTAAGAACATTCTAAATCAATGAGATATGTATCTGTGTCATACAGAATAAGATATTCACTCACTGTTTTAGACATCTGGAATGTGTTAACCAAAATAGCTGAGTGACCACAATGCTTATTTTCAAACCATGGTATATAAAGAATGACTTAGATTAGAAGTAGCTCCTGAAGTGACCTCATTTAATTCCTGTATATTTTGCATAAGTGATAAATACCTTAAAATGAAAACAGAATATGATATGGTTCTTCTCAAAGAATCAATTTTATAAAATTAGAAATTGGTAACTGACAAGGTAAGAAAAATGATACACATTTTGATGTATTTGATGTTTCATATTATTAAGAAGAAATTTTCATATACTTGTCTTATTTCTTTTTGTAAGGTAGAGTCTCACTCTAGTCCAGAGTCTATAATCCTAAACTGGTCTTGAACTCACATTAGCCTTCTAACTGCTGGGACTAAAGATGTTGCACTACCATGCCTGGCTTGTCTTAGTTAAGAAAAATTACAAATTTCTGTTGCAAAGAGACTTATGGAAGAGCTAGATATATTTATAACATGGTATCTGGCATTTGGTAAATAAACAATAAATTCCTACTGAATTAATACATGTTTAGAACTAATTGGATTATATATTGTTACAGCAAACTAGAAGTGCAACAGAGACATTTTACGTTTTAGTAAACTAATTCTAGATATCAAGATTTTACATAATCCATCTGTAGAAGTAATAAACAATCTGTATCTCTGAAATTAACCAAAGAATTTAACAACTGAAATTGCAGCATTTAAATATTTAAAAATTTATATAAACACAAAACTGTGTTCACACTTTTGTTTAAACACATACATTTCATTTTATTAACATACCTGTACCTTGTGTAAAAGAAATAAATATACATGAAGCTGTCATATTATACCTCATGAGAAAAACATTTTCTAGAAGTTCTGATTATGAGGTTTAAATTTAAAATGGTTTTATCCCAAATGTCACTTCTAAAATACATACAATGGGCACTTTATTTATTGAATAACACATTTACTGGCAATATTCTCATATTAATAGAAAAAATTCTGACTATAAGAAAGTGAGCTACTCAGAATAAATATTGGGTCAGGCGTGGTGGTGCATGTCTTTAATCCCAGCCCTTGGGAGGCAGAGATAGGAGGATTGCCTTGAGTCTGAGGCCACCCTGAGACTACATAGTGAATTCCAGGTCAGCCTGAGCTAGAGTGAGACCCTACCTTGAAAAAAAAAAAAGTATACATATTGGGTTAAGATTTGCCTTCGGCTAATTATAAGACAGTCCAAGTAGCTAGAATGAACTACCAAGAACACTGGAAAAATTAAGGAAGGGAGAAAGGTTTAAATAGAATGCTTAGTATTTAAAACCTTTAAGCCAAAAGGCAATGGAAAACTTATCACTAGATATAGGCTCTGGAGCCATACTCTGTGGTCTTTGAAGGCTAAACTTGCCATGAGTTTTCTTCTTATTTAGGAGTATTGGAAGCAAGGGGTATGCACATGTCAGGAAGGTACTATATCATTGAGCAATATCCCCACCCTAATTTTTTTAAGTGAAATGGCTCTGGTTTTGCTGTTTTCATCACAAAGGCAAAAGTTCATGGCACTGAAATGTATATACACAGTCACACTCCCTACCATTAAGCTCATATATCAGCAGTTCTCTTTCATAGTTAAGTTTTCTCTTTCAATCTATTTCTACAGGAATTAATTCTGGGATTGGTGCTAAGTTCTAAGTGACAAGTTATTTAAAATTACCACTGTGTACTAGAATTAATGACTTTTGGGGGGGGGCAGGATTTGTATATGCATGCACTATGCATGTAGAGGCTAGAGGACAACTTTGGGTATCATTTTCAGGAATGCCATCTACCTTTTTTGAGACATGGTCTCTCATTGGCCTCGAGCTAACTCAACTATGTTAGACTGACTAATGAGCAGGCCCAAGAGTTTTGTCTGTCTCTCCTCCAGTGCTTGTATTAAAACCACACTGGCACTTCTACAATGGTTCTGAAGATCAAACTCTGGTCTTCCTGGTAACAAAGCAAGCACTTGACTGACCAAGATATCTCCCCAGAATTTTTTTTTTTTTGAGGCAGTGTGACAGACTTGCCTTTTTTATTCGAGGGTGGGGGAGGAAGGGAGGGAGGGAGAGAGAGAAAGAGAATATTGGCACACGAGGGCTTCTTGAACTCCAGATGCATGTGCCGCCTTGTTAGTATGTATGACCTTGAGCACTTGTGTCACTGTGTGTCTGGCTTATGTGGGACCTGGAAAGTTGAATATGAGTCCTTAGGTAAGTACCTTAAGCACTAAGCCATCTCTACAGCCCTAGAATTAATTTTTAAATTTTAAATTTTCATAGTTCTTATCTATGAATAATAATGAAAGAAGTTTGCACTGAACTTTCATCACTGTTATTTTGTAATAAGCAATTTGTTTGAGTTAACAAAACAGAAAGTACAGAAGTTAAAATGAAAAGCTTTCCAAGGTTTGCTATATATCTCATTTGTTGCTATATATCTCATGTATTGCTTATATCTCAACCTTGTAGTAGTTGGTAAGAGAAACAGATTTCTTAGGAACAAAAAGGGGGCATTTGTGACCTTTAGCTCTCTGTGGCATGAGGGAAACAAGGAAAATGTAGGCTGAATTTAGGACATATATATATATAAAATTTACTAGCAAGAGCTTCACTGCGAAGTTAATAAGCTATTACTGGGCTAAAAAGTGGCTTGCTTTGATTACGTGAGAAGATAACAATAATAAAGAGCATGACTGAATCTGATCACCTGTCTTGATATAAAGAAGTAAATCATAAATTGTCTTACATATGTTAGTGATGAGTTGTCATCCATTGTTATGCGAGCTTCATTCTGACCTGGTCATATCTTCTGCTTGTATGACTCTATAGTATGTACAATTATTATGCAATTATTTACGAACACCTCTGATATTATTTTCCTGGCAAACGAAGGAATATCTGCGAAGTACAAGTGGCATTTTCACCACTTTTCACAAGCTAAGATGGTGGTAGATGATAGATGACTTCTTAGGGAGAAGTATGTCATATTTTTGTGACATTCATCTTGAAACGGGAGCAAAGGAGAAGGAAAATTGTCTAAACTAGATGGAATGTGATTATAAAATGTAAACAATAAGATATGGGAGCGATTAAAATGGAAGGGAGGCCTGGAAAGATGGCTTAGCAATTAAGGCAATTGGCAGCAAAGCCAAAGAACCCATATTTGATTCCTGGCACATAAAGCCAGATACTCAAAGTGGCGCACGAGTCTGGAATATGATTGGAGTGGCTAGAGGCCCTGGAATGCTCATTCTCTTTATCTGCCTCTCTCTCTCAACTAAATAAATGAATAAAAATAAAAAATGGGAGGGAGAATAATGGGAGTGAATGGGTATAGTAAGGAAGTAGAACAGGGTGGTAGGGGCAGGAGATGAGCAGGGGTGGGGGAGAATCAACCAAACAACGTGTGGATGAAAATGACACAATAAAAGCTGTTAATCTTTAATCTAAAAATAACAAAATATTTTAAAAGTCTCAGTGTAAAAATCAGTAATTCTAGATACTAGCATCTGATCATATCAAAGCATATACCCAAGCACAAATCTCCTCATCTAAGTATACCAGTTAAATGTAAAAGAAGAGTGAAAATTACATAATCCTAGAAACATAGCCAATATTGTCTTTCCCTCTATATAATAACTAAAATGAAGAAGTACACAGTGTTCTGTTTCCTGCTTCATGCCACACAATGCATAAACCAATGGCTTTGCCTATGTTATATAATAAAATGGAAAAGAAATTGCAAAGGAGGTTAGCTATTATTTATTCCTTCATTCATGCAATAATGTCTTTTCTACTAAGGGTCATAATGAGTTGTCAGGGAAGGACTCTGAAGGGAACATATTTGAATTGTTACCCAAATGGGAAGATCTAAAAAAACAAAAAAAAAAAACCTCAGTAAATATATATGATTAATATTGTTGCTATTTGAAACACAAAGTTTCAAATTTCCAAATGTCTAAATGCAAAAGGGAAAGAATCAGTGAATAATAAGAACATGACAGGCATATTTCTATTTTAGGGCATAAATATTTTAGGTTAAAATATTCAAAATTGTTGTTATTAGCCAGACATGGTAGTGCATGCCTTTAATTCCAGCACTCAGGAGGCAGAAGTAGGAGGATTGCCATGAGTATGAGGCCACCCTGAGACTACATAGTGAATTTCAGGTCAGCCTGAGCTAGAGTAAGACCCTAACCTCGAAAAACAAACAACAAAAATTGCTGTTAGTTCATCATTGTGAGCTATAAAAATAACTCATATGATTCCATTCAATGGATGGAACTAAGCAAAGATAGTTCATGTAATCAAATAACTATTATTTGGTGAGGTTTTCCCTGGCTATTTGTCCTCCTATCTTAATTCAAACTTGTAATACAATTATATATTATATGTTTGTAACATTCAATAGACACACTTACAATGTATCAGTTATGTGTACAAAATGCTTTATGTCATTAGTTATTTTATTTAATTCTCACACAATCTCAAAAAGTAGGTAATATTACCATATGATTTAACAATAAAACTATTGATATCTAAAGGTGTTAAATATCCTGATCAATCTTACCATAGCACATTGACAAAGCAAGAATTTAGATTTAAACTGAGGAATGACTATTTCTAGAAATTGTAGTCTATGTTAGGAAAACATGGCTATTTATTTCCAAGGCAACAATAATTATATCAAACATGTTATGCATTCAGGGTTATATAATTTTCATTTCTCTTTTACATATCTAACATTTCAAAAGTTCCAAGACTTTTAAATGAGATGTGAGTTGGAGTGTGTGCTTTGATACATACAAAATAAATATTGCTTGAACAGACAACTAAGGATACCAGATGCAGTAACATAACACAAAGTAATCACAGCTTGGTATATTTCCTTCATTATCTTAAAAACAAATAAAATTTTATTTAACCTATTAATTCATTTAATTTTACTTGCAATTTAGGCATGGGCATGTTGTATAGAATTGACCAATAAAATCTGGGGGCAAATACGGTAGAGGGGTCCAAGAAAAGTTTGCTTTCTTCTTACAAAAAGGACTAAAGATAGGACCTGGTTTTTGGCATTTTGGATGACATCTTATGAGAAGTGATACATGGAGCTGTTAATATTACAGAAAAGGTAACTAAAAATTCTGATAATAGAAATAGTCTCACCTTTGAGCTTCCTATAAGTTAAGATAATAATTGTTCTCACTATTTAAGCCAAAAAGGAAAGAAGTAAAATTGAACACCCAACTTTAGCTATTACGTGAGTTACAGGTATGTTACTTTATACCTAATTTTTGGCTTTTATGTTTCCCTAACAATATTCAATATCAGATGTTATGATATTAAGATTTTTTCTAGGATTTTTTTTGCATTTTTTATATATTCTTGTTACATAAACACCCAAGAATGATACCTTAAATATGCATGTAACATATTTAAGATTCTTTATTCTTTCTCTGACTTTATCATGTCTTTTTAATTTATATTTCATATATACCAGTAGATTTGAGCTACTATTTCAGAGATTATTTATGATTGTGTTCTTCAAAATTCTTTGTGTATATAATTTACCTTGAAAATAAAAAAATGAAAATGGCTGCAAATTTTTTCTTTATTTTCAGTTTGTATCATCCCCTCCTCACCTTCAACACAGTTTTATATTTGAAGTATATTGTCCCTTTGCCAGCACCTTCTATCTGAATGCTCTGAAAATATAATTTATGAATTTTAGAAAATATACAGGAAATTACTGCATGATTCTTACAATGACAGAAGAGGCCAAATGAATCTTTTCTACACTATATTGGTAGTCATTATCTATCTTCTCTGTCTAGATATTCTGCACAGCTTTAAAGTTATCACTGACTGGTGTGCAAAGGGTGTTAGATTTTAAGATATAACTTTAGCACATATTTCTGAGCATTTCCTTGGAAAGCATCAATAATATCTAATGCAGATAACGTAATGTACACAGTAGCAAAAAGGTAATCAATTTTTTATCTTTTGGCTCTTCTCCAAAGACCTAAGTTGTGTTTTACATTTCTAAAGCCAGGCTAAATACATGCATAAATTATGTGAGAGAACCATTAGGTAAGGTAGGGTAATGAAAAAGAGAGCATTATGACTTCATCGATTGCAAATACAAAGAAAAGTGTGCTAACAAAGTACCTTATAAATGTCAATGGGGAAATCAGTGGGATTAAAGGATAAAGCTTTTGAAAATCCCATCTACATAGCCTCCCATGACAAAAGGAAAGAGAGACATTCTAAGCAGACTTCAAGCTGCATTGTCAGACAGTATTTTATTGTTATTGTGAAGATTTCTAAATTAAGTATATCTTTATATTTTGTTTTATACTTTAAAGATTTATAGTCCTTGAAACTTGTATAAGCTGACATAATTAATAATTTAATGGGGGTATTATAAGGTCCACACCCCAGTAAGCTCTAAAACTGCTAATTGGGGTAATAGGAAAATACTCATCTTCATCCAAATGCCAGCCAAGTAGGTCAGGATAATTAATATGCATGCTGATTTTTCAGTCAAAAGAAAACAAGACACATCTCATTTGTGTACTGTTAGTACCATCTATTTCAGACTAAAATGAGTTCAACCTGAGAGGATCACAGCATGACTCAGTTAAATAGCTAAATTACAAAATAAGATAAAAGGAAGTTCAACCATGAGAACAAAGATTGAAGTCTGCTTTAAGGAAGGCTAAACTCATACTTCATAAGCAAGGCCAAATTTCACAGCCATGAAGAAGTGAAAATCATCCAGAGCGTGAACTTAGGTGTATCTTGCTTCTGAGATTATATTGCACATATAAGCACCAATATCATATTATATAACATAAGATATAAATAACATGAAAGAGGTTTAGTTGATGACATCTCATTATTCTTATGGTATAAAATAGGTTTTATGCTCATATTTTCTTGTTACTCCTTTGGCTCACTCAAACACTTCCTACTTTTTAAATTTTTTTGGCAAACTGAAAAAATGTTTGGAATCAGTTATTACACTCATTTTCTCTGTACATGTGTACTTGATTAGTACATATATATTCTAGTCAATCAAACTGAATGTGGCCCCAAGCAGTTTAATAATACACTACTGATATATTTCTGTCTCTATAAATGCAGGTAGTAGCTGTGTAATCTGTGTAGTCCCATAGCAGTGCTCTGTGTTAGTGGGTATACATCTGAGATGGCTGCCCTGGCCACAGATTCTTGCTATGTGTAAAATTAATGCTGTTGGTAAAATACCAAGCAGCTTGGTTTGAATAAGCAGCCTGCATACTTATTCCTATTGACCAATATGGGTCAGCTGTGAAATGGCACCCCTTAAGTAGACATGAAACAGTCTTTTGAAAACACTGATTTTAAAAGCTAATGTCTTCCTACTACTAGAAACATTCATTAAATTGCATAATTCTTTATATAAGAAATAGCAATGCAAATAAAACCTCTTTACCCTTTATCATGTCAGAGGTGAACATACATTGCATTGAGTAAGAAAAATCTTCCAGGCAAGCATGAAATGCACTATTCTGTTGAGAAGAGTTTGAAGTACACTGATATTTCAAGTGGAAAGATTTATGGAAAAGTACAGAGAAAGAAATGGATTAGGCCTGTTTAAGACCTTTATTGAAGTATATTTGATTGAAATAGTATGAACTACTCCATCATATTGAACTATAAAGACAAATATGAAATACCAAATTTATTGACATGCTTACTAAAGCTGCTCTGTGTTATCATATTTATATTACAAAGAGAACTCTCACTTAAAAGATGAACAATATCAAATATTTATCCACTTAAACTCAACTGTAAACTGAAAAAAAAAATCTAGGAATGCTTCCATGTGGCTAAAAATAAATACAACCTAAAGAACAACAAAAAGTAGACTTTAGAAGAAAAATTGAAAACTACCTAATTAGAGATGTTCTGTGTGATACTGGAAACTTTAAGGGATAGATATGGTGTCATGTTTTCCTATCATGTCCCAGACATGCTTACTCCTTCCTTATCCTTCCCAACCCAATGATCAGGATGAAATGTTAAATACCCCACTCACTCAGACAACACCAGTGATTCTGCCTATAAAAATGATGGAAGGTTTTATGAATAAGATTCTTTATTTTGGAGGGCTGTGCCTAACTTAACAAACTTTCTTTAAAATGGGTCAATGAAATATTTTCTCTAATGTTTGCAGAATAAGCAAACCTCACATATTTCACGATTACACCTGGGTGAAAATTAAAATTAAGTTTCTAATTCATCTTAATGTTTAAAACATTTAAATTTTATTATCAAAATATTAAATATGTATTACATTTGCCAGTATTTCTATAGAAAGTCCTGAATATTTCTTCTATAAAATTCTTCCATAATCCATAATAGATGTCATTGTTGGGAGGGTTTGAAAGGTAGGTAATGGATGACACGCCTATACTAATAGTATACTTTTTCTCATGGAGATTGTAGATAAAATATTCTTCACACTGAAACTGCCTTCACATGTAAATTTTATTATTAGTGATTTTTTTTTATTTTATTAATAGAAGACATAGAATTCCCATCAAGTCATATAATGAAAATCTGTAGCATTGAAAAACAAAACAAGATTTACTGTATTCTTCTGACAGTAGTCTTCAAACTAGATCTCTTGAAAGGAGTCAAACTTTATAGTAATATTAGATTCCTGACCTATAACTTGTAAGTGTTGAGTTGTTTTCCTAATTTTGCTGAAGAATGTGTATTAATGTATTCTGTGATCAAAGTCTTGTATTTTTGAAAAAAAAAATGGGCTGTAGGAGTACAATATATTCGGAGGACCAGATCATATGCATAATTTGTTTTATCACTATTGGCTTGAGACATCTGCACTAATTGGCTTAGACTGTATCTTAAATAAAGAGTTTAATGTTATTTAATGCACTGTGTTTTACAATTAGAACTTACAGCCAGACTTAGATTTTTCCCCTTATTAAAATAACTGAGTTAATAGCCTTTCCCTTAAATATGCTTGGGGTTCTGGGGCTGGAGGGATGGCAACTCAATAGCTAAAATTCATGTTTTGTAGTTTATTTTGTTTGTATATTTTGAGACAGGGTTATATATGGCTCAGGAAGGCCTTTAACTCACTATGTAAATAAGGATTACCTTCAACTCCTCATCCTTCTACCTCAATGTTCCAGGTTCTGGGGTTACAGTGTTGTTACTATTTCTGGTTATACACATATAGTATTTTAGGTCAACAAAACAAAGGAAAAAAATCCAACCGACTAATTTTTCTTCAGAGTTGACACCTTTGTAATCAATATGCATACCAACAAAATAAACATATGTTTTTAGTGAACTGGTTTCTAGAAACATGATCTAGTTGGAGTAAAATAAATGCTATATAAAATGTCTCTGGAAAAAAGTCTGAATTTTGGACTTGTCTTTAAATGTGAAAATAAAAAGGGAAGATATAAATGTGTATGTATGTATGTGTAGCTGTGGGTGGGGAAGGTTCTGCTAACACCCTGTTGGAAACATTCTACAGTTTCTTATCCCAGACTTAGGTGACAATTACTATGCACTGACAGGATGGTGCATTCAAGTGAGAAGATAAAAGAAGAAAAAGAAATGAAAACTATTAACTTTAAAAGGCAAATGAAGAGTTGAAAGAAAAAAAAATATTTCCTCCAACGGTGGGTGTCTTGATATGCAAGCTTCATTTTGTATCATTGTCCCCAGATTACTGAAGTTCTGAAAGTAGGACATCAAGGAAGACCTAACTTTCTAATACACCAAAACCATTAAGTTATGAAAAAAAAGGGAAACTTATTTTCCTCAAATGAGCAACTTGAAAAGGTTAGGCCTTTGTATATACAATCTAAGAATTTCTATAAACATACTTACTTTTTTCTCCTATGTTTTCCCCTGCTGCCTCCCCTTCCTCCTCCTCCTCCTCTTCCTCCACCTCTGGGGGCTGTATGTCATCCTGTGGGTCACAGGCACTAATTGGCGCATTCAGACAGCAGTGGTTGAACCCACTATCTCGAGGCAGAGTAAAACTTCGAGGCTTGCCCCCATTGCCATTTAGCACTTGCATTCTCTCACTCTCTGCTAAGGGATATGGCCCATAGTGATCCTGCAGGTGGCACTTCTGAGTTGGAAGAGTGGACTGCCGTCTATGCTCTGGGGATATGACCGCTGAGTCAGAGAAGACAGAATCTTCCAATGGTAAAGTCTGAAGATAGTGCAAGCCTGAACTTGTCAGAGGCGTCTCAATTAAATCTTGCCAGGAGCGGCGCTGACTGGCTGTCTTGCGAACGGGGGACACTGCACTGCTCCCAGTTACTTCCTGGCGAAACTCCTCATGGGAAGACTGAGACTGAGAGGTCTCTGTGGAGGAAAGCCGGTTGTGTTTTGCTTCTACATAAGGACTGGCACAACTCATCTGTGAAAAGGAGCCTATGATCAGTTTCCACTGGAAATAATAAATCATTTCTGTTAACAAGGAACATGTTTAGTTTTTAATAGGGTATATTTTCATGGATGGATTCTTATATAGTCAAGTAACAACAAAGGGATTTGCAGACATCTAAAGTTAGGCCACAGCTTACATATTAAGAAACATGGTTGTCTTGAGATATAGGTATATCAGGTATTCATAAAAAAACTGTGAGAAAATATAAATGTAAATATTCAACAACAAAACTTTAGTATTAAAATCTCTATACATTTTGAAATTCCAAAGAAATAATACCACAAATTATTATTTCTGGATTTTATGTACCTTATAAACAAACTAAACCCTTCTTTCTATGTCTGCTACCATGAGTGCCCCAGAAAATATATCTTAAGGTCTTGTGAATTCTATGGTACTTTTGTGGAATTAAAAATACTGGCATGATGAGATTATATCTTGTTGGGGATAACCATTTGCTATTAGCACAGATACCATGGGGTATATAAGTACAAAAGAAAAAAATGAAATAATTCATACATAGAATTTAAGATTTGTGAATATATATTATAACAGAAAGCACAAGCAAAGAAAAAAAAGATTAGCATCAAAAAATGTAAGATATTTGAAGAACAGCACCCTGACTTGGGCAAGCCTTATTCTAGCTCTGGAGGCTAGTGGGATGGCCCAAGTACCTTTCACACAGGAGCAGCCAGATTTGTTAAATGTGATTATCATAGATGGGGTTGAGGTGGGAACCAGCATAAACATGGCTGAGATGAAGGTACAGGCCACCCCTCTTGGTAAAAAAGGAAAAGTTACTTGGCATTATCTGTGGGTAGTTGGTTACCTTTTTACATATTAAGTAATAATAAAAATGTTCTCCTTGTAATTCTAAGATGCTATATTTATATTTAAAAAGTTGTTAAGTGAAACACTGATTTGCCTTTTACAAATGCTTCGAAGGAATTCTTTATATACTAATGTTTGAGCAAAAGAGGGGAAACATGCATTGGTTCCCTGGAATAATACAAAGGTTGAATTAGCTTGACTGTTATTGTTACTTAAATCTGATTTATTTTTCTTTTGTGGTAGACTCAGTCCCAAGACAGATGGAATTAATTATATGCTAACATATCATGGAATGTATTGTTAAATTGGGAGACTAAGATATTCTCAGTAATTCTGATGGGAAATAGGCATAAAATGGTATAGCCCTAAGAAAACCAAGATAATTATTTACTGTATTAAGAGATTAAAGTATAGTATATATACAGAATATTTTATACAGATTTGAGAATTCTGGAGCATTTAAAACATCTTTATAAAAACAGGCTCTATGGCAATCCAAAATGCTACATGCTAAAATATTTTCCATATACATGTACTATTATTTTCCTGTGGCTGGAGATCAAACCCAGGGCCTTGTACATGAAAAACAAGTGCTCTACCACAGAGCTATACCTCCAGCCACACATCCAGCCCTATAACACTATTATTTATCATCTAAAGAACACAGGAATGAACTTTATCAGTATGGGATAGCTAAGATAAATCTATAGATCTTTTCCTAATAAAAACAGTTTTTGATGCTGATAACTCCTTGAAGGCTACTTTAACACAAACAGTGTATTTTCATAATTAAACTGGTCACATACATTCATTCTGCCTAGAAACTATGGTGACTGTTTCTCTTGATTATATATATTCTTTGTAAACTGAAAAAATAACTCTTGATTTTAGAACCCCAATTTTCTTTTTTCCTAAGAGATCTGCGGTTTGGCTTATAATTCACTATACATAAAGTGATCTTAAGGTAAAAGAATATGATGAACATACTAAGTACACTCATGTTTTTAACTTACAGAGGGAGGCCGTGGATACGTGTCATAAGGGGGTGGAGGGCTGTCTTGTTTTGGTGTTGATGGAGTATCTGCTTCTTCTTTGTCACTCTCACTCCAATAATCTGAAAATTCACAGACATGAATACCTCATCATTCTATTAAATGTAGTCATATTTTTGAGACTATGCCTTACCATTTAACAAAAAAATTAATTTCAATGCTATTTTATGCTTGCTAGCTTTGCCATATTCAAGATCTCGTCACCAAAACTTAAATTGAAGCAAGGTGTCATTTCTAGCTCAGAGTGACCTTCAAGTCACTCTATAGCCCAGGTTGGCCTCAAATTCACAGTGACCCTCCTACCCTAACTTCTTGAGTTTATGGATACATATAAAGGCATGGACCACCATGCCCAGATAAAAAGCTTTATATTTTAGCCACAATTTGAAAAGGAAACAAGAGCAGAATCATCAATTCCAATGTGTTTCTAAAGCATTTATTGTAATATATACACACACAATCACAATTTTATATAGTTAATAAAATAGCACTGCATAAAACAAAAAAGGTTTAGGGTACTTTTGGTTCTAAAGCAAATTACTAAGAAGCTTCAATTAATAAAATATATTATGCTTCTTTGTTTACTGCTTTAAAAGTATTTATTTATTAAAGAGGGATAAAGGGGGAGGGAGACAGAGGAAAGGGTGGAAGACAATGGGTGTGCCAGGAGCTCCTACTGCTGAAAACAAACCCCAGGCATACTCACCATATTGTGCATCTGGTTTTATGTTATTGTAGCAGGAAACCAGCCATATAGATGCATGAATAGGCATGTCTAATTGCCAATAAAACTTTATATATATAGACTACATTGTATAAATTTTACATCAGCTTTCATACTTTTGAAAATATTCTTTTCTTTTTTTGAGCAAATTATAATATAGAAAAATAACATTCTTGTCACAGGCCATTTAAAATAGGTATAGGACCACATTTGACCTTCAGGCAAGGTTTACCAACCCGTAGTTGGGGTTAAGGGCATAAAGATTGGTAGATTGGTGCCAAGAGGGAAAAAAAAACATGTATACTAAAATGGTTAATTTTTTATGATAGAAGTCACTTAAAGATGCAGGTTTGAGGGGCTGGAGAGATGGCTTAGCAGTTAAGCACTTGTCTGCAAAGCCGAAGGACCCCAGTTCGAGGCTCTGTTCCCCAGGACCTATGTAAGTCAGATGCACAAGGTGGTATATGCATCTGAAGTTCATTTGCAGTGGCTAGAGGCCTGGCACACCCATTCTCTCTCTGTGTGTGAGTCTGTTGCTCTCAAATAAATAAATAAAAATAAACAAAAATTTTTTAAAGGGTGCAGATTTGAAATTCCGTAAGATACATTCAAGAGCACCATAAGTCAAATATTAATTTTTATCCAATGTGTAGTAGATAAAAAGTTTTGCTGAGTAGATGCAATTATTTTATTTCAAAATTCACAGGGAAGTGAGGCTAATGGGAAATGATTTTTTGAAAAAAGTGATCAGTGAATTTAAAGTTGATTGTGGAGAGGGAGAAAAGATACTGCATGAAATGTTAAGTACTTCTGTGAAGGGGCCTTCAATAGCACCCTTACTTATGTGATGGCAAACCTAGGCACCCATCCTGCCTAAAATTATTTTTTCTTATACCTTTTTGAAACATATATTAAATTATCATTATCTATATCCATCCACCCTACATACAGCTTTACACTAACTATAACTCAATGCTCATCGGTTATTCTTTCTTTGTCACTACTTACTCTTCATAGCCTCAGATAACTATTTTACTCTCAATTTACAGACACTATATTTTGTATGAAGTTTATATTCAATCATAAGAATATTAAAGGACATCAAATGACTGTGTGAGTGTGAAATAGATTTGCACATCTATGTATAATATCAAGAGACCTAATTGTATGAAAGGCAATAAGTTTAATATGTTTCTGGCATATGTTAAAGTACCTTAGGAATGTACAATCTGTAGAAATAACAATTATTTCATAGAGTCTTAGGCATATTGCATTAGCAAGAGAGACCTGAGTTGTAACTACAAGTGTCTGCCTATGATTCTTTACCAAACCTTAATATTCATTAAAATAAATACTCACACAATAGGCCAGGTCAGCATTAATTCACAGAATAAATATTTTCTGGAACCTGCATATGTAATATAGTGTACCAGTTCTTTTATCACTATAAAATTTTGTTATGTAATACCAAATATATAGAAAATTAACTAAAATCAAGATCATGGTCAGCTTCAAACTAATGTCAAATAATAAAATTCCAAAATTAAACCTGGGATATAAGATCTTTTATTTCTCTTATTTATGCAAATTGATATTTTTCTAGAGTCATTTCCTATCAGCATATTTCTTACACTTCTAATTCTTGTACTTTAAAAAAATATAAACATCTTGAAAGAGAATATCAAGCTCCCACCAATCTTTGGCTACTAGAGGGCCTGCACCTATTAAATTCTCTCTAAACTAATAATGGTAATCCCATTTATCTGGAGCTGACTTCACACTCCATTGGAGAATTTGCTTCTCCTTCTCAGACTGATGCAGAACCTGAGGAGAGAATCAGCCCACTGCACTTTACCAGGGCCCCAGCTGAAACCAAGAGTAATTGGAGAAATGAGCAAGAGTGCTGCTTTCTTGGTGAACCTGGTGCCAGCACAATGGTGAAGGAAATTGACACAGAGAACACTCAGCTACTACCAAATCAGAGATCGAGAGACACAGAGGCTCCCAAGACCTCATCACTGAAGTAGACCTAAAACAAACCCAACATGGCTCAGGGAAATTCATGGAAGAGGGGGCGGTAAAACTGTTAGAGCCACAAGTTGGGACATTATGCACAGAGACATTGCCTTTTCCCCATAGCTGATTGCTACCCCCAAAATGCATGATCTACAATCCCCATAGGGATAACTGACCACCCCAAAGAGGAGGGTCCCTTCAGAGGGGGGAAGACGGGCAGGAGGCTAAGGATGGTACCAGCATGTGCTGTTTGCACACTGAGTATGTACATATCTAATAAAGAAAAAAAGTGAAAAGAATGGCTGGTAATTTTTAGCATTCTTACCACAAATTATGGTCTATAAAACATAGTAAAGTATAAAAGTGATGAATTTTAGCCACTAAGACATTAATGATCTGATAACTTTGGCTAAAGCTTACCTTTATACAGGGACTTGGTTGTGGCGACTTCTACATTATTTGTGGAATTACCTATGATACATCCATTAACTGGAATATTTTAGTTAGTTCCTTGAGCCTTACAAGAATCATTTTAGGAAATAGAGTCAGCAATAAGTATTTTCCCTTTCTCTTCTTTGGAGGACTATCTTTAGCCTCATGTCCTGGAACATGATTTTTATGGCATTAATTTCATGTTCTCTATGACATTAAGACTATCATTTTTAATAGAATGCTATGCAATTTCAGGCAGGATGGGTGCCTAGGTTTGCCATCACATAAGTAAGGGTGCTATTGAAGGCCCCTTCACAGAAGTACTTAACATTTCATGCAGTATCTTTTCTCCCTCTCCACAATCAACTTTAAATTCACTGATCACTTTTTTCAAAAAATCATTTCCCATTAGCCTCACTTCCCTGTGAATTTTGAAATAAAATAATTGCATCTACTCAGCAAAACTTTTTATCTACTACACATTGGATAAAAATTAATATTTGACTTATGGTGCTCTTGAATGTATCTTACAGAATTTCAAATCTGCACCCTTTAAAAAATTTTTGTTTATTTTTATTTATTTATTTGAGAGCAACAGACTCACACACAGAGAGAGAATGGGTGTGCCAGGCCTCTAGCCACTGCAAATGAACTTCAGATGCATATACCACCTTGTGCATCTGACTTACATAGGTCCTGGGGAACAGAGCCTCGAACTGGGGTCCTTCGGCTTTGCAGACAAGTGCTTAACTGCTAAGCCATCTCTCCAGCCCCTCAAACCTGCATCTTTAAGTGACTTCTATCATAAAAAATTAACCATTTTAGTATACATGTTTTTTTTTCCCTCTTGGCACCAATCTACCAATCTTTATGCCCTTAACCCCAACTACGGGTTGGTAAACCTTGCCTGAAGGTCAAATGTGGTCCTATACCTATTTTAAATGGCCTGTGACAAGAATGTTATTTTTCTATATTATAATTTGCTCAAAAAAAGAAAAGAATATTTTCAAAAGTATGAAAGCTGATGTAAAATTTATACAATGTAGTCTATATATATAAAGTTTTATTGGCAATTAGACATGCCTATTCATGCATCTATATGGCTGGTTTCCTGCTACAATAACAGAGTTGAATAGTGCAACAGAGCTGTATGATCCTCAAAGCTCACAATCTTATTTACATATTTTTAGAAAAAAATGACTGGCAGTTCCTTAAACACTGACAATTCGGCTTCATGATTTGTCTTTGATCAGGATCTTTGGAGCTCTATAGTTTACTTAAAAAAGTCTTGGTGGAAATTTTATTCTAGGTCTATATGAGAATAAACCAGTTTCGAGACTCTTCAATTAACAAACTGGGTATGCACACTAGAGAAGTACAAATAGGTTTTTGTTTCTGTGTCAATATATAGAATTCTTTTTTTCTTTAGGATGTTTCAAATAGAAAGATTGTAAGAGCCAAGGGATATGGCATAGTGCTTTGTATTGTATTTTCTGTCCATAATGTAGCTGCTTATGACCTCACAGTGGCTGTTGTTACTTTTAGATCTGCTGCCATTTTTAGATATGAACAATATTGCTCTCATAAATAATTTGTCATGGATGATAAGAAGGGGAAAAAAGACATAAAAAACAGAAGAGGGAGTAAAAAGAAAAAAGAAGAGGTTCAGTGGAGGGCTATAAGATATAGTACAAAAGAAGATATTGGGATGGGATTATGACCAAAATAAAATTTATATATGTATAAAGTTTGTCAATAAATTTTTAAAAAGCTTTGTTTCTAATGTGTATATAAGTGCTCTTTCATAAATGTGAATCCACAGGATGGTGACTACAGCTTTCATTTATTTAATTTTTTTTATTTTTATTTTAGGGGAAGCAAGGAAGAGAGAGAGAGAGAGACAGAGACAGAGACAGAGACAGAGACAGAGACAGAGACAGAAGCAAAGGGAGAGAGAGTAATTGGTGTGCTAGGATCTCAGCCACTGCAATAGAACTCCAGATGCTTTCACCACTTACTGGGCATGTGCAACCTTGCGCTAGCCTCACCTATGTGCGGTTAGCTTATGTGGGATCTGGAGGATCGAACATGGGTCCTTAGGCTTCATAGGCAAGTACCTTAACTACTAAGCCAGCCTTCATTTTTCTACTTAACTTTGTTATTGAGAATTTTCATATATGAACATAAGGTAACTTGATCATTATCTCATCTCATTACCTTTGTTTCTTATGATTTCAATTATGGATCATATTTTTCATAAATGTGAGGTCAATAAAAGGTAAATGCCATGAGATTACAATTAGATAGTAGGAAAGATGGAAAACATAGCCAAGTAAGAAAAAAGGACCATTTGCCTGACCTTTTTGCATAAAAGCATAAAAGGTAACTTAAAAGTTTATGAATAAGCCGGGCGTGGTGGCTCACGCCTTTAATCCCAGCACTCGGGAGGCAGAGGTAGGAGGATTGCCATGAGTTCAAGGCCACCCTGAGATGACAGAGTTAATTCCAGGTCAGCCTGGACCAGAGTGAGACCCTACCTCGAAAAACCAAAAAAAAAAAAAAAAAAAAAAAAAAAAGTTTATGAAGTTGCTAACTAAAAATACACATAGCACCAAGAACCCGATGTAGGTCAATATACAGGATCTACTCCTGTTCCAGAATTTTTCATTTTTAAGGTTTTGTTTCCACACAGAAAATAGATTGAGAGAGAGGACAATGGCCAGGAAAGAACTTCTGATAAATGCTCAAAAATTTGAGAGTTTTACCCTCATCTGTTAAACTTACTATGCTTTATATATAAGATGCTTTAGTCTAGATTTAAAGTATCTATAAAGACACAATCATACATAGACATAAAATTTTTCTCTGAAGTCATAACAAGGAACGACTGTATAGCTGCAAGAAAACAGTGTCACACAATTGTAAAATAAATATTATTTCTTTACCTTGTTCTTGCTTAATCCTTTCTCTTTCTGCATATCCTGCAGTCAGCATATTAATTCTGTTAAGCCATCTGGAAAATGTTAAAATTAATAATGTTGTGACTTAATTTATTATATTTCTTTGAAGTATTTATTACAATTTTACAAATATATATAGAAATATCTACAATAAACCTACATATGCATTCTTTGCTACTCTTGATTAATTCAGCAGCTTCAAAGCATTAGACTTTATGGTACTACTAATTGGTACCATAGCAAAGATATAATTTCAATAGAAAATTAGGTAAAATTATTAATATTTATAATATAAAATGTTTGAGAGGATCCTAGTCATATTAACTTTTTTGCTACAAGTGTATAATCATTGCAATATTCTTACTGCTCTGTTTCTTTCGAACAAATGTTCCTTTAGAGATACTTAAAGAATACCAAGTCTGATTTGTACTGTGTCTGTACTGAACAATGAGCTTTGATTTAGGGGTATAGTAGTGAATAAGGAATAGTTACCATTTTATATAATAATAAAGTTTTTTGCTAATTTTTGTAAAGCAACTGAAAATTTAAACTACTTTTGGAAGAAAAATATCCATTCTAGTCTTTGGAAAGGGTATCGATATACACAAGCCATTGTGTATTACCACAAAATGCTGAACATTAAGCAATTTTTGGTATAAAATTATCCTTAGGACTTCATCTAAAAGAACCTTATTTACTAATATACTCAATATAATTGTGATTTGCTACTTTACACCATTATAAAAGCAGATTTATAGTAATTAACTGATTTAAGTGATATTTATTGAAAGCCTATTGTGTGCCAAATTTTGTTCTAGACACTCTGAATACTGAGATACAAAACAAAGCATTTGCCTATATGATGCCTATATCTTTGTGAGGGAGTCAGACAAAAATTAGGGATACAAATAAGCCTATATGAAGTGGTAGCAAATGCTATTTGGTGGTGGGGGGGATTGAACAGTGGTTAAAGGCTCTCACTAGCTTGCAAAGCCTTCTGGCCTTGGTTCAATTCCCCAGTACCCATGACTTGAGTTTAATTCCCCAGCACCAACCTAAAGCCAGATGCACAATGTAGCGAATATGACTGGAGTTCATTTGCAGCAGCCAGAGGCCCTGGTATTCTCATGATCTCATAAATAAATAAAAATATTTAAAAAATGCAAGATAGGTAAAATTAGAATGTCGAAGAGGTTGGTAAATAGAGAACTCTATTTTAGGCAAGCAGACCTTGGATACAAAGAGTGTACTTAGAATATTTTCAAACCTGTTGATGGGTAAGTTCTTTAATATTAGTACCTTATCATATTACTCAAATAAGAACCTATAAGAAAGAGGGTATTTTGCCTACAGTAAACATTTTTTTCTTCATTTCAGAAATTGTTTATTGAATAATTAAATTAGAAGGCAGTTTTACTACAAAAGTTTACATCTTTTGGTGTTTCTTAAACTTGCTTAAATGGAGAAGTTCAGCATCTCAAATTTAATGTCATCCTACACACGATGTGATAGATATGATACTTCTGACCTCATTGTTCTATCATTCCATACTGGTGTGCAAAAGTTTTCTTGGAATTACTTTAAGGCATGTTGTAAGAAATCAATTAAACTCTTTTAATGATCAAACTTCCTAGGCTATATTATTCTAAATACAAGGCAAGTATTTCTAAGCAATCATGATTCTTCTCTGGTCTCAACACACCTCTAGAATTCTCAGATTTTGGAGTATTTTCCTTAAAGGGATGTTGTACATACTGGCCTCGTTTTTTCACAAGAAATCTTTCTAAAATTATATTTTGGTCACTTCTTTCTTTATCTAGTTGAACTCAGAGCATACATTTAAAAAATGGTTTTTTTTATGTCTTTATTCTCTCAAACATCTTTTTAATGAGATGTCCAGAGTGATGCACTGAGAGGGAAATAATAGTAAGAACCATGGAAGAAATGTATAAGTTAGCACATAGGAATTATTGAACACTCACAATTACAAATACATGTACACTCACATGCTACATAATCTATAGGCCAAATGCATTCAGTAAGCAATTATCAGTATATTAAGTTTTCAACCCATGGACTTCAAACAAAAATATTTTTCTTGAAAATAGTGTCATGCCCATTTCTGAGAGAGAAGGTGATGGTAGCAAAGTGTTCAAAAGTACTTTTAAAATATTATTTATTTATTTGAGAGAGAGAAAAAATAAAAGAGGCAGTAAGAGAGAATATGGGTGTGCCCGGGCCTCTAGCCATATCAAACGTATTCCACATGCATGCGCTACCGCCTTATGCATCTGGCTTTATTTGGGAATAGACCCTAGGTCTTTTGGCTTTGCAGACAAGTGCCTTAACCACTAATCTATCTCTCCAGTCCCCAAAAGCACTTTTCAAGTTACCTAATATTTAAACTCAATATATAAAATGTGTGGTTTAAATATTATTGCGTGTAAATATACAGAAGTTCATGTATTCAGGTAGCATGACTATGTATATACATGCTTAGATTTTATAGAAAACATAAATTTAGAGAATGCCTCTTTATTCTAATTATTATATCTTGGTGATGGTCTCTCTGTATCTTACAATATGAAGTAGAAACATATATTACTCTATACCAAGGTATAATTTGATACAAAATAGGACTATTGTTTTTCAATTGTGAAATAAGAATATATTCACTGTAATCACAATTATTTGATAAATATATCTCCTCTTGTAGAATTAGGTATATGCTTTAAAAGATTACATATGAAAACAATAAAAACCCACATTATCTTACTGTTACATAACTATCAGGTAACTGAACAAAGCTGTACACATCTTCAATCCTCTGTGAATATTTTTAGCACTGAGCCTTTTCTTCTATTTATAAGTATTGTAAAAAATATGCTTAGTGAAAGTAAACACGAAGAACATGGTTAATTAGAGAAAAAAAAGGAAAATAAGAAAGACTCATTATAATCAAATAAAAAATTAATTCAGACTTTCAGGTCAGTTTAATTCTGTAAGTCATAGTGCACTATGGCAAGCCTCACATCAAAGAGCACTTCTAAATATATAATGTGCAGATATTTTCTATTAGATTCATTTTTCTTTGAACCATTAATAGACAAAACAAAAGTATGTTGTTTCATTTCGGATATGATATCCAGAAGAAGATAAATCCATAGGAGTATTAGATTAGAGCAAGAACATTTGCATCTTTTTAAAATACATGTGATAGCAAATAGAGGCAAAGTAGGATTGAATAGTCAAGCTAACTCCACAATGCACGACCCATTTTCATTAACAAGGAGGGTCTAATGGGAGGGGGTAGATCACAGATGAGCCTAAATAATGGTACCAAACTGCCTGTATTTACTGAAAAGAAAACTAATAAATTAAATTTAAAAAAAGAAAAAAATTAAAAAAAAATAAAATTTAAATATTTTCACTTATTTGTAAGCAAAAGAGATGGGGAGGGGTGGATAATGGAGAATGGACATGAACGGGTACATAAGGGCCTCCAGCCACTAGGGAAAAAAACCAAAAAACAAACAAATAAAACAAAAGTCCAGATGTTGCACTCTGTATTTGGCTTTATGTTAGTACCAGGAATTGAACCAGGGTTATTAGGCTTTGCAGGCAAGTGCCTTAACTGCTGAGCCCTTTCTCCAGCTCCAATAAAATGAATTTTAACTAGACATTTACTAAGCTTATAAACATTCCAATTCACATATACCGTGAATAATCATTTTAATTTTAGATGACTATGATCTAGTGTATTCATCTTATATGAAAGGATATGCTCATTTATGTCACTTCTTTTTTTTTTTTATAATATATTCTTGGGGTGTGGTGGCACAAGTCTTTATTTATTTATTTATTTATTTTATTTTTTATTTTTATTTTTATTTTTTTTTTATTTATTTGAGAGCGACAGACACAGAGAGAAAGACAGATAGAGGGAGAGAGAGAGAATGGGCGTGCCAGGGCTTCCAGCCTCTGCAAACGAACTCCAGACGCGTGCGCCCCCTTGTGCATCTGGCTAACGTGGGACCTGGGGAACCGAGCCTCGAACCAGGGTCCTTAGGCTTCACAGGCAAGCGCTTAACCGCTAAGCCATCTCTCCAGCCCTATGTCACTTCTTTTTAAATTTGGTGATGATGCAAACCCTTCATATTCATCCAAAGAGCAGTAAGCTTAATATAGTAGAGATATACCATAATTAAAGCATAAAATAGAGAATAATACTTCCCCCATCATAAGTAACTTGAATAAGCATTTTTATCTTGTGAATAAGGAAGAAAATCTGGCAAATCCTAAGTGCCTGGTTTGAAAATTAAGGAATCATAAAATGACATAAGGCAAGAGAAGATTAGGGAAGTTACAAGAAAGGGCCAGTAAAAGAATTAATAAAAATATTAATCATGTGTTTTCAAACCTACTTTCTTTGTCATTTCCTTATATTAATATCTCTGCTTTTCAAAAACCATGATTATAGTCCCAAATGTCAAAAATTGCAAGATTATTTATAAAAGTATATTGGGTTTTCATTTATTATGTTCAAGCATATGTATAAAGCAACATGATTTATGAGCTTAAAATACACGGATATCACTTTTAGAGATATACAAAGAAAAGTAATTGAGGTACAAGTGCACAGTTTTTATGTGCATAGTTTTACCATCTACAAATACATTTAAAAATATTCTAAAAAATAGTATAAAACCTTTTTAGTGGTAGTTTTTTAGATATAAATATTGCTTCTGGTACTTTTGTGGTAAATAGTAAGCAAGTTCTACTTCTAAATGCCATTGTTATTATTTTTTAAAAATTGTGTGTATATGTGATTTAAACAAATACTTCTTTATTATTGTCATATAGAATTATAGTTGGTTCACTGAATTTTAACCTAATCAATCTAGAATCTTCAGTGACATTCTCTAAGCCTCATTGAAGAAAATTTAGAATTTCAGACCTAATTGACAAAGTATTTTGAAATTTAAATAATACTATACCTGTTCATATCATCAAGATGTTCAGCAGCAAAATAAAAACTTTTGATTTTAGGATGACAGGCTTTGAATGCACTGAAAAACAAAAGGTATATTCCTTTTATTACAATTTGGAAAATAAGATTAAACCAAATAATTTATATAGGCAAAATTATCTAACTTAAATTCACTTATAAAATTTTTCTATCATGATGACAGAAATCAGCCAAAAATTTTATTCTCCGCCCTCAAAACTTCTTTCTTATTATCTCAACTTTAAAGCATTAGATGAACAATTTTTAATTCAAAATCTGGAAAATATAAATTCTTCTCTCCCTTTCCCCAAATAAAATCAACTTACTATTTCTTGCGGCATTCACTGGCTCTATCAATTTTAAATTCAGGCAGACTGATGAATCCTTCTGCTTTTTCATCCTATAGAAGCAATATTTTGTTTAGGATATTAAAATAAAATGTTTGAAGCTAACTATATTGTATAATCATGACGTAAATATCACTGCTAATAAATGTGCCCACTTAGTCAATTAGGTTTAACATTTGAAATAATTCCACTCATATTCCATAACATATATATTTTATTAATTGAAGGTCTACTGTAAATACATGGAATTATAAAATTGAAATACATATATTATTTCAACAATACTTTTCATATTAAAAATGAAAATAGAAATTATATATTTCCCAAAATAAAATGTTTTACAAGAAATTTTCTGGGGCAGGGGTAAAGCACTTATTTGTATAGCATGCATGAGGGCCTTGGGTTCCAACTTCAGAATGGCAATAAAAGGGCAAAAACAAAAAGAATCAGCTCTGAGGATATATAAACTTTCAAAATATGCAAAATAACTCTAGTTAACATTTATAATCTATTTTTTCATTATTTTAAAATTTCAAATGTAAAATAAAGAGGTGTGTACTGATTCAGTTTCTTTTCTCTCCTCAACAATTATGTTATGAAACCTGAATTATGTTTCCTCTTGCAACAATTACTTTGTGTAAACAAGAGTTTAGAAATAAAATACACCAACTTGATGTTCAAATATATGAGCTAGGGTATGTCATATCTCAATTTTTATCTGTTAAATTTATTAACTATTATAAAAAGCCTCCTGTCTTTAATTCTGCATAAAAAACAAGGTGGAAGAATTATCCAAAATCTTACATGATGACTCAAGTTATTTCAACTAAGCTAATATTCTATGGCTAAACCTTTCAATCATTCTGTGAATTTCCTGGCTATAACCAAGCTCCTTAGAATTTTACTAGTTCAAACTTTTATTTGGTCTGCTACGCCAGTACATGACTCCTTATACAGCAGATTGTAGTGAGATTATTCTCTCACATAGCATTTTGAAGAAAAAATAGGTTCTCAATTCTGTGTGTTTGTAAATTGTGTCATTATTTGAACTTATGTGCGAAAATTAAAAAATAGGTGCTGGGGGCTGAAGATATGGCTCAGTGGTTAAGTGTGCTTCCTATACAAGCAGTAGGGCCTAAAGGGGCTTGAGATTGCTGGAGTTTGAATTTCCAGAACCCTTGTAAACATCTGAGCATGGCCATTCAAGCCTGTCACACCAGTCCCAGAGGAGGACAGATACTGGAGAATCTCTGGAGGTTGTGATAAAACAGCAAGCTCTGATATCAGTAAGACTCTACTTCAATCAAGAACAGAGATGAATCAGGGTACCAAATGTTCTTCTCTTCCCACTGCAGGATAGCTCACCCTGCTGTAGACAAGCACATGTGTATGAACCACACACACACACACACACACCCCTCCCAACATGTACATAATCTTTGTCTTTCTCTCTCTCTCACACACAAACAAAACAAAATTAGTTGCTACTGATGGTAACTGAAATTCGTGTGTTATATAAAGGAGCAGTATAAAACCTTTTTAATCTTTGAATACTTTTTCAGTCATGGATTAAAGACAATGTTTTCAAATCTTATTTCAAATTTTGACCTCCAATGTTATCTTTGATGTTCTTAATTTAAAATTTTGAAATATTTTAGGGGAAGCATTATTTCTTCATAATGATATAATATCTTTACATTCTCATACAAAAATCACAGTACGGTATTTCTTGTAATGTATACTATGTAATTATTCACTCATATTTCACAAAGATAACAGTAATAACTTGCCAGTGATTGAAATACAGTTATCATTGAATAAAATGGACAGAAATTTTTATCATGTAATCTTTGAAAGATAGAATATAACCTACCATATACTAGATGAATATAAAAGAAACTTAAAAGACAAAAAGAGTTACTATGTTTTGATATTACTTGGTTGCTACATAAAACTTTTTAGTATATGTATTGAAAAAAATTAAATTAAGTTCTTTTTAACTATTCCTAAAATAAGACATGCTTGCCAACAAATACAAAAATTATATCAAAAACCAAATCTGCCAGGTGTGGTGGTGCATGCCTTTAATCCCAGCACTCAGGAGGATCGAGGCCATCCTGAGACTACATAGTGAATTCCAGGTCAACCTGAGCCAGAGTAAGACCCTACCTTGAAAAATAACAAAAACAACAACAACAACAAAAAAAAACCCCAAATCTTTTCATATAGGTAACAAGGTTTTCCAAAGCAAAGTCCACATGAAAAAAAATATTACTGACTGATTGATCTTCCCCTGTATCTCCAACTCTCAGATCCCCTGCTCCAGAGGGTGCAAGTGCAGAGTGAGTAGGCCAGAGATTCCCGTTTGTTTCCACCTCCCAGTTCCCTGGTCACCATACTCCTACTGCTGGCTCAGGGCTGCCGGCATGCTAGGGAACCAGACCTTATTCTCTGGCTCCATAATTGATCTGCTCCTGGCTCCCCAACTTCCATATCCCTGCTCCAGATGGTGAGCACACAGAATGAGTAGGCCAGAGTTCCTGGTACCTTCCTCACTTTCCAGTTCTTTGGTCCCAGTACCTCTAATGCTTACTTGGGGTGGCCTGGTCCCTGCACATGTGCTGAGGAAGCATGTTTTTTGATCTGGCTTCCTGACTGGCTGGCCTGTGAATCCCCAAATCCCTGTTTCCCTGAGCCACAGGGTGCACGGGTCACTGTGGGAGTTGACCTCTTGTCCCTGTTCCCCAATCCCTGGTTTCCTTGTGCTAAAGAGTGCATGCAAGTGGAATGAATAGGCCAGAGCTCTCAGTTCTCCACCTTACCATTCTCTGGGTACCTTTGATATACTTGCATTATCCACAGTCTGATCATCTGTGGTTATAACCCTATCATACACCAATTCAATAGTTCATAGTTAAAACAGAATACTCACGGAAGGTCCTACAAGGAAAATTACTTGCTTCCTCCTCAATAAAAATTTTACTCTCTGTAAGAGAATTTGTTTCTCCTTTTCAGATGGATGCAGATCCTAAGGAGAGAACCACCCCAGCTGAAACTAAGAATATGTGGGAAACAAGCAACAGTTCTGTTTTCGTGGTGAACCTCGTATGCACAAGGGTGAAGGAGATAGACACAGAGAACAATCAACTACTACCAAATCAGATCTCCAGAGACACAGAGGCTCCCAAGAACTCATCACTGAAGCTGACCTAAAATTAACCCAACATGGCTCAGGGAAATTTGCAGAAGAGGGATTGGAAAGAATGTCACAGCCACACTTTGGGTCATGATACATAGAGACATTGCCTCCTACACATAACTGATGGCTAACCCCACAATACACGACCCATATTACACAATTAGAAGGGTCCCTGCAAGGAGAGGGCAGGGAGGAGGCTAACAATGGTACCAACTTGACTGTATTCACAGTACAAAACTAATAATAATAATAAAAACAAAATGACTTCTGCCCATAGTGGTAGACCACAATACAAAAGGAAAAAAAAAAGAGAAAGAATAAAAAAGAAAAAAGAAAGAAACAAACAGTAAAAACAAAAGCCAGAAAACGGAAATTTCCACCAAGGATGCATAGTCCCAAAACTGAAGCCTCCAGTGAAAATAGAGAAAGCAACAGAAATTGAATCCCAAAGTGAAAACCCAACAAGCTATGTGACTCTGATCAAGAGAATTGCTAAACTGGAAGGAAATCATCAAGAAACCAACAATCACATAAAGGAAATTGAGCAGAATTTGTCTCTTAAATCACACAGCTTTTGTTACTAGGTGTAACTTAACTAAATAAAACCAGATAGGCCCAAAAAAGGAGATAAATGAGTTGTAGGTGAGTAACAAATACAGGATCTCAATAACCAGGTGATTAAAGTTAATGAATCCATGAACACATGCAAGAATGAATTCCAGGGAACATAAAGAAAATCAAACCTTTGCCCAGCGTGGTGGTGAATGCCTTTAATCCCAGCACTTGGGAGGCAGAGGTAGTAGGATTGCTGTGAGTTCAAGGCTACCCTGAGACTCCATAGTGAATTCCAGGTCAGCCTGGAACAGAGTAAGACCCTATCTCAAAAAACCAAAGAGAGAGAGAGAGAGAGAGAGAGAGAGAGAGAGAGAGAGAGAGAGAGAGAGATAGGGAGGGAGGGAGGGAGGGGAAGAGGGAGGGAGGGGAAGAGGGAGGGAGGGGGAGAGGGAGAGAGAGGAAGAAGAAGAGGAAGAAGAAGAAGGAGGAGGAAGAGGAAGAGGAGGATAAGAAGAAAATCAGACCTCTAACTGAAATTGTACTTCAAAAAAACAGGGACAAGATGCATAAAAATACAACAGAAAACAAAAATCTAAAAGAGCTTTTAAAAAATATCTCTAGAACCCTTCACTAATAGAGTCACTCATGTGGAAGACAGAACCTGTGAGCTGGAAGACAAAACAGAATACATTGATCAGGAATCACAAACCTTTGCTATGTTCAAAAATAATGTGACCAGAATATGAAGGAACTGTGAGATACCCTAAAATGACCAAGCATCAAGATCATGGGTATACCAGAAGGGGAAGAAATCCAGGCCAGAGGCACAGAGAGCATATTCAACAAAATTATCGAAGAAAATTTCCCCAGTTTCACAAGAGAGAGTCCCATCCAGATATAAGAAGCTCATACACTACCAAACAGACAAGACCAACGAAGAAACTCTTCAAGGCACATCATAGTTAAAACTATTAACAATGAAAACAAAGAGAGAGTGCTAAAAGCAGCAAAAGATAAATAATTAACTACATACAAAGGCAATATTATCATAGTTACCTGAGATTTTTCAAAGGAAACCCTGAAAGCCAAAAGGGCCTAGAATGGAGCACTTCAAAGTCTAAAAAATTATGGCTGGCTTCCAACTCAACCTACTGTATCCAGTGAAAGTATCCTTCATAATGGATGGTGAAAATAAAATTTCTATAATAAAAGCCAGCTGTATGATTATATGAACACAAAGTCAAACCTACTGTGAATACTTCAGGAAATACTCCACAAAGAAAAGTCAAACATCCAACCTCAAGAGCTTACAAAGAGGAAGATCACAATAACCAAAACTAGAGCATGCTCTAAAAAGTACAAAGCCCAAGAAGGCACCAAACCCCATAAAGCACCAAACTTGGCAGGGATTAAATTAAACTGAAGAGTTATAACTTTAAGTATTAATGATCTTAACTATCCCATGAAAAGATAAAGTCAACAGAGTAGATTAGAAAAATGGACCCTTCTATCTGCTGTCATCAAGAAACCCACCTCACTACTAAACACAAACAACTCCTCAGGGCTAAAAGATGGAAAATGATATTTCAAGCAAATGGAAATAAGAAAAAAGCAGGTGTGACTATATTAATAGCTGAAAAAATAGACTTCAAGCCAAAAGTAAGCAAAAGGACAAGGAAGGTTACTTCTTACTCATCAAGAGAGCAGCCCAACATGAGGACATCAGTCATAAATCTATAAGGTCCAAACATAGGTGCACCATGATTAATTAAACAAAACTTACTTGACAACAAATGGAAATAAACACCAACACCATCATAGTTGGGGACCTCAATACTCTGCTATCATCAATAGACAGATAATCCAAGCAGAAAATCAACAGGGAAATAACAGAGCTCAACAACCCCAAAGATCAACTAGACCTAACAGACATGTACAGAACATTCCACTCAAATTTGACAGAATACACACTCTTCTAAGCAGCCTGTGTAACCTTCTCTAAAATAGATCATATATTAGGCCATAAAGCACGACTCCATAAATTTGGGAAAAGTGACATAACTTCCTGCATCATATCTAATCATAATGCTTTAAAGCTAGAAATCAACAACAGAGACACATCAGGAACTCCACCAGCTCCTGGAGACTGAACAACACACTTTGAAACAATTAATTGGTTGTGAAAAATTATAAAATATCTTGAATAGAATGATAATGAAAACACAAGCCATCAAAATTTATAGGATACAATGATGGCAGTCCTAAGGAGAAAATTAATAGCACTAAATGCCTTCATAACAAAGATGGAGAGATCCCCAATTAATAACCTAACCATCCACCTACAGGCATTGGGTAAACAAGAAGAATCCAACCCCAAGAGCTCCAGATGGAAAGAAATAATCAAGATTAGAGTACAGATAATGAACTGGAAAATAAGTAAACAATTAAGAAAATTGATGAAATGAAGAGCTGGTTCTTTGAAAAAAAATAAGATTGATAACCCTTGGCCAGTGTGATATGAAAAAAAGAAGTCTCAAATTAATAAAATCAGAAATAAAAAGGGAGAGGTCAGAACAGTCATCAGTGAAATTGGAAGAATCATCAGGATATACCTCCCAAACTCCTACTCCACAAAACTGGATAATGTGAAAGAAATGAATGAATTCCTAGACACATACCACCTACAAAAACTAAACTCAGGGAAGTTTAGTCTTCCAAATAAACCTATCATATCTGACAAGATTGAAAATGTAACCAAAAACCTCCTCTTCAAAAAAAGTCCAGGATCAGATGGCTTTTCAGCCAAATTCTCACAAACCTTCACTGAAGAACTGAAGCCAACTTTTCTCAAACTTTCTCACATAATTGTAGAACAGGGACTCCTCCCCACATACTTTTATGAAGCTAGCATCACCATAATTAACTAAAACCAGAGAGAGATACAAGAAAACTATATGCCTATATCCCTGATGAATTTAGATGCAAAGACCCTGAACAAAATCCATGCAAATTGAATTTAACAACACATCAAAAGCATTATCCACCTTGATGAAGCAAGGATTCATCCTAGGGATGCAGAGATGTTTCAACATATGGAAATAAGTCAGTTCAATACATCACATAAGTAAACTTAATCACAAAAACCACATGATCATTTCAATAGGTTCAGAGAAGGCCTTTGGCAAAATACAACATCACTTCATGATAAAAACACTGGAAAGAATAGGCATGGAGGGTTTATATCTTAACACAATAAAAGCTATATATAAAGCACCTAAAGCCCTAATAATAATAAATGGGGAAAGACTCAAGGAATTCCCATTGAGATTGGGAACAAGACAAGCGTAACCATTCTCACCACTGCTCTTCTGCATACTACTAGAAACCCCAGACCAAGCAATAAGACAGGAGAAAGAAATGAAAGGGATATAAATTTGAAAGGAAGAAATCAAATTAGCCCTATTTGCAGATGGCATAATCCTATACATAAGTGACCTGAAAGTCTCTATCTCAAAATTTCTAAAGATGATTAATTCCTTCAACAAAGCGGCATGATACAAAAACCAACAACAACAACAACAAAATCAGTAGCCTTTCTACATCCAAAGGACAAATATACAGAGAAAAAAAAAAATCAGGAATGCTCTTCCATTTTCAATAGCCACCAAATAAAAGAAAAACATTGGAATAATTCTAATCAAGGAAGTGCAAGACAAAAAAAAAAAAAAGTGAGGACAAAAAAAAAAAAAAAACACTCAAGAAAGATGTCAAGGAAGACCTGAGAAGATTCAAAGACCTCCCATGATCCTGAATAGGAAGAATTAATATAGTGAAAATGGTAATTCTACGAAAAGCAATATACAGTTTTAATGTACTACCAATAAAAATTCCAGAATCAATTTTCAGAGATAGAAAAATGACCTCAAAATTTATAACATATTCTCAGCAAAAGAAACACTTTTTTAGGTATCACCATATCCAATCCAAAGGTATAATAAAAAAACAGGATGGTACTGGCATAAAAGTAGAAATATGTATCATTGGAAAAGAATTGAAGACCTGGCCCTTAGGTCAAGCCACTTGATTTTTGACAAAGGCACCAATAATATAATCTGGACAAAAGAAAGCATCTTTAACAAATGGTGCTGGACTGGACAAACTGGATAACCCATATGTAGAAAAATGAAAGTAGACCAACTCATCTCACCATAAACAAAAATCAAGCCCAAATGAATTAAAGACCTCAATATAAGATCTTTAACTCTAGCAGCATTGGAATAAAAATCAAGAGGAGCTCTCTACAATATAGGGGTGGGGAAAACTTCCTGAACAAACCCCAGTAGCCCAGGATATGAAACAATCTCTCAAGCAATTGGTATCATGAAGCTAAAAAGGTTTTTCATAGACAAACATATGCTAATCAGAACCAATAGATTATCCATAGACTGGGAGAAAATTTTAACCAGTTATACTATCTATGGACAAAGGCCTAATATCTAGAATCTATAAAGAAATCAAAAAAATTAATGATAACAAAATGAAATAATCCACTGGAAAAATGAGGTGGACATGCAGGAAACTAAAACTTGATCCACACATTTCACCATGCACAACACTCAAATCCAAATGGATCAAAGACCTCAACATAAGACCAGAAACTCGAAAACTACTGGAAGAAAATTTAGGAAGTACTTTCCATGATATAGGAATGGGAAAAGACTTCCTGAATAAAACCCCAGTGGCTCAAGTTCTTATACAGTCACTCAACCATTGGGATCATATGAAGCTGAAGAGTTTCTTTACAGATAAGCATATAATAAACAAAGCCAATAGAATACCCACAGAGTGGGAGAAAATATTTGCAGGTTATCCAACTGATAGAGGCCTTATCTCTAGAATTTACAAAGCACTCAAAAGTCTAAACAATAAGAAGACAAATACCCCACTGACAAAATGGGGCACAGAGTTAAACAGGCAATTCACAGAGGAAGAGATACAAATGGCAAACACACACCTAAGAAAATGTTCATCATCCCTAATCATCAGAGAAATGCAAATTAAAACAACTATGAGATTCCACCTTACCCCAATAAGGATAGCCAATATCAAAAGGTCAAATGAAAATAAATGCTGGCGAGGATGTGGAGAAGCAGGGACACTCATTCACTGTTGGTGGGAATGCAGGATGGTACAACCACTTTGGAAAGCAATATGGAGACTCCTGAAAAAGCTGACTATAGAAATACCAACAGACCCAGTTATACCATTACTGGGCATGTACCCTAAAACCTTCAAACCAAAAGCCAGAGAGATTTGCTCAACCATGTTTGTAGCAGCTCAATTCGTAATAGCTAAAAGCTGGAATCAACCCAGATGTCCATCATTAGAAGAATGGATAACAAAGATGTGGTATATCTACACAATGGAATTCTATACAGCAGTAAGAAAAAACGACATAAAGAAATTTGAGGAAAAATGGTTGAACCTGGAACAGATCATTCTCAGCGAACTTACCCAATCACAGAAAAAAAATCGACACATAGTCTCACTCATCTGCAACACCTAAACTGAATTTGCCCAAGATGCCTTACATACCCAGCAAGTACCTCATGGACTAGACAATAAGATGGATGGGAGGGCGGGGAGGGAATCAAAGGGTGGAAAACAGTAATCCGGACCCAAACGGCAATGGTACCATAAAATTCTACTTCCTAAAAGACAGACCAAATGACTGAACCTTCACTAGTCCCTTACAGGAAACACCTGAACCACAAGACACTGGAGAGGGTAGGATCAAGACTGACCTAAATCTCCTACATCTTCCCTCCCTCCCTCTCCCCTTCTCCCCTCTATCTCTCTTCTCTCTAACTCTTGTATATTAGTTATCTTTTTCCTCAATTTCTTAGTGGACACTGACCTGTAACCCCCACATCCAGCTTGGGCCTACAATCCACAATGAGCTTTTGATCAAAGAAACCTACAAGGTTTCCCAAAACAATGACAGACTTCTGTCAGAGTAATTGATGACCCACCAAAGGCCAGTGGTAAGACCCTATTGCTGAAGACTCCATACGCAGCTGACACGTAAAATGGAATGACATGGCTGGAAGCCAGGAGAGAGTCAGTCCCCAGACAGTCAGCGTGTCTAGTGCCAGAAGGCGCTACATAGGCGACTGGGGGAAGTGACCAAGATCTGTCCAAGCAACACATTGTTTAACCTAAGTAGCAACAATTAACCGGATGTGATACCCATACAAGTGCAATAGTGGTACACAGCCATGGTGAGGAATCAATTGCTCTTGATTTGGCTAACTGATCCACTCAGTGGTACTAGACCCTTAGCTGGAGCTGGGAAACAAGTCAGAACCATACCCAAACACAAGCCCACTCTACAATATCAAGCTACCATCAATCACGGGGTATAAGAGGGCCTACACCTATCAAATGTCTATCAAAAAAGTAAGTGTTATCTCAATTTTCTGGGTGCTAACTCACTCTCCGTTGGAGAATCTGCTTCTCTTTTCCAGATAGATGCAGATCCTAAGAAGAGAGCTGCCCCAACATACCTCAGAAGGGGCCCAACTGAAACTAAGGACAACTGTCGAAATAAGCAAGGGTGATGTTTTCCTGTGAACTGGATACCAGCACAAAGGGGAAGGAGATCAATTCAGAGAAAAATCAACTCCTACCAAATCAGAGAGCCAGAGCCTCAGAGGCCCCCAACACCTCAGCACTGAAGCAGACCAAAAATGAACCCAACATGGCTCAGGGAAATCTTGCGGAAGAGGGGGCGGAAAGAATGTCAGAGTTACATGTTGGGTCATGATTTTCAGAGACATTTATCATACTAATAACTGGGGGCTAACTCCACAATGCACGACCCATTTTCAATAATAAGGAGGGTCTAATGGGAGGGGGTAGATCACAGATGAGCCTAAATAATGGTACCAAACTGCCTGTATCTACTGAAAAGAAAACTAATAAATTAAATTTAAAAAATAAATAAATAAATAAATAAAAAAATAAAAAAAAAAAAAAGAAAGAAAAATGAGGTGGAAAACTCAATAGGGAGTTCTCAGAGGAAGAAATAGAAATGGCTAACACACATTTAAAATGTTCAATATCTCTAACCATTAGGGAAATGCAAATTATGACAACTATGAGATTTCACCTTACTTTAGTAATAATGGTAATCATTAAAAGGTCAAATGACAATAAATGTTGTCAAGGATGTGGTGAAAAACGAAAACTCATTTACTGTTGGTGGGGATGCAAACTTATATAACCACTATGGAAATCAATATGGTGATTCCTGAAAATGATAAATATAGAACTACCAATAGACCCAGTTATTTCCATACTGGGCATTTACCCTAAATTCTCCATGTTTCACTATACAAATATTTGCTCAATCATATTTATAGCTGCTTAATTTATAATGGCTAAGAACTCAGGTGCCCATCACTGGATAAATGGATAATGAAACTGTGGTACATGTACACAATGGAATTCTACTCAGCAGTAAAAAAAAAAAAAGTGATACAACAAAATTCATAGGAAAATGGATGAACAGATCATGCTCATCAAATATACACAATCACATAAAGACAAATGCCATCTATTCTCATTCATCTGTGATTGCTAACCTGGATCAGCTTGAGTTACTGGCATACCAGATAGGCAACTTGAGGCCCAGCCAATAGGGATGGAAGGGCTTGTGCAGGAAGGAAATGGGAAAGTAGAGGGAAATAAACATAAAACTAAGTTCCAAATGAATTGGTACCACAGAAACCTTTTTCCTTGAAGGTAGACTAAAAGATATAACCCTCAGCATGAGTATAGGGGGAATGCCTAAAAAGAAGGGTCCTGGATGAAGTCTAACCTTAAAAAACTTTGCCTTGACTGTAACTCCCAGTTCCAGAAATAGTTGCCACCCACATTTAGCTTTTGATCAGAGAGACATATGAGGTCCCAAAACAATACAGGCTTCAGTCAAAGCACTTGATTACCCACCTGTGGTAAAAGGTAAGACACTGAAGATACTTACTGCTGCTGATACAGAACACAGAGAAACCTGGCTGGAATCCAGAAGAGAGGCAGTCCCCAGTTAGTACATGTAGTGCTGGAAAGCAGTATATGAGCTACTGGGGCAAAGTGGCCAACAACAGTTTGAGCAATCCAGGGTATAAGCTACTCATAAACAACCAGCCTGACAAGAAGTACACACCAGTACAATGGTAGCATACAGCCTTGGTGGATAGCCAATGGCGTTCTGATTGGCTAAGAGATATGCTCAGTGGAAAGAACCAGGTCTGAATCCCATGGAGATAAAGATTATGGTGTACAATGTCAAGTTCCCACTAGTTTTTTGGCTAAAAGAGGAGCTATATCCATCTAACTCTCTCAAAATTAATAATGCGTATCTAACCCGGGTGTTGTGGCACACGCCTTTAATACCAGCACTTGGGAAGCAGAAGTAGAAGATTGTCTTGAGTTTAAGGCCACCCTGAGACTACATAGTGAATTCCAGGTCAGCCTGAGCTAGAGTGAGACCCTAGCTCCAAAAACCAAAATAATAATAATAACGCTTATCTAATGTAACTATGCTGACTTTACTCTTTGTTAGAGAATCTATTTTTCATTCTTAGAAGATAGTGAGACCGAAGAGATAAACCACCCCTCCCATATCAGTCAAGGCCCAGGCAAAACCACAGAGGAAGCAGGGAGACAAGGAAGAGTGCTGCTTCCATGGTGAGCCTGATTACCAGCACCAGGGTGAAGGAGACAGAAGTGAGGAGAGTCAACACCTACCAAAGCAGAGGCTCCTAAGAGCTTATCACTTAAGTATATTTAAAACAAACCCGCCATGGCTCAGGGAATTTTGCAGAAGAGGGGGTGAAAAGATTATAAGGGTTACTGGTTGGGATATCATGCCCAGAGGCCCTGCTTTCCTTCCATAACTGATTGCTGCTTCCACAGTGCATAACCTACAACCCTATGTGGAATACCAACAACCCAACTGAGGAGGATCCTCAGCAGAATGGAGGCAGGGAGGAGGGAAAATATGGTACCAACACATGATGTATCCATATAAAATATGTTCTTAATAAAAAAAAGAAAACTTATATACTTCTAAAAAAAGAAAACCATTACTGATATATAGCTTCAGAATTTAGTATATATTAGGCATATACATTGGCTTTACATTTATTGATTCTTTTCATGCATATGACAGCTAGTGAGTTACACATTATTGCTCTCATTTTATAGATGAAATTATTAAAATAGTTACTGAGGTACTGTGTTTCCAGCATCTATTCTTTTAAGTATATGATATAATAACCTGCTTGTAGAGTAAGCTTTATATAATAATGTTAAGTTTCATGAATCAATTTACAAATGCAAATTAATGAATGTCTTATAATAGTATTTGCATAAAATATCATTCCATAACCATACCATTGTATAGTTTTGGTAAGAGCAGAAATTATTTTTTTAAATTAATAAATTGAATTGATAGATAGCCAGAACAATCAAGTCAAAACAAAGAGTTAAGGGAATGTTAATGAACAAAGTATACCAAAGTAGATAAGTTGTGATATAATTAATCTTGATATAAATGTGTTATATTAAAATTCCCAGGAGGGGAGGTTTTAATCTAAAGAGAGGGTAGATGGCTCAATGGATAAACTACCTGAAGGGCAAGCAGGAGAACCTGAACTTGCATCTGCAGCACCTATATGGAATGCCATCCCAGCACTGGGGAAGAGGAGACAGAATTTACCTATAGCTCACTAAATAGCTAGTCTGGTCAAATTGGTGAGCTCTAGAGTCAGGGAGAGATTCTGTCTCAATGAATAAGGTGGAAAACAGTACAAGAAATAGTTAATGTTGACTTCTGGCCTCTACATCACACATGCACCCACAGATATACAAACATGGATATATACATGCATACCACATTCAGAAGCAAAAAATTAGAAAAATATAAAAGCATAATTAAAATGCATTAAATACTCCTCTGTCCACATGTGGGTAGAATATGATAAATATTTGCAGTATTCTAAAATTTGTTCACTAGCTTAGCTCATGTTTGCTTAAGAAAATTGAAGTGAACTGAGATGATATTAATTTACTTAAGGTATTAAAATGCTCTTACCACCCAAAGAAAATAAAAAAAAAACATATGTGTAAAATTTTGAATGAAATAGTCATTTTAAAATATGTATGATTTTTCCATGAGTAATCCTTTTGGTAAAAATACTACTTCAATTACCTTGATATTTTTAGATATAGAGAACTTAACTATATTTAACTATGCTTTAAATATTTTGCCACATTAGAAAACAAGAGACAAATATCGTAAATATACTTACAGAATTCCCAAGTACAATTATTTTCAGAGAATGGAACGAAAAGTGGCAGAAATCTTCTAATTTGGTTTTATGATTTGAAAATGTAAGTCTCAAAATTCAGATATTTTTGGCTAATGTTAGAGAATGGATGAGAATACACATGCATTGTCTTACCTCTTCATTAATATACCAATATAGGGATGCATCCTTTAGGACAAACCAGTATTTTTTCCATTTCTGTGAAAAATAGCTCTTTGCATCTTTCTTTTTCCACAGCCAGCCTTCGCAGTCGCCACGGCCAAGATCCTTGCAAGAAATTCGTCTTTTGCTTTTGCTTGCTATAGGCCCTAAAGGTAATAGTGAGCAACAATACTCTTGAAATTTTGGCAAAGATATGGAGTTGAAAGATTAATCCAACTATTAATCTGAAATTTATTATTTCTCCATTTTATTAGACTAGGAAACATGGAGATCTTTAATATCCTTTCTTTTCCTTTTTAAAAAATATTTTATTTATTTATTTAATTTTTTCAATGCAGGGTCTCAATCTACTCAGGCTGACTCGAAATTCACTATTTATTCTCAGGCTGGCCTCTGTCTCATGAGTGCTGGGATTAAAGGTGTGCTCCACCAAACCTGGCTTTTAATATCTTTTCCACCACATAAGGAAAACTTAATTGGAAACATGCAATCCCAGGCTTAAGACTTGATGTCATGTTTTATAAAAGGTATATTTGTGTGATAACTGAACTGAAACCACCTGACCTCAGGAAATGAGAGGATGAGTGAAATGTGTTGGTGATTATCAAGTGCAAATGATGCGGGTAAAGGTTCCATTTTCTTTTCTTACCTTTGTTTTTCTTTTTTGATTTGTGCTGCAGAGAAGACTGCTGAAATGTCTGAAAGTAAAGATAGGGAAGAATATTATCTGACACATAGGGTGTGATCCAGAGGACCACCTAGCTACACAGAACTCAAAAGCTAAATGATGTCTCTAAACTGGTCCATTTCTCCCTGCCATCAATATATCTTGTCACTTAACTTTCTAATCTCCAATGAAGCGGAAGAAGATACGTTTATTACTTTCATTTTGCTGGCAGATTTCAATGTATGAAGCTTTAGTTAAACGAAGGGCCCTTATCCATGAGGATGCACAAATTTTACCTTTTTAGAAGTTTATGCTTCCTCATACAATATCTCATTCAATTCTCAGGAAAACCCTAGGAAGTTTTCAGGCAAATGTTACTTACTTATTAATTCCTTACTCAGCACTTGGACAGTAATTTCTTCTCATGCCCACTTCTATCACTATTACTGGGGACAATATTAGAAACTTGTCTCCTCATCTCTGATTTATGAAGATATTTACCTACTCATTCCTCAGTGACCCTCCACCATGACCATATATTTGATATTTTAAACAAACTATAGATATTAGTTGTACTATGTATATTTTGTATAGTCTAATACCAACATTACAGCAACTAAAAAGTAGTCTCTAAGGCATATAATTCATTGACTATACCATCAAGCTATGCCTCTATTTTCTTCCAGTTGGTTTACATGAGACATCATTACAATGGTTCCTGTGGATTATGCTCCTTATACCATATCTGCCTAGTTAAATAACTATCCAAGGTAGACTTGGTATCTTTTTGCTCAATACTAAGTACCTGAATAACTTAGTATATCTGGAGGAAAACTCAGAGCCACATGGACTGATTTAACTTTCCATTAATGGATACAAATCACTGGCTTCAATCAGACAGTATGCTAAGATATATCATTCACTGGAGTAATATGATTATGAATAGATAATCAAAAGTGGTCAGAGATTGCATGCATACTATTAATGTGCACTTTTGGTGACAAATTCTTCTGTTATTTTAAAATATTTTTATTGAGACAGAATATAAATATGAATGAATATACAAATTAAAGTTTATGCTCTATAGATTTTCTTTTTATCAAAATTATTTCATCTTTTTCTATAAATATATAGTATTTTCATAAAGATCACTACTGTAGACTATAACTGGTATACATACTGTTGAAACCTAGAACATTTTGGTATTCAATTCAATTTTATCAACATTCAGCAAAGCAAAGCTTAGATGTATCTTTTTTTTTAATTTTTTATTTATTTATTTGAGAGCGACAGACACAGAGAGAAAGACAGCTAGAGGGAGAGAGAGAGAATGGGCGCGCCAGGGCTTCCAGCCTCTGCAAACGAACTCCAGACGCGTGCGCCCCCTTGTGCATCTGGCTAACGTGGGACCTGGGGAACCGAGCCTCGAACCGGGGTCCTTAGGCTTCACAGGCAAGCGCTTAACCGCTAAGCCATCTCTCCAGCCCTAGATGTATCTTATAAATATGTAAATATTACAAAGAACTTCTTTTTACAAGATTTTCTTAGTTTTCCAAGTGACATTACATTTTCAAAAATGAAAAAAGTTAATTGAATCACATGCTTTACAAGATGAGAACAAATATGAAAACTATGCAGTTAGGTCTCTACAGAAACCTGAGACTGCTTTCTTAAAGATGGTCTACTTGAAGGTTTGGCTTTGGCTGGCTGTTGGGAACTTTGGTGGCAAATATTTTCCTATCTTGATAAGAAGCTGAGACACTGAATACTTATTTCCCTTCTCCTAACTTGGAATTTGATTGTTGCTAGGCAAAAGATACCCATGTGGTCAATATAAAGTCTTAGATGTTGATATTTAATGGACCTTGGGGGCAGAAACATACATTTTTGGTGCTGTGGAAGAATGTGCTCTATGTGACCTGTCATATGAGAGAGAGAGAGAGACAGAGAGAGAGAGAGAGAGAGCGAGAGAGAGAGCGAGGGAGCGAGAGTGCTCAGAAAGCCTGCACATTAATTTCTCCTTACTGAGTTATATATCCTTAATAAGTCACTATAAAAATCTTTTATTTTAGTTTTATTATTCAAGATGGTGGTCTCACTCTAGCCTAGGCTGACCTAGTATTCACTATGTAGTCTCAAGATGGCCTCAAACTCATAACAATCCTCCTACCTCAGCCTCCTGAGTGCTGGGTCAAGTGCATGTCCTGTCCAACAAATCTTAGTATGAGTAAGCTATGTTGTGCCTATGAGTTTAGTAAATTATGAAATATGTAGGAGATCTTATGAACCCTTAAAACAGCCTCATTATAAGATTATTTAAACCCTTATATTAGATGATGTTCATTCTCACAGATAAACATCTGATGGTGAAAGTATCCTCATGTTGTAAGCAAGCATAATAAGAGGTATTTTTGGGGTTCAAATTTGTGATACTGTAGGTTTTCCTAGTAGAACTAAAAGATTTATTCATTTTTATTGACAGAAATTTTATTTTGCATTTTCCCTAGAATATTAAATAAACTTTAATAAAAGTAAGGCATTAAGGACAGATACAGGTTTATAATAACATAGCTGTTCATGGGCTAAAAAAAAAAAAAACAACATAATGCTCAAGTTGATCTGGAATTCACTATGAAGTTTCAGGCTTAACTTGAACTCACTCCTAACTTCAGCCTCCCAAATGCTAAGATTAAAGGTATGTGCCCACCATGCCCAACCAAACCTGGGATTTTTGAATGTATGTTGATAACTTTATTTTGTAGAAGAATGAAAATCCTTAATACATTTATTTCTCTCTCTTATTTATTTACTGCTGATCATCCTTTTTTTTCTGGTTTATGCTCAAGTAAATCCTTTAGAATTTCATGTGTAGCAGTCTGTGAGTGGTGAACTATGGATTTTTTTTTATGTTTAGAAGTATAAACAATCCTTGTGTTCGAATGACAGATTGGCTGAGAATAGTATAGAATTCTGAACTGAAGATAATTAGTCTTTGAAATTAATACTTTTATTTTTTTATACAGGATCTCACTATGTAGTCTAGACTGTCTCTAAAATTCAAATCTCCCTGCTTCTGCCTCCTGAGTGCTCTCATTACAGGTATATATAACAAGCATGACTTCTTTTAATAATTTGGACATTTTAATTTACTTCTTTTATATCTCCTGGTGCTCTAAACATATATCTACTCTGTCATATATCCTTAATCTCTCAGTAGCTTTTAATATATACTTCTCTTCATTGTTAATATTCTACAATTCTGTGTGCCAAGATTATCTCAATCTTATTAAGCATTCATTGGGTTGCATTAAAGCTGTTGTTTCACTATGGATAATCTCAGAAATTCTCTCTTCAGATGCTCTTCTTTTTTTATTTTTTAAAATTACTTACTCACGAGAGAGAGAGAGAGAAAGAGAGAGAGAGAGAGAGAGAGAGAGAGAGAGAGAGAGAGAGAGAGAAGGTGGGAGGGAGGGAGAGACAGAGAGAGAGAAGGAGGGAGAGAGGAAGAGAGAGAGAGGAAGAGAGAATGAACCAGGACCTCTACCCACTGCAAACAAACTCCAGACACATGCACCACCTTGTGCATCTTAGTGTATGTGGGTATGTGGGAACTGAACCTGGGTCCTTTGGTTTTACAGACAAGCTTCTTAACTGCTAAGCCATCTGTCCAGCCCAAATGCTCTTCTATATTAGTCTCTCTTAAGCTCGTATGCATATGTCAGCATTTGTCAAGTCACACTCATATTTTTACCCTTTCATTTTTAAGTAATTTCATTCTGCTGTCTTCCATTTTCCTAATTCATATTCTCTCTCTTGAGGTGGAGAGATGGCTTAGCGGTTAAGCACTTGCCTGTGAATCCTAAGGACCCCAGTTCAAGGCTCGATTCCCCAGGACCCACGTTAGCCAGATGCACAAGGGGGCGCACGCATCTGGAGTTCGTTTGCAGCGGCCGGAGGCCCTGGCGTGCCCATTTTCTCTGTGTCTATCTCTGCTTGCAAATAAATAAAAAAAAATCATATTCTCTCTCTCCCTCTCTTCTCCCTCTCTCTCCCTCATTGTATTCAATTTGAAGTTCTAGTATTCTCCACCATCTCCCATGGCTATATCATGAGCAATTTATATTAGAAGCATCTTCAAATGGATTTGCCCCTTACTATCTGTTATTAGTACTGTTGTCTAAACCACTATCCTCTTTTGCATCAATTACTGGAATACATACTCACTATTATCCCCACTTCTATTTTACCCTATATTTTTCTCACACATGACCCAGAATGAGCCTATGCTAATGCTTTAAATCATATAATTCCTACACGTTAAACTCTCCAATAGATTATTATACCACTGTGAATATATATCCAAATGCTTTCACTAATCTTGAAGGTCCAATATCATGCAGATATTACCTTTGTGTATTTTTCTAATCCTTGTTAAATTCATTCCTGTCATACTGACTGATTATAGATCATGTCAAAATGCAGTTCTCTATCATAGCCTTTACTCTTGCTGTTTCCTCTATCTGAATGGTCTTTGCCAAGATACTATCATGGTTTACTTTCTTACCTCATTAAGTTAAAATTCAAATGGTTACCTTTAAATACTTTCTTCTCAGAATTCTTTATATAAAATTATTAGCCCAGGTACTATCAAAACTCCTTGTTCTCTTACCCTACTTTATTTTTATCCTTAGCACTTAACATTATCCAAAATATCTGAACTTCTGTAAGTAGGGCAATTCTGTACTGTTTTATACACTGCTTTATCCTTTGCTTAGAGCAGGACCTAATATTGAGAAAATAACTGGTAAATACTCATGAATGAATAATGAACAAAACTATTATTAAAGAATACATGATATAATCTTGAGTAGCTGATTATTTTGATCTAAAAAGGTTGTTGGGTAGTGGGTAGAAGACAAACCAGTTATCTTTTCTCCAGTAATCTATGTACAGTACCTTGTTAGAATTTCTATTCTTAAAAAGGACATTCCTTTTGGACACATAAGAAAAACATTCCTCCTTTTTAATCTAATCTCCTTTCACATTATGTGAACTGACATAGACTTAGTGCATTTAATAGATTAAATTCAAGGTATATCTGGTGAAAATACATTAAGACTTTGTCAAACGTTATTTTTTCGAATAAATATATGGTGAATTATGAATAGATATGTTGAAATCATAATTCTATCCATGAAAATAGAATGTTAAAATAAAAGGCCATTATGAATGTATTGTTGATCCTCTTCTGAACCATGGTGATACATGCAATAGCATTCGGTTTGGCTATAAAAGATCCCTTTTACAGGCATTTGTGTGAAAAGACCATTTGTCTTTCATTTTGCCCACAGATGTTCTGTTCAAACTGTTCAATCTCTATTCTCCCTTCTTTTGGATGGAAAAGTGGGGGAGGGAGGCTGTAATTTGGGTCATTCTTATCCCAAATTTTTCAGAAGCACTTATTTTAATTGTAGAAGAAAATGACAGATTCTGTGTTGCATTTTGAAAGCTCAGCTACTATTAAATTCTTCTCAAGTTGAAAATTACTGCACTTATGGAAAAATTTGCAATCAAAATACTCTCTTGTTGCAATAAAGCAACCTTTTTTCACTATAATTTTCTGTAAAAGTTCCAAGATTTCTTCAGTGACTAGTCAAACTGATATCTTCTTTCATCTTCATAAGAAAAGAAGGTGCTTAGCAATTTGAAGCACTTGGACAAATGATTACTACTACATTTAATTTTTAAATAAAAAAATCTGAGATTTAAAATATTCTAAAAAGAAAACGTTTCCTTATTTTTTAATTATTGTATGTTGGCAGTAAAGAGTATGATATGAGAAAGCGGATTATGTAATAATGGGACCAAGAAATGTTCTAATGCTAAGAAACAGCCTAGAACTTAACAAGTTTCCTGTTGCTGATGATAGCCTTGTCCATCTTGTGAATGACAGAAAAAGCTGGAGCAGACTTGGGTAAGAGATTAGACAGTACATAAACAATATATATTTCAGTTTAGTATGTTGAGGTAGCTCTTGATTTTGTCAATAAGATTAGCCTGAAATTTTATTGACTGAAGATATCTATATTGATTGAAAAACTCATGCTTAAAAATATTTTAATCAGTTAACATTAAGATAAGAATAAAAAGACAGTAATCATGAGGAATTTATTTAGAAGTCAGCTATACTAACATATGGTAGAGTCAGCGTTTCATAGACAGTCTTACATGCATATAAGTTTTATGAAGGAAAAGGAGGTGACTGAATCTTATGCTTCATCCTGTCTTATACGAACATTCTTTTCCTATGTAGTGGTAAGATAGTGGAAAGAGTAATTAATGGGTGAACATTTGAGAAAGCTAACAAGCATTAATTATTTTCCTTGGTAAATGTAAACCATCATTCTTAGACCATAATAATTATCATTTACTGAGGACTTATTATGTGTTAGGTACTGCGTTAGGCATCTCGTATAAATTACTAATTTTAATCCTTATATAAATCTGTAAACTACTTATCATCAACTTCGTAGGAGGGAAGAGAAAACTAAGACATAGAAAGCATAGATTGGTTACTCAGGATCACCCAAGTAGGAGCACAGTTAAACTCAGTCCTAGGTCTTTCAGCGCCCAAAACTGTGCTTTCAACTACTACATGCACCACTGCCTCCAAAATAAGTATTCATAGCAACAATGTGACAAGAAAAAAAATGCTTCTGGACTTCTGGCCAAGATGGCAACTGCCCAACTGTGCCATACATGCCCAGGAAAGAAAGGCAAGACATTAAGGGTAAACTGGGTTTTTAGGGGAGAACAATCTCCAATAGATTTCCAGTTGGAGGGTACAGAGGGGAAAAAAACAGGGAGTTGCAGATTCCCTTGCGTGCGGGTAGCCCACCACTCCACCCAAGCAGCCGCCATACCTACAGTCCCAGCTTCAGGAAACTCCTGCACCTACTGTAGGAAAAGGGTCCCAGGACAACATAATTCCAATTGCCTCACTACACAGGGGTGACTGCCCTGCTACCCCTTCCCATGAGTGACCTTGGCCAGGCTATGCCTGCTGGCCCATAGGAGCTCAGGCTCCTTTGGTCAATTCGCCCACCAAACAGCACCACCACACTGATCCCTGCTTGTGCAAGCTTAGCCTGCTTGGCACATGTGGTCACTTACTGCTCCAGCTGCAGCACATTCACACATGAGCCCAGGCCCATTACAAATCCCCTGTGAGCTCAGACTGTATCTGTCTGTCACTTGTGCTAGCTCAGGTACCATCCCATTCCTGTCTGCCCTGCCAGCTGACTGCCATTGCCTTGTTGTGTGTGAGCTCAGACTGCTTCCAGGTTCCAGCGTTCCACCACTCCAGTTTGGGCTGTTTTGGTGCTTGGTGCCTCAGTATCCCTGCTAGCATGAGCACAGGCAGCTTTGGCGCATTACCGTGTGAGAGCTCAGGCAACTTTGGCATCCCTGCCAGGCAGGAGCTCAGGTGGCTTTGGCAAATGAGAGCCAAAGCCCAGGCTGCTTGGTAACAGCCTCAGGATGCTTCAGCTTCCCACTGTGCTTGAGCCCAGGCTAATCCACCCACCTATGTGCCCATACACTGTGATGGGCAGACCACAGCGCAAAAGGAATAACATGAAAAATCAAATGAAAGAAAATCCAGTTAGATCACCCAGTCCTACAATGAACATCTCTAATTAAAACATAGAAGAGTCAATAGGATCAGAACACCAAAATGAAGCTATGAGCAATGCAACCCAGACCAAGCTACTGGTAGAACTTGCAGAAAAGCAACAAAGGACTGATAATCGTGTGGATGCTTCCATCACTAGAATAGACCTAATAGATAAGAAAATGGAAGGAGTTCAAAGACAGTTAAGAGATATGAGGGAGCATAGAAAAAAAGACCTCAAAAATCAGCTGGCCATGCTAAATGAAGACATAAAGAAATGCAAGGATGAAATACAAGATGCATCAAGAAAATCAGAAAATGATGTGAAAAGGCAGCTTGACAGAGGGATAGAAATTATACATAGAAAAGTAGTGGAAAATGCAAACCTAAATTGAACAAGTCCAAAATGCTGTAGACGCTCTCAAGAACAGAGTCAGCCATGTGTAGGATACAAACTGATCTGGAAGACAAGATGGAAAAAACAGTTCGAGAGTTCAAAAGTTTCAGTAAGTTCAAAAGTTCCTGTGAACAGAACATGAAGGAATTGCGGGATACGCCTAAATGTCCTAATATCAGGATCTTTGGAATACCAGAAGGAGAAGAAATTCAGACCAAAGGCATGGAGAACTTATTTAACAAAATAACTGAAGAAAACTTGCCCAGTCTCTTAAAAGAAAGGCCCATCAAGATACAAGAAGCTAACAGAACTCCAAACAGACTGGACCAAAGAAGAAACTCTCCAACACATATTGTCATTAAGACTTTAAACATTGACACCAAAGAGAAAATCCTAAAAGCAGCCAAGGAAAAACAGCACACCACTTTTAAAGGTAAGCCCATTAGAATTACTCCAGACTTTTCAATGGAAACCCTGAAAGCTAGAAGGGCCTGGAATAAAACACTGAAAAGTCTAAGAACCTATGGCTTCCAATCCAAACTACTCTACCCAGCAAAAGTATCCCTCATAATAGATGGTGAAAGAAAAACTTTTCATGACAAAACTCAGCTTTATAATTATATGAACACAAAACCAAACCTACATAGAGTATTTCAGGAAATTATCCACAGAGAAGAAGCAAATAATCAAACACAAGTGCCTACAAGAAGCAGATCACAATAACCAAACTTAGAGTAGGCACAAAAAACTTCAAAGTCCAAGAAAACACCAAACCACATCTACCATCTCAATATGGCAGGGATCAAATCAAATCTCATAGTCATTACCCTAAATATTAATGACCTTAATTCACCATCAAGAGACACAAGCTAACAGGATAGATCAAAAAAATTAGACCCCTCAATCTGTTGTCTTTAAGAAACCGACCTCACCACTAAAGACAGACACCTCCTCAAGGTGAAAGGGTGGAAAACAATGTTCTAAGCAAACGAGAATAAGAAACAAGCAGGCATAGCTATATTAATATTGGATAAAATAGACTTCAAACCAAAATAATCAAAAAAGACAAATAAGGCCACTTCCTACTTATCAAGGGGATGATCCATCAAGAGGATATTAAAATCATAAATCTGTATGCACCAAACACAGGGGCACCACAGTTCATTAAAAAAGAAAAAAAAAACTACTTGACAATAAAACAGAAATAACCACCAACACCAACATAGTTGAGGATTTCAATACACCATTTTCAGTAAGACAGATCATCCAAACAAAAACTCAACAGGGAAGTAAGCGACCTCAACAAAACCATAGATCACTTAGACCTAACGGACATCTACGGAACCTTCCATCCCAAATCCACAGACTACACATTCTCAGCAGCCCATGGAACATTCTCTAAAATAGACCATATACTGGGTCACAAAGCCTGCCTCCACATATTTAGGAAAATTGACACAATTCCCTGCATGATATCAGATCACAATGCTATATTTCTAAAAATGAACAACCAAAGACCCACCAAGAATCCCAATGGCAACTGGAAACTGAACAGGACACTTTTAAACAATAAATGGATAGTGGTTAAAATAAAAATTGAAATTGCAAAATTTCTGGAATTGAATGATGATGAGAACACATTGTATCAATACTTATGGGACACAATGAAGGTGGTTCTCAGGGGAAAATTCATAGCATTCAATGCCTTCATAAAAAGGATAGAGAGATTCCAAATCAATAACTTAACCATCCACCTAAAGGCACTGGAAAATCAAGAAAAATCCAACCCAAAGAGCTGCAGAAAGAAAGAAATAATTAAAATCAGAGCAGAAACTAATGAATTGGAAACTAAGAAAACAATTAAGACAATTGACAAAACAAAGAGCTGTTTCTTTGAAAAAAATAAACAAGATTGACAAACCCCTGGCCAGTTTGATCAAGCAAAAAAAAAAAAAAAAGAGATGGTTCAAATTAACAAAATTCAAAATGAAAAAGGAGAGATCACAAGAGACATAAGAGAAATTAGGAGAATCATTAGCACTTATTTCAAAAACCTCTACTCCATAAAACTGGATGATGTGGAAGAGTTGGATAAATTCCTTGATACATACCATATATCAAAGCTAAACTCAAAGCAGATTAATCTCCTAAACAAACCTATCACACTCATTGAGATTGAAAAAGTAATAAAAAACCTCCCTACAAAGTCTCCAGGATCAGATGGCTTCTCAGCTGAATTCTATCAAACCTTCATGGAAGAACTCAAACCAATCTTCCTCAAACTGTGCCACATAATTGGAGATCAGGGTAAGCTACCCAACTCCATTTATGAAGGTAGTACCACCAATTCCAAAAACCAGGCAGAGATGCCACAAGAAAAGAAAACTACCGGCTTATTTCCCTGATGAACTTAGATGCAAAGATCCTGAACAAAATCCTTGCAAACAGAATCCAATGACACATCAAAAGCATTATCCACCTAGACCAAGTGGGATTCATCCCAGGAACACAGGGGTGGTTCAACATATGGAAATCTGTAAATGTAATACACCACATAACAAGGTTAAACACAAAAACCATATGATCATTTCAATACATGCAGAAATGGCCCTTGACAAGATAAAACATTACTTCATGATTGAAACATTGGAGAGAATTGGCATGGGTGGTTCATATCTTAACATAATAAAAGCAATATACAAAGCTCCCAAGGCCCAAATAATACTTAATGGAGAGAGACTGGAGGAATTCCTACTAAGATCAGGAATTAGACAGGGTTGTCTACTCTCACCTCTGCTCTTCAATATAGTTATGGAAGTCCTAGCTCAAGCAATAAGACAGGAGAAGGAAATAACAGGGATACAATTTGGAAAGGAAGAAGTTAAGTTAGCTCTACTTGCTGGCAACATGATTGTATATTTAAGAGACCTAAGAGAATCCATCCCCAAACTCCTGAAGGTGATTTAACTCCTATAGCAAAGTAGCAGGATACAAAACCATTGCACAAAAATCAGTAGACTTTCTACATGCAAATGACAAAGATACAGAGAAAGAAATAAGGGACATGGTCCCATTTTCAATAACAACAACAATAAAAATATAATACCTTGGAATAACGTTAACCAAGGAAGTGAAAGATCTATACAATGAAAACATAAGAACACTCAATAAAGAAATTGAGAAGGACTTGAGAAAATTGAAAGACCTCCCATGCTCCTGGATAGGCAGAATTAACATTGTGAAGATGGCAATCCCACCAAAGGCAATATACAGATTTAATTCAATTCCAATAAAAATCCCTACAGTGTTCTTCACAGAGATAGAAAAAAAAATGATCTCAAATTTCATATGAAAAGGCAGAAGGCCTTGCATATACAAACATATCCTCAGCAAGAGAAATGCCTCTGGAGGCATCACCATACCTGATCTAAAGCTATATTACAAAGCCATAGTAATAAAAACAACATGGTACTGGCACAAAAACAGGAGTATAGACCAATGGAATAGACTTGGGGATCCGGATTTTGGGTCAAGCAATTATAGCTACTTGATATTCGACAAAGGCCCGAACAATATAGGCTGGAAAAAAGACAGCATCTTCAACAAATGGTGCTGGAAAAATTGGATAACCATATGCAAGAAACTGAAACCTGATCCACACATTTCGCCATGCACTACACTCAAGTACAAATGGATCAAAGAATTCAATATAAGACCAGAAATTCAACTACTACTGTAGGAAAATATAGGAAGTATTTCCCATGATATAGGAATGAAAAAAGACTTCCTGAACAAAACCCCAGTAGCTCATGATCTTAAACAGTCACTCAACCAATGGGATCACATGAAGCTGAAGAGTTTCTTTACAGACAAGCATACAATGAGCAAAGCCAATAGATTACCCACAGAATAGGAGGAAATATTTGCTGGTTATCCAACTGACAGAGGCCTATTCTATAGAATCTACAAAGAACTCAAAAATCTATACAGTAAGAAGTCAAACACCCCACTCACAAAATGGGGCAAAGAGATGAACAGGCAGTTCACAGAGGAAGAAATAGAAATGGCAAACACACACTTGAGAAAATGTTCATCATCCCTAATCATCAGGGAAACGCAAATTAAAACAACCCCAGTAAGGATAGCAAACAAACAAACAAAAAAAATCAAATGAAAGTAAATGCTGGTGAGGATATGGAAAATTAGGAACTGTTGGTGGGTATGTAAGATGGTAAAACCACTTTGGAAAGCAATATGGAGACTCCTGAAAAAGCTGACTATAGAGATACCAACAAACCCAATTATTCCCTTACTGGGCATCTACCCTAAAACCTTCAAACCACAGGCCAGAGAGATTTGTTTAACCATGTTTGTAGCAGCTCAATTCGTAATAGGTAAGAGGTGGAATCAACCCAGATGTCCATCACTAGAAGAATGGATAACTAAGATGTGGTATATCTACACAATGCAATTCTATACAGCAGTAAGAAAAATGACATAATGAAATCTGAGGAAAAATGTTTGAACCTGGAACAGATCATTCTGAGTCAATTTATCCAATCACAGAAAAAAAAATGCCACATAGTCTCACTTATCTACAGCACCTAACATTAATCTACTCAAGATGCCATACATATCCAGCAAGCATCTCGTGGACTAGACAATAGGATGGGTAGGAGGCAGGGGAGCGTGGGAAACACAAATCTAGACCCAAACGGCAATGGTACCACAAAATTTTACATCCTAAAAGGTAGTCCATATGGCTGCATCTTCACCAGTCCCGTAGAGGGAACACCTGTGCTACAAGACACTGGAGAGGGTATGATTAGGACTGACCTTAATCTTCTACAGCTTCTCTCTCTCTCCCCCAACCCCCCTCTTTCTTCTCTCTAACTCTTGTATATTAGTTATCTTTTTCTTCATTTTCTTAGTGGGCACTGACCTGTAACTCCCTGTAACAGCATGTGGCTATCATCCACAATGAGCTTTTGATCAGAGAGGCCTACAAGGCTTCCTAAAAAAAAGACAGATTTCTGTCAGAGTACTTGATGACTTACCAAAGGTTAGTGGTAAGACCCTACTGCTGAACACACCATATGCAGTTGACACGTAAAATGGAATGGCCTGGCTGGAAGCTGAAAGAGAGTCCCCAGACAGTCAGTGCATCTATTGCCAGGAAGGTGCTACATGGGCAACTGGGGGAAAATTACCAATATCTGTCCAAGCATCTCATGGTATAACCTACTTAGCAGCAAATAACCTGTTGTGATACCCACACAAGTGCAATAGTGGTGCACAGCCATGGTTGAATCCAACTGCTCTTGTTTTGGCTAACTGATCCCCTCAGTGGTATGATACCCATAGCTGGATCTGGGAAACAAGTCAGAACCATATCCAAACATAAGCCCAGTCTCCATTATCAAGCTACCACCAATCGTGGCCTATAAGAGGGCCTACAACTATTTCATTTGTCTGGTGCTAACTTACTCTGTGTTGGAGAATCTGCTTCTCTTTTTCAGAGAGATGTAGATCCTAAGGAGAGAGCCACCCCATCATACTTCAAAAGGGCCCCACTGAAACTAAGAACATTTGGCAAAACAAGGAAAGCTGCCATTTTCTTGGTGAACCAGGTACCAGCACAAGGGAGACGGAGATCAACACAGAAAAATCAACTCCTACCAAATCAGAGATACAGAGACCCAGAGGACGCCAACACCTCTTCACTGAAGCAGACCAAAAGTGAACCCAACATGGCTCAGGGAAATTTTGTGGAAGAGGGGGTGGAAAGAATGTGAGAGACACATGTTGGGTCATGATATGCAGAGACATTTATCCTACCCATAATTGTAGGCTAACTCCAGAATATATGACCCGTATACCTCAACAAGGAGGGGCCAGTGGGAGGGGGTAGCACATTGATGAGCCTATCCATGGTACCAAATTGACTGTATTCACTGAGTACAAAACTAATTAATAAAAAAAGAAAAAAAATGCTTCTGACATGAGACATTCGTTTATGAATGCTTCCCATTACATATGATGGAAGTGCATTGTTCTATGGAAAAGAACTGTTCTAAAAAAACAGAAAGATATCAGTAAGAATAATACTTTTCATGTTAATGGAAATCAGTTAAACTAGCAATATCAACCCCTATTTTATGCTTTATCAGTTTTATTGGAAAGTTATATTGCTCTGTGGGTCAGAAATGATGAATCTCAGAGATCACATACCATAATAATGCCAGAAAAGGAAGGCTCATGTTAACAACTTAATTTTGTGAGTTAGAAATTAAGGCATGAAAGGTCCTGAGGTTCAGCCATAGAAGACAAAGATGGGATTTTAACCATATTTTATCCCAAACCTATTAACAGTGCTAAATAAAATTTGTGTTAAAAAAAAAACCTAAAACAAACAAAAAAACCCCAAACACCTATTCCAATACTGGTGAGAAATCGTGGATAATGGCTCAGGGAAATTAATAGATGGTGGGTGGAAAGATTGTTAAAGCCACAAGTTGGGACATTATGCACAGAGACATTGCCTCCTTACCATCACTACCCCCACAATGCATGACCCATAATCCCTATGGGGATGACTTGCATCCTCAACAAGGAGGGTCCCTTTGGGGGGCGGCAGGGATGAGTTTAAGGATGGTACCAACATGGGCTATTTACACACTGAGTATGTACATAACTAATAAAAAATAAGATAAGCCTGCCTTTGTACTACTTCTTTACACTGGAGTTCATTCATTGTTAAGAATTTTTTCAACCAGATATACTCCTAATTATTAAGCCAAATACTGCAATTGCTTAGCTCATTTCTCACAATGTGGTTTTTACCTACTGTAGTACTCTCTATGAATGCAGAAACCAGAAATTATCTGCTTTGGTCACTGCTGTATACTTCACTCCTCACATAATACCTGAAATACAATTATGTATTAAAAGAATGAACCAAATAGTTTCCGATGTGTGGGACACTGTTATGGGCTGGAGTTGCAGCATCTCATATGCAGTCTGTCATTCGTCCTATCCACTTATCATTAAAATACATCCAGAGTCTAATTATCACTTCCACTTTACCATGTAGAATTAAGCCATTCTAACTTATTTCTTCACGTGCACTCTTAATGTTGTAGCCTCCTCAATCTATTCTCTACACACCAGCTGATGTGATACACATAGAATACTCATTCTTCATTAGGAATGTATTACACAGTATGAGTGAAGCAATACTGTAGAAGGAACCAGGAAATCTGACTTTTTATGCCTCATATTCTAGTCATTATTCCAGCTCTAAAATTCTTATCTTAGATGAAAGACTTGAACCAGATTCTCTTAGCATAATGAAATGTAAAAGTGAATGGAAAAACCAGCTACTTGTTCCACAATATAAACTGAATTATTGAGGTTCTGTCTAGGAATTATATACACATGGATTTAGTGTGGGTTTTTTTTTAATTAGTTTTCTATTCAGCAAATACAGGCAGTTTGGTACCATTATTAGGCTCATCCATGACCTACCCCCTCTCCATCGGCCCCTCCTTGTTGAGGTATATGGGTCATGCCTTGTGGAGTTAGCCCACAGTTATTGGTACGATTGATGTCTCTGCATATCCTGACCCACCAAAAGCTAGATTATTCTTTGAACAATCACTATATTTAAGCTTTACCATATATGGAATTAACTGATCATGAGCCATATCAAGTATAGCTATTTTTGGGTGTCTGACGGATGTGTACAATTAACATGGATTTTGTACTTGACACAGAGGAGGAAACTCTTTGATAAGTACAAAGTAGAACTAGGGCAGCTCCTGCTCCTGAAATTTCTGTGTGGCAGAAACTGTTGACAAATGAGGATCAGAAAAAAAAAAAAGTCAGTGTTGGCTTGTCAGTCTTATGACAAATAAATGCTAATGATCAGGAAAAAGGAAGAGAGGGAGAGAGGAAGGGAGGGAGGGAGAGAGGGCGGGGAGAGAGAGAGCATTGCTGCCTATAAGGTAATTAAAGACAAGGAAATAAATTATATATAAAAGAGAGAAATAATAGAGAAAGAAACACTTCTAACAGGAAATGCACAAAATCTAAGAATCGCAAATGAATTTACTATAATGTATGGTGAAATTTTTTTGTGGACAATGACAATCTTTTTTCTGTAGCTATTGACTTGATGGTTGCATTTAGAAAAGAATCTAAAATCAAACATCTTTTCCTGGCTATTTTCATTTTCAGGTTTGTTTCTTAGATGATAGTGTACATGTTTTCCATCATGAAATTCTTTCTGTATTCAGTGGATTATGTCTCAAAAAGGCTAGCTTTTATCTATATATTTTTGTGGATAAAGCTATGCTTATGGCGGCTAATGAGATGGCTATTTGGAGTAAGTGCTTGGCATGCAAGTGTGACAACCTGAGTCTGGATTCCCAGAACTGACAAAGTTAGATGGAGTAGTGCAGACATCTGCAATTTTAGTGTTCCTACTGTGAGGTGGTAGGTGGATACAGAAGATACACGGAAGTTTGCAGGCCACCTTTGTGTACATGGAGGTGTATAACAAGAGGGACCCTGCCTCATACCCACATAAGATGGGTAGTGACTAAAACCATAATTTCTCCTCTGACCATCATATGTGTGCATTGTGTCACAAATGCCATGAGAGTTGTATACCCACACTCACAAACACATGCATAAATGCCATACATACACAAAAATAAAAGAGATTCTGCCAGGCATGGTGGTGCACACCTTTAATCCCAGCACTTTGTAGGCAGAGGTAGGAAGATTGCCGTGAGTTCAAGGTCACCCTGAGACTATAGTGAATTTCAGGTCAGCCTGGGCTAAAGTGAGACCCTACCTCAAAAAACAAGAAAAGGCAATAAATAAATAAATAAATAAATAAATAAAAAACTGAGATTCTGTTCATGTCAAATTCTTTTTTTTTGTAGGTTTAAGTTCAATCATAAGACTATTTACATTTATTTTTATTTACTGACAATTTTTATATTTGTATATAATGTATTTTGATGATAATCCCTACCCATTACCTTCTTTTAAACCCCTTCCCCGTCTTCTTTTTGACTAGTCTTCTATTTACATGTCCTTTTTTTTTTTCTGTGTGTGTGGGTATAACTCACTGAGTTTAGTTAGGGCTGCCTGCATGGGCATATGTGTATTCTTCTGGTGACTATAGCACTGCAGAAAATGACTCCCATCCCCCAGATACCACTAAATACCTATAACTCCTCAGAGAGGGATGGACTTGTGGGTAGACCCAGTATTATGTGTGAGGGCATGAATTCAATTGTCATGTCATGCCTAAATAAATATTTTAAGCTTTTTGATTTTATATATTAAACAAGTTCTCTAGGAAAACTACTTCAAGTGTATCCAAATATTAGTTTTGGTGGACTTTTCTTTTTTTTTTTAATTTTTTATTTATTTACTTGAGAGTGACAGACACAGAGAGAAAGACAGATAGAGGGAGAGAGAGAGAATGGGCACATCAGGGCTTCCAGCCTCTGCAAACGAACTCCAGATGCTTGCGCCCCCTTGTGCATCTGGTTAAATCTACAGCATTTTGTTTAAAATCTGCAATGAAATAAAGGTGTATATTCTCTCTACCTTTGCTCAATATTGAACTCAAAGTCTTAGCTTACAGAAGTAAGACAGGAGAAATTGATACAATTAGGAAAGGAAGAAGTCAAATTAACCCTTTTGGCAAAATATGATCTTATATATAAATAACCATGGAGATTCCACTAGTAAACTTTTAGATCTGTTAAGTACTTTCAGCAAAGTAACAGAATACAAAATTAATATAAAAAAGTCAGTACCTTTGCAATATACCAATAACAAACTTGCCAAAGAGGAAATCAGGGGGAAATCAATTAATTATAGCTTGTGAAACCTACCTAACAATAAATATGTCCAAGGAGGTGAAAGACCTTTAAAATGAAAACTTTAAAACACTGAAAAGAGGGCTGGGGAGACTACTCAGTGGTTAAAAGCACTTGTTTAACAAAACCTACTGTTCCAGGTTTAATTCCCCAATTCCCACATAAAACCAGATACTCAATATGGCTAATGCATCTGGAGTTCATTTGTAGTGGCAGGAGGTCCTGGCATACCCATGCCTTGTCTTTCTTTTCTTTTATTCTTGTTTATTTCATTTTATTTTTTTTTAATTATTGGTTATGTACACAGAGTATATACAGTCATGTTGGTACCATCGTTAGCCTCCTCCCTATCCTCACCCCCTCCTCCACAGGGACCCTTCTCGTTGGGGAATGTGGGTTGAACATTGTGGGAGTAGCCATCAGTTATGGGTAAGAGGCAGTGTCTCTGTGCATAATGTACCAATTTGAGGCCCTAACAATCTTTTTGCTTCCTCTTCTGCAAATTTCCCTGAGCCATGTTGGGTTTGTTTAGGTTTACTTCAGTGATGAGGTCTTGGGAGTCTCTGTGTCTCTGGATATTTGGTTTGGCTGTCTTTCTATCTGTTTCTTTTTTTTTTTAATTTTATTTATTTATTTATTTGTGAGTGACAGACACAGAGAGAAGGACAGATAGAGGGAGAGAGAGAATGGGCGCGCCAGGGCTACCAGCCTCTGCAAACGAACTCCAGATGCGTGCGCCCCCTTGTGCATCTGGCTAACGTGGGACCTGGGGAACCGAGCCTCAAACCTGGGTCTTTAGGCTTCACAGGCAAGCGCTTAACCGCTAAGCCATCTCTCCAGCCCTATCTGTTTCTTTTTTAAATACACAAATGAAGACATTTTTTCATAAGAGACTGAAATCAGAAACTGAGGAATACAACTAGAGGATGGAAAGACCACTCATACTTCTTGACTGGCAGAATTAATATTGTAAAAGTGATCTACAGATTCCATTAAAACCTCATCAAAATCTCAATGACATTCTTTTTTTTTTTTTGAGGTAGGTTTTCACCTTACTAAGGCTGACCTGCAATTCATATATAGTCTCAGGGTGGCCTTGAACTCATGGTGATCCACCATGTGCACCACCACACCTAGCTTCAATGATATTCTTTACTGAGATAGCAAAAATAAAGTTTATATGGAAACACAAAATATCTCTAACAATCCAACTATCCTTAGCAGGATAAACAATGCTGGAAGTTTCACAATACCTGATCTCAAATTATATTACAGAGCCAAAGTACCAAAAGCATCTTGACATTGACTCAGAAACTAACATGTAGACAAATGGAATAGAATAGAGAGGATGCAGAAATAAACCAACATATTCACAGTCTCCTAATTTTTGACAAAGGTATCAAAAACATACATCAGAGGGCTGAAGAGATGGCTTAGTGGTTAAAGGCACTTGCTTGCAAAGCCTTATAGCTTGGGTTTGATTACCCAGTTTCCATGTAAAGCAAGATGTACAAAGGAGCACATGAAGCTGGAGTTCATTTGCAGTGGCAGGGAAGCACTGGCACATCTTACTCTGCTTACCCTCTGCCTCTTTCTCTCTCAAGTAAATATATAAAAATATTTTAAAGTCCTACACTAGAAAAATAGCCACTTTAATCAATGGTTTGGGGAAAACTGGATTTTCACATGTGTAAATATGAAACTAAGATTCACATCTCTCATCCTGTACAAAAATCAATGCAAAATGGATCAAAGAATGTAAGCATTGAGGGTTTGATGACTCACAGCACTAATACCAACACTTGGGAAGTTGAGGTGGGAGGGTCCCTATGAGTTCTAGACCAGCTTGGGCTACAAAGTTAGTTCCAGGTTGGCATGAACTAAAATTAGTCCCTGCCTCAAAAGTTAAAAAAAACCCACAACGAAACAAAACAAAAATCAACCATACCAAATGAGGCAAACAGATTGAAAGATTGGGGAATGGAAAACCTGTAACATTGAAAGTGCTAGAGGAAAATAGTGGTAAAATACTGTAAGCACAGGCGAGGTTTTTCAAAAGAAAGACTTCATCAACACAGACAATAATTGAAACATTTGACAAATAGTATTACATGAAATAAAAAATCTTCTGCACAGAAAAGGAAACAATCACCAAAATGAGACAGCCAGGAAAATGGGGAAAAATGCAGCTACAAAGAAGACAAAGAATATGTATCTTGGCTATATAAATAATTGCAAATTTAAACACACACCCATACACACACACACATCCAATCAATGAATTAAACAGAGTTCTCAAAAGCAGAAATACAAATGGCCTATACATACTTGGAAAGGTGCCAGGGAAGTGCAAATTAAAACTGACATACAATTCTATCTCATTATGTCTATCAGCATTAAAACTAATGACAAGAAATGTTTAGGCTAGGCGTAGTGCACACCTTTAATCCCAACAGGGAGGATGAGGGAGGATGGCTGTGTGAATGGGTTTGAGGTGAGTCCGTAGCTACAGAGTGAGTTCCAGGTCAGCCTGGGCTATTGTGAGACAGTACCTTGAAAAAAAAAATAGGAAAGAAAAAAAGAAAGAAAGAAATGTTGACAAGGATGTAGGTAAGAAGAACTCTTATTCACTACTGGTGGGAATGTAAACTTGTGTAGCCTCTATGGAAACTAGCATAGAGATTCTTTAGAAACTAAAATTAGAACTCTTGAGTGTATACCTGAAGGATTCTAAGTCAACAAATCAGAGATGTTTGGATATCCATATTTTTATTACTTTAGTCACAACTAGAAATGGAACAATACACATCAATAGGTGGATAAATTATTATGCATATAAACAGTTGAATTTTGTGCATCAGCAAAAAAAGCACTAATGAAATCATGAAATTTAAAATGAAATGATAGAACTGGATGTTAGCATGCTAAGCAAAATAAGCCAGACTCAGACAAATATCACATTTTCTCTTATATATAGAATGTAGATCACACACACACACATACACATATGAAAACTATACACAACTATTTATTTATTTTTGAGAGAGAGAAAAAAACAATCAGATAGAAAGAGGCAGAGAGAGAGGGAGGGATGATGAGTGTGCCAGGGCCTCTAGCCAGTGCAAACAAACTCCAGACACATGTACCACCTTGGGCATCTGGCTTGTGCAGGTACTGGGGAATCAAACCTGGGTCCTTGGGCTTCACAGGCAAGTGCATTAACTGCTAAAGGGGGTCATTAGAGGACAGGAAGAAATCTTCAGGAAATTTGAAAACATAATAGTAGAATCCATGTGTTAAGAAAACAAAAGGAGGCCTATCTGGTTGAAGCAAAGGAACCAATCAGTCAGAGGGGGATGGAGTACTGAGGTAGGACTACATGGGAGGGGTATGAATAAGAACACAATATAACCATACAAAAATGCCATAATGAAACCCTTTATTGCATATGCTAACCTAAAAAAATTACCTAAAATATCAAAAAGAATGGCAGTTGAGTCATTTATTTTTCACTATTCCAGATTGTTTTGAATTCAAGTCTACTAGGATCTTACTCTTGATCTACCCCAATATGGTAGATGTTAAGAGACATGTTTAGCAGTTTCAACTAGAACTGAGACCTTAGGATGAGTTCGTGCTAACTGCTACTAGGATGCAATCTAATGAAAAGTCTACAGAAGCTATAGGTTACCACTTTTTTCTTTTGAACATCTACTTTCAAGAAACTAGAATGTAACAGTCATCAATATCCTAATAAAGTTTTAAGAGGAAAACACGAATGCATTTTGGATACACACAGTAAGTCATTCAGCCTACAGTTTTGTGGAATTAAGGGTGCTGAAAGAGCCAAGAGGATAATATTATTTTTTAAAAAAAAAACTTTTTATTTTTATTTATTTGGGAGCGACAGAGAGAGAGAGAGAAGAGAGAGAGAGAGAGAGAAAGAGGCATAGAGCGAGAGAGAGAATGGGCACACCAGGGCTTCCAGCTACTGCAAACGAACTCCAGACGCATGCACCATAGACAAAGAGAGGCAGAGAGAGAGAGAGAATGGGCGTGCCAGGGCCTCCTTGTGAATCTGGATTACATGGGTCCTGGGGAATCCAGCCACGAACCGGGACCCTTAGGCTTCACAGGCAAGCGCTTAACCACTAAGCCATCTTTCCAGCCCGAGGATAATATTTTTAAGAGTTAAGTGAAGAAAAATATGCTATAGGTTATGGCCCTTCAATCAGAATAGAATTTAAAGGTTTCTTAGGGATATGATAATTTTATTGAGAGTTTTATTACACTTAAGATACATGATTAACTGAGTTATGGTGATGAAATAATATGAGTACAGTGATTATGTTGACAAAACAACTTAGTGCATATAAAATTCAAGGAAGGTTTTTGGTGCTATAAATACAAGAGTCTATACAGAAAACTTTTATGTCATGATGAAACTTTCCCTGAAATTACAAGCCAAAATAACAAACTTTCCTTCCATAGGCTTCTTAGGGCTTTAAAAAACTCTGCAATTGGGCTGGAGAGATGACTTAGTAGTTAAGCATTTGTCTGTGAAGCCTAAGGACCCCAGTCTGAGGCTGGTTCCCCCAGGACCCATGTAATCCAGATTCACAAGGAGGCCCTGGCACACCCATTCTCTCTCTCTCTCTGCCTCTCTTTGTCTATGGCTCTCAAATAAACTTAAAAAAATTATATGATCAATGCTACTACAAAGCAGGCATGTGTTCAAATAATTTTCTTTTTTTAAATTTTTATTAACATTTTCCATGATTATAAAAAAATACCCCATGGTAATTCCCTCCCCCCCCCAAATAATTTTCATTATTGACTTTAGCAATTAAGTCAAGGGCCTTCTATTTTAATTAGCTTCACTTTTTCCTTTCTAAAAGCAATAAGAAATTTGCACTAAACCAAAAAAAATAAAATTAATACATCCCAAGTTATTGTTTTCTATGATCTGTTTCATGTGGTATCTCAATTAATTAAGACAGATTTTGTTTTTTGCATCCTGGATGACATTACCTAACCAGGAACTAATAGAATGAGATTCACTGTTATTCAAATATGACCCTGAAAACACTGGCTTCAAGTTTATCTGTTTTTGGGCTGAGGAGATGATTTGTGCTATGTGTGGCTGTTTGAATGACGTGCCTCCTATAGGCTCATGTGTTTTGAATACTTGTTCCCCAATTGGTGGGAAAGTTGTAGGACCTTTGGTAGATAGAATTTTGCTGGAACAGCTATGTTAATGGGAATGAACTTTGAGGTTTATTAGTCCAGCTCACTTGGTATCCAGAACTAGGTCACTCTTGCTGGTTCTTCCAAGCTGCTGTGACAACATCCTACATCCCAGCTGTCTGCTCAGCCATGCTTTTTCTGTCATGATGAAACTTTCCCTGAAATTACAAGCCAAAATAACAAACTTTCCTTCCATAGGCTTCTTATGGTTGCTTTTTTTTTTCTAACAATGAGAAGGTAATTGTTGTATCATGCAAGCATATTTGCTATGAAAATATGCTGGGATTGTAGTATGAGCCTATAATTGTGTGCTGGGGAGATGAAAACAGGCAGATCCCTGGGCTCATTGGCAAGTCAATTGCCAATCTCCAGCTCTAGGCTAATGAGATCCTGTCTCAAAACCATAATGATAGTGTTCCTGAGGAACAAAGTCCAAGGTTGTCTTCTGGCCTCCTCACACATGTAGACATACATATGCATGTATACCAATCCACATATGCCCCTGCAAACATACACACATTCTCTCACATGCCTGAGAATGTTTATTTTATATAGTGTCAACAGAAATTCAGTGCATTAATTAATCTTTTTGTTTGGTCAATGTTCATTTAAAAAGATGAAAAATTTTAAACAATACCCTAAATGTAACATGAATTTAGTCAGCCTATGTGAAATTCCATTAAATCATGTGTTGTATATCAGACCTTTTATAAATTTCCCATACCACAGAACAGTAAAAACAAAATGAGTTACTATTCAGCTAATACTAGTTTTTGGGTTAGGGGTCGGGAAATTGAGACAATGTCTCATTATGAAATCCAGGCTGGTCCAGAACTTGTGATGATATGCCTGCCTCAGCTTTCCAAGTGTGTACCACCACATTTCATGTATTAGTTACTATTTAATACTTCTACCCTTATATTTTGAGTCTTCTTTTGTGTAATAGTTATAGAACCACTCAGATTATATATTTCATTGAGTATTTATAGTTTGTTGTCTTTGAGGAACTAGTCCATTTCATTTCAAATAAGAATTTATTATTTTCTTTCAATGTCAGTGAAGTTTGCAGAAATTTCTCCCCTTTAATTCCTAGTTCTGGCAATTTCAGTCTTCTTTCAAATTTTCTTTCATCATTCTTGCTAAAGGGCAGTCAATTTTTTTTAATATCATAGGTATTAGTTTTATTTTCTCTATTTTTCTGTTTTTAATTTCATTGGTTCTTTACCTCTTTACTTCTGTTTTCTTTTTGTATTTTTACCTATTGTTAGATCCTAACTAGTCCCTCTTCTACTTTCCTGTCATTTTGCACTCATATTATGCAGGTCTTGGCAAAAATTCTTAGATCTGACTTAGTATAATCATGTAAGACTTTGTCACTGCTACTATGAATTGGGCATAATGAATATTTTGTCTAAAAATAATTAAGCTATCCATAGAAATCAAAGAATACAAACAAAATGAATATGATATTTTAAATGAATATTTAAAATATCTTTATATTCCTTTGTGAGGACAACATCATGACACATTGTAGTGAAACCATAGTCAATATGAGGTGAATATGGTTGTTAGAAACAATTGTTAGTTAGAGTTTGCTTCCCTGAACTAAAATTAATTGTCCTCTGAATTTTAGTTAGTGTTATACTGAAACAATTCAGCTAACCCAGGTAGATGATAGATAAACTAACCTTTATAACCTCACATAAATTTATTTATTAAAATATATATGCTGATTATAGAGATTTGCCATCTTTGTAAAAATAGTTTTGTCCCAGTAAATGGTAAAATTATGTGTGAAATGTATTTATGCATCTAAAGATATGGATTTTAGACTCATATCTCAACTTTGCTACTTTTTGTGTACGAAGTTAACTGTATATCAGTTTCTTTCAGTGTTGTAAACAGAAAAGTAAGGGTATTTTGAGGACTCAATATTATTATTAAGTTCCTGCCATAGGGTCTTTATAAGTAATCAGTAAATATTAGTAGAAGAAATAGTAATATAATTAATAGTCTTTGTATATTCCAGAACACTTAGGTTGTGACTTACAGATGGCTAATCATTTGAGAACTGTTAAGTTTCTGATAAAATTATGCTAGTTTTTGGAAGGCAACAAAAGTACTGATTTAAATTTAGAACACTGCTCAGGTGTTCTCATGCCTCAGGTCTACCATGTGAATAGTTTTTAATTTATATGTCTCAGTTTCTTAATATGTAAAATAGGAATAATACCACTTACTTTTTTCATAGGTTGTTATGAGGATTATATGAATTGATAGCACTTGCCTGTGAAGCCTAAGGACCCTGGTTTGAAGCTCGATTCCCCAGGACCCATGTTTGCCAGATGCACAAGGGGGCACATGTGTCTGGAGTTTGTTTGCAGTGGCTAGCGGCCCTGGCATGTCCATTCTCTCTCTGCCTTTCTCTCTCTCTCTCTGCCTCCTTCTCTCTGTTGCTCTCAAATAAATAAATAAAGTGAAAATGAGAAGGTTGGACTGATAGCTAAGTCTGTAAAATTCTTGACACACAAGCACCAATGCCTGAGGTTGGATCCCCAGCACCCACATAAAAGCTGGTCATGGCAGTCTATGTCTGCAATTCAAGCACTAGGGAGTCAGAGAAAAAAGGATAACTGAGGCTCAGTAGCTAGCTAGTTTAGCTGAATGAGTGAACGCCAGGTTAAGGGAGAGAGGCATTGTCTCAAAAATAGGGTACAGAATAATTGAGGAGTATAGTAAACTTTAACCTTTGCCACCTCCTCATACAACATGCACACAGAAAAACATGCACTCATATATAAATATCAGAGAAAAAAATCTTTAATACCTCTCTAGTAACCTCATAACTTCATAAATTATTTGCTTACAAATTGACCAGAATGACAAAATATATTTATTAGAGATAATATAAAAACTTAATGGTGGGAGTCATATCTTAAAACCTAAGATAGGCTACAGAAAAATTGGGATCTTAGGAGAAAAATTAAACAGATTTTTGAACACCTATTGAAAATCTGTTAAACTGCTAAAATCACAGTATGAAAGTATACCAAATCAGATTTTACTAGTTCTGGTGCCTCAGCATGTAGATTTAAAATAAATTATTTATTTGTGTATGGATTTAGTATATCAGCCTTAATGAGAGAACATGTCGTTTGCATATTATATTAAGGAAAAAGGTCTTGTAATACTGAAAGATGAGATTCAGTGCAATCTAGTCATTTTTTTCTCTTAATAAAGGTTCTTTATTACATTTGACTTACACACACACACACACACACACACACACACAGGTATCTGTCTTCTTTGTGTGCTCTCAGGCTAGAATAAGGGGTTTGGCATCTAGCAACTTCCACATTTTCCAATAGCTAATCAGTGAGTTCATAAAATATGATGTTTTTTGCAAAAAAGTTTTGCTGATACAATAGACTTATTAGTATCTCTATCTATATGAGATGGCTAGGAAGGGAAGAAAATATAAGGGTTGTCTGCAAAGGGAGTTCTGAGTTGCAATGACAGAGGTGCTGTAGGAGACTGTAAGAGGACTAATGTTGCAGCACCTCTGAGACTAACCATGGGTATGTAGGTCAATGACACTGAGATATTCTGGTCCATATTCACTTACTTATTCATCACATTTTTATTGAGAACATATGTTACTATACTACTATATGGACCTCTAATGTTGATATGATCTTTCTATCAAATTCATACTTCATTTTTCATAATTGGTACATAAAATTTTTAGACTACATGGTGCTTTTATTATAGCTGAGATAGCAGCCTATGAAACTCAATGGACAATCTTCATAATCTTCTACTTAAAAACAGTCATGTTATTCAAAAGAAGAATTAACAAAACTGTACATTACTTGTTCTTCATGAAGGTGATTAAATTACATATTGATATTGATCTTGTGCTTCCAGGAATGTACAATATAAGGATAAATTATTTTAAGTAAATGTAGGTGAAAATATTATAAATGAAATAATACCCATGAAATATAAGGAAATCACTTAAGTGTGTACTGTTTTGTGTCTAAGACCCATGTGATGTGATTTAAGTACAATATTCTGTAGTCCCAGCTTATATCTGGTTAAAAGTGACTATAGAGCATGTTTTTCCTAATTCAAAAAATAGTAACAAATAAAGAGAAATCTTAATAAAAATCATTGCAGGTAATAAAAATGCTACTAATAATAGTATGTGAGGCTGTTGCTTCAAATCAAACTTTTAAAAGTATATACTCATTCCTTAAAGAACAAACTTGTTGTGAATACAATGTCTAACATGCACAAAGCACCAAGGCAGAAAATGGAAAGACTCCTAGAGTAGGCAATGTAGGTTCTAGTCTGGATAGTAGTGCTTACCCTTCTTCACAATAGCTTTGCCTAAATCATTTAACACTTCTGAATTTGGCTCTTTTTATTTACAAAGAGGGATTCTATATAGCTCAAAAGATGTAACATATATGAAAATTTCTGCAATAAATATGAAAATACTAAATAAGTATAAGATAAAGTCCTCGAGAGAATATCAGTCTTTAAAAAAAATTCAATAATCGAAGTTCTCATTTGTTGATCATTGATCGCAGGCATCTGAAATATACTTGGGGTATCTAACAATTCTTTGTTTCTTTTAAACCTGAGAATAGAGTTAGGAAATATTTAGCTTTCTACTCTGACTTGGTGGATCAGTGTTACAAGAAAAGATATTTCTCAAGGTTAACATTCTCCCTTTCTCTGTGCTGGTACCCTTCCAAAAGTAGTTGGGAAAGATTTTATAAACCTGGAAAATACCATGTAACAGACTACTTGAACACATATACACTTAGAGGCAAAAGGGGACTCTGATAGAAATAAAGTTACTCAAGCAGATCCTTTCTATTCCTTACTAAATAATGCCACCTTTGGAAATGCAGTTACAATTTATATACTCCTAGACAATATTTGTAATTTTCTTGATTGTAAGTCTGATTCACTTCTTACTGTTCTTTAAACTTCAATAATTCAAATTCCCAATTCTTATCTCTCTAGCTTCTTTCCATAGAATTTATCAGCCTGGATATACATGACAGCATAGAACAAACTGAACATTTAAATTCACCTTTGATGGCTCACCACTTTTCTAAGGCTAAATCCAAACTCAAATTTCTATTGAATTCTAACAGAGATAGCTTCTTTTTCCCTCTCCAACCTCATCTTTAACTATCAATTTCTGTCTCAAGTAGGCTGTTCAACTCTCTTCTTCAGACCAGTGTTCAGTCTAGTATTCCTGACTAGAACCAGACTCTAAAGGAAGCTTAATGCTTGTATTGTTGTTCTGAGTCATAGTGATAACAAAAGTAGAGTCCTTCATAGGTAATGGAGAATATTCCTTTTAGACTCATTTCAGATGTTGATAGAAATAAAACTAATTTAATTTTTTAGTCATTTAATGAGGCACTAGACTCGTAGGAATGGACATGGGAGTATGGAATTGGGGAAAGGAGTGGATAGAGACATAGGCACCTAGGCTAATGCAACTATAATTCACATAAAATATTATTTTTATAATTCAGATTTATAAGAAAATAAGAAGGTAGAAAATTTAAGAGAGTAACTTAGGGAAACAACTCAAATTCTTAAATCTTTCACATCTTGCATACACCTTTAACAATATGGTAGATTATTTTTGATACGTTGAACATTAAGTTTTATTGTTCGAAATGCTATAATCTTTTAGTCTGTTATTTTCAAGGACTTTTAATGAGAAACTATAGTCCTACAATCATAACAAACTCCCTTTAATTACAGTGAGATAATATGTGTTGATGCTTTTACAGAATGTATAGATAACAAGATTATCAGCTTCCACATGGTCACTGTTCTGGTTTTATACCATTATTGGGATGGACTTAATGGCCCTACCCTTGATTTTTCAACTGATACTTTGTAAGTCTTTAGCTCAAAATCTCCAATAGCTCTTTATTATTGTAGGAAAGAGTTTAGACATTTTGTTATAAAATTCTTGATACAACTTTGACTAAATACTAACACTTCCTCACTAGTTAATTCTGAACCTCGTGAAATCCCTGCAATATGCCATATTTACATGTATTTGTGGTGAACCTGCATGTATCTACTAATTAAAGTAATGCTACTCATTTTTACTCTTGACTCAACTGTAAAGCCTTCTATTACTTCCCTTGAAGAGTAAGGCACTCTTTTTCCTCTTATTCCCATACCCTTTATACCCATCTATGGCATCACTTTCACTATACTGGAACTCTCAGCATTCTTTCTCTTCATATAATAGTATTTTTTGTCTTTCCATTTTTACTGCTAGCAATATATACACTTTAAAGTGGAATCATGAAATATTAAACATTCTATCTTTACTGTTAATTTTTATAGCTGTTCATTCACTGCATATTAACATACTGATGATTAATCACCTATTTGTTGATTCTCAGTTTTATTGTGCTTATTAAGCTATTTCCTCAAAATACAGAATGCTACAATGTATTATTTGAAAATTTCAGCTGAAATTAAATCAATCCTCTTTCATTTAAGAACAAATTCTAATGTTAGTATATTTTGTAAAAATATGGCAATAGGGGCTGGAGAGATGGCTTAGCGGTTAAGCGCTTGCCTGTGAAGCCTAAGGACCCCGGTTCGAGGCTCGGTTCCCCAGGTCCCACGTTAGCCAGATGCACAAGGGGGCGCACGCGTCTGGAGTTCGTTTGCAGAGGCTGGAAGCCCTGGCGCGCCCATTCTCTCTCTCTCCCTCTATCTGTCTTTCTCTCTGTGTCTGTCGCTCTCAAATAAATAAATTAAAAAAAAAGTATTAAACAAAAAATATGGCAATAGAATAAAAATAATCAAAGAATTCATCCATAAAATACAAGTCAACTCCCAAACATGTATCAAATAGTTTTTGAAATTTCACTTACATGGTATAATGTGGTCTCTGGCACAGGTGTACCCATGATGTCTTGTCTCAACGCATCCATTTGCAAACTAGGTAGCAATGAGTAATGAGTTGGACTATTACTCTTATCACCCTTCTTTTTTGACTTCTTCCCTGTGTCTTTTTTGCTGTTTCTCTGAAACATGTATTCTTCTTGAGCAATTTTTTCATTGCTCATATATCGAAGTAGAGAGTTTTCTAAATAAAAAGAGATAAATGAACCAATATAAATAGACAAATATCTCAAATATTCTTTCCCATTTGTGTTATAAGATTTATTTCAAAATTTTAACTTGTAATATATGCAGAGAAAATATAGCAGACCTTAGTTATTTGGAACCATAGAAGAATAAGAAACAGCCTTTATGTTATTGATTTTACCTTTTGATTAACTATATCAGAATCACCTGCAGTTCTTGAATTTTAAGTCCAATACATGAATATTAAAATAAATACCAAGTTCTCCAGAAGGATTCTCATAAAGTGTGATGACAAACAATGACCTGTGATATGCTATGTGCATGCTTGGAGAAGTTAAAGCCCACATGATGAACCAATAAGTGAGGAAAATAGTCCATAAAATCTATGGTTAAATTAATAATCAGTAATTAGTGCTTCATTTAAAATTCCCCACCCAGATGTCAGTACTATATGAAGTCCCAAAAGAATAACTCAGCCATGGCATAAGATAAGCATTTTTATAACTTGTTTCATGATTTTATCAAATGAATAAGATTAGAAACTGAATCCTCAAAAATGAAATTATTCCATACATATTAAGAAACTGTCAGTGTTCCTAAACTTATCCACATTTTTTGAAACTCTCATTCTATAAAACAAATGTTAAGAAGACTACTGAAGCGAGTATTCATGCTTGCATGTCCACGTGGTCAATGATGGTTTTTTTTTTTTTTTTTTTTTTTTTTGCAGTTCAATAGCTAGAATTAATCAGCAAACAGGCCCAACATACCATGAAGGAAGCTTAGTTTCTATAAAGTTTTTGTTTTTATCTTCCATCTACAAACATATGACACTTTACTTTGGAAAGTGGGAGTAGCAGCATCACAAACTGGAGTCACCATATATGCGCTTGGTTAAACTACTGTGTAGTGAAACTCAGTTGCTCTCTATTGCTTACTTCAATTGCAGGATAAGTGAACATAGACGCTTACTTTTGGTATATATTTCAAGATTAGCACACCCCCATTTAAGAAGACAAACCCAAGAAGCAAACAGAGCAGAAACAATACAAAGTAGATTTTTTTTTCATTTCTAATATGATTTTTGTTAGAATCACGGGCTTTGTTACCATCAGTTTTTTTAAAACCTATATTCTGAAGTTTTATCAATATAGTAGTAAGAATACATTGTAAACCAATAAAAAGTGATGGCAAACTTTCTATCCACTTAACTGAATTATTTTATGCAGTTTCACACTTCTGACCTTGTTTTTGGAATATTAACTTTCAATTAACAATCAGATATTTACCTTTATCACTGTAACTATCTGCCCTGAATCTTTTAGAATGCATTCATAGAAGGTATCTGTTTAATAATGGGTCAGGAGAGTCAGATATTGGTCTGTTTTGGCTTTATTGCACAGTAAATCAGTTATAGAATGAATTTTCTGCTAAAGCCATACAAATCTATTTAAAGAACATTTAAATTTGCTATTGTCCAAACCCAGCCTACACTGAAATTCTAGAACACTTACCTCTTCTACTATCTCTCTTCATCTTATTTGGATCTTCATAGTCCCCCACCCAATTATATTCCACTGGCATAGATATAGGTCGTAGCTTGCCTAAACACAGAGAACAAAGTTCACATCACATTGTTTTTCTTCCCCATGTCTGCTCAAACTTATACTGATTTTCAGGTGCAGTATACAAAACACACTCACTCATATGCAACATTATAGTTGGCATTTGTGTGGATGAAGAAAATGTGTGTTTTGAACCAGAAGGTGAAACTGCCTCTGCCAAATGGTCAGATGATAGTTCAAACTTAGAGAGCTTTTAATAAAGAATGATTTAAGATTTGCTCTGTTAGGTGTCTAGACATTAAGAGTATGATCCTTTACAGAGAGGATCATTATTTTCATAATTTTGTTTCAGTTTCTGTAACTGATCTCTGTCTTACTTCCTAATGCCCAAGAGTCTATCTCTTGCTAACCATGTCTAAGATGGTAGCCCCTTACATTTAACCTTTTTACCATTGTTTCTTAATGGAATAGCACAAACCAACTTAACTTTCCTACATCTTGAACCTCATACTACCATGTACTTGGGATACTATTATGCCTTATCAATATTGTAGACTCCATTTCATGGCCTGTATCTGGATCAGGCCCTACACATTTCTTTTTTTTTTTTTTTTTTTTTTTTTTTTGGTTTTTCGGTTTTTCGAGGTAGGGTCTCACTCTAGCCCAGGCTGACCTGGAATTCACTATGGAGTCTCAGGGTGGCCTTGAACTCACAGCGATCCTCCTACCTCTGCCTCCCAAGTGCTGGGATTAAAGGCGTGCGCCACAACGCCCGGCTCCTACACATTTCTTTTTCTGAAATAAGCATGTCTAGTTCATAGACCCTACTAGCACTGCTTTGGCCTGTTCCATTTCTTTCTGGTCTTTATTCTTACCAAATAGCACTTTACTTTATCAAGGAGAACTTATGATAAAGACTTCAAGGATAACATTCTGGTGGGGCTGCATTGAATTAGTTTTGTTCAAGTGAATTTCTTGAAGCACAAAATAGTCAATTGAAATTATTCAAAAATTATAAAAGGATACCTAGCATAATGCCTGGCAAGAGATAGTAGCTTAATACAATTTTAATCAATGAAAACCAGACACTACAAGGGACTAGATCATAAAAATAATGTTTCTTTTGTTAAAAAAATATTTCATATATTTATTTGAGAAACAGGCAGATGAAGAAAGGAAGGGAAGAAAGAGAGAGAGAGAGAGAGAAAGAGAAAGGGTATGCCAGGGCCTGTAGCCATGGCAAACAAACTCCATCTGCATGTGCCACATTGAGCATCTGTCTTACATGGGTACTAGAAAATTGAACCTGGGTCCTTTGGCTTTGCAGGCAAGTGTCTTAACCACCAACCCGTTTCTTTCTTTTTTCAAAAAAAATTCTATTTATTTAGTTGAGAGTAATAGAGAGAGAGAAAGAGCCAGAGAAAGGGAAAATGGGTGCATCAGGGCCTCCAGCCACTGCAAACGAAGTCCAGACGTGTGTACCCCCTTGTGCACCTGGCTAACGTGGGACCTGGGGAATCGAGCCTTGAACTGGGGTCCTTAGGCTTCACAGGCAAGTTCTTAACCACTAAGCCATCTCTCCAGCCCCCACCAACCCATTTCTCTAGCCCGAATTGATGTTTCTGATAATCATAATAACAGTAGAAATATTTATAACCATTTCTCTATGCAATATACTGTAAATAGCTTTACAAGTATTAAAAAATTAAAGTTTCACAATTCTGAGAAATGTACTATCATTAACCTCATTTTACCATGAGAAAACAGACATGTTGTGTAACTTGCACAAGAAAACATAGCTGTTAAGTGACTAGGTCCAGGATTTAAATCCATGCATTCAAAAATCGACTTTGTCATAATTTTTGGCGATGTCAATAATTACCATCTGAAATGATGATTTCTCAGTTTCTTGAAGTTGTCAATTCTACTCATTCCTATACTTATATGCTTATATGTGCCATCTGAAAAAGCTGTTATCTTTCCACATATTCCATCTCCCAATAACCATGTGATATATTACTATAACATTCCTTAAAGATCTTCAAAATCAACACTCATTCCTTCAAATCTAGCAATTTATCACTTATAAATATTTTTTGACTTCCATTCTCCCCTCTTCCCATCCTACCATGACAGATTTTATAACGAAATATTATAACTACTTCATGCATGTAAAAGTATAAATCGTTAGTATTAATTCACATGTATCACTTATAAAATTAACAAGTTTCATTGTTTCCATATATGCATATGATATACTCTGATCATCATATTTACTATATGTTACTCTTATCTTCCCTCTCCCTCTTCCTTCTATATCCCAGCAATCCTCCTTCTACTTTAATATCACTTTTTAAGCATCAATATGAAAATAAATTCAAGAATTCTATTGGGATCCCTCTAACTCTATTCTAAAGAATCTACAACAACTTTATATATTTTACTATCTCTAATGATTCAATTAATATCAATTATGTCTTGCTAGAATCTTTTAAAAGTCTTAGGATAAACTAGACATGGTACAATTATGAATGAGACAATAATATATTTTAATGGCTTTTTCTTAAAGTATTGATGATTCTTTTTATAATTAATGGTTTAAGATTCTAATATTATCATGCAATATATCTCTGCTTATACTCAAAAGGGATTTGAGATGAGACAGTTCAATATACTCTGCCTCTTAAGGGTGATGCACACATTTTAACAAAAGTTTCTGTGTCCTGTCTATTCCATGCTTTATGGAATCAGTCTTCTAAATTTTCAGTGTTATAAAAATATATTTTCAAAATACTTAGGTTATTCATTTAGCCTCGTTTAAAAAAAAACATTTCAGCATATTTAAATATGTTGATATTTAAAATGAAGCAGTTAACAGTAATTTTACTTACCACCAAGAAAATATCCAATAAATAAGGAATTAATTATAATGTATTTGAACAAAATTTGATTTATTCCAAAGTATTGGTTGGTTGTAACCAAGTACACACACACACACACACACACACACACACACACACACAGAGAGAGAGAGAGAGAGAGAGAGAGAGAGAGAGAGAGAGAGAGAGAATACATCACACAGAATATTAAATGCTTAATTATATTCATTGTATTTTGGTAATATCTAATCTTCCAATGGTCATTGAAGCATGTAATTAAGCACTTGCTCTATCTGGTTATATCAGTACCCATGGGAATAAATTTATAAACTTTTAATATTGATTTTACTAGGAGTGATTATTTAACTGAATTATACTACATATTATTAACATAGCATTGAAGAACAATATACTAAATTAGAAAGAAGTTGAAATAAAAGCCTTAATTAAAATTTACTTTTGGAGAAATCAAGGTTTTGCTTTTATTAGTTATAAAACTATAAATTTATCAAGAAGAATAAAAGTATTTTCAAAGGCAAGTATAAAATTAGTTTAGGTATAATAAATAATGGTTTTGTAAGTATTACTTAGTTTAAAATTTCTTATATGAAGTAGATTTAATAAAAGGTAAATTAATAACATAAGGTAACATTGTTAAATATGTGGCAATAATTAGAAGATTGAAAAGTAGACCCTAGTTTATATTAGTTCTAGTTCTAAACACTCCTATTATTGCGTGAAGCTTGGCAAGATATAATTGCCACTGCCCTGTATACAGTAACATTTTAATTTCACAAGACAGCAAAGTTCAAATGGAAAAAGAATTTTATGGTTTGGTGTTGTAGGGTTAAAACTGTAGTCTATAGAAATGAGGGCTCTGGATATCTGTGTAGAATCCCAAGACCTTACTACTGAAGCAGACCTAAAATGAACCCAACATGGCTCAGAGAAATTAGTGGAAAAGGGGGCAGAAAGAATGTTAGAGCCACACGTTGGGTTATCATGCAGAGATATTTCCTCTTACCTATAAATGATGGCTAACCCCACAATGCACGACCCATATTCCTCAATGAGGAGGGTCCCTACAGAGGGAGGAGGGCAGGGAGGAGGCTAAAGATGGTACCAACATGGTTGTATATACTGTGTATATAACTAATAATAAAAAAATTAGAAATCTAAATTTTTTTACTGTCTATTTGAGAGTAAAATTTTACTTCTCTAACTATATCATTTAGTACCCTATCATAAGCCTTGTTATACTTTTTTGTTAGTGCCTAATAATATAGTCATCATATTCTTATTAGCATTTGATATCTTATTGAACAGTTGGCATTTTTAACTGGCATTTCCATACTAGCAGGATTAATGTGCTATATTGTTTATTGTGGTCTAATAAATGTGATAAAAGTGAATATATTATTTTTGGAATTTGCTTGAATCATATTCTAAATTAGTGGGAAGTAGCATTTCTGAGAGTATGAACTATTTTTAACTGCAAATAAACACAAATATAACATTAAATATAACAATATATGAAATGATAAAGTGCTTTATAATAAATAATATAAATTACTATATTTGACATAAAATTGCCATTTTAAGTCAAAATCACTATTTTAACATTAGAGCATATAAATTGCTTAAATTTTATTTTTATTAGAAAATTTTAGGTGATATTATAAATAGCATTATTATGTTTGACAGTTATCTGCTCATTCTTTTAGGCTTCCTTTACTTTTTGTCATTAAGTAGATCTTACATATCCTTGTTCTGACTATCTCTGGCAGTTGCATTTATTCACAAAATTTTTATTCAGGGATAGAACGATATTAGAAATAAATGTGATCGCAAATTATTATACTGCTTATTTACTCATATTTTCTTTGAATTACTCAAGGAAATTCTTGCAGAAGATTTTTTTGACAGTGAAACATAATGTTGTCATCTACAGATGTATTGGGTTTTGTTCATGTCTACTCAGGGTTACATGTAGCCTATGAGCCACAGGTTAAACAACCCTTAAAGCAACTGTCTTCTTTATATAAACTCTCCTACCCAGACACTACCTTATTTGTCTGCTCCACTTTATAGAAGTTCCCACAGAAATGTTTTTTATATCATCAGCCTCCATTTCTCCCCACCTCTTCTCTTGAACCCTCTACTGACTTGAATATTTCTCTTGCCACAGCAATCCACCAAAACGTTGTTCTCAAGGTCACTAGGACCTTAATGTTGCTAAATTCAACACAATTCTGAGTCCTTAATTTAATGACACTGCCTCCTTGAACTTTATTTCTTCATTTGCCTCCTGCATTCTCTCCTCTTCTGGTTTTCTTCCTCTGTTCTCTTTCTAAGTTCACATGCAACATTTTGAGCAAAGCAAAAATGTCAGTGTCCTCAAGGACATACTCCTTGATTTCTTATTCTAGGTCAAGTTTCTCCAAATGGTTCTCTTTTCCTCTGAAAGTTCATGATGTACCAATTTTGGTGTGATAAGCATTAAATTAGTTGTGTGACTTCTATCATCCTTATAAGAAAATTTAATGTAAATTTTATGGGGGAAAAGACAATCTGCTATGTTGCACTCCTAATTGTGGTACCTCTATACTCAGGATGGTATCTTAAACACAGTAACAACTGAGTATTTTATCTGTACTGTATGGAAAAGGATAAACACCACACCTTAGTTCTCTATTTTCAGCCCTTCCTTTCTTTCCCTTCCATCTAAGGCAGTATAACATCCAGATCCACCCTTATTTTCTAACAAATTGAGCTTTACAAAACTGGTTGTCAACTCAGAACTACATGTCCTGTTCCTTGATTCCTTTCCTAGGAACATTTATGTGTAGCAAAATGTCTGTTGAGACACCAGTGAGTTGATTCCTTTTTCAGTTGTATCATTTATTCCTTTCCTTCATGTTAAAATCATTGTTTCAGTATAACTAATAACACCTTTAAGGCAATAATCTCTTTTATAGTTGTCAAAGTTTAAAAAGAATCTGTAGAGGTATTTTCTGTATGTCTGACATAATAATTAATGCTCACATGAAAGCTTTCTTTAGAGTCTCACAGTAAGTTACATATACATCGGTTCTAAATATTCTAGCCAAAAGTTTGATGAAGTGAGTATAGTAAGGAATAGTTAAGCTATAAACTTGCTACATATACTCATCACACTCTCGCATACCAGACAGAAAATTACTTTCAGATGGCTGACTGCATCTCTAGGAAAATACTCTGAGGTTATTTAAGGTAGAAAAGCACACATTTAAAGAGGATAAAAGGTGCTTGCTTGCAAAGTTGCTAGCCTGATTTCAATTCTCCAGTACCCATGTAAAACTAGACACAAAAGTGGCACAAGCATCTGGAGTTCTTTTGTGGAGGTAAGAGGTCCTGGAACTCCTCCACCCCTTTCAAATAAATAAATTAAAAAATCTTTTCAGTTTAATGAACAACAAAATTAAATCATCTTACCTAAAAATTGGTCATATCATGTTTGTGTATTTTCCTACTCTGTTCTAATTAAAAAAGTGAAGAACAGTGGCAAAATTTATATGACAGTTTTAGCAACTGGTTCCAATGACAATTTTATTTTGGACTAAATTACCTTTTGGCAAATATTTCACTATGAGAAAAAAAAACACACAAGTTCTACATATTAGAATTTACAAACTTAGGCTTTTCTTATCTAAAATGCTGCTGTGAAGAAAATTACCTGAGAGGGGTATGGAAAATGAGGAAGGATTGAAATGGCTCAAAGAGTAAGTGGCAAAAGAATTTTGGGTGAACCTCTGAAGAGTCTGTTTTATATAAATGCTAAAATGCATTGGCCTCTTGCTGTACTCTTAGCATTAACAAAGACTTGGACAAGAAAGATGGCACAGGCGTGTAAACACTATTTGTTTAAATGTACACAGTCCTTAAGTTGACTGCAAATTACAGCAGTTTATTTTATAACATCTTGAAAGCATACTGATATGTGGAATACGGTCACCTTTCCTCATGAAAAGTGAAAAGGGCAATTGCTAAGATCACTGATTGAAGATTCTCATTTGAAAACAAATGGTATCTTGTGTTGAAATTACCTTCTCATTGCTGGCACAAAACACCCAATCAGAAGCAGCTAATGAGAGGACAGTTGTTTAATTTGGCTTACAGACTCAAGGGAAAGTTCCATTATGGCAGGGGAAAGATGGTATGAGCAGAAACTGGACATCACCTCTGCCACAGCAGGTGTCGATAACAGCTGGATAGTGAGCTACACTCTAGCAAGGGGGGGAGGGGGCTGGTTATAGCAACCCTAAGCCCACCCACAACAACACATTTCCTCCAGCAAAGCTTCAGCTCTCAAATTTCCACCAGCTAGGAACCAAGTATTCAAAACCCATGAGTTTATAGGGAACACACAATTTAAATCACCACATCCTGTAATAAATGTATAATTCCTTTGTTATATTTTTTTTCTCTTTGGAATCATATAGTAAATAAGGTAGAGGTGAAAACTTAAGATATACCAATTAATTTATTAGGATTCTATAGATACTCCAAGTCAATCCATAAGTATATAAACTTTTAAGTTCCCATCCTAGTGCTTTCTTTTTATACCACATCAAATTGCTTCAGTGATGGCTGTTTAAGACCATGAATGAAAAAAATCCAAACTAATGTTTCTTTAAAATCCGGGTATGGTGGTGCATGCCTTTAATCCCAGCACTAGGGAGGCAGAGGTAGGAGGATCGCCATGAGTTTGAGGCCACCCTGAGACTACATAGTGGATTCCAGGTCAGCCTGGGCCAGAGTGAGACCCTACCTCAAAAAACCAAAAAAAAAAAGATATTGTTTTTGTAATATTTTTTGTTGTTTAAGTATTCTCCCAGCCAGTTTTCAAATCCTGTAAAATCATCTCAAGGTTATGTGAGGAACTAATGGACAATTAGAGCTTAAATAGTGAGTGCAGCTCCATTGTATTAAAAGAGTGAAACGTACATTGGTTTGGCAGGGTGTGTTACTTATAAAACAATGCTAGGTTATCATATTTTTCATACTTTTACAAGAAAGTACATTTAACTGTTAACCATATCCCTAGCTATATCTATACTTTTAATTGGCTGGATATTGTTTCAATTATTTTCTCTAATGAACCCAGTCACTGAATAGTTAAGGTACGACTTGTAATCTCCTGTTCTTGAATAACAGTCAATAATGAATTGATGTTTTCTATTTATCCAGGATCTGTTTTCTTTCATGCCTTTTGGACAATTGAGTGCAGTGATATTACATAATCACACAGTAATTACACAAGTGGTTTGGTGTATAGGACAGCAGGCATTGATCTTTCTACCTGTTTTTATATTTTCACTTTAGTTACTCTAGAAAATGGATTTTCTGCAAGATAAAAATGAAGAATGAAAATGGCATTAACAAGTCCACTGTGGAGTAAGCTTCAACTTTAAGAAGAAAAGTTTCCTGAATGCTTACCTTTTGCTATTTAGATTTTTCATTGCAAAGAAATTCTATTATTGTTAACTGAGATTTTTAAGAAGAGGTATTTCCCAACAATATTGTATCAAACATTAGTTCCATTGGAAAGTTAATATGTATCATGTGACCAAAATAAGTTTTGATGTACAAATACAAGTAGAAAGCAAAAGGTATAGTATGATTTCAATGATATTTTTAAATGATTAATCTTGTAATGTGCATTTATTAATCTCTAAGAGGGAAATAAAATATGCACATCTATCCAGTCTTATTTAAGCAAATAACTTTTATTTAAAGCATTTTCAAATTTCATGATCTGAAAAACATGCTTGGATTTCTTAAGCCAAATTGTGATTTTAAAACTAAAACTAATGTGCTATATAAATTTTACCCAGTTATTCTTTCTTATGTTTTCCATAGGAAAATGCTTTCTTATTTCAACTAGGGACAAATATCGCATCTTGCTTCAGGGATCTCATGGTTAAGTTTTCTATTGCAAGGCAGGGTAGGTAATCCCAAATAATCTCCACTTTACATAATTTTGCTCAGAGAATATGCTAAGCATAAGTAAATGTACTGTTCACAGAAAAATACATTCCCAGGTTCTTTGAATTAAAATATAAAATAACAAAGCAATGATATCTGTTTTATATAATAATGTCTCTGACTTTGATTTTGTAGTATCTCTTTCTGTAAATTAATCCCTGAAACAAATGGTATCTTGTGTTGTTTCTGAAGAGTTGAATTATGGGGCTAGATAGATGGCTCAGCAGTTAAGGTGCTTACCTACAAAGCCTGATAACCTGGGTTTGATTCCTCAGTACCCACATAAAGCCAGATGTACAAACTGGTACATGTCTCTGGAGTTCTTTTGCAGGGGATTGAGGCCCTTGATGCACTCATTCTCTCTATCTCTATGTTTGAAAATACATAAATAAAATTATTTTTTAAACAAGAGTAGAATTATGGATGTTTGAGGCTAAGTCATTTATGGTTATATGCCATGTAGGACTATGTAGGATGTGTAGCAGTATTCTAATCTTCCACTAAATGTCTGTAGCACCCCTATTCAACCATACTATGATGCTGCAACCCAAAATGAGCTCATAGTTTTCCAAATATCTTCAAAGAGGCATGCTTGCCTCTAGATGAGAATTAGTTTTCTGTTTTTGCTTTCCCATTCTCTTTATACAGAAAGCGATTTCTAGGTCATATTTTTCCAGTGATCAATTCTTTTAAAGAGTTTTATTTTCTCTTACAGATGCATCATATTGGTTATTTTGGTTGACTATCTTTCTATTTTATTTGCATATTAATACCCTGGAGCCTAATATAAGTTTCATTCTCTTAATTTTACTATTTTATCCAATACCTGGTCCCTTGAATTCATCTACAGTAAACTTTTCCTCCCAGGTTTCATTTCTTTAAGATTATCCAATTCTTTATCTTTATGTATTATTTTCTTCTTTTATTTTTTATCAACATTCTAAAACTTCAAAAAATATATAAGTACCAAACTGTTTTGAAACTATTTTTTGAGATAGAGTCTCATTTATCCCAGGCTGACCTTGGACATAATATAACCTAAAATGACTTTGAATTCTTGATCCTCCTTATATGTTAAACAATCTACCTACTTAGCAACATCCTCATCTCTGTTAGCAGGTTTTTGATTTTGAGAGACTCTGTTTCTTCTGACCTAGGATATGATCTGATAATTTATCTAGTGGAGTTTAAGACTTGGGTCAACATAGCTTGCATTCACTGAATGTCTTTCCCTTTACTTTTACAAAGCCAAATAATAAGAAACAAAGTTATGTTAATCTTCTTTTAGTTTTTTAACTTAATTAGTTGTTACTGGCTTAGTAGATAAACCAGTTGTGAAGGTGGGCCTCCAGTCACTGCATACATACTCCAGATGCACACACCACCTTGTGTATCTGGCTTACATAGGTCCTGGGGAATTGAACCTGGGTCCTTTGACTTAGCAGGCATGTGTCTTAACCTCCAACTCACCCCTCCAGTCCACTTTTTTTCCTTTTACTAAGTTCTTCAATAGGAAGTATGAAATAAATGCTAATAGATTCATCAAAACTTGAAACTCAGCTGGATGTGGTGGCTCACACCTTTTATATCTCAGTACTTGGGAGTCAGAGGTAGGAAGATTGCTGTGAATCTGAGGCCTGAGACTACATAGTGAATTCCAGGTCAGCCTGGGCTAGCGTGAGGCCCTACTTCGAGAAAAACAAAACAAAACACAACAACAACAAAAAACAAAAAAACAAAAACAAAAAATACCCTTCATCACATATTTTATTAATGATTAGCAATATCTTTTTATGTCATCTGGGTACCATTTTGAGCACTTTCTATGGAAAAGAATTGTGCTAATTGGCATGTATTTTCTCATTTAATCTTTATGAAAGCACTATGAGTAGTATTTTTATTCCATTTGTACATATAAAAACTTACAATATAAGGAAGTGAAGTCTCAAGTTAAAGCAGCTATGATAGGCCAAGCTGTGTCAACAAATTCAGGTTTATCTCACCTGAAAATTAACATTTTTCTATTTCCATCAATGAAAGTATATAAATTAAGAAAGGGATATTTCCCTAGATAATTCCTCTAATTTTTATATTAGGAACATACTATTTTCTATTTTTATGTCAAAACATTGCTGAACTGCTTTTCCATCAATTACATGGCACCTTATCTCCATCAGCTTGATGGTGTAAATAATTCTAAGAAACTAATCAGCACGCAGTGTGTATAAGACTTAATCCTGGGCTGGAGAGATGGCTTAGCGGTTAAGCGCTTGCCTGTGAAGCCTAAGGACCCTGGTTCGAGGCTCGGTTCCCCAGGTCCCACGTTAGCCAGATGCACAAGGGGGCGCACGCGTCTGGAGTTCGTTTGCAGAGGCTGGAAGCCCTGGCACGCCCATTCTCTCTCTCTCCCTCTCTCTGTCTTTCTCTCTGTGTCTGTTGCTCTCAAATAAATAAATAAAATATTAAAAAAAAAAAAGACTTAATCCTGTCCCAAAATGATTCGTATGGGCAAAGTGCACATCTCACATTTCTGTATTTTTGATAAATTTCTTTGAGAACAGTACATCTTACTTGACCACAGAAACACTTTGTGGTTCGAATGATATTTTCTCACATATGTAGAATTAAATACCTGGACATTTACCTGATAGGAACATTATTTATATTCAAAGTCATAGGAAAGTGAGTGGCTTGTTTTCAGAAATAAAAGAAATATGAATATATTTTACATATTTGATCCTTTATAAAATGTTAGAAATAATGCTAATGATCAATTTTTGCTGAGCAAAAGGTGATAAATTTGTAAGACAAGGAGAAAAACAATGTTGATGTCTAAAGGCCCTGAAACTTACAAACATTATCCTTAATTCACATTGGTTAAACATAGTTTATTATGCTGTTTCCCATAAGTCCTTCATTAATTGTCATTGTATGTCATTCAATCCATTTATATTGTAGGCAGATAAAAGGGAGGATATTTGGTTTTCTCTTGTTGTTTTGAGTAAAGTTACGTATGCCCAGGTATAATGTTGCAGATATAAATTTTCCATAATGTATAATATGTCCATGTGATAGATATGAGAAGCATTTAAAAATTATTATCATCATATTAATTTGTTTCCTTTTTATTTATTCATTATTTATTATTATTATTATTATTATTATTATTATTATTATTATTATTATTTTGAGGCATGGTCTCTAGCCCAGGCTGACCTGGAATTTGCTCAGTAGTCTCAGGGTGGCCTTGAACGCATGGCAATCCTCCTACCTCTGTCCCCCAAGTACTGGGATTAAAGGTGGCATTTGTTTGCTTTTTGTTAGATACTGGGTTTTCAATAAAACAAAGGTTTAGATTCCTGTTTTCCATATAAACAATTTTTATAATATTGTAAAATAGTATGCTGACATAAAGACTTAACAATTGTGCCTCCCTTCCGACAGATTTCTATATATATGCTCTGATGGAATTGAAAGGTCAAGAGATCCACTAAAATGAACAACTGATAGAAAGTATTACTGCTCTAAAAAGTTTCCAAGTAATTGATTTCAACAACAATTGAACCTTTGCCTTTGAAGCCCGAGAACATGAGGTCAACGTGATTTAAAGTGATCAAAAAGTTAAAGTGATAAACTCTATTTTATTATTTGTATTTTCACATTAAAATTTCTATGTAACATGTCAATAATGACAATTAATATACTAGGTACTCAGGAAATTTATGGGGCATAGTCATTAAGCTGTCACAAGTTTGTACATGAAAGAAACCATTTCCTTTGACCTGATCATTCTGGGGCAGTAATAAGATATGATAGATAAGATTACTGAATATAGTTGGTGTTACAGTGAATGCTACTAAATACTAATGTAGGTTATTTCTGCAAATAGTAGCTTTTTTCTGAAAATGGTCTGAGATTTTTTTTTTTAGGAAAGTGAGGCAAATTTTATGGTATATGATTTTAATGTGACATTATATTCTGTTTCATCTCTTACTCTCCTGATTTAGCATTATTTTCCAAAAGTCTGTCAGGATCATGTCTTCTGTAAATGCATGTTTACTACAGCGTGAGTATAAAGCAACAGATACAATAACATACAGTATTATATCTACCTCTACTTGCTTGAAATCAAATTCTTCAATTTGGAAGGACTAAAGCAATTTTTAAAAAAATTATTTTCTAAACATATGCAGCTTGCTGCTATCATTAGCAGGCATAACAAACATCTAAGGATCCTTCAGCTATATCCCTTACTAGTTGGCTTGGTTATTTATCCTCTGTATTTCAAATTTCCCTTATGTAAAAAAACCCGATTTTTAATTCCTTAAAAATTTCATCTCTGCATATGCATGTGTACATGTGTGCCATGTCATGCATGTGGAGGAAGGTCAGAGGATGACCTTGGGGTGTTGTTGGTCCTCTGTCTGTCTACTTTGGTTGAGACAGGGTTTCTCTCTTTGTTGTGGTTTGGCACTGGTAAGGCCAGACTAGCTGACCTATGAGCTTTGGGATCCTTCTCCATTGACCTTCCATTGCCATAGGTGAATTGTGGTCAAAGTGACACTTTGTGTATGGTTTTATGTGAGTACTTGGGATCCAAACCCTAGATAGCAGCATTGTGGAGCAAGTACCTTTAACCACTGAGACATCTCCATAGTCTTAAACAGGGATTCTGTTAGTATATACTTCATATAGTTATTGTGAGGTTTAAATGGGTTAATATATTTAAAATATTTATAACAGTGCTTGATGTACATAAAAGCAAAAGCTACACAGGTATAAATAAATATTCTAGGAAAGCCACCCACTGTCCATCCATATCATGCTTATCTAATTGCTTATGATGAATAGGTAAAAAATTAACTATCCTTTAACAACTAGAAGGTAGATGGTTTAAAATGACAACTTTGGCTATACTTTATAACATATAACAAGGATATATTTTCAAATATTTACCATTAAATGTGTGCTTGGGGCTGGAGAAATGGCTTAGTGGTTAAGCGCTTGCCTGTGAAGCCTAAGGACCCTGGTTCGAGGCTAGATTCTCCAGGACCCACGTAAGCCAGATGCACAAGGGGGAGCACACATATGGAGTACGTTTGCAGTGGCTGGAAGCCCTGGTGCACCCATTCTCGCTCTTTCTGCCTCTTTCTGTCTCTATCAATGTCAAATAAATAAATAAAAATGAACAAAAAAATTTTTAAAAATTGTGTGCTTGATTATCACTAGGCTTAAAATACAGCCTCTTCATTTTTACTTTAGTAAACAGGAAATGTGGAAAGCTAATATGAGAGGAATGGTGGCTAGATTCACATATTTTTAAGGTAAGAATATCCACGACAAAGAGTTAATTAAATGCTCTAATGATAAAGAACTTATTCAGTGCATTCACAGGTATCACACAAGCACTAAGAAGATGTATCACTATCATTTCTAGAAAATGAAAAATTTTGTACTTTGAGTTTTTGCAATTATTTTGCAAAAAATAACTAGAATTGTTAATCTTCATTGTTATTTTCACATACAAGAATATAGTGTTACCCTTGGGGTGTTAACAGAATAGGTAAAATAATGAGGTCCTGATTGTTTACACTTTATGAAATTTACAAGTATTTTGTAATGGAGTCATCTGGGTCTGGGCTTAGAGAATTATATAATCCCTTAGATCTCAGACTCACGTTTTTGAAGTATAGTGTATTAGGTGGGATCATTAGCATTTAGAGACCCTGGATGATGATGCCTCATCATGTAAAATTCAACATAAATGCTACTTTTACTTATCTGACTTCCAAGGCTTCATTTTTCTGGGCTCTTTAGTACTCTGTGTCCATTTTCCTACTTACCTGAATTTATTAAAATGTGGATTTCTTTTTTTAAATCATTATTTATTTTATTTATGAGAGAGAGGTGAATAGAGACAGAGAGAAAGAATGGGCATACCAGGGACTCCAGCCACTGCAAATGAACTCCAAACCTACGTATCACCTTGTACATCTGGTTTGTGTGGGTACTAGGGAAACCAATATGGGTCCTTAGGATTTGTAGGCAAGTGCCTTAACCACTAAGCAATATCTCCAGCCCTAAAATGTGGATTTCTAATAATGATTATTTCCACAGGATTATGCTTGACTTATGTGTGGGATTTCTGTTTATTCACTTGTGTCCCTAGGTACTTTATAACTTTATGCATGTATGCAAAAAATACAGGTGGAATGGGTTAAATTAATTTGTTTGGGAGAAAAATATGGATGCAAATCCCATCTAATTGATAGATATATTTCATTTTTAAAGGCCTAATTTTATTTTCTATTTATTTATTTGAGTGGAGAGAGAGAGAGAAAGTGAGAGAGAGGAAGTTAGAGAGACAGTGAGAGAATGGGCATACTAGGGCTTCTGTAAACTCCAGATGTATGTACCACTTTATGCATCTGGATTACATGGGTCCTGGGGAACTGAACCTGGGTTCTTAGGCTTTGCAGGCAAGCACCTTAACCTCTAAGCCATCTCTCCAGCCCAAGATCTGACTTTGAAGAATTAAATGCATTACACTATTTGTTAATTACTTGGAACAACCTCCATGTTGTGCCTAAAAATCTTCACTGAAATTTATACAATTATCTATATTGAAGGCTTAGAGTATATCAATCTATGATATAGTACAATTATATTTTTTAAATCTAAAAGTTAAGAAAGGACTCATTTTACTTCTTTCTCCCTCTTTTAAGCATACACATATTTTTTCCACTTTCTTACAAAAATATACCAGGTATAGGCTATACAAAATCTCTACAATTTAAGGTGTTCTATTTTATTGAAGTACATATGAATTGTGGAATATTATGGCACTAGGTACTTGAAACTATAGTCAAAAGGAGTAACAGTTTCTAGCTATACAATTAAGAACCTAGTAATCCTATTTTTTGGTAAAACCATGAGTAATGAATCAATGACTACATGGTGAAACAATTATCTACTTCAGCATATGAAGAAAATAGCCAAAAAATTCTAGGATACAAAGAAAAAATTGATGCATTTACAATTTAATTAGTAACAGGCTGTCAACATATAGTTGTGGAATAAATCAAATTTTGTATTATCTCACAAGTTAGGAAGGGGAAGGAAAACAAAGATGATGTGCTCTCATGATGATGATGATGATGATGATGATGATGATGATGATAATAATGCAGGGTTACCATATATAAGTAGAGAATAAAGGTATATCCAATATATGGCCATTCAAAATAAGTGCCCCCACAGTAGTATAACTGAGAAGTGATGTAAAAATGTCATTGCTGATTCTTACAATGAAGAAGTACTTGTATAAAAAAAACATGCAAAGGAAAATAAGCATGATTCTTATTCTTTAGAATCATTTTGGCAAAGTTTTTTTTTCCCCCACATAGTAATTATAAGTATCACCAAAGGAAGTAAGATATGTGTAAGAGGAGATGGCTTCTGTTTTGGAAATAGAGAAAGGAGCAAGTCTGAACTAATCAGCAAGGTCTTTTCCCAAAGCATAAGGTCCACAATAAAGAAATAATTTGAAATTGAAAAGAGAATAGCATAGATTTTCAACTATCTATCCTTGTGAGAAGACTATAGACTTTACTATTTTAACTTTACCACTTTCATCTATAAATATTGTAGATATGCTACATCAATTTTAACTGTGAGTAGGTTTTTTTTTGATCATACACGGAAAAGATAAAAATCTTAGTTATATGGTGTCATTAGGCTCATTTTTGCATTAAGTACACTTTGTTTATTCTAGGCACAAATTTATTACATTCAAAGAGCAGATTAACTTTGGAGGCTCTTAAAATAATATAAAATATGAGGTGAGTTTTTCCCCAGAAAAGATTTACCTAAGCATTTTTTTAATTCTCTGATGATCAATGGGCATTTTTATTCCAAAGAGGTCATATTAACTGTAAGTATTTATTAAAATAATAAAACAATTGCTATTTAAAACTTTACATTTAATATAAAATGCATATGGTGCTAAGATTTTCATATACCATTCTGAGTAGCATTATCTATTCTTTATAAAATCTAAATAATTTTAATACCATGTTTCATATTGTTGATATTTGAAACATTTAGTGGTACATAATGAATCATGATTAGTTATAACGATTCAAAGACAATCAGTTTTCACAATCCAAACATCTCTATAAGAAAATTGAAAAATTATATATATGTAAATTATATAAGTATAAGTATAAATATAAATATAAATATAAATATAAATATATATATATATATATATATATATATATATATATATATATGTAGTCTCCTGATATAAACAAAATAGAAAAATCTCTTACCATAAGTTGGGGTACTTTCTCGTCTTCCTTGACTACTTGATCTTCCTTTTTCATATTCATAGCAATACAAGACAGTATCTTCTTCGACAATGTTAAACCTCTTTCGATATTCCTGATCCAGAAATGAATTTGGTGATTCAGATCCCTTATGCACTGGCTTGCCCACCATATGTCCTCTGAGGTCTTCACAAGGAAGGTTTCCTTTCTCATCCCTAAAGCAAAGTTAAAGTAAAGGAGACAGATGAAGGAAAGTGTTGAGAAAAAAATAGCAGAGGTGCCTAAAATTCTAATATTCTTTCCATAAAATAAATTTTCTGATCGTTGTAAACTTTGAGAATTGTTGTAATAATTATTCTTATTTTGCTAAAAATAAAAAGTACTGATGTTCAGTGATAAAATGGCTTCCCTTAATGTCATACAGCTAATAAATTACAGAGCTAGAAATTGATCCATCTTCAAACTCTATAATCTAGTTTGCACTGTGCCATGTCATGCAAAACAAGCTATTTTAGCACATCAATGGGTTTTACTTTAGACAATGTTAATGACATTGTTTTTCTCAGTTTATCTAACTGATTATTGGTAAAACTTGTGCTGCCCCCAAACAGACATTTATAAGCTTCTATCGCCTACATTAAGAGTCACAATGGTCTTAGCTTAGGAAACAAATTAGTGCTATATAAATGAGTACTGTAAGAGTTTCAAACAGCATGTTAATAATTTAAATTATGAGAAATACTCTCAATATTAAAATTCCATCAAAGAGAAATTAATTATATTTACAGAACTCGTTTTAAGTGGATATATCAAAATCATATTATATTATATTACAAATTATATTACAAATCACCAATGTAGAGAGAGGGTGGAGAAATTTAAAATATGGAGTTTAGGAATGGGACTTTGGGGTAGCAAGCTCATTTATCCATCAAATATTGTTCTAAAGAAAATAATTTATGATTTCCAAATCTTATTATTTATATAGTAATAGGTGACTGGGCCCATAAATACTTGCATTTTTTGATGGAAATATAACATTCCTAAATGGCTATATAACATCTTGTTTATCTTGTGAAATGTTATGGTTACATGTCCTCTATAACATGTGTATGAGTGTAACTGCAAGTTTTCTTCTATTATTCATAATTAGTTATTGTTCTTTTTAGGTTTAAATCCTTTCATTACCATAAACATACCATAAATCAATGTTATCAAAATTAATAAAACTGTCATAATAAAAACAAAATCTTAAATTATTTGAATATGTTGATTTATAGCTTTCGATCCCATTTCACATTATAAAATGATTATGAGATTATGAAAGCAATATTAGTCCTAAAATATGAATGTTATATTAGAAATATTTAGTTTATCTATATCTTTGTGCAAATATTTTGATGTCCAAATGTAGACAAATGGATCAATATGCTAAATATGTAGCAAGCAATAATGTGCTAAATATTTAATCAGGAAATTTTCAGCAATTTAACCTATCACCATTAAGGTTGCAATTTACATCATCACTTATTATTTTAGTTTCTAGGATAAAATATTGCTTATTATAAAATATAACTATATATCTAGGCCTTAGGAAATATAAAATCCAGTAAGAATTTCAGTTGTTTTTTGGCTGAAAGCTTTTCTGAAACTAATTGCCTAGTATTTGTTATTGCTGATCGTTCCCTATCACAAATAAACCAACACTGCAATTAGCTTAGAAACACCCCTAATGAATTCATGGTACTAGAGTAAGGTTGTACTTATCTGTAAATGGGCAAACTTCTCTATGAGGCCTGTGATATAAATACAAATACAGTTGAGACCAGAGGGTAATTCAGATCTATCAATTCCATTATGTTATATTCATATGTACATATCCTGTGGCCAAAAATTAGAAAACTCTGGCATATTTTACCCTATAATAATTTGAAAAACCAGCCTTATGTCAAGAGGTCAGATTTATTAAACATATCTATACAGAATACACTCAAATATAAAATTGAGAAACATACAAAGCAAAACCAAACTTTCTAGTTTAATGAAGTAATATATGTAAGAGTGTGCATAAGCATATGTATGAATTCATAGCATAGGTTCTTGATGAACTCAATGTAGTTATTTTACTGTAAAGGTTCTCATTTTCTTCACAGCTATATGTGTATACATAAATGTAGTAATTCTACGCCTATGGTCTAGATTTAAAGAAACAAATTAAAAGACCATTTTCAGGCTGAAGACATAACTCAGTAGTTAAAGGCACTTGTTTTCAAAGCCTGATGGCTGGGGTTCAAGTATACAGTACACACGTAAAACTAGATGCATGAAGTGACACATGTTTCTGGAGTTTGTCTGCAGTGGCTGGAGGCCCTGGAGTGCCCATAATCACTCACTCACTCTCACTGTCTGTTTCACTCTGTCTCTCTCTCTTTCAAACAAATAAATAAGTCAAATACAAAAGACTGCTTTCTAGTGGACTTTCTTTATATTCAATGGAAGATAGTAGAGTTAATAAGACCAATTAGTGTTTATATTTCGTTTTATTTATTTATTTTTAGTTTTTCAAGGTAGGGTCTTGCTCTAGCCCAGGTTGACCTGGAGTTTACTATGTAGTCTCAGGGTGACCTCAAACTCACAGTGATCCTCCTACTTCTGTCTTCCAAGTGCTGGGATTAAAAACGTGCACCACCACGCTTGGCTTCTGATATTTTGTAATTTTTTATATAGCTATATTTTTTTTTACTTCATAGAAAAATAAATTTGATTAAGTGTAAAATAGAGTATATTTTATAATGAAACTGCATGTATAGTCAGTCAAAACTAATAAAATTCCAACCAAATTCCATATGCTTCATACAAAAATATACCTTCTTTTAGAGAAGATACATTTATCATATTTTTTCTGAATGACCATTTTCAAAGAATGTAATCAGATAGAAAATTCTCAATCTGACATGTAGTCCTTTCTTTTCTTTCTCTTTAAGATGAAAAGCTTTTATTATTTATGACTCAAATTAAACATAAAACTTATATATGTTCATATAGCACCAAAATTTCTATCCTATATAAACAAATGTTTTAATTTGGTAAGAAAAGATTGTTCAGAAAAGTTAAATTAGGTCATTCACATTCATTGTTAATATGAGAACATGGAAAAAAAATGGCCAAGTCTGTATATGCAAAGACAAGGACAACTATGAAAAAATAAAAACAAAACCCTGTAATTTCAAGTCAAATGAAACAATGCAGATCATTTAAAGAAAGCTGTGGTTCAAGCGGACATTGATGCTTGCATTGTTCTGACTGCTGTATCAAACACTGTAAGTGATAATTGGATTCATAATGTATTTAGAATGCTCTGTACAATTATATAGTGACCCACTAAGCTAAACTAAAGTCAGAGTAAATGCTATTTAAAAATAGGATTGAAATGTTCTGAGCATTCAAACCATACTGACAAAACAAGGACCTACATCAACATTTCATCCTCTCAGTATTATAAAATACCGTGTTCAAGCTTTTTATTCATTGCAGTATACTGCCTTAATATCTTTACCACAGTCAGAAGAAAAAATATGTCCATCTGAACTGTTACATTAAATATATCTGTCCCAGAGACTCTTTATAACATGTTTACCTCTAGCCAAGAAAAAAATAATAAACATTTAAAAATTACAACAATTTTATAAAAATGTTTTATGTTTATCCATAAATGTAACCCTAGAAAGAACAAAGTATCTCAAATAGCTACATGAAAACAAAAATATTTCCAATAAATATTAAAACAAACAATAGAAGAGTCACTTCCCATTTGGAATACACAATTTCACTGCTTCTCATATGAATATTCAGGAAGTCTGACACTCCAAAAAATTAAAATGCAACCTATGTTTTTATGATGATATTGGCTGGATTTGTACATCTGGTTATATTGAACATAAGAATGAAAATCATATGTTAGAAAAATTCACAAAATATCAGCTCAGAAAAGTATTTTCTTATGTTTTATATGTCTGTATTTAATTTAAAAAATAGGAATTAAAATCACCATAAAATTGACTATAATTTTATCCCTAGATGGAAACTTAATATTTGCATATAAACTTTATTTCCATGTCACATCTGGATAGGTTAGCATTATCTTATCCAATAGAATAAAATGCTTCTGAAACACTGGACTACTAAGGCAAAGAATAATGAAAACTAAACAGGGAATTTAACATATTGAAAAAAAATTACTATGGATTTAAAGAAAAGACCTTTAATAACAATCAAGATAATAATCTTTGAATGACTGTAAAACTATTTTTAAAACTAAATAAAATTCTTTGTGATTGCTATTAATTATCTCTTTTCTATATTTTCTTAATCCACAAGGCTGACTATCAATGCTTTGGGACAAAATGCATGATGGAAAAGAGCCGTATCCTCTATCATACCCAAGAATTTTGATTAAGAATCTGAAAAATAAATGGAAATACTTCAAGAAATTTAGAAGATATATTTTAAAAGGAATTAATTCTCTTATATTTCCCAAAATACTGATAAATTAAGCAAAACTCAAGACACTAAAGTTTTAGGAGAAAAACGTTTCCTATTTCTTCTTATCCTCATCCTTATCAAAAATATCTCTTTTCATCTACATCATAGAAATGATAAAAATTATCCATAAATTTTCTTTTAAAATGTACAAAATACTTTAAGTTGCAATTTCTTGGGGCTTCTCACTTATTCATTACATTGTATAATTATCCTAATTCTTCAATATAAGCTACTCAATGCATGATAAATGTTTAATAGAATTCAGTTAAAATATTACTAACAAAAGTGCATTTGCTGTAATGAGAATAATTTTGTAGAATGTATTCAAAATTCCTGAGAAAATATTCAAGCTCTTTCTCAAGAACTGACTTAACAGTGTATAAGCTATTAGGTCAGTCTTTATCCTGTAGCTGCCCAGAACAACATGATCGATAGTATTATACCTGGGAATATATGGTTCTGCAGGAGGAGGGGGAATGTAGAGATCCTGAAGAGCAGAACTATCTCTTTTGGTGGGTGTACTGATGGTGCTGGAAGGCGTGGCAACGCTGCTTGTGGGACTTCTAGGTATAAGAGGCTGGTTAAAATGAAAAAAGAAAATACACACGCACACAAACAACACAAAACAACAATGACACATAGTTATCATTTTAAAGTGATCTGTTTTTGCAAAGTTTTTGAACTTGGCTGAAATTAAGATGGATATTATTTATACCCAGATATTCCAAAGCTAAATACTATATAATAGAGGTTTCCATATAGTTCCCAACTCACCTTTTCCTAACAGCTATTTATAAAGTAAAAACCAATCTCTTATGATTGGAAGACATCTTATAAGTTAAAACTTATTTAAATTATGTTTGTCAGAATGTCATTTTGAAAACTAAGAGAAATTTTTAAAAGAATTAGCTCACAAACTAATATGAGAAAGGTATTTTGGATATTATCAAACATAAAGACAAACTGTACACCTTTTGTAGAGTGTCATAGATTCTCACAGAAGGTAACACAATGGAGTATTAAGGGTCAATATGAAATAGTATTTTCCAAGAAAATGTACTTTTTTGTCAATATAAATATAGCTAGTTTTCCTTTCATTGTCATTTTATGGTACTTCTTCAACGTATAGTATGGTGGGTGATTAACGTGATAGATCATTTAATCCATCATAGGCACACATATTTATCACATAAGATGTTATTTACTTTCAGATCTATAGATTTCATATTAACAATATTACGTACTGGATAGGAGTGTTTATTCTCAAACTACTGTATATACTGAATTAATAGTACATTAGGATACATCAGCTTAAGAACACTATTAAGTCCCTTACTCAGGGAAGTTGAAAATAATGTCTTAGTTTGATAAATTATCCTAAAGTGAAAGTAAAACTCACTGTTTTCTATGTTTGCCTTTCATATCTTACTGGTTAATTATACATACAATTAACATAAAAGAATTTTAATGAGCTCTCAAACACAATAATAATGGTAGCCAAATTGCATCTTCACATAAAATTTTGCTGTTTTAGCTGGCATGAAACACTTTTGGCATTTCTAGATAGATTCACAATTCTACTACTTCAACATGCAATGCTGGACACTCAAATAAATGCATATTACAACTATTTTATATCATGACAATACTTTCATACATATAACCAAAAATTGTTCAAAAAGCCAGGCATAAATACAATGAAAAGTACAATGCAGGTCACTAGGATAGGCTACATAGTTCAGTAATTGGTTCATTATTTTGGCTTCTTTTTTACAACAGCTCACTTTAAGTTTGAAATCACAAATCCTACCAACATAATGGTTAAGTTTAAATGTATAGGAAATAAAATTTAAAGTAAAAGAAAGAAATGAAATGATAATATATTTCCAGGTTTTACAATATTCTTATGTTTTAAATGTCAGGAGCTTTATATTACCTGAAGAATTTTAAGACATTATGAAAATATGCAATAAAGACTTCTAAATCAATACTAAATTTTGGAATAGAATTCAATTGAACTATACATGTCATGTAGAAACAAAACATTTGGTAATGGGAAATCCTGAGATTATATATGTGATCAGAGGAATCACTTGTACTGTTGAACATTATGAAGCCTGTGGAAATAAATAACTGAATTCATACTAAGGCTATATTTCATTCCTATACAACAAATATTTGGTTCAGTGACATGGACATATATACAGACACATATGTACTATGATTGTTGCTTATAGTTCTTTTACTCTGTCACTATATGTTGACTATAAATGACATTTAACAGTAAATTTGGCCAGAATTTTATAATATAAATGCAGTAAAGAAAATCTTTATAATACTATTACAAATTAATAAAAGTATGCTTTCTAGTGTTCAAATATTGTACTTTAACTTTAAAATATCATAACATTATAAGTGAACTTAAAACCAAATGCTAAAAATATGCTTTAAAAATAATGTAACTTGGGCTGGGGAGATGGCTTAGTAGTTAAAGGCGCTTGCTTGCAAAACCTGATGGCCTGGCTTTAATTCCCCAGTACCCATGTAAAACCAGATGAACAAAGTGGCACATACATTTAAAGTTTGTTTGCAGTAGCAGGAGGCCTTGGTATGTCCATACTCATTCTTTGTCTATCTGACTCAAATAATTTAACTTAATTGTTTATTGTCTTTTCTCTATTTTAAGGTCATTAGTTATTTTGAGTACTCCTCCCCTTTAACCATCTATTGAGATAAAGATTATTTTTTCTTGTTTAATAGTTATCTTCTCCATGAAAGGAAAGAAGAAATAGTAGTCAATGTTTACAAATATATTTAAATATTCCTTAAATATGAGATAAAGACTAAGAGTACCTTCTCTTCTGCCTGGACTATTGCAAAGATTGTTTATTCAGAATACCTGTATGTTTCTACTCTAGTAGAGTTCAATATTAGCCATGTCAACTTTCTTCAATTTTTTTCCTGTTTCTACTTTGAGCAAATTGTTATTAATGTCATCAGTTAATGTGATTAGCTTAATCGAAAAATAAAGGAAAAAGACTAAAAAGTATTTAAATAGATACCAGGTTTGATTATGTCACACTGGTTCAAGTGACTTAACTGGTTAAAAGAAAAACTGACTTCTTACAGAGATAAAAAAGAATTAGTTCAGTCTGCTGTTTAACTCAACTGGCTAGTTACTTTACTGGCTGATAAAGAAATTATTTTAACTGGCCTATGTATATCAAGTGGCTTGCCAAGTAAAGCTCATAGTGAATATTCAATATATTCTCTATATAGACAGTCATTTTACCTACTATTTATGCTATTATTCTCAAGGTATAGAATGAAAATATTCCTTCAAATAATCATATTAAAAACCAACTTTGACATTAGCAATGCAAAAAATAAATAAAACTAACAGAAACTTCCTGAGAAGATACATGGTACAAAGGGGGTCTCCATGAAGATTTACAATTGTAATATCTGAAACGTTTTTAAATTTTTGTATAAAATATAGTGTAAAATCAACTGACTAAAAGAATTAAAAATTAATTAAAAACTTTAGGATGGCAGTAACAACTGACCAAATCAAACATGTAACAAATTATATAATTAGCTGAAATCAGTAAGAAATTCCCAATTTTGACATTAAAAACATACCTACCACCAGTGACCATTTGTGTGAAAATACATAGAAAATATCAAATTTAGCTTGTCTCTTAGAATTTAATAGGTGTGTTTATTACATTCACGACCCATATTCCCCAACTAGGAGGGTCCCTGGGGAGAGGGAGGACAGGGAGAAGGCTAACAATGGTACCAACTTGACTGTATTCACTGAGTACAAAACTAACTTAAAAAATTGAAAAAAAATCTAGTAATAAATTGTAAAACAATATATTTTCTATTATCCTAGTAAAATTTACTTTAAATCATTTGTCTATAACATTGTATAAAGAAAGAAGCAAGCTGGGTGCGGTGGTGCATGCTTTTAATCCCAGCACTTAGGAGGCAGAGGTAGGAGGATTGCCATGAGTTTGAGGCCACCCTGAGACTCTAAAGTGAGTTCCAGGTCAGCTTGGGCTAGAGTGAGACACCTACCTTGAACCCCCCCCAAAAAAAGTAACTATTAAAATTGAAGGAGTTTAAACTTAAGAAAAAGTAAAAATAAAATTTAATATTCACAAATTTGATATTTTAAATGTTGGTAAAATTTATGTGGGAAAAATTATGTACTAACAACATTAATGGCTAAAAATATCCAAAATGTTTTAACACTACATTATTGCCTATTACTATTCAATTAAGTATAAAGCTTCAATATAACTTGTCCCACTATGGTATATAATCAAGTATATAATCATTTTGAATCCCCATCCAAAGGAATTTGTTTATTGGGAGGACCTTGTTATAACATTAGGTTAAATCATCCTTATGATATAAAGCTCTTCTTCTACATGCTAAATAAGGCTCCACCACGGAAGGTATGTTTCCATATACATTTTTATTTTTGTAAAACAAGTGTGATAAGAGTTCTACAGGTCTCTGCCATTTATCTCTATGAATGTTTAAATTCAAAATAAAATCATTGTATACATCTCTTTAAACATACACTAATTAGCTTAGGCCAATTAATGTCAACTTCTTATTACCAACAGGACTGAAAAATCTTCTATTACACATGCATTTTCAGTTGTTATTTAAAACTATATATTTTGCAGTCATATTCTAAGTTATCTGGCATAAAACTTCCTCTGAATCATGAGTGATAAGTTTAGCAAAACATCCTAATCATTAAGCTTACGCATCATGGGAAGATTGTGGTTGTTGTAAAAGGAAATATTATTTTTGTTAGGAATCAAAAATACAATTTTAATTCATTTGATAAACAAGTCTTTTGTGGCCCTCAATTCTAACATCACTGGGGTAAATGACCATATGTGAAGGGTATTATTGTACCTCTGAAGCTCCTATGGTACAATTAGGAATAATTAACACACATTCTTAAAAAGCTATATTTGATGTTGAGGTTTTACTTGAAATAGTTTACATTTTAAAATCTCTTGGTAAGTGCATCGTAAGTTACTTATCCCTCTGCCTAGTATGTTTTTCAACTATAATAGAGATATAAGAATGAAACCAGTGACATCAAGACATCCCCAGCATTATAGATGGAAACACAATAGGCAGGTAGTTCTAAAATTCACTAACACCAAATTTACACAAAGTTTGTTTTTGCTTTTCAGGGGAAAATACCAATTGAGATACAAGTAATTACATCGAGTGTAAAACTTAAATCATTCATTTTATTTACTTTTGGGAATAAGCACAGGTTCAATAAGATTGCAATATCCCAATATTCTAGTACAGAACATTTATAGAAGTCCTTACTCAGTTCAGACATATTCTTGTTAAATTCCCAATACTAGCATTAATTTGCAGCAGACTATTTCTTTAACAATTTTTTCCCTTAATAACATAAACAAATGCCCCATAGAAAACACATTCTGGATTTGGGAAGAAAAACTGCATACAATCTTATATGGTTCATGACTATGTAAAGAATGTTGGATATAATCTGAAATAATACTGTGCAGTTTTTTCCTAGCCATGCTTTTCTTAGGTAGCAAATAATTTGAAAAAAACATAAGCAACGGACATGAATGTAGTTAAAATTCTTTCACTTGCATGCTTCACAGCTTCTACTAGAATCCAAATTTGCAAATTTGAAAGGTTTGAATCTTCTTTAATAAGCATGTAAATATTCTGTTCTTTCTTTCAAATAATGGAATTAATGAGAAAACCATTTATACTTGAATTTAAAAAATACAGATATTATGATCACAAAGATACATATGTTTTACAATATAGAACAGACCTCAGAGTCCCATTACAAAATGGCTTTTTCCAACAAATCACTGACTTTTGCATACTGTATTGAGGCTAAGACTGGTGTAATCTTGTTCTGTCCAAACTTATACAAATAATTAAACAGCAATATTAAATTTTGATGTCCTGTGTTTCAAATAAAAGCAAATATATTTTTTGGACATTTGCTAAAGGCAGAATGGCTGTTTGTATCATGTGATAATTACAATCAGTGCTAACACTACAAAATTATTTGGCTTGATAATACAAATGTGACTCAGATCCTTTAATTAATTAAACATTGGTGAATGAAAAATGTGATATGATAGTAGTTGGTTGCAACTACTTATTAAATTGAGCATGTAAAATACAAAATTGCTACTGTTTCCCAGGCAACACGATTACATTTTTTAGTTAAAAAATTTACTTTCTTTTCTCATATCATACCTCATACTGATTCTCTCTTCAAAACATGGGCTTAAAACAAAATTCTCAGAAACATACTATTTATTAGAGGTTTTTCTGTCAAATTAATCTGTAAAGTGAATATTGAAATGAATTTTATGGCTAATATGTGCTTTGATTTTTACAGAATGACTTTATCCATTTATATTTGTCTGTACTTGAAATTTAATGTAGTTATGATCCTGTAATTATTATACCATCTGATAGACAAAATGGATTGCTATGACTACCTTCTATTTCTTTTTCTGCTCAAGATTAAGTATTCTGTAACAATGGTATAAAGTTAAAAATAAACCATAAAATTTAAATGTAAAACCAGAAAACCACACAAATAAATATGGTATTAACATAAGAGATTAATGTATTAGAATACAATTTAGGTATATTAACCTAATCACACAGTGTAAAGAAACTTTATATAAAAATGCCTTGAATATGCCTAAATTAATTTATTGACTTCAATAATTATTTTCTAGACGCATTGTCCAAGAAAAAGATGGGTTTTCAAGTATTTTTAAAACTCTCAATGATGACCTCAAGGAAATTTTTTGGAAGTGTCCAGCAAATTCTACCATGTATCTCTTGTGAGAAGAAAATGATATTGCCCATACATTCTTGTAGTCTGTGATTTTAAAATTAGAACCCAAAACCTCTAAATATATATGTCTCAGTTTATCCAACATTCCCTGGGATTTATTACATTGATAGAAGAACATGACCTTCAACAATCTCCACATTTACCCATATCCAGGAAATTCATAAAGAGTGTTACTAATGAGATATTTTGAAAACTAACTCTCAGAAAGCAAATTATCCCTGGTTTATCTTGCTAGAATAAGAGATTCTATCTATCTCAAGTAAGGTATCTTTGCAGTTTATAAAAGTATGCAGATGACAACAGAATACATTTTTTCATATGTAATTAAATCTGCATAGAGTATCTAAGAAACCTTTAAGTCCTTTAGTTCTATTACAAAATGTTGGAGAAATCAGGAATTTATCAAAAGAGCTGCCAAATCTCATGAAATATGCTGATGAAATTTCTCTGTAAGTATGAAGTTGAATTGTATGCTTTTGCTTATTTGGCTATGATTTCAAAAAATGCTAAATTAAAATAAATTGCAATATTAATTAATATTAAAAGATCACATTTTGGGCTGGAGAGATGGCTTAGCGGTTAAGCGCTTGCCTGTGAAGCCTAAGGACCCCGGTTCTAGGCTCGGTTCCCCAGGTCCCATGTTAGCCAGATGCACAAGGGGGCGCACGCGTCTGGAGTTCGTTTGCAGAGGCTGGAAGCCCTGGCGCGCCCATTCTCTCTCTCTCCCTCTATCTGTCTTTCTCTCTGTGTCTATCGCTTTCAAATAAATAAATAAATAAATTTTTTTAAAAAAAGATCACATTTTATTTTAGTAATTAAACTTTTACTTTAAAACGTGGTATTATTTAACAACCCTTTATTTTAGGATACTTGTGAATATAGTTTTCTTGTATAAATAAACTGATACCTTTTTAGTTTAAATGACTTTTTTAAAAAAAGATGCATGACCTAGCCACTTCTTCCATGTTATACAAACTGCTATGTATTGTCTGAAAATTCTAACAGATAAACCTGGTAGTAAAAAGAGGAAATAGATCTGCTGAGCTAATTAAATGTCACATATCCCTGGTACAGCTTTTAATTAAAGTTATTTCCTTATAGAGCACTACTAACCCACCACAAAAGAACTAATGCACAATTTAAGTTTGAATGCTCAAGACTTATGTTTAGCTAAATTAATGGGCACTTGGCCTCTAACCTATTTGTACAGATAGCAGAAGTATGAATACAATAATTATCACGTGAATGTCTACACAGAGGATTGTTACTACATTACACATGAAGTTTCACAACTGAGGTTGTTTCTTCAGGAGTGCAAAGAAAATGTGACCACAGATAAAGTTAGGAACGAATCTCAAACTGCCTCCAAGACCTTCTCATCCCACTGTTTGACTCTTCCCCTTCTAGGAGAATCTACCTTCAAACTCCTGCTTTTGCCCACCTTTGCTTTAACCAAAATACACATTCTATAAAGATTCTGATGAGGTATTTTCTATTATGCTTCAATGTGTCTATTTTAGCAATGCTTTATGATCAAGAGAGAACTCTATCATGGTGTAATTTCCAGTCCTCACGTTATGTTGCAGATGTATTTGGTATTGGTGGTGGAAAAGTTATTGTCAGTTACAGAACTTAACCTATTTAATTAAACACAAGCCCTTGTTTTAGCACTACTAGGAAGAATTAAGTTAACATTAATACTCTTCCTACTGCTCTGTAAAAGGTCAACCACTTAAGTAATTTTCAAAGATGTTTAAGTTATTTTGATCTTTCTAGTAGTCATGCTATCTATTGCTAATGGACCTTGGACATTGTAGGTGACCTAAATTCAGTTAAAACAACAAATTAGAAAAAAATATGTTGCTAATATATAAGTATTTTTGTAAATCTTGTTATTTCTTGATTTTAATATTCTAGCTTAAAAGGAATGAGGAATAAAGCATTACTAATGATCTGATGAGGCTGATTTATTGGCATTTGAGAATGTATGTAATGAAAAAGTTCCTTAAAATTTACTATGATTACATTGTAAAGATAATGTTACTTCTTAAAAGGTCTTCATTTTCTAATTTTGAACAAAAATACCAAATGTATGCATAACAAATATAGCATTGGTTTCCAATTATTTCATCAGGTTATATAAGTGATTGTTAATCGTGTACTATAACATTAACTTTCCACCTTGTGCTTATGGAAAAGAATCTCACAAAATTATCACATTATTTCCCAAAGAAATTCCTTCAAACAGAGAGCATGATTCAATAAAAACACAGTATGTTTTAGGCCTTCAAGACCCTTTAAGAGGGACTGGAAAAGAATTAATAAATGTAATCATATAGATAATAGCAAATAACTGTAAGTTTTGGCTTTCTTCAGTTTTCCTACCCATTTAAAGTTTGAAAATATCTTTGGGGTAGTCATGTCAATGAGAAACTTCAGGGCGTACCAGAAAGTAATTTATAATGTAGTGAGAAAAATGTGATGTGATGGAAAAGTCTGATGTACTCATCCATGACTTAGTGATATAAAAAGCCTCTGAACTTTAGTGATCAAATATTACTGATATAAACTGTAAGTCAAGTACATTTGGGCATATTAATCTAGTTTAGTTTATATTTATTCATTTGAAAAATAGAAACTTTCTCATTGAAAATTTAAAGACATTTATATATTTATTTATAATGAACATTTTATATGTTTTATAATTATTTAGATATAATAATTTTGAGGCTAGTAAGTGGCCAGGCATGTCTAACGGGGAGTTTCCTTAATAGGAAAATGATCCATAAGTCATAAATAGTAATAACAGAGATCTTAGTAACAATTGTCCTATTATGGCAATAATGTACATTCTTATATTTCCTTTTAATCTGGACCTCGGTCAGTATTATAAATTTAATGGAAATATATATATGTATTTTAAAGAAAAAAGACTTCTATAAAAAGGTATTGGTGTACTCTTTTTAAAAATGTATGTTTTGAAAAAAATGTAAGTTTCATAAAAGAAATATTTCAGTGATATGCTTGACTATGTAGTGACTTAAATAAAAGAAAATGCATTATTTTTCTGCCTTTGTTCAATCATAATATTTCTTAAGTTTTTATATAATCCTTAAAATATGATTTATCAGCATCCATACTAGTAGTTTAAGGTGAAGTTTTATGATGGAAGAAAAGTATAAAAATTCTAGTGCATCTATTTCCATGTAGGTAAAAAAGTGAAAGAAATCAGGAAAAAATCAAATTACGTAGATTTTAACTACTGATTTGAAAATTCATGTTTCTACTACTTATAAATTATTATTATAATTTCATAACTTGATTTAAATTAAAATAATTCTATATTCTATCAACTAAATTCTTTCAGAACTATCAATAATTTATAAAATGCAAGATTATAGTAAAAATAAACCTCAAAGTTTCATTCATCTCTGTATTTTGACACAGCCTGACATTTTGGATTTATATTGTATTTACAAATTAAAGCAGTGTTATTATTTGGGTTTTAGTAACCTTTTCAGATTTCATCACAATTAAGCCTATAAGGATATGCTGTTAAAAGATAATTTCACAAACAAATTTTCAAAAGCATACAAGTTTAATCTATATGTTGCTGAGATGAGGCACAAAAAGAAGCATTACTGAGAAAATCTATGGCTAAAATGATGGTGTATGACTTATGATTAAGCTTCATTACCTGCAGAGCAAGGGGCTTCCATCTCATATTTTTCAGTAAAGCTGGTGCTGAGGTAAGCATGCTCTGAGGTCGCTTTTTCAAAGTTAAGATAACACCACTCGGGTCCTCTCGTAGTGCATTCACCAAATTTTTCAACTGCCACCCCACCTGGTAACCAGCAAAATCATTACAATAAAATTGAGGTACAGTATTCAAAGATTTAATGTTCTCCCCCTTTTAATAAGAATAGTAAAAAAAATCACATAATTGGTGTATCATCCTATCAATTTTTAGGGTATATACTCAGAAAGAAGTTTTATGTTTGAATTGATTTAACCATGTTATTACAATAGAGTCAAGATAATGGACATTTACCATGTCAACGCAGAGACTAAAACAGTATCCACCACTGGAATGATTTGGGATGTAAAGAAATTTTGTCACCATAAATGCTGCTCAGCTGCTAGTTCAAGGTCAAAGCACTGTTCACAAGTACAATTTAAAAATCCATATGCCAGGAAACAATGAGTTGGCAATTCCCTGAGCTTACAAACCACACCACATGCTTTCTCATCACCACCTTTTAGAGCTATATGATTACAAGTGTGTCTATAAATCTACTGATATTATACTACCAATAGCTGATACTGACAACCAAGGTAACATTCTGATGCAAGGCCAGCAGCATCAATGAAATAAACTTTTTATCATGCTATTAAGAGGATAAAAATGACAGGGTAATGCTTCTCCAATGAAGCAATTGTTTGAAATGTGTTGCACATAATCTTATAAACTTAAAATACAGTGTACTAAATTTAATGAAGCCATTATTTGAAGATCACCTCAAAACATGTTATATACTGAAACAAAAGACTTGATAAATGATTTGAAACCTGGCTAAACAGTTATTTATGTTAATTCACTCATTAACCTTGAGAAATTTTAAACATAGAATAATTTTTGTTAGTTTGCTTTCAAAATGGACTAGTGAAGCTGTATCAGGTAATTTCAAGAACTATGCTTTAAAGAAATACATTAAGATATATTATTCCATTGTTTGTTTTCACATTTTAAACAGAACCTTTTATTCCAAGTCTAATGGATTACAATACCCAAGGAAGTGTTTTACAAATATACTGGGTCAAAATTTAAACTAGACTGCAAACAGGATTTAGCAAATGATAGCAATGTTATTTCCTCCTTGGTACTCAAGTAAAAAATGATAGATGTCTTTTGTATGCTGTTCATCATCATTTTTTTTTTTTTTTTTGCCTGGAAGATACTACTGAATCTGGAGAGCATGAGCACCTCCAGCAAAAGAAGCAAAGATCCATAAAGACTATGAAGTAGTTTGGAATGTAGCCACTTTAATTTAACAGCAGGCTTAGGTATATTCCATGAGCATTCACTTAAAGACTAATTTAACCATGCCCAGAGTGATAGTGAAGAAAAGGAATCAAGTCAATAAAGAAAATAATATGATGCTTGGAACCCAGAGGATCCTAGAAATTAATCAAAGTGATCACTATGATAGTTGACTAACATGAATAAGAAGCTCCTTTTCTAAAAAGGCATTATCACAGATTAACAAAATAATGGAAATTTTGAATATTTCCAATTGTACATAAGTGGGTTGTGACATGGCCAAAGGTATATCACATTGATTTTTATTCCTCTAATAGCTAAGTAGTGTCCCAGTAGCAATTTCTACAAGCTGAATCAAAACAAATGTGTTCCAATCCATGCACTGATTTGCTTGGCAAAAAAGAGCAAAATTTGACAATTTGTAGGGAGAAAGCATGTTATTTATACAAAAATTATGATCAATTTATTAAATGACAGCCACACTTTATTATTTACTAGAATATTTATTTTATATTAAGCAATTGAGTCATGGATGTCTTTCTTGCAGCACTATCATGACAATTTTATTCTGCTCACAAATTTCTTTGCATTTTTGGGGGGAATGTGGTCACTGTGACTATTTGAAGATTTAAATCTAGGGATTTTTCTGTGAAATGCATAGAACAATTTAATGGTCTTTTTTCATATTATTTGTGAAAAATAACTAAAAATAGATTGTTTATCCATGAGAAAATAGAATTGTATTTGAAAATAAAGTTAATTTTGGTGGATTTTATTTTACATATGTATCTTACTTAATTGCTGAAAAATTGGGTATATAATTTTACTCTTTTAACTAAACTTTCTTTTCTTTTCTTTTTTTTTTTTTTTTTTTTGGTTTTTCGAGGTAAGGTCTCACTCTGGCTCAGGCTGACCTGCAATTCACTCTGTAGTCTCAGGGCGGCCTCGAACTCTTGGCGATCCTCCTACCTCTGCCTCCCGAGTGCTGGGATTAAAGGCGTGCGCCACCACGCCCGGCATTAACTAAACTTTCTACAGTTATTGACATAACATTACCAATGTTTTCAACAAAAGCAAACAATTATAAGCCAAGAATCACATATAGCAAATATCTCTGGGTCCAAAATTTCTTTTGCTACCATAAAGAAATGACAGGACAAAAGCACGAAGACAAATGTGCAACATATGATACAGCATTGTTTAAACCTACATTGTGTGTTATATACATGCCAACTATTGAGGGATATAAAATGATTGTGTGTTACAAAGTTCCAAAATGGCACATATAAATCAATCTGTTTTGTTAAATATATATATATATATATTGTCATAGAGAAAATAACAATATATGATAATGGTTGTTACATTAAAGGGGAGCAAACACTGTAATATACATTCTTCTTTATATATTTAATTAATTAAAATTATGTCAATAAGCATAACTGGATTTCAGAAAAAGTAAAAACAGCAAAATTCAAGGATCTAGTCTTAGAATAGTAATAATTTAACTAGAATACTGTAAATATTCTGAACTGGTTAAAGATGCTTAAAATGGATGGAAAATTTCCACAGAAAGCACAGATTTAGAAAGGCAAAACCACATAAAATACTATACATATAGCAATGAGGAAATCAAATCTTGTCTGTGCATTGCAGTTTTAGATGATTAGCAACAGCAAATACAAATTAATTTTTAAAAAGGCATATTCAATAAGTTAAGAACTACAGTTACTTTTGATTCAGCAAGTGATTTTCAATAGCTCTACTTAATCATTAAGTCAGTTTCACACAACAATTTTTGGCTGAGGAATTAACAGCCTATCCCACTTTAAATAAATTTATTTTTGTTTATTTTTATTTATTTGAGAGCGACAGACAGAGAGAGAAAGAGGGAGATATAGAGAGAAGAATGGGCCTGCCAGCCACTGCAAACAAACTCTGGATGCATGTGCTACCTTGTGCATCTGGCTTACGTGGGTCCTGGGGAATCGAGCCTCGAACTGGGGTCCTTAGGCTTCACAGGCAAGCGCCTAACCACTAAGCCATCTCTCCAGCCCCTATCCCACTTTTTTTTTTATTTTAGAGAGAGAGGAAGGGGAGAGGGTGAGGGAAAGAGGAGAAGAGGAGAGGAGGAGAGGAGAAGAGAGGAGAGGAGAGGAGAGGAAGGACAGGACAGGAGAGAACGGGCACACCAGGGCCTTGGACCACCGCAAATGAACTCCAGATGCATGTGCCACTATGTTCATGTGGTTTACATGAGTTCTGGGGAATCAATTCTGGACCCCTAAACTTTGCAGACAAGCCTTAAGTGCTAAGCCATCTTTCCAGCCACTATTGCACCCTTTTATATAGCATAGGGTAAGTTTTAGCTTTATCAGTCTTACTTTTTTAGTACTTGTAATGAGATGAAATAGTAACAAGATATCATGACTTATCACTTGAATAGCTCTTTTTATTTCCCTAATGTTCTCTTAAATATCTTAATTCAGAAAATTTCTATTTTCTGTTTTCTAGTTCTTATTGCCTTGCTATATAGTTAACTATTGTCCTCATTGTTTTAGCATATGTGATGTGGCCCTACAACTCTAGAAAAAATGATCTCCAGCTCTAGTTATCTTTTATTATAACATATTATAACATATTTGCAGTCATGTAATGATGCATACTATTGTCCTGAAATTTTGTATCCTTTACTTAAATAATTACACTTGACACATTACAGTAGAATATGAGTAGATGTTATAATATATTGAGGCATTCATGTGTGCATTACAATGTTAAGAAAGTTGGGAGAGTAAAGAGCTAATTGTAACCATGTACTCATGTCAAAATAAATAAAGAAATGCATCTTAATAATTTTTTAAGGTTTGTTTTATAATTTTCGATTTAAGCTTCTTGGAAAAGCTTAAAACTATTAGATGTGATAGACTTAATTAGAAACCATGTGAAAATTTAGTACTAATATGAAAAAATGACTATATTATTTCCATTGGCTGCAGAATTTTTATATATTTAGGAGACAGAGAGAATTTTAAAGGAAGAAATGGTCCTAATGGCCACTAATATCAACAGTAAAGAGCAATAATATAGTAAGGAACCAAAGCACAAAGTTTTAAAATAGTCTACAAATAAACATAGAAACTCTAATAATCAAGATACTACACACACAAAAAAGGAATTGACTGACATGTGGAAAGTTAGCTCAACATCAAGACAGTTTCAATAATTGTGCACAGACCAACTGGTTACAGAACTTCCAAAGTCACAATACATTCCAGCTTTAACAGAGTGGGTAGGAACAGACAAATACATAACAGATTAACCTGAATAGGGGTATGTGGTCCTGCTACATCTCTGCCACCTTGTTTTCCATCTTCTCTTTCTCCAGTAACTGAATGTTTCCCTTACGCTAATGTTTCATGCGATCTTCTGAAAATTCACTTATCTAGTTTCCTACATATGACTGCAAGATCTTTCTAACCATTCCTGTTTCCTATCAAAACTCTAGCCACATACTCCAAATGTTCAGTTTATTGCTGTGACTAGCTACTGAGTAGTCAAGTATGAATAAACAGTTTCATGTGCTAGCTTCTTTATATTAAATTATTTCAATTTATATTTTCATTCTTACAATAGTTCACTGAGGTAAACTATTAAATTAATCTGCATATGAAGAAACTCAAGCAAGAAATGGCTCTTTTTGTTCAAGATTAATAAGATATTAAGTGTTAGCTCTAGAATTTACATTCAAGTCTGTCTAGTCCTATAGCACAGTATTTCATGTAAATATTCACTGGTATCTCAAATGAAAGTAGTATTTTCTAACACAAACTGATTATCTCCTTGATTTCATTCACTAATACTACTAATAATAAATTTCTATATTATCCTCTCAATTTTGGGTCACTTATGACTGTTTCCCTCTTGCTAATACAAATATGTATTAAAAAAATTCCTAGCAATTTGGCACCTCTTCAGCCTGACTTAGGTAAGTACCTACTTCTACACTTAAAACAGCCCTTCCCTTTCTTCTAGTCATTTATGGCTCCAAAATACCACTTTGTACAAAAACTTTGGATAGTTCTCCAGACTTTCAGCTTTTTTTTTCAAGTGTTTGTATTTAATATGTATCTCAAACATGAATATATATTAGAATTACCTTAAAGACATTTCAAGGGACAAGAGTGCTGAATTTAATCCCCAAACTTTTGATCCAGTAAGTGTTGGGTGGGAGTCCAGTAACTGGACTTTAAAAAAAATACAAGTCTACAAATGATGTTAATGCTACTTGGTGACCTGCAGTTTTAGAACTGCAACAATAAAAGATGGGATCCTTGAAGGCAGTTACTGGACCATGACTGGAATATTTTAGATGCTTAACATATTTTTGAGATTGGCCATTATAACTTAAATCAGTAATTCACTGTGTGCCTTGTAGCATAGATACAATGGTGAATTCAGCACAATATGTGCCTCATTAAATTTCACAGTGAGCACAGAAGAGTTGAGCAAGCAAATAAGTATTTAGAACACACAGGGTGAAATACCACCATATAAAGGATACAGGCTACAGTATGAGCACCCCAAGGGGCATCTAACCCATTTCACACTTATGTGTTCAGGGAAGGTTTCTAAGTAGTCTAAGGTAAATTCCTTATATTGGTATAGGGGCAGATGAAAGTATGGAGTTGAAGGAATGAAGATCTAAGTGAGACAATGTATCTTTAGTTTGAGCAATTTTCTGTAGATCAATGTGGGTAGATGACAATGCAAGGGAGACAGATTCCTTATATTGGTATAAGAACAGATGAAAAGTATGGAGGTGAAGGAATGGAGATTTAAGTGAGACAAAGTATCTTTAGTTTGAACAATTTTCAGTAGTTCGATATGGGTAGATGACAGAACAAGGGAGAGATAAATGAGGTACAGGAAAGAAACAAATATGAGAGACTTTAAAAAAAACTGGACAATTAAGGTAGTTGGTTAAATGCTACACATATGTTCATCACAAACATCATGTTTCTCTTTAGCTGTATCCTCGCAAAGGCACTGTTCTTTCTCTCACTTATAAAATCTTACCTTATCCACCAAGGCAGTTCTTACATAAAATCTCTACCATAGAGCCACTGCTTATAACTATACTCATATTTTATAATGTGAATCTTATAATAATGTACCACGCTGGTAACATTTTGCTCATTATTTATTTTCCCTAACCTCTTCCTTTTACTTACCTTTACGGAACTAATTATGAGAAAAAAAAAACAAAACGGAATCTCATTTCTTTAGATATGCCCTGTAATCAATAATGTGCCTTACAGATGGAAGTTAATCAATATGTTAATAATTTAAATAGTGAAATATGGTAGGATGAGAATTAAATGTTCATTGACAATGAAGAACATTTAAACTAAAAAAAGGCTTAGGCTTGTATGTAAAAATCAATATGTAGCATTAAATTGTTTTTCTGAAGGTATCTTACTTAAAATATAAAAAAAGGTTTTTGCCTGGAGTGGTGGCACACGCCTTTCATCCCAGCACTCGGGAGGCAGAGGTAGGAGGATCGCTGTGAGTTCAAGGCCACCCTGAGACTACAGAGTTAATTCCAGGTTAGCCTGGACCAGAGTGAGACCCTACCTCAAAAAAAAAAAAAAAAAAAAGGTTTTTACTGCCCATACAGGAAAAAGTAATAAACTTGATATTAAAACTGTAACTGATGTTTTTGCCCTAAAATAAACTTTTTCCTTGTAAATGAACATTTAAAAAAATGTATTTCTATCAGATATCACAGCCCACATTTATTATAATGTGATTATTCAAAGAATACAACAGCAAATAAAATTCTTATTTGTCCTTGATGAATTCTACGATGTACATGTTATTTAAGCATGATTAATAAGCCATTGTTCCAAAAATCTTGTAGGAGTTGAAAATAGCTCATTTCTCTTTTTGTCGACATTTAATAGAGTACTTAATGTATATAAAGTTCACAGACTGGTATGAACCTTGTAAAAATTAACATATGTTTGGTATAAAAATTTTGTTTTATTAACTACAGATAATATTTTTCACATGTCTTACACTACTAATAATATACGCTAGGAAAATTCCACTTTTGTTTTTTTCACAATTATCCATTCCATGAATATAAATTAAAGAGCATGTATTTATTAAGGAACTCTACATAAAAAATTATTTTAAATCCTACCACAAAGCAACCAAAATTGTAATTCAGAGTACTCAGAAATATCCCAAGGATTACCCATTCTAAATAAAATCTTAGTATTAAGTTTTTACAAAGATTATTTATGAAGATTTTTTTCCGGACAAGATAAAATGAATATTAAAAATAAGAAATACAAGAATTAAATATTTTAATTAGGAGAAAACACAGCAATTTTATCTTTATTAATTTAGCCACTATATCTCTTTAACTTCACTCATATCTTTGAAAAATATTTATGTAGTGAAATAAGAACATGTCAAGGCATTTTTGGTTGTTTATAGGTGTTTTTAAAATGTGGCATAATTATAATGTAAAACTTGGGTCATGTTGAGCTGTTCAGAATTTGAATGTAAATGTGTTTTAATGACATTTCCACATGAATTTTAAATAGCGTTTTATATGAAGTGTATACATATATATGCCTAGATTTGAGTGTGTAGTATTTAAAAAAGAAAAGGATTATGCTGGGCGTAGTGGTGCATGCCTTTAATCCCAGCACTCAGGAGACAGAGGTAGGAGGATTGCCATGAGTTTGAGGCCACCCTGAGATTCCATAGTGAATTCCAGGTCAGCCTGGGCTAGAGTGAGACTCTACCACGAAAATCCAAGCCAAAAAAAAGGAAGGCACAAAGAGATAATATAATGTCAAAATGAACAGGGGAAAAAAGCCATCTTGAGTACCCATATATGCTAGTACTTTATCTAGAATGTATTTACCAATAATGAAGAAGTTCTGAGGGTTAAACAGAAGTTTTTGTTTGACTTATAAGAAAGTTAGTAGAAAAGAAGAATATTCACATTTTTTTCTTGAAGCTTTATGAACCACCCATACATTTCTCACCAAAGGTGATGAGTTTTCATATCCTGTTCCACCCTGAGTCCTTGTAACCTTTCACTTATACTAGGCGCACCCTCTGTGTCAATAACTACTTCTGTGGCTAGCTGATTTCAAAGCTGCATTTCAGCTTCTTGTACATATGGCTGTTTTTCCTTTCTTCCATTCCTGCATTGTCACTTGGGAATGTTGTGGTCGCTGAAGACCAATGGCTTATTTTAGAGGCTTGATGTTGTTCATTCATATGTGCTGTAAAAACTAAGTGAAAGCTAATTATACTCTTATTTCAGCACCATTCATGATGTTCTTGATTTCTCCAAATAATAATAATAATAATAATAAATAATTGAATCTGAAAGGCTCTGGTAGGAAGAGAAGAGGTTGTCACATCAGAGCAGAAGGCAAAACCATGGAGTGAACATCTGATTATATAATAGAGAACTGCAGTCCACAAAAGAATAGCAATATACTTTAGAATAATCAAAATAATACATATTATAAAATAAAATATTATATATATTTACATGATTTAAAATTTAGAACAATTTTATAACTGCATATATTTGGAAATTATTCAATTTCAGCCATTCCTTCTTACAGTTCATTTCTGTTCTTGAAAATATACTAGAAAAATATGTATTTTACAATAAAAAGAAAAGACTCCCAGTCAACGAAGTCAAGGAATAAAAACGCCTCAGTATCTCAAGTCATAAAATTGCTACTTAGGGGTTCTGAGAAATTATCCATGCTTAAGAACAAACAGGCTTACATTCAATTTAGGAAGCCAAGTCACAAAAAATAATCAAATAGCATCCCAAACATTAGTATTCAAGAAATAATGTATTTAAGAATGCATATCTCTGCTATGAGTAATTTTTTTTTACTTTATTTTATTAATTAGCTTTGTACTCAGTGAATACAGTTAAGTTTGTACCATTGCTATGAGTATTTTTTAAGGTGTCATTTACTAATAGATGCTTAGAAAATTATGCTAGTTTGAAAATAATGGTAAATATTGCATCATACATGTGTATTTAATAAAATCCAAAATAAAACATATATATACATTTATATGGATAGTTAGCTAAACAGTTGCTTAAATATTTATTAATAAGAGACTCCAGTTAAAAGACTTCCATAATGACTTTAATTCCTTTCACCATAGAAGTTATATTTAAAAAATTTCACCAGCATTCTGGCAAGTAACATAAAAATGATCATTATGTCAGCTTTCTATGGGCCATATTAAACTCTACATGCCATTTGGCCCTATTTTTAAAAGAATATTTTATTTTCTAGTAGTAGAATAATGAAATGTAGAAGAGACAGTATCAGGGTAAATTTAAGTAAAAGTAATGATAGCTAACATTAAAAAAAAATTAACTGCCATGTTGTTTGTTCCAAATTTTAATTTGGTGAACATAAGTATTGGACAAATAATTTAAGATTAATGTTATTTTCTCTTGTATTTTCTATATGTGGCATTTAATAGTGTTTTCTTTCATGTAGTAATTTTATCAGAAATTTAAATGTTATACAGTAATTGTCTACCCCTATTTCTCACAATTGTGACTGGCAGACTCTTGTTTTTTGACAAAGAGTAGAAATAGGAGTAATGTGACTTAGGCTGATTTGCAAATGAGCTACACATTTGGGTGAATAACCTGAAATAAATAAGAACTTCTGGCAGTAGATACATTTTGACCATGTAAAATAATCATTTGTAAGTAACCATTTTTAAGTTTCATGCAATAACTAGATCATGTTTTGTGCACTGACACTGACAAGTGTATCTTAATAAGTTACAGTAACAATTGAAAACTGCAATGAGACTTTTCCTGGCACATCCAGTACAAACTATATAAATAAATAAATCAGGATACAGAGATCTGCAAAGAAAATAAATTGATTAACAGGAAGTTATTATTAAACTATCAAGTGAGATTGTCTTTATAAAAGTGTCTAATATAAGGAAACCTAGACTGATACTAAATATAATAAACTATTATATTGGATGATTAAATTGTGGAACTGATTAAGCAAAATAATACAATTTTGTCAAATAAGTGGTACTTAAAACCAGTTTTCACACGATTTCATGAAAATCAAAATGTTCACTATAAAATTATAAATAAAAGTTTATCACCATCTCATAAACATCTACATAATATAAACGAGAAATAAAGCATTGCTATGAGTAACTGAAATGTGTGATACATTGTTGAATTTTTGGTAAGTACCTTTCATACATTTTCCCCTTCCAAAAGAAAGCAATGTATGCACTGTTTTAGAATACTCATTTCTTATAATCTTAATGTTATTACTGTACAGCTTACCAGAACCATTTATTATTATTTATTTTAAATACCATACTAACACACTTTAACTTTGTAGTCCAGTATCATCTTGTGTTTACAGGAATAACATTTAAGGTATACAGAAACACTGCCAATTGTATCAGTTTTCAGCTTTGGGTGAAAGGAATAATAAGATTGATATCTTCTCCTTCATGAAAGGAAAATAGAATAGGAAATAAATAAAAAAAATGAACAAGGCAAAGAAATGGAGGCAACTAATCAAGCAATAAGAGATAAGAAAGGTGAAAGACAGGATAAAACATGGATAGTAAAAAAAATAAAAACCCTAAGCTGGGCATGGTAGCACATGCCTTTATTCCTAGCACTTGGGAGGCTGAGGTAGGAGAATTACTGTGAGTTCAAGGCCACCTTGAGACTACATAATGAATTTCAGGTCAGCCTGAGCTAGAGTGAGACCCTACCTCAAAAAATAAAAAATAAAAACCCTAAATGTAAAGACAAAATTATCTAGAAAATAGAAGGAAAAAAACATATAATAATGGTAAACAAGCTAGTAATATAAACTTCACTGAAGGAATTATTAAATTTTGCTGAAATTCATGGCAGGAGTGTAGAGCAAGAGGGAGAAATAAGTAGAGATGAACTTTAATGGCACATCACACTTTCATGTATTTTTATTATATTTTGACTTCCCCTTTGAACAATACTCTCCTATTGTTCTGGGGCCAAAGGATAAAATGTTGACAGCAGTCTCAGAAATGACGTTGTAGGGTACGAATAAGGGAACATAAGGGAGATATAGAAACACAACTAGAATGAACTTTCCAGGTAACTTAATAGGCTTCACTGTATTCCTTTCCCCAAACCTCTCTGCCATAACTTACCACTCTTGCTCAATAATATTTTCTATCTTTAGGATAAAAAGAAAAAAAAGCACTATTTTATAACACCTAAGTTCTATCTCTCAGTAATCCATGTTCAATATCCTACAAGTTGCAGTCTACTTAACCATCCCAATAAATTATGCTGTTCAGGAAGCCTTTATGACCATATCTATTGAACCATTTTTTTCCAAAATGCTCATAAAGTATCAGAAGGCATTTCAAAATAGCAGTTATTATGTTTTAATATTATTACAGAATAAAAGAAATTTTTCCACATGCTGTAGGATTAAGCCATTATACATTTTTTTAAACTTACATATTTTTAAATGATATTCCAGAAGAAAGTGTTTGTTTCTAGTATGGATAGAATACTTAGAACACTTATGCCAAAAGAGTATTAATCTGCAAATTACAGGTTCATTAGAACTATGCTCAAATATTTTTAATAACTTTAGTTTTATCAGCTAAAAATAGTATTGGAACTCCATCATGAAGGCAGAGTTACAGATTCACACTATGTCGAGGTTATTTTCCTTGGAAAGAGATGTAGTGGCAGATGAAGTGGAAAATATGTGGGAAGATTATAGCAGCCTCTGAGGAGTTGGATCTTCACTGTTGGGGAAGACATGCAATAGGACTCAGGGTGCTCTGCATGGATGCTCGTTATTTTTCTTCTTTCTATCTAGCAGCCAATTTCTTAGCCACAGAAGTAGGATGATGTTAAAATCTTAGACGTTATTTAGAGTGACAAAAACAGCAGAATGAAAAGGACATATAATTTATATTTTCACTTCAAACGAGATACCATATTACTATAATAAAGAACACACTAGAAAGATACATGTCTAACTGAACATACTGGAGATATACCATGCTAGGAATTTAACATAATAACATTTGAATTTGCCTGTGATTGATTTAAATATCACTGACAAACAGGAAAAATCTTCAAACTGTTTTCCAAATCCACTTAAAGAAAAATGATCATATTTTAAACTGTACAATACTACCTAGAGTAATAGGAAGATTTAAAATTACAAAAAAACACTAAAATTAACACCCAAATCAAGATTTCACATTGTTCCTTTCATTATTGAGCCAGAAATGTTACAAAATAATATTGATAAAATCTTACTATTATGGTAAATTGATTTGGTAATTAATATTTATTACATATTTCAAATGCATTAGATTACACTGTAATGAAACAAAATTACCAATACCCAGTGTCCATTTTAATAGAGGGACAGAAGTGAAAATGCAGACCATAAATAATTTACTTTTGTTTCAATGAATTTATCTACTAACTTATCCTTTAATACTACTAAAACTCATAGATATTTCATTTTACCTTCTTCATATATTGTTTACAAAGAAGTCAAAAGCATTAAGCAGATTAGTACACAGACAACAATTAAAGAGGAATAGTTCACATAAAATAAAATAAAATTCCTGTACAAATATGCCTCACACTGGGACACAAAGAAGAAAATCTGGTAACCGATTACATGAGTCAACAAGGTTACTTTCATTAATGTCACCATTTTCTTATGTCTGCTATACTCCAAAACCCATATGTTGGCTCTAGTAGCAGTCTATCAAGAAACAGGACTCCAAGTGGTCCAACTATTATAGAAGGTAAAAAGGGAAGAAGAGAAGTAAGAAAGTTAATTGCTATTAAGTTGCTAATGTGTGCCATCCGTAGTATAGATGTTTTACATACTTTATCTATCTGAGGGAAATGAACCCAATGAGGAAATGACAGTAAAATTAAGCTTTAATTTTGTTTCTCATTTCACTTCTCATTTTTCCTCTTGCCTAAATCCTCTGTCTAGGAGACAAACTGATTACAGCCATGTAAATTCTCCCTTTCCTTTTCTTTAACGTTTGGCCCAACTTAAATACATCTGAGTTTTGTAATTTACTAACATACTTATCAGCATTCTTCTCACTTTGATCGTTTTATAACTTGAGTTTAGAAAGGGTAAAGTAAAATTGTAGGACCCATGTAGGAACATGGCCTTTGGAGTCAGTAACTTTTGAGTTGTTGGTGAATTAAATAATCATTCTGAATTTCAATTTTCACACACACCTTCTTTTCAGGATTATTGTAAAGAATAAGTGACATAAAATATGTATAATGCATAGCATGATGCTTGATACACTATAAGGACACAGTAACTAGAAAAGATTAATGACTACTCTAATAAAATATGTATTACTGAAATCCATGAGCAAATTTTAGAGAAAAATATTAAACCAAGATTTGCCCACAATCACTAAATGTATTTTTCTCAAAGTTTAAAATATCCCTATGATGCAACACATTGTTACAGTATGTAACTGTCACCAATCCATACAGATTTTATTATTCCATTTATAAAATTTTAAAGATTTTCATATTCATTTTGTTACATCTTTGGTCCACTAAGAGTATACTTTAAACAATTTCCTTATTTGATTATAGGCTAATTTCTATACTATGAGAACAGATAAGCAGAAGTGCATGCAAAACCTATTCAAAAGTCTATTTGTTAAAGTCTCATGGCAGAAAGTAGAGGCTGGATGAACTTCAGAAGAAGGAAATGCTGTTTATATGCTATTGCATTTTCCCTCTTACCTAAATTCTTTCTTTAAGTGACAAGAAATTTCCATTAGGACAACAACCACATTGTGTCATTTCTAGTAATGTGAAAAGAAAGTCATCAAAAGTCAAAAGTCATCAAAACTATAATAGGGTATAATTGTGTATTATCAGCAACTTCATTATTCAGTGCTAGTCATATATCTATACATTATTTTTTTTTAAATTTTCATCAACTTTTATTTGACTTAGATAGAGAACTCCCTGAAGAAACATTCTGATTTTAATTATCAGTGTTTTGGAACCTTTCCAAACAATCCCTTAGAAGAAAGCCTTCACAAATTATCTATCATTAGGAAATGCAAAAATAATATAAAAAAACCCACAATTTTTAAGATAAGATTATTATTCTGTTAATAATCTCAGATTATTTTAATTTCATTCTTTGGACACTATCCTTTGACAGCAAGGGGAACAAAGTGAATTTACATTTATTTAAAATATTTAAATAAATTAAATATATATATTTGATATATATCAGAAATTTAAAAAATATGTATCTCAGAAACAAAACTCATAGAGTATTCATTTTCTATATCACTGAAATCTACCACTGGCATAGAATGCCCCTGCTATTAATAATTCTGTATTTGGATTCAGGAGCTTCACAGAGAAGGGAAATTCTGTGAACTTATTTAAAAAATTATAAAAAAATAAAATTACAACTGTACTCCCTTTTATAAGACCAAGAGCCAATTCAGCTTCTGAAGATCTTTTTTACACTTAAAATACACCAAAAGTTCTAACATATGTAAGACAACATTAGATAAACAGATGTAGTAGTTAAAATATATATCTAGTAGTTAATTCAGTAAAAGTCATACCAGAAAAAGTTGAATTTACTTTTTTCATTGTTTTTATTGCTAAGGATTGAACACAGGGATTCATACATGAGAAGAAAGAGTTCTATTGTTCACCTACAACCCTAGCCTGCAAAGGTTGAATTTATATGTGTTGTAACTTTAATTTCCATTCTAAAATTATCATAGTTTTTAGAGTATATACTAATGTATTATACCTGGTACATGTAGACATATATATCTAAATACCACCAATATTTCCTAAAATTATTTTAAAGTCATACCCTGCATTCCATCAAACAAATATTTTTAGAGCTGGGTATGGTGTCGCATGCCTTTAATCCCAGCACTCAGGAGGCAGAGATAGGAGGATCACCATGAGTTTGAGGCCACCCTGAGACTACATAGTGAATTCCAGGTCAGCCTGGACTAGTGAATTAGAGTAAAACCCTACCTTGAAAAAAAAATTTTTTTTAAAAAGGACCTTCAATTAGCTAGAATACAAACTGGCAATTCATTTCATTGGTATTCTCCTAAAGTATTAACAAATCTTTAAGATTGTTCCTCCCACTGACTTTTAAGGTAATTATACATACCACAGTCTGATGATTAACTTGAATGACTTCATCACCAGCATGGATTTTCTTGCACCGATCTGCAGGTGACTGAATTCAACAGAACAGAAATGATAAAGAACATATATTTTTATTAGGTTTTCCTTCTCTGAAAAAATTTCAAAAAGTCTACCTCCTTTATTACATTTTAAAAATTAATTGAAATATTCAAGGAAGTAAAATGGTTACTGATATTTAATATACCATTTGCATTCTACAAATAGCTAATGACAAGAAAATATATTCAAAGTGATATGTGCATATATACATACATATTAGAATACAGTAATATGTTTCTGAGATAATTAAGGAACAAATTTTTCAAAATTTATATAAACCTGCTAGGCTCTACAAGGAAACTGTTTTGAAAATGAATTTCAAAATCCTATCATTTTACTTAGGCCCTTCCCATTTAATAAAAATAATTCAAATTAACTTCAGCAAGTGCCTATTTTCAAGTATATACATATGACAACATCAAAGTTTGAAGATTTATAATTAACTTGATAATTTATCTCACCACTAACATAGAGTCATATAGAAAAACAAGTTAAAAAATAAATAGCAATTACATGAAACTTGTATATAATTCTAAGTATCTAATTATATAAGCATGCTGTTTCCTACAATGTAATAAACTCGCCAAAATACCCCACACAAAATCCACTAAAATGACACCATTTCACAGCATGTAAGAAGTCCATCACTTTATTTCTTTATTCCTATGAGACTAAAAAAATAAAATGCTACATTAAGATCCAGTAGTGGAATTTATTTTAAAAGTGATTGTTTCTTGTTACTCTCTGCTTTTACAGTCATTTCCAATTGCTAATTATTTTGAAAACAGAAGTCTCAAAACAATATTAACCTTATTTAACAAAAAATTTAAATCCACAATAAGGTTATTTGCCCCACAATAAAACTAAGGATGAAGTAATATTCCAAGAAGTCATTATTAAATAACACATGATATTATTAAGGGTGTAGATTCATCTAAGATATAAACACCACTACAAGAAAACAACCTATTTTACAGTATCTTTATGAGTAGTAATACTGGAGCCAGTTGTTGTGCTACTTTTTTTTTTCTTATTGAGGTAGGGTCTCACTCTAGTCCAGACTGGCCTAGAATTCACTATGGAGTCTCAGGGTGCCCTCAAACTCACAGAAATCCTACTATCTCTGCCTCCCAGGTGCTGGGATTAAAGGTGTGTGCCACCACACCTGGCTACACCTAATCTTTCTGGAGGGAAGGATTATATCAAACAAATGGTTTCAGTCATGATGCTAAAATAAAGATGGTTGATATATAAAATTCAAGGAAAATGAACAAGTTTTTACAAAGGAAGTCACATAAATTATGGACTTTCAATGTTGAAAGGAATCTCAAAGATCATTTTGCCCAAACTCATCACTTTATATGTAAGTAAACAAAGAAACTAGGGCACAAGAAGGCAAAGTATAACTTACTCACCTTAGTGAACAGTTTTAGCTAGACTCAGTACATAGATCCCAAATATAAATGATAGCGGGTACCAAGAATAATAAAATATTTTTGAGATAAAAGAATGAAATGGTGAATTATATATATATATATATATATATACACACACACACACACACACACACACACACACATTTATATATATACACACACACACATACATTTATATATACACACACACACACACATATATATATGTATATATGTATATTTCCCAGATTCAAACTTCCTTTGATAACTTAGCCATTTGTCAAGTATTACTGAGTAATTATAATGTACAAAACAAAATACTCAACTCTTACTTTCATACATCCTATATAATATTGACAAACCAATTCTTACCAATTATTCATTAAACAGTTCAAAAATCAACATTTTTGTCATTCTATAATTCATTTTGCAGAATTTTCTATTTCCTTTGTTTATTCAAACAAATTATATTACATGTTTGTATAGATAAATCGCTACTTATTGCTCACTTCTCTGGGATAGAAAGAGAGTATATTTTAAAACATGTTTCTAGCCGGGCATCGTGGCGCACACCTTTAATCCCAGCACTTGGGAGGCAGAGGTAGGAGGATTGCTGTGAGTTCAAGGCCACCCTGAGACTCCATAGTGAATTCCAGGTCAGCCTGGGCTAGAGTGAGACCCTATCTCGAACCCCCCCCCCCCAAAAAAAAACATCTTTTTACTAGTACTGTGCCAGGAACACAGCAGAAATGAAACAGAGGCAGTAGTGTTTTGTTAAATGACCCAATAAATATATGAATAATCAAAGAAATGCACAAATAAATGAAAACTAGTGGTGAGAATATTAGTGTATAGCATTGTACTGAAACTAGGATTGTTAAATATCCTGCAATATGCATTTAACTGATTTTTTACTTCTACTCTGTCTCAAACTAAACATCAAATATGAAGGTTCTGTAAAGCATGTGTTTCATGTTCAACAAGAAACTATGAGGAGGAAAATTAATTATTGATTAAAGGTAATAGGTGAATTTGATGAATAAAATGTTGTTGTAAAGAAGAAACCACTGGTAAATACTAAGATCCATGATAATTTCAGATTGAACTATTTCTACCATTCATAAACATGTAGTTTGTCAGAATAACTAAAAGAAAATAAAAGCAAATTGAAAGCTCAGGGCCTGCTTATGCAAGGGTATAAGGAAATCTGAGATAACCCAAAGCAGTGATAATAATTTATTGTCACTAAATTTCTATTAAACCAATGATATTAATACCCAACTTGATCACTTCATATTTTTTTCTTTCTATAACATAGCTCTGGTTCTCTATAGCATTAACTTTCACTTGTATTAACTCATTTGATTTTTGTTTTTTGTAACACCTAGCAAAGGTGATAGTAGTGCTGAAATTAATTTCCAATTTAGGAATTGAAGAAATCAAAGCAATGGTAGTTTAAGTCACTTACAAAACATCACATTGCCTGGGTATGAGATCTAGGCCTGAGGATTTTTGCTCTCCTGTTTACAGTTGTTCTGAATCTTGACTATGACTCAGAAGCACTTGTTAGAATCCCTTATTAAGGCTTCTCCCCCAAATTTCTGTTTCATTGGATCTGTGGTAGAGCCTGAAAATTTTCAACTCCAGCAAGTTGTCAAGGAAAGTTGATGCTGCTGGCTGAGGGATCTTACTGTGAAAACCACTCAAGTCACATCATGTTGCCCCTCCATTAAATTATACTGAATTATGTCTGTAAGTATTTAGAAGGCATAACTTGTCTGATGTTTCTTTTTTTTTCACATCAGTTAGATGTGTTACAATAACCAAACTATTTGACATATGAAAGTGAATTCTTCTAGATGTTACAATAATGTATCATGAAAATATTTAACAAAAATAAGTTTATGCCTGCAAAGAGATGATATCTGATTTACTTTAACTATTCAAAGGTAAACAAAATGGCTAAAATTAACCAGAACCTACTATCTCAGTATTAAATTTCAGTTTTTGCTTTTATCTATTCTTATATGCAGCATTCAATTCCCATCATGTGATTGGATTGTGATAACAAAATTGGATATTTTTTAATACTTACATTTTCTGTGGTTCCAGTAATTACGTGGAGACCATCATATGTAGATTTAATATACATACCCTAAGAAATAGACATCAGAAATAAGTGACACAATTGACATATTTTCAAACACAATATAATGTCACTAAAAAGTCCATGGTTTAATGATATTGCCTTAAAACTCATGAGAAATTACTATGTGAATGCTATGCTTTTGAAAGTGTGTCCAAAGAAGCCTACACTCAAATAACTACTTGATAAGTAACTTGCCTATAAGGCTTATAAAATACAGCATGGTAATTTAATGTCCTGAACATACCTCACTTCTGCTAAAATTCATACTGTACATTCTGTTCCAAAGTAAAAATTTAAATGGAAAATCAAATATTGGTATGTTATTATCCTATTATTCTGAATGTAATTATACAACAAAGATAGATTTCTACAGAGATACTTCATCTATAATTACCTGGAACCAAAACAGTAAGATTATTTGTATCAACTCTATTATGCTACTTGGTAATATTCTGTATTTTCCTACTTTGTTTTATAGTATCTTATATTTTCTTCATGAATTACTTGATATATGAGATTTATCAAGAGCCAAAAATATATCAAGCAACCATCAATCATGGGGCACAAGAGGGCCTGCACCTATTAAATTCTCTATTAAAAAAAAGTAATGGTTATCTCATTTGTCCTGGTGCTAACTTACTCTCCATTGGAGAATATGCTTCTCTTTTTCAGATAGATGCAGATCCTAAGGAAAGAGCGACCCCTTCATACCTCAAAAGGGCCCCAGCTGAAACTAAGAAAAATTGGCGAAACAAGCAAGGGTGCTGTTTTCCTGATGAACCGGATACCAGCACAAGGGGGAAGGAGACCAACACAGAAAAATCAACTCCTACCAAATCAGAGAGCCAGAGCCTCAGAGGCCCCCAACACCTCACCAATGAAGTAGACCAAAAATGAACCCAACATGGCTCAGGGAAATTTTGCAGAAGAGGGCATCGAAAGAATGTCAGAGCCACATGTTAGGTCATGATATGCAGAGACATTTATCTTACCCATAACTGTGGGCTAACTCCACAATGCACGACCCATATACCTCAACAAGGAGGTGCCATTGGGGAGGGGGTAGGTCACGGATGAGCCTAATGATGGTACCAAACTGACTGTATTTGCTGAATACAAAGCTAATTAATAAAAAAATTAAAAAAGAGCCAAAGATATCATTGCAAAAAGCCATACATTTAGTGTTTATGTAAAGAAATCAATTTAATTAATTTTATTTTCCCATACTTTTTTATCTTTAGATATATACATGTGATTTCATTGAAAATAAGAGAGAAAAGAAGCAGAATAATTGATGGTATAAAAGGAGTAAAAACTCACTGGGTAGATTTTAACTCTAGAAAGTTATTTGAGTAATGTCATATATCAAAAAGATTAGTACTTCCAAAATTTGGGCTTGTGAAAAAGCTTGGTGGGTAAAGTGACTACCAAGCAAGCATGAGGACCTGAGTTAGGATCCTCAATATCTATGTAAAATGCCAGTTGTGATGGTATATGCCAGCTCTGGGAAGGTGTAGAGACAGGGGAGTCCCAAGTTTTGCTGAATGCTGCCTCAAAGATTAAGCTAGGAAGGGACTGAGGAAAACATCCATTATTGATATCTGGCTTCCACACTTGCTCTTTTATGCGTACACACACACACCTATGAACATGCTTACACACATACTTACATACCACACAAACTTACACACATGTGCATACACACATACAAAAGATTTTAAAAGTTCCACAAGTTGTTGAGCTTGGATCTCAAAATAGGAAATGAACATAATTAATAAGATCAATAAATCGTGAACTCTAAAGCATACCAACCATTGAATGTTTAATAATGAAATCAACTCATCTAAAGTACTAATGGAATTTTTTAAATTGGCCATTTTTGTGAATCCATGTGATAATTTTCAGCCTTATGCTGATGATATGTGTATGATGTTTAAGTTTTAGGTTAATATTTATCCCACAGCTTGTGGGAAAGTAAATATTATAATATTATTATAAATCTTAGAAGAGGACAAGAGCATTACTAAAATTTTTCACCTAGCCATTAATAAGATTTTGTCACATCTTAAAAGATATTTGTAAGAAATATTGTATTTTATTTTGTTTTTTCAAGGTAGGGTCTCATTCTAGCTCAGGCTGACCTCAGGTGGCCTCGAACTCATGGTGATCCTCCTACCTCTGCCTCCTGAGTGCTGGGATTAAAGGGGTGTGTCACCACACCCTGTTTGTTTCTTTTTTATATTAAGAGATTTTTAAAGAAAAAGGAGGAAGGCAGTGAGAGAAATACAACATATTGGTTGGACCTACAAAACAATTAGCATCCATAATTATTTATTATTATCATCATCACTAATAACTATTTGTTATATTGTGTCAGGAATTATTTAAGTATTTTATATTTATTTAATAATATGTGATAAAAATCACATTAATCTTGTTTTAGAAATAAGGCACATATGCTTGTAGAGTCTGTGAAAGTTGGTAAATCTAGGCAGTTTGAATTCAGAGTACACATTATTTAATGTCTATTTTTTGTAGTTCTAGGGATCCTCACATATGATATACCAACACTATACCATTTAGATGTACTTACAAGGGTTAATAAGACTACTTTAGCACATGTGGAGTGTGCATAATATAACTCAAAAGAATAACTGGGCAGGATACTGGGTATTTTACAAATTTACTTTAATTACCCATTTCCTATGACAATTCTAAGTACAAGTTGGATATATTTCTCTCTGTAGTTTTTTTAGTATGTGCAGATAATGATTATAAATTATTGGTACTTGACAGGAGAATACTAAATGATTCTAGAAATGTTTAGGTTTTAGAGAAAGTCTAGGATCTTAATAAATATGTGTAGAAAAGAAAACAAAGTTATTTAAAAATAAATGAAAAATAATTTTAATGAAAAATTATTGAAATAATCAGGCTATTAATCAGGAAATATTAATTATTTGCATATAATTAATATATATGAACAGAGTTCATCTCCATAACCTTTGTGCAGCAATAAACAATGGGATAGAAATAAGGTACATTTTAAAATGCCAAGAGAATAAAGACATTTCATATAGTATTTTCATATCTAACTTTGGGAAACCATTTGTTGTAGCAGCTTTTACTCATAAATGCTGGTTTCATTTTCATTTATCTTTCTTTGTCAGTATTAAGTTAGGACAAGACCAAAAGTCAGGTACCAAAAAAACTGGAAGAAACAAGTTACTTCGATGAGTTTTAAAGTAATCATCTTTTAAATATAGAATCAAAGAGATACATTAGATTATTTGTTCCTCTCTGAGAAAGGGCCAAACAGAAGGAAGGCATGAGATTCAAACATATCCCCCCCCAGAAGTGCGACAAATAATGAATTTGTAATTTTATTAAAACCTTCACTCCTTTTTATTTTATTTTATTTTTTTAAATCTGGAACTGAGTAGAACAGCTCATTTTCTCCTATTTACCTAGCAAAAATGGTATTTTCTTCCCTTTTATTCAAAAAGTCACATAACCAACAATAGCCCAAACAACCTCCCACTAAAGTTGGAAGAATAAGGCCTATGTGGAGACAATTTAAGCACTTCATTAGAAAAAGACCTCTCTGAAGCCAAGGGGCTACCCACAGATGCTTTGAATCCCTCCTTCTCTGCTCATTTCTTGGCTCAATTCTAGTTTTGAAATATTCTAACAGACAACATTTTCTGTCTTTAATTTTCTGCTACTTATTGTTGTTTAAAGGCAGGTTACATAAGTTTTAATCACAACTAAGAACATTCTTCTTTTTCTTTGCTTACGATGTAGACATTTCTTAAGACTAAGCACTTGTGATTGTTACCAAAATCCTCAAATCTATTTACGTAAAATGTGACTTAGTTAGCTCAAAGGTGACTGAGTTTAATGATGATATTTGAAAAATCCATATAAAATTCTAATTTGTATTTTGTCTTTTTCATTTTTTATATGAATCACAAGAAAGAGATTGATATTTGTTCAATTAATAGTTAACATTTTAGGATTTTCTTTTCCTCCTTTTGAAATACTAACTCAGTGAGGTCCTGCCAACTGTCCTTTACAACAGAATTTCTTTACACAATTTTGAGCCTAAAGTCATCTTCCTAAGATGTTCAGATGCTCAAACCTCCATTTATCAATTCCATGTTTGAATGTGAGATAATGGAAAAACCTTTGCTCAGATGAAGTTTATTTAGGTTTACATGTAGTAATCTCTGTATCTATTGTTATTTCTTTAGTATAGAGCAATTGGTAAAAATCTGAGATAATGTGCTCTTACTGATGGAGTTGTTAGAAAAATAGCTGGCAAAGGGTACAAATTTATTGTTTATCTTTTTTCCTTGCAATTTTCTCCCAAACTACTTAACTGACATTCTAATGTCTATTTCAAAGAGCAGATATAGATCTACTTCAAATTAAAAAATAAAGCTTTCACCAGGGATATACTCTCATAGAAACAAAAATAAAATTGTTTTGCTTCTTTATTTGTTTGCATGTATATGTGTATACATATGCTTAGACACACATGTGTTAAGGTGTGTGTGTACATGCTCTTGTGGAGGGCAGTTGATATTGAGTGTTTTCCTTTGATCTCTATCCACTTTATTTACCATTGCAGTTTCTCTCACTTGAACACAGACCATAGTATAGTCTAGCCTAACAGCTTGCCTTGGGGATCCCATGTCTATACTCCGATGTGCTTGGGATTACTGGTGGGTCATCAAACCCACCCTGCATTTACATGGGTTTTGGGGATCCATATTCTGGTCTTTGTGCTTGTGCAGCAAGTGATTTATATACTAAGCCATCTCCCCAGCCCATAAAATCAAGATTTTGTAATGCCTGTTAACAGATTATTTTCTCCAATTGATTTCAGTGGAAATTAGACAACAAAATTAAGTACTTTTCTTTAAAAAGTAGTTTCTTTAGAATTACAAAGTGTTATAGCCCTGAAGAGCACTAAAGTGATCCATAACTGGTCACCATATTCTACCTCTGACAAGATCAAGACTCTGGATAATAAATACATTTCTCACTTCTCTAAGAGCATATTTATATTTTAAGACTTTAACCCAGGTGTTCTGACTTCTAGTCTAATGTAATGGTGTATTAGTTTATAATTTTCCCCTTTATACATTTGCTTACAGAGCTTCTTTCCTTGATAAATCCTGAAAGAAGAAATAGAAAGGAAAATCTTCCTTTCTCACTCTCCCTCTCCCCAGCCCCCCTCTGTATGCATGTGTGGAGGCCAGAGGTTGACATCTAATATCTTCCTCAGTCTTTCTCCCAGCCATATTATTTTGAGACAGGGTCTATCACTGAACTTAGAGCTTGATGTTTTGGTTAGATTAGCCACAAGTATCCTCCTTGTCTCTGCCATCCACAGCATTGGGTTTATAGCTTGCATCACCATAGCCTGTTTTTATTTGGGTGCAAGGGTCAAACCCAAGTCCTTATTCTTATGTGGCAAACACTTTATTAACAGCCATTTCACCAGTCCTGGAAGTTTTTAATACTACACAGGTTGAAAGGTAATTTTATTAAGAAAAATTAAAAAAAAAACTTTGGCAATTAACCAAAAGGAAGAAAGTAGACCCCCTTTACTCATAGGGGGATAGGTTCCAGGACCCCCAGAAATTGTAGCACCACTACTCATGTACTTCGGGGCATTTTAAGTTAAATAAGGGTTAACTGAACACAAGTCCTTGTGATGAAATGTCTATGACTTTAATAACTCGGACAAGTAATGCTGTGGTTTGATGTTGAAATATCCCCTGTAGGCTCAAGTGTTTGAACACTTGGTTCTCAGCTGGTGACCCTGCATTTGAAGGCTGTGGAACCATCAGGAGGTACAGCCTCACTGGAAGAAGTGGTCACTAGGGTTTGGCCTTGATCTTTAATAGGCCAATCCCACTTCCTGTTCTTTTCATTGGCTCCCTTGCATTAAATGCCATGTGAACAACCATTCCCTGCTCCTGCTACCATGCCTTCCTCACCATGATGGCTTTTTTCAATTGTAAGTCAAAATAAACTCTTCCTCCTTTAAGCTACTTATCAGGTATTTGATCACAGCAATGAGAAAAGTACCCAATGCAGCTACTAAGTTACTAATAGGTAGGCAGCACATATAGCATTGATAAGCAATACTAAGGGATTATCCGCATTTCAGATGAGATTGTATGAAATTTCATTATAGTACTCAAATGATGGGCAATTTTATCAATTGTTTAATTATGGAATTCGTATTTAATATTTTCTGTCTGCAGCTTACAATATTAACTGATACCACAGGAGGAGAAACTGTAGATAAGGGGAACTACTATAAGGGCAAAATAAGGACAAATTTAAATAATAAAAATTACTTCAAATAAGTTGATAAATATTTGAAATAAGCTCTTTTTGGGGCTGGGGAAATGGCTCTAGGATTAAAGACATTCACTTCCCAAGCCTACCAGCCTGGGTTCAATTCCCCCGCCACCCACATAAAGCTAGATGGGCATTAATTTGCAGTGGAAAGAGACTCTGGCATGGCCATCCTCCATGCCAATAAATAAATATTAAAAATAAAAGTAAATAAGCTCCTAAGTGAATCTAAACTAGATATAACATTAAAGCTATAATGATGTCATATAACCATGTGGCTATATTTTGTCATCTTTTCAAACAAACATTCATAAAAAAAATCTATAAAATCAGTGGGAACTATGGATACTCAGAGTCATTTTGCCTAAAACCAGGATAAAAGTGCTTCTATAGAACATATAGATATCCTTCAAGCAAAATAGTATTTCAATCAATGGAGGCTTTATCTTCAGAAATAGTTTTGTGTGTGTGAAAAAAAATCAAATAAAATTTTAACCCTGCTTAGATACCTTTAAGAATATGCTAGATCCAAATCTATTTTTTTTTCAAAACAGCATTAATTTATAATCAAATCTATTGGGAGAAAGTAGAAACACTTTAGGAGCAAGCTAATGTATAACAGTTGCCCAACAGGCAAAATGTTATCCAGGTAGTATCTGCTGTTGTTTTGTGTATAGTTCCTCATTAATATCTTTTTTTTTTTTCCTGAGGCAAGCCCAACAGACTGGCCTTTTTTTATGCACAAGAGAGAGGGAAGATGAGGGGAGAGGGAGAGAATTGGCATGCCAGGACCTCTAGCCACTGTAATCGAACACCAGGTGTGTGTGACCCTTGTGTACATGTACAACATTTCATGCTTGCATCACTGAGTCTGGCTCACGTGGGACCTGGAGAGTCAAACATGAGTCCTTAGGCTTTTCAGGCAAGCATCTTAACCCTAAGCCAGCTCTCCAACCCTCAATGCCAGTTCTAAATGCTTTGTTTACACAAGTATATTCTAAAAGCTTCCCCTTGTTTTAACTATCAAATTCATACATTCTTAACCAGCTGAACAAACTTAAAAAATAATATATGGATGTTAGTGATACCTATTTTTTTATTCCACTCTTGTAAGAATAGATGTGAAAAAAATAAATTTATAAAGAATCGAGGTTTAGGGATGTTGAGATGGCTCAGTGCTTAAAGGTTCTTGCTTGCAAAGTCTCATAGCCTGGGTTTGATTCTCCAGTATCCACATAAAGCCAAATGAACTAAATGACATGCACATCTAAAATTCATTTTCAGTGGCAGGAAGCCCTGGCACATCCATACTTACTCTCTCTGCCTCTTTCTCTCTCTCAAATAAATAAATATATTTTTTAAAAGAATAGCAGTTTTGTTTAGCTATGTACCCTGGAAGGGAAAAAATGCTATTAAAACCAGAACAAGTCAAAATAAAACAACTTCCTGCATGAGCAATATTGTTGTGTTTATTATAATAATCACTTAATAATAATATAATTATAATTATATAATAAACTCTTAAATGACCTTTAGCCCTAGGAAACTGTAATAAAGGGATATGAAAAACTTCAATGAGTAATTATCTAAATATATGGGTAATTCAGAAATCATTATTTTCATTTCTCCTTCATTTTCCTTTTTTTTTTTATTATGACAAACTTCTACCTTAGAGATGCCTTAGCAGTTAAGGTGCTTGCTGGCAAAGCCAAAGGACTGAGGTTCACTTTTCCAGTCCCCACACAAAACCAGATGCACAAAGTGGTGCTTGTGTGTTGAGTTTATTTGCATTGGCTGGAGGACCTAGGATTTTTTTCTGTTTCAAATAAATAAATTAATTAAATCAAAAAAATGAAAAAACAAACTTTTACCTTAACTTCTCAAGGAAAAAAAAATACTAAACGTTTAATGTCTGCTGAAGTTCATACATTCCCACATTTGGAGGCTGCTTTGTCCCCATTATTCCCTATATGCTGATGGATGGTGGCCTTGACAAACATGGCATGAATCTCTTACCAGCCCTTCACTTGGTTTGATATTTGCCAACTGTATCACTTCTAGGTGAGCAGATTGTGAAACCAGAGGATCCGATGACAGGGATATAATGTGGTCACAGACTCCAGAAAGAGTTTTACACTGGAAGCAAAAAAGAAAATAGTCATAGCAAAAATGTCTTATAAGCAATATATAAAATCAGCACTTTATAAATTTTTAATGAGGAAGACTTAACAGTGGAGGATGATAAAGCCTGGAACTTACTGCCCTAAAACATGGCCCAGTTGCCTTGGGCTTTCATTGTATTTACTGAATTCTGATTTCCATTAAGTGAAGTTTACTTTTTAAAGAAAGAGTTTTATAAGTTTTAAGGTATGATCATCTAGCCATGTCCAATATGTTACATTTGTCCCATTGCTACTGAATACTCTGAAGGAGATAGTTCCCTTTGCCTGCCTGGTCAGGATAATGGATAATAAATGCTGTCTTTTTTGTTTTGTTTTGTTTTTTTGAGATAGGGTCTCAGGCTGACCTTGAATTCACTATGTAGTCTTAGGGTGGTCTAGAACTCCTGGTGATCCTCCTACCTCTTCCTCCCAAGTGCTGGGATTAAAGGCATACACCACCACACCCCATCTCAAGGCTGTCTTTTTATTAGTTTATGGCCTCAGTGTGAACTGGACTTACTTTCCATGCACTACAGAAACTTCCAGGCTAAAGTTGCCTCTGTAACTGCACTTCTGAGTTTTGCATTTGTTTCCCAAGAAGACAGACAGACATAAGCCACATCCTATCAAGACCCATGGAAAGAACACAGGCTTGATATAAGGAATGATGTCAGTCTTTAAAAGATGGGTGAGGGCTTGGGAGATGGCTCAGAGGTTAAAGGCCCTTACAAAGCATGCTGACCCAGGTTCAATTCCCCACTACCCATGTAAATCCAGATGCACAAAGTGGCACATGCATCTGGAGTTCATGTGCAATTGCAAGAGGCCCTGACACACCCATATCCATTCATTCTAATTCTTTTTCTCTCATTGCAAATAAATACAAGTATAAAAAGATGAGTGATGAGAGTAGGAAAGGTAGAACTATTAGACTGCAGACATTTTAGGAAAAAGAAAATAGCAACTAAATCTACATATTACATTGCAAAACATTTGAAGACTTTTGTTGAATAACTTTGTCAAACATCTGGTATGGACTACAGTGCTGCTGGACTACAAAAGGTGAATAGAACTCTGACCTTTTCAGCAAAATTATCAGTGTCTAATACATTACTGATCTTAAAATACCCAAAACTATTAGGTAAGATTATGCCACTAGAACTTTGTTTCTTGTTTTAGAGATAATGTGCTATAAAGTTTACACTTCAGAACTGAGCACTTGCTAAGTAAAACAATTAGGGAGGTATAAAATGCTGTTAATTTGCATGCTAATTTTATATACTGAGTTTATCATTTATTAAGTCATACTAGGAAACCGCACCTTAAAACTACATCAAATTTCTAGGGAGGTTGTTTGACGCATTGGATTTGGTTAATCTTCTGTAATTTTTTGGCTACTTTTTTTTGAGATACTATCTGGAAGTGTAGCCTAAGGTTGTCTTAAACCTGTTAAGCTGTCTATAAAAATATCTACTTTAGGAAATTAAGAAGATATATGAAGAATGAATATGAAGTATTTAACATTTAGAGTTACATATTTAAAGTTACATATGTAGGCATTATAAAAATAATGTATAATGATAATGATGCTGAATAATAATAATGATGATGTATTTTTCTACTGTATTGTAATATTTACTTGTAGAAAAAAATGTTTGGTAATAAAAGATAGCAGTGTGTTTTAAAACACCTATATAAACCTGGTATGCTAAAATCCCAAAGTATAGATGTTCAATAAAGTGTTTTTCCCCCAAAGACATACTAATTATAACCAAAGAACTCTTTAAAATTAATCTGAAGTGAACTAAATAAATGAAAGGTAGCAATATACTATCATATTTGAATTTAAAGTCTCAAAATTTATTTATATGATTATTCTCTCTTGGTTACTGGTTTTGTTTGGATTTATTTTAAATTTTCCATATTTATGTTTTAATCTGAGTTGAAATTTAAATTAATGATGATATACTATGGATTTATACCTGTGTTACAAATTATCACAAACTAGCAGGCTTAAAGTAACATACTTATTCTCTTTCAGTTGCCATGGTCCTAAGTATCCTGCTTATGGTTTCATAAGCTGGCTCCCAAGTGTCAACAGGGTTAAATTACTACAGTGAGGGTTAAGGTGAGGGAAGATCTGTATCCAAGTTCATTTAGACCATTAGTAGGAGTCATTTTATTGTGGCTCTATTACTGAGGACTCCATTTTCTTGTTGGCTATCATACAGGAATTACTCTAAGTGCCCAAGTGATACCCTAGCGTCCTGATTACATAGCATACTTTGTAGGCATTCTTACAATAAGACAGCTGACCTGAAATGAAATCCAAGAGATCAACTATTTTTCTTTTGAGACATTAAGAAGGACTATCATGAGAATAGGTCAACTAAGTATGATCTCCTTTTTGATATATTTAAGTCAAATGATAAAGAACTTTAAATATGTCTTTGCCATGGAACAAAACCTAATCATACATCTACTGGTCTCAACAACTATGACAAATTAGCAAATATATGCTAGGCTGTGTACCTTAGAGGCCACCTTATATGTCAATGGAAAATCTCCAACAAAAGACATAAAGTCATTGAAATCATATGCCTTCAATTTTTAACCTTAAAATTAGATTTTGTTCATCACTGCTAGGACCTTGGACTGAATTCCATCTAATAAGTAACAAGCATGATATTGGGCAAGTTCCTTAATATTTCCAAGTGAGTTCATACAAATGAATGTGTCCATACATACAAGTGTGTTCACATATACAAAAGAGTTAAAATAGTACCATTTCTAACAGCATTAAGAGGACTAAATGAGACAACAAATATTTATTGAGAGTTTATATCATAAATGTACTTCAAAACCATTTATATGTATTGAATAATATAATATTTTCCCTACAAAGATACTGTAATACAGATGTGGAAATGTAGGCACAAGGTATCAAAATTTGTTGACATGACACAATCAAATGACTGAGCCAAGTTGCATCCAGGCAATTTCACTTTACTTCCTACTTGCTTAGCCACTGTAATTAGATAATTCCCTGACATGTAACTATCAGATATTTAATTATTAACCTACAAAATTCACTTGAAAATAGTCATCATCTGATAATGATGAGAATCTGTGCCAAAATATTGAAGGCACTTCATTCCTACACACAGGTCTTCTTTGATGAGTAAGATATTTCAAGTTATATCCAATTATTTTCTTGAGACAATTGGCTGTAATATGAAATTTTGGGGAAAGTCTCCACCATTATTCTTATTACTACCAGGAAAAGCATATAAATCAGAAATCACATCTGGGTCTGAGAAAATATTTTATTTGCCTCCTGTTTCATGGGCAGGAGAAGACAGTGACAGGCAAGTTTGTGATGGGTCCCCATGCAGATGAGAGATCACCCATATACAGGGTCCACTTTCCAGATTCAAGAATAACAACACTTTGGACAAATCAGTGACTCAAGTAAGATTCATATTGTTTAAGAGAGAACTTAAATTTGCTTTATACATTTGATTCAATTAGAGAGTAATATAGTTTATTATCATAGGATGATCTTCTGGATAAGTCAGATACCACAGCATCTATCAAAATAGATATAAATTCTTTATATGGAAATATGAAATACATAGTTGAGACCTGGGAGTAATAATTCCGCAAACAATGGAGAAATTTGAAGGTGTCATGTGTGAAGGTGAGAGTTAACCATACTTTATTCTGTATTGTATTACCTCTCAGCTCCAAATTCACCCTTCAGTGCTTGTTCTGTGATAATGGGCAGGACTCAGCATCCCTACCTTTTCTGTGTCACAGGATTATACTTTTGTCAGCAGAGGGCACTGTAGATACATTACAGAATAAGGAGTTTTCTTTACCAAGTTCCTATGGACTGAATTTTAATTATTTTTGCTCTCATTTTAGGTTTTGTGATGGTTAATCTCCATTGAACACTGGATTAGATATAGAATAACTTTGGAGTCAAGTCTCTGTACATGTTAGTTTCTAGATTAATTGAGGCAGAAAAATCCCTCCTAACTTTATTGTGCATTCTCACAGTGAATAAAAAGGAGAAAGCAAGCTCAGTGCTATCATTCATCACTCTCTGCTTCTGGATTGCAGATGCAATGTGATCACTTACCTTACCTTCCTGTCACACTCACCTTCTTGCTATGATGGAATGTATCTCCTCAATCTGTAAGCTGAAATAAACCCTTCCTTCCATAAAATGCCTTTCGTCAGATATTCTGTCACAGCAATGACAAAAGTAAGTAATGCAAGGTCCTTCACTGGTACAATGTGTAAGGACATCAATTAGTGCTCTGCTCATATCAAATAAACAAGACCATACAATATTTCAGTGGCCTTGCAACCTCAGTGTCTACCATCTTGAGGATTTCTTAAAATGCTTTCAAGAACTCTTATCACAGTACCACTCCAAATCTTTTTTTTTTTTTTTTTTTTGGTTTTTCGAGGTAGGGTCTCACTCTGGCTCAGGCTGACCTGGAATTCACTATGGAGTCTCAGGGTGGCCTCGAACTCTCGGCGATCCTCCTACCTCTGCCTCCCGAGTGCTGGGATTAAAGGTGTGCGCCACCACGCCCGGCCACTCCAAATCTTGCTATGAGCTCCCCTGCTACCCTCACTTGCTTGCATTCTGAAATGATGTTTCCTACCTTTTCTGTCAGCTGTAGACCAGCTCTGGCCTAGGCAGGCTAATAAGGCCACAATAACACCTTCTCAGCTTTGAAGGTGATATACTGTTTGTGAGATTGCCTTCACTGAGTACTCTCCTCCTTCAGTTCCGGGGAATGGTTTAGGATTCCCTTACATCATGATAGATACTTTCCTACTATAAATAATTATTTTTATCAAACTACTCTTTGATCAAGATACTCTGTAGTTTCTATTTCACATTGCTTAAATTGCCTTGAAGAAAGTTTTATTTTACAGAGAATTGGTTATATTTTTAAAAGTTCATAGTGTCATGGATCACATAAAAAGTGGTATTGTATATATGTAAGTAGAAGAGCAGATTACTGGGGGTGGTCAGGGGAAGATGTTGAGTAAGGGAAAAGTGGAGGGAGGGCTAATAAAAATTCAAAGACTGACGCAGTGTCTCTCTCTCTCTCTCTCCCTCCCTCCCTCCCTCCCTCCCTCCCTCCCTCTCTCTCCCTCCCTCTCTCTCTCTCTCTCTCTCTCTCGGTGAGTGTGTGTCTCTCTCTCTGTCTCCTCTCTAACATGTTTATATTAGTTATCTTTTTCTTACTTTTCTTAGTGGGCACTGACCTGTAACTCCCAGTACTAACTTGTGGCTATCATCCACAATAAGCTTTTGATCAGAGAGACCTACAAGGTTTCCTAAAAGAAAGACATATTTCTGTCAGAGTACTTGATGACCCACCAAAGGTTAGTGGTAAGACCCTACTGCTGAAGACATCTTATGCGGTTGACATGCAAAATGTAATGGCATGGCTGGAAGCTGGAAGAGAGTCAGTCCCCAGACAGTCAGCTACATGGGCGACTGGGGGAAAATGATCAATATCTGTCCAAGCAACTCATGGTCTAACCTACTTAGCAACAAATAACCTGTTGTGATGCTCACACAAGTGCAATAGTGGCACACAGCCATGGTGGGAAACCAACTGCTCTTGATTTGGCTAACTGATCCCCTCAATGGTATGGGACCCATAGCTGGAGCTGCGAAACAAGTCAGAACCATATTCAAACATAAGCCCGTACTCCATTATCAAGCTACCACCAATCGTGGGCTACAAGAGGGCCTACACTTATTAAATTCTCTATTAAACAGTAAGGGTTATCTCATTTGTCTGGTGCTAACTTTACTCTCCGTTGGAGAATCTGCTTCTCTTTTTCAGATAGATGTAGATCCTCAGAAGAGAGCCACCCATCATTACTCAAAAGGGCCCCAGCTGAAACTAAGAACAATTGGTAAAACAAGCAAGGGTGCTGTTTTCCTGATGAACCTGGTACCAGTACAAGGGTGAAGGAGATCAACACAGAGAAAAATCAACTCCTATCAAATCATAGATCCAGAGACCCAGAGGCCCCCAACACCTCATCACTGAAGCAGACCAAGAATGAACTCAACATGGCTCAGGGAAATTTTGCAGAAGAGGGAGCGGAAAGAATGTCAGAGCCACATGTTGGGTCATGATATGCAGACATTTATCCTACCCATAACTGTGGGCTAACTACAGAATGCATGACCCATATACCTCAACAAGGAGGGGCCAAGCGGAAGGGGCAGGTAATGGATGAGCCTAATAATGGTACCAAATTGACTGTATGTACTGAGTACAAAACTAATTAATAAAAATAAATAAATAAAATAAAAAAATTCAAGAGGGTATGATTAAGTCATATGGAAACCTATGTTTTTGGACAATGGCATATTCAGAAGCCATAGATTGTTATTAGAAAATTTTCAGTACCAGGGATGGGATACTTTCCAGTGAATTGTTGGCCAAGAAGGTCACTGACACCCCCAAAACATTACAGGCTATTGCCAAGGTTCTTGGTTTCCCACCAGGAATTGATGGTAAGACTCTATCACTGAAGATTTCACATACATTGGCTGCAAGGTTACTGAGAAAGCCTACTGAGCTGAAAACCTCCTCCATGTAGACCAGCTAATAGAAAGCTGGAAAAAGCTACGTTGTATGCAATTCCATGTGAGACAGAGAAACCACCAGTGGAAATAAACAACAGAGGACACTGCAGCCTTAAATTTGGCCAATCAGGCCAAATGAGCCAATGAGAACAATAATGGCATCTGTTATGGGGGAAATCAACTGATCTCTAATTGGACTGGAGGCCTACTCCATGGGAGGGAATACATGCCTAATACTGAAAACCTATTACAGGGGTAGTTTTGAGCTAGAATGTAACATCTGCTTGTGTATGCCTAAATGTATATACTATGCTCACCAAACTGCCCAGTAAGCACTTCTCTTAATGTTCATACCCTTATATTAATATTATTCTCCCTTTTGGTTAGAGAAGCTTCTCTTTTCAGATGGTGGTGACCTTGGAATGACTCAGAAGGCACCATGGTGCTGAGAAGAAGTGACAAAAGAGCTGAGCACTGAAACATCCCTATCACAACTTTCAAGGTTCAGGGTCCATTGTGGAAGAGGTGTGGGATCGAATGTAAGAGCCAAAAGAAGGGAAGGACTCCTTGTAACGCAATCTTCAAGATACAAAATGCCCTGGCTATCCATGACCTTGTAGTACCTGACACTACCTACACAAGACCATCTTAACAGGAGAAAAAGATGATGACATCAAAGTAAAGGAGAGCTGATTGGGGGGCAGGGGTATGATGGAGAGTGGAGTTGCAAAGGGGAAGGTGGAAGAGAACAAATTACCATGGTTTACTGTCTATAATTATGGAAGTTGTCAATAAAAATATTCAAAAAAGATTAAAAAGAGTGGTTTCAGTCTTCAATTTATCACTTTATGTGGCCATAATGCTTTCTTGTGATTCTTTTCTTAGTTTGTCACTAAAGAATTTAGACTTAAGAGACTATAGTTACTACAATTTCTCATCTTAATTATAAAGGGTAGTTTAGCCTGTTTGTAGCCAGAAAGAGTCAGACTGGAGTCAGGACACCAAATTTTAACTTAGATGGGTGCCTTTCTACTGCTTTATATTATATTTATTCATTACATTACTCAATTAAAACAAATATTCTCTGAGGACAAGGACTGTACCTTCAGAGTAATTATGAATATGAAACTATTTGCAATGTATAATTGTTTTTTTAAAATTTAGCAGAATAAAAACATATTTATAAATATACTGCCTCATATATTATATAAATAATAATAAGAAACAATACCAGACTATCATAATTCTTTGTTCAGATAACATTTTATTGAGTGTAGACATATTTTATGTTCTTGGAAATACAAACACTTTCTACTTCCACCATATTATACCTGAATTTAGCCTTTGTTCTTTCTTCATGGACATTTGTTGCGAAGTTAATTTATGGTTAAAAATAACTTACAAAGCAATTAGCCACCAAAATTTGAAGATAACCAATATAATGGAGAAAACAATTCCTTTTTCAGCAATATTGTTACCATATTTCTTTAAGTTGACCACATAGACAGTGAAGATGATCAAGTTATAAGGGTTACATTAACTTTTTTTTTTTTTTTTTTTAGTTTTTCGAGGTAGGGTCTCACTCTGGTCCAGGATGACCTGGAATTAACTCTGTAGTTTCAGGGTGGCCTTGAACTCATGGCGATCCTCCTACCTCTGCCTCCCAAGTGCTGGGATTAAAGGAGTGCGCCACCACGCCCGGCGGGTTACATTAACTTTAAAAAAGTAAATCAAGGGATGAGGAGATGGCTCTGGAGGTAAAGTGATTGCCATACAAGCATGAGGAACCAAGTTTGGATCCCCAGCATCCATTAAAAACCCAGGCACAGTGAGTGGTATGTACCTATAATCAGCTCTTGGGAAGCAGAGCAGGAGATACCTGAGGCTTGCTGGCTAGAATTAGAAAATTATATTTTAGTGAGAGAATCTGCCTAAAAAGTATTGTAGTGAGCAACTGAGGAGGACATCCAACTTCAAGATCTGGGCCTCCACAGTCATTTGCACACATATTCACATACACAGATACAAATACAGGCATGCATAATACACAACCAGAGAAGGAAAACAGCAATGCAATGAATTAAAATCAATGCTTTCCATTTATAAAATTCAATATAAGACATCATGTTTTAAAGAAAAATCATCAGAACTAGTATGTTACATAATATAATTAGAATAAACTATCAACCATACAAAAAGTTCAATTTGCATTTGGACCAAGATCACAGCTTTGTGAGGATTACAGGCTATAGTTTGTAAAAGCTACATTTTCACATCATCAGGAACCTTCTCAAGATCAATATAAATATTTTATGGATTTTAAGTTGTTTATAGTGCCATTGTTGTAAAAAAATCTCTAGATTAAATGTTATACAATCCTCTTTCAATATTGGGCATGCTACTACCCTTTTGCTCAAATACATCTTCAAGGGTTGGAATGATGAACAGAAGAAGTAAGCTATGCTTATATAATGTATAATGTTGATCTGAGCATAAAGACTAAAAATGAGCTCTTTACTTACTCCTCCATGGCCCTTACTTATATGTTTGTTGGCACTCTGCAGTTTAGTTTGGATGGCAAAATAGGCATGGTAATTTTAGTCAAGACATATTTTAAGAATAAAGAATACATAAATTTAAAGAAAGGAAAAATACACAGGATGTTCATGAAAAAATGCTTAAAATGTCAAATTGTCTAATTTATTAGTAAACTTACATGAAGAAAATATGTAGGAGAGAAAACATAAAAAAAGAGGAGGAGGGAGAAAAAGAGAGAGCATGAGGAAGACGAGTTATTTTTGAATTAACTGCAAAGCATTCTACATGAAAAATATCATCCTAACCAATAAAATAATAAAATAGAGAGTTAGGGTATTTATTCTTCCCATTATGTCAAAGAACACAATATTGGTTAATGTAAAATGTGCACCTAAACTCAGAATAGTCTGATTTGAACATTGTGACTTTAATGAATTTACATGGCCTGGGATTTCCATGAGTTTATCAAAGCTGACAAGTCCTTCAGGCTCATGAATGAGAGCAGCAGGGTTGCAACAAGCACATTAAGTCTGTTAAAGCCCAAGGTCTAAAATGGTTTCTCTCAATGCAATGGCTGCAGTGAAATGTGGGAATAAAAATAACAGTAGACAACTGAAAAACAAAAGCTCCAGATTCTATGTAGCTGATTTACTATATTAAACAATGATTCCTGCAAAGGAAAACAGATGGTCTCTGATATGCCAAGGAGCATGTGATACAGGACAAGGCTTAACTGACGAAATTTCTGACTCAAAAAGATGATGAAATGCTATGCTATTTAACTTTAGCAATCATTCAAGCATACAGATCATTGATTATTTGTATTGTCCTTTTAAAAAATATGTTTGATTAATTTTATTTATTTATTTGAGAGTGATAGAGAGAAAAAGGGAGGGAGGGAGGGAGGGGAAGAGAGAGAATGGGCGCGCCAGGGCTTCTAGCCACTGCAAAAGAACTCCAGACACGTGCACCCCCTTGTGCACCTGGCTAACATGGGTCCTAGGGAATTGAGCCTCGAACTGGGGTCCTTAGGCTTCACAGGAAGCACTTAACTGCTAAGCCATCTCTCCATCCCCTGTATTGTCTTTTATGATTGTACTCTGCTCTTTGCACCATTATATTTAATGGCAATTTTCACTGAAATCCAAGCTATTCAGACTTCTTTCATTCATTGCACATTATATGAACAGATATTTATATTCAACCCTATAGTCAACTACCTTTTCCACAGACATTTTCTAATTTTATGAAGATATAACTTTAATTTTAAAGACAAAAAAATGAGGCACCAAAAGCTACAAAACATTGTTCAAGTGACTTTTAACTATTTTACCTTAAATAATATGAAATTATATCTAGAAGCCACAAGCATTAATATACTCGAATAAATATGCCCTTTTGTTTTCCTTACAAAGACACTGTAAATTTATTGAAAATAAGTAGGAACTTTCTTGGAACTAAAAAATAAATCAGCTCTCATCTTACCAAGCAACACAATAATTATTATTACAGAACACTCTCAATGTAATTATAAAATATTACTAGAATATATCTTGAAATTGTTGTCTTTAAAATTTCCTAAATCTGTTCAGTTTCCTTTAATTTTTTTCCAGTGGTTTAACTTCTATTTTGTTATTAGTAGTTTTACAAACTATCTTATTCAATATTTTTGTTCTCTGCTTATAGCAGCCCTACCTTCTTTTTAAATGTGATATCTTTTTAAATAGGTAATGTTCTTTTTACCTTTACTGAGAACATTAAGCAAACACTATTAATAAGCATAATTCATGAGTTTCAGTATATATTAGATGATACATGCTCCTTCTATCTTTTTGCTTTTCTAATCCTTCCATACTGATGTAATTTAGGAAAATAAACACCATCTCACAACTTTCTTCAACTCTCTAAATTTTCCCATGTAGAGAAGAATGCTCTGATGCTAACATTTCTTTGTGGAATTCTCAGGGTATAGTAACAGTTGCTGCCCCTACCATCTTGGCAAATAAATGTTTATTTGGTTTCATAGTTTTTCAAATTATTTTATTCAGTATAAATATACTTACTATGACAGTTATTAATACTATATGTGTTATTTCAAATTTTCTTTTGTTACTTATACAAATCTTAATTTTTAATTATGTTAGCATACTCTAAATGGTCCAAAATACTTTTAAAATGTGAATTGCTACTTAGAGCCCTGTGACTTCTTTTCTTACTAAGCTCCATGTAAATAACACGGGAAGTTTTTATTGTAACAACCTTTTAGTGAAGAATGGACTATCTTTGTATAAAGAATCCTAGATAGGAAAGAGAATGATAAGATGTCATATACTTACTTTGTGAGCTAAATTGATTAATTGTCTCCATCTTCAGGGAGTATTTTAAAACTAGAGTATAAATTTGTCCAAAATAAAGATATTTCATCCATTTATAAACTTTTTCCATATTATTTGTTTTGTCACTCATTTGCAATAGCAAGTAGCTCAGAACTTGGCAATAGGAGAAGGAGAAGTGAAATGCCAACATACTAATGATATGTCACTAATTGGAAGTTTACTTAAGAAATTAAAAATACATAAGCTAAAACATTTAAAAATTTAAATATAAGTGTTTATTACTTGTTTTAGTCTTTTATTTTATTTTATTTTGTGGCAGGATTTCACTTTAGCCTAGGCTGACCTGGAATTCACTATGTAGTCTCAGGCTGGCCTTGAACTCATAGCAATCCTCCTATCTCGGCCTTCCAAGTGCTGTGATTAAAAATGTTTACAACCACTCATGGCTTTTAACAAATTAGTTTTTAATCCTTAAACTTATTTCCTTATCATAACTAATTAAAATTGTATTTAATTAATCTCTTGTAGAAGAGAGACATATATTTTTCATTATTTAAATTATTTAAATTCACTTCTTTTGTTTAGGGACAAACACACACATTTATTGAATCCCCCCCTCCTCCAAATCCTACTATAAGAGAGGCAGCTCATCTGAAAGTGTGGTTCACCCCAGGGTGCAGGAGACCAGTGGGGTCCTAGACCTGACACATTTCAGAATGAGCTGAGGTCCTGAAAGAAGAGCTGGTTACATGTAGCTAAGGGACAGAAAACACAGTGCCTGCGATCCCAGCACCTGAGAAAATGAATCCTGAGTGCTTTTCATGAAGGTGTTGAAGTGCAACTTCAAGGCAATATGTATAGTTGCGGATATAGCTCAATAGCAGAGCACTTGCCTAACATTCGCAAGGCCCATCATTTTAAGGAGGGGAAGCACTATGCCATACATGAAGGCAACAGCAGGGTTCTAGGCACTTTGAGAAGAGCTGGGACCCCAGGGCCTGCGCCTGTGAAGACATATCCCCTATATGGGCAAGGTGAGGCTAGGGCTTGTCAGTCCTTACCCTTAGCCTCTGGTTTCTTCCCTCCTGTCTGACCACACTTGAATGGATTATTGTGTGACTGCATAGTTTACAGTAGCTTCTCTATGCCCCTTTTCCTCTATCCTGTCATGTAGTCAAGTCTGATTTATTTTCAGAAATAATTTTCATATTTTCACAGCCCTCCACAGATTCTTTTTTTGTTAGCAATTTATACCTTTTTTAACATTTGAATATTGATTACAAATGGGAATTTGTTGCCTACTAGGGTTATTCTTCCATATCAGAGGTTATGTAACAAATGCACAAAATGTTTATCATCTAATTATTAAGTGAGAAAGGGGAGACAAAGGGAAATTATGGATATGCATGAGAGTCTGCAATGAAGCTAGCTTCTAAAATTAATCACACGGAAGCATTTGCTACCTATTTTACCTGAAACTTCTAGGAGCCAAAACACAGAAGAAAGTAAAGCTGTCTTTGAAACCAACAACTGAATAGAGATTACTACTGAGAAAATATATAAAGAAAAAATGGCAACACACACATTGACCTCAATGAAAGCCTTAAAGTAAACACAATGAAGAACTCACAGCAGCATGTCAAAGTCCAGTTTGCTAAATCCAATACTTCAGAAGAAAAAGTCATTGTTGTAGAAAATTCAATGTCAATCAAATGAAATAAAATGTAGGACAGAAAGAGTTTGCTTATGTTCCTTGGTTATTGAAACTACAACCACAGCTAGATAGTAACTGAGTCATGAGAAACACAACAACACTATTCACAGTCTCAGAGAAGTAGATTTGGTAGCAAATACCAGATATGACAAGGGCACATACTTATATGCCCTTGTCATATCTGGTATTTGGTTCAAGTTCAATACTGAAACAGTTTTAATAGTAGCCACTCAAAGTTTCACCAACAGTGAAGTTATAATTAAATGAGTAACAGCTCAAGTATGCTATATCCAACATGCTTTGAAGCAGGTGTTTTATATTATGGATTTTTAAATTTTATTATATATATATATATATATATATATATACATATATACATATACATATACATATATATATATATATGATCTTGGGTTTAAAGTTTAAACACAAAAATGTATGTTTCATATATAGTGAAATGCATTGCTTGTCAACAATTTAAAAATTTTTAAATATACTTCTTCAAAAAACAGTTTATGTTAAAAAGAACCACCAGAGAGCTATGATGTCACTATCTCACCTATGCATGTGGACAATCAGTGGTTGTGTGATATCACCATCATGCTTTACTCTAAAGTTGTGAGAAATCACTTGTTTCTACTTACTCATACCAAAGTATACAACTGGCTGGAGAGATGAATTAGCAGTTAAGGCATTTGACTACAAAGCCAAAAGATCCTGGTTTGACACTCCAGGACCCATGTAAGCCAGATGTACAAGGCGGCACATAAATCTGGAGTTTGTTTTAAGTGGCTGTCGACCCTGGTGTGCCCATTCTCTCCCTCCCTCTCTCTCTCTCTCTCTCTCTCTCTCTGCTTCTTTCTCTTTCTCTCTCAAAAAATATATAAATTAATTAATTAATAAAGTAGGTACTTTCTCTGCAGTGTTAAATATTTGATCTTTATTGTTGCTGGTGTTATGATCACCTTGATTCAAAATAATTACTGTTGATCAATGAATGAGCCATTGGAGCTTTGCTTTGTTATATACTTCATGAAAGTTTTCATAGCCTTATTTCAGCAAGTTTAATCACAAAAAAAATTTTGAAACTAAATAATTTATCTTTTCTTAAATTTCTGCAACTATCCTATTGAATACTTACAGTACCCTTTAAGTTTGAATTAATTGTTGTAGATCTGTTTTTATTTTAATGAAAAGCACAACATTAAGTGGAATATGTTCATTGCAATCCTTGTAGATCCACTATACAAGTACATAATCGAGAGCATTCTTAAATATTATGCAGTGTTTTGTATTTTTCATTAAATTATGTTCATGATTGTTACCAGGGAACTTGCACAAGTCATCTTTCTGTTTCTTCAACTTAAATATGGCAGCATTCCAATATGACATTTTTTGTAAGGGGTTTCAAACTTAGCTACCCACTTTATATAATAGCTTAATTTTCTATATTATAGGCTATCTGAAGACTTTTTTTTTTAGCATTTTCAACAATGAGCAAGGAATATGTGAAATCAGCCAACTTGGTTGAAACGATATTGAGTAATGTACAAAAGTATTGGCCTCATGTGGTACATCATGAAGAACTCAGTGTTGGCCTACACACATTCCATTTTATTACTCTTTGTGGGTATACTTGCATGGTATACATGGAAAAATGTGACACAACTAGAGGAGTTTGGGAAGGTCATTTTTTCCTTGGCAAATTTTGAATTAGTTGTATTGTGTTGTTGACTATGACCCATCATCTTATGTCAGATACAGAATGTTCCACTTGCGTTATCAATTTTATATTAGTTTATATTAGTGCTCAAAAGGTTTTGGATTTAGGAGCATTGTGTATCTCAAATGTTTAGACTACTAAACAACCTGTAATATTCTTATAGCATTTAAACTAATGCTTGGGAGTATAAGACCCTAAATAAATATTACCTTTCTATTTTTCAGAGCTATACTTGGATCAAAAGGGTATTGGAGGTAGTTGATTTTTATCCTTATTTTTCTTTGTTTTTTGACTATTTCATATATATATTGAGATCATCCTAATAAATCACAAAGGTTATTATTGGTACACAATGAGAGAAAGATTAACTTACTATTATAGATATTTTGAGCTGTTTAGCACATAGAGTTATGGAAGTTGTTTTATAAATGTCTGATTTTTAAATTTCAAAGTAATATTGTTTTATGATTACTCCAATAAATAAGAAACCCAAAAGTCATAAACTGAAATTAGGAATAAAAGAGGAAAATCCCATTAATATTCACCACTTATTATCTAAAAGCTACAGAAGTGCCAGGATCTTACAGCATAGGTAAAGAAGGTATTAGGATAGCATAGCATCACTAACAAGTGGATTTATAAAAATAAAATGGCAGTAAATCAAAAATAGGTATCTTTCACAAAGTTTAACATGCCTATAGCCCATTATCTAGTAATAAAACATTTGTAAAACCATTGACTGATTCAAAAAATCTTGCCAACTGAGCAGTTACAAGCTTGTTTGGGGAACATAAACTCAGAGCTAGGGAGTTTTGATTTTTCTTAGGAAGGATTTCATTTAAATAAATACAGAGGTCAATTACTCCTTCTCTGATTGTTTTAGTACAGATGGTCAGTAAAAAATTCTTATTGAAAATTCTCTCTTCTCTAGATTATTTGCTTCATAATGCAATCTCAAAGCACTAAATCATATTTTTCTATTTGATAAAACAGGATGGTTATAAAATACTCTGATTCTCTCATAGGTTTCAAAATTAAACAATACACTTAGCTGATATGGTCAGTAGATTTTTTTATGATATACTGTTGTGTAAGTTGTCACCTTTTGATTACTAAACATATAATGTGTAAAATACATCCAAGTATACTTACCACATGAAGAATTTTATTCTCTGTTTCATAAACAGTACAATCCTAAAAAAAGAAAGATATATTCAAAAAAACCAAGCATTCCATTTAAAATAAGGTTCTTTGCAGTTGCACTATACTTAGATAATGTGTTATCATTTCAAGTAAAATAGCAGTAAGAAAGAGAAAAATTCTGGCATCCCATTAAGTAAAGCATAGCCCCATATGGAAAATATTCTTAATTTTATATTTCCTTAAGTATATTTTGTAATTTGGTTAATTTTGAGCATATATCATAAAGGACAACATATATAAGAATACTTTTGAAAGACATGAAAAATAACTGGAACCACTAGTGGTAAATATATTCTATTTATATATTACCAATATCTGAAACACTGATTTATCATAGCTTAGAACATTAAGAAAACATTCACTTTTACAGTCATATCAAAACCTCAGTTGTGTATTTTCACTACTATAAAGTATCAAATTGGCTTTTTATTAAACATTTAAAATTGGCACAGGCTTCTAGCTCTTACCTAAATTTGAACCCAGAATATTACTAAATCCCAAATTATTTGACATACAATTAGGTGACAATGTAAGAATGTGATGTTTGTACAGAAATTCATAAATGCGACATGATATGCCCTGGTATTTGTAGTGAATCAAGAAGAGTGATGTGAGAACTAAAAAATATTTGACATATTTAGAATACAGTATTATATAAATTATTTAATTTTTCTCCAAAATTAATTTTAACAAAAGGATTACCTTCCAAGTTATTAAAATATTTTTACTGAAGGGGTAGGATAAGAGAATGGGCATGACAGTGAGCGAACTCCAGATGCATGCACCACTTCTTTTAGCTAGACTTTACCTGGGTGCTGGAGAACTGACCCAGGCCAGTAGGATTTGCAAGCAAGCACTTTAGAACTGAGCTATATCCCCAGTCTTCATTCCATAGTTTTATAGTAATATTTCACTATGATACTTTGTTTGAAAAAGTACATATTCACATCAGAGGCTTCATTTGGGTACTGGGGAATCAAATTCAGGTTGTTAGACTTTGCAGACAAGTGCCTTAAGTGCTGAATCATCTTTCTAGTCCCTTGATAGTGGTTTGTTATATTACCCATGTTATCCTTGAATTCATAACCCTGCTGTCTGTGCTTTCTGAGTGGCTAAAATTACAGACATGTGTCACAATGCTTGGTATACAGTAGGATAAGAGACTGTAAGTAAAATTTATGTCTGCATTTTTTCCAAACTATAGAAATACTTACAATTTATTGTCTTATATGCCAACTCCTAGTAACTAATGATGAATTATGAATTTAGAAAAGCCAACAGGAAGATAAAACATTTATATGTACAAAGTATACTTGTTCATACATCAGAATTTAATAGAATTCAATTATATAGAAATTCATATCAAATACAATTACACTGGGATGAGATGATTTGGGAGAAGCTGGGATAATGCCCAGATTCTCCTGCTGCTTCTAAAGCTTGCTTCAACAGCAATGGAAGCAACTTTCGTTATTTGCCTACCTTCCCAGCATCAGAGAATATTCACCCTTCACAGATCTTTTTAAGGAAACAATAAAGATATTCTACATGTATAATCGACTACTAGTATAATAATCATACAGGAAGCAGCCATTTCAAGACTCTTTGAAATATAATAATTTACTAATTTAATATGATAAAAAGATTAATTAAAATGTTAAACTATTTTTAGTAATCACATTGTTGGTAGTAGTATTGTTATGCTGAACATGTTATGTACATTATATAAGATGAAATTATTAAATTTATGCAATGTCCTTTGGTTCCTAGTGTGATTAATAAATATTTTAATACAGGAAAAACAGATCAATTCATATAATTAAGGAAGTAAAATAAGGCTGAAGAGATGGATGAGAGGTTAAGGCACTTACTTTAAAGCCTGAGGACCCACTTAAGCCAGATGCACAAGGTGGTATATGTGTCTGGAGTTCGTTTGCAGTGGCAAGACACCATAGCATACCCATATTCATTCATTCATTACCATCCATCCATCCATCCATCTATCTATCTCTGCCTTTCTCTCAAATAAATAAAATATTTAAAAATTTAAAATAAAAACTTATTCTTTCTTGATGCTGTATGTATGTATATATGCATACATTTATATGTATTATACACATATTCATTAGCTCTGACTACAGAGAGGGCATAAGAACATAGACCAAGCTAGTAATAATAAACTCCTCACAGTTTGTAGTCTTGACATACTGTGGCTGATCCCACATCAGAGATAAGAAATATCTTATGATTAAGAAAGATAAGCTTGAACTATGTAATAGAAGATAGAAGGTAAAACATGGCCCTTTCTAGGAAGTACAGTATTGGTAGATATCCATTTCTAAAAACATGTTAAAATATACAGAAATATGTGATTTCGTAACATTTTAATCACTTCTGAAGTAAAAATGTTGCAAAATTATTCAAATGCATATGTGAAAGAATAGGAATTTATATTTTAAAAATACTTCCTTATAAAATCAATATGATTACTGGGTTCTAGTGTATTTTGCTCTAGTCAAGTTTCAAACTTAAAAATTACCAGCTGAGGGTTAGAGATGGCTTAGCAGTTAAGGTGCTTGCCTGAAAAGCCAAAGGACCCAAGTTCAACTCCCCAGGATCCACATAAACCAGATGCACAAGGGGGTGCACGTATCTGAAATTTGTTTGCAATTGCTAGAGGCCCTTGCATGCGCATTCTCTCTCTCTCTCTACCTGCCTATTTCTGTATCTCTCCCTCTCTAAATAAATAAAAATAAATATTTAAAAAAATTACCAGCTGATGATATCTGGATAAATTATATATTATGTTTATCAAACTGCCCAGTAAGCACTTCTCTTAATATTCATACCTTTATATTAATGCTACTCTCACTTTGGGTAGAGAATCTTCTCTTTTCAGACGGCAGTGACCTTGGGACAACTCAGAAGGTATCATAGCGCTGGAAAGAACTGACTGGAGTACTGAGCAACATTTCAATCACACCTTCCAAGACTCAGGGTCTAATGCGGAAGAGGTGGTGGAAAGAATGTAAGAGCCAAAGGAAGGGTAGGACTCCTTCCAGCGTGTTCCCTCCAGACACAAAATGCCCTGGATATCCAGGACCTCATAGTGTCTGACACTACCTACACAAGACCATCATAAGAGGAGGAAAAGATCATGACATCAAAATAAAAGAGAGACTGATTGAGATGGGGAGGGGATATGATGGAGAATGGAATTTCAAAGGGGAAAGTCGGGGGAGGGAGGGTATTACCATGGGATATTTTTTATAATCATGGAACATGTTAATAAAAATTGAGAAAAAAAATTACCAGCTGAAGTACAGTATATAAAATTATACCATTTATAGTTATAGATTTAATATTACTTGAAAAAAGAAGTATTCAATAAATCTAAGATGATGATAATTTAAAGTCTGTGGTGGTTTGATTCAAGTGTCCCTCATAAGATTAGGTGACCTGAATGCTAGGTTCCCAGCTGATGGAGAATTGGGAATTAATGCCTCCTTGAGGCAGTGTATTCTTGGGGGTGGGCTTATGGATAGTATAGCCAGCGTCCCCTTGCCAGTGTTTGGCACACTCTCCTGTTCTGTTGATGTTGGCCAGAGGGTGCTGTGCTCATGCTATTATTTTCCCCTGCCATCATGGAGCTCCCCCTGGCCAGGCCTGTAAACCCAAATAAATCTCTTTTTTTTCCCCACAAGCTTTTCTTGTTGGGTGATTTCTACCAACAATGAGAACCTAACTGCCACAAAGTCTCTTTAAATTACAATAAAAATGTTTACAAAGGAGGGCTGGAGAGATAGATGGCATAGTCTTGAAGGTGTTTACCTTCAAAGCCAAAGGACCCAGGTTCAATTCCCCAGGACCAGGGTAAGCCAGATGCACAAGGGGCACACGTGCCTGGAGATTGTTGGCAGTGGCTAGAGGCCCTGGCATGACCATTTTCTTTCTCTCTCTCTCAAATAAATAAATAAAATGATATTATTTGAATAAAAAAATCATAAATATGAAGTGTTTCCTCAATTTTGAATACTTTTTAAAACAAATTATTTATTCAAGAGAAAGACAGAGGGAGAGAGAGAGAGAAAGAGAATGGACACACCAAGGCTTCCAGCCTCTGAAAATGAACTCCAGATGCATGTGCCACCTTGTGAATCTGGCTTACATGGGTACTAGATAATTGAACTTGGGTCTTTAGGCTTCTCAGGCAAGCACCTTAACTGCTAAGGCATCTCTTTAGCCACTGATTACTTTCATACTTGGGAAAGTAAATACACAGAACATACTCCCATAGGTGGGATTTGTATAACATAGATTATAATCTATTATCCTTTCTGAAAAAAAATGATGCAATTACTATACTGGATGGAACACATTACCCATCATATTCTATACGTGGTCAACAAGTTTTAAGCAATTGGGGTTCAAAATAACCTGAATACATAGTACTTATTAACAATATGCTATAATAAGAAGACTGAATAGGTTATTAAATGTATAAAGAGAAGTAGCAAGGGGAGTACAGTCCTCTAATGCTATATACAATTACATTACATAGAACTATATTATCAATGTAATAAATTTTCATTGGTATAACTATATTCTAAGTAAACTTTTTATTTATTTGAGAGAGAAAAAGAGAGACAGAGAATGGGAATTCTAGGGCTTTCAGTCACTGCAAATGAACTCCAGATGCATGTGCCCCCTTGTGTGACATTGTGCACTTTCATAACTGTGTGTCTGACTTATATAAGACCTGGAGATTCGTACATGAGTTCTTAGGCTTCACAGGCAAGCACATTAACTGCTAAGCCATCTCTCCAGCACTGATATACTTTTGTAAGTAATAAAATATTGATATCCTAGAAGTAGTATTTTAAACTCTCCATCTATATAAACTTTTGATTGTGGAATATTCACACTAGATACTTTAACACATTCTATTATTAATCTATTCAAATATCATATGCCTAAGAGCATCACTGAAGCAAATTGATGTTATCTTCCCCCCTTTGTTACTTCCTTTTTCCTCTTCTTCTTGATCGCTCCCTCCCTCCCTTGCCTTCCTTCTTTTCCCATCTATTCATCATCAATCCATCCATCCATCCAGCACAATTCAATTCATCAATATGGTATTTGGTATTTTCTAAATGTACTGTCAGGTTCTGTTGCATGAACAAAGAGAAATTGCCATCATAAATTCCTTATTAGTAGGAGAAAATATTACAATAATAAAAGGTAGTCAAAATAAGTGATTTATATAAAATGTTTATAAACGTACATAAATTATGGGCTGGTGAGATGACTTAGCAGTTAATGTGCTTGCCTGTAAAGCCTATGGACCCATTTTTAACTCTCCAGGTCCAACGTAAACCAGATACACAGTAATACAAATGCATTAGGTTGCACATGGTCACAAGGAGGCACATGCATCTGGAGTTTGATTGCAATGGCTGGAGGCCCAGGTGTGTCAATACTCTCTCTCTCTCTCCCTTTCCCTCTCTCGCATAAAATTAGATAAATTATGATTGATAATTCTTGAGTGACTTTGTGGAGGAAATCAATAATGGATATTATGACTAATTTGGCTATAATATTAGGAATATATACAGAATGCAATGAAAAAAAAAGCCTAGTTTGTAATACAGAGTTGTGAATAAAAGCATGAAAATATTTAAATGTTTACAACTACCAGACATTTTTGCTTTTGTTTGTAAGAGAATAAAACCTTTATTTCAAAGACTATGTCCCAAGCTGTCAAAAATTTAATCAGCTGATAAATTCTTTGGATTTTTCTTGGTAAAAGTTGGGGTAATTTATTTGGTATTAAAGTTAATAATATTTCAAAGACTATGTCCCAAACTGTCAAAAATATAATCAGTTGATAAATTCTTTGGATTTTTCTTGGTAAAAGCTGGGGTAATTTATTTAGTATTAAAGTTAATAATATATGTCAGCATGAGTTAAGCGTGCATCTGTGTGGCATCCAGTATGGAGTTTAAATGCATTTGCTAAAAATTAGCTTGTTCCTTATCTGCCTTTTCTTGCTTTTAGACTCATGTGAGGGAAATATGTTGTCATATTTGAGATATGGGCATTTATATAAAGCTGTGTATCTTCTCAAGACATAAGAGGAAGACATTTTATCTCTAGAAAGTATGGAGGAATGAAATTTTCCTTTGACAAAGGAATTGTTTACAGATCCTTGAATATGGGAAGTATATGTTTGAATTTAGGTTTTATAAAAATAGTGGGTTAAAGATTGTAATTTGAGGGGATGAAAACTAGAGGTATGATGGTCAGCTGAAATAGTCTGTAATCTTGGCATACATTGAGGTTAATCAAAAATCAGAACGGGGGTGATTAATCACATTCAAAGGATGATGTAGAGGGGAAAGTTAAATAATATTCCAGGTGTTACAGTCTGAGAAAATGGATGAAGGACATAGAAGACATGGAGAAGATAATTTTGAGACATTAAAATAATTTAATTTAGGGTACATGAAATTAGAATTGAGAGCTATGCTGCAAATCCTGGGGAAATAAAGGCAACACATTGAGGGTTTTCTGGGTCTTCTTGTCAGTGGGAGGGCACGGGGGTGGGGGAAAAGGGAATCGCGGATCCCCACGCAGGTGGGTAGACCACCCCCCACCAAACACCAAATAGCCGCAGAGCCCTGCAGCCGCAGCTGCCGTGCTCTGATTGTGCACCAATCGGGCGCCCATTGAGCGCCGATTGATCTCTGCATGCAGAAGCTTAAACTGCTCTGCACACTTGCCCACATTACTGCTCCTGCTGCTGCACGTTCAGCGAGCCCAGTCCCACAGAAACTGCCACACAAGACCAGACTGTCTCTCACTTGCGCCAGCTCAGGTGCCATCCCCTACCTGTCGGCCACACCAGCCATCCCCCATTCTCCTGTGGCGGGGGAGCACAGACTGTTTCCAGGTCCCAGTGTTCCCAGCCACAGTTTGGGCTGCTTCAGGGATTGGTATCTCAGTCCCCCTCCAAGCTTGAATGCAGGCAGCTTTGGCGCATTACCACTTGAGAATTAAGGCAACTTTGGCACCCCTCTCAGGCAGCAGATAGGTGGCTTTGGCAAGTGGGAGCCAACGCCCAGGCTGCTTGGCAACTGCCCCAGGCGGCCTCAGATTCCCATTGCCCTAGAGCCCAGGCTGATCCACTCACCAACCTGCCCATACACTGTCATTGGCAGACCACAGCTCAAAAGAAATAACATGAAAAATCAAATGCAAGAAAATCCAGTTAGATCACCCAGTCCTACGATAAATACATACAATGAAAACAAAGAAGAGTCATTAGGAACATAACATCAAATTGAAGCTATAAGCAGTGCAACCCTGACCAACCTACTGGTAGAACTTGCAGGAAAGCAACAAAGGACCGATAATGATGTAGATGCTACCATCACTAAGCTAGAACAAAGTGATAAGAGATTGAAAGGAGTTCAAAGAGAGTTAAGAGTTTAGTGGGAAAGTGAAAAAAAAAAAGAGGACCTTAAAAATCAGCTGGCCATACTAAATGAAAAATTAAAGAAATGCAAGGATGAATTCCAAGAATCATCAAGAAAATCTGAAAATGATATGAAAAGGGAGCTTGACAGAGTGATGGAAATGATAACATAATAAGTAGTAGAAAATGCAAACTTAATTGAACAAGCCAAAAACTCTCTAGAGGCTCTCAAGAATAGAGGCAGCGAAGTAGAGGATAGAAACTCTGATCTGGAAGAAGATGGAAGAAACAGTTCGAGAGTTCAAAAATTTCAGTAAGTTCAAAAGTTCCTATGAACAGAACATGAGGGAATTGTGGGATACACTTAAACATCCTAATATCAGAATCATTGGAATACCAGAAGGAGAAGAAATTAAGACCAAAGGCATGGAGAACTTATTTAACAAAATAATTGAAGAAAACTTCACCACTCTCTCAAAAGAAAAGCCCATCAAGATACAAGAAGCTAAGAGAACCCCAAACAGACTGGACCAAAGGAGAAACACTCCAAGACATATTATCATTAAGACTCTAAACATTGACACCAAAGAGAAAATCCTAAAAGCAGCTAGGGAAAAACAGCAAACCACATTCAATGGTAACCCCATGAAAATTACTTTAGACTTCTCAATGGAAACCCTGAAAGGTAGAAGGGCCTGGAAAGAAACACACCAAAGTCTAAGAATCTATGGATTCCAACCCAAACTACTCTACCTGGCAAAAGTATCCCTCATAATAGACAGAAAAGAAAAATATTCCATGGCAAAACTCAGCTTTACAATTATATGACCACAAAACCAAACCTACAGAGAGTATTTCAGGAAATTCTCCACAGAGAAGAAACGAGTAACCAAACTGAAATGCCTACAAGAAACAGATCCCAATAACCAAACTCAGAGTAGGCACAAAAAATATCAAAGACCATGAAAACACCAACACACATCTACCATCACAATATGGCAAAGATAAATCAAATATCACAGTCACTACCCTAAATAATAATGGCCTTAATTCACCCATCAAGAGACACAAGCTAACAGGATGGTTCAAAAAATTAGACCTCACAATCTGTTGCCTTCAAGAAACCCACCTAACTACTAAAGACAGATACCTCCTCAAGGTGAAAGCGTGGAAAACAATATTCCAAGCAAATGGGAATAAGAAACAAGCAGGTGTAGCTATATTAATAATGGATAAAATTGACTTCAAACCAAAAATAATCAAAACACACAAAGAAGGCTAATACCTACTTATCAAGGGAATGATACATCAAGAGAATATTACAATCAAAAATCTGTATGCACCAAACACAGGGGCACCACAGTTCATAAAACAAAACATACTTGACAATAAAACAGAAATAACCACCAACACCATCATAGCTGGGGACTTCAATATACCATTATCAGTAATAGACAGATCATCCAAACAGAAACTCAACAGGGAAGTAAGAGAGCTCAACAAAACCATAAAACACTTAGACCTAACAGACATCTACAGAACTTTCCATCCCAAATCCACAGACTACACATTCTTCTCAGCAGCCCATGGAACATTCTCTAAAATAGACCATATACTGGGTCACAAAGACTGCCTCCACATGTTTAGGAAAATCGACATAATTCCTTGTATGATATCAGATCATAATGCCATATTGCTAGAAATCAACAAATAAAGACCCACCAAGAATCCCAATGGCAACTGGAAACTGAACAGCATACTGTTAAACAATAAATGGATAGTGGATGAAATAAAAAATGAAATTGCAAAATTCCTAGAATTGAATGACAATGAGAACACATCATACCAAAACTTATGGGACAAAATGAAGGCAGTCTTCAGGCCAAAATTCATAGTACTCAATGCCATCATAAAAAAGGCAGGAAGATCCCAAATCAACAACCTAACCATCCACCTAAAGGCACTGGAAAAACAGGAAACTCAACTATTACTGGAAGAAAATACAGGAGGAACTTTCCATGATACAGGAATGGAAAAAGAATTCCTGAACAAAACCCCAGTAGCTCAGGATCTTAAACAGTCACTCAACCAATGGGATCACATGAAGCTGAAGAGTTTCTTTACAGACAAGCATATAATAATCAGAGCCAATAGATTATCCACTGAATGGGAGAAAATATTTGTGGTTTATCCAACTGATAGAGGCCTAATCTCTAGAATCTACAAAGAACTCAAAAATCTAAACAGTGAGAAGTCAAACACCCCACTCACAAAATGGGGCAAAGAGATGAATAGGAAGTTCACAGAGGAAGAAACACAAATGGCAAACACACACTTAAGAAAATGTTTATCACCCCTAATCATCAGAGAAATGCAAATTAAAACAACTATGAGATTCCACCTTACCCCAATAAGGATAGCAAACATCAAAAAATCAAACAAAAATATATCTGGCGAGGATGTGGAGAAGTAGGAACACTCATCAACTGTTGGTGGGAATGTAGGATGGTACAACCACTTTGGAAAGCAATAGGAGACTCCTGAAAAAGCTGACTATAGAGATACCAACAGACCCAGCTATTCCCTTACTGGGCCTCTACCCTAAAACCTTCAAACCACCGACCAGAGAGATTTGCTCAACCATGTTTGTAGCGGCTCAATTTGTAATAGCTAAGACATGGATCAATCCAGATGTCCAACACTAGAGAATGGATAACTAAGAGATGGTATATCTACACAGTGGAAATCTATACAGCAGTAGGAAAAAATGACACCAAGAAATTTGAGGAAAAATGGTTGAACCTGGAACAGATCATTCTCATTGAACTTACCCAATCACAGAAAAAATAATCGCCACATAGTCTCACTCATCTACAGCACCTAACCTGAATCTACCCAAGATACCTTGCATACCCAGCCAGCATCTCATGGACTAGACACTAGGATGAATAGGGAGGGAGTGGAGGGCATCGACTGGGTGGAAAACACTAATTGAGACCCAAATGGCAATGGCACCATAAAATTCTACTTCCTAAAACGGAGACCATATGGCTGAACCTTCACCAGGCCCTTACAGGAACCACCTGAACCACAAGACACTGGAGAGAGGAGGATCAAGTCTAACCTAAATCTTCTACATCTTCCCTCCCTCCCTCTCCCTCTCCCTCTCTGTCTCCTCTCTAACTCTTGTATATTACTTATCTTTTTCTTCATTTTCTTAGTGGGTACTGACCTGTAACTCCCAGTACCAGCATGGGGTTACCATCCACAATGATCTTTTGATCAGAGAAACCTACAAGGATCCCTAAAATAATGACAGATTTCTGTCAGACTACTTGATGACCCATCAAAGGTTAGTGGTAAGACCCTATTGCTGAAGACACCATATGCAGCTGACATGTAAAATGGAATAGCATGGCTGCAAGCCAGGAGAGAGTCAGTCCCCTGACAGCATATCTAGTGCCAGAAGGTGCTACATGGGCGACTGGGGGAAATGACCAACATCTGTCCAAGCAACTCATGGTCTAACCTACTTAGCAACAAATAACCTGTTGTGATGCTCACACAAGTGCAATAGTGGCACACAGCCATGGTGGGGAACCAACTGCTCTTGGTTTTGCTAACTGATCCCCTCAGTGGTATGGGACCCATATCTGGAACTGGGAAACAAGTCAGAACCATATCCAAACATAAGCCCACTCTCCAATATGAAGCTATCATCAATCGTGGGGTACAAGAGGGCCTACAACTATTAAACTCTGTATAAAAAAAGTAAGGGTTATCTCATTTTCCTGGTTCTAACTTACTCTCTATTGGAGAATCTGCTTCTTTTTTTCAGATAGATGCAGATCCTAAGGAGAGAGCCACACCATCATACTTCAAAAGAGCCCCGGCTGAAACTAAGGAAAATTGGTGAAACAAGCAAGGGTGCTGTTTTACTGATGAACCAGTTAAGAGCACAAGGCTGAAGGAGACCAACACAGAGAAAAATCAACTCCTACCAAATGAGAGAGCCAGAGCCTCAGATGCCCCTAACACCTCATCACTGAAGCAGACCAAAAATGAACCCAACATGGCTCAGGGAAATTTTGCAGAAGAGGGGGTGGAAAGAATGTCAGAACCACATGTTGGGTCATAATATGCAGAGACTTTTTTTTATACCAATAACTTTGGGCTAACTCCACAATGCATGACCCTTATACCTCAACAAGGAGGGGCCTATGGGGAGGGGTAGGTCATGAATGAGCCTAATAATGGTACCAAACTGCCTGTATTTGCTGAATAGAAAACTAATAAAAAAGAAATTAGAATTGAATAAAATATATTACATATAATAATATATGTATATAATAGCATGTATAAATATATACTATACCATATTTTCAAGAAAGAAGCTTAAAAAGCAAATTGGAATAGTAATCCAACAACAGTTATAACAATATGTCAAAACAAAATATGTTTGATGGAAAAATAGTTTAGGAGGGATTCTCAATGTTTGTATAGTAGTCAGAGGAAGGGTTAGTGATATGGCCAGAAGTAAATGGAAAAGTATTATTTCAGAGATAAAAACGGAGAGTTTTAGAAAAGGAGAGAGAATAAACAATGTTTACTTCAAGCAAACTGACCTAGGAAAGCTTTAAAAATCAAGTTTAATATAAAAAATAGAGATGACAAAGCATCAAATTTTGTTCAAATAATGGTAATTGATATGAACTACTTTTCTAATGTTTTAATGTAGGAAATAAGTTATGAAAATATATTACATACTTATACAGAAATTCATTTATGATATCCAGCACAATGTACAATGAACATATGCCAAAAGAGGAATAAAGGTGATAAAAAGAAATTAGAGGCCATTTAGGATTTATCATGTTATATTAACTTAAAAAATCTAGGCAAACATATTGAATAAATTAATGTAAAAATTATAAATGAAAACAATGCCTAATTAATCCTATATATAGTATGATACTTGTCATTACTATTGGGAGACTGTATTTGGAGGTATAGATTAGAGGCTGGGGATATATCCCCATAGGATAGCATGTATTCAGAATGAGGAAGACCTCAGGCTACATTCCCAGCACTAATAAAAGGACTGACGGAAGTTTGATATCAATACAATAACATAAATGTTATGTTTATAATGGATGTCAATATAATAAAGAAATTAAGAATATAACTACTGTATCTCCTAAAACTTCTATCCTTTTAAGGTACTTAGAAAGATGGCATACTCATAAATCAGGGAAAAAGTGACACAAATACAATTACAAGCTTAAGAAGTATGAATAAGATTGTCAAGAAAATACTTCAATAAGTTACTGAGTGCTACAGGGTATAAGAGACTATGTTTTAATATAGTCCAGAGTTAAAAATATAAATGGGAACAAAATCAAGACGTATTTGTAAAATGAAATGACAGCCCTGTTTTTCTCACTAGTTTTGATCTACTGTGTATTACTTTTGACATTTAAAGTAGTTTATACTATTTTTTCCACATAGGAAGGAGTATGTTCTCTTTTTAGTAAGGAGCTAGGATAATCACCAGCTACTCATTACATATTCTTAGTCTGTTTACTTTTATAGTACTCTCCTTATAATACCACAATTTGTAGACTAACAGATGACAAAAATATTTCATCAAGATATATTGTTTCAGGCTTGTGTGGTGGTGCATGCCTTTAATACCAGCACTTGGGAGGCAGAGGTAGGAGGATCGCCATGAGTTTGAGGCCACCCTGAGACTCCAGAGTGAATTCCAGGTCAGGTTTGGTTAGAATGAGGCCCTACCTCGAAAATATATATATATATATTGTTTCATGCATACATATAGCAATGTCCTAGAACAGTAGTGTCTATTAAAGCTTCTGGGATAACAGAAATGCTTTATGTCTGTGCTATCAAATCCTGTAGTCAGTAGACACAATGGCTGTTGAGCATCTAAATGTGACTACTGAAATAAGGAACTGAGTTTGCAATTTTTCTTAATTTAAACTTATACTGCAATAGCTATATTCAGCTAGTGGCTCTCATGTTAGGCAGTAGAAGTAGCATATTAAAAATTCTACTAAATCAGAAACAATTTAACAAAAATTCCAACCAATAATAGTGAATACAATATATAAGGAGGAACAAGAAATAATTTGGTCCTTGGGTGTTAATCCATTGCCTATCTTACTATCTCTTCAGCAAAGAGCAGATTATAGTTCAATATGAGATCTTTAGTAGCAGAATAGTACTATGAAACCAATTTTTGCTACAGGAGGAAATATGGAAATAAAGCTATGGATTGGTAATCAAAGAAGCCATCACAGATTTTTGGATATAAACAAATCAGAAACTATTACAAATAATTTATAATGAATAGAAGGTAGAAGACTAAATTGAATTGAGATTCAACAAAGACCAAAAAAAAAAAAATAGTGGCTATGTTTATACTTACACATGTATCACAACAGTAAAAATTCTGCTTACCTATGTATGAACATCAAATGTCAGAATTTTTTTTAAGATTTTTATTGATTTATTTGAGCGTTACAGAGAGAGAAAGAAGCAGATAGAGAGTGAGAGAGAGAATGGGCGCACCAGGGCTTCCAGCCACTGCAAACGAACTCCAGACGCGTGTGCCCCCTTGTGCATCTGGCTAACGTGGGTCCTGGGGAATCGAGCCTTGAACCGGGGTCCTTAGGCTTTACAGGCAAGCGCTTAACCGCTATGCCATCTCTCCAGCCCAAATGTCAGAAATTTTTTATAAATTGTAAAACACATAAATGTTGGGCTGGGGAGATGTGTCAGTGGATAAAGCACTTACTATATACCTATGAGGACTGGAGTTTAGATCCTTAGCACCCACACAAATGCTTAATGAGAAGGAATTCCTGTTATCTGTGACAACATATATAAAGTGGGAGAACGGTGTACTAAATGGGGGGATATCTTAGCCAGTAAAATAATTGCCATGTAAACCTAATAACCTGTTTATATCTGCTGTCCTCACATAAAGCCAGTTGGGGAAATACATGCCTTAAAACTCACTTCTATGGAAATAGGAGGCAAATAAGTATGGCTTGCTGGCTAGCTAGACTAACTGAATCAGGTAAACTCTAGATTAAGAGTTTTAAACTCAAAAAATAAGGTGAAAAGTTATTAAGGAAGACACTGGCATCAACATACATGATAAGACACATGCATGTGTACCTGCATCCACATTTGTGGCTATCATACACGTATGAAAACACACACACCCCAATGAAGAAAGATACCATTTCCCTTATTTTACTGGATGGGATATGGAGAGAGTACTTAAAGGGCAAGAACCACTGTGAGCCTTTCAAAAAGGGAAAGAAAAATAAATTATACTAACTTGTTTTGCTAACATTGCTTGTTTCTTTCAGATTGATAGCTATATGTCATTATCAGCTTAAAAATAATTACAGAAATGCTGTTCTCAAATCTTTTGAGGTGATGGAATCAGTAGAGGAAATAAGCTCTCAGTGTCAAGAAGACTGAGAACTTCTCTTTCTTCAGAAGTTTCTCATTGAGCCTAAAGCTGCTTCTTGGTCATTCTTTTTTTTTTTTTTTAAACGTTTAAAAATTTTATTAGGAAGAGAGAGACCAAATTGGCTCCCCAGGGCCTCAGCCACTGCAATAGCATTTCAGATGCTTGCGCCACCTAGAGGGCATGTACGACCATGTGCTTGCCACACCTTTTGTGCATCTAGTTTACATGGGATCTGGAAAGTTGAACACAGGTCCTTAGGCTTTGCAGGCAAGTGCCTTAACTGCTAAGCAATCTCTCCAGCCCTCTTGGTCATTCTTTCTGACCAGCAATACCCAGTGATCCTACTATCTCCACAAACCTCAGGTTTGGGGTAAGAAGCATTCATGGCCGTGCCCAGGTTTTTACCTGAGTGCTATGGACTGAACTCAGGTCCTCAAGTGTATTCAAGTGCTTTTATACACTGAGCCATATCCCTAACCCCTAAACCAATAATTTAATACACGAAGACAATATGGTGTAAATCAAAAGGAGGATGATTGTTTATTCAGTTAAACAGGTCTCAAACAATTCAAAACATTCAAGTTTTAAATATTTAATTAAAGTAGAGGTTTAAAGGTATGAATGACTAGAAAAATTCACTGTAATGAGACTATAATCACTTTAATTTCAGTAATTTTGCGTGGACACTATGAAGAAATAGTGATATAATTCTCATAATTAAGACTGTTTATTCTTTATGTGTTGAGTCAAGATATAAATGGTTTTGAGCACCAGATAGTTATTGATAGGATATAGTTTAGATTTTTAACCAGTTATTAATTACTTAGTCTTACACTAGTAAATTGTCAATATTTTCCAAAAAGTATCATTTTCAACTGCACTGTGTCTTTCATTTCTCAAGATGCATTATGCACATTATGATGGTAATTTAACTTTCTTACATACATCTTTTATTAAATTGATTATCTATTTTAATTTTACACAATAAACATTTTGTATTTATTTTACAGACGATATATAAAGGTGAAACTTTCAAAGTCATGCTTTTTGCAAAGAATATCTAATTGCCAAACTCAAACAATACATTTAGTTTTTCACAATTCTACTTTGTATGAAAAAATAGATTGAGTTTCACAGTTTTAAAAACATTTTGAATGTGAGCCTGGTTTTAACTTTAATCTGCATGATCACAGCAGATATTTTAAACAAAAATATTCTCTGAATGAACATTTTTATATAAAAGGTATCCAAGAATTCTATATTCATATAATGAAAGTAAAATTTATTTTTACTAAAAAGCCTCTATTATTGTAAAGAACATCTAACACATCTTAAGGCAGGAAATATATGTGGTTTAACCAATGGAAAACAATTTAACTATATAGTTCAAGTAAAAATAAATGACACATGTAATCACAACTACATTGATTCTTTAATTCAAGATTAGAAAATAATGTTCTCATGTATCTGAAATAAATTCCTGGTGTTAAAATTCACTAACCATTATATATTTTCTCTGTTATCTATTTAGATTGTAGTTTCCTGGTAAAAGTAAAACTGTACTTTTTCCAGTAACTACAATAATTTCAATACTACCATTTGACCAGGCACACAATAGCTATTTTACATTGCTAAGATATTTAAATCCTCATTAATACAAAATTCTCCAAGCAAAAGTAGCAGCATAATTTTGTATGCCTTTAAAAGGGATTGTATGCAACAGGTATCCAATTAAAGTTTCTCAATACAAATAGTGAATGATCATGAACTATAATTTTATGTGGACAAAATTCACCAAGTCATTTATCCCCTCCTGAACTCACTCACTCTCATATTAAAATAGACTCCACTTAAAATACAAAGAGAGACACATACAAACTATATGCTATTAGGGAGAGAGATGTTTGCAAACTCAATCTTTACTAAGGTTTCATATATAAAATTTTTCCATATAATTTAATTTCATTGTTTACAAGGTTGAATAATTTTGTGTCAGCAACTACTGGTGTTATATAAACATGGAATTCTCCATAGTTCATTGCAGTGGCAGCTGTACTGTGAATTCCAACATTCAATGCCCTTTCTACAGTGGAAGTAAACTTCCTATAGCCGCTGAATTCAGTCATGGATATTCAACTTGAAACTACTAAATGGTAACATATAGTAACATGTTGTATAATAAAACTTAATAATTATTGCAAAAGCACAATAAAGTAATGCACTAGATATTACAAATAACACCTCTACTCCTTTTTCACATATATTGACTCTGCAGAGGGTGTATGAGACATTTATTTTTTTTTTGATTCAGTGTCTTATTGGCTATTGTAGCCCTTATCAGTTTAATACTATGATGTTTACATCATGCTGGCTCCAAACTTTTGATACTCCTTCTGCCTCTCTCCCACAAGGGCTGGGATTAAAGATGTGCAACACTGCTCACAATATAAGAGCCAGTTACAAATTTCAAACCTTCATCTACCCTTTAGTATGAATATGCATGCTCTAATATAATGTCACTTATAGAAATATTTATCAATCATTTTGCCTGTGATAAAGTCTACAGAGTCTGCATGTTTTGCATGTTTCTCCTAGAGAAACCTTGATAAATCTTTGGGGAAGACTGTTTGTTTGTTTGTTTATTTGTTTGTTTTGAGATAGGGTCTCACTCTAGCACAGGCTGACCTGGAATTCACTATGTAGTCTCAGACTGGCCTCAAACTCACCATGATCCTACTACCTCTACCTCCCAAGTGCTAGGATTAAAGGTGTGTGTGACCATGCCCGACAAGGAAACAGTGCTCTTGATAACACACACACACACACACACACACACACACACACACACACACACACACTTTTCTGCCCACCTCATAGTCATCGTCTCCTAAAGTATAGTACTGTGTTTGTCAATTTTGGCTCAATATTGAAATAATTTTAGGCATGATTCAAGCCCCATCACAGGAGTCTAATAGCTCCTGGCTGGGGCTAAATCATGAGTATTTTTTAACAAGCTCATTGATTCTAAGGTAAAGCTAAAATTGAGGAGGAATTAGCAGAAAATGTGTTATACATTACCTTGAGTAAAGTCCTGAACAGACACTTATGTCATTTCCCTTGCTGAACTTTAACTTAGAAAGTTGACAATAGCCAAATGTAGGGTATTTGTGTAATCCTAGTATATGGGATATTAGGGCAGGAAGATTATGAGTTTGAGAGCAGTCTGGGCCAAGTTATTCTCTGTATCTATTTAACTTGAAAAACAAAACTGATAATGTTATAAAAGCACTTTACTAACTTCAAAAGACTAATGTTATAGCCTACCTATTAAACTTTATATACCTATTTTTCTTGCTAGTTATTTTAATACATCATGAGAAATAGGATTCATCCAGGTGATAGGATACAAGAGAGTAGAAATAAATCTCAATTCTAATAGGGAGTTCAAAACCTTGTGTGGAAACACAACAGGAGAATATTTATGTATATACAGTTTAAGCTGGGAAGAAAAAAGTATAATGAACTATTCAGTGAGTTGAACTGGCAAACAGAACACAGTGAGGTATTAAATAAAAATTATTACTGATCACATAAATAATTTCTCAAAAGCATTAGATATTTTTAAAAGTATTAAAGACAAATTTATATAGCACTTAAGTAGGATGTGAATACATATGAAATAAGACTAAATAAGGATCTAGATAGAGAAGACTCAGGACTGATAAAGATATCTAACTGAACTTTCAAATCTTCTTTTAGATTATTTTTAAAATTTATATATTTGTTTGTAAGTAGAGAGAGAGAGAAAGTGAGAGAGAATGAATAGGTGTGTGTTAGGCCCTCCACCCACTGCAAGTGAACTCCAGATGCATCCATCACTTTGTGCATCTGGCTTTATGTGGGAACTGGGGAATTGAACCCAGGTCATTAGGCTTTACAAGCAAGCGCCTTAACCACTGACAAATCCCTAAATCCCCCTAGACTCTTTTTATAACTCCTATTATAAGTAGCTTTGCATTCATCAGTCACATTGTGTTCTACATTAATTATAGCTTAGATCTTCACATTTAATAAGAAGTCAAAAATCATGATTTTTAAGCTACAAATATATCCTAAGTGATACTCAGTAATGCACACATTGGGAGAAAAAAAACCAAACTAATGACTATAATGGAAAACTTGTCTTCCTTCAAGCCAAGTCCCTTCAATGAACCTCTGGCCTTCTCCATGTATATTCCTACAATTCACTATGAAGTAGACTAGTATTGTCACTATGCTATTTTAACCATATCCCTAAATGCACAAGACTAAGTTAGGAAGGACAGGAAGAAGATACCTTAAAGTATGAAAATATATTTTTGGATCTGTAATAATCATAATATACATGTTTTAATCAATTATAATTAATTGGAATTTTCTAGATAGTTCTGTTTTAGTTCTTTACTACTATTGGAGTAAGCTATGGGACACAAATAAAATTTATTACCTTCTCTGGTAAATATTTAAAGGGAAAGACATGTTTTTATTTTGTGTGTGTGTGTGTGTGTGTGTGTGTGTGTGTGTGTGAGAGAGAGAGAGAGAGAGAGAGAGAGAGAGAGAGAGAGGGAGAGAGAGAGAAAGATTGATTGATTCATGTTCATTCAGGTATAGATGCATGTGTATGCATAAGCATGTGGAGTCCAGAGAGTAACCCTGGGCCCACAGAGTCCAAAGAAATTTTTTATTTATTTTTTAGAGGTAGGTTCTCTCACTAGCCTGGAACTTACCACTTAGGGTTGACTTGTTGGCCAGTAAATCACAGGAATACTACAGACTCTGTTTCCCAAGCACTAGGAACACAGGCGTGTGTCATTATGCCCAGAAGTTTTACATGGATATTGGGTATCAAACTCAGGTCCTTTTGCTTTCAAGGCAAACACTTTATTGAGCTATCTCACTAGCCTAAAATATTATTATTCTTTCAACAAAGGAATATTTTTCAGGTACTTGAGATGCTAAGATGCATGAGACCTTCTACTTTTGCTGAACCTATTACAGAAAATCCATTTCAAATGTATTATTTTTTCGGCTTCCTTCTTTACAAAGAATGATCACTTATCATAAGTCATAAAAATAGTTGCATGTGAGGGAATTTCTTTAGAAACTCATTTTATACTCTATGAGGATAAAGAGTCAATTTTGATATATTTCTAAATCTGTTTTCATATATATGAGAATATTTAAAGAGTAATTTCTTACATTTTTTGTTAGACATAATACTTTTTTGAAATATAAACTACATAACAAGATATAGGACAAAAATACATTTCCAGAATAAAAAAGGTAATGAAAGCAAAAAATATACTAAACAATATATATATTTAGTGAAAAAAGATATGGAGTATTTTAAAGAAGAGTATATGCAAATTGTACAACACAGTATAACATCTTTGTTATATATCCATATACTTTGATATGTATAATAAGGCATGTTTGCTATATAAAATATATTTAATCTATTTTAGTATTTGTTTTACTATAACATACCTGAAGTCTTCAAGTGTTTTCTCACAGTAAGGACAGTGTCAGAAAGTCAGAAGAAAAATCCCCAATTATCTAAATCGTCCTTTTCTATACTCTTGGTATAAAGTGATTCATTCACTCATCTTTTCACTCTGATTCTTAACAAAATATTCAAGTGTCAATGATTTTTAACATAATGAAGAATTCTTAGACATGTGTATTTATATCTTGTAATATTTTCATTCTACACAGGCTTTAGAAAAACTATTTTTGTATATATACAATGTACTGCCATCTATACAGGTTTATATATTATGCATATTTTTAGTTTTATATATCTTCATAAAAATGTCTTATATGTCTTCATAAAAATGTCCTGATTCATTCCCCAACTCCCAGTTTCCTGCTCTCTTATCCCTGCTGCTGTCTTTGGGTGGCATGGACCCTGATGCAGCTGCCAAAGCAGGCATTTTGCTCCTCTTCCTGAATAACTGTTTGCGGGTTGCCAACTCCTGGATCCCTGGCCCTGGAGAGTGCGCACATGGAGTACATAGGCCAGAGCTCCTGGTTTATACCCAACCTCCCTTTTCTCTGGTCAGAGGTCTTAGTACCTCTGTTGCTTTCTTGGGGCAGACTGGAACCACATTCATGCTGCAAAAGTAGGCTTTTAGCTCTGGCTTCCTGACTGACCAGTCACTGGCTCCCCAATTCTCTGTTCCCCTGAGCCAGAGGGTACATAGGCCACTGTGGGATCTGGCCTCTTGCTCCTGGCTCCTTAGCATCCTGGATCCTGGTTCTTCAACCTCTGGTTCTTCTGTGCTGAGGAGTGTGTATAAGTGGAGTGAGTAGGCCTGAGATCCCAGTTCCCCAAGGACCTTTGATGCACTTGCAAATTCCACAGTCTGCGCCTCTATGGCTATTAACCCATCCTACTACAAACTGGTTCACATTTAAAACAGAACACTTAGTGAAGATTCTACAAGGACAAATGCTTCCTCCTCAAAAAAAATAGAACTTATGCTGAGATGGGTAGACCACAATGCCCCCCCCCAAAAAAAAAAGAAAGAAAGAAAGAAAAGAAAGGAAAACAAAGTCAAAAAACTGAGAGATCTCCACCAAGGATGCCTAATCTTTCACAATGGAAGCCTCCAATGAAAACTAAGATAAAACAACAAAAATTCAATCCCTAAATGAAAACACAACAAACTATGAGATTCTGATCAAGAGAATCGCTGTATTAGAAGCAAATTATCAAAAAAACAATAATCAGATAAATGAAATTGAGCAGAATTGTCTCTTAGAGCACTCATCTTTAGTCACTAGGCTTAAACCAGACAGGTATCAAGAGAGAGATAAAGGATTTGAAGATGAGCCAACAAATAGGGTATCTGAAAAGCCAGCTGATTAAGATTAATGAAGTTATGATCAAATGCAAAATGAATTCCAGGAAACTTGAAGAAAATCAGACCTCAAACTGAATCCATATGTCAAAAAATATATAAATGATACAAAAAAATCACAACAGAAAACAAAAATCAAATAGATCTTTTAAAAGTCTCTCTAGAATCCCTTACTAACAAAGTCACTCACATGGAAGACAGAACTTATGAGCTGGAAGACATGACAGAAGATATTGATTGCGAGTCAAAAAAACTTCAATAAGTTAAAAAAATCATGCCCATAGAATATGACAGAACTGTGGGATACCCTAAAACAACCAACCATCTGAGACATGGGTACACCAGAAGGGAAAGAAATCCAGGTCAGAGGCATAGAGAACATATTCAACAAAATTTGTGAAGGAAATTTTTCCCATCTCTCAAAAGAGAGGCCCATCCAGATACAAGAATTTCACAGAACACCAAACAGACAGGCCCAAAGAAGAAACTCTACAAGGCACATTATAGTTAAAACTCTGAACAATGAAAACAAAGTGATAGTGCTAAAAGCAGTAAGAGAGAAGTAATTTGCTACATACAAAGACAATGCCATCAGAATTACCACATATTTCTCAATGGAAATCCTAAAACCCAGATGGGCCTGGAATAGAACCCTTCAAAATAGAAAAAAAAAACTGGGTTTCAACATAAACTACTGTAATCAGTGAAAGTATCATTCAAAATAGATGGTGAAAGGGAAACTTTCCATGAAAAATGTCAGCTCTATGTTATATGAACACAAAGCCAAACCTACAGATAATACTTCAGGGAATACTCCACACAAAAGAATCAAACAATCAATCTCAAGAGCCTACAGAAAGAAGATCACAATAACCAAAATCAGAGCAGGCTCAGAAAAGTACCATGTCCAAGAAAGCACCAAACTCCATATAGCACTCTACCATGGCAGGGATAAATTGAATCTCACAATTATAACCTTAAATAATAATGGTCTTAACTCACCCATCAAAAGACAAAAGTTAACAGGGTGGATCAGACCAAAAAAAAAAAAAATTCCCCTTCTATCTGCTGTCTTCAAGAAACCCACCTCACCACTAAAGACAGACACCTCCTCAAGGTGAAAGGATGGAAAATGGTAATTCAATCACATGGAAATAGAAACAAGCAGGTTGCTATATTAATATCTCGTAAAATGGACTTCAAACCAAAAGTAATCAAAAAGGATAAAGAATGCCACCTTTTTTTTTTAAAATTTTTGAGGAAAGGTCTCACTCTAGTTCAGACTGACCTGGAATTCAATATGCAGTCTCAGCGTGTCCTTGAAATCATAGCTCAATGAAGGTCACTTCATACTCATCAAGTGAATGATTCAACATAAGGAAATCATAATCATAAATCAATATGCACCAAACACAGGAGCAAAACAGTGTGTGTGTGTGTGTGTGTGTGTGTGTGTGTGTATTTGACCAAAACAAAACAAGAAATAATCACCAATACCATCATAGCTGGGGACTTCAATACTCCATTATCAATAAACAGATCATTCAGGCAGAAAATCAATAGAGAAATAATAGAGCTTAACAACCTCATAGATTAACTAGATCTAACAGATATCTACAGAATATTCCACCCCCATTCTACCAAATACACATTCTTCTCAGTAGTCTATGGAACCCTCTAAAAACAATATAGTTCATATGCTAGGCCATAAAGCATACTTCCATAAATTCAGGAAAACTGACGTAACTTCATGCATCATATCAGATCACACTGCTTTGAACCTGGAAATTAACAACAAAAGACATAACCAGTATTCCACCAGCATGTGGAGACTGAACAACACACTTTTAAGCAATGAATGGGTTGTGGATGCAATTAAAAAAGAAATTGTAAAATTTCTAAAAATGAATGATAATGAAAACACAACTTACCAAGACTTATGAGACACAATGAAAGCAGTCCTAAGGGGAAACTTCACAGTAATAAATGCCTTCATAACAAAGACACAGAAACCCCAAGTTAATAACCTAACCATCCACCTACAGGCATTGGAAAAGTAACAATCCAACCCTAAAAATGCAGATGGAAAGAAATAATCAAAATCAGAGCAGAAATTAAAAAATAAGTTGGAAACTAAGGAAACAATTAAGAAAATCAATGTAAGGAAGAGCTTATTCCTTGAAAACTGAATAAGATCGATAAACTCTAGGACAATTTGATAAAATGAAAAAAATAGAAGTCTCAAATTAACAAAATCAGAAATTAAAAGGAAGATGTGACAACAGTCATCAAAGAAATTGGAAGTATCATCAGGACATAATTACAAAACCTCTACTCTCGAAAATTGGACCATCTGGAAGAAATGGATGAATTCCTAGGCACATACCACCTAGGAAGACAAAACTCAGAGCACATTAATCTCCTAAACAATTCTATCACAACTACTGAGAAGGAATAGTTAATCAAAAACATCCCCCAAAAGAAAAGTCCAGGACTGGATGGCTTCTCAGCTGACTTCTGTCCAATCTTCACTGCAGAATTGAAATCAATTTTATCAAACTGTTTCACACAATTGGAGAACATATAATGCTCCTCAACTCATTTTATGAAGCTAGCATTACCCTTATACTGAAACCAGATAGAATAAGAAAATAAAACTGTAGGCCTATATCCCCGATGAACTTAGATGCAAAGATCCTAAACAAAACTCCTGCAAACCAAATTCAACAACACATCAAAAGCATTATCTCAAATGAGGGTATGGGGATAATTTAGAGAATTTAATTTACTAATATGAATGTGAAATAATTAAAGAATTATATTTTGTAACTCTGGAAAATAAAACAGCAAAATTATAAGGATGCACAAGTTTTTTAATTAATTATTTAGTTAATTAATTTTTTGAGGTAGGGTCTCACTCTAGCCCAGGCTGACCTGGAATTCACTACTGAGTCTCAGGATATCCTTGAACTCATGGTGACCCTTCTACCTCTGCCTCCTGAGTGCTGGGATTAAAGGTGTGTACCACCACGCCTGGCACAAGTTTATTTTATAAAGTTAAATTTATTTACTTGTGAAGTTAACTGATATAAACAATTACTGTTTTACTATCTGCTCATTTAGTATATTTATGTTCAAGTGTACAGGAAGCATTCTGCTTTCATCAAATGGAGAAATAAGCATAACTCAAATCCAAAGCCAGACAGAGCTACAACTAGAAAAGAAAATAGGTCTATTTCCTTGATTAACTTAATTGTAAATATCCTGAACAAAATCCTCACAAACTGAATCCAACAACACATCAAAAGCATTATCCCCCTTGATCAAGTGGGAACACAGGGGTGGTTCAACATACAGAAATTGGTCAATATAATAGACCACATAAATAAACTCAATCATAACAACCACATGATCATTTCAATAGATGCAGAGAAGGCCTTTGACAATTACAACACTTCATGATCAAAACACTGGAGAAGCCAAGTATGGTGGCACATGCCTTTAATCACAGAAATTGGGAGGCACAGGTAGCAGGATCACTGTGAATTTGAGGCCACCCTGAGAGTATAGTGAATTCCAGAACATCCTGGGAGCAAAAGTCTACCTAAAAAAGTCCAAAAAATAAAAAGAAAATTCTAAAGAGAATATACATGGATGGTTTACATCTCAAAACAACAAAAGCTATAATAAAGTACCTAGAGCCTAAATAATACTTAATGGGAGAAAGATTCAAGGAGCTCCCATTGAAATCAAGAATGAGACAGGGATGGACACTCTCAGCACTGCTCTTCAACATTTTACTAGAAGTCCTAGCCCAAGAAATAAGACAGGAAAAAGAAATGAAAGTGATTCAAATTAGAAAGGAAGAGGTCTAATTAGCCTTACTGGCAGATTACATGATAGTATATATAAGTGACCCAAAAGTCTCTATCTCAAAACTTCTAATGGTAATTAATTCCTTCAAGCAATGTGGCAGGATAAAAAAATAAATGCACAAAATCAGTAGTCTTTATGTATACAAAGGACAAATATACAGAAAAAGAAATCAGGAAGGCTGTCCCAGTTTCAATAGCCACAGAAAATTAAATGCCTTAGAATGACACTAACAAAAGATGTGAAAGACCTATACAATGAAAATATACAAATACTCAAGAAAGAAATTTGGGGGACTTGAGAAGATGGAAAGAACTTCCATGCTCTTGGTTAGGGAGAATTAATATTGTGAAAATGGGCATGGAGAGATGGCTTAGCAGTTAAAGTGCTTGCCTGCAAAGCCAAAGGACCTCAGTTTGATTCCTCAGAACCCACATAAACCAGATGAACAAGGTTATACATGCATCTAGAGTTTATTTGCAGTGGCTGAAGGCCCTAGCATAGCCATTCACATTTCCTCTCTCTCTCTCTCTCCCTCTCTCTCATAAACAAACAACTAAAAAGTTAAAAAATACTGTGAAACTGGCAATGCTGCCAAAAGCAATATGCAATTTTAATGCAATACCAATAAAAATTCCTGCATCATTCTTTACAGAGACAGAAAAAATGATCTCAAATTCATATGGACTGGCAGGAGACCTTGGATATCCAAACCTATCCTCAGCAAAAGAAACACTTTTGGAGGTATCACTATACCCAATCTAAAGCTATACTAGAAGGCCATCTCAACAAAAAAAGCATGATACTGGAATAAAAACAGGCATAAAGACCAAAGGAACATAAATGAAGATCTGGCCCTTATGTCAAGTAACTACAGCTTCTTGACTTTTGACATAGGTGCCAATAACAGAGACTGTGGAAAAGACAACAACTTCAGCAAATGGCATGGTACAAATTGAAAAAAAAAAAAAACATGTAGAAAATGAAACTAGACTTACTCATCTCACCATACATAAAAATCAACTCCAAATGTGTTAAATACCTCAATATAAGACTTAATACTCTTTAACTACTAGAAGAATAAGTAGGAGGATATCTCCCTGATATATGAGTGGGGAAGGACTTCCTGAACAATACATTAGGCCAGAAAATTAAATAATCTCTCAACCAATGGGACCTCATGAAGCTGAAAAACTTTTACACAGACTATTCTAAACCAACAGATTACTCACAAAATGAGAGAAAAAATTTCCCTGCTATACCAATGACAGAGGCCTAAGATTTAGATTCTACAAAGAACAACAACAACAACAACAAAATAAACAACTCACTCAAAAATGGGGTAGAGAACTGAATAGGGAGTTTTCAGAGGAAGAATTACAAATGGTTAACACACACTTAAGAAAATGTTCAACATTCCTAAACATCAGGGAAATAAAAATTAAAACAAGTATGAGATTCTACCTTACTCTAGTAAGGATGGCAATCCTTAAAAAATAAAATGACAATGTTGGCAAGGATGCAGGGAAAGAATTACCCTCATTCACTGTTATTGAGAATGCAATCTTGTTCAACCCCTTCAAAAATAAACATGGAGATTTCTGAAAAAGATGGATATAGCACTACTAACATACTCAGTTATTCTCTTAGTGGGCATTTACCTTAAATGTTTCATGCTTCACTACAGAGATATTTGCTCATTGATGTTCATTGCTACTCAAGTTATAATACCTAAGAACTAGAATCATCCCAGGTGCCCATTATTGGACAAATTACACAACAGAATTCTCAGCACTAAGAAAAAAAATGATACAATGAAATTTGTAGGAAAATGGATAGACTTACTCAGCAAACACCACACATACAATCACAGAACAAATGTAGCATGTTCTCACTCATCTGCAGTTCCTAACCTGGATCAGCTTGAGTTGCTGGCATACTCAATAGGCAACTTGAGGCCCAGACAATAGGGATGGAAGGGTTTGTATGGGAGGGGATGGAGAGGTTAGGGTAAAATAAACACAAAAGTAAACCTTAAATAAACTGGTACCATAGAAACCTTCCTTTGTGAAGGTAGACTAAAAGTTATGACCCTCAACAGGAGTATAGGGGGAGCACCAAAAAGGAAGGACCTTGGAGAGGGTGGGATGAAGACTAACCTTAAAATTTTTTTTTGGCACTGAACTGTATTTTGCAATACCAGAAATGGGTGCTACCCACATTGAGCTCTTGATCACAGAAACCTATGAGATCCACAAACAACACAGGCTTCTGTCAAAGCACTTGATTACCCATCTGAGGTAAAAGGTAAGATCCTATTATTGCAGGCACTATATGCTGCTAACACAGAACACAGAGAGATCTGGCTTGAATCGGAAAGACAACCAATCTGCAGACAGTTAGTCTGTATAAAAGCACTACATGGGCTACTGGGCAAAAGTTGCCAACAATGGTATTAACATGGAGGGGTCTAACCTACTCAAAAGCAACCAGCCTGACAAGAAGTACACACCAGTACAATTGTGGGAAACAGTTTTCATGGGTAACCAATGGCTTTCTGATGGTCTAAGAGACCTAAATTAATAACACTTATCTAATTTAACCTATAGTGACTTCACTCTCCATTGGAGAATCTGTTTTTATTTTTCAGAATGTAGTTAAACCCAAAGAGATAAACCACCCCTCACATTTCAGCTATGGCTCAGGTGAAACCACAGAGGAACAGGGGAGACAAGCTAGAATGTTGCTTCCATGGTGAGCCTGACAATCAGCACCAGGGTGAAGGAGAAAGATGCTGAGGATACTCAACACATACCAAAGCAGAAATCCAGAGGCTCCTAAGAGCTAATCACTGAAGTAGACATAAAACTCACCCACCATGGCTCATGGAATTTTGTGGAAGAGAGGGTAGAAAGATTCTAAGAGCCAAAGGTTGAGACATCATTCCAAGACACATTGCCTCCACCCAATAACTGACCACTGCTCCCACAACACATAACCCACAACCCCATTGGGAATACAATTAACCCCACTGAGGAGGCCCCCCTGAGGAATGAGGGCAGGGAGGAAGGAAAAGATAGTACCAACACATTTGTATTTATACAAAGTATGGTCTCAATAAGTATCTGAGTTACTGTATCTCATAATTCTATATATAACATTTTACCTATTATATTGATTATACAGAATATGGAAAATATATTGCTATTGCTTCTTTATGATTAAAACAGCTAAGTGAAACTTAAAGTATAAAGTATAATTGAGCTGAACTAAAAGCACTAGTTTAAAAGGAAGAGCAAAAATAGAACTGACTTTCTTGTCATCTTCCCTGAGTATGCTAAAGTAATTTAATTTACATTGTTTAAAAATTATATACAAGACTTGTCCTGGTTTTTCATCTAAAATGCCCCAATTTCAATCCCAAGAGCCTTAATTCATTTTTTAGGTCACCTAGAATGTCTGATTCAGGAAGTCTTAAACACGAACTCTGAATTTTCAATTAAAGTAATATACAAATCTGTTTGAAATGACTATGAGACTATTCTGGGTGAAATTTTCATATGATTTAACACTATATGAACCACAGTGTACACACACACACACACACACACACACACCATACCTACCCTGTCTACTTTAGCACAATTTAGGACCTTGTTTTACAACTCTTCATGTACTTACCTATTTGATTTTAATATCCCCTTGGAAAACACATAGCCTATATGACATTGGCCTTTCTTCTTTACATGTTTGGAGTTGACCACAGATTATATATGTGAGTGATAAAAAGTTTAAACAAGTTCAACATTAATTTCTAGATAATATTTAACATATCAAATATCTAGAACTTTGAGATAGATGTGCTCATTTACATTTGTAGATGGTACAAATAATGACATGGCTTGACTAGCGTGAAATGATCTTCATCAGGTCTGGGTCTCATCAGACAATATACATTGTCACCATCCTCATTCCTTGCTCCAAAGCTTTATCTTTCAAACCAATACTTTTGTGCTCATTTCTTAACTAGTGATAATCTAATCACTCATTTTTATGTCTGGAGTGGAGAATATAAAAATGGTACAGTAGAATAATTTTAGGTTATGCTGATACCCATTAAGGAATGCATCATGATAATTATTTCAATGCTGACAAGAAGTACGTGGTTACTTGTCTCATTTTTCTGATTCATTTGCTAACAGGGCTCTAAATAAAGCTTTAGCTCATTCTGAGAAATCTTTCCATTTAAGATTTTAAATCCAGTTTCTCTTCTTTTCTTAAACATGTTTTTGTGTTGAATTGTATATGAGGAGCAAAGTGTTAAAAGAAAACAGCTTTAAAAGCTTAAATTATAATTATCTGAACCCATCAAAACAAGAAGTAAAATAGATATAAGAAATACATAACATAGGTAAAATAAATTCCTACAAACGAAGGGTTAAAATGCAATTCTTTCTTCTCTAATTTTAAATTTTTAAAAATAAGTGACCAATATAAAGAAGCATTTTCTACTCATTTTTGTTAAGAAGGGGAGAAAAGCCACTTATGATAGTTTATTTTTAGATATTGATCATCTCATCTTGCTGCAAAGGGAATAAAAATGATTAAAGTTCAGTAAAAAATAATTTGAAGCACACCATATCTCAAAGCATAACTATCATCACAACTGTTCAGATGAGATTTCTTGAAAGTGTGATAATAAATGTATGCCCTAGATTTTTTTAAAGTCTACACCTTGCTTAGTTAAATTGGCCTCTTTAAGCAGTTGCTTAAAGTCTAGTAAAGCACTGATTGTTTTGCATAATATAATGGCTTAGACAATTAGTTGGATAATTAATATATTTAAATATTTATCATTTTCTATGCTATGTTAAGTTGTCAACTGAAATTAACATTTCCTAGTGTACATAAAATTCATCACATTTTCTAGTAACTCAAATTTATTTTACAAAATTTAGAAAATACAGAAAAGTAAAAGCTATAAAGTTGTTCATAGTTTCACTATTAAAAACAAACATTTAAGCCAGGCATAGTGGTTCACATTTGAAATCCCAACATTCAGGATACTGGGACAAGTGGATACCCATGGGTTCAAAGCCAGTCTGAGCTACACACTGAGTTCAAGACCATATAGACTACAGAGTGAGACTCTATCTCTAATAAAAGAAAGAAACAAACAAATATTTTATCTCATAATTTTATCTGTCAATCTTCATTTTTATTGGTACTAGACAATAGAGCTCAGAATAACTTAGAACTGAAAAGAGATAATATCACTTTACAAGAAAAAAATTATATAGTTAGAGATGATTTATGCATACTAATACAGGCCTATAATGAAGTTTCGTCCAAAGAATACGTCTTGTTAGCATTATATATTTCCACACCATTTAATTCAATTTTGTTAATTTTCATTTTAGCATTGGAAAATTATTTAGAGAACAAATATTCATATTTATTTTTAATTATTGCAGTTCTGGGGACTGCACTTAGGGCCATACACATATTAGACAAATGTTCTATAACTGAGCTATGTCCCTAGCCCCAATACTTCTATTTTAATTAATGAATAAGGTATAATTTTTGTGATGAATACCTTTGGGAATTTTTATATGAATAACAGAAACAGAACTGATGTTTGCTCACAATGGAGTTAATAAAAATGAATAAATATTTAAGCACTTAACTTGTTTTTCCCCTGTGGGAAAAACAAATGAGCATGTGATAGCTATAGGGGATAATTCTACTCAGGTCTATTTATTTTTTAACAGTATATATGAAAACAAATAAGACATTCCTTTCATGAAGGAGTTTATGACATAATGGAATAAAATTGTTATTCATGACAATGTATATTGTCACAGAAAAGATGTGCCATGCTAAGAAACATAAGATTGTAAAAGTTCATTTTTTCTAAAAAAAAATGGTGGTTTCAAAGTAGAATCATAAAGAATCATTAATCTGAATATTTACAAGAAAAATGAAATAAAGAAGAGATAAGTAAAATAAGATATAACCAGCAAGTTGCTGTATTTGTCGCAACAATATCCATAACAAAATTAAATATATTCAATAGAAAGGAAGGATACCAAACAGTTGGTGGAAATCAGAAAATTTTCACGAATTAAGTGGTATTAAATGAGTTTTTTTTTAAAATTCCTGAAGGGATGAGACATGCTTTTAATAGGCAGATAAAAAGAATTATCAAAACAAAGAAAAAACTGTAAGAATAAGAATGAAAACATCCGTATGAGCTGGACTACAATTAAAATACATGGGATACTAAAAAAAATAAAACTAAGGTTATTCAGGAACCATATATGGTAAATTCTTTAAATTTCAGAGGACTAGTTTCTATTGAGTTTCAAAGAGTGGAATATTTCTGAAAAGTGACAAATGGAAGCTTGGATCTTTAATGAATAGCTTGAAAGTGGCTGATTCTATACTTATGGGTAGACTAAATCAGAAATGTATAAAAACAAATTATACAAAGATAAATTTGCATATAATGTTTGTGTTAGGGTACAATGCAGTCAAAGAAAAAAAAAATAAGACATCAAACCAGATGCAAACTGGAATGATGGGGAAGAAAAGTCAAGAATACAAGACTTTGTTCTAATGTAAAGGTAAAGATGACACATTGAATAAGAAGTGACGAGAGTCAGAATGATGTGGAAGTAATTTTGAGACAAAATTGTGAGCTACTAAAATGTAAATTCATTCTAATTAAACAAAATTAAATAAATAAATTTATTTAAATGACTAAAATTAAATTTAAAGAGCAAAATGTCCTAATAAGGGCATTGTATCTTCTTCAAAACAGAGTATACAGTGGGTGGAGGGCATGGAAAGTCCTTCTGTGTCCTGAATAGATCTGGAGTATTTCAATAATTTTATGTTCAGCCAAGACCGAATGAATTTCAAGTTCAATTTGTAAAAACATTTGTCTCTATTCTACCTAATATTTCCTGACCTATAAGTAGCAAAACTTAAATCCATCACTGCCTAACAAAAAGATGCCTAAAGAGAAGATTGCACCAATGAGCGCAGTTACTGAAAAGTTATATTGAGAACATAAACCAATCTCTAAGGATGATATGATAATTGTGTATATTTTCTGTAAAGTCATTTTCAATATCAGGCATTCATACATGCTGAAAACAAGAAAAATCTGAAACATACTAATTACATGGAAAGTTCTTACAATCATAGAATGTGCAAGTTGGCCATATCGAATGCAGACTGAAATCCCATCATGCATATTTCTGCAGAAAGTCTTAATTCATTGTAAATTATTTTATTCACTCATCATATTGCAGTTGAAAATTATTAACAGTGTCGTGGTTTGATTCAGGTGTCCTCCATAAGCTTAGGTGTTTTGAATGCTAGTCTTCCCAGATGATGGCAATTGGAAATTAAAGCCTCCTAGAGGCAGTCTATTGTTGGGAGCAGGCTTATAGGTGTTATAGCCACCTCCCCCTTGCAAGTATTTGGCACAATCCCCTGTCGCTATTGTCCACCTTATGTTGGCCAGGGGGTGATAGTCACCCTCTTCTCATGCCATCGTTTTCCCCTGCCATCATGGAGTTTTCCCTTAGAGCCTATAAGCCAAAATAAACCTCTTTTCTTGGTTGGGTGGTTTCTACTAGCAACGTAAACCTGACTACAATAGTAAAGTGGTACCGAGGAGTGGGATTGCTGCTAGACACCTCACTGTGTGGCTTTGGCCTTTTGGAGCTGATTTTAAGAGGAATGTGGAAGGATTTGAAACCTTGGCCTAAGAGATGCCTTGCAGTGCTCTAAGTACAGCTTGATGGACTATTCTGGTCAGAGTTGAAAGACCTGAAGGCAGTAAGGACTGTGGACTGTGAGGTTTTGCTTCTGAGGGTGAGAAAGTGCTTTGCTGGGACTGGGCTAGCAGTTTGAGTGAGAAGCTTACTGTTATGCCCGTGTCCTGAGAAGTTGTGCAGGGTTGCTTTGCGTAGAAATGAACTGGTGTGAGCAGAGGGATATGGCATGGAAAATATGAAATCTTTGGGTGAACTTCTGCCTATTCAGCTGCAATTATGAGATTACAACCTTTGAGACTGGGCCAGCTGACCTGCACTGGGGCAACAAGAAGATTGTAGACTCTTTTGAAGGGGCCTGAGTGCTCAAGGAGTGTCCTGTTCTTCAAAGTCTGCTTTACTCCCCCCTATATTAACAAATTGGCACCCTACCTGTATTGTGGAGTATAAGAAATTAAGGAAAGGGAGTGTCATTGAGTTTGCAATGCAGTCCTGTGTTTTGGAAATGGACATGGGCAATTGTGAAGCAGGTTTGCTGGATGCCTGCATGGAGATCCTATGGGGCCATGAGGATGAAACCTGGATTGCAGTGGAGACCCAGTGGAGATCCTAGGACCATGACATGGTTGCTAAGGAAAGCTGCCAGTCCCAGGTGAAGTTTTTCAGGACTGTGAGTAGTCTAGCTAGAGGGGCAGAATTGGAATACCAGTGACTTGTTGGTTAGAATTACCAGACTTGGAAATCTGTCATTGACTAGAGTTGTTGGACATGGAGCTAAAAAGTTTGATGTTTTCCCTGTTTAAATCATGTTTTGGTTGATTATTTCTTTGATATACCCAATGCCAGTTTTTGCAGTGTGAATCTTTATTCTGTGCCATTATGGGTTTGGGGGGGATGTTTTAGTATTATAGCTCAGTTAAAAGACCCTGGATATTTGAACATCATTAGAATTGATAAAAACTATGGGGACTTTTAAAGTTGGAGTGAATGCATTGTATTTTATATCATGTATGAATATCAGTTTATGGAGGCCAGGGGAGGAATGTGGTGGTTTGATTCAGGTGGCCCCCATAAATTTAGGTATTCTCAATACTAGTCTCCCTAGCTGATGGCAAGTGGAAACTAAAGCCTCCTGGAGGTTTATGGGTATTATAGCCTGGTCCCCATTGCCAGTGTTTGGCACACTCTCCTGTTCCTGTTGTCTACTTTATATGGGCCAAGGGATGATGTCCACCCTCAGTCCATGCCATCATTTTCCGCTCCCTTTGTGGAGCTTCCCCTTGAGTGTATAAGCCAAAATAAACCCCTTTTTCCCACAAGGTGCTCTTGGTTGGGTGATTTATACCAGCAATGTGAACCTGACTGCAGCAAACAGAATTCCGTACTATCTGTGAATTATAAACATAGAAAATTCTACATTATTGCCCTCATATTATATATGATTTCTTTTCACAATTAGACACCTGTTTGAAATGGGAAACTATTGCACATATATGAGTTTAATAATAATAAATTCCTCAGGCTAGGGAGATGGTACAGCAGTTAAAGATGCTTGCTTGCAAAGCCTGCTGGTACCCACATAAAGCAAGTGTAGGATACAGGCCAGGCTGGGCTACAAAACACTTTGTCTCAAAGAACTATCTAAGTAACTAAATAAACAAATATAGATCTAAGTATGCAAGGCATGGTGGCAAACACCTTTAATCCCAGCAATTGGGAAGCAGAGGTAGGAGGATTGCCATGAGTTCAAGGCCAGCCTCGGAGTACAGAGTGAGTTTTAATTTAGCCTGAGCTAGGATAAGACCTTACCTCAGATAAATAGAAATAAGTAAAGCTCTAGAAAATAGATTTTGAATAAGTGCGTTTTATAAATGAGAATATATAAGGAATATTATACATTTGTTATATTATTACCCCATGTTCTAGATTAATCAGACAACCAGAGCCACCAGGACAACTAGCAAACATGCAGACTCCTGGGCTTTTCCCATAGTTCTTTTGAAATGGGTCCTAAGAATCTGAAATTCTAACTTTTTATGTGATGAAAATGCTGAGGGTCACATAAGACTACCATTGTCCTAGAACATAGACCAATAAACTATTGTCATAATTTAACCTGCTATTTTTTTATAAATCAATTTTATTGAATTACATCCTAATTCATCCACATTACCTATTTCTACTGCTTGGTGTCATAATTAGAGAGGTGAGTAAGGGTTGGAGAGATGGCTTAACAGTTGAGGTTTTTGCCTGCAAAGCCAAAGGACCTAGGTTCAATTCCCTAGGACTCATGTAAGCTATATGAACAAAGTGACACATGCATCTGGAGTTCATTTAAAGCAGTTGAAGTCCTTGGCATGCCCATTCTCTCTGTATCTGCCTCTTTCTCCCTCTTTCTTAAATAAGTAAAATAAATAAAAATTTTACAAAAACCGAGACATAATTGTGACAGATAATATCTAGCCTATAAAGTCCTAAATATTTAATATCTGTGATTCAGGTGTTCCCTCTGAGGAACTGATGAAGGTTCTACCATTTATTCTGTCTTTTAGGATGTAGAATTTTAGGGAAACATTGCTATTTGGGTCCACAGAGCCCTGGAGAAGGTGATGAAGACTAACCTTAATCTTCTCCTGTTTCTCTCTCTCTTCTCTCTATCTCTTTTATACTACCTATCTTTTTCTTACTTCTCTTCTTGGGCACTGACCTATAACTCCTAGTACCAGCATGTGGCTATCATCCATGATGAGCTGTTGAACAGAGAGACCTACAAGGTTTCCCCAAAGAAGAGAGATTTCTGTCAGAGCACTTGATGACCCATCAAAGGTTAGTGGTAAGACCCTATTGCTGAAGATACCATATGCTGTTGGTATGGAACATGAAGTGACCTGGCTGGAATCTGGAAGAGAATCAGTCCCCAGACAGTTAACTTGTATAGTGACAGAAGGGACAAATGACTGACATCTGTCCAAATAACTTGTGGTCTAAGCTATTCAGCAGCAAACAACCCGATGTGATGCTCACACAAGTGCAATAATGGCACACAGTCAGGGTGGGTAACCAACTCCTCTTTATTTGGCTAATGGATCCACTCAGTGGAATAGAACCCATAGCTAGAGCTGAGAACTAGTCAGAACCTTATTAAAAAAAAAAAAGAGCCTGCTCTCCATTATCAAGCTCCCACCAATTATAAGCTACAACAGTAACTACTCCTATTGAATTCTCTCTAAAATAATAATGCAGTGCTGACTTTACTCTTCATTGGAGAATTTGCTTCTCTTTTTCAGATGGACACAGATCCTGAAGAACAAATCAACCCACTGCACCTCAACAGGGCCCCAGCTGAAAACAAGAGTAATTGGGGAAATGAGCAAGAGTACTGCTTTCTTGGTGAACCTGGTATCTGCACAAGGATGAAGGAGATAGACACAGAAAACACTGAACTCCCACCAAACGAATTAAAAAAATAAAAAGAAATATTTAATATCTGGTCCTTTACAGAAAACATTTGTTAATCTGTTACCCTCAATTACCATACTTTTTTTTTTCTATTTTGCAGTTCAGGTCATTGAAAGTAAGATGTAAAATTTCTTGCTATGAAATATGAACACATAAAATTGACTATTAGGGTATTTCAAAAGTAATAAAATATTGACCATTATCTCGAATGTTTCTTTCACTAATGTTTCTCATTGCCCTGACATAATTCTTACGAGTGATGTAACCTACAATGTAAAATAAAAATGTTACTCTCAAGAATGTAATGAAAAACATCTGAGACCAAGTTGTTTTTGGTACATGATGGAGATTACACCTATATAATACAAAAATATATATACTTAAGGAGTTAAGTCTATATCAATAAAGAGTCTTCTTTGAGAAAATACAGACAATATAAGAACCTTGGGCTGGAGAGATGGCTTAGTGGTTAAGCGCTTGCCTGTGAAGCCTAAGGACCCCAGTTCGAGGCTTGGTTCCCCAGGTCCCACATTAGCCAGATGCACAAGGGGGCGCACGCATCTGGAGTTCGTTTGCAGAGGCTGGAAGCCCTGGCGCGCCCATTCTCTCTCTCTCCCTCTATCTCTCTTTCTCTCTGTGTCTGTCACTCTCAAATAAATAAATAAAAATTAAAATAAAAAAAAGAACCTGACAGCTACTACAAGATAACAAGTACAAGGAGCACAAGGATTAATTGAATCATCAATTTTCCTGATTTATCCAATAATTTCTTGCATGATCATTATCCTCTGCTCGCCTTATTTTTGTGCCATTATATAATGGTACCCTGAGAAAGAAGCAGAATTAACGGGATGATATTTTACTTATAGAGACTGGTGGCTGCAGACCTCAGGCCTGCAGGCAATCTACTAGCAAATTTAACTTGATTTATCATTTCTCATTATTTATTTTTTTTTGCCAGGTTTGATTTCAACATTTTTTATTAACTGCTGGATTCCTTAAGGCATTAGATTTTGGGACTCTCCAGCTTAGACAATATTTAAAATAATAAAAAAATTTCAGGTAATTAGATCATCATTCAAAGTTATTATGCATATTTTTCTATGTATTTGTACCAGTGAAACATTAAGTGAAATATATCTTAGAACAAAACTATGAAATTGTTATCTGAATTGAATAATTTCATTTTGTGAGAGTGATCTAACTTATATATCTCCACTGAAAGGGAGAGTAACATACACACACACACACACACACAAACACACACACACACACACACAAACACACACACACACACACACACACACACACTTGGTTTTTCGAGGTAAGGTCTCACTCTAGCTCAGGCTGGCCTTGAATTCACTATGTAGTCTTACGGTGGCCTCAAACTCTTGGTGATCCTCCTACCTCTGACTCCCAAGTGCTAGGATTAAAGGCGTGCACCACCATGCCCAGCTTATTATATTTTTACATATTTTGGTAAATAAAGTATTTACTTATCGGGCTACATTCATAGTTTTACAATAATGACCTAATTAGTTTTTAAAGAACTGTTTTCTCATTGTTGAAATATAAAATTTCTAGTAATTTAACAAAATGAAGGTTTCTTCTAATACCTGTTGGACGATTGTTGTTAATTCCAAGCAGAGCTGTATGACATTATTTCTTGTAACTGAATAGTCTGTGACAGCAGCAAATGGTGACCTACAAAAGGAAAAGGAAAACTGTGATTAGTAGGAACAGTTTTTCAAAAGTACCAAAAGATTTTCAATAATCTAAAATGAAATGCCCTGAACTTTATATAAAGGAAAAGGGCATGCTTTAGGCAAAAACCATATTTTATTTAGAATAATCTAACATTAAATAAAATGTTGCTTGAAAAATTCACAAGAGCTAGTAAAACAAGCTAATATTTACTATGTTCTGATTTTTTAAAAGAAACTCAGCTTACATACACAATACCTTAATCTTCACAATTCTTATGAGATAAGCACTATTCTTTTGTTGTTGTTGTTGTTTTGAGGTAGAACTCACTCTGGTCCAGGCTGACCTGGAATTAACTATGTACCTCAGGGTGGCTTTAAACTCATAGTGATGCCCCCACATCTGCCTCCCAAGTGCTGGGATTAAAGGTGTGCACCACCACACCCAGCAAGATAGGTACTATTCTTGTTTTAATTTTACCAAAGAAAATGAATGTTGACAAATGCTTTGTGATTTAAATACACATAAAGTTAGTAGTGGTGCTATGTTCAAACCCAAAAGTTTGAATATAAACTCAACCCTAACACATTTATACTAACCTATGAATTTACTCAGTTTTATGTTGAACAATTTTGTGTAGGAATGACAAATATATTCTGGTGTAATGTTTACAACTTCAAGATTGGCACAGACAGAAAATGACATTCTTTTTTAGGTTTAAGTATTTTGCCAACAAATTAATTTATACTGGTTAATACTTGTTATCTGCTGTTGTTTGAAAATGCTAATCGGGTTTCTGCAGGGCCACAGCATAGATGATTGGAGCAGCCCAGTTTAATGAAAATAGAAACTTAAAAGAAGGTTAAAAAATTAAAAATTTATCAAAATGGAACACTGATGTTTTAGTTCCTTTTCTACTGAGATCTCCTTAAACAATTCACTACAAATATTCTGGCAGAGTTTCTTCCTCATCACAAACTGAAATGGGCTCTATGGAGGGATATGTTTTCCCCCCTTGGAGACACAAACACAATTATTTACCACAAAAAGGACTTGGATGGCAGACCAATATTTGATTATACCAATACAGTCTGGTGAACCAATGAATTCATTATGGTTACCTACAGAACACAGAGATGGGTTATTTATAGAATTGTGGAGTCCCCAAAATAGCCTCTTTGATGGGGCTTCCTGAATCAAAATTACTCCTTGGATGCTCCTACCTCAGCCCCAGGGTGAGGGCATACTTATAGAGCATGGGGACCCCAGAAAAGCTGCACCACCAAGAAATCTTATCCTACCCTGAATGACAACTTCCCCATGGCTACTTTAAGGAACTCCTTGTCCCTGTCCCATAGTATGGGAGCCAAAGCAGCACTTCAGTTCGGCCAATGTTGTTGGGATTACCCGCATGGATGCTCTTCTTTCAGCCTCAGGATGAGGGCTTACTTACAGAATATGAAGATCCCAAAGAAACCACCTCTATGGAACAATTTGTTCCTTGGTCTTTTACCCTCTATATACTGTATTTCCTTCTGAGGTCACAAGACCTCCTGTGTTATTGTATACAGCTAGCACAGAGGGCACCTGAGATTTCAGGTGGGGCATTTCCCACACCTTCTTTCATGAGTTGTCCCAGATCCTTTTGATAAATATGACACGAGTTGTGCACTACTTTCAAAATAGAGTAATTCTGTCATACAATAGGCTCCTTTCAGGAAAACCTTACAATTCAAGCATCCACCAATCTAAAGAGATACATTTTTTTTTATTTTTATTTATTTTTTTTTTGAGAGCAACAGACACAGAGAGAAAGACAGATAGAGGGAGAGAGAGAGAATGGGCACGCCAGGGCTTCCAGCCTCTGCAAACGAACTCCAGACACTTGCGCCCCCTTGTGCATCTGGCTAACGTGGGACCTGGGAAACCGAGCCTCGAACCGGGGTCCTTAGGCTTCACAGGCAAGCGCTTAACCACTAAGCCATCTCCCCAGCCCAAGAGATACATTTTTAAAACATGCTTTCAATTATATATTTTTCATTTTGTCAATTTTAATAGCTATGCAGTAACATATCATCATAGTTGTAAGCTTTACTATAGTTATATACATATACATATATATATTTGCATTATAAAATCTAAACATAATGGATTCAATGTTTTATAATAAATGTATCATAATGTCAAACATTTCTCATGTGTACATCTATAAACCATATATTCTCTTTGTTGAAATGTCTATTCAAGCTCATCCCACTTTATTTTTGTTGTTGTTGTCATATATTTTATTTTATTTTTTTAAATCTTATTTTTATTTTTTCTCAATTTTTAAAAACATTTTACATGATTATAAAAAATATCCCATGGTAATACCCTCCCATCCCCAACTTGCCCCTTTGAAATTCCATTCTCAGTCATATACCCTCCCCATTTCAATAAGTCTCTTTTATTTTGATGTTGTGATCTCTCCCTCCTCTTATCATGGTCTTGTCTAGGTAGTGTCAGGCACTATGAGGTCATGGATATCAAGGCCATTTTATGTCTGGAGGGAGCACGTTGTAAGGAGTCCTACCCTTCCTTTGACTCTTACATTCTTTCCTCCACCTCTTCCACATTAGACCCTGAGCTTTGGAAGGCATGGTCAAGATGTTACTCGGTACTCTATTCACTTCTTTCCAACACCATGATACCTTCTGAGTCATCCCAAGGTCACTACCATCTGAAAAGAGAAGATTCTCTACCCAAAGTGACAGTAGCATTAATATAAAGGTATGAATATTAAGAGAAGTGCTTACTGGGCAGTTTGATAAGCATAGTATATATACTTATCCAGACATCAGCAGATGTTACAACCCTAGAGATCATGACTACCCCTGTTTTAAGTTTTCAGTATCAAGGATGTATTCCCTCCCTAGGAGTGGGTGTCCAGTCCAATTGGAGGGCAGTTGGTTTCCACCATGACTGACATGCCAATATTGCACCTGTTGGCTCATTTGGCTTGGTAGGCCAATTATAAGGCTTGCAGTGTCCACTGGTGGTATCTCTTTCTCCCATTGAACGGCATGCAGAATGGCTTCTTCCAGCTTTCTGTCAGCTGGTCTACATGGAGGAGGTTATCAGCTCAGTTCCAACAGGATTTCTCAGTGGCCTTGCTGTCCAAGTATGTAGAGTCTTCAGCAATAGGGTCTTACCATCGATTCCTGGTGGGAAACCAAGGGCCTCAGCGATGGCCTATAATGTTTTGGGGGCATCAGGGACCTCCATGGCCAACAACTCACTGGAAGGTATCCCATTCCTGGCACTGAAAATTTTCTGGCAATGATTCATGACTCCTGAGAGTTCCATTGTCCAAAATCAGAAAATTCCATATGATTTATTTATATACTTTTAGATTTTGATTAGCCCTCCCTCCACCTCTCATCTACTCAACCTCCTCCCCTGACCTCCCTTTGGGCGTTTTTACACCCATTAATCTATTTTTCTACTTCCATATATACAATTTCAACCTATTAAGTACCCTCCTCCCTTCCTTTCTCGTCCCTTTATACCTCTTTTTTAGCTTAATGGCCTCTGCTACTGAGTTTTTTCTTTCTCACACAGAAGCTCAATTATCTGTAGCTAGGATCCACATAAGAGGGAGAACATGTGGTGCTTGGCTTTCTGGGCCTGGGTTACCCACTTAGTAGAATCCTTTCCAGATCCACCCTTTTTTCTGCAAATTTCATATCTTCGTTTTTCTTTACTGCTGAGTAGAAGTCCTTTATATAAATGTGCCATATCTTCATTATCCACTCATCAGTTGAGGGACATCTAGGCTGGTTCTATTTCCCAACTATTATAAATTGAGCAGCAATAAACATGGTTGAGCACATACTTCTAAGGAAATGAGATGAGTCCTTAGGATATATGCCTAAGGATGTTATAGCTGGGTCATATGGTAGATCAATCTTTAGCTGTTTTAGGAACCTCCACACTGATTTCCACAATGGCTGGACCAGATTGTATTCCCACCAACAGTATAGAAGGGTTCCCCTTTTTCCACATCCCCACCAGCATTTATGATCATTTGTTTTCATGATGGTAGCCAATCTGACAGGAGTGAGATGGAATCTCAGTGTAGTTTTAATCTACATTTCCCTGATGACTAGGGATGTAGAACATTTTTTAGATGTTTATATGCCATCTGTATCTCTTCCTTTGAGAACTCTCTATTTAGCCCCATAGTCCATTTTTTAATTGGCTTGTTTGAGTTCTTATTATTTAACTTTTTGAGTTCATTGTATATCCTAGATATTAATCCTCTATCAGATATATAGCTGGTGAAGATTTTTTCCCATACTGTAGGTTTCTGTTTGCTTTATTCACAGTGTCCTTTGCAGTACAAAATCTTTCTAATTTCATGAGGTCCCAGTGGTTAATCTGTGGTTTTATTGCCTGAGCAACTGGGGTTGTATTCAGAAAGTCTTTTGCCAAGACAAATATGTTGAATGGTTTCCCCTACTTTTTAGTCTAGCAGTTTTAGAGTTTCCCACCTGATGTTAAGGTTTTTAATCCATTTGGACTTAACACTTTTGCATGGAGAGAGAGAGAAGGATCTATTTTCATCCTTCTACAGATACATATCCAGTTTTCCCAACACCATATGCTGAAGAGGCTGTCTTTTCTCCAATGAGTATTTTTGGCATTTTTATTGAATATCAGGTGGCTATAGCTACCTGTCTTACATCAGGGTCCTCTATTCTATTCCATTCATCTACATGTCTGCTTTTGCGCTAGTACCATGCTGTTTCTGTTACTATGGCTCTGTAGTATAGGTTAAAATCAGGTATGGTGATACCATTAGCCTTATTTTTGTTGCTCAGTATTATTTTAGATATTCGAGTTTTTTTCTGATTCCAAATGAATTTTTGGATTGTTTTTTCTATTTCCATGAGGAATGCCTTTGGAATTTTGATAGGGATTGCATTAAATGTGTAGATTGCTTTTGGTAAGATTGCCATTTTCACAATATTGATTCTTCCAATCCAGGAACAGGGGATGTTTTTCCACTTCCTAGTGTCTTCTGCAATGTCTCACTTGAGAGTTTTAACGTTCTCATTGTAGAGATTCTTTACTTCCTTGGTTAGGTTTATTCCAAGGTACTTTACTTTCTTTGATGCAACTGTGAATGGGAGTGATTCTCTGATTTCATCCTCTGTGTTTTTGTTGTTAGCATATATGAAGCCTACTGATTTCTGCGTATTTATTTTGTATCCTGCTATGTGTCTATAGGCTTTTATCAGCTCTAACAGTTTTCTGGTAGAGTCTTTAAGGTCCTTTACATATAGATTCATGTCATCTGCAAATAATGATAAGTTGATCTCTTCCTTTCCAATTTGTATCCCTTTTATGTGTGTCTCTTGCCTTATTGCTATGGCTAAGACTTCCAAAACTATATTAAATAAAAGTGGGGACAGTGGACACCCTTGTCTTGTTCCTGATTTTAGTTGAAAAGCTTCCAGTTTTTCCCCATTTAGTAATATGTTGGCTGTAGGCTTGTCATAAATAGCCTTTATTATATTGAGATATGTTCCTTCTATTCCCAGTCTCTGTAGGACTTTTATCATGAAGGGATGTTGGATTTTGTCAAATGCTTTCTCTGCGTCTAATGAGATGATCATGTGATTTTTGTCCTTCAACCCGTTTATGTAATGTATTACATTTATAGATTTGCGTATGTTGAACCATCCCTGCATCTCTGGGATAAAGCCTACTTTGTCAGGGTGAATGATCTTTCTGATATATTATTTTATTCTGTTTGTCAATATTTTGTTGAGAATTTTTGCATCTATGTTCATAAGGGAGATTGATCTGTAATTTTCTTTTTTGTTCTATCTTTGCCTGGTTTTGGTATCAGGTCGATGCTGGCTTCATAGAAAGTGTTTGGTAGAATTCCTTCTTTTCCTATTTTATGGAAAAGCTTAAGAAGCAATGGTGTTAGCTCTTCCTTGAGGGTCTGGTAAAATTCAGCAGTGAATCCTTCTGGGCCTGAGCTTTTTTTAGTTGGGAGATTTTTATAACTGTTCAAATCTCCATGCTTGTTATAGATCTATTTAAGTGATTATGCTCATGTTGATTTAATTCAGGTAGGACATATAAATCAAGGAAATCATTCATTTCTTTCAGATTTTCATACTTTGTGGAATATATGCTTTTATAATATGTGCCTATGATTTTTTGAATTTCTCTGGCATCTGTTGTGATGTTACCTTTTGCATCTCTAATTTTATTAATTTGTGTCTTTTCTCTCTTACTTTTGGTCAGATTTGCTAAGGGTTTATCAATCTTTTCTATCCTTTCAAAGAACCAACTCTTTGTCTCATTGATTCTTTGGATTTTTTAGTTTCTATTTCATTAATTTCTGCCCTAATCTTTATTATTTCTTCCCATCTGCTGATTTTGGTTTTGCCTTGTTATTCTTTTTCCAGGGCTTTATGTGGAAGCATTAGGTCGTTTACTTGCGACCTTTCTAGTTTCCTAATATAGGCACTTAAAGCTATAAATTTACCTCTTAGGACTGTCGTCATTGTTTCCTAGAGATTTTGATATGTTGTGTTCTCATTATCATTTGACTCTATAAAGTGTTTGATTTCCCTCTTGATTTCTTCATTGACCCATTCATCATTTAGTAATGTGTTGTTTAATTTCCATGATTTTGCGTATGGTCTATAGCCTTTCTTGCTATTGATTTGTAGTTTGATTCCCTTGTGGTCAGATAGAATGCAAGGAATTATTTCAATTTTCCTGTACTTGTTAAAATTTGCTTTGTGTCCTAATATATGGTCTATTTCAGAGAATGTTCCATGTGCTGCTGAAAAGAATGTATATTCTGTATCATTTGGATGAAATGTCCTGTAGATATGTGTTAGGTTCATTCCTTCTATGACCTCATTTAGTCCAGATGCCTCTTTATTTTTTCCCGGGATGACCTGTCAAATGTTGAGAGTGGGGTGTTGAAGTCACCCACTTCTGTTTGGTGTTATCTATGACCTTAGTTATAATAGTGTTTGTTTCATGTATTTGGGGGCCCCCATGTTAGCTGCATATATGTTTATAATTATAATGTCCTTCTGTTTGAGGGTGCCTTTAATCAATATAAAGTGGCCTTCCTTAACTTTCTTAACTAATGTTGGACTGAAGTCTACCTTATCAGATATTAGGATAGCAATCCCTGCTTGTTTTCTAGGTCCATTTGATTGAAACACTGTTTTCAAACCTTTCACCCTAAGATAGTGCCCATCCTTTGTAGAAAGGTGAGTTTCTTGGAGGCAATAAATTGTACAATCCTGCTTTTTAACCCAGTCTGCAAACCTATGTCTTTTTGTTGAGAAATAGAGGCTGTTGATATTAAGAGATTTTATTGAAAGGTGTGTATTCATTTTTGCCATTTTTTTGTAGTTCTTCCAGTTTTACCTTTGCTTTCTTGTGTTAACTAGCATTTGAATATTGTTTTTTTTGGCCTCAGTTCCTTATATGTGTGCTTTTCTTTTTCTTCAGCATGGAGGATTCTTTCAAGTATTATCTGTAGAGCCGATTTTGTCTTCAAATAGCCGTTTAGCCTGCTTTTGTCGTGGAATGTCCTTATTTCTCGTCTATTTGAATGGATAGCTTTGCAGGATAAAGTAACCTTGGTTGACAGTTGTTATCTTTCAGAATTTTGAATACATCACTCCAAGCCCTTCTGGCTTTTAAATTTGTGTTGAGTAATCTTCTGTAATTCTGATGGGCTTGCCTTTGTAGGTAACTTGATTTTTCTCTCTGACTGCTTTCAATATTTTTTCTTTAGTTTGTATGTTTGGTAGTTTGTTTATACTATGGTGAGGAAAGGTTCTTTCCAGGTTTTGTCTGGCTGGGGTTCTAAAGGATTCCTATATCTGCATTGGCACCTCTTTCACAATTTGGGGGAAGTTTTCTTCTCTGATTTTGTTGAAGTTGCCAAATATGCCTTTGGAGTGAAATTCTTCTCCTTCCACTATGCCCTGAATTCTTATATTTGACCTTTACATAGTGTCCCAAATATCTTGAAATTCCCACTCATACTTTTCTATAATTTTGTCTTTCTCTTTGTTGGACTATATTAGATCTGCCAGTCTTCTAGCTTAGAAATTCTGTCCTCTCCTTCATCCATTCTTCTGGTGAGATTTTCTACAGAGTTTTTTATTTCACTAATTGTGTTCTTTATTGCTAGTAATTCGAACTGGTTTTTCTTTATTATTTGTATTTCCTTATTTATGTCTAGTATTGACCTCTTTATTTCATTAAATTGACATCCTGTGTCTTCTTTGCTTCCTTTGATTTCTTCTTTGAGTTCTTTGAACATATTTATAATCATTCTTTTGAAATCTTTCTTAGGCATTTCCTCTAACCCATTCTCACTGGTGGTCATTTCTGATGCATTGATACTTTTTGGTGGCTATATATTGTCTTGATTTTTGGTGTTTTTTGTGTTATAATGTATATAATTTTGCATCTTGGATTATTTAATGATTGGATTTTCCAGTTAGCTGGGTATTATGAGATGTATCAGTCAATCTGATGTTATATTGCTTTAAGGTAGGAGCTTAAGGCACTAGGTGTGGCTCTGAAGACTCTCAGAGTATATACAAAAGTGACTCTAGGTGTTTGGTATGCCTGCTATGAGAGTATTCAAGTAGGCTCAGTGGAACAAAATGCAGGCAGATTCTAAAATTTAACTATACAATGTACACATTCAGTGCACAATAGCACATTGTGTTTTTCCAAGAGTAGGTATTATGACAACCAGGTCCTCTGTCTGTCCCTTAGGCTGTGTGGTGCCTCACCCACTCCCTTAATCCTGACAACAAGGTGGTTAAGATTTCTGGTCTGTAGAGGGTTCCAAGTCAGCTTGTGAGCAGGTGAGACCCTTCCCTAATGTATAACAGAAGACTAAACAAAACCACTATAATTCAAGAAGCAACAAATAACAAGCCCAAAATATACCTTATTTAAGAATGGCAAATTTGACCATCCATCCGATTTAACTTATAATTTATCCTAATATGGAAGATGCAATTAGCACTTCTGGTTCAGGCCTATATACCAGGTTTATTAGGCAGGTAGACCTGGTGTAATCCCTGTTACCTTTTAGAATGATTTTGGTCTCAGCTGCAGTCTTGATTAGGTCCCTCTTTGGTACTCTGTCAGTTCAAGTAGGTGTGGCCGGGTCCAGGGTAGTTGCTCTGTTCTGAGGGCTGGGCACTGGCAGTGGGGAAGGGGAGGGAGCCGAAGCTGCTTTAGTTCACCCACTGTTCTAAGCGTTCTTCAACCTTATGATCTGCTCCTCCATTGTTCACTGCTGTTCTCCCTTCATGTTTCTTGAGTTTGCAGAGAGCTCCGGTGTGAGTGGAAAATCCCTTCGCCTGGCTTTTCCTGTGGCTCACGCTCAGCGCTGCTGCTGCAATCTGGCATGCAGACCTGCCCTGGCAGGAGGCTCTTCTGCTGGCCTGTGTGGGCTCTGGATGCTCTGGATCTCTCCTACTTCTCTGCTGCTGTTTCAATTTCCTATACACCTCACTTTTTATTAAAAGTGTATATTTTGCTGAATTTTTTTGGTCTTTTTCCCCCCTAGGCTGCTTTGGCGTGGTACCTATGCTGCCATCTTAACCAGAAGTCCCCTCATCCCACTTTTTAATTTGGATTATGTAGCTTAGAGAGTTCTTTATGAAATTTCCCTGTTGAAGGTAAACTGTAAATTTTTTTTTTGTCTGCACACTTTATTTCTATCCCCTTGACAATATTTACCCAGGCATTAAAAAGTTTCATTTTTGATAAGGTGAGATTGATTCATGAGTTCTTCTTTGGGTTTTGGCATTTAAGAAATCTTCATGTGTTCCAGAGTTATGTATCTTTTCTCAACATTTATAGCTGTATTCTTAAATTTTAGAGCATAAGATGTGAGGTTTGGGCTGAAATTTATTTTTTGCCCTGTGTCTGTCCAAGTACTCTGGTTAATTTTTTGAAGATTATTATTCTCCTCTAAACTGTTATTTTATAAACAATCAGCCAGGCTATCAAAGGTATAATTCTGGATTTTGTATTGTGGCACCATTTCCACAGGTTTATGGTTTCACACACCAAGAAGGTGATTTCTTAAACTGGGCTTGGTGGTATACACCTTTAATCCCAGTACTCAGGAGACAGATGTAGGAGGCTAGCCTAGGATTACAGAGTGAGTTCCAGAACAGCCTTGACTAGAGTGAGACCCTACCTAAATCAAACAAACAAATAACAACAACAACAAGAAAAAACACAACCCTGAATCAGTATGGATTAGATGTTAACCAGGTTCCATTCCCAACTACACAGATAATGCCAGATGCACAAAGAGGTGCATGTATCTGGAGTTTGCTTAAAGTGGCTAGAGGCCCTAGCATACCTATTCTTTATCTCTCTATCTACCTCTGTCTCTTTTTGAAATAAATAAATGAAAATTTAAAAAAGGCTTTAAAAGGGTTATTTCTTTTAAAATAATATATAAGTATAAAAATCAGTATTCTTTAAAAATTAGCTACTGTAGATCCTGTTTTTCATTATTTTGTAAAAACAATCTGATTTAGAATCATATTGTCTGTGCCTATGAAAAATCCTGTTATAATTTTGAAGTATTTCATTAAACCTTGAGGAAAATTTCAGGAAAACCTACTTTACTAAGTCCTCTAATTTATGAATATGGTATTGTGTCTATACTTATTTAGAACTTTCTTGGTTTCATAGATAGATGTTTAACAATATATGTACATAGATCTTGTGGAAACTTTGCTAAATCTATACATATTCATTATGTTAGAGAAACTATAAATTATGTTTTATCAATTTAGTTTACAAATATTCCTTACTAGTAAATGGGCAAATAATTTTTGTATATGGACTTCAGCTCCAACTATGTTGCTTAGCTCTCTAATCCTTACAGATAACTTTTTGTAGATTTTTTGGATTATTTCCACATATATATATTGCAAGTAGTGAATGTTTATTTCATCCTGTATATTATATATGGCTTCATTACCAATTAAAAGGCATAAAGGTAGACAGCTTTGCCTTAGGAAATCCATTCTTAGACATTACAATAGAAGATTAGTTATATGCTACTTCTGGTAATTTTTCTAACAGATATTCAATTATTTTCCCAATTAACTTATATGATCATATGTTTTTTTGTTCTTTAGCCCATGTATGTGGAGTTTAAATTGATTTTATTTGTATGAAGCAGTTTTACATACCTAAAAGTAATAAGACTTAGTCACACTATATAATACATAGGTTTAATGGACCTGATACTATTTTGGTAGAGGATATATGTTGTGTGTGTACATAATGTATGTGGTATGTGGTATATATACATGTATATCTCAGTGCTTAAAGACACTTGCTTGCAAAATTAGATGGCCCAAGTAAAGTTCTCATCATCCATGTAAAGCTGAAAGCAAAGTAGTACAAGCATCTGTGATTACAATTTATGCATCTATAATCCCAATGTATCTATGATGATGGGATACAGAGCCAAGAGAATCCCAAGCTTTGGGGCTAACAAGTCCAATGTTTCTTTTCAAGCTGACAGTTCATTTGCAACAGCAAGAAACCTTATCTCGAAGAAGGTAGAGCATAGACACCTTGAAGTTATCCTCTAACTTCAACACATGTGCTTTGGTATGTATGTGCATGTTTACATAAATATTTTTAAAGAGACCTAAAATCTTTAAAATTACTATTAGGCGGTAAGTAATGTTAAAAATGAGGGAAAGTAAACTTTAGCTGTAAATAGTGAAATGAACTTATTTATATTTAGTAACAATTTTATAGCTGGAGATGTTGACTTACACTATTAATCCCAGTACAGAGGAAGGTGAAGCTGGAAGACTGATATCAATTCAAGACCAGCTTCAGCTATATAGTGAGTTCAAATTAAGCCCGAGACAGAGTAAGACTGTCTCAAAGAAAACAATAATAGGGGTGCAGAAATGGCTTAACAGTTAAGGTGTTTGCTTGTGAGGCCAAAGGACCCAGGTTTGACTCACCAAGACTCATATAAGCCAGACGCACAAGGGGCACATGCATCTGGAGTTCGTTTGCAGTGGCTAGAATCATTGGTGTGCCCGTTCTTTCTCACTTTCTCTCTTCTCTCTCTCTCTCTCTCTCTCTCTCTCTCTGATTGCAAATAAATAAATAAAATTCAAAAAGAAAACAATATTAATTAATACAAATAATGAATTTTACCACTGCTGCTACTGCACACACACACACACACACACACACACACAGAAAGAGGGGAGAGAGAGAGAGAGAGATCTGCAAACCTCATACTAATGATCTATTTGGCAAAGCCAAACAAAAAAAAAATGTGTAAGAAAGATGTGCCAAAAACAGTAGGGTTAAAAATAGACAAACCATGCACTGAAAATAAACAGTAAAACTACCAATTGTGATTTACCCCTGAGGCTTTTTCATCTGGGAAAGTTTTCTGTTTCACTCAAGAAAATATTAAATTTGGAGAAAAAAGCAGTTGTAAGCCTTGGATTTTATTTTTATTTTGAAAAGCAAGTAGCTAACTCATACTTTAAATATTAAAAAGGCTTTTTGCCTATTTCTCTGGCTTCCTTATTGACCTGCCCTTGGGTCCCCGGAAGTGTGTGCACAGAGTGAGTAGGCCAGAGCTACCTGTTATTTGCCAAACTCCCAGTTCAATAGCCCCAGTATACATGTGCTGGCTTGGGGTAGCCTGGACCCTGCTTGCTTGCTATGAAAGCTTCCTGATTTACTGGACCATGGGTCCCCATCTCCCAGATTCCTGGAACTGGAGGGCATGCACAAAGAGTAGGTGAGAGCTCTAAAATAACAATGGTTATCCTATTTATATAGGGCTTACTTCACTTTCTGTTGGAGAATTTGCTTGTCTTTTTCCAATGCTTTTAGGTGGATGGTTAGGTGTTAGTTTGCGGTCTCTCTGTCCTTGTTATGACGGCATTTAGCACTGTGAATTTTGCCCTTAGGACTGCCATCATTGTGTACCATAAGTTTTGATAAGTTTAAAAGTGTGTTGTTCAGTCTCCAGGCACTAGTAGAGTTTCTGATGTGTCTCTTGTTAATTTCTATCTTTGAAGCATTATTATCTTATGTGATGCAGGAAGTTATGTCAATTTTCCTGAATATATGAGAGCAGGCTTTATGGCCCAGCATATGATCTATTTTGGAGAAAGTTTTATGGGCTGCCGAGAAGAATATGGATTCAGTAGAATTGGGGTGGAATGTTCTGTAGATGTCCATTAGGTATAGTTGATCTTTGGTGTTTTTGAGTGCCATTATTTTCCTATTGAATTTCTGCCTGTATGATCTGTCTGTTGATGATAGTGGAGCACTGAAGTCCCCAACTATGATGATGAAGGTGTTTATTTCTGTTTTGTTGTCAAGGAGTGTTTTTTATATAAACTGTGGTGCTCCTGTGTTTGATTAATATAGTCTTATTATTATGATGTCCTCATGTTGGATCATTCACTTGATGAGTTTGCAATGACAATCTTTGAGCCAGGCATGGTGGCACATACCTTTAATCCAAGCATTCAGTAGGCAGAGGTAGGAGAATCACCATGAGTTGGAGGACACCCTGAGACTACACAGTGAATTCCAGGTCAGTCTGAGCTCTAGTGAGACCCTACCTGGAAAAATCAATAAAAAACAGGCCTTCTTTTATACTTTTTTGAGCCTGCTTTAGTTTTGGTTATTGTTATCTTTTGTAGGCTTTTGACATTGGTTGTTTGACTTTTCTGTATGGAGTATTACCTGAAATAGTCTCTATATGCTTGGATTTGTATTCATATAACATAGAGCTGAAGACATTATATGGTGCTGACACAGAACACAGACAGACTTGGTTGAAATACAGAGAGAGCCAATCCCCAGACAGCATGTCTAGTGCTAGAAAGCACTATATGAACTTCTGGGGGAAAATGGCCAACAATGGTGTGAGAAAGTATGGGTCTAAGCTACTCTGAAGCTACCAGCCTGACAAGAAGTACACAGCAGTGCAATGGTGGAACACAGCATTGGTGGGTAACAAATGACTTTCTGATTGGCTAGGAGATCTGTTCAGTGGAAAGGAACTCATATCTGGAACTGGGAACCAGATCAGCATCCTATGGAGACAAAGATTATTCTGTCCATTGTCAAGCTCCTAATACTCTTTGGCTAAAAGTGAGGCTACGTCCATAAAAATCTCCCTAAATTAATAACACTTATCCAATTTAATCTATGCTTACTTCACTCTCCATTGGAATATCTGTTTTTCTTTTTCAGAAAATAGTTAAACCCAAGGATATAAATCACCCCTCACATCTCAGTCAAGGCTCAGGTGAAACCACTGAGGAATTGGCAAGATGAGCAAGAGTACTGCTTCCATGGTAATTCTGACAATCAGTACCAGGGTGAGGAAGACAGACCCTGAGGATGCACAACACACACCAAAGCAGAGATCCAGAGGCTCCTAAGAGCTCATCACTGAAGTAGACTTAAAATATACTCATAGAGCTTTCGTGTCTGGGTTCCTTGTGTGAACAGTATGTGGGTAGATGCAGCAACCGGAGTGAGTAGGCCAGGCCCATTTCCAGGCACCTCCCAGCTCTTGGGTCTGAGTTCCTTGCAGACAGTGTGTGGGCAGGTGCAGCATCCTGCAGTGAGTAGGCCAGACCCCTGTATCTGGGCTCCTCCAACCTCTGCAGTCTGGGTTACCTGAATTCGTCTGTGTCCTGGAGGGCACAGCATAAAGTAGGCCAGATCCCTGTTACCTTGCTCCTACTATCCAGAATTACTGGTCCTGGTAGGTCTGATTGTGTCTTGCTTGGGGAGGCATTGTCCCGTGTGAAGTGTGGAATCAGGCCTTTTTCTCTGGTACCTTGACTGGCCACAAAGTATCATCATCCCTGTTCATCTGAGTCAGAGAGTAAACAGGCCAAAGGACAACATCTTGCTTCCTCCTTAATAAAATAGTCTTCCAAAGATGGGTATACAACAACACAAAAAAAATCCAATGAAAGTCAGAAAACTGAGAGATCGCCACCAAGGATGCTTAGTCCTACCAATGAAGCCTCCAAAGAAATCATAGAGAAATCAACAGAAATTCATTCCCAAAATGAAAACACAACAACCAATGAGAGCCTGATTAAAAAAAAAAATCACTGTACTTGAAGTAAACTATCAAAGAACCAACAATCATATCAGTGAAATTGTAAAGAATTGTCTCCTACAGCGTTCAGCTATTAACAGTAGGCTTAACTTAATTGAAGAAAATGTTAGAACCCTCCAAAAAGATATGGATAAATTGAAGGGAAGAAAGAAATAGAAAACCTTAAAACTGGCTGATTAAGTTTAATGAAGACTTGATCAAATGCAAAAATGAACTACAGGAATAGAAATTGTACCTCAAAAAAGAGATGGACATGATGCAAAATAACACAACAGAAAACAAAAATCAAATAGAAAATACACAAACCTCTCTAGAACCCCTCACCAACAGAATTACTCATGTTTAAGACAGAACCTCTGACCTGGAAGAAAAGACAGAATAAATTGATCAGGAGGCCAAAAACTTTGCTAAGTTCAAAAAATTAAATGAACAGAACTGTGGGACACCCTAAAACAACCGAACATCCAGATCATGGGTATACCAGAAGAAGAAGAAATCCAGACCAGATGCACAGAAATCATACTCAACAAAATTATTGCAGAAAAATTTCCAAATCTTGTAAAAGAGAGGCCCATCCAGATACAAGAAGCCCACAGAACACCAAACAGATAGGACCAAAGAAGAAACTCTCCAGGACACATCACAGTTAAAACTCTTAACAACAAAAACAAAGAGAGAGTGTTAAAAGCAGCAAGAGACAAGCAATTCAAAACTCACAAAAGCAATCCCATCAGAATCACATCCAATTTTTCAATGGAAACCCTGAAAGCCAGAAGGGCCTGGAATGCAACACTTCAAAGTCTGGAAAACTGTGGCTTCCAACCCAAGCTACTTTACCCAGCAAAAGTAACCTTCCTAAGAGATGGTGAAAGAAAAACTTAGCATGAAAAATGTCAACTCTATGATTATATGAACACAAAGCCAAATCTACGGAGAATACTTGAGTGAATACTCCACACAGAACAGTCAAACAACAAATCTAAAGAGTCAACAAGGAGAAGATCACAATAACAAAAATACCAGGCTCAAAACATTACATACCACAGGAAAGCACCAAACCCCATAAAATACCTCACTATGGCAGGGATTAATTCAAGAGTCACAATAATAACCGTAAACATTGATGGTCTTAACGCACCCATCAAAAGACCCAAGTTGTCAGGATGGATCAAAAAACTGGCCCCAAGATACAACATAACTTCATGATCAAAACACTGGAGAGAATCGGCATGGCCGGTCCACATCTTAACATAATAAAGGCAATATACAAAGCTCCAAAGGCCCAAATAATACTTAATGGAGAGAGAATGGAGGAATTCCCATTGAGATCAGGAACAAGATAGGGATGTCCTCTCTCACCTCTGCTTTTCAATATAGTTCTGCAAGTCCTAGCCCAAGCAATAAGGCAGGAGAAGGAAATAAAAGGGATACAATTTGGAAAGGAAGAAGTTAAGTTAGCTCTATTCTGCTGATGACATGATTGTATATGTAAGAGACCCGAGAGACTCCATCCCAAAACTCCTGAAGGTGATTAACTCCTATAGCAAATTAGCAGGATACAAAATCAATGCACAAAAATCGGTAGCATTTCTGTATGCAAATGACAAAGACACAGAAAAAGAAATAAAGGACATAGTCCCATTTTCAATAGCAACAACAACAACAACAACAACAAAAAAAAATACCTTGGAATAACGTTAACCAAGGAAGTAAAAGATCTATACAACGAAAATATAAAAACTCTCAAAAAAGAAATTGAGGAGGACTTGAAAAGATGGAAAGACCTCCCATGCTCCTGGATAGGCAGAATTAACATTGTGAAGATGACAATCCTACCAAAGGCAATATATAGATTTAATGCAATTCCAATTAAAATCCCTACAGTGTTCTTCACAGAGATAGAAAAAATGATCTCAAATTTCATATGGAAAGGCAGAAGGCCTCGCATATCCAAACATAGCCTCAGCAAAAGAAATACCTCTGGTGGCATCACCACACCTGATATAAAGCTATATTACAAAGCCATAGTAATAAAAACAGCATGGTACTGGCATAAAAACAGGAGTATAGACCAATGGAATAGACTTGAGGACCTGGATTTTGGGTCAAGCAACTATAGCTACTTGATATTCGACAAAGGCCCAAACAATATAGACTGGAAAAAAGATAGCATCTTCAACAAATGGTGCTGGTCAAACTGGATAACCACATGCAGGAAACTAAAACTTGATCCACACATTTCACCATGCACAACATTGAAATCCAAATGGATCAAAGACCTCAACATAAGACCAGAAACTCGAAAACTACTGGAAGAAAATTTAGGAAGTACTTTCCATGAGATAGGAATGGAAAAAGACTTCCTGAATAAAACCCCAGTGGCTCAAGTTCTTAAACAGTCACTCAACCATTGGGATCATATGAAGCTGAAGAGTTTCTTTACAGACAAGCATATAATAAGCAAAGCCAATAGAATACCCACAGAATGGGAGAAAATATTTACAGGTTATCCAACTGATAGAGGCCTTAACTCTAGAATTTACAAAGAACTCAAAAGTCTAAACAATAAGAAAACAAATACCCCACTCACAAAATGGGGCACAGAGTTGAACAGGCAATTCATAGAGGAAGATATACAAATGACAAACACACACCTAAGAAAATGTTCATCATCCCTAATCATCAGAGAAATGCAAATTAAAACAACTATGAGATTCCACCTTACCCCAATAAGGATAGCCAACATCAAAAGGTCAAATGAAAATAAATATTGGCGAGGATGTGGAGAAACAGGGAAACTCATACACTGTTGGTGGGAATGCAGGATGGTACAACCACTTTGGAAAGCAATATGGAGACTCCTGAAAAAGCTGACTATAGAAATACCAACAGACCCAGTTATACCATTACTGGGCATCTACCCTAAAACCTTCAAACCAAAAGCCAGAGAGATTTGCTCAACCATGTTTGTAGCAGCTCAATTCATGATAGCTAAAAGCTGGAATCAACCCAGATGTCCATTATTAGAAGAAGAATGGATAACAAAGATGTGGTATATCTACACAATGGAATTCTATACAGCAGTAAGAAAAAAACGACATAAAGAAATTTGAGAAAAAATGGTTGAACCTGGAACAGATCATTCTCAGCAAACTTACCCAATCACAGAAAAAAAATCGACACATAGTCTCACTCATCTGCAACACCTAACCTGAATCTGCCCAAGATGCCTTACATACCCAGCAAGCACCTCATGGACTAGACAATAAGATGGATGGGAGGGCAGGGAGGGAATCAAAGGGTGGAAAACAGTAATCCAGACCCAAACGGCAATGGTACCACAAAATTCTACTTCCTAAAAGACAGACCAAATGGCTGAACCTTCACTAGACCCTTACAGGAAACACCTGAACCACAAGACACTGGAGAGGGTAGGATCAAGACTGACCTAAATCTCCTACATCTTCCCCCCCCCCTTTCCCCCTTTCCCCTCTATCTCTCTCCTCTCTAACTCTTGCATATTAGTTATTTTTTCCTCATTTTCTTAGTGGACACTGACCTGTAACCCCCACTTCCAGCTTGGGCCTACCATCCACAATGAGCTTTTGATCAGAGAAACCTACAAGGTTTCCCAAAACAATGACAGACTTCTGTCAGAGTACTTGATGACCCACCAAAGGCCAGTGGTAAGACCCTTTTGCTGAAGACTCCATATGCAGCTGACGCGTAAAATAGAATGACATGGCTGGAAACCAGGAGAGAGTCAGTCCCCTGACAGTCAGTGTGTCTAGTGCCAGAAGGCACTACATAGGCGACTGGGGGAAATGACCATTATCTGTCCAAGCAACACATTGTTTAACCTAATTAGCAACAAATAACCAGATGTGATGCCCACACAAGTGCAATAGTGGTACACAGCCATGGTGAGGAACCAATTGCTCTTGATTTGGCTAACTGATCCACTCAGTGGTACTAGACCCATAGCTGGAGCTGGAAAACAAGTCAGAACCATACCCAAACAGAAGCCCACTCTACAATATCAAGCTACCATCAATCACGGGGTATAAGAGGGCCTAAACCTATCATACTGTCTATCAAAACAGTAAGTGCTATCTAAATTTTCCGGATGCTAACTTACTCTCCTTTGGAGAATCTGCTTCTCTTTTCCAGATAGATGCAGATCCAAAGAAGAGAGCTGCCCCAACATACCTCAAAAGGGGCCCAATTGAAACTAAGGACAACTGGCGAAATAAGCAAGGGTGATGTTTTCCTGCGAACCGGATACCAGCACAAAGGGGAAGGAGATCAACGCAGAGAAAAATCAACTCCTACCAAATCAGAGAGCCAGAGCCTCAGAGGCCCCCAACACCTCAGCACTGAAGCAGACCAAAAATGAATCCAACATGGCTCAGGGAAATCTTGCAGAAGAGGGGGCGGAAAGAATGTCAGAGTCACATGTTGGGTCATGATTTGCAGAGACATTTATCATACCAATAACTGGGGGCTAACTCCACAATGCCCGACCCATTTTCATCAACAAGGAGGGTCCAATGTGAGGGGGTAGATCACAGATGAGCCTAAACAATGGTACCAAACTGCCTGTATTTACTGAAAAGAAAACTAATAAATTAAATTTAAAAAAAAAAGAAAAACTAAAAAAAAAAAAAAAACTGGCCCCTCCTATCTGCTGTCTTCAAGAAACCCACCTCACCACTAAAGACAGACACCTCCTCAGGGTGAAAGGTTGGACAATGATGTTCCAAGCAAGTGGAAATAAAAAACAAGCAGGTGTTCCTATATTAATATATGATAAAATAGACTTCAAACCAAAAGTAATCAAAAAGGACAAAGAAGGCCACTTCTTATTCATCAAGGGAATGATCCAACATGAGCATATCACAATCATAAATATATATGTGCCAAACACAGGTGCACCACAGTTTATAAAACAAAAATCTACTTGACAATAAAACAGAAATAACATCAACACCATTATATTTGGGTACATAAATACTCCACCATCATTAATAAGCAGATAATCAACAGGGAAATAATAGATCTTAACAACATTACAGATCAAGTAGACACAAAGGATATCTACACAACTTTCCACCCCAACTGCACAGAATACACATTCATCTCAGCAGCCCATGGAACCTTCTCCAGGCCATATATCAGGGCCATAAAGCTTGCCTTCATAATGTTGGGAAAATTGAAGTAACTTCCTACATCATATCAGATGACAATCCTTTAAAACTAGAAATAAACAACAAAAGCCACATCAAGAACTTCACCAGGTCATGGAAGAAATTGTAAAATTCCTAGAATTGAATGATAATGGAAACACAACCTACCAAATTTTATGGGACTCAATGAAGGCAGGCATAAAGAGAAAATTAATAGCCCTAAATTGTCATGACAACTCCAGTGGAGTCTGCGTGACTTGTTCACCAGGCCGAGGAGAAAGCTTCAAGGAAGAAAGCCTCCTGGAAGGACGTGCATTCTCCAGGCTTGTAGTGCCTTTTGCTGCTCTCTAATAGCTGTTTTCTTCTTTACTACTGTTCTGTTCCTGACACATGACAGCAGCATGATGTTCTCTCACAATTTAGTAAAAATTACATATGGAATAGTTTCCATAAAATTGAGTCACCTGATGATGTGACGCTTCCTCCAAAGACCTCGCTGTTGTTTCAAGCCATAGTCAGAATTTCAAGGACCAGAACCAATCGATGGACCTTATACAGGAGTGTATAGGAATGGGATACACTAGTAAACAATGGTGGGAAACATGTTTCTTGGTAATCTTTAACATTTTTTTTTTTTTTTTTTTTTTTGGTTTTTCAAGGTACAGTCTCACTCTAGCCCAGGCTGACCTGGAATTCACTATGGAGTCTCAGGGTGGCCTCGAACTCACAGCAATCCTCTACCTCTGCCTCCTAGGTGCTGGGATTAAAGGTGTGCGCCACCATGCCTGACTATTCTTTAACTTTTGTGGACAGACTTGCTAGGTCGAGGCCACCTTGGTGCTTGCTTACGAAAGTACAAAGAGAAAGCATTAGGAAACAACTGGGATCCAATTATGAGAAGGCAGCATTTCATACACCTACATTTTTATGGCATAGTTCAAGAAAGAAAATATATTAGAGTTATGACGTCACCCTGTTAGAACTTTTGTTAAAAATACTTGATGCAATAAATAAATAAATAAATAAATAAATAAATACTTGATGCTTGGAGCAAGCTGTTCATAGAAATTGTACCACATGAATAAACAAAGGCTAAGCTTATATAACCTGATGCTCTACTTCAGTAAAACACACTCAGATACATTAACCTTGTGTGTGTGTCTGTCTGTCACTTCGCCAACTCCTTGCCCACCTCCTAAGGCCCTGTTTTCCCTTGGACTGGTGGTCCCGGCTTTGCCAGTCTGCGGCACTAAATGCCTTGATTACAAACACAGAGAGATCTCATATCAATAACCTGACTGTCCACATAAAGTTCCTCAAAAAAATAAGAAAAATACAACCCAAAGGGATCCAAAAGGAAAGGAATAAACAAGATTAGAGCAAAAATTAATGAATTGGGAACTAAGAAAATCATTAAAAAATTGATGAAACAAAGAGCTGGTTCTTTGAAAAAATAAATAAGATTGACAAATCACTGGCCAATTTGATCAAGAAAAAAAAAAGAAAGATAAAGAGAGAAATGGCTAACTCATGCTTAAGAAAATGTTCAACATTTAGTTTAGGGAAATGCAAATTCAAACAACTATGAGATTCTAACTTATCCCATTAAAGATAGCAAACATTAAAAAATAAAATGAAGGGCTGCAGAGATGGCCTAGCAGTTAAGCACTTGCTTGTGAAGCCTAAGGACCCTGGTTTGAGGCTTGATTTCCTAGGACCCACGTTAGCCAAATGCACAAGGGGCACATGCATTTGGAGTTTGTTTACAGTGGCTGGAGCCCTGGTGCACCCATTCTCTCTCTTTCTCTAAATTTGCCTTTTTCAATCTCTGTTTGTTGCTCTCAAATAAATAAATAAAAATAAATGATTTTTTTAAAATCAAATGAAAACAAACATTGTGGAGGATGTGGAGAAACAGGAACTCTCATTCACTGTTGGTGGGAATGTAAGGTAGTACAGCCACTGTGGAAAACAATATGGAGACTCCTGAAAAGGATGAAGATAGAATTACAAACAGACCCTGTTATTCCATTATTGAGAATTTACTCTAAAAGCTCCACATCTCAGTTCAGAGATATTTGATTAACCATGTTTATAGCTGCTCAATTCATAATATCCATAAATTGGAATCAACCCAGGTGCCCATCATTGGATAAATGGATAACCAAGATGTGGCATATCTACATGATGGAATTCTACTCTGCAGTAAGAAAAAATGACACATTGAAATTTGTGGAAAAATGGTTCAACTTGGAACTGATCTCTCAAATCTGCAGTTCTTAACCTGGATCAACCCAAGTTGCTGACATAACTGAATAGCATCTTGAGGCTTGGACAGTAGGGAAGGTAGGGCTTTGGGGAAGGGAAAGGGTGTGTGTGTGTGGGGGGGACACAAAACTGAACCCATATTGGACTGGTACATAGAATCCTGTATTCTGGAAGTCAGACTAAATGGTGGAACCCTCAAGAGGACCTTACTAGATCTCCCAAAATAGAAAAGAAAGATTTCTGTCAGATTACTTGATTATTCACCAGAGGTTAATGGTAAGACCCTACTGCTGAAGACACTAAATGCTGTTGGCATGGACCATAGAGAGACCTGGTTGGAATCCAGATGAGAGTCAGTCCCCAGACTATTAGTGCATCTAGTGCTGGAAGGTGCTACATGAGCTACCAGGGGAAGGTGGTCAATATCTGTCCAAGCAACTCAAAGTCTAAGTGACTCAGAAACAAACAAACTGACATGATGCTCACACAAGTGCAATAGTGACACATAGCCATGATGGGTAACCAACTGCTCTTGGATTGGCTAGCAGATCCACTCAGTGAAAAGGAACCATATCCAGGTAATGATTGTGCTTTTCATTTTCAAGCTCCCACTAACCTTAGATTATAAGAGCATCTAAACCCTTTTAATTCTCTCTAAATTAATAAGGGTTATCCCATTTAACCAGTGCTTATTTCATTCTCCATTGGAGAATCTGCTTCTCCTTTTCATATGGGAACTGGACTTGAGTAGATAAATGACCCAGCACACTCAACCCTGGCCCCAGCTGAAACCACAGAGGAATTGGGGAAATAAGCAAGAATGCTGCACTGTCAGTGAACCTGATATACCAGCACAAGGGTGATGTAGAAAGATATTGAGGACACTTAACACCTACCAAAGCAGAGATGCAGAGGCTCCTAAATGCCCATCACTGAAGTAGACTTAAAATGCTCCCAGCATGACTCAGGGAATTTTGTGGAAGAGTGGGCATAAAGATTGTTAGAGCCACAAGTTGGTACATTTTGCACAGGGACATTGCTTTCCCCCTCCAACATAATTCATGACCTACAATCCCCATGTGGTTGACCTGCATCCAAAACAAGTAAGGCCTCTACATAAAAATGGGCAGAGAGGAGGGAAAGGATGGTACTAATATGTATTGTTTACATGAAAAAATGTCCATATCTAATAACAAATCAAAGAAATTTAAATTTTTACATAATGACATATGGGAGACTTTTGACCTGGACTTGAGTCATAGACATGTAACTTTGTATCAACTCTTTCAAATATAGCAGAAATAAATCTAGTTACATATCTGGAAAAAAAATATCCACCAAGGCTCAGGAAATTTTGCAGAAGAAGGGATGGGAAAAATTATAAGAGCCACAGGTTTGGACATCATGCCTAGAGGCACTACCTTTCTCCATTAACTGACGGTTGGCTCCCACAACACATAGCCCATAACCACTCTACCAAGGAGCACTCCCAGTGGAAGGGGGCAAGGAAGAGGGAAAAGATGGTAACAATATATGATGCATGCATACAAAGGATGTTCTTAATTAAAAATACATATCAACTGTATCAAAAAATCTCACTAACCTGTTCAAAATGTAGTGGTCATTTGTGATATTTCATAAGTAACTAGAATTAAGTAAAAATGAATAAAAAATAAAACACCCTACAAATAAAGAACTAAACATTTTATTTTTTATATATTATAGAAATATATATATATATATATATGTATATATATATATAAAATTTTTATATATTAGAGAGTTTATGTATGAGAGAAAAAGAGAGCAAGAAAAAAGATAACATGAATAATGGCACAACACAAACTCTTGATCCTCCTAAAGAACTCTAGACACATGCACTACTTTGTGCATATGGCTTCACATGAGACCTAGGGAAGCAAACTTGGGCCATCAGGCTTTGCACGCAAGCACCTTCAACCACTGAGCAACTTCCACAGCCCAAGATTTTCCATAAATATATTTCTATATAGTAGTTTGAGGTATTGATTACAGAACCAGAAAAACGTTAGGTTTTAGCTTTTGAAGAATATTTATTTTAAAATAAACTTACTTTAAAAATTAAGATATTTAAATATAACTAAATTTAATAATGTTACATTATAAAAGAAGCAGACTATTATCAAAAACTGATATAGTATAGTTTAGTGTTTAAATCTTCACCTAGTACCATCATTTTATTTGATATATTGATATGTAATAATTTAGACAATACAAAAATAAGTGGAATTTTCTTAAGCTTTACTTTAAACTTATGGAAATTTTACTTTAAATATATCTCTTATATTAGCAAACAAATGTGTACCTTATTGACACTTATTCAAAAAAGAGTTCTTGGGGAGGGAGGGGATTACCATTTGCTATTGTCTACAATTATGGAAATTGTCAATAAAAAATAAATTAAAGGAAAAAAAGTTCTTGAGCAATTTTACATTAGCATAGTTTCTAAGGGGAGAAAAATAGTATTTTCACATTTGATTATTCAGCCATGGAAGTAACCATAATGTCTTACCATGTATAAAAATTTTCAAAACTGATAATATGGAGCTTGTATGATTTTTAATTGTAATATGATTTAGCATAACAATGTTCAACTAAAGTAAAATGTTTTTCATCTTGTATCAGTAAAAAGTCTGCTGTTTTATATATTCCACGACAAATGTGTAAGGCAAGAATAAGTGGACAACCAATGCATGCTGCATTTCAGTGTATACTTACCAATTTTTAACAGTATACAGAATCCAAAAGGCCTCTTCCTTAAACATGACCAATTAAAGGGGAGGGGGTAGGTCACGGATGAGTCTAATAATCATACCAAACATAATGGATTTGCTGAATACAGAACTAATTAATAAAAATAAATAAATAAATAAATATGACCAATTAATATAAAAAGAATAAAGAAAATCAGGAAACATAAAAGTATTGTAAATTTTTTTATAAGCACTACATATTAAGTTTGATTATAAAACAGCAATGGTATTTTGTGTGTATTAGAGATAGATGATTGATTTTCTATTTATATTGACAAAAAATTTACAGAAGACTTAATACCTATTTGTAGATGCTTTATACTATGACAAATCATAATTAGACAATTACTACTTAGTATTCTTCTACTTGTCCATCCATTTCATAAGAAAATACTACTAGATTCAAATTGCTATATGAAGAGGGAATACTTATGAAACGAGTAAGATTTTACCTGTCCAACCAAGCAAGCAGACTTTTAGCTGCTCCAATCAGATCCACAACCGAGGTCAGAAAGTCATTTGGCAATTTCCGGCTGGTCCTTCCATCATAATGGCCACTCCTTCTCCTTCCTGTTATAAAGTTCTGTAGATTTTTGGCCGATGCATTCAACTTGTGAGAAAGGGTTTTTAGGTTTTCTGTTTCCAAGCCGTAATTCTGCATTATGAAAAAAGAGACATAACAAAGACACTTAATATCAGTATTTCCTTTATCATGTCAAATATTTACTGAATATTTTACTATCCAAAGGCAACAGGACTAACATTATAATTATAAATTAATAAGACAAGGATCCTGGCCTAGTAGAGCCCACAGTCAAATGAGGGTATAGGGACATAATAGAGAAAAAATTGTAATAAGAGATGTAATTTACAAATTTGAATGTGAAATAATAAAAGCATTATGTTTTGGGATGCTGGCAGCTAAAACAGCAAGATTGTATTGATTCACAAGTTTATTTTTTTTAATTTAAATTTATTTATTGTGAAGTAAATTGATACAAACAATTACTGCATTACTATTTGTTCAATTTGTATATTCATGCCCAAGTGTACAGATACAAGGACGCATTCTGCTTTCATCAAACTGAGAAATAAGCATAACTCAAATAATAAAATATACAAGTATGAAAAACTGTGTATTCCTTTTTCAGTGTCTTCTATAGAACAACTCAAAAATTTCTTTTATAATCCATATCAGGAAATTCTCTGCTTTCTTTGGGGAGCTAATTTACTTTCTCCATTTTATTGTAACAAAATATGAAATTAAACTGTAATTTCATCAAAGCATTTTAGCTCACATTCATATGTCAAGTGCATTCAAGACATCTGTAAGAATCTGGTCTGTATATCTTATTTTACTTTTCTAGCTTTTCAAATTATATTAATATTTAAAAATTAATAAATTCCATGTCTACATATTGAGGCAAAAAGAGGATATAAAAATATCAATAAACCTTTTACTATTTTAAAATAAGAAATGATTGCAAGATATTCTCACATAAACACAGAAAAATTTTAAAAAGTTAGAATTAAAATTTATTGCAGGTAATTGTAATCAGTAAAAGATCCCTAAGAAAGGTTAATGAGATCAAAATATGACCTTGATCAAACTACTTAGCAACATGTAAGCTACTGTTAAATGTAAATAATGGAACACAAATAATGTTAAAAATTACTAAAGCATAAATATTTGGCATACCTTTCATTCACAATTGAGAAAACCAAGCTTTGAACAGAATTATTTTTTACTGATATGTATAAACAGCTCAGTACTTTGACACGATAGAGTTTAGAAACGGAGTATAAATTATGAGGTCACCTATGAGGGTATGGCTTTACCACATTCTAACATCAATATTCTCTTGCTCTGAGAAGGTTGGTGACAACTGTTGTATAGCAAATTCCTCTGAACTGAAATATTCCCTTCTGAGGGAGGAGGGAGTCAAGAGGTCAACAAGTCTGAGAGAACTGAAACTTAAATGGTCACAGGACTACTCCTGAAAGTTATAGAAGTGATAAACAACTGTTGAGAGGCAGACTCTGACCAAAGCTGTGAAATATTTCTGAATGGAAACATTCCCTCCTGAAAGAAGGAGGGAGTCAGGAGAGATAACTAATCTGGGAAAAGTTTTCAAGGACAGCCGCTATTTAAAGGGTAAACAACTGCTTGGAGAGAGACACTTACTGGCAAGCTGCCTGCAAGTTGCACAGGGTGCACCAGAGATGCAGCTTCTCTGAATTGTCATTTATGTTGGGGTGGTTGTTTTAGTGATGCAGCTGCCTCTGAGTCACCCATGTTCCTGTAAGTAACCCCTCACCCTGCTCTGCAAGTAGTTCCAATAAACTCCTGGTTCATCAAAACTGGTTTTGGTGCAGTGGTACTTTGGTCTGTCATCTGATCTCCCCAGGGAAAACGTTTCCCATGACAACAACTGAAGCAACATCAAAGATAAAGAATAAGCATAGGAAGTAAATGGTATAACGAATTCATCTGTGAAGTCAACAATCACCAAGCACTTAATTTATATCAAATTGAAAAGTTTATTTTCCTATAGTAACTTATCACAAAACAACTTATTGGCAAAAGGGAAAGAAAATTTTAATATATAAACATCAAGTTGAATTTTATAGGATAGCAAATACGATTTAATGGTGACAAAATATGTTCTTTTCTGAGGATTTATATTTTTATTAAGAGTCAAAGATTTGGGTGGCTTCTTTTGTCTTTTCACATTTTAGTACTCAAAGCTTTCACTTTTTAAAAATTTAGTTCTTTTACTAAGTGCTTAAGATTTTAATACTTTTACAATTTTCTGTTCCTCAAGAAAGAAAGCATGCTTGTTCCTGTTATGGTCATGTTAGCACACAAAAAATCAACAAAATGCCTGCATGTGATGTATTTTTGATTTAGACAAGCTCATAAAATTTCTAGGTCTCACAGCATGAACACTATGCAGTCTCCTTGGGAATAGTCTATGTGCAAATTTTGGTGTTTTTAATCTTCTTCATATAAATGTAAACAATTCTATTAAGACAGTGTTTGGGACAGTCTCAGTTGTTAACAGCTATAATGCAGGATAGCCTATGTCATATGCCAGAAAATTCTGAGTGTCTCTAGTCATAATCCTCATACGTGTTCATAGATTTATTTTTTAAAAGTGTTTAGAGTTGTTTTTTAAAATAATAGAGTATTAAATATTCACAATTTAATTTTAATCATAATAATCTATCAAGTTAAAATAGGTGACTTGTGTCAATAAAACAATATTCCATTTCAATTCTGTTTCATCTGTTAAACACTTGGGAGATTTTATCTAGCCTATCACTGTATTAAAAAGGAAAGCTTATAGGATGCTTTTTAATAACTAGATAGGAACATCTTATTACTATGTCCATTAAACAGGACACTTCTGAAATACTTACAAGAAATTTCAGAAAATTTCATAATTGCTAAAACACTTTTTCACACATGCCTGCAGTGCTTAATTTTATATGCTAGTGAGTGTGATATAAAAACATTTGTTTAAAATATATTGTAATTATTTCTTTTTTATAGTTTTAATTATTTGTGTGTGGTAGTGAGAAGGGGGAGAGGTAGGGAAAGAGATACAAAGAGACAAAGACAGAGACATTACCAGCATCCGAAAGCCTCTTACAACTGTAAATGAACTCCAGTGCATTTGCCACTTTGTGCATCTGGGTTTATGTGGGTATGGGGTTATCAAACCCAGGCCAAGAGGTTTTGCAAGCAAGTGACTTTAACTGCTCAGACAGACATCTTCCTAGCCCAAATTATAGATATTTTAGAGAAGTTTAAATTATAATAATTTACTGAAGAAAACATAATTAACGTGATAACTCATCTTTTAAATTTGTAAGCCATAAGATTACATAAAAATTAATTCATTTCTCTCTATAACAGTAGCATCTCAAATAATTTACTAGAGATAGTAGAAATAATTTTGAAATACTAACACTAATCTTATAAATAAAATTTGAAATTGATATGAAGTAGTGGAAGCCTTTCAAATTTAAGATCCTACAATTATTTTCAGTATAACTAAAACAATAAATAGAAAACTTTCTGGACAAAATCTAGATGCATACCACCTGTAGCTCCCCAACTTGGAAACTGTCTTATGAAATATCTATTGAAGAGAGGTAAAAACTAAGGATGGGGAGCTAGAGAGATGGTTCAGCGTTTAAGTGTACGATTTGTGCAAGCATGAGGGCCTGAGACTTCCTGTGATCAAATCTTCCCACCTCATGTAAAACAATTAGGCAAGGCCAAGTTTGCCTTTAACTTCTGTCCATCAGGTGAGCAGAGACCCAAGAAGTCTCAGAACCCTGTAAGCTTTGGAATCAGTAAAAGGAGTCTGGGTTAAAATAAGACCAGTCAGAAAAACTCCATTGAGTGGGATACCCGACATTACCCAAGGTACAGGTGAGCATATGGGGTGTTGTAAGGGCACATATATGTGCAAATATCACACACCACATCACACACATGCATATATATATGTTCACATACACAGCACAAATACAAAAATAAATGAGGAATAGCAAAGGACAGAGAGGGGAATTCTTAAACCTTATCCTAGACCTGGACATGTAATTCATAGTTAGAATACTTGTACAGCATACACAAGGTCTTAAGTTCAGCCTGTAGCACTAAAAAAACCAAAAACAATGAAAAAATATCACTTGTCTAATAAAATATGACGTATAACCTGAAAATCACTTTTTAGAATTCTAGAAAAAGCAAAAAATAATGGTTATTAGAAGCTAATCTGTATGTAATGGTGTGTGTGCTATTATTTAAAACAAAAGAGATGGATCAATTTCCTTCCTCAAATATTATCATTACAATTCTTAATTTTAAGTAGCCCAAAAAACATTTTTTCTACTTTTATTAGAGTGGACAGACACTGTTGTAACTTGCTAAGTTATCAGTATATCACACTCCCTTGCCTAACATTTAAAGTATCAATACACAAATAATGGACTCTTTTGAGTTGGGCCAGAGTTGTAGAAATGAGAATCACAGCTTTTCCTTTTTAAAATATTCAGGTTTTTCCATTACACATTTGCTCTTCTTTTTCTTCAAGGTAGGGTTTCACTCTAGCCTAGGCTGACCTGGAATTCACTATGTAGTTTCAGGGTGGCCTCAAACTCACAGCAATTCTCCGACCTCTGCCTCCCAAGTGCTGGGATTAAAGGTGTAGGCCACCACTCCTGGCCACATTTACTCTTTTTAACTTAATATGAATGATATAACTGGAAATTTCCATGAGCATAAAAAAATTTCCCAATGTGGAAAAACTTGGACTTTAAATATATTAGCTGATTTCTTCATTACATTACCTGTAATATTCACATATTTGCCCATAAACATTTTTTTGAAGAACAAGGCATGATTTAGAACTGATTCAATATACTCAGTCTAGTGACAAAGAATTGGCAGTAAGTTCATACTGGTTTTCTCTTTCAATTACATGCATTTAATGGCTTATGCAAGAAATAAATAAGGAATACATTTAACATCTTAGAAAACAGTTTTTGCCAATTAACTAAAAATATTCAATATTCTCAGCACATATTTTATAAAGGTGATGCCATTTGATTGATCTCATTTCAAATGCATCATGTAGCGGGTGTTTTGGTTTATGATAATTTTGTTTCATAAAAATAAGTATAAAAGGCTTGTTTGAATTTTTTCTTCAGAAAAATAGATTTTGAAATGAATGATTCAAGAATTTATGTGTCAAAGAAACAAATTTTAGCAATTTAAAATATTAGATTTTTTAAATTTAATTTATTTGTTTTCTTTTCAGCAAATACAGGCAGTTTGGTACCATTGTTTAGGCTCATCCATGATCTACCCCCTCCCAATGGACCCTCCTTGTTGATGTAAATGGGTCGTGCATGAGCTTTTGATCAGAGAAACCTACAAAGTTTCCCAAAACAATGACAGACTTCTGTCAGAGTACTTGATGACCCACCAAAGGTCAGTGGTAAGACCCTATTGCTGAAGACTCCATACGCAGCTGACACCTAAAATGGAATGGCATGGCTGGAAGCCAGGAGAGAGTCAGTCCCCAGACAGTCAGAAGGTGCTACATGGGCAACTGGGGAAAATGACCAATATCTGTCCAAGCAACTCATGGTCTAACCTAATTAGCAACAAATAATCTGATGTGATGCCCACACAAGTGCAATAGTGGCACACAGCCATGGTGGGGAACCAACTGCTCTTGATTTGGCTAACTGATCCACTCAGTGGTACCAGACCCATAGCTGGAGCTGGGAAACAAGTCAGAACCATACCCAAACATAAGCCCACTCTCCAATTTCAAGCTACCATCAATCATGGGGTACAAGAGGGCCTACACCTATTAAACTGTCTATCAAAAAGTAAGTGTTATCTCAATTTTCCAGGTGCTAACTTACTCTCCATTGGAGAATCTGCTTCTCTTTTTCAGATAGATGCAGATCCTAAGGAGAGAGCTGCCCCAACATACCTCAAAAGGGGCCCGACTGAAACTACAGATAATTGGCGAAACAAGCAAGGGTGATGTTTTCCTGATGAACCTGATACCAGCACAAAGGGGAAGGAGACCAACACAGAGAAAAATCAACTCCTACCAAATCAGAGAGCCAGAGCCTCAGAGACCCCCAACACCTCAGCACTGAAGCAGACCAAAAATGAACCCAACATGGCTCAGGGAAATTTTGCGGAAGAGGGGGTGGGAAGAATGTCAGAGTCACATGTTGGGTCATGATATGCAGAGACATTTATCATACCAATAACTGTGGGCTAACTGCACAATGCACGACCCATTTACATTAAAATATTAGATTTTTGATGAAAAATTCCTACTATATGAAAAGCCTATGAAGAATAAAATGAAAACTGCTATTATCCAGTAATAATTGGGTAACTTAGTGCTCCAAAAAAAGGTATATGGACAGAACACAAATGAAGGGCTATACATTAAGCTAAATATATTTTATTTAGGCTTTTAACTCTTTTGGTTAATATCCTTCAAGTAAGATAAATGATATTATCATAGATTGAAAGAGTATCACCAAATTAGGAATATCTTCTTTATGGAATAACACTCTGCAAAGAGTATGTCTGATGATTATATATATCACATGAAAAAAATGACTAAATAAACTTGATTTTTGTTAGTTGCCATAACAATTATTCCTCATCAGGTCTAATTTCAAAACAAGAGAGATGAAAATAGTACAGCACAAAGAAACAAAAAGAATCTGGTAATTTTTTTGTTTTCTTTACATCAGGAATGATACTTTAGAGTCAAAGACTATGTAGGTATAATGGCTTATACATTCAATATGACAGGAGTTAGAATTACCTGAGGGATTTTTTTGATTGGATTAATTAATTAACTGTGGATGGCACAATAACATGAGTTAGAATTCTTGTTGGGAGCTATGAATCAAACCTCGGCCATGTTAACAGAGATCGCCATATAGCAAGTTAAGTTTCTACTTCTTCCTCTAATATTCAACTACCAGAAACAAAGAAATCGTACACTTGGGTGAATACTCCCCCATGCTACCGATAACTGATGAAGAAACAAAGGCATTGCGGCTTAACCAGTAACTCTGTGACCTTTGGCCTGATTATGTCCCCTTCCCCCTACAACCTTATATAAACCTACATGTAAAAATAAAATCTTGAGACCTTGACAAACACCTAGCTTGGTCTCCTCCTTGTGTCTGTTTGCCTTCTCCCATTCAGCTTAACTTCTCCTCGGGTCCTTGTTTAACTCCCCGCTGGCCAGGGCAGATTCTGGACTATATAAAAAGAAAAGAGCTGGCTGAGGAGCAGAATACATCATTCTCTGCCTCCTTGCTGCAGATTGAATATGACAAGCTGCCTCACGGTCTTACCACCATGCCATCCCTGCCATTATGGATTCTACTCTCTAGAACTGAAATAAGCATTTTCTTCCTATAACTGATTTTTTTTGGATAATTTTTTTTTTCAAGTTATGGTCTCACTGTGGTCCAGGCTGACTTAGAATTAACTATGTAGTCTCAGTGTAGCTTCGAACTCTCAGCAATCCTCCTACCTCTGCCTCCCAGGTTGTAAGGCGTGTGCACCACCACACCCAGTTTGGGATGATTTTTTCCCCGCAACAAGAAGTTGACTAATACAGTAGGCATGAGAAGAAAACTCTTGTTAGAGTTTTGTTCAATAAGATAATATTAGTATGTTGTATGTGCTAAGTATTATATAGAAAACAAAATAAATAAAACTATGAGTTAGATACAATTTTCTTCCTTGGAAAAGTCCACTGTGAATTGGAGGATCATACAATGTGTACGTGTGGCCTTCCTTCTCATCACCTCTCACATTACACCAGCCAATAAAATATTCCTATTTTCTTCTGAGCACTGCATATTCTTTCTCATTCTTCTTTGTTCATGTAATTTATTTTGTCCAGATAACTTTTTACTCAGAAGACATTTACTCATTTTTCAAAACCAATGCAAACATTTCCTATACTTTCTGCATCCCTCAGCAATGTTCCTCACTGTCACACTATAGGGTTTTCTACATATTGATGCTCTTCTTTTAACAACTTTTATCTTCTTTGATGGACTATATGGATTTGGAGTGTAGACCATGCTTTTTCATCTTTTCATTTCCATTGGTAGCATTATTGTAGCACAAATATAATATTGAAAGAATAAATAGATATAAGGCAAGAAGTAAAGAGAGATGTAAGATAGAATTTCCCATTTCCAACAGTATAACTCTTGATCTAATCAATTCTGCTTGTTGTTTAGACATCTTACCTCCTTATTTTATAATGGCATTTAGAAGTACATATAAATCTCTGCTCATAATTTAATTTATATTCACATCCATTGCATACACTTCTGACTTTTACTCCATTTCAGAGGGGTAAAAGAGTTACACAATTCATCTCTTTGGAATATGTTACCAAATAACTACTGAGTAAATACAGATAAACAAAAAAATTTAGTATCTTGATTGCTTTTCTATGTTAACTTTCAGAGGAGCTCAACCACATAATAAAGTATTAAAATGATCCAATATAAAGGTGCTTTCACCAGAATTATAGAGAAATTAAAGCTCAGCATATGAAGGAATTCATAACACTCTATGGCTCAAAGTGAAAAATTATCTATCTACACAAAACATTTTTAATACTGTGTTTTAAGGTTTAGTTCAGCAAACCTTGGGCCAAATTATAAAACCAACTGGTCTACACTAAGTGTAATACTGTCATTTATGTTACTATAGCCTAAAGTGACAGTTTGAGAGTTTGTTGTACATGCTTATCAGATATAGACTATGAGCATCAAGTTCAAATATAAACACCTAATTATTATATAGATGATGTGGCAAGCAGGAAACTGCTGGATCATATGCCTGTCTCTTGTCCACTTCCATCTTATTTTCAGAGCCAACTTGATTTGAATTTGGAGACCAGTGTGCTAAAAACACCATGGATTCCTTCCTTACTCCAAGTACCATAACTTTGAAACCTGATTCAAATAGAGTACAAGTTCATATTCTATAAGTAAGCATTTTTAGCCACTGAGCAATCTCTGCAGCCACTGGAAGTGCATATTCTGGTATGAATCTATTTGTTTGAGAAGCTAGGGAAAAAAGATCCCAAAAGTGTCATGCAAAAAATGTGGCAAGACTCCTGAAATGACACTCTTAAAAAGTACTCAGACTCGCCAGGTGTGGTGGCGCATGCCTTTAATCCCAGCACTCAGGAGGCAGAGGTAGGAGGATCACTGTGATTTTGAGGCCACCCTGAGACTACATAGTGAATTCCAGGTCAGCCTGGGCTAGAGTGAGACTCTATCTTGAAAAACAAAAAAAAAAAAAGTACTCAGACTCAATAGTTATTAGGCATTTGTGATCTACATTAGGTGGTCAATAAGCATATAAGCATGGTCACTTTTCTTAGATATTTACAGTTTAGTGGAATGAAGACATTAACCTCATATATAGATCCTACATATTTATTTATTTATTTATTTATTTATTTATTTATTTATTTATTTTTTTACTTGTAGCACAGTTTACTATCAAACTCCACTTACTGGCCAGAGTGGAGTGTTAGCAAAAACATGCCACTGATGTCACATACTTACACTTGTGAGTTCATCAGCCAGCTGTGGCCTCAACTCCAAACTCTAACAATGTACACCTAACTTTTCAATTTTGTATCTATGTAAACAATATGATATGAAATGACATAGGAAACCATGAGAGGGGAATAAGAGGTGGTGAGAAATGAATGGGGGAGGAAAAAAGGAAACATACACCATGAAAGCAGAAAGATGACTGAGGGAAGAGAGCATAAGGGTGTTGAGATTGGAGAAAAGAAGGGGGAAGAAAAAAACTAAAATTTGTTTGAAAAATATAATGAAACATAAATCTTTGCATGTTAGTAATAAGTAAAAATTAAAATTAAAAAACACATTAGCCTGATAAACTCCAGTAAACATATAATTAAAAATGAGATGGAGATTAAGGGGAGTGTAAGTATGGGGGATTATTTTAGACCATGTAAGAGGAAGTAGTTAACACCTTCTGAAAAATACAGTGAGGGTACAATTGAAATATGGAAGGTAAATAGTCTTTGCAAATAATTTTTAGTTATGTCTTTTATTCTTCCTTATTCTATTGCCTTTTAGTGGAATTATATGAAATGATTGATGACCTTTAATAAAAGTAGTGACCTCCACTGATACTCCTCTTTTGCAGTTGCCTTCATGTGTTCTTTTCAAATATTATTATATCAAGTTATACTTTTTAATACCCTCACATTCCTGCTCTTGTTTCCCTGGGGCCCTTTTCAGTAGGTTTATGGTATTCACAGTGGGGCCACGGTCAGTCTGTATGTGGTAGTGGAGGGGCAATGCCTAAGAATATCCCTACACACTTGGTGGCTCTTACAATTTTTCTGCCCCCTCTTCTACAATGTTTCTTGAGCCTTGGCAGGCCTGGCTACCTAAACCATATGTCAAGCTGCATCCTTTGCTTTATATTCTATAGGCCCTCCCCTGTTGATCTCGCCTCTTTCTAATAGCTTAATTCCTATATCTCTGAGATTTTCAAATTTATATCTTCACACAATTCTCAGCTTCAAATTCATGTCACTTCCTTTAAAATCCAGAGGTATTTCAAATTCTAGAAATTTAAAACTCAATTTATGTTTCTAATAATGCATTCCTACAGTAATTATCTATCCTCAATCCTGTAAAAATAATCTATACTTTCTTAATATCTTGAAGAGACTTCATCTTTCTATGTCTTTTAGTTCATTCCTCACATTCATCAGAATATCTCTATTATTTTCTGCTTAATTCAGGCTCCTCCTCAATGCTTATATAGACTATTTCAAATATTTACCAACTGTTCTCCACAACTTTATGTAAACCCACCTCATTATACCATTTTCACTACTACCCATTCCCATCTTAAAATGATTTTTAATCATTCTTGGGTGGTTCTCCAATATCCATATTAGGAAACAAATATAAGACACTTTATAGTCTGGCCCCATTCTTTTAAAGCCTAATGTCCTGTCACTGTCTCTCACCTATATTTATCATTCAAAATAACTTATCATTTTAAAACCATATGAGGCATGTTTTTTATTCTGCGTATTATATGAGTTATTTTCTCTGTCTGGGATGCTTTCCCCTTTCTTCTCCCATCCACTCCTCCATTAGATTGATTAAATATTAACTCTTATGCAATATGCACGTATTTATCTTATTAAAATGAGTTATTTGATCTTATGTGTTTCTGTTATATTTATAACATACTCTTAGTAATTACATTAGTAATAATTATTTGCTTTCCATTCTCCCTAACTAAGCTTTTTAAGTGGAGAAGTAGGTACTACTTACTTAACTGATGAAGTGATATTGATTCTTGAATTATACTGTATTTAATTATCTATTTTACTGTATTAATCAACATGTCAATAATAGTCACTATTAAGTGTGTGCTTAATACAAACATACTCTTATTTATTTTCATAATACCACAAAGAGGAGGTATTGCCTCAAGTTGAAGTAAAATAACTATGGCAACACTGAAAATATTTGATTACAGGTATCCATACTTGACTAAGCCGAGATTCAAACCTAGATTATCAAATTACATAGCTCATCTTTTTTCTTTCTTGGTGTAGCTTTCTACAACCTTCACTTACAAATTACTGGAAGAATATAATACCAGCCAAGATTTTATCCACTCACCTCGTCTTGATAAGCAACCTATGATCTTTCTAAACATCTAATTTGCTATCACAATCTGGGAGGAAGCTTATTTTGACACTAATTATTCTCACCCAATTATACATTGCTCTTTCACAAAAGAAAGTAACCATATATTTTATTTTCATTGGCTATATGTAAAGGATATTCAAGTCATTTTATTATTTTAAGTCTTTTCTAAAATAATATCATTTAATATTCCTAACAATCATTTTTGGGAGAATTGGACTGTGTAATTTATCATATACAATTGTGTTTTTAAAATGCTACGGTGGCTCAATGTAAGAGATTTCTCAATGGTCAGGGTTGGTTTTTTGCAAAGCCTGACAGTCCAGGTTAAATACACAAAGTGGCACATGTATTTGGAAATAATTTCTAGTAGCAGGAGGCCCAGGCATGCTTATTTCTCCTTGTCTCTGCTTGAAAATAAATAAAATATCCAAAAATAAAATAAAATGCTGCTATGAAAACTTGCCTTTTAAATTCTAATTTGTTTTTCAAGTGGCTAGATATATTTTTGTCAGTTCAATTATGAGCCTCTTTATCACTTAGCAAAAACATAAATTTAAGAAAGTAGGAAAACAGTAAATTTAGCTAGTTAAAAATTAGGAGAGATTGGGCTGGAGAAATGGCTTAGTGGTTAAGGCACTTGCTTGCAAAACCAAAGGACCCAGCTTCAAATCCTCAGGACTCATGTAAGCCAGATGCACAAGGAGGCACATACATCTGGACTTAATTTGTAGTAGCTGGAAGCCCAGGTATACGCATTCTCTCAAATAAATAAATAAATAATTGTAAAAAAAAAAAGAACTAGGAGATATTTTTCTTTACTTGCATTCAAATTATTAAAAAGAGAAAAAAAACAAAAGGAACAAAAGAAAAATGAAAGACAGTCTCTCCTTTTTCACAAGCTTCATGTTCTTACCAGTGCACACAGAAGGTCAACTGCCTCCAAGATCAGCTCCTGATGGCCAATGCGGCTGACTCCCAGATCTTCTAGTTCCTGATGTGTAATGCGTAGTAACTGGTCCCCACTTATCTTCTCCCTCTCAAAGTTCTTAATATACTGTTGCAAACAGTCATCAAGGCCTACAAAATAAAGTATGAAAGATTACATTGGAAAATAAAACATTTGAGCCAAACAAATTAGTGGGTTGGAAAAAGCAATTGTTACATCTACTATGTCATAAGTGCAATCTATTTTGATATTGAGCTAGTATAATCATCTACTTTTTCCAATCTACATATAACCAAAATGATTACTTCATGATATTTATTCTTCACTGTTAAGCTACTATCTGAATTTTCTTCAGTAATTATAAAAAAAAAATCTTTAGTTCTTTCTTAACAGTTCCACACACACACAAGTTATTAGAATGATGGCCCATAAGGTGCACTAGTAGACAGACTCTCTTATTTTAGAGTTATTTGCATCAAACTCTTTTTTATTTTATTCCACTTCTATAAAATGCTTGATTAATCTATCCTTGTGCACTCTGGAATTCTATCTTCTACCAGCTTAGCAGTACTTCAATTTAAAAAAAGTATGCTCATTTTCAATGAATTTCTATTCATTGACTATGTATATGTTCAAACTTTGCCATCCTGAAAAATAAAACAATATCCTTCCAATGAGTTCTTTGATTGTGTGCTTTCCAATGATATCCTCTCAAAGTCAAAGCTCCTTAACTTTATTTTTTATCTGAAATGAGCTCCCTATTCCATTATCATGTGGATTTCACCCATGTCCATATTTGATGTTATTCTCTTGAAAATGTAGTTTTCAAGATTAGCTATGGCAACTGGTAAGTGATTATTCAGGCTACAAACTGAATTAGCTTCAATGACCTACAGTGGTCTGACACAAATGATGACTTAATTAATATTAATTAATAGGTAAGACATACCTAGAAATAAAGTAATAAACCAAGTGGTACTGATTATAATAATGACGATAAAACAGTCCATAGTAGACTACATTCTAGTGAATATTAAGAGGGAATAGAAATTATAACCAAGTATAGGAAAAAGAGATAGGGTTAGAGCAGATGAGATAAAGGAACAAGTCCCCCACAAAAGAGATACTACATAGCCTTCAGAGATGAAAATGTTATTTCTATAAGTGGCTTTGTTCTTGATAGCATCTAGTACTAGGCTACACATGACCTTAATATATTCTCAAACTTCCTTAAAGTAACTTGAGTTACTTTGTGGTTTCCTTAATACTACTCTTTTTTTCATTCCATTGATATGGGAATATTAGTGAGAGCTGAGATTATCTCACTGGACATAGTAACATGAAGGTCACCAGTGACACCCATGACAGTTGTTTTCACAGTGATGCAGTAGGTCAGTATTCAATGAGTTAAGGAGCTTTCAAAATAGATTATACAAGAGAGCAATAAGCAGATACCTGAAAAATATATGATACTGTGTTTTTGAGATGTTAGAGATTTAAAAATATTTAAATACAGATAAGAACCATTTATCTCTGTTAAAAAAAAGAATGAAAGAGACAAAAGGTACGAATCCAGGAAGATTATGACTATAAGAATATGAGGGATTTCCTAAGTACTTTAAGACTACTGTTTAGATCTAAATGAGGGTTCACAGATTATGTATAAAGCTACATACACACACACACACACACACACACACACACACACACACACACACATGGTGCCATTAATATGATGTGCTAAACACATGAACAAAGTCACTACTTATTGCAGTATTACAGTACCATGGAGAAAATAAGATTTTTATTTGAAAGAGAAAACTATGTGGTCAAGAGCAAGGGAAGATGAGAAAATTATGTTGTCAGAACCTTGACTTCTGGATATGAAAGTATAAGTATGACAAAGACCTTAAGAGACATATCAGAGGCAAATATATGCATATAACATTACTATTACCATTTGATATATTATGGAATGTGTTGAGAACAGTAAGAACAAATGAATGGAAAGTCCTGGGAAAAGTATACCAGTATAATAGTCCAAAACACTTGGGGGATGGTAACAAAAACTGCGTCTAAGAACAAGAACAAAAATAGGTAAGAAGGGTACAAGGTAATATGGTAGTTAGGACGGACAAGTGTTACATGTAGCAGAATATACCTGTAATGTAAGAACTAAATCACTCTAACTTTGAAAATTAGTAGATCAGTAGTGATTATTTCTAAATAAATATCAGAATAATAATAATAACAGAAACCAGATAGTTGAGGGCAGAAAAGTACTGAGAAATGAGAAAAGTAGTCTTTTTATGTACAATATTCCTTTAGGAAATTATATGGCACTGAAAAAGATGAGAAGTAGATAAGATGGTATCAAGTAAGGGACTACTATTATGCATTTTAGAACTGAGGAAATTACACAGCAAAGTTAGGTGATATGCTATATGTACATAGTAAGTAAATGACAAAAGGACTAAAACCTAGTCTCCAAGTTTGTAAATTATAATCGCTTATGATTATATCAGAATATCCGAAGACTGATATTTCAACAATAAAGTTACATGGCACTAATGAGGTAAATTATACTCTTGAAAAAAGTACAGGATAAATAGAGATCGAAAAATATAATTATTAAAGTGCAGAAAAATATCATTGGTTAATAGAATTAAATTCTTTTATACACAGGTGACAAAATTACTTAAAATTACAAAGACTAAATTTCATGTTTGCCTACTTTGTTGAAATGAATACAATGTATTGGAGCTTACTAGACATGCATTCTGAAGCTGTATTCAAATAAGTATAAGGGAAAATACAGGAAATAGTCATTAGACAACACTTAAATCAATACAATACGTGAAGACTTGTGAAACTCTTCTTTATATTCCTCAATGTAATCCTTCAGTTACCCATCTACATGCAAGTAGATGCTCTATACTAACTGACAGACTGTTGGTTTTTTCAAGGTTTCTCAGGAAAAACAAATAAATAGAAAAGGGAAGGACAACTTTTTGATAGGCTTGTTCTTAATTACTGTGCCTTACTTTATGTTAGAAAAAGCTATGCTTTCAATTATTTTTTGTTATTTTCTGTTGAAGCTGAGTAGCAGTAACACTCTCCATTTATTTGTGTGCATGTGTTCAGTGGGTACTAAGGAACAGTCTAAGCACTTTTAAAATATTTTTTTTTCTCTGAATCATTAAAATAACCTTATGAATTACATCTCATTATACTGATTTTATAAAATAAAACTGTAATTTAGGGACTATACTTAGTATCCTATAGTTTGTAAATGGTAAGGAAAGGTCTAAATCCAAGTCTGGAGTGAAACAGGCTCCAAATCTCAGCTTTTAAACACCACACCAAATTGGGAGTTGTCAAAAATTGAAAGAATTATTTACAAAGTTTCAGAATGAACAACTGAATCATACCAAAGTCATTAATGTCACAAATATTTTACATTTAAAGCTTTAAAGATATCATCAAAATATTTAAACTACAAATCATGGTGTGTATAAAATGCATGTAATTATGTTATTTATATATGTGAAATTCACCATGATAATGCAGAATAAAGTAACAAAAATATTGCTAAGGGCTGGAGAGATGGCTTAGGAGTTAAGTGCTTGCCTGTGAAGACTAACAACTGGAGTTTGAGGCTCAATTCCCCAGGACCCACATAAACTAGATGCACAAGGTGGTGCATGCATCTGGAGTTCATTTGCAGTGGCTGGAGGCACTGGCGTGCCCATTCTCTCTATACCTATCTGCCTCTATCTCTCTCTCTCTGTCTGTTGCTCTCAAATCAATAAATAAACAAAATGTCCTTAAAAATATAGAGTTAAGAAAAATATGGTCATTCATACAACTGGAGCCAAAACAACCATCATGACAACAGTAATAATAATGTATTAAAATGCATACCAATGAAGAACATAGAGTTTTCTAAAATGTTGAAAGAGCTATAGTATAAACTGTAAACTGTAGGGGTGAATGTGATCAAGGAGATGTGATCAGATATAGTTTCACACATTCATTAGGTAAAACAGGCTAATCTCTCATGGAAGGCTATCAGTTCTTAATGCTAAATTCAGCAAAAATATTTCTCAAGAGTAAATATATATATATTCAAAAGTGGTTGTTATAAAGAAATGTTCATATTTACTGCCTTTAAAGATGATATAACTTACTGCTGCCCCCATAATACATGACCCACAACCATCATGGGGTTGACCTGCATCCCCTATGAGGGAGGCCTCTTCAGAAAAAGGGCAGGGAGGAAGGAAAGGATGGTACCAACATGTGCTGGTTGCATACTAAATATGTCCACATCTAATAAAATAATTTTAAAAACAGATGTTATAACCTATTAAAAGAACATATATCGGCCAAGATGGTGACCGCCTAGCTGTGCTGCAAATACCAGGGAAAGAAAGGCAAGAAATTAAGTGTTATAAGGGTCTTCTTGCCAGTGGGAGGGCACAGAGTAGGGAAAACAGGGAATGGCGGATCCCCTCTAGGATGGGTAGTCTACACCCCTCCCCATACAGCTGCTGCGCCCCGTGCCCCAAGCGGCTGTGCTCCGATAGCACACCCGCGGGGACCTCAACTGTTGTGCTCCCTTCACACACCCGCGGGGACCGCCTCCGCTATCCTCCGCTATGTTCTCATCGGGTGGCCGCCAGATCCCCCGCTGCTGTGCTCCAATTGTGCGCCTGCCAGCCAGCCTCCACTGTGCCCCAACGCCATGCCTGCTGCAGCTGCCTCTGCACTACAATTGCATGTGAAGCGGGCCCAGTCCCACAGCAAGGGCCACACAAGCCCAGACTGAGTCACTAGCACCAGCTCAGGTGCCATCCCCTAACTGTCCATCGTCGCCCATCCCCCACGCCCCTGTGGTGGGGAAGCGCAGACAGTTTGCAGGTCCCAGTGTTCCCTACCAGAATTTGGACAGCTTCAGGGATTGCTACCTCAGTCCCCCTCCAAGCTCGAAGGCAGGCAGCTTTGGTGCATTACTGGGTGAGAATTCAGGCAAATTTGGCACCCCTGTCAGACAATAGATAGGAAGCTTTAGCAAGAGACAGCCAAAACCCAGGCTGCTTGGCAACTGCCCCAGGATCTCTTAGATTCCCATTGACCTAGAGCCCAGGCTGGTCCACCCACCTACCTGCCCATAAACTGACATGGATAGACCACAGCGCAAAAGAAATAATATGAAAAATCAAATGCAAGAAAATACAGATAGATCACCCACTCCAACAAGGATTACATCTAACCAAAACATAGAAGATTTTTTAGGATCAGAACATCAAGTGGAAGCTATGAGCAATGCAACCCTGAACAACCTACTGGTAGAACTTGCAGGAAAGCAACAAAGGACCAATAATCGTGTGGATGCTACCATCACTAAGCTAGAGCAATATGATAAGACATTGGAAGGAATTCAAAGAGAGTTAAGAAAATTGAGGGAGACTGAAAAAAAAGAGGACCTTAAAACTCAGCTGGCCACACTAAATGAAAAAAATAAAGAAATGCAAGGAAGATTTCCAAGAATCATCAAGAAAATCAGAAAATGAGATGAAAAGGGAGCTGGGCAGAGCAATGGAAGTGACACATAGGAAAGTAGTAGAAAATGCAAACTTAATTGAACGAGTCCAAAACTCTCTAGAGGCTCTCAAGAATAGAGTCAGCGAAGTGGAGCATAGAAACTCTGATCTGGAAGACAGGATGGAAGAAACAGCTCAAGAGTTCAAAAATTTCAGTAAGTTCAAAAGTTCCTGTGAACAGAACATGAGGGAATTGTGGGATACACGTAAACGTCCTAATATCAGAATCATTGGAATACCAGAAGGAGAATAATTTCAGACCAAAGGCATGGAGAATTTATTTAACAAAATAATTGAAGAAAACTTCCCCAGTCTATTAAAAGAAAGGCCCATCAAGATACAGGAAGCGAACAGAACTGGACCAAAGGAGAAACTCCCCAAGACATATTATCATTGAGATTCTAAACATTGACACCAAAGAGAAAATCCTAAAAGCAGCTAGGGAAAAACAGCACACCACTTTCAAAGGAAACCCCATCAGAATTACTTCAGATTTCTCAAGGGAAACCCTGAAAACTAGAAGGGCCTGGAATGAAACTCTCCAAACTCTAAGAAACTACGGCTTTCAACCCAAACTATACCCGCCAAAAGTTTCTCTCATAATAGATGGTGAAAGAAAAACTTTCCATGACAAAACTCAGCCTTACAATTATATGAACATAAAACCAACCCTACAGAAAGCATTCCAGGAAATTCTCCACAGAGAAGAAACAAATCACCAAACACAAATGCCTACAAGAAGCAGATCACAACATCCAAACCCACAGTAGACAGGAAAAAATTTCAAATTCCATGAAAATACCAACACACATCTACCACCACAACATGGCAGGGATCAAATCAAATCTCACAGTCATTACCCTAAATATTAATGGCCTTAATCCACCCATCAAGAGACACAAGCTAACAGGGTGAATCAAAAAATTAGACCCCTCAATCTGCTGCCTTCAAAACCCACCTTACCATTAAAGACAGAAACCTCCTTGGGGTGAAAGGGTGGAAAACAATATTCCAAGCAAATGGGAATAAGAAACAAGCAGGTGTAGCTATATTAATATCAGATAAAATAGACTTCAAACCAAAAATAATCAAAAAACACAAAGAAGGCTATTTCCAACTTATCAAGGGAATGATCCATCAAGAGGATATTACAATCATAAACCTGTATGCACCAAACACAGGGGCACCACAGTTCATAAAACAATATCTACTTGACAATAAAACAGAAATAACCACCAACACCATCATAACTTTGGACTTCAACACACCATTATCAGTAATAGATCATCCAAACAGATAGTCAACAAGGAAGTAAGAGAGCTCAACAAAACCATACATCACTTAGACATAATGGACATCTACAGAACTTTCCATCCCAAATGCACAGACTACACATTTTTCTCAACAGCCCATGGAACATTCTCTAAAATAGACCATATAATGGGTCACAAAGACTGCCTCCACATATTTAGGAAAATTGACATAATTCCATACATGACATCAGATCACAATGCTATATTGCTAGAAATCAACAAAAAAAGACCGACCAAGAATCCCAACGGCAACTGGAAAATGAACAGCACACTCTTAAACAATAAATGCATAGTGGATGAAATAAAAAATGAAATTGCAAAATTCCTGGAATCGAATGACAATGAGAACATATCATATCAAAACTTATGGGATAAAATGAAGGCAGACCTCAGGGGAAAATTCAGAGCACTCATTGCCTTCATAAAGACAGAAAGATCCCAAATCAATAGCCTAACCATACACCTAAAGGCACTGGAAAAGCAAGAATAATCCAACCCAAAGAGCTCCAGAAGGAAAGAAATAACTAAAAACATACTTAATAGGTTGACATTGTATATGTGTAAGTACAATGATTGTGATGGGGAGGTAATATGATGGAGAATGGAATTTCAAAGGAAAAAGTTTGGGGGGGAGGGAGGGAATTAACATGGGATTCTTTTTATAATCATGGAAAATGCTAATGAAAATTTAAAAAAAAGAAATAATTAAAATCAGAGCAGAAATTAATGAATTGGAAACCAAAGAAACAATTAAGGCAATTGACAAAACAAAGAGCTGGTTCTTTGAAAAAAAAAAAAAACAAGATTAACAAACCTCTGGCCAATTTGATCAAGCAAAAAAAGGAGAAGCTCCAAATTAACAAAATTCGAAATGAAAAAGGAGAGATCACAACAGACATAAGTGAAATTGGGAGAATCATCAGAACTTATTTCAAAAACTTCTACTCCACAAAACTGGAAAATGTGGAGGAGATGGATAAATTCCTGGATGCATACCATCTATCAAAGCTAAACTCAGAGCAGATTAATCACCTCAATGAGCCCATCACACTCATGGAGATTGAAAAAGTTATAAAAAACAACCTCCCCAAAAAGAAGATTCTAGGACCAGATGGATTCTCAGATGAATTTTATCAAACCTTCATGGAAGAACTCAAACCAATCTTCCTAATACTGTGCCACACAATTGAAAAAGAGAGAAAGCTACCCAACTCCTTCTATGAAGATAGTATCACCCGAGTCCCAAAACCAGTCAGAGATGCCATAAGAATAGCAAACTTCCGGCCTATTTCCCTAAAGAACATAGACGCAAAGATCCTGAACAAAATACTCGCAAACCGAATCCAACAACACATTAAAAGCATTATCCACCTGGACCAAGTGGGATTTATCCCAGGAACACAAGGGTGGTTCAACATATGAAAATCTGTCAATGTAATACACCACATAAACAAGGTTAACCATAAAAACCACATGATCATTTCAATTGATGCAGAAAAGGCCTTTGACAAGATACAACATCACTTCATGGTCAAAACATTGGAGAGAATTGGCATGGCCAGTTCAAATTTTAACATAATAAAGGCAATGTACAAAGCTCCAAAGGCCCAAATAATACTTAATGGAGAGAGACTGGAGGAATTCCCATTGAGATCAGGAACAAAAGAGGGATGTCCTCTCTCACCTCTGCTTTTCAATATAGTTCTGGAAGTCCCAGCTCAAGCAATAAGACAGGAGAAGGAAATAAAAGGGATACAATTTGGAAAGGAAGAAGTTAAGTTAGCTCTATTTGCTGATGACATGATTATATATGTAAGAGACCCAAGACACTCTGTCGCAAAACTCCTGAAGGTGATTAACTCCTATAGCAAAGTAGCAGGATACAAAATCAATGCAGAAAAATCGGTAGCAATTCTGTATGCAAATGACAAAGATACAGAAAAAGAAATAAGGACATAGTCCCATTTTCAATAGCAACAACAACAAAAAAATACCTTCGAATAATGCTAACCAAGAAAGTAAAAGAGCTATACAACTAAAATATAAAAACACTCAAAAAAGAAATTGAGGAGTACTTGAAAAGATGGAAAGACCTCCCATGATCCTGGATAGGCAGAATTAACATTATAAAGATGACAACCCTACCAAAGGCAGTATGTACATTTAACGCAGTTCCAATTAAAATTCCTACAGTGTTCTTCACAGAAATAGAAAAAATGATCTCAAATTTCATATGGAAAGGCAGAAGGCCTCACGTATCCAAACATATCCTCAGCAAAAGGTATGGCGTTGGCATCACCATACCTGATCTAAAGCTATACTACAAAGCCATAGTAATAAAAACAGCATGGTACTGGCATAAAAACAGGAGTATAGACCAAGTGAATATACTTGAGCACCCAATTTTGGGTCAAGCAACTGTAGCTACTTGATATTTGACAAAGGCCTGAAAAATATAGGCTGGAAAGAGATAGCATCTGCAACAAATGGTGCTGGACAAACTGGATAACCATATGCAGGAAATTGAAACTTGATCCACACATTTCACCATGCACTACTCTCAAATCCAAATGGATCAAAGACCTCAACATAAGACCAGAAAATCGAATACTACTGGAAGAAAATTTAGGAAGTACTTTCCATGATATAGGAATGGAAAAAGACTTCCTGAATAAAACCCCAGTGGCTCAAGTTCTTAAACAGTCACTCAACCAATGGGATTATATGAAGCTGAAGAGTTTCTTTACAGACAAGCATACCATAAGCAAAGCCAATAGATTGCCCACAGAATGGCAGAAAATATTTGTGGGTTATCTAACTGATAGAGGCCTAATCTCTAGAATCTACAAAGAACTCAAAAATCTAAACCATGAGAAGTCAAACACCCCACTCACAAAATGGGGCAAAGAGCTGGACAGGCAGTTCACAGAGGAAGAAACACAAATGGCAAACACACACTTGAGAAAATGTTTGTCATCCCTAATCATCAGAGAAATGCAAATTAAAACAACTATGAGAGTCCACCTTACCCCAATAAGCATAGCAAACATCAAAAAATCAAACAAAAATAAATGCTGGCAAGGATGTGGAGAAGTAGGAAACCTCTTCCACAGTTGGTGGGAAGGTAGGATGGTACAACCACTTTGGAAAGCAATATGGAGACTCCTGAAAAAGCTGAGTATAGTGATACCAACAGAACCAGTTATTCCCTGACTGGGTATCTCGCCTAAAACCTTCAAACCACCGGCCATATATATTTGCTCAACCACGTTTATAGTGGCTCAATTCGTAATAGCTAAGAGCTGGAATCAATCCAGATGTCCATCACTAGAAAAATGGATAAGTAAGATGTGGTTTATTTATACAATGGAATTCTATACGGCAGGAAGAAAAAATGACACTTGAAATTTGAGGAAAAATGATTGAACCTGGAACAGATCATTCTCAGTGAACTTACCCAATCACAGAAAAAAAATCGACACATTGTCTCACTCATACAGCACCTAACCTGAATCTACCCAAGATACCTTACATACCCAGCAAGCACCTCATGGATTAGACATTAGGATAGATGCGGAGGGAGAGGAAGACATCGATGCAGTGGGAAACACTAATCTGGACCAGAAATGGACCATAAAATTCTACTTCCTGAAAGGCAGACCAAATGGCTGAACCTTCACTAGACCCTTACAAGAAACACCTGAACCATGAGATACTAGAGAGGGTAAGATAAAGTCTAACCTAAATCTTCTACATCTTCCCTCCCTCCCTCTCTCCCTGCACCCCTCTCCTCTCTAACTCTTGCATATTAGTTATTTTTTTCTTCATTTTCTTAGTGGGCACTGACCTGTAACCCCCACTGCCAGCATGGGACTATCATCCACAATGAGCAGAGAAACCTACAAGGTTTCCTAAATGAATGACAGACTTCTGTCAGAGTACTTAATGACCTACCAAAGGTCAGTGGCAAGACCCTATTGCTGAAGACTCCATATGTAGCTGACACGTAAAATGGAATGGCATGGCTGGAAGCCAGGAGAGAGTCAGTCCCCAGACAGTCAGCAGGTCTAGTGCCAGAAGGTGCTACATGGGCGACTGGGGGAAATGACCAATATCTGTACAAGCAACCCATGGTCTAATCTACTTAGCAACAAATAACTTGGTGTGATGGCCACACAAGTGCAATAGTGGCACACAGCCATGGTGGGGAACCAACTGCTCCTCAGTGGTATGGGACCCATAGCTGGAGCTGGGAAACAAGTCAGAACAATATCCAAACATAAGCCCACTCTCCAATATCAAACTACCATCAATCATGGGGTACAAGAGGGCCTACACCTATCAAACTCTCTATCAAAAAAGTAAGTGTTATCTCAATTTTCCGGGTGCAAACTTACTCACTGTTGGATAATCTGCTTCTCTTTTTCAGATAGATGCAGATCCTAAGGAGAGAGCTGCCCCAACATACCTCAAAAGGGGCCTGACTGAAACTAAGGAAAATTGGCAAAACAAGCATGGGTGATGTTTTCCTGATGAACCCGATACCAGCACAAAGGGGAAGGAGACCAACACAGAGAAAAATCAACTCCTACCAAATCAGAGAGCTAGAGCCTCAGAGGCCCCCAACACCTCAGCATTGAAGCAGACCAAAAATGAACCCAACATGGCTCAGAGAAATTTTGCGGAAGAGAGGGCGGAAAGAATGTCAGAGTCACATATTGGGTCATGATATGCAGAGACATTTATCATACTAATAACTGTGGGCTAACTCCACAATGCACGACTCACTTACATCAACAAGGAGAGGCCATTGGGAGGGGGTAGGTCATGGATGAGCCTAAACAATGGTACCAAACTGCCTCTATTTACTGAAAAGAAAACTAATAAATTAAAGAAAAAAGAACATATATTTGATAGAGAAAATAGCTTGGAAGTTTTCTCTTGCATAATGGTAATAAAATGTAAGCTTTACTTGAAATATTACTGAAAATTAAAGTTTGTCTCAACTGGTATCTAAAATGTTTTAGACATACATACAACCTATTCATTTAAATAGTGATAATTTTAAATAAAAGATTCTTATTCCTGTACCTTGAAAAACTAAGTACTGATTTTTAAAAGTTTAACATATAAGTCAAGGACACTTAATGAAAACTGTATAGTTTGTATCTCATCAAAATTAAAACTTTTTATGCAGCAAAGGATACTATTAATATAGTTGGTTCTGGGATATTGAACTCAGTGAGAGATATATGCCTATAATATACAAAGTTCTGGGTTTGGTCCCTGATACTGAAAAAAAAGGTTAGTTTACTTGATGGTATATGTATATTATATTTTTAATATTATTTATGAAAATATCCAATTTTATTACATATATTATGCTATAATTAGAAGTAGAGATTAACCACCATTTAACCTTAATAGCCTAAATTTTCTACTTCCAAATTTTAATTGGACACAATTAAGTGACTTGGGAAATTAATGGGTATAGGAAGTCCATACCTATAAGCCAAAGTTATTACTTTATGTCAAATTACTAGTGCTATATCTGTGGGTGTTATGATTTGGATGTGAAGTGTCCCTCCAAAAATGTTCATGTATTATAGACTTGTTCTCAGGCTGGTAGCACTGTTTTGGGGAGGTTCTGGAAACATCAGGAGGTGGAGATTAGCTGGTGAAGTAGGTCACTGGGGATGAATCCTTTGGGGAGTTGATCTCTTCTCTGTCTTGCTGGAGCTAATATTTTAAAAAAAAAACATATTTTGGAATCACTCAAACAGCCCTAATAATTAATTGACAAGAAGAAAATGCACCTTGCTTGCATGGTGCTCCAATAGCCTATAATAAACTGAGCTAATCAAATCAGAAAGACCAAATGCAGGCTTTTTGGAGAAACTAGATAAAGAACAAGGTGTATTTGGGTGAGCATCATGTCAGGTTGTTTGCTGCTGAGTATCCTAGACCACAAGTTGCTTGGACAAATGTTGGCCATTTTCCCCAAGTCGCTCAAGTACAATAGGGGCACAGGACCATGGTGGGTAACCAACTGCTCTTGAGTTGGCTAACGGAATAGCTCAGTGGAATAGAACCCACAGCTGGAACTAGGAAACAAGTCAGCATCAAAGAATTGCTGGGATCATATAACAAAGAAGAATGCTATGCATTTTATAAGTTTTAAAATATTTTTATTAATTTATTTGAGAAAGAGACAGAGAAAGGAAGAGCAAGAGTATGAGCACAGCAAGGCCTCTTGCCACGACAATTGGATTTCAAATGCATGCACTACTTTGTGAATCTGGCTTTCCAAGGGAACAGGGGAACTGAACACAGACCAAACAAGTGCTGAGGAAACTCACCACCCCTGTTTTATAGTTTCTGCTATTCTTAAAATTGGGCCTAAAATATTAATGCCAATGTTTAGTCAACATATATTTTATATCTAATTCCTAAATTATCACATATTATACTAAATATTAAAAATAAAATGAAGCTATGAATGTTTGTCTTTTCTCATCTGTTAGGATTGCTGGTCACAATTAAAAAACCTACATTAATCCCAGAACTATTTCTAAAAAGGTATGTAACATATAAACAGTGATATTTAATTTTTTATTTTTGTCTCATATATGAGAATCAATATGCAATTACAAACAATTAAATTAGTACCCTAAATCTTAGCCTATTATGAGTAGGCTTTTTTCCCAACCTGATTTCCTCTTAAAGTTCTTAACATATCATCAAAATAATTATAATAAATCAAAACAACATTAGTTTCTATTAATTTTAATATTAAATTTTATATACAGAGAAGAAATCTGACAAACACAGATTCTGATTCAATTTTTCTGGGTGGCATCTGAGATTTTGCACTTGTAACATCCTCTGAATAAACAATAGATGTTTTCCTTGTCCAAGGCAAAAATGAATTGATATTTTGGGCTGGAGAGATGGCTTAGTGGTTAAGGTGATTGCCTGCAGAGCCAAAGGACCCAAGTTTGATTATCTAGGATTCACATAAGCCAGATATACAAGAGGGTGCATGTATCTGATGTTCGTTTGCAGTGGCTGGAGGTCCTGGCATGCCCAATCTCTCTCTACCTTTTCTCAATCTCTCTCCTCTGCTTGCAAATAAATAAATAAACTTTTAAAAAGTGATGAAGTCATTATCAAATAGGGCAATAATGATGATCATTAATGTAAACTTACACACAATACAGGATTACATTTTTAAATAACTAGTGATACGCATTCTGGACTTACTAGTGCCAATTAAGAGATATATAATGATATCAAAGAATGAACAAATATTTTTCATAAATGTATAGCCTACAAAGAACCACATTTTATACACTGTAAACTAGACAAATTACATAGAGAAAAGATATTCCTGACTAATTGTAATGATGCTTATTTGAATAAACCCCTTATTGCATATTTTAAGGATAGATATTTAGAAAACCTCCTAATTCTCCAAAAAGTAAAGTCTAAGGATATTCACCATTTTAAACAAACAACAGTTAGTTTCATCCTTAAAAATATTGTTACCATGCCAAGTGTAGTGGCGCATACCTTTAATCCGAACATGTGGGAGGCAGAGGTAGGACAACTGTCATGAGTTCAAGGCCACCCTGAGACTACATAGTGAATTCCAGGCCAACCAGGGCTAGAGCAAGACCCTACCTAGAGAAACCAAAACATACATACATACATATATAAAATCATTAGCTATAAAAAGGTAACACTTGAAGTTCTTCAAGAACATGAAAGAAACCATAAAAATACAAATTACAAATTCATACTTCTTATGTAGCATATATAAATGTAGCTATGAGTATATGTATATGAGTCTTGGGCTGGAGAGATGGCTTAGTGGTTAAGTGCTTGCCTGTGAAGTCTAAGGACCCCACTTTGAGGCTCAATTCCTCAGGACCCACATTAGCACAAGGGGGTGCAGACATCTGGAGTTTGTTTGCAGTGGCTGGAGGCCCTGGCACACCCATTCTCTCTTTCTCTCTCTGTCTGTTGCTCTCAAATAAACAAAAGTAAACAAAAATTAAAATATATGAGTCTTATATATGTCCAATAATTTTTCCTACTCAGTAAAAATCTACATGATGGTACAATTCTAGTGTAATCAAGGCCTGCTGGAGTTGAAGTTGTCAGTCAGTAACTACTACTTTCTTGTGATATCCTTTGGAATCTAAATTCTTTTTTTTTTTTTGCAACTTTTTTTTTGTTCATTCTTATTTATTTATTTGAGTGTGTGTGAGAGAGAGAGAAAGGAGAGGGAGAGAAAGAATGGGCACGCCAGGACTTCTAGCCACTGCAAAGGAACTCCAGATGCGTTTGCCCCCTGTGCATCTGGCTAACGTGGGTCCTGGAGAACCGAGACTTGAACCAGGATTCTTAGACTTCACAGGCAAGCACTTAACATCTCTCCAGCCCTGGACTCTAAATTCTTACAAGTGGGTCAGGATAAAAATTATCAAAAATATCAGAAAGGAAAGAAGAAAACATTCTGAGAAAACTCACATGAAGGGCTAGAGAAATGGCTTAGTGGTTAAAACGTATGCCTGTGAAGCCTAAGCACCCAGGTTCAATTCTCCAGGTCCTATGTAAGCCAGATCACATGGTGGTGCATGTGTCTGGAATTTGTTTGCATTGGCCAGAGGCCCTGGCACACCCATTCTCCCTTTCTCTGTCTCTAATAAATAAAAATTTTTAAAAAGCTCATATGAATCAAAATGGGCTGATGGCAATTAGAGTCTTAGCTAATACTGTATTGAGGAAACAATTCAACAGATGTACATTAAAACAAAATCTTATATCCTTTCTGCTTAGTACAGAGGCAACATTGCTTATTTATAACATCTGTTTCTTAGCAGATGGTAATTGCTTGACAAGAATTTAAGAAATAACTTTTAGATGACATTTGCAAAGTCCAAGTCATAATTTACTACTACATACGATTTTTTGACAACTTAACAGTTAATGGAGCTTGATTCTACTGACTAAACTAGAGTTCAATAGCCTAGTTTCAGTTATAGGAGTTTACAAGAGGAAAATACTTAGACATCATGTTTTCTCAGGTCTCAGAATTAAAAAAATTATAACAACACGTACATCTAAGGTCACTAGTTACTTAAACTCTAAAGGAACACAAAACTATTTTTCAAGACACATATAAGACATAAAAATAAATGATCAGTTCTTCCAGAGAAAGGAAATTATACAAGGGAAAACAAAAGAATGTGGGGAGGTTAGAGCAAGGGCAAAGACCCAACATGCAATGATTTTATATTTTGTAAAATACTACTCAAGAAACTTCTAAGTTTGGCACTTACCCTCCTATGAGACTTTAGTCAGTGCCTGAGAGCAGCTGTACAAACAATCTTTTAGCAAGCTTTTATTTCAATTGAGTCCCACTTTTCCACTGGTAAATGTTAATAAAAATACACTAAAGAATGTGAGATTTGCATACATATAAATATAGTATCACTTTGGCTACTGAGGCCTATATGTAATATAGCTATAAGTCAATATGTGATATTGACCAAGAATTATCTTGAATAGCTGCAAGCTGGGTTATTTTTTTTTGTACTCTTTTGCAAACGTTATAAATATAAAAAGCAAAATCGTTGATATGCATTGCAAATTATTATTGTGAAAGCTATAGAAAATATTGGTAGACATTCTAATATATATATGTGTGTGTATATATAAAACCTTTCTAATTTCATTTTGTATTTGAATTAAGTGCTTGTTTTCTATATGTAACAGTATATTATTAATGGTAAGATTTTAATTTTTTTAAAATTTTTTTATTTATTTATTTGAGAGCGACAGACACAGAGAGAAAGACAGATAGAGGGAGAGAGAGAGAATGGGCGCGCCAGGGCTTCCAGCCTCTGCAAACGAACTCCAGACGTGTGCGCCCCCTTGTGCATCTGGCTAACGTGGGACCTGGGGAATCGAGCCTTGAACCGGGGTCCTTAGGCTTCACAGGCAAGCGCTTAGCTGCTAAGCCATCTCTCCAGCCCAGATTTTAATTTTTTGCATCTTTGTATGTATGTGCGTGCGTGCATGCATACACTGCATGAGCCAGTGTGCATATGGAGGTCACAGAAAAACTTTGTCTTGTTAGTCTTCTCCTTTCTACCTTTTTTTCTTTTTTGAGACAAGTTCTCTTTTGTGTTATTTTGCCACTGTACCAGTTTGAGACCTTCAAAATCAAGCTGCTTTATCCTGTTCACCATCTCTTCAGTCCCTGCAAGTTTTATTTTAAAATATTTATTTATTTGAGAGAGAGGGGGCGGAGGGAGAGAGGAAGAGAGGGACAGAGAGACAGTGAGAGAGAGAGGGTGTTTTATGGGTGCACCAGAAAATGAATTCTAGATGCATGAGCCACTTTATACATCTGGCTTTATGTGGGTACTGGGAAAGTGAACCTGGGCCATCAGGCTTTGCACTCAAGTGCCTTTACTTGCTATTTTATTTTGTTTTTACTTTTTATTTTACTTGTTTGTTTATTTATTTTGTTTTTTCCAAGGTAGGGTCTTGCTCTAGTCCAAGCTGACCTGGAATTCACTCTGTAGTTTCAGGGTAGCCTTGAACTCATGGCAACTCTACATTTGCTCCCCCAAGTACTGGGATTAAAGGCATGTGCCACCAAACCTGGCTTGCTATTTTAATTCTTTCTTTGTCATTCTGGATATTGAACTCAAGTTTTTGTTCATGCCAAGAACTATACCCTCATCCTCAGCCCTTATAATTTTGGCAGTTTACTGAACCCAAGGTATTTTCTTTTGTTTGAAATAGAAAATATTACTTATTAACTAAGAGAAAGAACCTTCTGTTTCAAAAAAGAAAATAAGAAATATACAGATATGTATAACAATGCAAGAAAACCTATAATTACTTTATATTGTCAGTAGCTACCCTGTAAACATGTCCCCACTGGTTATAATATCTCAGATTAAAAGTCATTTAACATTTAAGAGTGTGAGTCATTCAACAACACTCAAGGCAATTTTAAGTTCCTGATAAAGTTTTATACACTACTACTTATGAACAAAGCACTTTAATCCCGACCTCCTGGTGCTATAGACCAAAAAAAAAAAAAAAAAAAGGTTAAGAATTCAAAATGGAACCTTGCACTTGTATTCAAAACTGAGTCATGCCCTCTTAGGGAAAATTTATGTATATATTATTCACCACTTCTCATAATTCCAAATCTCAAAAAGGAGTGGGGGGAATACAACCAAAATTATTTTTGTTTGAATGTAAAGGACTGATTTTTATGGTAGGTGTCCTTGGTAATGTTATGAAAACCCAAAAAGGAATGGGGGGAAGAAAAAGGGAAGAGACAGAAATTATCTTTTAAAAATCAGCATAGGAAACAAAATCATTCATCTTAAGAATTTGTTCCTTTTTAGAAATAACTATGACCAGTGTAAATTTGTAAGTACTTCAATGATTTTCTATGTCTATGCCATACATATTTTTGTGTATAATATATTTAAGAATTGAGGTTAACTATTCAACCTCAGCTAGTTAATGAACACCTATATCAGATATGTTTCTTTTTCAATAAGAGTTATTTTGGTTGACCGTCATATCAACCTGCTTATTAACTAAAGTTTTATATTTGCTTCCAAATATTTTATAGCTAAGAGATTCATTTTAGAAATAGTATGGTTCTAATCTATATTCTAAAATAAAAGCCTCTGGTTAAGTCCATCAAATGGAGAAGAGCTAGATTATTTTTGCACTGTGTTCATTTTTAATCATTTGAGAGTGACAGAGAGAGAGAGAGAGAGAGAATGGGCATACCAGAGCCTCCAACCACTGCAAACGAACTCCAGACATGTGTCCCCCCTTGTGTATCTGGCTAATGTGGGTCCTGGGGAATTGAGCCTTGAACCAGGGTCCTTAGGCTTCACAAGCATGTGCTTAACCACTAAGCCATCTCTCCAGCCCCTATTTTTTCACTGTGATCTAGTAAAACTATAAATTCAACACCTGTTACAATAAATAGAGAATCCATGAACCTTTTCCATTTGTAATTCACACCAAGGAAGGTGATCTGTGATTTGGCAACAAGATTAACATGTTTTGTACATTCAGAAGCCTTCAAGAAGAGTATAAACTTTTATTTTAGATCCTGATTTCCACAAACTGCAGATGGACACAATATTTACTCTATTACCTCTACCTCTTTCTGACATAAAGCAACAGACAGGAAGCTCATAAGCTTTACTGAATATTCTTTGATCCATTTAATAGTGGTCAAATATTCCCACCTCTTCACTACTTTAGTGTCAAAGGTGTGATTTATGCATTTCCAGAGGAATACCTAAAATTGTTTGCAGGAAATTACTGATTAAGGAAGGTATAACTTTAGATACTCACAAGGTTTTGTAATAAAAATATTAATCATATTGTACATATAAACTCACTGCATTTCAAAACAGAATTAGACTTTTATAGTTAAAATATTTTTAATAGAAGACATATGTTTCTTCATAAACTAAGTTACAATACTCACATGAAAATATTAAAACCAGCCTTGTACATAAATTTCCTTCTTAAAAATTATGAAGAAACCCCTTAAGGCTCAGAAACTACTAATGATTACTTTCTGGATTTATATAAATGTGAGATATTCATTTTTAATTTAAAAACCTAATTAGAATTTAATCATTACTATATCTATTAAGCAAATATTGTCAAAGGAAAATACATGTATAGAACAAATTGGTACCTCATTAAAAGTAAATTATACTTAAGACACCAGCAAAGGTGAACAAAGGAAAAAAAAAACAAACAAACAAGATTTAGAGATAATATAAAAAAAACTACCAACAAAGTAAAATAGTATTAGAAAATCAACTAGAAAGCTAAGCAGAAAGTTCATTAAGGTGATCAAAATATAACAACAGTTTATAATAACTTCTTTTAAAAATATTTATTCATTCATTCATTCATTCATTTGAGAGAGGGGGCAGATGGAGAGTGTGCGTATGAGCATGCCATAGCCTCCTGCTAATGCAAATGTATTTCAAATTCATGCACTACTTTGTGCATCTGGCTTTGTGGATATGGAATGATCAAACCCAAGCCTTCAGGTTTTGCAAAACAAACAAAAAAATGTACGTTTAATTGCTGGATCATTTCTCTAGCCCCTATAATAATTTCTTATATATAGTAGTCTATAAACAAAAAATTTAAAAATCAATCATACTAGGGACAGACACAATAAGTTAGAAATAAACCTAACAAGATATAATGACTTCTTTTTAAAGTCACCAAATTCTCCTGAAGGATATAAAACAAAATTTAGCCAGGCATGGTGGCGCATACCTTTAATCTCAGCACTTGGGAGGCACAGGTAGGAAGATTACCATGAGTTCAAGGCCACCATGAGACTACATAGTGAATTCCAGGTAAGCCTGAGCTAGAGTGAGAGCCAATCTCAAATAAAAAAAAAAAAAGTAAATAAATAAAGAGGGTTACACCACTTTTGGATAATAAAACCCAATGTTTTTTTTTATAAATTAGCATTATTAGATATTATTTTTTCTAAATTAGAATATAAATTTAATGTAATCTCACTTAAACCCTAATTGATTTTTAAAATAAAACTTGATACACTGAAACTAAATTTTGTATGCAAGGAAAAGTTAGTAATAACTATGAAATCTTTTTAAAGCAAAACAGGAAGGTTTAGGAGGGAGAGAGACTTGTCATTCAGATAGCATACGTTATATAAAGCAACAATACTTCAAAATTGTACTTAAATAGACAATTATTAAATTGCTCTAGAAGCATTCATTATTCATTTGGAAAACTACAGTAAGACTCTCTAATTTACATTACACATTTAAAAGTTCATATTGAAAAGTTAAGTTCAAGCCGGGCGTGGTGGTGCATGCCTTTAATCCCAGCTCTCGGGAGGCAGAGGTAAGAGGATTGCCATAAATTCGAGGCCACCCTGAAACTCCATAGTGAATTCCAGGTCAGCCTGGGCTAGAGTGAGACCCTACCTGGAAAAACCAAAAAAAAAAAAAAAAAAAAGAAGAAGAAGAAAGAAAAGTTAAGTTCAAGTTTAAATAAATGAGTATAATGGAACACATTAAAGTCAAAGTTCTTTAAATGTGGAGAAGGATAGGTCTTTCTCCCATCCAAGTACTAACCAGGCCCGACCCTGCTTAGCTTCCGAGATCAGATGAGATCGGGCGCGTTCAGGGTGGTATGGCCGTAGACTAGGATAGGTCTTTCTAATCAAGATATATCATTGCATAGCTATAAAACAGAAGAAATGATAGCTATAGCTACATTAAAATTTAAAATTTTTCCTGATAAAAGACACATAAGGGACATTAGAAAACTATAGTCATGAGCCCTAGCTTTTAATAAAATTTCATTTTCTCTCTTTCCTTCTTAAAATGCTATGCTTTAGGGAGCTACTGTTTTTTGTGAAAGTATTTTGTTTTTTTCATATGGATCCACAGATAGGCCTTTTAGTTCAAAGCACGTTTCTATGAAAGGTTAGTCACTCAGCATGTTCATTCTTTCAACTACTGAAACTATTCTTGCAATCTAGTTTACTTTATATACATGTTATTGCATGTTTCTACTTATGAAACAACAAAAGACCCTACATTGAATAGCTTGCTATATAATACCACTTTAAAGAAACATACTGAAAAGTTATTTCTCTTAATGGAAATGTAATATAGCAAGTTTAAGAAGACTGGAAAGATAATATTGGAGCCAACATAATGCTTATTTATATAATTCTACATTTAATAATCAACTAGATACCTACTAAGATTGGCAATATGACTGTAGGCATATATGCATTTCCAAGACAATCAAGAAAGATCAAAGATGGAGTTGAGAGATGGCTCATCAGTTAAGGCACTTGCCTACAAAGCCTAACGACCCAGGTTCAATTCTCCAATACCCATGTGAAGCCAGATGCAGAAAGTGGCACATGTGTCTGGAGTTCATTTGCAGTGTCTGGAGGCCCTGGGTGTGCCCATTCTCTCATTCTCTCTCTCTCTCTCTCTCTCTCTCTCTGTGAAAGTAAATAAATAAAATATTTAAGAAAGAACACAGAAAATAATTATTAAATGTATAATGAACAACCTTTCTGCTTTAAAATAGTTTAAAAATAGATTTAAAATAGATTTAAAGCTAGTTTTGCAGGGTATCTTTAAAATTCCTAAAGATTTCCTCTATATAGTAAAGAATCACCATTTAATTCTTAACATTTTATGACCCAAGTAATTAGACACAGTTATTGTATAATTTGATATACTTTTACTTTCTCACCATCAAAAATTCTGGATTGTCTTTAATATTTTAAGAAGTGAAACAAACTAACACTAAATTTCATACAAAACTTTAGAAGTAAAACTGATAATATATAACAAACATATTAAGGATATTGAGAATGAATTTTATTCTTTAAAATAATGACAGTGTGAATTTATAACTTGGGCAGTGATAGTTCATAAAGAGCATGTGTACCTAGTGATATAACAGAGAATACTGATGTAGAACTGATGTCTCCTATGCCTGTTACTAGAGACATGATCACTAATCACATCTGAAAAATAGGTAAAGGAAAGAATCTGACATAACAAAATTAAATTTTCCTACTGTATGAGAAAATTTCTTTAACATATATATATGAGAGTTACTGATTTAAGTATTTCTTAAGTCTTGAAAGGGGCAGAAAAGAAAAAGGAGACAAAAAATATTTCTAGCCAAGCTCCAAACTTTACACATGATATGGAAGTTTTTAAAGAAGGCATGGCTCTCTGAGATCAGGTTTATTAAATGTAATCATTTCACAGATTTAATGAACATTTGTTGTGGCCATGTGCCAAGTACCATTAGTCTTCCAAACTTAGATATCACTACATCTTAATAAAATACTATATATAACCAAATGAAAATATCTGGAGTTGTAAAGTTTAAAAGTATGATATTTCTATATGTTAAGAACAGGATCACATAAGTAATTCAGGCATAAGCTGATAGTTAGAAAATTTTTGAATGAATTATCCATATTGAGTTGAGATGTACTTTCTTAGAATATTGAATCTTTATCTCATTTTAATTTCCTCAGTACTCTTCTATCTTTCTCTAATTTCACATTGTAATTTCAGAAAAGATAATGTCTCAAAATTATCTATTCATACTCATCTTAAATCATAGCATTAATTGAGTATAGACTACTCTCATGGCACTTACTGGTAGCAATAATGATGACAAACACTATTTTAGCTACATGAACTTTGCATTCATGAGCACAATTTATAGGTAGTATTGGCATTAATAACAATTATAGCCAATAGTTATTTAGAATTTAGCAACTCCCTAAGACTGTGGTATACCTTGTTCATAGATTAATCACTCATTTAAACATAAATGCACACAAATGTATATATTATTTCTTTACTTTAAAATGAGAAAAATTAAAAAAGAGTTTATTATAAGTCCAGTATGTTGGTAATAAGTTGTAATCCTGGAATATAAATCAAGGTGTGGCAAGCTAACACACATTTTCCCTGTAGTAATATGGTAGCTATTTTTTTCCTATAGGTCGCTATGTAGAAAAATGGTCATGGTGGTCAAATCTGATATAACTTCATCCAACAATACTAAATAATGAGATAATTCTTTACACCTATTACATTCTCTATAAAAAATAAGGGTTATCCCATCTGCCTGGTACTAACTTTACTCTCCATTGGAGAATCTGCTTCTCTTTTTCAGATAGATGCAGATCCCAAGGAGAGAACCACCCCATCATACCTCAAAAGGGCCCCGGCTGAAACTAAGACTAATTGGCGAAACAAGCAAGGGTGCTGTTTTCTTGGTGAACCAGGTACCAGCACAAGGGGGAAGGAGACAAACACAGAGAAAAATCAACTCCTACCAAATCAGAGATCCAGAGACCAAGAGGCCCCCAACACCTCATCACTGAAGCAGACCAAAAATGAACCCAACATGGCTCAGGGAAATTTTGCGGAAGAGGGGGTGGAAAGAATGTCAAAGCCACATTTTGGGTCATGATATACAGAAACATTTATCATACCAATAACTGTGGGCTAACTCCATAATGCAGGACCCATATACCTCAACAAAGAGGGGCCAGGGGGAGGGGTAGGACATGGGTGAGGCTACCAATGATGCCAACTTGACTGTATTCATTGAGTACAAAATTAATAATAAATAAATAAAATATTGAAAAACATAGAATGGGCACATTATGATCACTGAAGGAAATAACTATACTATTATTCTAAAGGCTTTTACTTTATGATAAACACCAATTTTAGGGAGGAGCTAAAAAAAACTATGAGATTATTGCATGCTGTATTTTGCTTAAAATTTTTTTTGCTTAAAATTTTTAATAACCCCCACACAAAATATTTTCTAAACACAAAAGAATTAGTGTTGCTATAGTTGAAGTTGTGTCTCACATAAGACTTATAGAACTACCTTCATTTAAAGGGAATACAATTAACTATTTAAAATTTTACTTATTTATTTGCAATCAGAGAGAGATAGAGAGAAGAGAAAAGGCACACCAGGGCCTTCAGCCATGGTAAACAAACTCCAGATGCATGTGCTACCTTGCATATCTGGCTTATGTGGGTCCTGTGCTTCACAGGCAAGTACCTTAACTGCTAAGCCATCTCTCCAGCTCAATTAACTTTTATATAAATATACAGGCAAGGTATAACTTGAGAATGTATTTTAAAAAATTAATTGACGGGGGCTGGAGAGATGGCTTAGCGGTTAAGCACTTGCCTGTGAAGCCTAAGGACCCCGGTTTGAGGCTCGGTTCCCCAGGTCCCATGTTAGCCAGATGCACAAGGGGGCGCATGCATCTGGAGTTTGTTTGCAGAGGCTGGAAGCCCTGGCGCACCCATTCTCTCTCTCTCCCTCTATCTGTCTTTCTCTCTGTGTCTGTCGCTCTCAAATAAATAAATAAATAAAATGTTAAAAAAATTGTTAAAAAAATTAATTGACGGTTATGCTTATTTTAACAATAGTAACACTGATAATCATACTAATACAAATCTCTCAGAATTGTATTCATGCTTTAAGATTATTTGAATAAAATATGACCAATTCTTTAGCTCCAAAACTTTCTAGTATTTATCAAAGGCAAGCAACCATATTTTCTCTGATCATATTCCTATTCTGTATAATTGCATATATACTTTAGATATGCATATAAATAAGAAGTTGAGAAGTATTTGGGGTTAAATTAGCACATGTTTATATTCAGACAAAAACAATTATTAAAGGTCACATTCCTGTGCTGATTTGGTTGTTGAGACTAGTTAACACACAATGTATATAGAAAAAAAGAGTGGAGTCTTTGCCTAGAACATCCTACAGCCTGGGTTTAGGCCTCAGTTGCAAGTGCACACACACACACATACACACATGAAACAAGTCTCAACATTTGAATTTTTTCCTGTAGAAGTTTATCTAGTTTCAACATATAATTACTATTTAAATTTAGTTAAGTTAAAACACAATTACAAAATTGCATAGCCAGGTTAAGAATTTGGAACTTCTGGTTTCACTTCCTTATCCTCATTAAAATTATTTTCTTCCTGGAATTTAGGCATTGGAGAACAACTTCAGTTATACCATGTGCCAACTTACCATTTGTCATGAAACATGAAGAGACCAGTTGGTTGCCAATTATGTGAAATTTTCCTATTGGCCCCAAAACTATGACTCAGTTCTGACCTGAAGTGACCAAATTTCTTATGGTAGCAAGAAAAGTGTTATTATTCCATCCCTGACAGCAGCTCTCAGAAACCAGGCACAATGATGCAGTTAATTCTCAAGTGCTTAAGTATAAATGACAAATCTTGGAAAATGCTAAAAACTTGCAAAAAAAAGTACCACTAAAGGACAATCAATGCCATTAGAGAAAATGTTTGAAATAGAAATACAAAGGCATTTCAGTAGTAAATGAAAAAGTACTTTCTATTTTCAAATGCTCATTGAATACTTGATACCACAAGAGACAATATATATGAATGAATGAAACTTGGAAATATAATTTTATTTAGTGATGGCTCTTTATTTGTCAGCAATATATTTATTTACTCTAAAATGACAAGAAGTCTCAGTATGGTTATGTAATTTATGTACCTTATTAAATGACTTATAAATGAAGGTGCCACAATGCTACAGTTTTTTTTTAATTTTAAGTAAATATTCTTTGAAATCTGTTATTACAATTATTGAGGCTTTACACTGATACTAGGACATATGGATGTTGTTGGCTCAGCAGTTAAAGGTGCTGACTTGTAAAGCTTGTCTGTCTGGGTTTGACTCCTCAGTACCCACAAAGTGACCCTGGCACATCCATGCATGTTCTCTCTCTCTCCCCTCTCTGTTAAATTAATAAAAATATTTAGAAAATAAAATCATTGACCATAGCACACAGAGATTAGAAGACCATTAGGAAAAGTGCTTTCTAACAATTACTAGTTTCTTAATTTTTTTGTTTATTTTCATTTATTTATTTGAGTGTAGCAGACAGAAAGAAAGAGAAAGAGGCAGATAGAGAATGGGCACACCAGGGCCTCCAGCCACTGCAAAGGAACTCCAGATGCATGCACCCCCTTGTACATCTGGCTTATGTGGAACCTGGGGAATTGAGCCTCGAACCAGCATCCTTAGGCTTCATAGGCAAGTGCTTCATCACTAAGCCATCTCTCCAGCCCAATTACTAGTCTGTTTTAACCTTTAAACAGAATATGGCATTATCAGAATCTACAGTACATACATCATGATAAAATCAAATCTGAAATACACATTCTTAATGATAAAGTAGGCTTGTTACATGTGCTAATCAGTATCTACACTGGCTCTGACACCAGTGAGCAAAGACTCCATTTATCCCTTTTTGCCCCTAACAGGGATGTCCTTATAATAAGGAAAAGATCAATACAATATTCTGTTTCTAAGCTTTCACATATTGGGTTCTTTGTTACACTAATTTTGCTATGAGAAAGATATTATTTCAGACAAGTCCCTTAACTTCTCTAGGTTCAATTCTTGCATGTAATATAATGTTAAAAGAATGTGGTTTCTAAAAGTTCTTTTGTGTCATAACATTCTAACAATTCATTTCATAGACTGTAAAGTAGACACAAATATCAATGTTTAGAAAAATTAAGCACATTTTTTAGAGAAGTATTGTTACAAACTATTTCAGATAAAGATGTGTGGACTGCTTTTGTATTTTTTTCAAGTTTGTACATTGAGTATAATTAAAGCAATGTATTATTTTAAAGGCTTATAAAATTGCTATATATTTTTCTAAGAATTTGAGGAACATACTTGTAGGTAAAAGAGAACAAAAGAAAAAAAATAAAGTTTTATATTTTAGGAATTTTTCAACAAAATGTCAAAGGGTATACTGGCACTGGTGGCATAGACTGGGGGTTCAAATATGTCTAATACATCAAGAAAATATCTTTCATGTTTGCTATCCAAAAAAATAGTTATATAATGCTTTTCCAGTTTGTGCTTGGTATTTAATTGGGCAAAAGAATAAAATTGAAAATTTTCAGGGGGCACAATTGTCACTAGGTGTCAATAAAGTACATGTAAACACAATCAAGTATATCTATCATTCATCATTTATAAATAAAATGTTGAATGAATTAGAAAGCTTAGGATCACAGAATTTTAGAATTTTAAAGGATAATATATCATTCAGCTCTCTTTTATAGGAAAAGAAACCATAAATCCAAAACATTTATCCTTGATAACAAATAGATAAAAATACACTAGTCTCAACCATATGATGCTATATTTTTTAAAGGCATTCTTTTACTATAAAATATACATGGTTTAAAAAAGTGTGTTATGAGGGCTGTTGAGACAGCTTAGTGATTAAGGCACTTGCCTCTAAAGCCTAAGGACCCAGTTTCAATTCCTCAGTATCCACATAAGCCAGATGCGCAAGGTGACACATATGTCTGGAGTTTGTATGCAGTGGCTGGAAGCCCTGGAGTGCCCATTTTCTCTGTCTGTCTCTCTCTCTCTCTCTCAAATAAAGAATTAAAAAATAGTTTTTAAAAATATGTTAAGAATATGAGGGTTACCTTCTCCCCAAGAAAAATATAAAGATACTCAAAATTTCAATGCTAGTATAAAATTTGTTATTTTTATACCATCTCTTAGAAATATCAACATCAAAACATTGAAGTAGCAATTTAACAAAAAAAAATCATATACCATTATTTCTCAAAAGCTTTAAAGTCAACAGTATTACCCTTACAATGATTGAAAGAAGGCTCTTCATAAATTTCTACATTTTAAAAATTCACCTAAATTTTGTATGTGAGTTGACATTATTTATACAAGATATGCTAAGTTTGGAAATACAAAGATTTTTTTTTTCAAGGAAAACACAAATGGAGGTCAAACCTAAGGAGCAAAACAAAACTTTTGGTACTAATAAAAATTAAAAGGTAGCATACAAGCTTTTGGTAAATTATACTTTCTAACAGCCATTCTGTATAACATGGGAACTAATTTGCTGTCTTAATACTTCTCAATTGTTCTCAATACAAATACCACTTGTAACACATGAATAACAAAGGCATTGTATTGCCAGCCATTCTCTTGTGTTTTCAGTCATTCAAGCTCAAAAGAACTGCTTCATTTCTTTCTCACAATAGACTGTTTCTCCCATGAAAAGTGACTGCGTTCTTATCACTTAAATGGAGCTCTAGTGCTCATAAGTGCCTATCGTATTCATTGCCCAAATTGAATATTCAATAATTTTGATCATGGTGTATGAACTTGTCATGATAAAGGTTTTAGGTTCTAATCTAACATACTAAGAAATAAAATTGCAATGATCATGACTCTTTTGATGAAATAATGCTGGGAAGTACTTACAACTAATATATAATATTCAGGTTCTACTATTACTACTACTGTGAAAAGGCCTAAACTGATTCTGATCTAACTGATGATGGTAAAGCTATCAACAGCAATGCCTTGGGACATTTATATTGATTTGCTTTGCAGAAAAAGTGGAATATACAACTTTATTTATAAAGATGAACTTGTTAAGGGATAAACAGACTATATATAAAAAAAGCTAATATGAAGGGTTCCTGAGATAACCAGTCATCTGAAATCCACATTACACATAGATTTCAAAATCAATTAATTGTTTTCATATTTCACATCTTAGGGCAAATATGATCCAATGATGTGTTTCTAAGTTTGAACACATGAATTAATTTGCATAAATATAATTTTAAATATTGTACAGTACTAAATTATTTTTGCCACAGTCAAAATGTTCCTTTATTTCTACCGATCTTAGTCACCATGACTAATTATTCCTCTGAATTCTCCAGAGAGAAAGGGGGTGAAGGTATCAGAGAAAGAGAGAGAGAGAGAGAGAGAGAGAGAAGAGGGAAAGAGATGGGGAAAAATGACAGGTGCAAATACCTGTAACAGAAGAACCAATAAAGGGAGTGAGAGCTGGCCAGGGAGTAGGTTTTATGAGAAGAGGTAAAAAACTGCTCTATGAGGGAAGAGTCTTTGGTGGTGAGCAAAGGCAGTGAATGAGGGAAGGTAATACTCCCTCTTCTTAGCCTACAGGCATATCAGGAGGCAGCCCTAGAGTCTCAGGGTGAATATGGCCAGGTGGTAGGTGAGAGTGAGAGAGGAATTATCTGAGAGCTGTAAAACCTTAACACTCAATACTATAAATAATTTGTATTGTCTTATACATAAAATATTTCCTTTTGAATACCTGACCTTTTAGACTTTTGTCACTTACCCGAATGAAATATCAAAATAAAAAGATAAGGAAAAGGAAGTGGGTTTTTTTTTATCATTTTCATTTGTTAGATGAAAATAATAAATTTATGATGGTCTATAAGACAATGCTTACTGTACAATTATTATTCTTAATATCACTGAAGAAAGTTTATCTACATGCATATTGGAAAAGCTTCTATCTGTATTCAACAAATCATGCAAGTCACACAATTTACTTCAAACATTATTTTTAATTGTTATAAGACTATCTAAATTGTCTATGTTAATATAATAACTAACCATCAAAAATATGAGTCAGTATGAAAAACATCCCTGGAAATATTTGGGAACAATTTGAATATAAATGTCTACTTGCTCTGAGAAAAATGACCACATTTTAAAATATTATAGAATTTTATAATGTAAAACCATATTTTCCAGTATTATTGTATTATAAGATTATTTCAGACCCTTGATATTTCACCTGTAATCTACACAGGGATTTTGTGGGGTTTTTTTAATGTAAGGCATTATAACCTCACCAAAGCAGGAAGCATTAAAATAAAAAGAAGCTCTCATTCTTTGGAGCACAGGTCAATATACTTTCTTCAAAGACAGAAGTGTTTTACAAAGAACACATTAATGCAGTATGACTCTAGTATGGCTCTCACTAAGCATGAAATTAAAAAAAAATAGATATTTAGCATCAAGCCAGAGAGAAAATTGTAAGACATCAACATTAACAGAACTTCACACTTTTACAGAGGCAGATTGCTAACAACAAAAAAAAAGTCAAGGAGGGCTGGAAAGGTTGCTTAGTGGTTCCCGCTTAAGACAGAAACACAAAGGTGGGGAAAGTGCAAGGTCACACATGTCCACTAGGTGGCGGAAACATCTGAAGTACAACTTCAGTGACATTCCAATTATCTCTCTCCCCTCCTCTGTCTCCCTTCCTCTCCCTCTCTCTAAAAATAAATAAATAAATCAAGGAAATTGAAATTATGTTATTCATCATTGGTTTATTGTGGCAAGAATAAAAAGTATCAATTTAATGCAATAAGTTGGCCACATATTTATTACCAGAGTTTACTCATTTTTAGAAACTCCATATCAATAAACTAGAAATCAAGGAAATTCTTAAACCAAAAGGCATTGGAATTAAGTGCAAATATTACTTTAGCTACTTTAGTTGTAATTTTAAATACTACATAAATTCTTCGAGATGTGACTAAAGAAGATGTGACCAAAGGTCTGAATTCCAACCAACCTTCCAACCAAAATTCAGCTAAACATATTCACTAGACCTATCATATGATGAAAATAAGGTGTCACATGTAATGAAAAGACGAAAAATATTGGCTTTCCTGCAGAAAAATAATTAGAAAAGGTCTTTTAGTTATAGTCACTTTCAGCATATTTTAGTCAAAAATCTGCCCTAGGTAAATAAGTGTGAGTATGTATACATATATTTATACTTATGTAGATGAAAAATAAATTATTATAAACCATAATATTTATTTGCTTAAAGAATGTCATGCCTAGTTTAACATTCCTGCACAAAAGTATCTGCAGGAAACTGAATCAACAATTAGAACAAGTGTTGAGACTCAGGCTTTGAGTAGTCTTTGAATAAAATACTCTTTTGTCCAAGACATTAACTGCAAGTTGGTAAAAAGGCAAAATATAGAGCTGGTGCTAATTTTTGGTCTCCATCCTTTCCCAAGTATATCATTTGCTTTCCTTACATGCAGTGGTTTGAGTCAGAGTACAGCATGTGTCTGGAGTTTGTTTGCAGCAGCTAGAGGCCCTGGCATGACCATCTTTTCTCTCTCTCTCTTCTTCTTCTTCTTCTCTCTCAAATAAATAAAAAATAAGAAAAAAAAACATTTTTCTGGTTACCATAATGACTTGGCTACTGATAATGTACAGAAAACTTCATAATGAAGAACAGTCATATTCCCAAAGGCTTTTTTTTTTCATTTGAAAGAATTTATTAATTCAGGAGAATTTAGCTAAGGGTATTTCACATGAGATAGTGTTTATTGTTTTAGCATTAGCAAATTTAAAAATTTTAAACTTGGGCTGTAGAGATGGCTTAGCAGTTCAGTTAAGGCACTTGCCTGCAAAGCGTAAGGACCTAGGTCAGATTCCCCAGTACAAATGGAAGCCAGATGCGCAAGGTGGTGCATCTGGAGTTTGCAGTGGCTGGAGACCCTGGCATGTTAATTCTCTACCTGCCTCTTCTCTGTTTCTCCTTCTCTCTCTCATGTATTTAAGTAAATAAATAAATAAAATTTTTTAAAAAGACTCAAATCTTTATTTAAAAAATTGTCAGATCAGTACATGTTTAAGGTTTACAGAGAAGCTACAAAAAATAGTACTGATAGTTCCCATATACCTTTAATCATATCTTCCCATTAATAGCTCATATTCGTATGGAACATTTGTCACAATTAAGGAGCTAGCTTTGGTCCTTTTTTTTAACTAAACTAAACTCAATAATTTATTAGGATTTCATTAGTTTTGTTCCTATTGAACATTTTTCAGTTCTAGGATGCTGTCCAGAATACCATAATAATAATATAATCATCACATTATGTTATTCTTCTTTGGCCTATTACCCATGTTTTACTTGTTTTTGGTACCCTTCAAAAGTTACTCAAAATAAGCTTACATATAGTTTCAAAAGTTAAAATTCTTTTCTTTCAAAGAGAAGGAAGGATAAAAATTATACAAGGAAACATTAACTTAAGAGTCATCTTAAACATTTCAATTTTATGAATTAATGAAATGTAAAATCCACATTAAATGTAATAAATAATTTAATAGTTTACATTAGTTTTTCCATTTATGACCTTAATTCATAAATAAAGGCATTTTATTCTAACCACAAAAATACATGTTAATTTCTTATATGAGCTTTATTAATATGAAGACAAAAAAGCCTAAGGCAGTCTATTAATACCAGATTCCTATATGCTTTAAAATAGCAAAGTGAAGAAATAATTGAGAAATTTGAATGAAGGAAAAGATATGCTTAAAGGGATCAGTTTTAATTTTATACTAAATATTTATTTATAAATATTTGCCTACAGTGCTATCCTATTGACCTTATAAATTAATATATGTGTTATATTTATACTTATCACAAAAATAACAAATTATCACTCATTTAATGACTAATAACTCTTAAAAATGAGTCTAAACTGTGATTTAGGTCATTGAAGTAGGTAGAGCCAGTATAATAACCTATTTTGTATTGTATTCTTGCATCCTACTTCAAGTTAAAATGAAATTGCAAATGGGATAAACAAGGTGGTACCAGAAGAGCTTATACCTGAGGATATGATGTGACTTGGGGAGCATATCAAGGCTTTTTCTTTATTAAGTAGAAAGTATATATTGGTACCATCATTTCCCTCCACTCTGTCCCCATTTAGCTGAGGGCCCTCCTTGGTGGGATTGCTAGTATTCCCTCTGGGTTTGTGGATTATGAGATTTGAGTCATTGTAAGGGAGGGGCAGTGCCTCTGGACATTCCCTTCTACTCTGTGGCTCTTACAATCTTTCTACTGTCTCTTCCACAAAATTCCCTGAGCCATGGTGGGTGTGTTTTAAGTCTACACAGCATATTCTGGATCCTGCTTTGGTGCATTTTGAGTGTTGGTTGACAGGCTCACTATTGAAGTAGCACTCTTGCTCACTCACCAATTTCTGTGGCTTCACCTGAGCCCTGACTGATGTTCTAGGGATGGTTTATCTCCTCATTACAGCTTTGGCAAGGCTTTCTTAAAGTATAAAAGGAAAAGCTTTAGACATGACAGATGAGTAAGACTCAATAAGGTTATTAGTGGTGGCAAAGAGATGAGACTGAGATGCAGCCAGTAAAGCTGGTGTCTGACATGAAGCTTACCTCTCAGGCAACAACCAAACTTTCAAGGCTCTCATAGGGCATGTTAAAGACTAATCTTTATCCAAAAAACAATGAGAAGACTTTAAATTGCTTTTAAACTGATAGAGGTGAAGAAGTATGAGGCCAAGATCACATTAAGAATCATTCTTAAGGAGTTCACCGTGACTGAAGATTTATGGATGAAACAATCAAAGTTAAGATCCTGGTGTGTTGTTGGTGGTATAGTGGTGAGTACAGCTGCCTTCAAAAATAAAGGTCCCATAAGTACAAATGAAAATGTCATATTTTTACCCTTTGTATTACAAAGGATATAAAATGGAGAAATAGAGTACATTAATTTTGTCTTTTCTAAATTCAACTATCATTTCTCTATCTTCTCCACTGATGTATCCATAATTGCTCAACAGAGTGTACTCAAACCCTGGGAAGTATGGGTAATCTACCTTTCAACATTCTGTGTTAATCTTAAAATACTCTTAAGTTTCTAGTCTCACATTTAAAATCATACCAGTTGTGCCTTTTACCTCATAGATGTAGCATCCATATTTGTGTTAATTTACAGAGTATCTTAGATATTTTAATGAAAATAAACTGTCTAGTTTTTGATCATCTGACTTTCACAACCAGAGAAATATACCATTTTGAGAAGCACAGACTGATTTAATCCATGAAAATAGAGAATTCACTCACTGAATGTTATACAATACAATGATTATCTAGTGAAGACCATAGTTCCTGTTTTAGACATTAAATGATGACAAAATTCATGAAAAGTTCTACACTTACATGCTCTCCTTTCCCCCTTTAAATTGGCTCAGATGCTTTATCCTTTTATCACACTTTATAGAAGCTAATACTGTATCTTTCACAATAAACCTTATGTGTGAAGTACTGTAAGGAAGTCACATAGAAAATCAGAAGTCATTAGGATCAAATTAAGCTCTAATCTGAGGTTGCTCCACTCTAAATGATAATGATATTTTATCAATGCTTTAAGAACAATATTAATATTTAAAAGCCTAGCTTCATTCTTCACATAAGAATTTCAATCAGTAAAATTCTAAATATTCAACACCATAATGTTAATGATGTAATTAATCTTCAACATAACTCATTCTAACATTATTTCCAAATTATTCCTGAGAAACAGATTTTAAACAGCTGTACCAATTCAATACACATTTTTTGTGGGCATATTTTTGGCAGCCAAAGTTTTATAATGTGGTGTTTATTTAAACTCAGGACATGATGAGAGTTTTATTGTCTTTCTCAAATGCAGATTTGTTCTTGTACTTTTTTTGCCACCTACACACAATCCTCCCTCACTTTCCCTCTTCTGCCTACCTCTTCCCTTCAACCAGACAAACCTACATAAAATTCTCTGTTTAATCACCCCGTCTAAATTCCAGAGTATCTTGCCATGCTTCCACATTAGGATCCATTCCTTTTAGAATATACCTTAATTAAATCATTTAAAGACTTGTCTAAATCCCATCCTCTCCTTACACTCCTTGATTCACAAGCCTATCATCTTCTCTTTCAATTGGTGTTTGCATACATAGCACAAATTAAAAAAAAAAAAAACAGCATCTGAACTAGTTGGTACCTGTCTGTGTACAGACATAGGTATGTTACTGTCATTGTTTTCTCTTACAGAAGATAACTTCTTCAAATCACAAAATAATTTATTTTGTAACCCATTAAAACTATTTCCACATTGGTGTACTGGGTAATATCTGAGGACCAGAATATATCAACATAAGCACTTTTTTCTTTTTCTTTCCTAATCAAGACTAAATTGTGAATTTTAAAAATCAAATGCCAATGACATTATAAATCAAAATGTTTCTTGCAAACTATATATATCAAAAAGGCACAAGAATCCTTATTAGAACAAACTGTCAAATTTTCGAGTACTGCTATGCATTTAAGACAAGCATGGGACTACAGAGTGAGTACTAGATCAGCCTGGGCTAAGTGAGACCTTACCTTGAAAAAAAAACAAAAATAAGGAAAAAACTTGTCAAATTTAAAGCAGACGATTGTTATTTGGTATCTAGAGTCACTTTGCTTCTGAAAAAATGTCTAATTTTTCAAAAGGAAATGTTATAATCTTGATTAATTAAGTTTAACATATTTAATTACAAGCTATAGTTTCAAGTTCTTAGCATAAAAATTTTTCCTCCATCTCTGTATGTGTATGTGTGTGTACACGCACATGCACACCCACATATGCACTCTCAATTTAACTGAAAGATATTGACAGTTTCCTGCATAAAATTAGGATAGATTTTAACTTAAGGTCTGGGCCCTCTGATATAGAAAAAGCATTTGTCAAAACTCGTCAAAACTTCTTGCTTTATCGGTTATAGTCTCCTTCATATCACTTAACTTTTACACCAAACAGAATTTATTTAAACTTACTTCATCACTATATATTCCTCTAGTATAGGATTATAAGCAATGATACTATAAAACTTTGTACTTTTATACCTAAAATAATGTATTTCATTTTTATATACTAAGATAGCTGAGTCATCAGTATAGAAATCAGAAGTCAGGGACTACTTCTTAAGATAATCGCTTATAGTAAATAGGAAATGGTAGGGTGGTTTATTATGGAACAGGCTGAGAAAAGCCTGTCTTAAAAATTTGGATTCTTTTAGTAATTTGATAATGCAAGATTGGTTGGATTTAAGTTCCAGAAAATCATAAGAAAAAAACAGTAAAGCAGGACCTTTGTTTGACTTTGAAAATAATAATCATTTTATTTGAACCAGAAAGAGATTAAAACTGATCACAAGAATGTCACAGAAGGAACTGATCCTAGAAAATAACTCTAATGTCCATGTGGATATTTTGAATGAGTGTCAAAGCTGAAAAAGGTGTGAAAAGATGAGAATCATTGGGTGTTAGATGGACAAGGAAAATGAACAAAAGTAATAATTGAGACACTGATGTGTTCCAATTTTATTTCGGTGAGCAAAAGCTGGAGAAGAAATGGGGACTCAAGTAACTGCAGATTATAAAGTATTGCCAGGCTCCCCAAGTAAACAAATGGGAACTGAGAAAAAAAAAAAACATTTTAGAATAACGGGTAAACCAAAAAATTTGAAACACTTAATGACTTTTTTCCAGTATCATGTGTGTATTTTATTGACTTTGAAAATGTCTATGTTTTACAATTTTATCAAAACTACCAGAGGACTAAACATACTTTCAATTGAAGGAGGCCGATTTCAAATGCTAAGTGATGAGTATCTGATTCTCCCCAAAAGTAATTTTATAAAAGTAATCCTTTAATTAAAATTTATAATATATCTCTAAATATCCAGAAGTACCCTCCAAATATTTTGGGCTATAACTATGTATTTTACTGACTCAGAAGGAGTTTGGATAATTAATATAACTAACACTTACAATGTATCATATCAAATTTTAATTTTCACTAGCAAATTTGGTGAGTACCGAATTTGACAAAAAGTGGTGTTGAGATGAGCTACTTATATCCTTACAAATAATATAATTTTGTTTGCATCACTTTCAAACATATTTAAGTAAAGCAGATTAAAGTTAGTTGAAGCATGTAAATGGTCCTTCAGATACAATTTTGAATATAAACTATCAAAATGCAATAAACTTATTTTCCCCTTAACTGTCTTCTTTGATGTGAGTTTCTATAAATTGTCTAGAATTGCATAGTTATGCCTATTTCTTAATGGTGTCACTGTATGCTTAGACAATACTTTAGAAAGAATAGAAAGCATGCACTTTACTAAGCAGAGTTATAACTATTTATGACTGTGGCCAGCTGTAAGCTATATGCTTTAAACGTTAAGGATGATGAAACTGTTAAATGTCATATTAGGAGCATACTCTGAAGAAGTGCTATGATGTTGCATTCATTCAAGTCCTTCTTTAGCACTGGCTTTTAACACTATATATGATACATTAAGAGGGGTTTATTCATCCCAAAGCTACATCCTAAATTAGCACTTGACTTTTAAACATTTTTGGATCTAAGGAAAGGGTAAAAAGTATTTTAAAATGAATTTTGTTAAAGTTTATTTGGGTAAAAGAGTAAATTGAAAAAATAAAGTATCATTATAAATTACAAGTTAAGGACATGCTCATTTCATCCACCGATTTTTAATCTCATTTTATGATAGTATCTCAAATGAAATTTGTATGACTACTTTAGAAATTATAACAATTTGGTCCTTAAATTAGGTATTGGGACCTGAACTAGGTAATTAAATCACTCAGTTGTTTATTACAGAAAGATGTACAAATTATATCATGGCTACCAAATTGTTTTTTTTTTTTTCAGGTAGCTCTAAAATATGTCACCAACAGGTATAAACATGAGTTATAGCCAGGAGTGGTGGTGCACGCCCTTGATCCAAGCACTCGGGGCAGAAGTAGGATTGCCATGAGTTCAAGGCCACCCTGAGACTACAGAATCAATTACAGGTCATCCTGGGCTAGAGTGAGACTGTACCTCAAATACCAATAATAATAATAATAATAATAAAATAAAATGAGTTACTCAACTTAAATATAATGTGAAGTTAAAATCACAGCTAATGGTGTTAATCTAAGTTTAAATAAATTGCATTATAGGCTAGAAATATTTTTAAGGAACCAAAATGAAAACCTAAGTTTATGTGCATCATATGTACTTGCTTTAGTGTGGACCGAAACTGCAAAAATGTAACTTGCTGAGAGTTGAAGAAGAAGAAATATGCAGCACTCACTACAAACATCATAAGAATTTCTAGGAGGTAGTCTATAAGGGTAACCAGTCTCCCATGGAGACAAGAGAGGTTCTTCTTCATTGCAGCAACAGACTCAAAGTAAACTAACATTTTAGCCAAATTCAAAGAAAGTTTTAATTAAGCATTCATACTTCCTGCATATGTTCTGGTTCTTTCTTTTTCATCACTGAGAAACAAAAAAAGACAGATTTCTTTTTCTGTGCTTAAGGTGGGGAAAGGAAGGGTGATGAGAATCTAGGGAGCTGCAATTTCAATAGCAAATATGGGAAGAGAACAAGCAGCCGAAAAGATGAACCACTGCAGGACTTTGTCTTAGTCATCTTTATAACCCCATGGCACCTTAGCACAATGCACTGCACACAGGGAGAAGTCAACAAATAACAAATTATGTTCAATTCAATTCACTCACACATATATTATGCCTTGCAGTTAAAAAACATTTTCCATACATTAGAAGAGGAAAACAAAATAAATGAGAATAACAAGGTCAAGATAAGAGGAAAGCAAAATAAAGGAAACCCATGAGGATAAACATTTGTAAAGGTGGAGGTATAGGGCAAAACCTGAGTTTTTCTCTGACACTTTCAATACCTTCCAAGTACCCATCTTTCATCTTAAAATATCTGGAACTGAGAAATTCTGACTTCTAAACAAACTCTGGGAAAGGGGCTTCTTCATCTCTGGAAGGAGCACTTGCAGAGCTGATGAGCCTTGAATCCTCTCTATATGGAGTATGTGCTTAGGTACAACCGGGGGCAAAGCTCTAACATTTCTGAAGTGTCTTCCAAGAGTGTCCAGGAATCTTTTATTGTAACACAGCCATCCCTTTCTCACAGTTGGGCCTGGTGATGGACCTAGTACAAGCCCCTGAAGTCAGACAACAGGGGGAGGTAGTGAGCAAGAATACCCAAGACTGGAGAAAAAGCCTATGTTTGCAAAGGAGGAGGAGTGAAGGTCTGGACATTTTTTTTAAAGAAATTGTCAGAAAGAAGGGAGCCTTCAAGATGGAAGAAATGAGAAGATACTTGAATGCGTATCACCTTACACCTGGTGTTGAGGCCTCCTTCCAATAGCAGCCTCGAAGACCTTTGAACCCATAGAAGCAAAGGACGTGCTGAGATGCAGGGAGCCACACATACTAGCGCAGATGCTGTCCCAAGGGGAGCATGTTTTCGTCACCTTAAAGCACCAGGTCCCCTCCCCACCTTGGGATCCTCACAACAACCTCCTCGAGAGCGCTCCCCAGCTTCAAATGGGGGCGACCGCATCCTGACCCCACTATAAGGGCATAAAAGTTGCAAGGAGAGTTGGCACTGTCGAAAGCACTTGGCAGGGACCGCCACCGTGGGGGCGTCAGGTTTCCCGGAACAAAGGGGCTGGTGAAGGGTCAACTATGAGAGTAGGTACAGGGGGCTCCTCCCAGAGCTGCGAAACAGGGGTCGCCATGTCCTCCGCCTGGGAGCTTCAAGGGGAGCTGGAAGTGGGCAAGATGCTTCGAGATTCCACCACCCTCCTTCCAGCCTCCAACCAGGTGGCGCCCGCCGCCCTCTGGCTTCTGCGCCCCTCCAGCTGAAGACAAAAGGAGACCAGGCACCCCGGGCCCTGCCAGACCCTCGCCGCCCCCCCAAGGTGTGCCATAATCAGTGGGTGGAAGCTCCAAAGGCGTCGGGCTCTGCCTTGGCGAGCGCCCCTCCCAGGAGTGGGGACCTCGCATCCCTGTCGCTTCGCCCTCCCCAGACCGGGCATTACCTTTCATCCAGTCCACTACTTGACTAGGAGACCATTTGCTCACTGGTTCCATTATCAGAGCCATGGACACTGGATCGGTTCCGCGTGGGGCGCGGAGCTGGGATACAAAACGAAGTAAGCAGCCTGAGCCGCCCTCAGGTGGGTGTCTGTGGCCGGCTGCAGCCTCCCCGGACAGTGTGCGTGGAGCAAGCGGCTTTTGTGTGGGGGTCTCGAGGCGCTAACGTCTCAGCCGATCGGCGTCAGCCGCGGTGGGAGCGGCGACGGGGAGGGAAACGCGGTAAGGTAGCGGCTCCGTGCCGAGTCTGCTCGGTCCCGGCTGAGGCGGAGGTTGCAGCTGCTGCCTCCGCAGCTCCTCTCGGGTCTCTTTCCGGCGGAGCTTCAGTTCATGGCTCTAGCTGCCGAGGGTCGCAGCAAGGAAGGAACCACCGCTAAACGCCCGCAGTCAACTTGTCCGCTCGCCTCGCGCGCGGGAGTGAAGCTCCGGGCACGACTAGCTACCCGGCGGAAATGACGAGGGGCCTCCTGCCACCCAAAATATCTCTCCGCAGCCCTCGGGTGCGGGGCGCGCGCGCCTAGAGCCCCCCGCCTGCTCACTGCCGCGCGGTCCCGCCCCCAGGGCCGACGGCGGGCGCGCGCGAGGCGTGTGCGCGTGCGCGTGCCAGCGGGAGGCTGGATCTCAAGGTTGGTCTGACAGGCTGGCAGGTGTGAGCCATTTGCCGGCTCGTGTTCCCGCCCTGGGGGTCTGCACAGCAGCAGAAGCGCGCTAAGAGCGCGTGCGCGGCTGCAGGGGCGCAAGCTCGAGTCGGAACCGGGGGTCAGTCAGTGAGATGCGAGAAGCAGGGCAGGTGTCTTTCACCAGCCTTAGAAGGGACGAGCCGTGAGACCCGCCGTCCACCAGTTGAACACTCACAGCCAAGGCAGCTGAGAGGGTACCTGTGGCCCAGTGGAAGGGGATACGGCTGAACGCAGGGGTCCAAGCAGAAGCAAGGGGTTTTCCTAGCTCGACCTCTCCACTGCTGAGCGGACACGGGGAATGATTCCCAAACTCCCTCCCCCTCCGTGCTCGCCTGCGGGGAACCGAGGTTTGGACTTCCGAATACTAGGGCAGGGCTCTCATGGCCAGAAACGCAGCGATGACGAAGCAGGAGGACGAGTGCTGTCCGATCTCCCCTGGGCCTGATAAAGTAGGGTCTGGGTAGTCCAGTGCCCAGGATGTCAACTGCAAGTTGCTTGTGAGTTTAACATAATTCTGACACAGATGTACCCTCCCCACATATGTACCTTATCAAAGTGCTCTGGTTCACGCTTTCTATTAACTCCTTGGTTACAGGGCGCAGAATTTCTAGTATCTATTTTCAGAACGTCATTTTGTGTTCAGATGTACTTATATAAGAACCAAAGAATAATAATGGGATTTAAAGTGAATGACAAATTGCAAACAACGTAATGTTTCAAGTGGTGTTTACTACACAAATCTACGCAGGTTCTTGGCAACATGTACTACGAAAATAGTTTGCCCAATGAGGCTTCACTTTAAATGACAATCCTAGAGAGTATAGATTAAAACTACCAACTCTATTGGTGTTTCCGTAATTCTTAAATAGCTCCAGTGGGTTAAAGAAACTTTTCAGTTCTGTAATAATTAATTGCAAAATGTCAAGAAATGCTACCAGTTTCTGGGATAACCGTTTTTTTATAACTCAGTTTTATTAGATACAGAACTGTAGCCTCCTTCACTTGGTGATGACCCCTCCCCCGTACAAAGAGCGAAGTGGAATTTAAAAGGCTTAGGTTTAGACTTTGTTTACTAATGATCCAAGCTTTATAAATTAGTAAAATTTTGGAAAGAAAATTAAGAGAATTAGACAAGTGTGCCCACAGAAGGCACAGGTATAGCACTTTCCTTTCTTAATCTAGATATAAGTGTGAGTTTGTTGTCGTTTGGTCAAGTGTGAAAGATATTGTAGTTTGCAGTGCTTACATTCCAGTTAAATCTAAGAACATTGCTTCAGTATTTCCAGAAATATTATTTCCATGGTTAGTAATTTACATGTTACATATGTATATGTATATATGTGTGTGTGTGTGTGTATATATACACACACACACATACATATACATACATATATACATATGTTATATGTTGTAACAATGTAATGAATATATGGGAAATTGTTAGGGGTTAGAGCTGCAGAGATGTTAAAAGTGGTAGGCGGCTTCCCTAGCATGTATAAGGCCCTAGGTACGATCTACAGCACCACAAAAGAAAAAAACAACAGTAATACTATAAAACACTACTACTTATAATAACAATACACATTTTATTGATAAAATGCCAATCTCTTTAGATATATTTATGCTCAAACAAGCTCTATTATGAGCCACATTTTAGCGATTAGAAGAATAGCTATCACTTTCTATCCTCACATCTATTACATATAGCTCAACAAGTGTTGCATAAATGAATGAATAATCCTTATAAAGCTGAAGTAATTTATCTGAGGTCATGATACATGATTATAACACCAGGTTATTCTAGAATATGAGCTCTTTTTTAAATTTTTATTTATTTATTTATTTGAGAGAGACAGAAAGAGGCAGATAGAGAAAGGGAGAGAGAATGGGCACGCCAGGGCCTCCAGCCACTGCAAACGAACTCCAGATGCGTGCGCCCCCTTGTGCATCTGGCTAACGTGGGACCTGGGGAACTGAGCCTCGAACCGGGGTCCTTAGGCTTCACAGGCAAGCGGTTAACCGCTAAGCCATCTCTCCAGCCCAAGCTCTTAAAACTAGTAAAATAGTTTGCATCAGTGTCACAAAATGGACAGCAATAGTGAATGGAAGGCCCATTGAATATTAACTGGATATAATTCATCAGAATGTTAACTGCAGACAAGTTTGAGTCACCACCAGTACTTTTGATCCATACCTAACCAGAAACTGTGAGGATATAGGAAGTGACTACATTTGGTTACAACACAAAAGTAGATGTGGAAAGACTGGATTGCAAGCAAGTTTGAAGTAAGATGTCACTTGTCTGATAAGTGGAATATCAAACAAGCTAAATGTATTTCATAAAAAGACCAGAGCTAAGGAAAATGTGAAAATAAAATCCCAGACAAAGAGAATTTTGTGTAAGATTCTATATGAATAAGCATATATCCCTCATCCCAATTATGTTAGCAGGCAGGAATTTATCTGGCTTCATCATGGGAAATAACCACAAAAGCAAACCTAAAAATGAAGATTGAACCACAACATACTACCTAATAGATTTCACAAAGTGTTAATTGTTTCTCCTAAATACTACTCTCTCAGGTCTCCCCCACAAAAGATAGAATTTGCCTTTGATTTTCACAATATGATCAACATAAATCATTTCATATAATCTGTTCAGAGCACAATAGGCTTTTCACTTTATATATTCTTGATTTGGAGTGAGAAAATAAGAGAATTAAATTATCATTGTTTTCATTCTTTTATTCTTAACTACAAATGACTCAGCTCAATCTATCATGCATTTTCTTCCCATAACTATTCAAATGAACTAGCTTTTATGTACTTGTGACTATTACTCAAAATTCAATGTCTTTCTCCACTTTTGTAAGTATAGTATGCTTCTGTATAAAAATTAGGCAGCATAATTTTGGCTCTTCTTAATATAGTCTTAAAGATTAAGATGGAAGTATGTAGTAATAAAACATATATCAACACATAATACACTAATAGTATGATGTCACACATTCTTCAACAGTCTAGATTTAAAAGCCAAATTAAATCTTTGAAAACAGACTTATATTCTTTTTGGATCAGGTAGAGTAGAAATATTTACTTAATTAAATTAATTGAATACTTTTGAGATATTTGCAACCACATGGAAATATTTTTAATCTATTTATTAATTTTTAATTCTGTCAATCCAGTTCATAATACTGGATGTTGAAATTTTGTATTTTTTTTTAGATTTCCAAATTACAATTAAAATTCCTTAACCAACATATTCTCAGTGAAGACTTTACAGTATAGTAATGTATAGTAGTTAGTTTTAGAAACAGGGTTTATAAATCATCCTCTAACTGAAATTTGGATATTAAATGAATTTTTTAGGGTTTATGTCAGCTAGGAAGGGAGTATCTCACTGTAAGAAGGGACTTCATGCCTTTGGCTGTTTGGAGCCAAAGAGATAAACTTTTAAACATGTAAATGCTTTCCAAAGTAAGTTATGTTATCTTAATGTTACCATTTCCTTTACAGGATATTAGCTTTGTAGACTCAGACTTACTATGCAAGATATATTTTAATGTTTTTCAGTTATTTAATATTTAGACAAAATAGTTTGCAGAACCTTTTCTGGTAATTTTCCTAGTTTTTATTTTTTTTTCTCCTTTTGATCTAGATATCTAGATTTTTTAAAAGATAGGGTACATTGGTGGCCTACGCTGACCTTGAAGTCACTATAGGTAGCCCATTCTGGCCTCTGATTCACATCAATTCTCCTGCCTCAGCCATTCAAATGCTGAAAATTTAGGTGTGCACTATATGTCCAGCTTCTTGATTTCTCAATAAATAATATTTTCTTGTAAGTTATTTTTCTCTTTTGTTTTTGAATAAAGTTTATCTCCATAACATGGAGAGAACAATTATAAAGGTAGTTCTTATTCTAAAATAAAGATAAGTATAAGAGCTCCCCTTTGCTTAGTTTTGTGTAGATTTTGCTTATAATTTCAAAAGTACATATTCTATTCTGGGCTATGCTATATCTCTTGATCAGAAAAATTATCTACACTAATAGTAATAAAACAAAGGACAACTTATTTCCAGAAATGAAGTTTTAAAAAACAAAAAAACTTCAGAGAAAGCTTACTAAAATTTCTGGAACAATAATGTTATTTTTCTTCCCAGTATAAATCAACTAACACCTATGAATTAAGAACTGTCTCTTATATAACCAACCACCTGATAGCAATCTAAATTTCCAATCACTAGAGAAGCAAATATGAAGAAAACCTTAAGTGTAAGTGGGCCATAGTACACTTTTCCAGGCCAAATCCCCCTTTAGATTTAATAGAAGCACAGAGACAGTAATTCAGTTAGCAGAATCCTTTCTTTGTTGTTTTGCCTTGAAGGTAATTTGTATTAAATTAAGTAATGTCTTTTCTCAACTAAGATTCACAGCAATCCCAAGTGAAGAGAAATTGGCTTGAGTCGAGGATATCCCAGTAGAGCTTTTTAAGGGCTCTTTTAAGTGCACATCCACCCAATGTCACAGTCTGTTGCAGTCCGGTTAGCATTGCTGGTAGAAATCACCCAACCAAGAGCAGCTTCTGGGAAAAAGAGATTTATTTTGGCTTACAGGCTCGAGGGGAAGCTCCACAATGGCAAGGGAAAACAATGGCATGAGCAGAAGGTGGACATCACCCCCTGGCCAACATAAGATGGACCACAGCAACAGGAGGGTGTACCACACACTGGCAAGGGGAAACTGGCTATAAAGCCCATAAGCCCGCTCCCAACAATACACTCCCTCCAGGAGGCATTAATTCCCAAATCTCCATCAGCTGGGAACCTAGCATTCAGAACACCTAAGTTTATGGGGGACACCTGAATCAAACCACCACATTCTGCCCCTGGCCCCCATAAACTGATATCCATACATGATGTAAAACACAATGCATTCATCTCATTTTAAAAGTCCCTATAGTTTTTTATCAATCCCAATGATGTTCATACATCCCCATAGTCCAAGATCTTTTAACTGAGCCATAATACCAAAAAATAACCTCAAAAAAACCATAATGGCATGGAATAAATATTCACACTGCACAAGACAACATTGGGCATAGCAAAGAAACATTCAACCAATACAAGATTTAAACAACTAGGCAAACATCAAACTCCGTAGCTTCAAGTCCAACAACTCTAGCCAGTGACAAGTCTTCAAGTCCGATAATTCTAACCAGCAACAAGTCTCTGGCATTCCAATTCTGCCCCTCCAGCGAGGCTACTCACAGTCCTGGGAAACTTCATCGGGGCGGGCAGCTCCTTGGCAGCCATCTCATGGTCCCGGCATCTCCAATGAGTCTGCACTGCAATCCACGGTTCATCTTCATGGCCCCATGGGGTCTCTATGCAGGCAACCAGCAAACCTGCTTCACACTGCCCATGGCCATTTCCAAAACACAAGACCATTTTGCAAATGAAATGACCCTCTTTCCAGCATTTCTTATACTCCACAATACCAGGTAGAGAGCCAATTTGTTAATCCAGGGGGGAATAAAGCAGACTTTGAAGAACAAGACACTCCTTGAGCACTCAGGCCCTTTCAAAAGAGTCTACATTCTTCTTGTTGCCACAGCACAGGTCAGCTAGCCCAGTCTCAAAGGTTGTAATCTCTCAGTTGCAGCTGAATGGGCAACAGTTCACCCAAAGATTTTTCTTTCTGTGCCATATCCCTCTGCTCACACCAGTTCATTTCTACACAAAGAAACCCTGCACAACTTCTCAGGACATGGGCACAAGAGCAAGCTTCTCACACAAACTGCTATCCCAGTCCAAGCAAAGCTCTTTCTCACCCTCATAAGCCAAACCTCACAGTCCATAGTTCTTACTGCCTTCAGGTCTTTCAGCTCTAACCAGAATAGTCCATCAAGCTGTACTTACAGCACTGCAAGGCATCTCTTAGGCCAAGGTTTCAACTCCTTCCACATTCCTCTTGAAAATCAGCTACAAAAGGCTGAAGCCACATAGTCAGGTGTCTAGCAGCAATTCCACTACTCGGTACCACTTTACTGTTGCAGTCCAGTTCACAGTGCTGGTAGAAATCACCCAACAAAGAGCAGCTTCTGGGAAAAAGAGATTTATTTTGGCTTACAGGCTCGAGGGGAAGCTCCATGATGGCAGGGAAAAACGATGGCATGAGCAGAGGGCGGATATCACCCCCTGGCCAACTTAAGGTGGACCACAGCAACAGGAGGGTGTGCCAAACACTGGCATGGGGAAACTGGCTATAAAGCCCATAAGCCCGCCCCCAACAATACACTCCCTCTAGGAGGCATTAATTCCCAAATCTCCATCAGCTGGGAACCTAGCATTCAGAACACCTAAGTTTATGGGGGACACCTGAATCAAACCACCACACAGTCCAATAAAAACCTCAGAGTACTCTAAGATTAGTTTTCTTAACACCTAAGTCCCTAGCACATTAGTGAAGAGTGTGTGTGTGTGTGTGTGTGTGTGTGTGTGTGTATTCATTATTCAACAAGCATTGTTGAGCTTCATCAATGTGCTGGCTCAAGTGCAGCAATTGAGAAGAAATTATCATGATTTTGTACATGAAGATAGGCAAGATATTCATGTACTGATAGGAGAAACAAGAATATTCACAATTAATACAATAAGTTAGTACAGTTATAGATGTCCCTGGTACTTCACAAAGAGGAATGTCTAACTACTAGAGAGAAAACAATATGGAAGTTTTAATGCCCATTATAGGTTTTAAAGTATGACAAACAAGCAATGACATAGGCAGACCAGTATTATCAAAATTATAAAATGTTATAAATAGGTACATGTATAACTGACATTAAAGAACAAAGAAAGAAGTGATATAAGATAGGTGGGATGGTTGGGCAATAAGACAATTGCAAAATTTCAAAGTGCAAAAGACCCTTTAACAGATTTTGAATAATAAAGTGACTTGACCATATTTATGTTTTGTATAGACTACCCTAGTAGACATGGATAGTATAAATTTTAAAGGGACAAACTGGGGGAATGTCAATTTATACAATGTGACAATGGATCGGTGAAGAGATATCTCAGGTGAGAAACAGAGCAGTGGGTTTGAGGATGGAGAAGAAAGAATTACTTTAATAAATATCAAGAACTTAAAGATTCTGTAGATGAGTGACACTATATGGTGATTTTTTTTTTCTGTGCTTGGGTAAGTTCACTGAGAATGATCTGTTCCAGGTTCAATCATTTTTTCCTCAAATTTCATTGTATCATTTTTTTTCTTACTGCTATATAGAATTCCATTGTGTAGATATACCACATCGTAGTATCCATTCTTCTACTGATGGGCATCTGGGTTGATTCCAGCACATAGCTATTAAGAATTGAGCCACTACAAACATGGTTGAGCAAATCTCTCTGGCCTGTGGTTTGAAGGTTTTAGGGTAGATGCCCAGTAAGGGTATAACTGGGTCAGTTGGTATTTCTATAGTCAGCTTTCTCAGGAGTCTCCATATTGCTTTCCAAAGTGGTTGTACCATCCTGCATTCCCAGCAACAGTGGATGAGTGTTCCTACTTCTCCACATCCTCGCCAGCATTTATTTTCATTTGATTTTTTGATGTTTGCTATCCTTATTGGGGTAAGGTAGAATCTCACAGTTGTTTTAATTTGCATTTCTCTGATGATTAGGGATGATGAACATTTTCTTAAGTGTGTGTTTGCCATTTGTATAGCTTCCTCTGTGAATAGCCTGTTCAACTCTGTGCCCCATTTTGTGAGTGGGGTATTTTTCTTCTTATTGTTTAGACTTTTGAGTTCTTTGTAAATTCTAGAGATAAGGACTCTATCAGTTGAATAACCTGCAAATATTTTCTCCCATTCTGTGGGTATTCTATTGGCTTTGCTTATTATATGCTTGTCTGTAAAGAAACTCTTCAGCTTCATATGATCCCATTGGTTGAGTGACTGTTTAAGAACTTGAGCCATTGGAGTTTTGTTCAGGACGTCTTTTTCCATTCCTATATCATGGAAAGTGCTTCCTAAATTTTTCAGTAGTATTTGAGTTTCTGGTCTTATGTTGAGGTCTTTGATCCATTTAGATTTGAGTGTAGTGCATGGTGAAATATGTGGATCAAGTTTCAGTTTCCAGCATATGGTTAACCAGTTTGTCCAGTACCATTAGTTGAAGATGCTGTCTTTTTTCCAGCCTATATTGTTCTGGCCTTTGTCGAATATCAAGTAGCTATAGTTGCTTGGCCCAAAGTCCAGGTCTTCAAGTTTATTCCATTGGTCTCTACTCCTGTTTTTATGCCAGTACCATGCTGTTTTTATTACTATGGCTTTGTAATATAGCTTTATATCAGGTATGGTGATGCCTCCAGAGGTATATTTTTACTGAGGATACATTTGTATATGCAAGGCCTTTTGCCTTTCCATATGAAATTTGAGATCATTTTTTCTGTCTCTGTGAAGAACACTGTAGGGATTTTTATTGGAATTGCATTAAATCTGTATATTGCCTTTGGTAGGATTGCCATCTGCACAATGTTAATTCTGCCTATCCAGGAGCATGGGAGGTCTTTCCATTTTCTCAAGTCCTCCTCAATTTTTTTTGATTGTTTTTATGTTTTTGTTGTATAAATCTTTCACTTCCTTGGTTAACGTTATTCCAAGGTATTTTTTGTTGTTGTTGTTGCTATTGAAAATGGGACTATGTCTCTTATTTCTTGCTCTGTATCTTTGTCATTTGCATATACAAAGACTACTGATTTTTGTGCATTGATTTTGTATCTTGGTACTTTGCTGTAGGAGTCAGTCACCTTCAGGAGTTTTGGGATGGAATCTCTTGGATCTCTTACATATACAATCATGTCATCAGCAAATAGAGCTAACTTAACTTCTTCCTTTCTAAATTGTATCCCTTTTATTTCCTTTTTCTGTCTTATTGCTTGGGCTAGGACTTCCAGTACCATATTGAAAAGCAGAGGTGAGAGTGGACAATCATGTCTTATTCCTGATCTTAATGGGAATTCCTCCACTCTCTTTCCATTAAGAATTATTTGGGGTAGCAGGGCATGGTGGCACATGCCTTTAATCCCAGCACATGGGAGGCAGAGATAGGAGGATCGCCGAGAGTTCGAGGCCAACCTGAGAATACATAGTGAATTCTAGGTCAGCCTGAGCTAGAGTGAGACCCTACCTTAGAAAACCAAAAACAAAATGAAACAAAAAGAATTATTTGGGCCTTCGGAGCTTTGTATATTGCCTTTACTATGTTAAGGTATGCACCAACTATGCCAATTCTCTCCAATGTTTTGATTATGAAGTGATGTTGTATCTTGTCAAAGGCCTTCTCTGCATCTATCAAAATGATCATGTGGTTTTTATGTTTAACCTTGTTTATGTGGTGTATTACATTGGCTGATTTTCATATGTTGAACCACCCCTGTGTTTCTGGGATGAATCCCACTTGGTCAAGATGGATAATGCTTTTGATGTGTTGTTGGATTCAGTTTGCGTGGATTTTGTTCAGGATCTTTGCATCTAAGTTCATTAGGGAAATAGGCCAGTAGTTTTCTTATGGCATCTCTGGTTGGTTGTGGAATTAGCATGATACTAGCTTCATAAAAGGAGTTGGGTAACTTTCCCTGTTCTCCAATTATGTGGCCCAGTTTGAGGAAGATTGGTTTGAGTTCTTCCATGAACATTAGATAGAATTCAGCTGAGAAGCTATTTGGTCCTGGACTCTTCTTTTTGGGGAGGTTTTTATTACTTTTTCAATCTCTATGAGTATGATGGGTTCATTGAGGTGATTAATCTACTCTGAGTTTACCTTTGATAGATTGTATGTGTCCAGGAATTTATCCATCTCCTCCACATTATCCAGTTATGTGGAGTATAGGTTTTTGAAATAAGTCCTGATGATTCTCCCAATTTCACTTATCTCTGCTTTTTCATTTTGAATTTTGTTAATTTGAAGCTTCTCCTTTTTTTGCTTGATCTAATTGGCCAGTGGTTGTCAATCTTGTTTATTTTTAAAAAGAACCAGCTCTTTGTTTTGTCAATTGTCTTAATTGTTTCCTTGGTTTCCAATTCATTAATTTCTGCTCTGATTTTAATTATTTCTTTCCTTCTGGAGCTCTTTGGGTTGGAGTTTTCTTTTTTTTCCAGTGCCTTTAGGTGGATGGTTAGGTTAGTGATTTGTGATCTTTCTGTCTTTTTTTATGAAGGCATTGAGTGCTATGAATTTTCATTTATAGTACCTAACCTGAATCTACCCAAGGTACCTTACATATCCAGCAAGCATCTCATGGACTAGATACTAGGATGGATGGGGATGGAGGGGAGGGCATTTAAGGGGTGGGAAACACAAATCTAGACCCAAATGGCAATGGTACCATAAAATTCTACTTCCTAAAAGGCAGACCAATTGCCTGAACCTTCACCAGGCCCTTACAGGGAACACATGAACCACAAGACATGGGACAGGGTAGGGTCAAGGCTAACCTTAATCCTCTACATCTTCCCTCCCTCCCTTTCCCTCTCTCTTTCTCTCTGTCTCTTCTCTCTAACTCTTATATATTAGTTATCTTTTTTCCTCATTTTCTTAGTGGTCACTCACTTGCAACTCCCAGTACCAACATGGGACTATCATCCACAATGAGTGTTTCATCAGAGAGACCTGCAAGGTTTCTTAAAAGACAGACAGATTTCTATCAGAGTACTTGATGACCCACCAAAGGTTAGTGGTAAGACCCTACTGGTGAAGACACCATATGCAGTTGACACGTAAAATGGAATGGCATGGCTGGAAGATAGAAGAGAGTCAGTCTCCAGAGAGTCAGCTTGTCTAGTGTCAGAAGGTGCTACATGGGCGACTGGGGGAAAATGACCAATATCTATCCAAGCAACTCAGGGTTTAACCTACTTAGCAGCAAATAACCTGTTGTGATGCCCACACAATTGCAAGAGTGGCACACAGCCATGGTTGGGAACCAACTGCTCTTGATTTGGCTAACTAATCCCCTCAGTGGTATGGGACCCATAGCTGGAGTTGGGAAACAAGTCAGAACCATATCCAAACATTATCCCACTCTCCAATATCAAGCTACCATCAATCATATGCTATAAGAGGGCCTACACCTATTAAATTCTCTATAAAAAAATTAAGGTTTATCTCATTTGTCCTGGTGCTAACTTACTCTCTGTTGGAGAATCTGCTTGTCTTTTTCAGATAGATGTAGATCCTAAGGAGAGAGCCACCCATTATACCTTAGAAGGACCCTGGCTGAAACTAAGAAAAATTGGTGAAACAAGCAAGGGTGCTGTTTTCCTGAAGAGCCGGATACCAGCACAAGGGGGAAGGTGACCAACATAGAGAAAAATCAATTCCTACCAAATCAGAGAGCCAGAGCCCCAGAGGCCCTCAACACCTCATCACTGAAGCAGACCAAATATGAATCCAACATAGCTTAGGGATATTTTGCGGAAGAGGGGGCAGAAAGAATGTCAGAGCCACATTTTGGGTCATGATATGTAGAGGCATTTATCTTACCCATAACTGTGGACTAACTCCACAATGCACGACCCATATACCTCAAAAAGGAGGCTCAATGAGGAGGAGGTAGGTCACGGATGAGCCTAATAATGGTACCAATCTGAGTGTATTTGCTGAATACAAATCTAATTAATAAAAAATTAGAAAAGAACTTAAATATTAAGTGTATATGAAAAGTGAGGAAAAGAGTAAGATCAATAACAATTCCAGGATTCAAGCTTGATCGTATGGATAAATAATTACTTCTTAATATAACATACAAAATAGATGAAGCAGACTAGGGAGGTAGATGTAATTTGAGATGCTACTTCTCTTTCAGATATTTTAAACATGAGGCACCTGTGAGACAGTCAAGAACAAATTTATAGTAGGCAGATTCTGCATTAATATAAGATAATATGAAGCTCATCATGGGCTGAAAATATAAATTGAGAACAATTACTAAAACAGGAATATGAATGAGATAGGAAGGCTGTGGAATTCCATAGAGAAAGCCACATGGGAGAGGAGAGGAGGGGAGGGGAAGGGAGAGCAGGGGAGGTGAGGGGAAGGGTATGGTGGAGAGAATGAGAATGGGAATAAAATAATATAACCAGGAGTATGCTGTCATCATGTTTATGCCCATTTCTGCTCTCATCTTTGGTCATCAAAGCTTCTTTTTGTGTTGGGTGTTGCTTACTGCATAGGGCTGAGAATAAGCAATTGCTAAGTACTCAGCCATAAATGGGACATATACAGTCTTGGGAGGGAAATCATTGAACAGGGGACAGAAAGAATGTAATAGCTAAAGGAATAGAATGTTGTAGAGCACTGAGTACTAGTACAAGTAAATTATAAAACTTCTCTCCCTTTACATGACTTTGTTTGCCCTATTTATACCATCTCTCTATTTCTTTCACATGCACATATGTGTATGTATGCATGCATGTATATATGTACCTGTGTGTATGTATATATACATATATATATGTGTGTATATATATATATATATACACGCATATATATATATATATGTGTGTGTGTGTATGTGTATGTGTATTTATTTACACATGTGTGTATTTATATTTGACATATAGTAAAAGCCACATTATATGGTATTATAATTTTTGCTTAATCATTAAACCTAACTTCAAAAAGAAGTCAAAAGAGATGGGTACATGGCTTTAATTCCAAGTGCTCTGGAGGCAGAAGCAGAAGAGTCACTGTGAGTTTGATGCCAACCTCAGACTACATAGTGAATTTCAGATCAACATGGGCTAGAGTGAGACCCTTCCTCAAGTAACCAAAACAAAAACAAACCAAAAAAAATTCAAAAGAGAAAAAAGTCTGTTATATTTACAACTACTATATTTACAAATAATATTTTGTCTTGGACCTCCAAGATAAGATCTGTGCCAAATTGTCAAACAATACCTCACCTTCAGCATGGTGGCAGCAATGAATTCAGCTTGTCGCACTTTCATAGATTCAGTCAGTAAGGAGACAGAAACTACAAATGGATTGAGCAAGCTTATTATTTATATAAATATCCATGTAAGATCAACATGGTTTTAGCTTTTCATTTCTTTAGTATCATAGGATGATACCTTGGATTTTATTTGTTTTTATATTGCAAATCAAATCCAAGATACAAAACACAATCCAAGAAGCCAGGTGAGAGATAACACAAGTAGTAGGTCACTCAGTACTCAATCCTTCCTTAATGCTTATATGATGATGGGAAAGATTACCACAGAAACTGTAGTAATTCAGTTGTCTCCCATAAACTTAGGTGTTCTGACTGCTAAGTTCCCAACTGATAGAGATTTGGGAATTAATGCCTCCTGTAGGCAGTGTATTGTGTAAGGAGTGAGCCACTTTCTATGGGCATCCCATTGTTTTGTAGTTCTTAGTCTAAACATTTATATTTCTTCTAATAAACTGCCTATCTAGTTGAAGCCACCATGTACACGTGTTAGTCGGCTTGTCCATAGCCCTGGAGGATGGAGCACAAGAATTCAGTCATCATCCTCCTGAGTTATTTTGAAATGGGATTTTTTTGTACATTTTGGCTGCAGCATTGGTGGTAGAATATACTATAATGGATCATCTCTACTTCTGTATTTATTTATTTATTACTAAATCTCAACCAGTCTTCTTCCCCTTCCACCTCCATGCCTGTAGGATGTACTGTATGCAGTCATTCACTTTGTATTAATAGATTAGAAACCTACAGGTCTGTTTATGTACTTTTTATACTGTTGGATACTTATAATCAAACTTTTACTAGGGTATTGAATAAATTTAGTCTTATTAGAAAGTTTAAAAACAGAGACAACTTACAGGGCAAATAGAAGTGCTACTATATTTATTGTACTCTAGAGAGCCAAAGGTAATGTCACACAGTTAGTGGAAAAGAAAGTGAATATATAAATATAATTCTAAAAGTTGCAAGACATGGCATCATGTGCCTGTAATTGAAATATATTGCAGGAGGATCACAACAAGTTCAAGACCAATCTAGGCTAAACATAAAGACTCCATCTCAAATGCACAAACAATATAAAAATATATACCTTATAGTTATAATGATAAACAATAGAAAAGCCAAAAAGTATACAATTCTACTATGGAAAATTATTGAAACACTAGACGTATCATATAAGCTGGCTAAATACCCCTCTTTCATGTCAGAAAATACATGGATAATGATCTAAGTTAGTGTGGTGGTTTGATTCAGGTGTCCCCCATAAACTTAGGTTCCCAGCTGATAGAGATTTGGGAATTAACACCTCCAGGAGGCAGTGTATTGATGGAGGCAGGCTTATGGGTGTTATTGCCAGCGCCCCCTTGCCAGTGTTTGGCACACCCTCCTTTTCCTGTTGTCCTGATATTAGCTAGGGAGTGATGTCCACCCTGTGCTCATATCATCATTTTCCCTGCCATCATGGAGCTTCCCCCTCGGGCCTGCAAGCCAAAATAAACCTCTTTTCTCCCCATAAGCTGCTCTTGGTTGGGTGATTTCTACCAGCAATGTGAACCTGACTGCAACAGTAATAGTTGGTACCAGAGGTTTGGGATTTCTGCTAGACATGACTGTGTGACTTTTAAGAGGAATGTGGAAGGATTTGAAACCTTGGCCTAAGAGATGCCTTGCAGTGCTGTAAGTAAAGCTTAATGGACTATTCTCATCAGAGTTGAAAGACCTGAATGCAGTAAGAACTATGGACTGTGAGGTTTGGCTTATGAGGGTGAGAAAGAGCTTTGCCTGGGCTGGGCAAGAAGCAGTTTGTGTGAGAGGCTTGCTGTTATGCCCATGTCCTAAGAAGTTATGCAGGGTTGCATTGTGGACATGGACTGGTGTGTGCAGAGGGATATGACACAGAATGAAATCTTTGGGCTGAAGCTTCTTCCCATTCAGCTGCAATTATATGAGAGATTACATCATTTGAGACTGACCAACTGACCTGCACTCGGGCAACAGGAAGAATATAGACACTTTTGAAGGGGCCTGAATGCTTAAGGAGTGTCCTGTTCTTCAAAGTCTGCTTTATTTCCTCCTGGATTAATAAATTGCCACTCTACCAGATATCATGAAGTATAAGAAATGCAGGAAAGAGAGGGTCATTGAATTTGCAACACAGTCTTGATTTTGGAAATGGCCATGGGCAATGTGTACCGGATGGGTGCATGGAAACCTCATGGAGCTGTGAGGATGAACCGTGGCTCGCACTGGAGACCCAGTGAACATGCCAGGACCAAGAGATGGCTACCAAGGGGGCTCCTGGCCCAATGAAGTTTTCCAGGACTGTGAATAGCCTAGCTGAAGGGGCATAAATGGAACTCCAGAGACTTGTTGCTGGTTAGAATTATCAGACTTGGAGATTTATCACTGACTAGAGTTGCTAGAGTTGGAGGTATTTGATCTTTGTCCTGTTTAAATCTTGTATTGGTTGAATATTTCTTTGCTATACCCAATGCCATCTTTTTACAGTGTGAATGTTTATTCTGTGCCATTATGGGTTTGGGGGATAATTTTTTGGTATTATGGCTCAGTTATAGACTTTGGATTATGGGGATATATGAATATCCTTGGAATGGATTAAAAAAAAAACTTATGGGGGCTTTTAAAGTTGGATGAATGCTTTGCATTTTACATCAGGCATGGTTATCAGTTTATGGGGGCCAGGGGCAGAATGTGGTGGTTTGATTCAGGTGCTCTCCATAAACTTAGGTGTCCTGAATGCTATGCTGATGGAGATTTGGGAATTAACACCTTTAAGGAGGCAGTGTACTGTTGGGGGCAGCCTTATGGGTGTTATAGCCAGTTTCTCCTTGCCAGTGTTTGGCACACCCTCCTGCTACTTTGTTCACCTGATGTTGGCCAGGAGTTGATGCTTTCTTCTCATGCTATTGTTTTCCTCTGCCATTGTGGAGTTTCCCCTAGAGTCTGTAAGCCAAAATAAACCCTTTTTCTCACAAGCTGCTCTTGGTTGGGTGATTTCTGCCAGCACAGTGAACCTGACTACAACATTTAGTAAGTCTACTGGTAGAGACACTTAAGTGTGTTAAAATGGAGTATATCAGAATGGAACACAGGACAACAATATTCTCATTATAGGCTCTAAAGTATTTGATGGCTAAATCTTATATATTTGTTGCTTTAATGAATACTTAAAATAATTAAACTTGGAAGTCTCTATGGTGAATGACTACAGAAAAAAAAATGGAAGCCCTTTGCAAGATACATGAAATTATTTACAGGATGATCCCAATTTAGCTTTATAATTCTATTTCTAGCATCACCTCAACATGCTTAAGATTTCAACCTCATCAGAAATCAGTCTTACTTTTCTTGTTATCTGTCCCTTAAATATCCTCTTTACTGGGCTGGAGAGATGGCTTAGCGGTTAAACGCTTGCCTGTGAAGCCTAAGGACCCTGGTTCGAGGCTCGGTTCCCCAGGTCCCACGTTAGCCAGATGCAAAAGGGGGCGCACGCGTCTGGAGTTCGTTTGCAGAGGCTGGAAGCCCTGGCGCGCCCATTCTCTCTCCCTCTATCTGTCCTTCTATCTGTGTCTGTCACTCTCAAATAAATAAATAAATAAATAAATAAATAAATAATTAAAAAAATATATCCTCTTTACTCATTAACATTCTAATAGAATGTAACTTCTTCCTAGGAGTCTAGCAATTTAGCCATGTATTTGTTATTTTACTCTCATCTTATATGCCATGGCTATACAATACATCTTTTGAATAAAAGTAAAATAAAATATAAATTCTGTGAATTTAAAACAAGAAGCATGTATTTACATGGAGAAATGAAAGAATTGTTCATGAAATATGAAAACACAGAGACATTCATCTTAAAGTAGAAGATTTGTTAGTAGGAACAAACCATCTAATCCCCTAGCAATTCTACTGGAGTAATTTCATGACAACTTCTTTTCTCTTCTGCCTTCATGAAGGTTTACCATATGCCTTCTAGGTCAAAAACTTTATTTTTAGAAAAAAGGTGACATAAGATTTTTAAGATTTTTCATATACATATATATGTATGTATATGTATATATATATGTATATGTATATACATGTATATGTATGTATATACATATATGTATGTATATGCATATATGTGTGTATGTATGTGTGTGTGTGTGTATATATATGTGTGTGTGTGTGTGTGTGTGTGTATGATTAGTTTTATACTCAGTGGATACAGTCAAGTTGGTACCATTGTTAGCCTCCTCCCTGACTTATCCCCTTCACAGGGACCCCTCCTTGTTGGGGTATCTGGGTCATGCATTGTGGAGTTAGCCATCAGTTTTGGGTAGGAGGAAATGTCTCTGTGTATTATGACCCAACATGTGGCTCTGACATTCTTTCTGCCCCCTCTTCCACAAATTTCCCTGAACCATGTTGGGTTCATTTTAGGTGTGCTTAAGTGATGAGGTCTTGGGAGCCTCTGTGTCTCTGGATATCTGGTTTGGTAGGAGTTGAGTGTTCTCTGTTCTATCTCCTTCATGCTTGTGTTGGCACCAGGTTCACCAAGAAAGCAGCACTCTTGCTCATTTCCCCAATTATTCTTAGTTTCAGCTGGGGCCCTTTTGAGGCGTGATGGGCTGGTTCTCTCCTTAGGATCTGCATCAATCTGAAAAAGAGAAGCAAATTCTCCAATGGAGAGTAAAGTTAGTGCCAGGTAAATGGGATAACCATTGTTTTTCTTTATAGAGAATTTAATAGGTGTAGGCCCTCGTGTAGCCCACAATTGATAATGGAGAGCAGGCTTATGTTTGTATATGGTTCTGACTTGTTTCCCAGATCCAGCTATGGGTCCCGTTCCACTGAAGGATCAGTTAGCCAAATCAAGAGCAGTTGGTTTCCCACCATGGCTGTGCACCACTATTGCACTTGTGTGGCATCACAACAGGTTATTTGCTGCTAAGTAGGTTAGACCACGAGTTGCCTGGACAGATACTGGTCATGTTCCCCCAGCTTCACAGAGATAGCAAAAATGACCTCAAAATTAATATGGAAAGGCAGAAAGCCTCAGATATCCAAGCATATCCTCAGCAAAAGAAACACCTTTGGAGGCATCACCATACCTGATCTAAAGCTATATTATTAATACATACATATATATATATTTGAGACAACATTGAACTCTATAACCCAGGCCAGCCTAAAACTCACTATGTAACTCAACCTGGCCTCAAGCTCAGGGCTATCTTTCTGCTTCAGCTTACCGAATTCTGGAATTGTAGCATGAACCATTCTATCCAGCTTATTTATAAGCTTGACTGAAGAAGAATATCTTTTTAGTTAGAAGATATATAATTATCTATGTCATGCATTTATAAAAATATTTAATTTTCATATGATTTGGAATGTGGTAGAAGAAATGGAAATCAATTAAAAACGAAAATCCAAATGATGATTTCTTATTTTATAAGCAAAGAAGTTTTTAAAAGTCCTATATTGCAAAGCCTTTTTCAATTAGCATTCAAGTTCTTTTTTTCATTTTTTTTGTTCATTTTTTATTTATTTATTTGAGAGCGACAGACATAGAGAGAAAGACAGATAGAGGGAGAGAGAGAGAATGGGCATGCCAGGGCTTCCAGCCACTGCAAACGAACTCCAGACGCGTGCGCCCCCTTGTGCATCTGGCTAACGTGGGACCTGGGGAACCGAGCCTCGAACCGGGGTCCTTAGGCTTCACAGGCAAGCGCTTAACCGCTAAGCCATCTCTCCAGCCCTCAAGTTCTTTTTAATTTACCAACATTATTTTTTATTTATTTCACAGCAGATTATAAATGTTGAAAGACTATTACTATTTATTCTCCTTTGAATGTATTCATACTTTTAATTGGCACAAAGATTGGTTGTTCTGACACAATTCATGTTAGGATATCAGATTCTGTCAAGCTGAAAATAAGGAATTAAGACTTTACATCTGCTTAATTATTAATTTGAATACATAAATTTAAAGACAAAACTAAAAATATTTTCACTAGCAAACATTTTTATTGAAGTATATGTCAACAAAATTATCTCAGATCTAGCTACAAAAATTATGTCTTATGCATAAAAATAGGAACAATCACAAATTCATAGAACATGTAGAATTGCAAAGTGATATAGTGTACTTACAAAGAGCTTAATTTAGAAGTGAGAACAGTGGAATCTCTGTCTAACTTCAAATTCAAGGGAGTATAATATTGAGTAAACCTGATCAACATACTAACCACTAGTATTTTCATCTACAAAATGTGGGTTCCCATTCGTGGAATTGTCATGAGGCTCAAGTAAATTGTATACAAAATCACTGTAATATATACAAATAGAAGTTAATGTTACTATCTTACTGTGTAGCACAAAATGTCTAGATATCCTCCAGATTAGAAATTCTTTTTTCTTTAAGGATAACTTTAGTAGTCACAATTCATATGAGGGGAGGCCTTGTCTGCCCAGTAAAGTTGATGTTCCAACTAATTAACACAATTTTTTGGTTTAAAAATGCCTACAAAATAGACACTTTTTAGAGTATGTCACAAAAAGTTACCAGAGTAATGTTTTGCAAGTTCTCAAAATGTTTTGAATTACATCATCATTTCAAAGATGTGTTGAAGGCTCACACTAATTTCCCTCAGTATATTTCTTATAAGAATGTGTTTATCTGCAATTTAGTAATATTTCTTTATGCAATCTTAAATCTATCTTTAGATTCATCTTTATTTTTTAAAATATATTATTTATTTATTTATTTATGGGAGAGAAAGAATGGGCAAACCAGGGCCGCTAGCCACTGCAAATGAACTCTAGACACATGTGCCACCATGTGTATCTGGCTTATCATGGTTCTGGGAATTGAGCCTTGGTCCTTAGACTTTGCAGGCAAGTGTCTTAACTACTAAGCTATATCTTCAGCCCCAGATTTATTTTTAGTCTCAATGTTTGATATAAGATACACTACTCTATGAATGTTTAAAATGAAATGTAAAAATAATTAATTAAATTTATGTTTATAAAATTAGAATTATAACATATTCACCCCTGTTCAATTTTTCTGGTAAGAGTATAAAAGCATAATTGAAAAATAAGCTACTATAAATTATTCAGGGTTTTAAATAAAGATTGGAAAGGGAGGGATGGCATATATATATATATATATATATATATATATATATATATACTACATATATCATACATATATATATATATATATATATATGTATATATATATATATATAAAATATTTGAATTAGCAATGTTTCATTTCAGCATTGACATATGTAAATGAATATCCATATGAAATAAAATGGGAATACAACATGAGACCTTGCAGTTGTTCCCTACATATGGAAATATACTTTCTTTAGGCCAGATGAAAGAAATTAAACCAAAAAAAAAGTAAAGAAAAAAAAAAAAGACAGGCGTGGTAGCGCATGCTTTTAATCCCAGCACTCAGCACTTGGGAAGCAGAGGTAGGAGGATCACTATGAGTTCAAGGCCACCCTGAGATTCCATAGTGCCATAGTGAATTCATGGTCAGCCTGGGCTATAGTGAGATCCTACCTTGAAAAAAAAGAAAGAAAGAAATTATGGTTCATGGATGTTTATACTAATCTATGTACCTATAAGTTCTTTTCTCCCATTTTTTGTTGTTTATGACTTTCTTTTCTTTTTGCATGTATGTGTGTGTGTGTGCGCAGGTTCATGTGTGTGTGCATGTGTGTTCACATGTGTGTACATGTGGAGGCCAGAGGTCAATGTTGGATTTATTCCTCAATTGTTGTCCACTTAGTTGTTGAGGCTGGATGTCACTCAACCTGAACAACAAGCCCAAGGAATCTTGTGTCTTCCTCCTCATCATTGAGGTCATAGAAACCTGCACCACATCTGGATTTTATGTGGGTGTTGGGGATACAAACTAAGCTGCTTATGCTTGCATAGAAAGTACTTTAGCATCTGTGTCATATCCCAGCTTCCTCTTTTTTATGATACAGGGTTTCATATAACATAAGTTCTTCTTGAATTTACTATGTAGTTGAGGCTGGCCTTGTACTCCTAATCTTTCTACTTCTACTTCTCAAATGCTTGAATTACAAAGCATGTACTACCATACCTGGATATAACCTGTAGTTTCTATACAGCACTGACAGAATCCGTGAATAGCAAGAGGAGGCAGAGATCAGAGAATTATTGTTATTTTTCTCAGAAAAAATATTGTTCTGTGTTGAAAAAATATAAATTTACATAATTTACATCCATAAAGTCATAACTTCTGGTATGTACTCCATCTTGGGAAAAGAAAATACAGACCATATGCAATTATTTCTAAAGCAGGGAGTAGAAGTTGTACCCACTTGGGAAAGATAGGTTAGGAATATGGTAAAATTCATTTAATCCAACACTTAGTTTAACACTTATATTCAGACAGCAAGCCAGACACATGGAAACACAGGAGGTGCTTGACTATCCTTCCACCGACACACAACGTGGAAACACCTACATACAGATCAGTTCTCTCCTAAAAAGGGCAGAATCTATTTGAAAGACTCCTACATGGCAGACAACTGAGAAAACATCCACATAAAAATGGGTAGGGAGGAGCAAGATTTATAGCCCTGACCTGAACAGAGCATTTTTTTTAAAAAGACCCTCCAACTGTCAGCTTCTTGTAGAGATGTGAGTAGCATACACCACACATATAGGTACTATCTTTTGCAGTCCTTATGGAAGGGCTTACTTCTTAGATTCCTTGCTTGGGGAACAATAGAGGTAGGACATCCGAGGATTCCTGGCAAACATAAAGAACAAGGAGTGGAGGAAATAGTGAGATTGAACATCAAACCATTTTCCAATTTCCCACTGGAAAAGTCTGGCTGCATGCTTTTCCAGCAGTTCCCTGTGGCTCTGGTCTCTAACAAGCTTGAAACTCGAAGACTACACAGCAAATAAATTACTTGATCCTAAATGGTATGAACACTATTCCTGGTACTTTTTTCCCTGGTTCATTTTGACAATAATTCCAGTCCTGTAACCTCTCTGTGGAAAGATAGCAACAATAGAATGTTGGCACTCCTAGAATGCTCTTCTGTACCTTGTTCCACAGAAAAAAACATCTCATTAGAGAGAGTGGTGAGAGGTGCTGCCCATTCCTGAAATGGAAAGCTGCACTCTTTTCTCTTCCTCACTGGGTTACTTTAGTGAAAACTACAGACTGAATTTTTCCCTTTGTTAGGAGGATGTCAGACTTCTGGTAGATTAAAGAGGAGAGTGGGCTCTCCCTGGATCTTTCCCCCTGACTTCTTTCAGCAATAAATCCAGATTGAAATACTCTCTTTGAAAGTAGTTTACACATGCATTGAACTCCTATAACTTCCGTTTGTAAGACTGGCTCCTACACAGCATAGCTTTGGAAGTGAAAGAGTTGGGCACACCTTAACCCCTTAGACCACAAAGAGAAAAAGATGACTTTTAAACTTTCGAACATTCAGCAATAATTTCTTCAGGTTCAAAGTAAACAATGTGATAAAGTCAAGCATCTGCCTTTTACACTCTCTTTGTTGTAGGGCAGATTGAGTGGGAAATAAATACTGGCTCTGAATTTCACTGCAAATAAAGAAGGAACTAAATCATGTATCTCAACATCATAATGTGAGCCGGGTATGGTCCTGCATGTCTATAATTCTAGCTATGTGGGAGGCTGTAGCAAGAGGATTGTTTGAAGTCAGCCTGGACAACATAGCAAACCCCATTTCAAAACGCATACACACACACATGCATGTACAGACATACACAGACACACACACCACACGCACCCCAACCTCTTTAACCATTCTCACAACAAGAACACTAATTGACATCTTCTAAATTCTTGAGGGAACAGTAAGGGCAAAGACAGCAATTTGGATAACCACGAAGTGTCTCTAAAGCACTTGGAAGCTCTGGCTGATTACTAAGAACACCTACATGATATTAGTCTAACAAGGCTTCAGGGCTGTTTCTTATTTTTTAATACCCTGTCCAAAATCAAACAGAGTGAAGAAAGAATAATAATCAAGGAAAATATCTACATAAAGGAACAAGATAAATTTCCAGAAATGAATCCTAATGAAATGGAGATAGGTATTTTATCTAATAATAAATGGAAAAAGACAATCTTGAAATTCCTTATTGATGTTCGGGGAAAGATTCATGAACAAAGTGAGAAATTTAAAAATAAGGCAGGTGATATTAAAATGTAGAAAATATGGCTAGAGAGATGGCTTAGCAGTTAAGGTACTTACCTGTGAAGCCTAAGGATCCAGGTTCAATTCCCCAATACCCATGTAAGCCAGATGCACAAGGTGACACATTCATCTGCAGGTCATTTGCAGTGGCTAGAGGCCCTGGTGCATCTCTCTCTCTATCTGCCCCTCTCTCTCTTGATCTCTCTTTCTCTCTGTCAAATAAATAAATAAAAATAAAAAGTATAAAATAAAAATTATCAAGCTGAACAATACAACTGAAATCAAAAATAAAAAGTGCTCTCTGTGCCACTCTCTCAAATAAACAAAAATAAAAACTTAAAACTGGGCTGCAGAGATGAATTAGTTGTCAAGGCACTTTCCTGAAAAACCAAAGGACACGGGTTTGATTCCCCAGGACCCACGTAAGCCAGATGCACAAGGTGGCGAACACATTGGAAGTTAGTTTGCAGTGGCTAGAGGCCCTGGTTGGCCCATTCTGTCTGCCTGTCTCTCTCTCTTGCTCTCTCTCTTTCTCAAGTAAATAAAAATAAAAATTTAAAAAATGGTCCAAGTAAGACTAAATCAAGCAGAAAAAAAGGTTAGTGAATTTGAAGAAGAGTCACTGGAAGTTATCTAGTTTGAAGTGCAAAATGAAAAGTAATAGATTGAGGATACATTAAGGGGCTTATGAGATACCACCAAACATAATATATATATATTGTTAATGTATCAGAAGGAAAAGATAAACAGAAAGTAACAGAATACATATTCATCAAAACAGTTACAGACCTTACAAGAAGCCATTGCTTTCTGTATTATTGGGCATACTTAGTCTATGAATTAAACCAATCCTTGGCTGAGAGATTGGGGTGACAATGACTGATTCAGGTGGGTTTCCAAAAGTGCAGGTATGACAAAATTCATGAAGTTAGTCAGATTTGAATGAACCAAAAGAAAAAGAGGAATAGACTTCTATTTCTTGTTCTTGTCTCACTACTCTGGTTATGTCTTTCAGTATTATGTTTAATAGAAGCATTGATAGTGACCACTATTTGTTGTTTTTTTTTTTGTATTCTTTATGATAGCCCTTACCACAATACTGAAATGAAATCACAATGCAGTTTTGATTTGCAGTTAAATTCTATATACATGTACTTATATGGTTTAATTTTCCTTGTTCCATTAGAACATAAACAGGTAAAAATAACATGCCATATGTCACTTTCAAAAATAATAAAATCAAATGTATCCTGTTAACATTTAATTCCTTATATGAAAATATATTCAAGTTATGTGGTATTACACAGTCATATAAACTGAAGAATATTTTAATATTAATTTATCTGTTTGGGTAATATTAATAAATAATGTTTATAAATATTTCAATAAAGATATCCTAAGTGTATTTCATAAAGATGACTCCAACTGATATCAGCTATTTATACAATTTTATTTTGTAATCACTTTGAATACTTCCAGGAATTTAGTTGTCCTTCTTATAAATTAGATTCTGTAAGCTTAATGTATCTACAATTATCCTATAATTAAGACCTAAAAAGACTGTCAAACTCAATAGATCTATGCCTGAGGATGACATTTGGTACTGGCGAATCAGAAACATGGGTCAAATGCTTTAGATATATCACTAATTCCATCCATGTTGATTTAAACTGGGTAATCACATAATTTGGATTTTGAATGTTCCAAAACATTCCATGTGGTGAAGGATTGACACTATTGGAAGTTGGTGGAAACATTTAGAAGTGAGTCTTAATGGAAAGTCTTAGTCACTGGAAACTTGCCTAAAGAACACATGTGAAAACCCTCAATCCTTTCTTTTTTCTCTTCCCAACAAGTAAGCAGACTGTTCCTTCATGATGTCCTTCCATGATGCACTGTATTTACATAATTTTCATAATCAATTAATAATAAACTTTTAAACATTTAAAACTGTGAATCAAAGCAAACCTTTCCTCTATGTAAATTGATTAACTGGGGTATTATAGTATAATAACAAGAAATTTGGCAACATAGATGGACTGATCAGATACAAATGCTCTTGATTACAGAGTTGTAATTAAATGTAGTGAATTCATATGCCTCATATTCAAGCAAAACATTTTGTTGTTGAAGAGAAATGAATGTTAGTGTTAGAGAAGAATCTATGACAAAAGTTTTAATTATTCCAGAAAGAAAACTTGTTGGTATAGCATTAGGATTCAAGAAGATATTTTAAAATACTTATACATATTTTCCATAAAAAATAAGTAAAATTGTTGATGTGGAAAGCATTTCTATAAAAAATATTATTACATCCCACCTCCAACAGCACACCAACTCCATCACAGCTCCACCTCCCAAATTGCCATCAGATGGGGAATCAAGCATTCAGAACACGTGAGTTTATGGGGGACATCAGATTCAAACAATCATGAGAGATTTCAAATACATTTGAATACATTTTGCATCATGAGATGCCCAAGAGTCTATGAGGGCCACAGGTAGAATGTGGTAACTTGAATGTAAAATGTCCCCCATAGACTCATTTATTTGAGTACTTAATCCCTAGTTTAATGTCATTGTTTGGTAAATCTGTAGAACATTTAAATGGTGGAGCCTTGTTGGAGGAAATGTGTCAATGATGGTCAGCCTTAAGGTCTTATAATCTAACTGTACTTTCTGCCTTCCTGGTTTCTCTCTCTTTTTCTTCTATTTCTTCCATGTTGATATGAAGAGTTGACATAGTCCTCCTATGAAATATAGTTAAAAACAGGGTTCTGTTTAGTACTCATAAGAGAGATGAATTCCCTACTCAATACACTTGACTGTCTTCTCCAGATTTTCTTTCCTTCCTTGACATATCATTCTCAGATTTAAAAAACATATTTTATTTTTATTTATTTGACAGAGAAGAGAGAGAGAGAGAAAATGGGTGTACCAGGGTCTCTAGTCACTGCAAATGAACTCCAGACACGTGTACCTCCTGGTGCACCTGGATAACATGGGTCCTGGGGAATCAAACCTGGGTCCTTTGGCTTTGCAGGCAAGTGCCTTAAGTGCTAAACCATCCCTCCAGCCCTAATCTCAAATTTTTATTTATTCTGTGAGAAGAAAAAAAATATTTATGCAATGCCCTTTGTACTCTAATATTGAAGTGTAATTTAAATACAGATAAATCTTATGTTTATGCTTTTCTGTTTGGAAAAATACATATACTTGAACAACTTATGTGGATGTTAACACCAAAGTTATTCTCATCAACACTTTTGCCTATCATTATGGTTAATCTCTGGTTGTCAATTTAACAGGATTTAGAATCATCATGGATACAATCTCTTGGCATGTCTGGTAGGGATTTTTCTAGCTAGATTAAATGAAATGGGAAGACCTACCCTGACTGTAGGCATAACTATCCAAAGACCTGGGTACCTGGACTGTCTGAAAAGGAGAGTGCTACCTGAGCCTGCAACATTAACCACTCTGTCCTGCTTCCTCTCTGATGGACTAAATATTATCAGCTCCTGCTGCTATTCCTTCCATGCCATTATGGACCTCTTTTCAAAGCTGTAAGCTGAAAATAAAACCTTCTCTTCTATAAGTTGCTTGTGACCAAGCATTTGTTCACAACAATGGGAAAGTGATACACCTCATCAAAGTGAGTGTCCCTCCTGCCAAATAATTACTATGTTTTCTGTCATGATAGATTAGTGTTATTTTTTTTCAATTTTATAATTGCACACAAAGAAAATCTTATAATAAATATATCATCATATCTTGTTTGTTTCATGTGGCATACTGCTTTTGAGGCTCACTAATATTGAGGAAATAATTTATAGTTAATTTTTGTTTGTTTCTGAGAAATACCTGAAAATTATTAATAATCATTTTGGATTTCTATGTTTTGTTAAGATAGCTAATAATGCTTTGTTTCTGTTTGTGGTAATTTATATACAAAAAATAAATCCTGTTTTACAATATTGCACATGTTGAAAATTAGGATGGACATTTTCATGTTTATTTATTTATTTTTCTCTTTTGATTATTATTAAGAACATATTTTGTATCAATACTGTTGCAGTCAGGTTCACATTGCTGGAAGAAATCACACAACCTAGAGCAGTTTGTGGGGAAAAGAGGTTTATTTTGGCTTACAGACTCAAGGGAGAAGCTCCATGATGGCTGGGAAAAGACAGCACGAACAAAAGGTGGACATCACCCCCTGGCCAACATCAGGGAACAAGAGGAACAGGCAAAGGAAAACTGGCTGTAACACCCATAAGCCCACCTTCAACAATACACTGCCTCCAGGAGGCTTTAATTTCCAATTACTGTAATAGGGAACCTAGAATCCAGAATACCTAAGTTTATGGGGGACACCTGAATCAAACCATCACATTCTACCTCTGGTCTCCATAAACTGATAACCACCCATGATGTAAAATATAGTGCATTCAGTCCAACTTTAAAAGTCCCCCAATTTTTTTTTAAATTTTTATTTATTTATTTATTTGAGAGTGACAGACACAGAGAGAAGGACAGATAGAGGGAGAGAGAGAGAATGGGCGCGCCAGGGCTTCCAGCCTCTGCAAACGAACTCCAGACACGTGCGCCCCCTTGTGCATCTGGCTAATGTGGGACCTGGGGAACTGAGCCTCGAACCGGGGTCCTTAGGCTTCACAGGCAAGCGCTTAACCGCTAAGCCATCTCTCCAGCCCAATTTTTTATAATCCCAATGATGATCAAACATTCCTATATTCCAAGATCATTTAACTGAGCCATACCACAATATCCCCCCCAAACCCACATTGGCACAGAATAAACATTAATACTGCAAAAGATGGTATTAGACATAGCAAAGAAATATTCAATCTATATAAGATTTAAACAAGACAAACACCAAACTCTGTAGCTCCAAGTCGAACAACTCTAGTCAGTGACAAATATCCAAGTCTGATAATTCTAACCATCAATAAGTCTGTTAATTTCCATTTCTGCCCCTCCAGCTAGGCTATTCACAGTCCTGGAAAACTTCATCGGCTGGCAGCTCTCCTTAGCAGCCACAGTTCATCCTCACAGCTCCTTCAAGATTCCATGCACCCATCCAGCAAACCTACAACAAACTGCCCATGGCCATTTTCAAAACACAAGACTGTGTTGCAAATTCAATGGCCCTCTCTTTCCTGCATTTCTTATACTCCATAATACCAGGTAGGATGCCAATTTCTTAATCGGGGCATGGGGGAAGGGAGTAAAGCAGACTTTGAAGACAGGACAGTCCTTGAGCATTCAGGCCCCTTCAAAAGAGTCTACATTCTTCCTGTTGCCCCAGTGCAGGTCAGCTGGTCAATCTCAAAGGTTGTAATCTCTCAATTGCAGCTGAACAGGCAGCACCTTTGGCCCAAACATTTCTTTCGGTGCCATATCCCTTTGCTAACGTCAGTCTGTTTCTACACCAAGCAATCCTGCACAAGTTCTCAGGAAATGAGCATAACAGCAAGTATCTCACAAAAAACTGCTTATAGCCAGTCCAGGCAAAGCTCTTTCTCATCCTCTCAAGCCAAACCTCACAGTCCATAGTTCTTACTGCATTCAGGTCTTTCAAGCAAAATGGTCCATCAAGCTGTACTTATCGCACTGCAAGTTGTCTCTAAGGCCAAGGTTTCAAATCCTTCCACATTCCTCTTGAAATCACCTCCAAAAGGCCAAAGCTACACAGTCACATGTCTAGCAGCAATTCCACTCCTCACTACAAACTATTACTATTGTTTCAGTCAGGTTTGCATTTCTGGAAGAAATCACCCAATCAAGCACAGTTTGTGAGAAAAATAAATTTGTTTTGGTTTATAAGCCACAGAGAGAAGCTCCATGGTGGCAGGGAAAATGACGGTATGAGCAGACAGTGGATATCACCCACTGGCCCACATAAGGTGGACAACAGGAACAGAAGAATGTGCCAAACACTGGCAAGGGGGAGCTGGCTAGAACACTCATAAGCCTGCCCCCAACAATACACTGCCTCCAGTAGGCTTAAATTTCCAATTGCCATCAGCTCTGGAACCTACCATCCAGAACACCTAAGTTTATGGGGGACACCTGAATCAAACCAACATTTTCCCCCTCCCTAGCCCCATTTGGCAGGGAGACCTCCTCAGTGGAGTTGATGGTTATGGGGTTGTGGGTTATACATTGTGTGACCAGCAGTTAGTTATTGGGGGGAGGCAGTGCCTCTGGGCATGATGTGCAGACCTATGACTCTTACAGTATTTCTGCCCCCTCTTCTGAAAAAATTCTCTGAGCCTTGGTGGGTGTGTTTTAGGTGTACTTCAGTGATGAGCTCTTAGGAGCCTTTGAATTTCTGCTTTGATATGTGGTAAGTATCCTCACTCACCCTGGCACTGCTTGTCAGGCTCATCATGGAAGCCTCACTCTTATTTGTTTCCCTGCTTCTGTGGTTTCACCTGGGCCTTGTCTGAGATGTGAGGGGTGGTTTATCTTCTGAGGTCTCACTACCTTCAAAAAAGGAATACATATTCTTCAATGGAGAGTATAGTCAGCATAGGTTATATTAGATAAGCATTAGTAATTTTTGGAAAGTTAGTTGGATGTAGTCCCCCTTTTAGTCAAGGGCTACTGGGGGTTTACATTGGAGAGTGTAATCTTTGTCTCCATAGGATTCAGACCTGGTTCCCAGTTCCAGGTATAGGTTCCTTTCTAGTGAGCAGATCTCTTAGCCAATCAGAAAGCCATTGCTTTCCCACAAAGGCTGTATGCCACCATTTCACTGTTGTATACTTCTTTTAAGGCTGGTTGTTTATGAGTAGTTTGGTCCCTGATTGCTCACACCATTGTTGGCCACTTTCCCTTCTTGTAGCACGTTCTAGCACTAGATGTGTTGTCTGGGTACTGGCCCTCTTATAAATTCCAGCCAGGTCTCTCCATGTTCTGTGCCAGTAACATATGCTGTCTTCAGCAACAAGGTCTTACCTTTTATCTCAGGTGAGTAATCAAGTGCTTTGACAGAAGCCTGTATTGTTTTGGAACCTCATAAGTATCTCTAATCAACAGCTCAATATGGGTAGCACCTATTTCTGGAACTATGAGTTACAGGTCAGAGCCAAAGATTTTAAGGTTAGGCTTCATACCACCCTCTCCAGGAGCCTTCTTTTCAGTTGCTCCCCCTGTACTCTTATTGAGGTTTATATCTTTTAGTCTACCTTCAAGGAGAAAGGTTTTTATAGTACCTGTTCATTTTGGATTTAGTTTTGTGTTTACTCCACTTCACCCTCCCATTACCCTCCCTCCAAACTCTTCCATCCATATTGTCTGGACCTGAAGTTGCCTATCCAGTATGCCAGCAACTTAAGCTGACCCATGTTAGGAACTGCAGATAAGTGAGAACATGTGACATTTGTCTTCCTGTGATGGTGAGTGTTTACTGAGTATGATCTGTTCTAACTCCATCCATTTTCCCAAATTTGTTGTATCATATTTTCTTACTTCTGAGTAAAATTCCATTGTGTAAATGTACCACAGCTTTGTAATCCATTTGTCAAATGATGAGCACCTGGATTCATTCCTCTTCTTAGCTATTATGAATTCAGCAGCTATACACATGGTTGAACACATATCTTTGTAGTGAAGCATGGAAGATTTATGGTAAATGCCCAGTAATGTAATAAATAGGTCTATTCATAGTTCTATATTCATCTTTTTCAGGAATCTCCATAGTGATTTCCATAGTGGTTGTAGTTCCTACCAATAGTGAATGAGTGTTTCTCTTTCCCCACATCCTTGCCAACATTTGTTGTTTGAGATTTTAATGATTGCCATCATTACTGAAGTAAAGTGGAATCTCATAGTTGTTTTAATTTGCATTCCCAATGGTTAGAGATGTTGAACATTTTCTTATGTGTGTGTTAGCCATTTGCATTCCTTTGTCTAAGCACTATTCATTTCTCCACCTCATTTTTCCTTTTGATTCATGAACATTGAAGTATGGATATTCTGAAGTTATTTTGAAGCATGAGATTTATCTAAGAATCAATTGAAATTTGCCACAGTCATATTTTTATATTTTACTAAAATGATAACTAATCTTTTAACAGTTGCCAAAAATTGATGAATATGGGTTGAAGAGATGGCTTAGCAGTTAAGCTTGCCTGTGAAGCCTAAGGATCCCAGTTTGAGGCTCGATTTCCCAGGACCCACGTAAGCCAGATACATAAGATGGCACATGCATATGGAGTTCGTTTGCAGGGGCTGGAGGCCCTGGCATGCCCAATTCTCTCTCTCTCTTTCTCTCTCTCTCTCTCTCTTTTCTTATTTCTCTGTATGTCTGTCACTCTCAAATAAATACATAAAAATAAGCAAAAAATGTTTAAAAATATTGATGAATATAACAACCTGTCTTCATTTAAGTTTTAAAACTAGGTGCCCCCACAGATACTGACTGATGCATTCATAATTTCATGGTGAATACCAATAACTTCTCTGAAGACCCTTAGTGGATTGAGGGCTGGAGTGAGGAGATCTAAGAGGATAACCCAAGAAATGTGACCAACACATGATTAGTTCATATGGTATAGTAATTAATAAAATAGTGTAATAATATATGGCTGGAGGAATGGTTTAGTGGTTAAGGTGTTTGCCTGCATGGCCAAAGGACCCAGGTTTGATTGCCTAGGACCCATGTTAGTCAGATGCACAAGGGAGTATAAGCATCTGGAGCTTGTTTGCAGTGGCTGGAGGCCATGGCATCCCCATTCTCTCTCTATGTGTCACTCTACCTCTTTCTCTGTCACATAAATAAATAAACAAAAATAAAATATTTAAAATATCATGATGATATAAATATTTTTTTTTAAATTCTAGGTGGTTAATAGGTCATCTTGTCTCTGTTTTATAGAAAAAATATATAGCTACATCATGATATGTAGTTGTACTAAATGTCTACCCCACCCCAATCAGTACACCAAGATTAAAAATACATTAGCCTACAAATACATTCAGAGTAGGAATTTTTGAGTTTTAAAAATGCTAGGAAGTAAAAATAGAAAACATTATCTTTTCAAAATAACTTTTGTGAACCTCTTGATCCTGTGAAGAAGGAGTAGCATCATTCCATCAAAGTCCAGCTTATTAGAGTTCAAAAATCCTGGAAATAAAAGAGCCATGGTATGGATTATATTGAGTGAAAACAATGTTGTATCAATGGGAAGGAGGAATAGGACGTATTCTACTGTAAGGAACCACACAACCTGAGAAGTAGTACAGTGTTATTTCAAAGTACACTTTGATTCGTTGTAAATACTTATTTCATGTCTCACCACAACCACTACCAATACTTATTTTATATTTTTTAGTAAACATAAGTGATATACTAAGAAAGTAAACACACAAAATCACATAAATTGCTCAATTAAAACCAAAGAAGGCCAAAAGGAATGGAAGTTGAAACAAAAGGTAGTAGAAGTGACTAGAAAACCACTGTAATATGGCAAATATTTATCAAGCTATACTAATTAAAGTAGTTTGACTGAGATACTTTCATAGCCTCATGTATTTTGAATGTCTGGTCCCCAGCTGTTGGCAATTTTGGAGGCAGAGCCTTGCTGGAGGAAGTATATCACTGTGGGGTGAGCCTTGAGATTAGTATAGACCAGTTTCAAGTCCTATACTGAGACTACATCCACCCAGCAATGTGAGCTCAACTTGCACATTTGCTGCTTACTATTAGCTGTGGCAATGTGGAATGCGTAGCCTCTGGTCTGCCATGATGCTTCCATTTGAGACTGTAAACAAAAAAAAACCCTTTTCTTTCATCATCTACTTTTGGTGTGATGTTTTGTCCCAGCAATGTAACACCAACATTTACCTGTAATGTTAAATATCTAAATTAAGCCAATATGCTATTAGTGTAGCATGAGTCAAATAGCAAAACTAAATTACATGCTGTATGTAAGAAATCATACTTAAATAACTAAAACATACATGACAAGTCATGAGACAGAAAGATGTGACACACTAACCATGATCAGCAGGAAGCTGACATGGCTTCATTAGTGTCACAGCCTTTAAAGCAAGAAAATTTATCAGGCTAAGGATGTATTACACAATGACAGAGGATAATTGTCTAAGAATATGCAAAAATATTTTATGTATGTATAACAGGAGAACATCAAAATATAGAAGGCAAAACCTGATAAAACTACAAGGAGATATAGAAAAATCCACAATTATGGTAGAAAGTTTGTCATTTTTCCATCAATAATGTACAGAATCAGCAAATAGAAAATCAGGAAGAATCTAGTTCTTTCTTCTGCATTTGCTGAGTTGACTTCTACTTTAAGCAATGGAATTTTAAAAGATTTAGATATGGCTTTCCACTGCCAAAACACCAAAATTTGGAAGTGGTCCAGTTTCCCTGTGCTGGATGGTGTATGGGTGGACAGGGAAGCATGGAGTGAGTAGGCCAGACCCCTGTTTCCCTGCTCCTCCCAGCTCTCTGGTCTGGGTACCCGACACTGAATGGTGTTTAGGGGGAAGGGGTGGTGGTAGTGTGGAGTGAGTAGGCCAGGCTCCTGTCTCCCTGCTCCTCCGAGCTCTCTGATCTGGGTTCTCTGCACCAGTCAATGGGACAGTGTGCTGGCTAGTGTGGCAGCATGGAGTGAGTAGGTCAGACCACTGTTTCCTACTCTTCCCACCTCCCTGGTCCAGGCCCCTGTTCTGGTCAGTGGGATGATGTGTGGGCAGCCAGGTGGCATGGAGTGAGTAGCCAAGACCTCTGTTTCCCTGCTACTTCCAGATTCCTGGTCCAGGTTCCCTGTGATGGTTGGTGGGATGGTGTGCAAGTGGGTGCCATGGCATGGAGTCAATAGGTCATACCCCTGTTTCCTGGCTCCTCCAGCTCCCTGGTCTGGGTTCCCTGCATTGGTCCTGGGACTGTGTAGGCAGGCATGGCCAGCAGTGAGTAGGCCAGACCACTGTTCCTTGGTTCCTCCCAGTTCCCTGATTCTGGAAGGTCCCATTGTGCTTTGCTTGGAGAGACCTGGCACCTGTGTGGGCTGTGGAATCAGGCCTGTTGCTCTGATATCCTGACTGGCCACTGGGTAACAGCATCCTTGTTGACCTGAATAAGAGGGTGCAAGGGCCAAAGGACAAAAACTTTCTTACTCCTAAATAAAATAAAGAATCTCCCTAAAATGAGTAGACAATAATGCAAAAAAGCCACTGAAAGTCAGGAAACTGAGAGATCTCCACCAAAGATACCTCATGAAATCATACAGAAATTAACAGAAATTCATTCCCAAAATGAAAACATAACAACCAATGAGACCCTGATAAAAAAGAAAAAAAATCACTGAACTTGAAGTAAACTATCAAAGAACCAACAATCATATCAATGAAATTGAACAGAATCATCTCTTAGAGCATTCAGCTTTTGACAGTAGGCTTAACTTGATTGAAGAAAATGTTAGAACCCTGAAAAGAGATATGAATGAATTGAAGGTGAGTCAAGAAATAGAAGATCTCAACAACTTGTTGATTAAACTTAATAAAGAAATGATCAAATGCAAGAATGAATTCCAAGAAGCATAGAGAAAATCAGAACTTGAACTGAAATTGTACTTCAAAAAAGACACAGACATGATGCAAAATAACAGAAGAGAAAACAAACAATCAAATAGAAATCATTAAAAAAAACTTCTTTAGAACCCCTCACCAACAGAGTTACTCATGTGTAAGACAGAACTTCTGGCATGGAAGACAAGACAGAAGAAATTAATCCCGAGGACAAAAACTTTGAAAAGATCCCCCCCCCAAAAAAAAAATCAATTGAACTGAATATGAGAGAACTGTGGGATACCCTAAAATGAGCAAACATCCAGATTATGAGTATACCAGAAAGAGGAAATCCAGGCCAGAGGCAAAGACAACATAATCAACAAAATTGCTGAAGAAAAATTTCTGAATGTCTCAAAAGAGAGGCCCATCCAGATATAAGAAGCCCACAGAACACCAGATAGGACCAAAGAAGAAACTCTCCAAGGCACATCATAGTTAAAATTCTTAACAATGAAAATAAAGAGAGAGTGCTAAAAGCAGCAAGAGAGAAACAGCTCACAACATACAAAGGAAATCCCATCAGAATTATGTCAGATGTCTCAATGGAAGCCTAAGGAAACTATTTAAAAAAAAAATCAATGAAATGAAGGCCTGTTTCACTAAAAAAAAAATAACTAAACAAACAAAATTGACAAACCCCTGGCCAATTTGATCAACCAAAAAAGGAGAAGTCTCAAGTTAACAAAATCAGAAATGAGAAAGGAGAGATCATAACAGACATCAATGAAATTGGGAGAATCATCAGGGCATAATTCCAAACCCTCTACTCCACAAAATTAGATTATGTGGAAGAAATGGATGAATTCTTAGACACACACTACCTGCCAAATCTAAACCCAGAGGAAATTAACCTCCTAAATAAACCTATCACATCCATGGAGATTGAAAAGGTAATCACAAACCTCCCCCAAAAGAAAAGTTCAGGACCAGATGGCTTCTCAGCTGAATTCTAACAAACCTTCATTGAAGAACTGAAACTAATTACTTTCAAACTATTTCACATAATCAGAGATCATGGAATCCTCCACAACTCCTTTTATGAAGCTAGCATCACCCTAGTACCAAAACCAGACAGAGATGCAACAAGAAAAGTAGAGAGCTATATCCCTGATGAACTTAGATGCAAAGATCCTGAACAAAATCCTTGCAAACTAAATTCACTAGCACATCAAAAGCATTATCCATCTTACCAAGTAGGCTTCATTCCAGGGATGCAGGGATGGTTAAACATATGGAAATCAGTCAACATAACACATCATATAAATAAACCTAATCATTAAAAACCATATGATTGTTTTTACTGATGCAGAGAAGGCCTTTGACAAAATACAACATCACTTCATGATCAAAACACTGGAACCAATAGACATGGAAAGTTTATATCTCAACATAATAAAGGCTATATATAAAGCACCTAAAGCCCAAATAATACTTAATGGAGACTCAAGGAGTTCCCAGTGAGATTGGGAACAAGACAGGAGTGCCCATTCTCACAACTGCTCTTCAACATAGACTAGAAGTACTGGCCCAAGAAATAAGACAAGAGAAAGAAATCAAAGGGATTCTGATTGGAAAGGAAAAAGTCACGTTACCCTATTTGCAGATGACATGATACTGTACATAAGGGACATAAAATTCTCCATCTCATAACTTCTAAAGGTGATAAATTCCTTCAGCAAAGTGGCAGGATACAAAATTAATTGCACAAAAATCAGTAGCTTTCCTATATGCAAAGGACAAATATACAGAAGAAGACACCAGTGAGGCTGTTTCATTTTCAATAGCAAGAACCACAACAACAAAAATACCTTGGAATAACACTATCGAAGGATGTGAAAGACCTATATAGCAATAACGTTAAAAACTCGAGAAATGGGACTAGACATATTGCTTAGTGGTCAAGGCATTTGTTTGCAAAGCCAAAAGATCCTGGTTCAACTCTCTAGGGCCCACATAAGCCAGATGCACAAGGGGGAGCATTTGCAGTAGCTGGAGGCTCTGGCATACCCTTTCTCTCTCTCTCTTTCTCTCTCTCTCTCTCCCCTCCCTCACTTTTACTCTCTCTCATATCAATAAATAAATAAAAATATATGAAAAACCTTAATACAAGACCTGAAACTCTTCAACTACTGGAAGAAAAAAATAAGAGGCACATTCCATGATATAGAACTGGGAAACGACTTCCTGAACAAAACTCCAGTAGCCCAAGAAATTAAACAAGCACTCAACCAATAGGATCTAATGAAGCTAAAAAGATTTCACACAGATACTCATACCATAACCAGAACCATTAGATTACCCACCAAATGTGAGAAAATCTTTGCCAGCTATACCACTGACAGAAGCCTAATATCTATAATCTACAAAGAACTCAAAAAAACTAAACAACAACAACAAAAAAATCAAATGACCTACTCTTAAGGTGGGGCAGAGAACTGAATAGGGAGTTCTCAGAGGAAGAATTGCAAATGGCTAACACACACTAAAGGAAATGTTCAACATCCCTAACCATTAGGAAAATGCAAATTGAAATACTTGTGAGATTCCACCTCACCCCAGTAAGGATAGCAAAAACCTTTTAAAAAATCAAATGAAAACAAATTTTGGCATAGATGTGGAGAAATAGGAACCCTCATTCAGTGTTGATGGGCATTTAAGCTGGTACAACCACTATGGAAAATCAATATGGAGACTCCTGAAAAGGATGAATATTGAGTTACCAACAGAGCCTGTTATTCTCTTACTGTGTATTTACCCTAAAAGCTCCACAGAAATATTGCTCAATCATGTTTATAGCTGTCCAATTCATAATAGCTTAGAACTGGAATCAACCCAGGTGTTCATCATTGGATGAATGGGTAACCAAGATGTAGTATACAATATAATTTTACTTAGCAGTAAGAAAAAAATGACACCATGAAATTTGTAGAAAAATGCTCAAATTTAGAACACATCATACTGTGTGAACACACACAGTCACAGAAAGACGATGATCACATGGTCTCACTCATCTGCATTTCCCAACCTGGATCAGCCCAAGTTGTTGACATACATGAATGGCATCTGGAAGCTTGGACAATAGGGAGGGTAGGGCTTGGTGGAAGGGCAAAGGTATGGAGGACACAAAACTGAACCCAAATTGGACTGGTATCATAGAATCCTATATCCTGGAAGTTAGACAGGAGCTTAGGGGGAGCAACTGAATCAAAGGGCCCTGGAGAGGGTGAGATGTAGCCTAACCATAAATTTCTCCTGTTTATCTTTTTTTCCTCTCTTTCTTTTTTCTTTTCCCTTGGCACTAGTTTTTAATTCCTTGTACCAGGAATTGGTTGACTTCCACAACGAGCTGTTGATTGAAGGGACATACAAGGTCTCCTAAAACAAAGAAGACAGACTTCTGTCAGAATGCTGCATTACCCACCAAAGGCTAATGGTAAGACCCTACTGTTGAAGGCAACATATGCTTTCAGTACAGACCATGAAGAGACCTGGTTGGAATCCTTAAGAGAGCCAGTCCCCTGACAATTAGCTCATCTAGTGCTGGAAGGTGCTACATGAGCTACCATGATCAAGTGACCAACATCTGTCTGAGCAACTCAAAGTCTACGTAACTCAGAAGCAAACAACCTAACGTGATGTTCACACAAGTGCAATAGTGGCACAAAGCAATTGTGGGTAACCAACTGCTCTTTGATTGGCTAATGGATCTACTCAGTAGAAAGAAAACCATGTCTGGAAATAGGAAACAAGTCAGAATCATATCCAGATGATTATTTTGCTTTCCAATGTCAAGCTCCCGCTAATCTTGGGTGATAAGCATAGCTACACCCTTTAAATTCTCTCTAAATTAATAATGGTTATCCCATTTAACTGGTGATGACTTCACTCTCTGTTGGAGATTCTGCTTCTCATTTTCAGATGGGAGTGGGATCTGAGGAGATAAATGACCCCTGTACACTTCAACCCAAGCACCAGCTGAAACCACAGAGGAAATGGGAATATGAGCAAGTGCTGCTTTTTTGGTAAACCTGATATCAGCACAAGGGTGAAGGAGATAGACACTGAGGAAACTCAACAATCTACCAAACCAGAGATCCAGTGGCTCCTAAGAACCTATCACTTAAGTAGACTTAAAATGCATCCAACATGGCCAGGGAATTTTGCAGAAGAGGGGGCGGAAAGATTGTTAGAGCCACAGTTGCGATATTATGCATAGAGACATTTTTTTAAAATTATTTATTTATTTATTTGAGAGTGACAGACACAGAGAGAAAGACAGATAGAGGGAGAGAGAGAGAATGGGCACGCCAGGGCTTCCAGCCTCTGCAAACGAACTCCAGACGCGTGCGCCCCCTTGTGCATCTGGCTAACGTGGGACCTGGGGAATCGAGCCTCGAACCGGGGTCCTTAGGCTTCACAGGCAAGCTCTTAACTGCTAAGCCATCTCTCCAGCCCTGCATAGAGACATTTTTTCTCCCCCATATTTGACTGCTGCCCCAACAAGGAGGACTCCTTCAGAGAAGTGGTAGGAATGAGGGAAATAGTGGTACCAACATGTGTTATTTACATACTAAGTATGTATATATCTAATAAAAATAAATTTAAAAAAATCAAAATTTGGTTGCCAACATAGCAGAGTTGGTAAGTAGAGTCTTCAATAAGGAATAATGCTTGTTTTTACAAGACTAGATTGATTATTGCAAATATGAATTAGCTATTAAAATGAACTCTTACAAAATAGGTTAGTCCTTGTTCCACTCTCTTCCACATATATCCTCTTGCCTTCTCTAGTCCTGCATAATGCTTTCACCAGAAGCTGAACAGATGTTTGCCTCATGCTTCTGACAGAACTGCTAACAAAAAATAAACCTTTTAAAATAAATATCAGTTTCATGCATTCTGTTATAGACACAAAAATGGACTAAAACAACACACTTGTCATATTTATATGAAACATTCATCCAGATTGATAACATTCTTGGCCATATAGTCACCTTAACAAATTTACAAGAATACAAACTATATAAAGTATACTCTTATACTTCAATGAAGTTAAAGTACAAATAAACAGAAATATATCTGAGTAATATGAAAATATTCAGAAATTTAACTATGTGCTTCTAAAATAATACATGGATCAAGCGCAAATTATCATGAGAAATTAAATATATATAGATAGATAGAGAGAGAGAGAGTGTTAAATGAAAACATAAATGTTACTTAAAATTAATTTAAAATTTTAGTGTGTGTGTTGATGTGTGTGATTGTATCTGAGCCTTAGCACATATGTGGAAGTCAAAGGACAACCTTACTTTTGAAAAATAGTCTCTTGTTCATTGGTTCTTTTGCAAGCTTCAGGGAAATTCTCCTGTGTCCACTCCCCTTCTTGCCATAGGTATACTGGGATTACAGAAGCCCACCACAGCTTCAGGTTTTGATATGGGGTGTAGGATTTGAACTTGACTCAGGTTTATTCAATAAACACTATCCATTGAGTCTTCTCTACAGCCCAACACAAACTATTCTTGTGTATAAGGAACCGCTTAGTGTGGTGTTGGGTACATAAACATTTACATGGTTTTTTTATTTATTTATTTATTTATTTATTTATTTATTTATTTATTTATTTATTTGAGAGTGACAGACACAGAGAGAAGGACAGATTGAGGGAGAGAGAATGGGCACACCAGGGCTTCCAGCCTCTGCAAACGAACTCCAGATGCGTGCACCCCCTTGTGCATCTGGCTAACGTGGGACCTGGGGAACTGAGCCTCGAACCAGGGTCCTTAGGCTTCACAGACAAGCGTTTAACCACTAAGCAATCTCTCCAGCCCAACATTTACATGTTTTCATAGCCAGATCCACCTTGCTGGGATAAACATCCAAACCAGACACAGTTTATGGAATGGGTTTATTTCAAGCTTATATATCTATCAATAGCAGAAGAAGCTACTCACTTCTGTACATCCAAGCAGAGAGAGAAAAATACCAGCACCAGCTCATATAAACCTGCCAGAGCATAGACTTCTCTCTCACACCTTTCGATTGAAATTCAGATCCACTCTCAGTGACACCTCTTCAGTAAGACATCTGGAGATCCAAGTTACAAGATTAACTTTAACACCTGAGTAAATGGGAGGCATAAATTCAAAGTATCACACGTTAGATAAAATGATATAGCCTAAATATACCACACACACACAAACACACAAAACATAAATCTGAATAAAGTCTTGGATTATGTTAATGTCAGTATGCTGGCTGTGATATTGTGCTATAATTTTATAAAAATGAAGCCATGTAAAAGGCATGTGGAAATACGATATATCAGTTATTAGAACTTTATGTGAATCCACAGTTATCTTAAAAATGTATCTTAAAAGATACCAGATCATTTTCAGTTGCTTCAAAGTAAACTACTTACATATACATTAAAAAGAAATGGCAATTTTAAATCAAATGAAAATATATAAGCAAAAAGTAAAGGAAATGAAAAAAGTATCTCACTTTAATACATATATTTTATATAAAGTTTAACTGTATAATCATTTTGAACTTAAATGTAAAATTGTAAAACTTTCTAAAATTACGTATAAAATCAGGTGTAAGTTGATGTAAAGATTTTCTAGACATAATCATGGTCTACAATTGATTTTCTCATGAAAGACCAAGCTGAGACATGGAAAAGGCAAGCTACTGACCAAAATAAAATATTTACCAACATTTGTGTCAAACACTTGTATATAGATATGTAAAGAACTCTCAAAACTGAACAGAAAAACTGATAAGTTAGAAAAGGGGTAAATGGCATGTACCTAAATTTCACTGAAGATGATTTATAGAAAATAAACATATGAAAAGATGTTCAAAATCATTACCTATTATGTAAATGCAAATTAAAACCATAGTGAGATAATTAATGAGTGGTGAAAATAATACTCACAACATCAAATGTTGACAGGAATGTGAAGAAATTGAATTACTCATAGATTGCGTGTGAGAATACAAAAAAGTATAGCCACTCTGGAAAACTTCATGACATATTCTTGTAAAATGAAGTCTACAACTACAATACCACCCATAAATTTTCTTCTTGGGTATTTATTCTAGAGAAATGCAGTTACGTGTTCACAATTTTATACATGAATATTCATAGGATAATAATCATAAAAATTCCCAAAGGGAAACTACTCAAATATGTAAACATATGTGTATACCTATGCATACACATAATACTAATATATCCAGAATATGCATGTAGCAACCATCAAATATAAATATGCTATATTTTCTAAAACAATATCTAAGTGAAAGAATAGAAAATGGTATGCTATGTAAATATTCTAAGAAAGCTGTGGTGGTTACATTAATAGCAAACAAGTAATTTTAGAAAAATGAAAATAATCAGGAATAAAAACGAAAATGGTACAGTGATGAAGTTTTCTATTTACTGAAAGATAAAAGTCTTGACATTATAATCAAATAACAAAATGTAAAATGCATGAAGACAAAATAACAGGAAAGAAATAGAAATGGGTCTTTGTTTAATGTCATATTTAATAGACAATTATACAGCACATAAAGATATGAAAGTTATGAACAATAGTAATGAAGTACTTCACTTAATTGTCCTGTATACATTATTTATTAATCCAATGATGGGCAACTAGGTTGATTCTAGTTCTTAGATATTATGACTTGAACAACTATAAACACAGTTGAGCCAGTATCTCTGTAGTGAGGCATGGAACTTTTAGGGTAAATGCCCAGCTGGGTGTGTTGGCAGCTGTATATTAATCTTTTGCAAGAATCTTCATATTGATTTCTGTAGTAGTTGTACAAGTTTACCTTCCCACCAACAGTAAATGAGGGCTCCTCTTTCTCCACATCCTCATTCAAATTTGTTGTCCTTTGACTTTTTAAGGATTGTCATCCTTATTGGAGTAAGGTGTAATCTCATTGATGTTTTAATTTGCATTTTCCTGATGGTTTGGGATGTTTAATATTTTCTTATGGGTGTTTTATCCATTTGTATTTCTTCCTCTGAGTACTCCCTAATCATTTTTAAGTGGCTGTTTGATTTTTTATTGTTTAGTTTTTTCTCGAGTTCTTTGTAAATCCTAGATATTAGCCCTCTGTAGTATAGCTGGCAAAAATTTTCTTCCATTCTGTGGGTAATCTATTGTCTCTGATTATGGTATGTTTGTCTGGATATAAGTTTTTCAGCCTCATCAATCCCATTGATTGAATGTTTTATTTCCTGCACTACTTAGGTTTTGTTCAGGAAATCTTTACCCAATCCTATATCATGGAGAGTTCCTCATGTTTTTTTTTTTTCCCCCTTTCTTCCAGTAGGAGAAGTGCTTCACGTTTTATATTGAGGTCCTTAATCCATTTGGATTTGATTTTTATGTATGGTGAGATGAGTGGATCTAATTTAATTTCTCTATATATGCTTATCCAATTTGTCCATTTTGTGCTCTGAATTTTCCCCTTAGGACTGCTTTTATTGTGTCCCATAATATTCGATAAGTTGTCACTTAATTATAGAAATTTTATAGTTACTTATTTGATATTTTTCCACTACCCATTTGTTGTTTAAAAGTGTGTTGTTCAGTCTCCTGGAGTTGGTGGAAATCTTGGAGTGTCTCTTGTTAATTTCTAGCTTTATAGCATTGTGATCTGATAGGATGAGGGAAATAACATCAATTTTCTTGTATTTATGGAGGCATTCTATGGCCTAATGTATAATCTGTTTTGGAGAATGTTCCATGGACTGCTGAGAAGACTGTGTATTCTGTAGAACTGAGGTGGAATGTACTGTAGGTATACATTAGTTCTAGTTGATCTATGGTGTTGTTGAGCTCTCTTACTTCCCTGTTGATTTTCTGTTTGTATGATCTGTCTATTAATGATAGTGGAGTATTGAAATCCCCAGCTATGATGGTGATGGTATTTATTTATACTTTGCTGTCAAGTAAGTTTTGTTTTAGAAACTGTGATACACCTGTGTTTGGTGCATATAGGTGATTAATTGAGATGTCTTCATGTTGGATCATTCCTTTGATGAGTAAAAAGTGGCCTTCTTTTTCCTTTTTGATTACTTTTGAATTGAAGTATATTTTATCAGATACTAATATAGCAACACCTGCTTGTTTCTTATTTCCATTTGCCTGGAAAGCCATTTTCCATCTTTTTATCCTGAGGAGGTGTCTGTCTTTAGTAGTGAAGTGCATTTCTTAAAGACAGCTGATAGAAGGGTCCATTTTTCTGATCTACCCTGTTAATGTGTGTTTTTTCATGGGTGAGTTAAGACCATTAATATTTAAGTTTACAACTGTGAATTTTATCTTTGCCATGTTAGGGTCCTTTATGGGGCTTAGTGTTTTCTTGAACTTTGTCCTTTTTTGAGTCTGCTCTAGTTTTGGTTATTGTGCTCTTCTTTTTGTAGGCTCTTGAGATTGGTTGTTTGACTCTTCTGTGTGAAGAATTACCTAAAGTATTCTCTTTAGGTCTGTCTTTGTGTTCATATAGTCATAGAGCTGGCTTTTAGCATGGAAAGTTTTGCTTTTACTGTCTATAATAAGGGATACTTTCACTGGGTACAGTAGTTTGTGTTAGAAGCCATATATTCTTAGATTTTGAAGTGCTCCATTCCAGGCTCTTCTGGCTTTCAGAGTTTCCGTTGAGAAATCTGAAGTAATTCTGATGGGATTGTTTTATATGTGATCTATTGGTTCTCTCTTGCTGCTTTTAGCACTCTCTCTTTATTTTTGTTATTTATAGATTTAGTGATGGTGTGCTTTGGAGAGTTTCTTTGGTCAAGTCTGTTTGGAGTTCTGTTAGCCTCTTGTATCTTTATGGGACTTTCTTTTGAAAGGGTAGAAAGATTTTTTGCAATAATTTTGTTGAATAAGTTGTCTATGCCTTTGGTCTGAATTTCTTCCCCTTCTGGTATACCTATGATGTAAATGTTAGGATGTTTTAGGGTATCCTACAGTTCCCCATGTTCTGTTCACAAGATATTTTTGAACTTACTAAAGTTTTTGGACTCCCAAATAGTTTTTTCTGTCTTCCATGTCTGATTTTTGTTGAAATCCACTTGATTATCTCTGATCTTGTGGGTTTCTAGCAAGGTTTTCACTAGTTCAATTTGGCTTTTATATTCTTTTGCCTTTTTCTGTATAGTATCCATCCCTTTGTTAAGGTCCAATTTCAGGTTATGTTTTGGTTTTCTTAATGCTTTCTGGAATTCATTCTTGCACTTACTTATGTCTTCTTTAAGCTTAATCAGCTGGTTATTGAGATCCTTTATTTTTTGGCTCACCTTCAGTTCACTTAACTGTCTTTGAGGTCTCTCTGGTTTTTGTCTATTAGGTCAATTGAATTGAATTGAATTGTCTATTGAAGAGAGCTGTATGAATTTTATTAATTAATTTTTTGGTTTAGTTATTAATTCATTTTTTGATTTGCTGCCTGTTATGCCATTTGTTTGGTCAGGGTCACATATCTCGTGTCTTATTTTGGGGTACTGTTCCTGTTGTCTCATCTATGTTTTCATTGGAGACTTCATTGTGGTACTGGGCAACTTTGTTGGAGCTCCCTCTGTTTGGTGTTATTTCTTTTGTGTGTGGTATGCCCATCACTGTGTGGGAATCTTATTTAATTAAGGAAGAAGCAAGAGTTTTCCCTTGTCATCTTCAGTGAGTGTTCAGTTTTATGTTTGAATAGACTAAGCTAATGAAAGCTTTGCATTTTGGAATGCACAGGTTGTGAAGGGAGTAAGTGTACTAGCTGCTCTTGACTGGTGCTTAATACCAAGTTGAGGTTGGAGGTCTGGGATCCCTTTGACCTGGTCTCAGCTATGTCTTGCCTGTGGCTCCAGTGCCATATCACTTGCCATTGCTTTCCTACTTAACCCAGATGGGCATGTTATGGAGGACTCACTGCTTCTTTCTGGCATGTTATTGCCTGATTTTCCTGTGTTCTTCTGGGGCTGATGTGATGCCCCAAGCACTCACTGGGAGTGGGGCAGGGCATTGGAAAGATGGTGGGGGTTGCTGGGTTCCATACCCTAGTCTAGGTCAGGGAGTTGGCTGGTGTGAGGGAGCAGGAGAACTATCAAAGGGGCACACACAAAGGTTCCATAGGCAGCACAGCACTAGGTGTTGAGAGACTGTGATTAGGGGAGTGGAGGCAGCCTTCATACCAGTTTGCTGCTACAAAAAATATCACTGGTGTCCAGTGGGGCCACACTTGCTGGCATCAGATCTTGGCATCATGATCATCAACAACGTGGCCCTAATTTTGAAGGTATGCAAAATTCAAGAGTAATGATATTGTAGATAATTGCACCAAGGATCCATAAAACTGCTGAGCCAAGTCAGTAAGTAAAATATCAGGTTGCTTGTGTGAAGCTCCTGAAGGGGCTGTTTGTTTCTGCTGCCATGGTGCCCTTAACATGATATACTGTATCCTTTAACCATGTACCTAAATGACTCTTTCCTTTTTTAAGTTGTTTCTTGTCAGGTATTTTGTCACAATGTTAAGAAAAAGTAACTAATAGAGAAAACTTGCACCAAGCAGTGGGGATTTTGCTATCATAAACTTGAACATGTGGTTCATAGAACTTCGGTACTGATTTGTGGAGCTATGAGCTAGGGAATCCCTATAATACTATAACAAGAGCCTTAAGGGGCCATTCTTGTGGTAGTTTATAAGTACAGCATGTTGATAAGAAGGCAGACAGAAAAGGCCGAGGTCATGATAGAGGACAATAAGAATTCTAGCAGGAAATGAGCAGAGACCATTCATGTTACATTATGGCAATGATTTTGAATGTATTTGTCCTATGTCCTGAAAATTTGGCTGTTACTGAATTCAAATGTTATGGACTATGTTGTTAGGCATAGGAAATTTAAAGAACCTAACATCTAAGATCTGACATGGCTACTTCTCACTCTTCTAAGGCAGATTATAGTGAAACAGAGCAGAAGAATGTGAAAAAATTGCATTTTCAGTAAGGAAGGAAAGAGCAAAAACAAGTTGTAGGCAGAGCAGATGCTGGAAAAAAGCTATAATCCTTAAAGAGAGGTACACAATTAAAGAGAAACCATGAACTTTTTACCAGGACAATAAGAAGGATGCCTTGAAGGCAAGACTCCATCCAGTGAGAATTCCAGGGTGTAATAAGACAAATGCATTTGAAAAGTGAGTTATTAAACAAAAGAAAGCCACCAAGAAGCCACCCTGCTCATACAGGACCACCTAGGGAAGTACTGTCAGGTTTAACCTGGAAGGCACAGAGAGGCTACTGTAGCCAAAGTCCAAGAAGTAAGGCTTTATCTTGAGTCTGTAACAGACTTTAGTATCATTGTTGTGGGACTGCTTCTTCAGGAATGCACAGTAAAAGAGTTTGGAGGACATTCAAACTTGTGCCAAGATTCCAGAAAGCTGCTGAGATCAGGTAATATAGCAGAATTGGACGCACAATATTCCTTGGTGGGCTATTGTATTAAGGTGAAAGCTAAAAAGGTGAAACCTAAGCTATAGTGGGGTCTCCAGGACATTGTAGATGCCAGAAATGTCAGGATATTATTGAGAAAAGCTGCAAGTACTGGCTGGAACTGGCACAACAGACAAGCCCAACAAACCATGGGAAATTGAACTAGAAAGGCAGGGCTACCCATCCCCATTGGACCACAGGTGATGCCATCATGAGCCCAAGATGCTAGACATGGAGCTATAGCTGTCAGATTTAGTGTTTGTCCTGTTGGGTCCTGTGTTGCTTTGGTCTAGGATTTTCTTATTATCTTCCATTCTTCCATTTTGTATTAAGAACATTTATTCCATGTCATTATTTATATATTAGGAAAATGTAACTTATTTTTCTTTTTGTGGATGCTTACAGTTAATGATTGCCTTGTGTCTCAGGAGAAAACTATGGAATTTAACTTATGACAGTATTAGGAATACTACGAGTGATGTTACTTAAAGTTTGAACAAATTATGAGATGCCCATGAACCTATGGGGTCAGGATAGAATATTAAGAATTGAATATAGAATGTCTCCCACAGGTTCATTCATATTTGAACACGTGGTTACTAGCTAATGGTGGTATTTTGATCCTCTGATGTGGAGACTAACTGGAAGAAGTAGGACTCGATGAGGCAAGCCTTGAGATTTATAGCCTGGCCCTGCTTCCTGCATTCTCTCTTCTTCCCAGTCCACTGAGATGTGAAGTAGCAGCCTTACTCTCCTGTTGCTATAGCTATGAGCCACTCCCACTGCCATGACTTTGACACTATGATTGAGTATATTCTAAAACTGTGAACAAAAACAAATTTGTCCTTTCTTATGTTGTTTATTGACAGGTATTTTGTCACATAACAAGAAAAGTAACAAATATACTATACATAATTTGAATTTTTATATCTTCTTGCTGGATTCTTCCCATCATCAACAAGTGACTTTTGTCTCCTCTAACATTTTGGTTTGAAATTTCTTTTCTATATCTAAGTATAACAGTTCCTGCTTAATTTCAGGTTCACTCTGTTTTATGGGGATATTTTTGGGGGAGTGAGTTCATTCTCAAGCTGTTTTTCCTTGGTAGCGAGGTGCTTTTTGTCATTTGGAAATGGTTGAAATATGTTTTGCTTTTTTTTTTTTTTACCCAATCTCTCAGACTGTGTGTATTATTAGAGACTTGAGGCCATTAACATTCATATTAAGTCTCGTTGACTTAATATATTAGTTCCTGTTACCTTGTTGATTTTATGCCTGATTCATTTCATATTAATTTGCTTATTTAATCTAATAATAAGATTTGTTCTTTCTATATCCTCATGGTTATATCCGTCTGCCTGTCTTGTGTGCAGGATTCCTTTGAGGATTTCTGCCTTGCTGGATTAGTGTCCATGTATTCCTTTATTTTATGACTATCATAGAATGTTTATTTCACCTTTAATTTTGAAGTATATTCTTGCTAGATATAAAAATATAGATTGGCAATTATTTTCTTCCAGGCTTAAGGTACATCATCCCATACCCTCTTGGCTTTAAGTGTTTCTGTTGCAATATCTGTTATTATTCTAATAATGTGGCCATTACATGTGACCTGGAACTTCTCTCATAGCTTTTAATATTCTTTCTTTGTTCTTTATATAATTGGTGTTTAAACTGTAATATAATGCGGGAAAGTTCTTTACTGTTCATATCTCTTAGGGTTCCAAACTATTCCTGGTCCTGGATCTCAACCTCTTTCCCAAGAATACAGAATCTTCCTGGTGGTACTTAATTGTATATGTTTATGCCTATAGCATACACCACATCTAGGCCCATGACTTACAAATTTTATCATTTAATATCTTGAATGTTCTATTTATTCTATCATTTTTATTTATAACTATATGAATGTTCTACTTCATCCATCTTATCTTCAGTCCTTGATATTCTGTCTTTCACTTTAGCCAGTCTAGTGGTGGTACTTTTAACTTAGATTTTTGTCAATTCTGAAATTTTAGTTTATTTTTTTCAGAATTTCTGTTTATTGAATTTATCTTTCTATTATTTATTTGTCAGTATTTAATTCTGCCATTTATTAATATGCTATATATGCTATTTGATGTCATTCAAGTGTTTGTTCATGTACTTTTTCAATTTGATGAACATTCTTCTAATCACTCCTAAATTATTTGACTAGATCAGCTACTATGTAATTGTTAATTTCTGGAGGAGTCAAAGTGACATGTTTTTCATATTTCTTCTCTTTATTCATTGAAAATTTCACATCTGGGATCAAATTGCTGGCTGGAAGTTTTAATTTAACACATTGTCTCAGTAGAATTATTAGCCAAATTTCAGGCAGAACTAGGCCATGGCAGGGTTGAAGAGCAGTTTCTCATTACTGGAAGCTTTAGACTTGATCCTCAGCACCACCCAGAGTAGGAACTGTAGTAGTAAACACAACATGTAACTATAGAAATTCAGAAGAAACTAGTTAAATATAATTATCATAACTACAACCTATACAGAAACTATATAATTCAGAAACAATTATGATCACAATTGTAGTAACATTGGAAGAACAATAGAGCATAGATAACATTGTGTGAACTAACAAGATATTAGTTAATTTGGATAGGGATGGAAAATATGAAAATTATAATAGAATACTGCTAGAAAATGAAAAAAAATGATTAGAAAAAAAAACAGGAGAGAAGAGAAGAGACTCTATAGAGAATATCCTGTTTAAGAGAAAAGAACAAGAAAAATATAACAAGAAAGAACAAAAATAATGAAAGATAAAGGGAACAAACAAAAATTTTGTGAGGTAAAGACAAGACAGAAAAAAGACATACACACACACACACATACACACACACAGCATAGAAATGGATTGGTGTGAGCAGATGGATATAACACAGAAGGAAATGAAAGCTTTGGACCAGAGACAGCAGCCCCATTTAGCTGTAATTGTTTGAGAGATACCACCATTGAAAATGAGCCAGCTGTTCTGCATTGGGCCAACAGGAAAAAAAAAATGTTAAAATTCTTGAAAGAGTCCTGATTGCTACAGGTGTGTCCCCTTTAAAGTTGGCTTTATACCCCCCTGGATTAACAAGTTTGGTAGCCCACCTGGTTCTATGGGGTATGACAAATGCAAGAAAGAAAAAGTTATTTTATCTGCAATGCAGTTTTCTTTTTTGGAAATGGCCTTGGGCAATGCGAGACAGGTTGTCAGGAGTTCTCACTGTAATTCAGATACACTAAATTGGATAAATCACAATTCTTAATCTAGGACACATTCTAATCATTGGTCCATTCATTCTTTATTTACTTAGATACTTATAGCTAGCAGTCTATTATGTTTATAGCAATATGAATATTTTTAATATTTAATTTTTATTTGTTTACTTGAGAGAGAGTAAGAGGGAGGGAGAGAGAGAGAGAGGGAGGAAGAGAGAGAGAGAAAGAGAGAATAGGTACATCAGGACCTCTAGCCACTACAAACAAACTCTAGATGCAAGCACTACTTTTTACTTACATAGGGCTTACATAGGCCCTGGAAAATCAAACCTGGGTCCTTTGGCTTTTCAGACAAGTGCCTTAACAGCTGAGCCATCTTTCCAGCCCATATTATAAATAATCTTAAGTCCATCACCCCATTTAACAAAAAATACCCCAATCTATTTCTCACATTCTTCCAAGTCAAGATGAATATAACTAGTTTCTGTTCTTGCCATTTTTTCTAAATATAGCCTTATGCTTCAAGAATAATTTTACTTATTTCTTGAAAGACTTACATCTTCTTAAAAGGTACATATTTTTTGTTTTACCACCATATAAAGAGATTTAATTTTCATTTAATTTAATATTTCTATATATCATTCATTAATTTAATTATATATTTTTTATTTTTATATATTTATTTTATTAGAAAGAGAGAGAGAATGGGCATGACAGGGCCACAACAATTTTCACATAGAGGAAATATTACATTTATACATTATCTTATTTTTCAGTTTCTAAAATGTGAGAAGACTAATGGAGTACTTATAAGAGTTTTTTGCGAAAGGCTAATGAACATGATTGCCAAACATGTTGAAAACATAAAAAGCTACATTCAAAACCAAAAGCCAATTAACTATATTTCTTATAAATTATTATATATTATGCCATTTGGAAATATATTTGAAAATAATTACATTTTTGAAATTAAATTAAATTCCACTTTTAGAATCTTATTTAAAATTATTATGCAGTAAACTTTCAAAATGAAATGAAAGAGGTGATAAAGTCTAAAATATATATAGTTTGTGTAAATTTTATTAACTAGAATTTAAGTTGATTATTGAATTATACAAGTATGATTTGAGAGAATATTTCTTACATTATAAGTAAATTATACCAAATCCTTAAATTTCTCATTTGTCTAAACTGTGCTGCAGTATTTTAGTCCATGGAGTCAACACTTTCATTGCCTGGCCAATTTCATCATTTTAAAGAAATGACACAAACTAGGGTTCCCCCTCTTTGTCTGGTTCTTAATTATATTTTAATTAGTTAACAAAGAAGTGGGTTTCCCTGTGGCTTTTTCATAATGTCTTTATTGGCAAGCAAGCAAGCACCTTAGTTAGCCATCCCATTGACCTTCCTGTCCTCTGTACCTCTCATCTAACCCCACTTTAACCTTTCCATTTCCAGTATTCCTGCCCTCTATTTACATATCTACTGTCCCCTCTCCTTAAGCCTCACCATCACCCACCTTTCTATCTTTCTAGCCTCTAAGGCCTCTTATTCCAAGTTACATACAAACCTAAACATTCAAAGTTAGGATGAACATATGAAAGAGATCATGTACTGTTTGTCTTTCTTTTTAAAAAATATTTAATTTATTTATATGCAAGGAGAGAGAGAGAAAGGGCATACCAGGGTCTCCATCTACTGCAAATGAACTCCATATGCATGGCCTACTTTGTGCACCTGTCTTTACATGGATACTGGGGAATTGAACCCCAGACTTTGCAAGTAAGCACCTTATCCACTGAGTAATCTCTCTGGCCCTAGTGTTTGTTGTTTTGATCCTGGATTACCTCATTTAATATGATATTTCCTAGATCTATTCATTTTCCTGTGAATGAAAATAGTTTCATTTTTCTTTGTAATGAGTATATACATTTGGTATATGTGCCACATCTTCATTATCTGTTCAACAGTGATGGGTATCTGCACTGATCCCATTCCCTAGCTATTGTGATTAGAGCAGCAATAAGCCTGAATAAATGAGTATCTCTATAGTATAGAGTCCTTAGTGTATATCTCCAGGAGTGGCATACCTGGATCATGTGACCCCAATTTGTTGAGATGCCTCCATACTAATTTCCAATTGGGTATACAACACCAGTTTGTATTCCTGTGGTTCTTGTCCCTCAGGCACTTGCCAACATTTGTTGACATTTGATTTCATTCTGACTGGAATAAAATGGAATCTCAAGGTGGTTTTAGCTTGCATTTCCCTGATAACTAAAATGTTGAACATTAAAAAAAAATATTTATTGGCTATTTGTATCTCACATTTTAAATATTTTTATTTTGTTTATTTGAGAGACAGAGAGAAGGAGGGAGACAGAAAAAGAGTGAGTATAAGCATGCCAAGTTCTCCTGACACTGCAAACAAACTCGACACATATTCCACTTTGTGCATCCTTCTTTACATGGGAGAATCAAACCATTGATCCTTCAGCTGTCAGGATTGGCAAGAAAACAAGCAACCACCTTTAACCACTGAATCATCTCTCCAGCCTGGCCATTTATATTTTGTAATTAACCACTGGGTAATCTCTCAGGCCCTAATGTTTGTTGTTTTGATCCTGTGTTACCCCATTTAGTATGATATATTCTAGACCCATCCATTTTCCTGTGAATGTCATAGTTTGGGCCAAAACTAATTTTTGGAGGTAGATAATGCTGCTCTAAGAAGCTAAAGGCTGTTACAGGCAAATCTCATTGCTGGGTATAGAATACCACCCAATGAATTGTTGGTCAGAAGTCTCTCAGCTGGCCCCCCACAAAACATTATAGACTACTGTCAAAGCTCTTTTTTTTAATGAGGTAGGGTCTCACTCTAGCCCAAGCTGACCTGGAATTCACTATGTAGTCTCAGTGTGGCCTTGAACTCAAGGTAACCCTCCTACCTCTGCCTCCCAAGTTCTGAGATTAAAGGTGTGTGCCACCACACCAGGCTTAAAGCTCTTGAACTAAAACTAAATTATATAACCATATTGCTGAAGACACCACAACCCTCTATTACAGGACAATGAAAAATCAAGCTACAATGAAGCTGGAAGCTTCCTCCCTCCTTAGGCAACATAGTGATGGAAGGTGTTATGCAGCCTGCTGGAGGAGAAAAGTGATCAATAAGTTTATTCAACTATGGTTCCACACCATGTGCTACCCAAATAGCTAGCCAGGCAAGAGATACCAACCAGTACAATAGTGGCATGACCACTATGGAAGTAATAAATTGTTCTTTGATTGGATCTGTGACCTATTCCATGGGAGGGAATTCCTATGTCTGGAAAAGTCATGGATCTTAGAAGGGAAACCACTATTTTTGGTTGATCAAAAAGATATGTCATATGCAACAAATTTCCATATAATATTTATATTGGGTTTATGACCATAAACTAGTGCTGCTCTCAATTTGTTCGGAGAAGCTTCTTTTTGCAGAAACCAGAGACTATTGAGGAGAGTCAAAACTCATGAAAGTGCTGAAAAATAAATGATAGTTGAGCTCTTAGTGCTAAAGGAGACATCTTTATTATGCCCTCCAAAGATCATTATTGCATAAGAGGGACAGAAAGAATATACAAGCCAAAGAATAGGGACACTATTTTCCAGTTTTGTGTCTATTACTTCAAGACCTTACAATAGTTTTCATCACCACTACAAGAACTCCATAATATTAAGCTCATCAACATTTGAACATGGATGATAGTGAGAGGCAGGAAAATCCATAAAAATAGAATAAAGACTAATTGGAAAGAAGAAAGTTCAGTAGAACAGAAAAGTGAACACAAAAGAAAGTATTGAGAAGAGGTTATGATGAAATTACATTATGTTCAAGTATGAAAAGTATCATAAAAAAGAGATTACCTGAATCATATTTACCTTGTGGTTGTTTCTTACTGTTGAATGATGATTGGATTTTGTTTCTTCTCTAGATTTTAGAGACCCAAGGTCTATTCTGCTATTGGTTTTCTTTACTAGCCATTTTCAATCTCAAGACCTTGACCTCCATAACAACATATTATGAACATGTTCTCTTTAATTTTCATATTTGGCTACAAAAGTATTATATTCTTCTATGTTATTAACTGATTTTCTACTGCACTGACAAAATAAAAAATAGCTTTGATTGGCTTCTAAAACATTATATGATCAACCTGGTCAACACATTCCATTACCATTTCATGGTCCAATTCCTTGATCACTACAAACTATAATAGCTTACTATTCTACAGGTCAATTTAAATATTACATTCTTGGAAAGGTTTATCTTCACCCCTTTATTTAAGTTATCTCATAGAAATCACCAGGCACCTTCATATTACTTTTCTAAATTTCCTTTAAACACTTTATCACAACCAAGTATTTTCTTTATTTTGCCTCATGCAACATTAGGAAATTAACTCCATAGAGATGCCAAAACAGTGCCACCAGCTGAGGACCTCATGTATTCAAACACTTGAGACTGTAGGAAATTTCATATTCCAACCACAGAACCAGGATTTTTCCTTTTAATACTTTTCACATTAGGATTCAGCAATAATTATCTTGGGGTATTTAAATTGAAATGGATACCAGAGCAATTTTAGAGAAGAAACAAAGAGTCAAAGTATAGCTTGGATGGTATCAAATAATTTGTTACTCATCTTTTTGTCTTTGGAATAGCACTAGTATATAAGGTTAAGAAAACATACTGAGGAGAAGGAATTTAGGATTGTTAGATATCCATGTGCTTTTACCAAAATTCTACAATTTAGTAACACAAACATATAATTTTATTAGTTATAGACATACTTAGTGTGTAAACAACAGATATTGGTACCATCCTTACCCTCATCCCTTCCTCTTTTCTGAAGAGGCCCTCATTGTTGGGGATGCAGGTAATCCTCTTGGGGATTGTGGGTTGTGCATTGTGGGGGCAGCAGTCAGTTAGGCAGGAGAGACAATGCTTCTGGGAAAAATGTCCAGTTTTGTGGCTCTAACAATCTTTCTTCCCCCTCTTCCACAAAATTCCCTGAGCCATGTTGGGTGTATTTTAAGTCTACTTCAGTGACGGGCTCTTAGGAGCCCTGGATCTCTGCTTTTGTAGGTGTTGAGCGTTCTCTGTGTCTATCTCCTTCACCCTTGTGCTGATATCAGGTTCACCAAGAAACAGTACTCTTACTAATTTCCCTAATTACTCTGTGGTTTCAGCTGGGGCTGGGTTGAAGTGCAATGTGTCATTTATCTCCTCTGATCCTGCTCCTGTCTGAAAAAGAGAAGATTATCCAACAGAAAGTGAAGGCAGCACAGGTTAAATGGGATAAACATTATTAACTTGAAGAGAATTTAATCCCAGTTTACATCTCAAGATTAGTGGGAACTTGTTATTGAACAGCAAAATCATTATCTGGATATGATACTTTCAAAACTAATAAAACCAATCAAAATTAAAAGAATATGTTTAGGCATTGTTTTGCTATGGACTGTCTAATTAATTCAAATTTTTTATCTTGATTGTTCATATGTCCATGTATGTGCATGTGTGTTTATAATGTAATAAATAAAATTACTACCATGTTGAAAATTACAACCATGTTTTTCTTTCAGTTTAGTATATTGTGGTTTTATGATATGGATGAAATGACAATATATGAACCATAATATATCCCTTTAATTTTTTCCTTGATACTGTATTTTGGAACAAATGGTTATACTGTTATAACTTTGAATAAAGTTAAGTGCTTAGAAAATAAGGGTCCATATAGTACCTATCTTCCTTATAATGTTTATTAAATAGCAGACACCAATTTTTTGGAAACTGTAACTAAATCAAATGTAAGGTATAGAATGCTTAGTTGTATCAAATTTATGATAGAATAGTTTTGGATTAAAAGGCTTTTTGTCCCATATTGTACCACTCTAATATTAATTGACCACTAGAGGATGATGGATTGCTCTCAGGAATGAGGTCTTATTTTCTGTTTTTCTTAGATAGACAACAAGAAGTATTTAAGTTTATTATCAGATTTGAAGCTAAACAGATTTATATGGATAAATATGAGTGATGTATGAAAAATTATAACTATCTTTCCTACTTTAATCAGTGGCCTTTCTAATTCACATTCACTTGTTTTCTTCTGTGTCATAGAGCAATCTACCGCCCTGTGAGAAATTATTCACTTACCTGAAGAAAAATGCCACTTGCAAAGACAACTTTTTTTTTCTTCAAATTTTTATTTATTTATTTGAGAGCGACAGACATAGAGAGAAAGACAGATAGAGGGAGAGAGAGAGAATAGGCGCGCCAGGCCTTCCAGCCTCTGCAAACGAACTCCAGACGCATGTGCCCCCCTGTGCATCTGGCTAACGTGGGACCAGGGGAACCGAGCCTCGAACCAGGGTCCTTCGGCTTCACAGGCAAGCGCTTAACCGCTAAGCCATCTCTCCAGCCTGACAACTTTTACTTAACATGTCTTAACTTGAAAGTTGAGCTACAGTGATTATGTGACCTTGTTTACCGAGGCAACATATACAGATGAAGCTTACTTATACTATTTTATGTACGAAATGATCATATAATCAAAGAAAAACAAAAACAAACTGAATTGTTTTGTATTATGGATACATACTTATAATGTACATATCCAGAGTGTAAGGAGCAATGCTATGATATAAATTGGAAAATATTAGGGACACATTTGGAAAAGATAGTCTCTGAATTTCAAAGAGGAAAAATTAATTCTGAGGGTATAAGATATAGGTAAGTATAATGTACATGTGCAGTGATTTGAAGACTAGTGTTTTTTCATATTCACACTCTCACTTAAATCTTTTCACTAAAGAATTATCAGGACAGGTATTATAATTTTTTTTAGAGATGCAACAAGCATCATATCTTCAACAGGAAACCAGTGGTTTGTAAAAGTAAGAGCATACTTCATTTGGACATTTATTTTTTTTATTTTTTCATATTTTTTTGTTCATTTTTTATTTATTTATTTGAGAGCGACAGACACAGAGAGAAAGACAGATAGAGGGAGAGGGAGAGAATGGGCGCGCCAGGGCTTCCAGCCACTGCAAACGAACTCCAGACACGTGCGCCCCCTTGTGCATCTGGCTAACGTGGGACCTGGGGAACCGAGCCTCGAATCGGGGTCCTTAGGCTTCACAGGCAAGCGCTTAACCGCTAAGCCATCTCTCCAGCCCTGGACATTTATTTTTATGTTTATACTATTATGTTATTATACAGAGGTCCACTAATTTGTTTGTTATATGTTTGGGTAGAAGGATAGTGATAATGAGTGAATAAATTTTTACATTGACTGAATTACCAGATACATGCCATTATTAAATTAAATATTGCTCTTTGGCATCCTAGTATGTGTATTGGCTTTCTAAGAACTTTATTATAACAATACAAGTTTGGCTCATGAAAATTACCTAATACCATATTTTGTTATCTTTCAAATATTGCTTTGTCACATCTACTTTGATATAAATGTTTACATTATATTTTATATTCTCACCTTATTAAATTTAAGATGAATAGCTGGGTTCATTGTCAAATGGCTCCAATACCAGGTACTACTTAATCTCTGATAGGAGGATCATTTGAGACCAAGAGTTTGAGACTAGCTTGGCAGCTTAAAAAGAACTTGTCTCGAAATAAAAACAAAACAAAAATGAAGTAAATTAATTAACTTAAAAATTAAACTGGCCAGGCGTGGTGGCACATGCCTTTAATCCCAGCACTTGGGAGGCAGATGTAGGAGGATTGCTGTGAGTTTGAGGCCATCCTGAGACTACATAGTGAATTCCAGGTCAGCCTGAGCTAGAATGAGATCCTACCTCGAAAAACCAAAATAAATAAATAAATAAATATATAAACTGTCATTGGAGTGAAATTAGAGCATGACATTTTTGGTAGTTGTCAATTCAATCAAATGATACCTTCTTCTTACATATTTGAATCATTCCAGTTTTCTGGGTTCAAACTTCGTTAAACGTTCCCATCCTCACATACTACATACTATTTTGTTCCATAATGAAGGACCTAGATTTCAACTTCCTCTGCTTCAAAAAAGCACATTCCTTGCAAGTCAGTATATGAAAAAGATAATATTGCTGTGAAAACTATGTCATAAATTTTTGCAAAAATTGAACTAGGACAAATTCTTCCTATTCTTTTGATAATAAAAACTTGTGTTTTCTCAAATTCAAGAGAAATAGCTGTATATTCTGTTCATTATCCTTAACTCGGTCATATTAATTATAGCTTAAACTGTTTGAAAATTTCATAGCATAATAAGATACCTAAATTTGTTTATAATTCTTACATTTTAATGAAATACTAACAATGGCAAGCTTCTACACCTATTTTAACATTAATTGGATTACATAGCCTTACAGATTATGAAGAAATAATGATCAAAATACTATTACAAACATGAATGCCATTCTAATTTAAATTTAGTCAAGCAAGGGATGGAGAGATAACATTTAAGCATTTAAGGTGCTTGCCTGTAAAGCCTAAGAACACAGGTTAATCCCTGGTATGCTCATTCTCTCCTTCCCTCTCTTTGTCACTCATAAATAAATAAATAAATAAATAAATAAATAAATAAATAAATAAATAAAAATATTTTAAAAATTAGTCAAACAAACATTAATGAGAATACTAAGGGAATATGATGATGAATCCTTTTTGTGAAGACTGAAAATGCCCTCCATTCTGTGGCTAAGAATGCTCCAGCCAGACCATGAAGCTCAAGAGAAGACTAAAGAAAACATATGGTTTTAGCAGTTTAATGAAAGAGCAGAACCTTCACTTAAGGACCTATAATTATAAAGAGCTGTAATCATCCTGCTAAATTAGGATGGGGAATTCTCAGCACCTCACAGTAATTATCTAGGGGTCTAAAAGAACCAAGAACACCTGGAAGCTCCAAGAAAGTATGTGACCTGAAGCAGGGTCAGCCTCATGGGCATGTGATGTACACAGTGGCAAAGGGCTGTGGACTCAGAAGGGCTGTGTATTTTGCCTTAATAATTGTTGTAGTTATCTTCACATTGCTTGTACAAATACCCATTCAGAAGCAGTTTATGGAAGAAAAGTCTTTATTTCTGGCTTACATATTGTAGGGGAACCTTCAACATGGCAGAAGAAGCTAGCTCACTTCATTGTACATCCATAGCAGGCAGAGAGAACTTAAACAGACTCTGAACACACCTTAGGACTGGACTCAAGATCTGCCCCCCAGTAGTATAACTCTTCCAGAAGGTACCTACTTCCTGGAGACTAGGTAGAAAGCTCAATCAAAAGTATCTGAGGCTATTATGGGGCCATTTATACTCAAGCCACCACATTTAATCACTGATCCCCATAATCTTATGATCATTTTACAATACAAAATGTATTCTTCCTTCAGGCCTTTTCCTTGCAGATGAATTTGTATCCTTTCTACCATGAGCCTCCCATATGTTGTTTCACTTTCAAGGCATCTTTTCCATACTCTCAAAACAAAATAGTTGGACCACATTTAATCCCTTAACTGTAGCTTACATGGCCTAAGACCAGTCTCTGTGCCCTTAACTTTAAAGTTGCTTACATTCCTTTCTGTGGCAAACAATATCTTCCATGTCTTTCTGTCCTTTACTTCCTGCTAAGCATATCAGTCCATCATTTTAAATTCAACATTACTCAAAATCTCAGGACATGGGAGGAATGTGGCCTACCTTTTCATCAGTATCCTATTTTCAACAGGGTTCTTTCCTTCCCCCAAAATATGAAAATATATTTCACATTTTTATATCTTTGAAACTTAATAAGCCTAACCTTCATAGTTGACAATTGTCTCTGCATTTAGAATTTTCAAACTCTCACCAGAATAGCCTACAAAGCTCTGTTTACAGCACTGCAAGGCTTCTCCAGTCCAAAGTATCAAATTCTTTCATATTTCTCCCACAAACAAAATTGCAAAATACTGAAAACCACATGGTCAGAGTCACCACAGTGATGACTCCATTTCTTTTCCTATTGTAGTTACCTCCTCATTTCTGGAAAAAACACCAGACCATATGCAGGTTATAGGAGGAAAGGGTTTATTTCAGGATTACAGTTTCCATGGCAAGAGATGGCTCACTTCATAATACAATATTTTTTGAACAAGGGACCACATATTTTATTTTACTCAAGACTCGTGAAAATGTGTAATCTTTCCAGATGCAAAACAACTAAGAAAGCAGCACTTGCATGAGGTAACTTGATAATGTGGAAAAAAATAAACCAATGCTAGCATCCTAACCAGTAGTGTATACTGAACAAACTATAGAGAACAGTGAAGACTAAGGCCTCTCAGGAGAGGACTATTCACTTTGAGAATAACTAATATTTTAGTATGAATTTTGAAGAGGAAAAGACGGAGAAAGATTTGCCTTTTTGTTTGGGTCTTTGTATTGTATATTACTTTAAATGGATTTTATGACTAGTAATTTTTTTTTCCCCTGAGGGTCTTGTTGTAGCTCAGGCTGAACTGGAATTGACTATATAGTTTCAGGGTGGCCTCTAGCTCATGGAAAATTCTCCTACCTTGGCTTCCTGAGCACTGGGATTAAAGGTGTATGCCACCATGCCTGTCCTCCCAAACATTTGTAATTGCCTACTTCCCTATTGTAAAAGTCTCCACATGAATTTGTCTAATATAGGTTTTAGTTCATACTGTATAAAGTTGTTATTTGTCAGTATCACCCTATTGAAATTATAAAAGAGGCAAACTGGGTGATTATAAATTTTATACAAGGCAAACAAATCCCAAAAAGTAACAATTGGAATTAATTTTTTATAATTGTATTTATTTATTTGAGAGATAGATAAATAGAGACACAGAGAGAAGCATAAAAAAATGGGCATGCCAAGGCCTCCAGCCACTGCAAATGTACTCCAGAAGTTTGGGACACCTTGTGCATCTGGCTTACATGGGTCCTGGGGAATTGAACCTGGGTCCTTTATTTTTGGAGACAAGTGCCTAAGTCATCCCTCCAGCCCTGGAATTAATTTTAATAATGATTTTTATTTAGGCCAATATTTTCACTTCACCATGCCTCAGTTTGGAGAGATTTGCTCAACCATGCTTATAGCTGCTCAATTCATATTAGTTAAGAGCTGGAATCAACCCAGATGTCCATCATTAGATGAATGGAGAACCAAGATGTGTTATATCTACATGATGGAATTCTAAATAGCAGTAAGATGTAATGACACAATGAAAATCAGAGCAGAAATTAATGAATTGGAAACCAAGGAAATAATTAAGGCAATTTACAAAACAAGAGCTGGTTCTTTGAAAAAAAAAACAAGATTGACAAACCTCTGGCCAATTTGATCAAGCAAAAAAAGGAGAGACTCCAAATTAACAAAATTCAAAATGAAAAAGGAGAGATCACAACAGACATGAGTGAAATCAGCAGAATCATCAGGATTTATTTCAAAAATCTCACTCCACAAAACTGGAAAATGTGGAGGAGGTGAATAAATTCCTGGATGTATATCATCTACCAAAGCTAAACCCAGAGCAGATCAACCACCTCAATGAACCCATCACACTCATGGAGATTGAAAAAGTAATAAAAAAAAAAAAACCTCCCAAAAAAGAAGAGTCCAGGACCAGATGGATTACCAGCCGAATTTTATCAAACCTTCATGGAAGAACTCAAACTAATCTTCCTAAAACTGTGCCACACAATTGAAGAACAGGGAAAGCTACCCAACTCCTTCTATGAAGCTAGTATCACCCTAATCCCAAAACCAGGCAGAGATGCCACAAGAAAAGAAAACTATCGGCCTATTACCCTAATGAACATAGATGCAAAGATCCTCAACAACATACTCGCAAACCGAATCCAACAACACATCAAAAGTATTATCCACCTTGACCAAGTGGGATTTATCCCAGGAACACGAGGGTGGTTCAACATACGAAAATCTGTCAATGTAATACACCACCACATAAACAAGCTTAAACATAAAAACCACATGACCATTTCGATAGATGCAGAAAAGGCCTTTGACAAGATACAACATCACTTCATGATCAAAACATTGGAGAGAATCAGCATGGCTGGTTCACATCTTAACATAATAAAGGCAATATACAAAGCTCCAAAGGCTCAAATAATACTTAATGGAGAGAGAGTGGAGGAATTCCCATTGAGATCAGGAACAAGACAGGGATGTCCTCTCTCACCTCTCCTTTTCAATATAGTTCTGCAAGTCCTAGCCCAAGCAATAAGGTAGGAGAAGGAAATAAAAGGGATACAATTTGGAAAGGAAGAAGTTAAGTTAGCTCTATTCGCTGATGACATGATTGTATATGTAAGAGACCCGAGAGACTCCATCCCAAAAGTCCTGAAGGTGATTAACTCCTATAGTAAAGTAGCAGGATACAAAATCAATGCACAAAAATCGGTAGCATTTCCGTATGCAAATGACAAAGACACAGAAAAAGAAATAAAGGACATAGTCCCATTTTCAATAGCAACAAAAAAAAAAATACCTTGGAATAACATTAACCAAGGAAGTAAAAGATCTATACAACGAAAATATAAAAACTCTCAAAAGAGAAATTGAAGAGGACTTGAGAAGATGGATAGGCAGAATTAACACTGTGAAGTTGACAATCCTACCAAAGGCAATATATAGATTTAATGCAATTCCAATTAAAATCCCTACAGTGTTCTTCACAGAGATAGAAAAAAATAATCTCAAATTTCATATGGAAAGGCAAAAGGCCTCACATATCCAATCATATCCTCAGCAAAAGAAATACCTCTGGTGGCATCACCACACCTGATATAAAGCTATATTACAAAGCCATAGTAATAAAAACAGCATGGTACTGGCATAAAAACAGGAGTATAGACCAATGGAATAGACTTGAGGACCCGGATTTTGGGTCTAGCAACTATAGCTACTTGATATTCGACAAAGGCCCGAACAATATAGGCTGGAAAAAAGATAGCATCTTCAACAAATGGTGCTGGACAAACTGGATAACCACATGCAGGAAACTAAAACTTGATCCACACATTTCACCATGCATTACACTCAAATCCAAAAGGATCAAAGACCTCAACATAAGACCAGAAACTCAAGTTCTTAAACAGTCACTCAACCATTGGGATCATATGAAGCTGAAGAGTTTCTTTACAGACAAGCATATAATAAGCAAAGCCAATAGAATACTCACAGAATGGGAGAAAATATTTTCAGGTTATCCAACTTATAGAGGCCTTATCTCTAGAATCTACAAAGAACTCAAAAGTCTAAACAATAAGAAGACAAATACCCCACTCAAAAAATGGGGCACAGAGTTAAACAGGCAATTCACAGAGGAAGAGATACAAATGGCAAACACGCACTTAAGAAAATGTTCATCATCCCTAATCATCAGAGAAATGCAAATTAAAACAACTATGAGATTCCACCTTACCCCAGTAAGGATAGCCAACATCAAAAAATCAAATGAAAATAAATGCTGGCGAGGATGTGGAGAAGCAGGGACACTCATTCACTTTTGGTGGGAATGCAGGATGGTACAACCACTTTGGAAAGCAATATGGAGACTCCTGAAAAAGCTGACTATAGAAATACCAACAGACCCAGTTATACCATTACTGGGCATCTACCCTAAAACCTTCAAACCAAAAGCCAGAGAGATTTGCTCAAGTTTGTAGCGGCTCAGTTCGTAACAGCTAAAAGCTGGAATCAACCCAGATGTCCATCATTAGAAGAATGGATAACAAAGATGTGGTATATCTACACAATGGAATTCTATACAGCAGTAAGAAAAAAACGACATAAAGAAATTTGAGGAAAAATGGTTGAACCTGGAACAGATCATTCTCAGCGAACTTACCCAATCACAGAAAAAAAATCGACACATAGTCTCACTCATCTGCAACACCTAATCTGAAACTGCCCAAGATGCCTTACATACCCTGCAAGCACCTCATGGACTAGACAATAAGATGGATGGGAGGGCGGGGAGGGAAACCAAGGGTGGAAAACAGTAATCCAGACCCAAAAGGTAATGATACCATAAAATTCTACTTCCTAAAAGACAAACCAAATGGCTGAACCTTCACTAGAACCTTACAGGAAACAGCTGAACCACAAGACACTGGAGAGGGTAGGATCAAGACCGACCTAAATCTCCTACATCTTCCCTCCCTCCCTCTCCCCCTCTCCACCTCTATCTCTCTCCTCTCTAGCTATTGTATATTAGTTATGTTTTTCCTCAATTTCTTAGTGGACACTGACCTATAACCCCCACTTCCAGCTTGGGCCTACCATCCACAATGAGCTTTTAATCAGAGAAACCTACAAGGTTTCCCAAAACAATGACAGACTTCTGTCAGAGTACTTGATGACCCACCAATGCCCAGTAGTAAGACCCTATTGCTGAAGACTCCATACGCAGCTGACGCATAAAATGGAATGACATGGCTGGAAGCCAGGAGAGAGTCAGTCCCCAGAAAGTCAGCATGTCTAGTGCCAGAAGGCGCTACATAGGCAACTGGGGGAAATGACCAAGATCTGTCCAAGCAACACATTGTTTAACCTAATTAGCAACAAATAACCGGATGTGATACCCACACAAGTGCAATAGTGGTACACAGCCATGGTGAGGAACCAATTGCTCTTGATTTGGCTAACTGATCCACTCAGTGGTACTAGACCCATAGCTGGAGCTGGGAAACAAGTCAGAACCATACCCAAACACAAGCCCACTTTACAATATCAAGTTACCACCAATCATGGGGTATAAGAGGGCCTACACCTATCATACTGTCTATCAAAAAAGTAAGTGTTATCTCAATTTTCCAGGTGCTAACTTCTACTCCGTTGGAGAATCTGCTTCTCTTTTCCAGATAGATGCAGATCTTAAGAAGAGAGCAGCCCCAACATACCTCAAAAGGGGCACAACTGAAACTAAGTACAACTGGTGAAATAAGCTAGGCTGATGTTTTCCTGTGAACCAGATATCAGCACAAAGGGGAAGGAGACCAATGCAGAGAAAAATCAACTCCTAGCAAATCAGAGAGCCAGAGCCTCAGAGGCCCCCAACACCTCAGCACTGAAGCAGACCAAAAATGAACCCAACATGGCTTAGGGAAATTTTGCGGAAGAGGTGGCGGAAAGAATGTCAGAGTCACATGTGGGTCATGATTTGCAGAGACATTTATCATACCATTAACTGGGGGCTAACTCCACAATGCACGACCCATTTTCATTAACAAGGAGGGTCTAATGGGAGGAGGTAGATCACAGATAAGCCTAAATCATGGTACCAAACTGCTTGCATTTACTGAAAAGAAAACTAATAAATTAAAAAAAAAAGAAATTTGAAGAAAAGTGGTCAAACCTGGAACAGATAATTTTCAGTGAACTCGTCTGATGATCAAATATAATTGTCACATAGTCTCACTCATCTATGGCTCCTAACCTGAATCTACTCAAGATGCTGACATACCTAATAAGCTTCTCAAGGCCTGGACAATAGGGTGGGTGGGGTGGAAGGGGAGGTGCAAGTGTGGGACACAATCCTGGACCCAAATGGCAATGGTACCATAAAATACTACATCCTCAAAGGTAGGCTAAATGGTTGAACCTTCATCAGGTCTTTAGAGGGAACACCTGAGGCCCTGGAAAGGTTATGATAAAGACTGACCTTACTCTTCTGTTTCTCTCTCTCTCTCCCTCTTCTCTCTCTTTTCTCTATTTCTTTCATATTACCTATCTTTTTCTTCCTTCTTTTCTTTGGCACTGACATATAACTCCCAGTACCAGCATATGGATAACATCCACAATGAGATGTTGATCATAGAGACCTACAAGATTTCCCAAAAGAAGACAGATTTCTGTTAGAGTACTTGATGACCCACCAAAGGTTAGTGGTAAGACGCTACTGCTGAAGACATCATATACTGATGGTACAGAACATGGAGTGACCTGGTTGGAACCTCGAAGAGACTCAGTCCCCAGACAGTTAGCTCATCTAGTGCCAGAAGGTGCTACATGAATGACTGGGGGAAAATGACCAACGTCTGTCCAAGCAACTCGTGGTCTAAGCTACTCAGCAGCAAACAACCTGATGTGATGCTCACACAAGTGCAATGGTGGCACACAGCCATGGTGGGAAACCAACTGCTCTTGATTTTGCTAACTGATCTGCTCAGTGGGAAGGAACACATAGCTGGAGCTGGGAAACAAGTCAAAACTATATCTAAAATGAGCCTGTTCTCCATTATCAAGCTCCTACCAATTGTGGGCTACAAGGGGGCCTATACGTATTAAATTATCTCTAAAATAACAATGGTTATCCCATTTAGCTGGTGCTAACTTTACACTCTGTTGGAGAATTTGCTTCTTTTTTTCATATTGATGCAGATCCTAAGGAGAGAACCAGCCCATCATACCTCAAAAGGGCCCCAGCTGAAACTAAAGGGTAATTGAGGAAATGAGCAAGAGTGCTGCTTTCTTAGTGAACCTTGTGCCAGCACAAGGTGAAGGAGATAAATAAAGAGAACACTCAACTCCTACGAAACCAGATACTAGAGACACAGAATCTCCCATTACCTCATCACTGAAGCAGACCTAAAATGAACCCAACATGGCTCAGGGAAATTTGTGGAAGAGGGGGCAGAAAGAATGTTAGAGCCACATGTTGGGTCATTATGCACAGAGACATTGCCTCTTACCCATAACTGATGGCTAACCTCACAATGCACGACCCATATTCCCCAAAGAGGTGGGTCCCTGGGGGGAGGGCAGGGAGGAGGCTAACGATGGTACCAATATGACTGTATATACTGTGTACATAATTAATTAAGAAAAGAAAAAAGTATTTTCTTTTTTTGTGGTTTTTTGGGTAGGGTCTCACTCTGGCCCAGGCTGACCTGGAATTAACTATGTAGTCTCAGGGTGGCCTTGAACTCACGGTGACCCTCCTACCTCTGCCTCCTAAGTGCTGGGATTAAAGGCATGTGCCACCAACGCCAGACAGAAAAAAGTATTTTCACTTCAACATGAAATTAATGTAAAATTATATTTCATGTTTCTTTATTTTTCTTTATTAGTTATGTACAGCTGTAGAAAGGAATTTCTTAATGTACTGTTTTTTTTGTTCGTGTTCATTTATTATCCATTTTCAATCTTTCTCTAGTGAATTGCTTGTTCATATTTTCCCAACCATTTTAATGGCTGTCATTATTATTTTATTATTTATTTTGTGACCTCCAGATACAAAATGGTCTGGATACTCATGACCCCACCGTGCCTGACACTACATATACAAGGCCATCATAATAGGAGGAAAAGATCATGACATCAAAATAAAAGAGAAACTGACTAAGAGGGGGAGGGGATCTGATGGAGAGTGGAGTTTCAAAGGGGAAAGTGGGGGGAAGGAGGGAATTATCATGGGATATTGTTTACAATTATGGAAGTTTTCAATAAAAAAATGAAAAAAAAAAAAAAAGGAAATCTGATGAAGTAACCTACTCTTTAAGGTAAAGTTTTATTCCCTTCCACCACCTCCTATTTACAAATATGGCTATGCCACTTACCTGGTATTTGTTTTGGAAGCATAAAATATCTAAAGAAGAGCTGGGCTTGGGGGCACATGCCTTTAATCCCAGCACTTGGGAGGCAGAGAAAGGAGGATTGCTGCGAGTTTGAGGCTACCCTTCGACTACATAGTGAATTTCATGTCAGCCTGGGCTACAGCAAGACCCTACCTCAATCCCCCCACCAAATACCCAAGGAAAAAGGTCATGAAGTGAAACATGGTTTTGTTTTTTGTAAACTGATATTGGATTAAATGAAATAGGGTTGAAATCTTTGTGTGCTGGCCCAGTAAAGCCATTTTTGGAGTCTCTGAGTTGCAACTTGTGAAACAGGGTTTTTGGAATCCCTTTTTAGAAGTCCAGTAAGGCCATTGTATGCAGATGAACTTTTTCCAGTAACTGCTGAGATAGAACAATGGGAAGCAGGTTTGAAATTCCTGTGTGGAGGACAAGTAAGGCCATTTTATGGAGCTATAAAGATTAACCCATACCTGAAGATGTTTTGGGTGTAATAGGACTTATGTATGACAGGAGAGTGAAAATAAATTCTTACTAACATTGAGTAATCAGGGTTATATTTAAATATGATACATTGTGAAAGATAATGCTACTAATGAAAAAGAAAGCCCAGGTAATGTTATTTGTGAATTTATATTTAAATCTTTCCATACAGAACGTGCTGGAACTGATGCTGATGGCCTGTAGCACATTCAGGAGACAGATAGTACAGATGAAGAGGGCCTCAAACCGTGTATGTATAGGAAATCACCTTATAATTAACTTCATTCTGAAAGCTCAAAGTTTCAAACAGGTTCAAAGACAAAACAAGTTACAATAAAAATCTTCATTATTTGGATGAAGCCATGTAATAGGTCAGTGGGTCTAAAACTGTGATTCTAATGGAGTTTGTAGATGCACAAGACAAAGAGGAAATGTTACCTAAGATTCTGAATAATTTGAGTGAGGTGGGAAATATAAAAGATTATTTTTTTTCCTGAATTCTAGTATGAGAATTTTATTCTCAAAAGACACTTGTGTTTTGAATGTAAAATGTCCCCTATAAGTTTATGTGTTTTAACCTTTACTCCATAGCTTGTTGTTCTGTTTGAAAATTTTGTGGATCTTTTAGGAAGTGGAGCCTTGCTGGAGAAGGCTGGTTACTAGCGATGATGGGCTTTGTCATTTCATAGACCTTTCCACTTCCTCTTTTTCTTCTTTGCTTCCTGCTGCAATGTAACCAGCTCTATTCTCACTCCTGTAACCATGTTTTCCTCAAGTTGGTTCTGCTCTGTTTTTCATTCACAGTAGTAAAAAAAAGTAAGTAATACAAAACCATGTGTGTTTATTTATTTATTGGTGGTGTTTGATATTATTGTTGCTCAGAGAACTCTTTAAAGCAGCTATATTTTTACTAAAATTTCTTGTTGTGTTCCTCCTCCTTAGTCTTGTGCCTGTTCTGCATACTTCCATTTTCTAGTTCTAGGCAATTATAACTGGAACAAAGCATAGCAACACTTTTTTTTTTTTACAACTAAATACATGGTGGTCTTTCATTTGGTTCTACCTCTCTTGTCATATTGTGCTGTGCAAACTGGCGCCCAGTGGAATGCTTTCACTGTGTTCTGCCAGCAATCTTCCAACTTCATTTTCAGGTTCAGAAATTTTGGTTTGGCCCTTCAATAGTTTTTAACCTTTTGCATAGTACATTCAATCTAAGTTGTACATCACTCTTGGAAACCTGTTAGTTTGATATAAATTTTATCATATATGACAGATATTTCAGAACTCCTCAGATAAAATCATTCTGGGGCTTCCATTGTTTTATTTTGTATAAGTTTTTATTCTATTTTTATTCATTGCTGTAGATTTCTCAAGGAGTACTTAATGCAAATATGCACTCATTTAATTAGAGTCTCTAGCAACTCAGTCATGCAACTAACTATCTAAGAAATATGTCATCATTTCTGGTTATTTGTTTTGTTTTTTACATTGGGTTATTTTTAAAGTTTTATTGATATAAATAGTCTCCATCACTCCTTACCTAAGAAAAATAAGACTAATGCTAATTGTGTTAAGGGTAAACTAAAATTTCTTTTTGAAGAGAGTCTGTTGGGTATTTCCAAGATGTATTTTGTTATTATCTGTCATATGCCTAACAATGATTTTCAATTAAATATAGTAAACATTTTTTTCTACTAACATTTTTCTAATCAATTTTATCTTAATTTCTAGTAAATCTGTCATTTTATAAGAACTTAAGTCTCCCTATAATGATGAAAATGTATCTAAAAGTAATGGTTTGTCATAAAATTGCTACTTTTGATAATTAAATCCCAGACAAGAAAAAAGTACCGTATTTAAACATATTATTACTTTTTTATTATTAGATTTGTATTCAGCAAATACAGGCAGTTTGGTACCATTATTAGGCTCATCTGTGATCTACCCCCTCCCCATTGGCTCCTCCTTGTTGAGAAATATGGGTCGTGCATTGTGGAGTTAGCCCACAGTTATTGGTACATTAAATGTCCCTGCATATCATGACCCAAAATGTGGCTCTGACATTCTTTCCGCCCCCTCTTCTGCAAAATTTCCCTGAGCCATGTTGGGCTCATTTTTGGTCTGCTTCAGTGATGAGATGTTGGGGGCCTCTGAGGCTCTGGCTCTCTGATTTGGTAGGAGTTGATTTTTCTCTGTGATGATCTCCTTCCCCCTTGTGCTCTTAACTGGTTTATCAGGAAAACAGCACCCTTGCTTGTTTCACCAATTATCCTTAGTTTCAGCTGAGGAACTTTTGAGGTATGATGGGGTGGCTCTCTCCTTAGGATCTACATCTATCTGAAAAAAGAGAAGCAGATTCTCCAATGGACAGTAAGTTAGCACCAGGACAAATGAGATAACCCTTACTTTTTAATGGAGAGTTTAATAAGTGTAGGGCCTCTTGTAGCCAATGATTGATGGTAACTTGATATTGGAGAGTGGGCTTATGTTTGGATGTGGTTCTGACTTGTTTCTCAGATCTAGCTATGGGACCCATACCACTGAGGGGATCAGTTATTCAAATAAAGAGCAGTTGGTTCCCCACCATGGCTGTGTGCCACTATTGCACTTGTGTGGGCATCACAACAGGTTATTTGCTGCTAAGTAGGTTAGACCATGAGTTGGTTGGACAGATATTGGTTATTTCCACCAGTCGCCCATGTAGCACCTTCTGGCGCTAGACACACTGACTGTCTGGGGACTCACTCTCTTCTAGCTTCCAGCCATGGCATTCCATTTTATGTGTCAGCTGCATATGGAGTCTTCAGCAATAGAATCTTACCACTAACCTTTGGTGGTCATCAAGTACTCTGACAGAAATCTGTCATTCTTTTAGGAAACCCTGTAAGTCTCTCTGATCAAAAGCTCATTGTGGATAATAAACTGATGCTGGCACTGGGAGTTACAGGTCAGTGCCTTCTAAGAAAATGAGGAAAAAGATAACTAATATAAAAGAGTTAGAGTGACAAGAGAGAGAGGGAGAGGGGGAGGGAGAGAAGATATAGAAGATATAGGTTAGACTTGATCCTACACTCTCCGGTATCTTGTGGTTCAGGTGTTTCCTGTAAGGACCTGGTGAAGGTTCAGCCATTTGGCCTGCCTTTTAGGAAGTAGAATTTTATGGTACCATAGCCATTTGGGTCTAGATTAGTGTTTCCTACCCCTTCGATGCCCTCCCCTCCCTCCACATCCATCATAGTGACAAGTCCATGATATGCTTGCTGTATATGTAAGATACCTTGGGTAGATTCAGGTTAGGTGCTGTAGATGAGTGAGAGTATGTATTTTTTTGTTTTTGTTTTTTTTTCTTTTAAATTTGCTGTGATTGCTTAAGTTCACTGAGAATGATGTGTTCCAGGTTCACCCATTTTTCCTCAAATTTCATTGTGTCATTTTTTCTTCCTGCTGTATAGAATTCCATTGTGTAGATATACCACATCTTTGTTATCCATTCTTCTACTGATGGACATCTGGGTTGATTCCAGCTCTTAGCTATTACAAATTGAGCTGCTATAAACATGGTTGAGCAAATCACTCTGGCAAGTGGTTTGAAGGTTTTAGGGGAGATACCAAGTCAGGGAATAACTGGGTCTGTTGGTATCTCTATAGTCAGCTTTTTCAGGAGTCTCCAATTGCTTTCCAAAGTGGTTGTACCATCCTATATTCCCACCAACAGTGAATGAGTGTCCCTGCTTCTCCACATCCTCGCCAGCATTTATTTTCATTTGATTTTTTGATGTTTGCTATCCTTATTGGGGTAAGGTGGAATCTCACAGTTGTTTTAATTTGCATTTCTCTGATGATTAGGGATGATGAACATTTTCTCAAGTGTGTATTTGCCATTTGTTTCTTCCTTTGTGAACTGCCTGTCCAGCTCTTTCCCCCATTTTGTGAGTGGGGTGTTTGACTTCTTACTGTTTAGATTTTTGAGTTCTTTGTAGATTCTAGAGATTAGGCCTGTATCAGTTGAATAACCTGCACATATTATCTCCCATTCTGTGGGTAATCTATTGGTTTTGCTTATTGTATGCATGTCTGTAAAGAAAATCTTCAGCTCATGTGATTCCATTGGTTGAGTGACTGCTTAAGATTGTGAGCTACTGGGGTTTTGTTCAGGAAGTCTTTTTCCATTCCTATATCATGGAAAGTACATCCTAAATTTTATTCCAGTAATAGTTTAGTTTCTAGTGTTATATTGAGGTCTTTGATCCATTTGGATTTGAGTGTAATGCATGGTGAAATGTGTGGATCAAGTTTCAGTTTCCTGAATGTGGTTATCCAGTTTGTCCAGCACCATTTGTTGAAGATGCTGTCTTTTTTCCAGCCTATATTGTTTGGGCCTTTGTCGAGTATCAAGTAGATATAGTTGCTTGACCCAACGTCCAGGTGCTCAAGTCTATTCCATTGGTCTATACTCCTGTTTTTAAGCCAGTACCATGCTGTTTTTATTACTATGGCTTTGTAATATAGCTTTAGATCAAGTATGGTGATCTCTCCAGAGGCATTTCTTTTGCTGAGGATATGTTTGGATATGCAAGGCCTTCTGCCTTTCCATATGAAATTTGAGATCATTTTTCTATCTTTGTGAAGAGCACTCTAGGGATTGTAATATATGGCCTTTGGTAGGATTGTCATCTTCACAATGTTAATTCTGCCTATCCAGGAGCATGGGAGGTCTTTCCATTTTCTCACATCCTCCTCAATTTCTTTTTTGAGTGATTTTATGTTTTCATTGTATAGATCTTTCACTTCCTTGGTTAGTGTTATTCCAAAGTATTTTATTTTTTTGTTGTTGTTATTGAAAATGGGACTATATCCCTTATTTCATTCTCTGTATCTTTGTCACTTGCATATAGAAAGGCTACTGATTTTTGTGCATTGATTTTGTATCCTGCTGCTTTACTATAGAAGTTAATCACCTTTGGCAGTTTTGGGATGGAGTCTCTTGGGTCTCTTACATATAAACTCATGTCATCAGCAAATAGAGCTAACTTTATTTCTTCCTTTCGAAATTCTATCCCTTTTATTTCCCTCTCCTGTCTTATTGCTTGAGCTAGGACTTCCAGTACTATATTAAAAAGCAGAGGTGAGAGACACCAACCCTGTTTGTTGCTGATCTTATGGGAATTCCTCCAGTCTCTCTCCATTAAGTATTATTTGGGCCTTCAGAGTTTGTATATTGCTTTTATTATGTTAAGATATGAACCAACCATGCCAATTATTTCCAATGTTTTGATCATGAAGTGATGTTGCATCTTGTCAAAGGCCTTTTCTGCATCTATCGAAATGATCATGTGGTTTTTATGATTAAGCTTGTTTATGTGGTGTATTATATTGACAGATTTCCATATGTTGAACATCCCTTGTGTTTCTGGGATGAATCCCACTTGGTCAAGGGGGATAATGCTTTTTAATGTGTTGTCGGATTTGGTTTGCGAGGATTTTGTTCAGGATCCTTGCATCTAAGTTCATCAGGGAAATAGGCCAGTAGTTTTCTTTTCTTGTGGCATCTCTGCCTGGTTTTGGAATTAGGGTGATACTAGCTTCGTAAAAGGAGTTGGGTAACTTGCCCTGTTCTTCAATTGTGTGGCACAGTTTTAGGAAGATTGGCTTGAATTCTTTCTTGAAAGTTTGATAGAATTCAGCTGAGAAGCCATCTGGTCCTGGACTCTTCTTTTAGGGGCGGTTGTTTTTTATTACTTTTTTAAATTCCATGAGTGTGATGGGTTCATTGAGGTGATTAATCTGCTCTGAGTTTATCTTTGATAGATGGTATATGTCCAGGAATTTATCCATCTCCTCCACATTATCCAATTATGTAGAGTAGAGGTGTTTGAAATAAATCCTGATGATTCTTCCAATTTCACTTTTTCAATTTGAATTTTGTTAATTTGAAGCTTCTCCTTTTTTTGCTTGATCAAATTGGCCAGTGGTTGTCAATCTTGTTTATTTTTAAAAAGAACCAGCTCTTTGTTTTGTCAATTGTCTTAATTGTTTCCTTGGTTTCCAAGTCTTTAATTTCCACTCTGATATTAATTATTTCTTTCCTTCTGGAGCTTTTTGGGTTGGAGTTTTCTTGTTTTTCCAGTGCCTTTAGGTGGATAGTTAGGTTGTTGATTTGGGATCTTTCTGTCTTTTTTTATGAAGGCATTGAGTGCTATGAATTTGCCCCTGGGGACCGCCTTCATTTTGTCCCATAAGTTTTTATATGATGTGTTCTCATTGTAATTAAATTCCAGGAATTTAACAATTTCATTTTTTATTATTATTACTATTATTATTATTATTACTATCCATTTATTGTTTAAGAGTGTGCTGTTCAGTTTCCAGGTGCCGTTGGGATTCTTGGTGGATCTTTTGTTGTTGATTTCTAGCAATACAGCATTGTGATCTGATATCATACAAGGAATTATGTCAATTTTCCTAAATATGTGAGGCAGTCTTTGTGACTCAGTAAATGGCCTATTTTAGAGAATGTTCCGTGGGCTGCTGAGAAGAATGTGTAGTCTGTGGATTTGGGATGGAGAGTCAGTAGATGTCCATTAGGTCTAGGTGATCTATGGTTTTGTTGAGCTCTCTTACTTCCCTGTTGAGTTTCTGTTTGGATGATCTATCTATTACTGATAATAGTGTATTGAAATCCCCAGCTATGATGGTGTTGGTGGTTATTTCTGTTTTATTGTCAAGTAGGTTTTGTTGTATGAACTGTGGTGTCCCTGTGTTTGGTGCATACAGATTTATGATTGTAATATCCTCTTGATGTATCATTCCATTGATAAGTAGGAATTAGCCTTCTTTGTGTTTTTTGATTATTTTTGGTTTGACGTCAATTTTATCCAATATTAATATAGCTACACCTGCTTGTTTCTTATTCCCATTTGCTTGGAATATTGTTTTCCACCCTTTCACCCTGAGGAGGTGTCTGTCTTTAGTGATAAGGTGGGTTTCTTGAAGGCAATAGATTCTGGGGTCAAAATTTTTGATCAATCCTGTTAGCTTGTGTCTCTTGATGGGTGAATTAAGGCCATTATTATTTAAGGTAGTGACTGTGAGATTTGATTTGATCCCTGCCATATTTTGATGGTAGATGTGTGTTGGTGTTTTCATGGGCTTTGAAATTTTTTGTGCCTACTCTGAGTTTGGTGATTGTGATCTGCCTCTTGTAGGCATTTGAGTTTGATTATTTGTTTCTTCTCTGTGGAGAATTTCCTGAAATACTCTCTGTAGGTTTGGTTTTGTGTTAATATAATTGTAAGCTGAGTTTTGTCATGGAAAGTTTTTCTTTCACCATCTATTATGAGGGATACTTTTGCTGGGTAGAGTAGTTTGGGTTGGAAGATATACATTCTTAGACTTTGGAGTGTTTCATTCCAGGGCCTTCTAGCTTTCAGGCTTTCCATTGAGAAGTCTGAAGTAATTCTGATGGGGTTACCATTGAAAGTGGTTTGCTGTTTTTCCCTAGGTGCTTTTAGGATTTCTCTTTGCTGTGAATGTTTAGAGTCTTAATGATAGTATGTCTTGGGGAGTTTCTCCTTTGGTCAATTCTGTTTGGAGTTCAGTTGGCTTCTTTTATTTTGATGGGCTTTTCTTTTGAGAGACTGGGGAAGTTTTCTTCAATTATTTTGTTAAATAAGTTCTCCATGCTTTGGTCTGAATTTCTTCTCCTTCTGGTATTCCAATGATTTTGATATTAGGATGCTTAAGTGTATCCCACAATTCCCTCATGTTCTGTTCACAGGAACTTTTGAACTTACTGAAATTTTTGAACTTTCCAAATGTTTCTTACATTTTGTCTTCCAGATCAGAGTTTCTATTCTCCACTTGATAAACAGTTAGATTTTTATAAACAAGCATTAAATCTTGAGCATTATAATTTTAGCCTATTCAGATTGCTCATGCTATCCTCTACTTCTTAGTATGAAGTTATTTTCTGCACCAATTTAAGGTCAATGAGAATCAAAACCCATCAAAACATTGATAAATGTGGCCTAAAAGTTGAAAAGCTCTGAAGTAATAAAAGATGTCAGGGAAATAATCAAGTCACTGTAAAAATAATTTGGGGTAGAATTGCCAATCTTTGCCTTAGAGAGGTAGAGAAGTATAACAGAATGACAATATTTGGGGGAAAATAATGGCAGTTGCTTCAATTCCTAGATAAATTGCAGCATACTCCAAAATGTAAATATAAAATCAAATCTTTGCTAAAGAAGGAAATATTATCTATTGAGTGATATTGACTTGGTTTGATGCTCTGAGGGCTTCACCTTAATAATGAGAAGATTCAATTAGGGTCACTTAAACTAGATTTTGTTTTATTAATTTTGAGGTGTTTTTCAATTCAAGACTTAATGCTAGATTTTACATTAAAACTTCTTGATTAATGATTTTAACAAAACTGTAGCTGAAATGATTGAGCCCTATGAATTATCCTTATTTTTTCACATAATAAAATTTACCAAAATAGAAAATATGCTACACAAGGTATGTGAAGCTAAGAAAGAAAGTTTCAGTGTAAAATTTTAGTAACTCTTTGGTTATTGGTAAAATTGATAAACCCTTAGCAAATCTGACCAAAACAAAGAGAGAAGAGACACAAATTAATAAAATTAGAGATGAAAAATGTAACATCAGAACACATTCCAGAGAAATTTAAAAAATCATAGGGACATACTATAAAAGCATATACTCCACAAAGTATGAAAATCTGAAAGAAATGGATGATTTCTTTGATTTATATGACCTCCCTAAATTAAATCAAAATGAGATTAATCACTTAAATAGACCTGTATGAAACATGGAGATCCGAACAGTCATTAATAATCTCCCAACTAAAAAAAGCCCAGGCCCAGATGGATTCACTGCTGAATTTTACCAGACCTTCAAGGAAGAGCAAACACCATTGCTTCTTAAGCTTTTCCAGGATATAGAAAAAGAAGGCATTCTTGTAGGCATTTGTGTTTGGTTATTTGTTTCTTCTCTGTGGAGAATTTCCTGGAGTACTTTCTGTAGGTTTGGTTTTGTGTTCATATAATTGTAAAGCTGAGTTTTGTCATGGAAAGTTTTCCTTTCACCATCTATATAAGGGAGACTTCTGTCGGGTAGAGTAGTTTGGGTTGAAAGCCATAGTTTCTTAGAGTTTGGAGAGTTTCATCCCAGGCCCTTCTAGCTTTCAGGGTTTCCATTGAGAAGTCTGAAGTAATTCTGATGGGGTTTCCTTTGAAAGTGGTGTGCTGTTTTTCCCTAGCTGCTTTTAGGATTTTTTCCTTGGTGTCAATGTTTAGAGTCTTAATGATAATATGTCTTGGGGAGTTTCTCCTTTGGTCTAGTTGGTTAGGAGTTCTGTTTCCTTCTTAAATCTTGATGGGCCTTTCTTTTAAGAGATGGGGGAAGTTTTCTTCAATTATTGTGTTAAATAAGTTCTCCATGCCTTTGGTCTGAAATTCTTCTCCTTCTGGTATTCCAATGATCCTGATATTAGGAGGTTTAAGTGTATCCCACAATTTTCTCATGTTCTGTTCACAGGAACTTTTGAACTTACTGAAATTTTTGGACTCTCGAACTGTTTCTTCCATCCTGTCTTCCAGATCAGAATTTCTATCTTCCACATTGCTGACTCTATTCTTGAGAGCCTATAGTGAGTTTTGGACTTGTTCAATTAAGTTTGCATTTTCTACTACTTTCCTATGTATCACTTCCATCACTTTGTCCAGCTCCCTTTTTGTCTCATTTTCTGATTTTCTTGATGATTCTTGGAAATCATCCTTGCATTTTTTTATGTTTTCATTTAGTGTGGCCAGCTGATTTTTAAGGTCCTCTTTTTTTTCACTCTCCCTCAATTCTCTTAGCTCTCTTTGAATTCCTTCCAGTGTCTTATCATATTATTCTAGCTCAGTGATGGTAGCATCCATACGATTATCTATCCTTTGTAGCTTTCCTGTCAGTTCTAGCAGTAGTTTGGTCAGGGTTGCATTATTCATTGCTTCCACTTGATGTTCTGATCCTAAACACTCTTCTATGTTTTGGTTAGTTGTGATCCTTGTTGGACTGGGTGATCTGTCTGGATTTTCTTCCATTTTATTTTTCATGTTATTTCTTTTGCGCTGTGGTCTTCCCATGTCAGTGTATGGGCAGGTAGGTGGGTGGAGCAGCCTGGGATCTAGCTTAATGTGAATCCAAGGCAGCCTGGGGCAGTTGCAAGCAGCCTGGGTTTTTGCTCATTCTTGCCAAAGCCGCCTATCTATAGCCTGACAGGGGCACCAAAGTTGCCTGAATTCTCACCCAGTAATGCACCTAAGTTGCCTGCCTTTGCGCTTGAAAGGGGACTGAGCTGGCAAGCCCTGAAGGTGCCCAGACTCTGGCTGGGTACAGTGGGGTCTGTAGACAGTCTGTGCTCTCCCGCCTTAGTGGAGTGGGGAATGGGTGGCAATGTACAGGTAGGGGATGGCATGGCACCTGCGCTGGCGCTAGTGACTCTGTGTGGACTTGTGTGACTCTTGCTGTGGGAGTGGGCCCACTGCACATGCAATTGTAGTGCAGAAGCAGATGATGTGGGTACGGAATCAGGACACAGCAGAGGCTGACCAGCAGCAAGTGATGTGAGCACAGCAGCAGGGGATCTGGCAGCCACCTATTCATGGCAGGGGTGGCCCCCACAGGCCTGTGAACTGAGCACCACATGGCTGGTCTACTTGCAGGATCAGAGAACAAGGGCAAGGTAGGAGGTCTCAGCTTCAGTGCAGCAGGCTGGCAGGCGTGACTGGTGGGTGCCCGATCAGAGCACAGCCATGCGGGACGTGCGGAGGGTTTGTGGGTGTGTGGTCGGACTGGGCCGTGGGGTGCGACGGGGTGTATGGAGCAAGTGGGGCACGCGGCGGGGGGGCACGGGGCGCGCCGGGGCACCAGGCAATCATGGTGGGGTGTGTGGGAGGCAGCAGAGCTCAGGGGGCATGGGGTGGGGTACCCTGGAGGGGCAGGGGGCGTGAGGTGCTCTGGTCGGTCTGGGGGGTTGAGGGGCGCACCGTGGGCGTGGGAGGGGGCGCGCACTCAGGGGGGTGTGCGGGGCGCGGGGGGGGGGGTGCGGGGCACGTGGGGTGGGAACGGGGCACTCAGGGGGGCACGGGGGAGCGTGCGGGAGGCGCGGGATGCGTGGGACGCCGCTGTGCACGGGGGGTAGGGCCACGGGGCACGTGCGGGGGGCCAGGGTGCGCGGGGGGCGCGGGATGCATGGGGGAGAGGGGGCATGGGGCACACCAGGGTGCGGGAGGCCACAGGACGCCGCTGAGTATTCTGGACGCGAGGGGGAGGCGGGTCACGCGGGGGGGTCATGGTGGTCGCGCGGGGGGCGGGGCGCTGGGGGGGTGCGAGGCATTCGGGGGGAGCACGGGGCATGCCTGGGCACGCAGGGGCAAGCTCGGGATGTGCGCGGGCCGTGTGCGGTGGGGGGAGCGCAGAGCGGGGCGTGCTGGATGCCCCAGGGGTGTGCGTAGTGTTTGGGTGGGTGCGGGGGGCTTGGGATGCTGCAGGACGCACGGGGTGCTCTGGACTGGTGGGGGTTGTGGGGCGGGGGCAGGTCGTGTGGGGGAGGGGGTTGTGGGTCGCACGTGGGACGCGGAGTACGCTGAGGTAAGATGGGGTGCGAGACGCGCGGGACGCTCTGGATGCGCGGGTGGGTGGGGCACGCGGGGGGGCTTGAGGAGCGCGGTGGTGGTGCACAGAGGTCTTGGGGCACGCGGGTGGTGTGGAGGTGCGGAGCACGCATGGGCGCCTGGGGCGTGGGACGCCGCGGGGCATTCGGGGCATGCCTGCCCTGTGTGGATAGGGAGTGTGGGGTGTGTGGGGTGGGGGCGTGGCGCGTGGGGCGGGGCTCAAGGCTCACAGGGGTGGGCAGCAGGGGTCTCGGGGCGAGCGTGGGGCGCGGGGCACGCCCGTGGCGTGGGACGTCGCGGGGTGCTCGGTGTGCGCCTGCTGCGTGTGGATAGGGAGCGTGGGGCATGTGTGGGTGGCACGGCGGGCGAGGGGCGGGGGCTGTGCGCGCATGGGGCATGGGGGTTGTGGGGCGTGGGTCTTGGTGCGCACGGGGCCGCTGGGTCACTGGGGCGCCTGGCCGCACCCGATGCGGCGGGTCGCGGTGGGTCGCGGCGGCCGGCGGGGTGGTGGGACATGCGTCGCAGGGGTGTGTGCTTCCCTCTTTTACCCCAATCTGTGCCCTCCCTCTTGCAAAAAGTTTCTAATTTCCCTTGAATACTTGCCTTTTTTTTCCCTTGTTTTCTGTAGTGCAGATAAGCGGTCGCCATCTTGACCAGAAGTCCCGCGTGGGGGTGGGGCGTGGGAGTCTTGGGGTGCACGGGGATCGTGGGGGCATGGGGCCCCCAACACCTCAGCACTGAAGCAGACCAACAATGAACCCAACATGGCTTAGGGAAATCTTGCGGAAGAGGGGGCGGAAAGAATGTCAGAGTCACATGTTGGGTCATGATATGCAATGACATTTATCATACCAATAACTGGGGGCTAACTCCACAATGCACGACCCATTTTCATTAACAAGGAGGGTCTAATGGTAGGGGGAGATCACAGATGAGCCTAAATAATGGTACCAAACTGCCTGTATTTACTGAAAAGAAAACTAATAAATTAAATTAAAAAAAAAAAAAAACGAAAAAGAAGGCATTCTACCAACCACTTTCTATGAAGCCAGCATTACCCTGACACCAAAACCAGGCAAAGATAGAACAAAAAAAGAAAATTACAGACCAATCTCCCTCATGAACAAAGATGCAAAAATTCTCAACAAAATATTGGCAAACAGAATAAAAGAATATATCAGAAAGATCATTCACCCTGACCAAGTAGGCTTTATCCCAGAGATGCAAGGATGGTTCAATATATGCAAATCTATAAATGTAATACATTGTATAAATGAGTTGAATGATAAAAATCACATGATCATCTCATTAGACACAGAGAAAGTGTTGGACAAAATCCAACATCCCTTCATGATAAAAGTCCTACAGAGATTGGGAATAGAAGGAACATATCTCAATATAATAAAAGCTATTTGTGACAAGCCTACAGCCTACATATGACTAAATGGGGAAAAACTGGAAGCTTTTCCACTAAAAATCAGGAACAAGACAAGGGTGTCCACTGTCCCCACTTTTATTTAATATAGTTCTGGAAGTCTTAGCCTTAGCAATAAGGCAAAGACACACATAAAAGGGATACAAATTGGAAGGGATGAGATCAAGTTATCATTATTTGCAGATGACATGATTCTATACATAAATGACCCTAAAAACTCTACTAGCAAACTGTTAGAGCTGACAAAAACCTACAGCCATGTAGCAGGATATAAAATAAATACACAGAAATCAGTAGCCTTCATATATGCTAACAACAAACACACAGAGGATGAAATCAGGGAATCACTCCCATTCACAATTGCATTAAAGAAAATAAAGTACGTTGGAATAAACCTAACCAAGGAAGTAAAGAATGAGAACTTTAAAACTCTCAAGCGAGACATTGCAGAAGACACTAGGAAGTGGAAAAACATCCCCTGTTCCTGGATTGGAAGAATCAATATTGTGAAAATGGCAATCTTACCTAAAGCAATCTACACATTTAATGCAATCCCTATCAAAATTCCAAAGGCATCTTCATGGAAATAGAAAAAAACAAACTATCCAAAAATTCATTTGAAATCACAAGAAACCTCGATTACCTAAAATAATACTGAGCAACAAAAATAAGGCTGGTGGTATCTCCATACCTGATTTTTACGTATACTACAGAGCCATAGTAACAAAAACAGCGTGGTACTGGCACAAAAACAGACATGTAGATCAATGGAACAGAATAGAGGACCCAGATGTAAGTCCAGGTAGCTATAGCCACCTATATTTGATAAAAATGTCATTGGAGGAAAGACAGCCTCTTCAGCAAATGGTGTTGGGAAAACAGGATATATTTCTATAGAAGGATGAAAATAGATTCTTCTATCTCTCCATGCATAAGAATTAAGTCCAAATTGATTAAAGACCTTAACATCAGACCTGAAACTCTGAAACTGCTAGAGGAAAAAGTAGGGGAAACCCTTCAACATATTGGTCTTGGCAAAGACTTTCTGAATACAAGCCCAGGCAATAAATACAAATACATAAATAAAAATAAATAAATACAAGCTCAGGCAATAAAACCACAGATTAATCACTGGGACCTCATGAAATTATAAAGATTTTGCACTGCAAAGGACACAGTGAATAAAGCAAAGAGGCAACCTATAGAATGGGAAAAAAATCTTCTCCAGCTACATATCTGATAGAGGACTAATATCTAGGATATAGAAAGAACTCAAAAAGTTAAATAATAAGGAATCAAACAAGCCAATCAAAAAATTTTCCATGGAGCTAAATAGAGCATTCTCAAAGGAAGAAATACGAATGGCATATAAGCATCTAAAAAAAAAAAAAAGTGTTCTACGTCACTAGTCATCAGGGAAATGCAGATTAAAACTACATTGAGATTCCATCTCACTCTTGTCAGATTGCCTACCATCATGAAAACAAATGATCATAAATGTTGGCGGGGATGTGGAAAAAGAGGAACCCTTCTCACTGCTGGTGGGAATGCAACCTGGTCCAGCCATTATGGAAATCAGTGTGGAATTTCCTAAAACAGCTAAAGATTGATCTACCATATGACCCAGCTATAGCACTCCTAGGCATATATCCTAAGGACTCATCTCATTTCCTTAGAGTATGTGCTCAACTATGTTTATTGCTGCTTAATTTGTAATAGCTGGGAAATGGAACCAGCCTAGATGTCCCTCAACTGATGAGTGGATAATGAATATGTGCCACATTTATGCAATGGAGTTCTACTCGGCGTTAAAGAAAAATGAAGTTATGAAATTTGCAGGAAAATGGATGGATCTGGAAAGGACTATACTAAGTGGGTAACCCAAGCTCCACATGTTCTCCCTTATATATGGATCCTAGCTACAGATGATTGGGCTTCTGCTTGAGAAGGAAAATACTTAGTAGCAGAGGCCAGTAAGTTAAAAAGGAGATATAAATGGAAGAGAAGGGAAGAGAGGAGGGTACTTAATAGGTTGGTATTGTATATATGTAAGTAGAATGATTGAGATGGGGAGGTAATATGATGGAGAATGGAATTTCAAAGGGGAAAGTTCGGGGTGGAGAGGGTATTACCATGGGATATTTTTTATAATCATGGAAAATGTTAATAAAAATTGCGAAAAGAGAAAAAAAAAGTTTCCCAGGGCTATTAAAGAATTTTATATTTTGTTGTCAAATGTGGACTCCTAGAACACAGCATAATGATCATTGCTTTTGAATCTCAGTTAGTATTATCAACTCTTCATGAAATGCTCTCAACTGCCACCATTAACAACATGCATACACATTTACTTACATTATTAATTCGTATTCAATATTAGCTTCCACTTCATTATATAACTACTCATGCATGCTTCTGCATACTTAAAATTATAGCTATCTTCGGCTGCAGAGATGCTGAGAACTTAAGGCACTTGCCTGAAACAGCTAAAGACCCAGGTTCAGTTCTCCTGTACCCATGTAAAGCCAGATACCAAAAGTGGTGCATGCATTTGGAGTCCATTTGCAGTGGCCTGAGTCCCTGGTGCACTGATTCTCTCTATATATCTTTCTTTCTTTCTCTCCTCATACAAATAAATAAATAAAATATTTTTAAAACTGTACCAATCTGTTTATACATCTTTGTAATTACAGTACTTAGGTATAATGATATTCAGTAGCATCCTTGCTTAATGAAAGTGATATAACCTACTTTGTAAAAAAATTGTGACATGGTAGTAGCTTGTCTGCCTAGCTAATCATTTTATTTTAGAGTAGAAAATACATCAGGAATAATTGATGTAACCAAATAAAATCTATTTCTTATTGTTTGAAAGTCAGAAAAATATTCATGTGCCTTTTTAAAGATTTACATTTATTTATTTATTAGAGACAAAGAGAAAGGGAGGGAGAGACAGAAAAAGAGTGAGAATGGACATGCCAGGGCCTCTAGTCATTGCAAATGAACTCCAGACATATGTGCCACTATGTGCATCTTGTTTACGTGGGACATGGAGTATTGAACCTGGGTCCTTAGGCTTTGCAGGATTGTGCCTTAACTGCTAAGCAATCTCTCCAGCCTTGCAAGTGCCTTTTAAAAACTAGTAGAGATATTACTTAAGATAAATCTAAGTTTGACAACTTCCAGTTGTAGAACTTTTTCTTAAAGGTTAGGTTAGTCTTAACTTTGGAATGTGTGTGCAAGAAGAGAAATAAATAATGTAGTAACCTGGTCTGAGCTCTGTAGCTAGAAACTATTGGTGACTGTATCAACATCTGACTTAAGTGGCTGAATCCAAAATTAGAGAAATTCCAAAGTAATTCAAAAAGCCTCCTTTCATTGTTATTAAGGATCAAGTTAACTGTCATGAATCATGCAACAAAAGGTGCATCAAAAACAATTTTTGAAATGCCACAGGGACTTTGGTTTTGCCACATGATGATAGAAAACATAAAAATAGCTGGTAAAACTTGCAGATATTCTTACTACTCTATTTACTCTTTTAGGGTTTTTTTGTTTCTTTTCTTTTTCAATAATATTGATTTGTTTCCATTGTAAAATTGCTTAACATTTCATCAAGATTTCTTTGATCAAAAGTGAATATATCACTCCTCAGAAGTTGTAACAATACAAAAAAAAATCATTGAGGGCTGGAGAGATGACTTAGTGGTTAAGCACTTGCCTGTGAAGCCTAAGGACCCTGGTTCAAGACTCGATTCCCATGGACCAATGTTAGCCAGATGCACAATGGGGTGCACGCATCTGGAGCTCCTTTGTGGTGGCTGGAAGCCCTGGCATGTCCATTCTCTCTCCCTCCCTCCCTCCTCTCTGTTGCTCTCAAATAAGTAAAAATAAACAAAAAAATTAGAAAAAAAAATCATTGAAATTTAAGATTATATAATGGCCACCTGCTTTTATCTGTATTTTAGTTAAACAGGCTCAATTCATGTTTTAGGAATTTTCTGTATCAAATTTTTATTCTTTCTTGCCTCATTAGCATATGAGTTCTACACTTCCTATGATGTGATGATAATTTAAATCTGGATAGTTAATCACTGTCAATTTTTATGGCAGCCTATGCTGAAATACTTGTTAGGGACCTACTTTGATCAATTTCACATAGAACTAGCAGAAAAATGTTCTTGAAGTATTATATAACAGTTATTTATTACTGTATGACAAATTACTCTAATAATTAGTGCTTTAAAAACACTAATTAGCTCATATTTCCTTTCGTTTAGGAATGTGGGAATGGCTTAGCAGGTCTTCTGGCCCAGGGCTTTTCACAAAGCTTCCATCAAGATGTGGCAGAGGCTATATTTACCTTGAATCTCAATCAAGAAAGTACTATTCCAAAGCTTACTCAATAGTTCAATAACAGGATTCAGTTCCTAATGTCCCATGAAGCTGCAGGCCTTAATTCAATGCTAAGTATGTCTCTCAATAGGGCAGTTCACAACTTGGAAGCCAGCTTCCTTCAAAGCAAGCATGAGAATGAGTAAATGACAGTAAAACAGAAACTAGCCTCTTTAAATTTATGCTGTTAGAAGTAACATTCCATTACTTTTGCTGCATTCCGTTCAGAAGTCAATTACTTGGATTCATCTACTTTTAAAGGGGAAAGATTACAAAGGAGTGTGGATATACAGAAATAGAAATGAATGGGGACTGTAGAAGTTGCCTATGGCAGCTTGTTTTAATGGAGACAGTCTATTGTTTTTAGTTAAACTTTTGCTCTTATAAGTTGGTGTAAAGGAGATCTTAGATCAGAATCCTTAATTCTTAATCCTCCTTAATTCTTTTTTCTTTAGTTTTTATAGTTTCTCAAGGTAGGGCCTCGCTTTAGTCCAGGCTGGCCTGGAATTCACTATATAGTCTCAGGGTGTCCTCAAACTCACAGTGATCCTCCTATCTCTGCCTCCCGAGTGCTGGGATTAAAGGTGTGCACCACCATGCCCGACTTCCTTAGTTCTTTTTCATTTGATTTGGATTATGGATACTTGCTCAAAATTAAAATTTTAAGTCTTTGCGTGGAGGACTAAACATTTACTATAGCATGAGCTGCAGAGGTATGGTTCAAAACTAATATTAGTTCCTGTAATTAGGTTAAAAATGCCAAATAAGGGATCAAATAAGAGTCCTGGAGATGAGATAACTTCACTCCTTCTCAATGATTGTTGTGATGAGGTGTTTTTTCTTATTCTAAATCCTTAGCTCCAATTTGCTATCTGGCTTTAGGTGGTAGATTCTACTCATCTACATTCTTCTTATTGAACCATGCCAGAATTTCTCAGCCATTGTGGATGTAATGTCTCATAGCTGCATTCCATCCTGTCTTTCCTGGAAGACCAAAAGCCCACCCCAAGCTATAGGGGACAGCCTGCAACCAATGACTGACTAGGACAAACTGTACAAAACCTAGCCACTTGTTTGAAAGTAAAATTCAAGCTTTGGAACTACCAGTGGAAACAGGACTCTACCTGAAACTACATTTTCAGATAAAACTTCCCATGATTTGATATGATTCCTTCACCCTTTCTACAGGATACTTTTGAGACCACCCCCTAGTCATTTCCATAAGTCTTGCTTGTTTTCATCTTTTTAAACCATGGTCTGATATGGCCCAGGTTGGCCTCAAACTTGCTATGAAGCTGAGACTGCCCTTGAACTTATGAGCTTCCTATTTCCACTTTGACTTACTACTATATATTCAAAATATTCTTGAAAACACATTTTTTTAAAGAGAAGATAGAAATTTCTAATTTTGGCATGTTTCTGACCACCCATTTTTGGCTACTCTTCATACATTTATCATCATATCTATTTTTTACCACCAAAATGTGTTGTTTTGCCAGTGTACTCTGGTAGTGGCAACAATGGCTGAAACAATTATTTTGTTTCATTTTAGTAAAAAATTACTTGAAACCAAGAGCACACACTAACTTCTATAAGGATCAAACAACTAGTTCTAATCAACTGTCTGCTATTTCATCAAATAAATGTGGCAGTAGCTACAAATTTACAATATCTTGACAGTCTCCCTGGAGGTTATTTCTGATGGATTTATAATGCTTTGGTTGGATTATATTGTTTCGATTTTTTGTATTTCTTTTATTATGATGTACAGATTTTAGCATATTGCATTTATTTGATGCTTGGGTTTTCTAATTATCTGCACTTTCTTTAACTGTGTAAATCCAACTTTATATATTTTCACTTTAGTTGTTTAGGGTGCAAAGTGTAGCTTTTATACCTGTTATTATAGAATTCTAGTAGACTGGTTGGAGCTATTTATTGGCAAATTCTAAAATACAACTGAGCAATATACACCTTAAGTCCAAACCAGCACAAAGTATTTATGCAAGACTGGGGATTAAAACAAACAGATAATCTAATAAAGCCAAAGGCCCTAAGGATGTGTGTTGCCCCATACCCTTAATCCTATCAACTGGGAGGACGAGATTTCTGGTTAGACTGCCCTTAATAATGACAGAAAAAATAACAAAGGCCCTATGAATCAGGAAATATCAAAGGCAACAATAGTAAACCCCAAAATACAGCTTGAGAATGGTACAGCCAACCAAAAATATGTAATTCATAACTTGCCTGACATGGAATGAGAGATTAGCACTTCCAGTGCAGACATATGTATCTGCTTTTGTGGCAGTAGGTCCCTGTTACCTTTTCAGATGGCTTCCAATCTCACCAATGCTGCATATCCACCTCAATCCCTCTGTGTTGTGCTGTGGATCTGGTGTTTTGATCATCTGTTCTGGATGGCCTGTGGCTGAGGGCTTAATGAGTTTTCTGGTTATTTGCTGCAGCACTGTGTAGGATGCCTAGATTTGTACCCTGGCTGTTCAGCTGGTCCCTATTGTCTTCCCCTTCAGGTTTCTTGACTTTGTGAGGAGGCTGATGTGAGTGGAAAAATCCCTCTACATGGTCTCTGAGCCTGCAGCTCTGCACCAGCTGGGTGAGCAGGCAGGTGTGCAAACTGGGGCTACTGGTGCCTCGGTGGTATTCTGTCCAGTTTCCTTCTTTCTGGAATTTCTTAGTCTCTTGCTTCTCTGCTATGGCTGATGATAACTTATACACCTTCACTTTTCAATAGAAGACTTTAATTTGCTTTTTTCTGCTCTTTTCCATCCTAGGCTGGTTTGGCGTGGCTCCTATGCTGCCATCTTACCCAGAAGTCTATTATTACTATCATTATTCTTGCTGAAATATTAGGTCATTACACCTACACAACTTTTCATAACTACCTATTTCATAGCTATTTCTTGGTCATTACCATCTTGAATCAGAGCAGCCGTCATATTTGATCCTCCAAAATTAGGTCTATTATACTTCCCTTTTGGCAGGAGGGGTCTCAGGAGACTTATGACACTTATAGGACCTCTCCTGCCTACAGGATTTATAAATAATTTTTTTAAAAAGGTTAGAAATTTACACAGGGGTCTCCAGCGATACAGCTTTTGTTCTGGGGATGGAGCTTTTACATGATATAACTGCCAAAGAGTCATCTGTGGTCTTTAAATAACCCAATATACTCCTTGCTTCATCAAGCTGGATTTATTTCTTTGGTCTGTTGGTGTCTTATGGAGGGTAAGTAGATATTTCTGTGGTCTTCCCAGGAAAAGACATAAAACATGACTTTTGTGTACACTTTACATCAAGAAATTACAGTGAGAAGGCTTTTGCTATATGATATTTTCCTACATGTTGAAAATCATTTTCAGCACAAATGGTTTCCATATGGAAATATATGTAGGAAATCCAATTTGGTATTTCATGAACATAATTGATACATGCATTTTAAGTGACTGAGTAATGAAGTGTCCAAGAAGTGAGTATATCAATTTACTAATAAATAATAATCAATGAACAAACCAAACATGCATGAAAAACTCTATTCTATGTACTAGGCCACATAACATTTTTAGAAATTATAGAAGTTATTACAAATCTTGTAATCAAATTCCCAAGTTTTAGATTATGAAAAAGAGGCAAAATAATTTGCTTGAGGTCCAGCTATTAGTTGGTAAATACCCAAGGCGTTTTTACTTCTCAGTTTTGTTAGCATATGTTCATTGCACAAATTAATAGGTTTCATTGTAGTAGTTCAATGCATGGGCACAATATGCTTTGATGGTATTCATCATTTATATTACCCTTTTTAAAATATTTTATTTTTGTTTATTTATTTGAGAGAGGAACAGAGAATGAGAGAATGGGCACACTAGGGCTTCCAGCCACTGCAAACAAACTCCAGATTCATGAGCCACCTTGTGCATCTGGCTTAAGTGGGTCCTGGGGAATTGAACTGTGGTCCTTTGGCTTTACAGGCAAGTGCCTTAACCACTAAACCATTTCTCTAGCCCCTTATATTACCCTTTTATTCCCTTCCCACCTCTCTCATTTCCCTTTTCACATCCAAAATAACCCCTATGTCACTTTTGTGTCCTTTATCCCTTAAATTCCATTTATGGAAGAAAATGTGTGAAACATGTCATCTTTGTGATATTTTTTCACATAATACAAGGGTTTTTAGTTCTAAATATTTTCCTACTAATGTCATAATTCTATGCTTCTTGATGACTGAATAAAATTTCAATGTATATCTTCCAAATGTTCTTTGGGTATTCATCCTGATTCTGACTGATTCTTTTGGGTACATATTCAGAAGTATTGGAACTGGATCATATATTAATACTTTTTTTAGTCTTTTGAGAAATATTTATGCTAGCCTCCATACTGTCTAATTTCTATTACTGCCAAAAGTATATAAAGTTTGGTTTTTCTACATAAATCCACCAGCTTTTGTTGTTTTTGTTTTCTTGATGGCATATAGGTGAGACAATATAGATAGTGGTATAAAGGTCAGAGAAAATAAGATGAGATCTTTGTAGTTTTGATTTGAATTTCCACGATGGCTAAATATGTTGAACATTTTTCATTCATTTAATGGAAATTTTAATATCATCATTTGAAAATAGTCTTTTGGAAAATTACCTGTTTATTGGTTGGATTATTTATTCTTTGTTAATGTTCTTTATGTATAGTAGGTGTTAATCTCTTGTCAGATAAATTGATGAAAATATTTTTCACAATTCTGTAGGTACTTTTTTTAACCTGATAATTGTCTCCTTTACTGTGCAGAAGTTTTTTTCATTCAATACAATACCATTTATCTATTGCTATTACTGGTGAGCTATTTAGAAATTCACTGCCTATGCCTGTCTTGAAGTTTCTCCTATATTTTCCACTAGTAGTTTCAATATTTCAAGTTTCATGTTAAGAACTTTGATATACTTCAACTTGGCTTTTGTACACAATGAAAGGCAGGAATCTAGTTTCAGTCTACTACATGTGAGTTTTCCCAGCCTCATATTTGTTAAAAATGTTGTCATTTCTCTATTACATATTGTTACGCAGTTTTCAAGACTCAGATTGCTATGCATGCATGGGCTTTTATGGGTCTTCTATTTTATTCCATGGGTATATGTGTCTATATTATGGTATTTTATTACTATGGTTCTGTAGTATAGCTTGAATGAAAGATTTTTTTTTTTTTACTTCCAATACTGCTCTTTTAGTTCAAAATTAATGTGGCTATTAATCATCTTTGGTGTTTTCATATAAACTTTAGCATTGAATTTTCCTGTTTCTATGAAAAAAATGTCATTGGAATTTTGATGGCAATTGTATTGAATCAGTATCACTTTTGTAATATTGACAATTATAACAATTTTGCTTATCCAAGAGCATAGTTTTTTACATCTTCTGACAACTTTTTATATATCTTTCATTATTTTACAATTTTCATTACAAAGGTCTTTCACCCACATTTATGCTTATTTGTAGGGATTTTCTTCTGGAGGCTATGATGGATAGTTTTTTTTCTGACCTTTTTCAGTAATGCTATTATTATTATATTATAACATTATTATAGATCTATCAGTACATAGAACTTCTACTCATTATGTTGATTTTGTATCCTACTACTTTGTTGTATTGCCAGAACTAAGAGTTATCTAGTTCTTTTAATTAGAACATGTGTAACCTGCTTTCTTTTGGATTTTCTATTTTTTTGGAATAAAATTTTCAAAATTTCTCTAATGGTTCTCTGCATTTCATTGACATCTATTACAAGATCCCATTTTTATCTGAAATGTTATTATATTAGGTCTTTCCTCCCTGTCTTTTGGCAAGCTTGGATAAAGTTTTGTCAATCTTATTTTCATTCCAAAGAATCAATTTTTGATGCATTGATCTTTTCTGCTATTCTTTTGATTTCCATTGCATTAATTTCAACTCTGATCCTTATTATGTCTTTCTTTCTACTAATTTATAGAATTATTTGCTGTGGTAAGAACTTTCAGTTTCTTATTATAATATGTACTTAAGATCTTATTTTTATTTATTTATTTATTTGAGAGTGACAGAGACAGAGAGAGAGATTGAGAATGGACACACCAGGGCTTCCAGCCACTGCAAATGAACTCCAGACATGTGCGCCCCCCTGCGCATCTGGCTAACGTGGGTCCTGGAGAATCGAGCCTTGAACCGGGGTCCTCGGGCTTCACAGGCAAGTGCTTAACTGCTAAGCCATCTCTCCAGCCCTTAAGAGCTTATTTTTAATGTAGATATTCAGCTATGAAATTCCATCTTTCAAGTCTTACTGTATTCTAATAAATGATGTTTTCATTTTAAACTGATTCTATGAAGTTTTAAAAAATATATTTTATTTGTTTATTTATTTGAGAGAGAAATAGGGAGGGATAGAGAGAGAATGGGTGCACCAGGGCTTCCAGCCACTGCAAATTAACTCCAAACTCATGCATCCCCTTGTGCAGTTGGCTTACTTGGGACCTGGAAAATTAAACTGGGATCCTTTGGCTTTGCAGGAAACACTTTAACCATCTCTCCAGCCCCTAATTCTATGAAGTTTGTAACCAAGATTTATTCAATAACCCACTGACTGTATAAATGTGTATTGGACAGTATACATATATTTGTATATTTTTGCAAATTCTCTTGATCTTGATATCTACTTTTATGATCTGATAAAATATAAGCAATTATTTCCCCAAAGAATATAGTCTTTTGCCATTGTTCTTGATTACCTACCAGAACTCGATGTTATAGACCCTATTGCTGAATATTCCACATGGTCACAGGATCCTGAGAAATCAAGCTGTCATTGAGCTGGCAGCCACCTTCCTGATTGGTGTCTAGCTGCCATAGTGCTGAGGAGTGCTATGCAGACTTCTGAGGGGGAAAATCAACAGTTTTTACAAGCAATGGAACTTGCAATCTACATAATCAACAAACCAGGAAGAATGCTCCTACTGGTGAAATAGTGGAGCATAAGTTATGGGAATAAAATTCTCTGATTGGATTTGAGGCCTGCTCAGTGGGAAGGATTCCATGTCTGACAGTGAGAACTGAGTATATGTTTTTGATTAATATTAATATAATTAATGGTTTTCTCAGTTTGGTTAGAGAAGCTTCTTTTCACACATGGTGTTAAATACTGTAGAGACCCAAGACTCATAAAGTTGACAAGAAAATCAAGCCCAGTGCTTTATACTGGGTGAGTCATCTCTATCATGCCTACCTGGGCTCAGGGAACATTGGTTTTCTTCCCCTTGTTTATTTTAGAGTTCTGCTAGTTTACTGAGTGGGATTTTTCCTCTAATTCTCATTTCTCATATATTCTTCTAAAAGATTTATTTTTCTTGAGATCCCATGATTTTGACTTTGCCTTCTGATCTCTTTGAAAGATTTATTTAATTATACATAATCTTTGTTTAGTGGATTTAGTTTGTGTTTAACTTGGAAGGTCTTTATTTCTTCTATTTTAAAGGGAAACTTGTTGTATATAGTAATCTTGGTTGACAATTACTTACTCCAAGGGCTAGAAATATATCATTTTACAGTCTCCTTGCTTTTAGAGTTTCTATAGACATGTCTCTGCATATCATGACCCAGTGTGTGGCTCTGACATTCTTTCCGGCCCCTCTTCTGCAAAATTTCCCTGAGCCATGTTGGGTTTAGTTTGGTCTGCTTCAGTGATGAGGTGTTGGGGGCCTCTGGGTCTCTGGATATCTGATTTGGTATGAGTTGATTGTTCTCTGTGTCAATCTCCTTCATCCTTGTGCTGTTACCCAGTTCACCAAGAAAACAGAGATGTAATTTAATTATGAGGAGGTTTCCTTTTTAAGTTACATGGCAATTCCCTCTTGTATCTGTCAGTATTCTTCCTTCTTCTTGGCATTGTTACTATAATGTACTTTACAGTGATGCCCCCTGTATTTGTTTATTTATTTTATTTTATTTTATTTTATTATTTGTTTTTTTGAGGTAGGGTCTCACTCTGGCCCAGGCTGACCTGGAATTAACTATGTAGTCTCAGGGTGGCCTCGAACTCACGGCGATCCTCCTACCTCTGCCTCCCAAGTGCTGGGTGTTTATTTTTTAGTATATTACTTATTTACTTGCAAGAGGAGTCAGAGAGAGAGAGAGAGAATGCCAGGGCCTTTAGCCACTGCATATGAACTCCAGATGCATGTACCATTTTGTGCATCTGGCTGTATGTGGTTACTGGGGAATCAAACCTAAGTCCTTAGGCTTTGCAGGCAAGTACCTTAACCCCTGAATAATCTCTCCAGCCCTGCCTTCTGTATTTTGATGTCCACATATTTCCCTATGATTTGAAAATTTTCTGCTGTAAGTTCATTGAGTATGGCATTTATGTCTTGAGTTTGTATGTCTGATCATTTGTCTACCCCCAAAGTTTTTAGAATTGGTCCTTTGACAATTTCTGAAAGTTCTGGAAAGTAATGGTTATCATTGTTTTTTATTTTCTTTTTTTTAAATTTGTGTGTATGTGTGTGTGTGAGAGAGAGAGAGATGGTGGGCTCCATGTATGAAACTATTTACGTGGATGTGCTGTGTGTGCAGGTATTCATGCATGTGTGTGAGGCAGAAAACAATATTGGGTGTTACCTTAGGAACACCACCCACCATTTTTGAGACAGTGTATTTCATAGGCCTGGAACTCATAACTTAGGCTATACTTGGTATGCAGTAAAATCCTGGAATAACCCCTGTCCCTGAATCCCCAACATTGTAACTACATGTATGTACAGTCATGTGGGTAATATTGATTACAAAAAATTATTTAAATATTGATCCCTGTCTTCCCTTTGCTACAGGGACATGCAAGCTAATATGGTCACTACTGGGTTAAATTTCTGGCAGTGGTCTCTGAATGCAGGCCTAACTACATTCCAAGTATAAGAGCTACCTTCAAGCTGTGCCTGTCAATGGAGTCTATATTCTTCCTGGTTAGATGTGCCTTGGAACTAGATATACTCTGGAAGTTCATATGTGGGCATGGAAAATTACCCTGAGCTATGACATCAGTTCTATTAAATGTCTCTATGGCTCTGAGAATGTGAACACTAAACTAAAACCATCTACACTTGAGGGCAAAGTGTAGGTATCAATTAATTCTGTGTGTTCTAGTCATCTTAGTCTCTATCCCAGACCTCTACTTACATGTACTTAGCATGCACCATTTTTCCCCAAGGTCAGGCAGAAGTTTCCAATTATCATCCTGGACTTGACCCTTCATCATGGCCTACAATTCTCACCAAATAGTCCTATATCTTTGGGTCTGTATACAAGTTTCAATCAGTTTTCTGTGCCTTGCACTGATTTTTTTTTTAAATTTAATTTATTAGTTTTCTTTTCAGTAAATACAGGCAGTTTGGTACCATTATTTAGGCTCATCTGTGATCTACCCCCTCCAATTAGACCCTCCTTGTTAATGAAAATGGGTCATGCATGTGGAGTTAGCCCCCAGTTATTGGTATGATAAATGTCTCTGCAAATCATGACCCAACATGTAACTCTGACATTCTTTCCACCCCCTCTTCCGCAAGATTTCCCTGAGCCATGTTGGGTTCCTTTTTGGTCTGCTTCAGTGCTGAAATGTTGGGGGCCTCTGAGGCTTTGGCTCTCTGATTTGGTAGGAGTTGATTTTTCTCTGCGTTGATCTCCTTCCCCTTTGTGCTGGTATCCGGTTCACAGGAAAACATCACCCTTGCTTATTTCGCCAGTTGTCCTTAATTTCAGTTGGGCCCCTTTTGAGGTATGTTCGGGCAGCTCTCTCCTTAGGATCTGCATCTATCTGGAAAAGAGAAGCAGATTCTCCAACGGAGAGTAAGTTAGCACCCGGAAAATTGAGATAACACTTACTTTTTTGAGAGACAGTTTGATAGGTTTAGGCCCTCTTATACCCCGTGATTGATGTTAGCTTGATATTTTAGAGTGGGCTTGTGTTTGGGTATGGTTATGACTTGTTTCCCACCTTGCACTGATTTTTTTTTGTTTTTTTTTTTTTTTGTTTTTCAAGGTAGGGTCTCACTCTGGTCCAGGCTGACCTGGAATTAACTCTGTCATCTCAGGGTGGCCTTGAACTCATGGCAATCCTCCTACCTCTGCCTCCCGAGTGCTGGGATTAAAGGCGTGCGCCACCACGCCCGGCTTACCTTGCACTGATTTTAAATATGGTCTTTTACTTAGCCATGAGAGATGGGAGACCTTTCAGGATTGAAGATGTAGAATTGAATGGTTTTCTTCTTCTCATGTCCAAAAGGACTGATTGTAAAACCTTTCATAAAATTTTCTCCACCATTGCATGAGTGAGTAAGCTAGAATTTTTTTTTGTGGGGGGGGGTGGTCTCTTCTCTAGCATCTGCTTACTGATGTTCTAATCTACTATCTCTTGTCCTTATCAATATATTTTCAGGGTACCAGATTGTATTCCTCTGTGTGTCACTGAGGCTTTCCTACTCTCTTTTACACAATTTTCCACTTAGGAGGATTTCTTCTTATTCTCTAACACATTGCCTAGCACCCAAAGCTAGTGTGTCTTGTTTCTTTTATAATTTAAAGTCTAAATGGTTTTTTAAAATTTATTTTATTTATTTGAGAAAGAGAGAGAGGGAACAAGGGAAGGTAAGAGGCATATATAGAGAGAGGGAGAATGGGTGCACCAGGACCTTCAGCCATTGCAAATTAACCCCAGACACATGCACCACCTTGTGCATCTGGCTTATGTGGCTCCTGGTGAATCAAACCTGAGTCCTTTGGCTTTGCTGACAAGTGCCTTAACTGCTAAGCCATCCCTCCAGCCCTAAATGTTTTCTATTTCACCTGGTCTCTGCCTACTGTTTATTGATGCTATCCTGTTCTTTTCCCTGCCACCTACTTCTCCCTGTAATCATACACCTGATATTTTGTGTCATGTTGATAAAGATGAAAGTGCTGGATGTGTATAATATTCCATCTTCTAAATGCTTAAAACCCAAAACCTTTAATGATTACCCATCCTTCCAAAATAAGTTTTTTTTTCCCAATATGCTTTAGGCCCTGAAAGCTACTTAGTATGTGATAAAAAGCATGGGCTTGAGAAACAGAGAGAGCTAGGTTTGTACCCTAGATTCATATTTTCTATATATATGCCCCAAGGCAAGTCAGATAGCCTCACTAAATCTTAATTTCTCATCAATGACATAAAATATAGCTCTCAATATTACTGTAAAAGTTAAATAATATAACTCAAAGTTAAATGATATAAATTAAAGCACACTATGTGAGTAAACATAAATTGGTAATTTATCTATCATGAAAACATAGCATATTGCATAATAATTAAATGAAGAGTACTAGTTAGTTTTCTGAGTCTACATAGATTTTGTTCTAAACATAGAGTTGAAATTACCATATATTTAGCCATCTTAAAATGTATGAAAATTTTATTTACCCATGATAGATGCTATTATTCTAGTTCTTTCATATAAAATATATATTATAATGTAACACTATAGCTTATTATGGATAATTTAAGTGGACTAATATGTTTGAATTCTTCCATTAAAACATATAAAATGCCTCACGTCCTTACCGCCACCATGCCAGACCCCTGGGACAAGGATGTGTACCCCGAGCCCCCTCGCCGCACGCCGGCCCCCTCGCCGCAGACGTCGCTGCCCAACCCCATTACCTACGTGACGAAAGCCTTCGAGCTCATCGTGGACTGGCCCGTGACCCTAGCGAGAGAGTTCATTGAGCAACAGCATGCCAAGAACTGCTCTTACCACTACCACCGGCAGTATCGCCGAGTGCCAGACATCACAGTGTACAAGGAGGATGACATCCTGTGCATCTACGAGGCTGAGATGCAGTGGAGAAGGGACTACAAAGTTGACCAGCACATTGTCAGCATCATCCAGGAGAGGCTTAAGGCCTGTCAGCAGAGGGAAGGAGAGAACCACAAGCAGAACTGTGCCAAGGAGCTGGAGCAGTTCACCGAGGTGGCCAAAGCCTACCAAGACCGCTATCATGACCTAGGAGCCCATTATTCTGCCAGAAAGTGCCTGGCAAAGCAAAAGGAGAGAATGATGGCAGAGAGAAAGGCTAAGGAGGCTGCCGCAGCCTGAATGCTCCACCTGGATTATCTCATTGTGAAATAAAATGGTATATACACAGCTTCTGAAAAAAAAAAAAAACATATAAAATGTGTCAAAATTATCTTTCACTAGAGTTAAATGTTGAAATTTCCAAGAATTTTTTGTATTCTAATCATACCTAATTCATACTATTAACCTTAAATTTTATCCATATGGCACTATTCTTCTATTCACCATGATTCTGTAGGATATTCTGTCACTGGATACCAAAAGTGAAACAGTTGTCTTCCTTCTGCATCATAGCATAAATGACAGCCTTCTAAAAATGGAAATGTGACACCTGGAAGAGGGATTCAGAGACATCCCAAGAAAATAAAAAACAAGATAAAAGCTGCTCAGTGGAATAGAACCCATAGCTGGAACTGGAAAACAAGTCAGAATCATATCCACAAAACAAGTTTGCTCTCCAATATCAAGCTCCCACCAATCTTGGGCTACAAGAGGGCCTAAACCTACTAAATTCTCTCTAAAATTATAGTGGTTATCCCATTTATCTGGTGCTGACTTCACAGACCCTGAGTAAAGAACCAGCCCATCACATTTGAACAGGGCCCCAGTTGAAACCAAGAGTAATTGGGGAAATGAGCAAGAGTGCTGCTTTCTTGGTGAACCAGGTATTAGCACGAGGTTGAAGGAGATAGACACAGAGAACACTCAACTCCTACCAAACCAGAGATCCAGAGACACAGAGGCTCCCAAGACCTCATCACTGAAGTAGACCTAAAACAATCCCAACATGGCTCAGGAAAATTCTCACAAGAAAGGGCAGAAAGATTGTTAGAGCCATGCGTGACTGATGGTTAACCCCACAATGTATGACCCATAATCCCCAATGAGGAGGGTCCCTTCGAAGGGAGGAAGACAGAGAGGAGACTGATGATGGTCCCAACATCGGCTGTTTACACACTAAGTATGTACATAACTAATAAAGAAAAAAAAAATCAGCTCATCAATCATGATTTCCAGTACTTGTTTTTGAAGTAGTGAATTAAAGTGGTTCTCCATGTCAGGAAATAAATTGATGAACAGTGGCATGACATTAGCTCATTTTACTTTCTTCATCTGAAAATAAATAAAAAATAATGACCATAGTATAACAAGAATCAGAGAAAGCAAGAATTAGTCATTGAATAATTAATGCATACTATGAACTTACTTATCTTCATCACAACAGCCTTGTGGATTAGTGACACATAGTTTTAAAAATTGAATAAATAAAGCCTATACAGGGAGTGGATAGTAGATCTACTTCTCAAACCTAGGTCTGATTCTAACTCCACTTAATGTTACCTAAATATTTATTAGTATACTCATTCACATGGTATAATGGTTAATGCCTGGTTCTCAATCTGACAATATTTAGAATCATAATGGAAACAATTGTCTTAGCAAGTGTCAGGGTTTTACTAGATTAGATTAATTGAGGAGGGAAGACCTACATAAGCTGTGTATTGGGCCATTCCATGGGCTAGGATTCTGGACCATATAAAAGTGAAAAACTGACTGAATAACAGTATTCTTCACTCTCTACTTCTTCTATGTGGATATAAGAATGACTGTAACTTGTTGCTCCTGCAGTGCTTGCCCTGCCAAAATGAGCTTCCTCCAAAAACATCTCTAAGCTGCTTCCAGTCAGATATTTTATCTCAGTAATGAAAAAAAAAAACCTACTTCCGGTTAAGATGGCGGCGTAGGTACCACGCCAAAGCAGCCTAGGGGGGGAAAAACCAAAAAAACTCAGCAGAATACACACTTTTACTAAAAAGTGAGGTGTATAGGAAATTGAGGCGGCAGCGGAGAAGTGGAAGAGTTATAGAGCATCCAGAGCCTGCACAGGCGGGAAGGGCGGCTCCGGCACCTCGGCCAATCGCCGCAACCACGGCGCAGAAGAAAACTGCCAGACTCTCAGCTCGAGCCGCAGGAGAAGCCAGGTGCGGGATTTCCCCCTCGCACCGCGCTCTCCGCAACTCGGGAAACGTGAGGGGAGAGCGGCAGCGAGCAGCGGAGAAGACCGCGAGGTAGAAGCACACGTGGAGCAGCGAGACAACCAGAGCAGCCATGGCTCCCTCCCCTCCCCTACCTCAACGCCTGAACCCAGCTCCAGCGAACACAGCAGAGGCCCGGGACCGGCCACGCCAACTTGGGCTGACGGCGGGACCCAAGCAGGAGCAGAGTTCGGCAGCAACTTCAGCGGCTCCAGCACCGGTACCAGCAGCCCCAGCAGCAGTGGACCCAGGAGCGGCAGCGGAGGCAGATCCCACAGCAGCGGCTTCGGGGGGAGCAGCGGCGGTGGACACGGCAGCAGCAGCTTCAGCAGCGGTGGTGGCTCCGGTGGTAGCAGCTACGACATCAGCAGAGGCAGCAGCAGTGGCTCGGTTTGCCCTGTAGGAAAAGCAAGTGCCCAGCTCCAGAAATCAGAACAGCAGCCCGACGACCCAGGCAGCAACTTGACTGAGACCAAAATCACCCAAGGTAACTGGGATTGCACCAGGGAAGGGTCTCACTTGGTCACAAGCTGACTTGGACACCTAAACAGACCAGAAATCTAAACCTCTTTGTTGATAGAGGATCTGGCCATTATAATAACTACTCTTGCATACATACTCTGGGCTGTTTGTGATTGAATGTGTACAGTGTTTAGTTAAATTTTAGAATCTACCTGTATTTTATTCCACTCAGCCTGCTTGAATACTCCTATAGCAGGGAAACTCAACCCCTAAGAACATCTTTGTAGATACTCTGAGAGTCTTAAGAGCCACACCTAATACCTTAAGGTCCTACCCTGAAAATATATTACATCAAATCAATTGATACAGCTAAGAATACACAGCTAGCTAGAAAATCCAAGCATTAACTTATTCCAAGATGCAAAAATATATACATTATAACACAAGAAACACTAAAAAGCAAGACGATATAAATCCACCTAAAAGTATTAATGCATCAGAAATGTCCTCCAGTGAGAAAGAGTTAGAGGAAATACCTGAGAAAGAGTTCAAAAGAATAATTATAAATATGTTCAAAGAGGTCAAAGAACACATGAAAATAATCAAAGAAGAAATCAAAGAGGAAATCAAAGGAATCAAAGAAGAGGCAGGACACCAATTTAATGAAATAAAGAAGGCAATACAAGACATAAATAGGGAAATAGAAATAATAAAGAAAAACCAGTCAGAATTACTAGCAATGAAGAACATAGTTAATGAAATAAAAAACTCTGTAGAAAATCTCACCAGTAGGATGGATGAGGGAGAGGGCAGATTATCTAAGCTAGAAGACCAGGTGGCAGACCTAATGCAGTCCAACAAAGAGAAAGACAAACTTATAGAAAAGTATGAGTGGGAATTTCAAGATATTCGGGACACTATGAAAAGATCCAATATAAGAATTCAGGGCATAGTAGAAGGAGAAGAAATCCACTCCAGAGGCATAGTAGGCATCTTCAACAAAATCATAGAGGAAAATTTCCCCCAAATTGGGAAAGAGGTGCCAATACAGATACAGGAAGCCTTTAGAACCCCAGCCAGACAAAACCCAGAAAGAACCTCTCCTCGCCACATTATAATTAAACTTCCAAACACACAAACCAAAGAAAAAATATTGAAAGCAGTTAGAGAGAAAAATCAAGTTACCTACAAAAGCAAGCCCATCAGGATTACAGCAGATTATTCAACACAAACTTTTAAAGCCAGAAGGGCTTGGAGTGATATATTCCAAGTTCTGAAAGATAACAACTGTCAACCAAGGTTACTTTATCCTGCAAAGTTATCCATTCAAATAGATGGAGAAATAAAGACATTCCATGACAAAAGCAGGTTAAAGGAGTATTTGAAGACAAAGCCAGCTCTACAGAAAATACTTGATAGAATCCTCCATGCTGAACAAAAGGAAAAGCACACATATAAGGAACCTAGAAAAACCCAGCTATACTCAAATACCAGTTAACAGAAGAGAGCACAGGTAGAACCAGTAACACACACACACACACACACAAAAATGGCAAACATAAATACACACCTTTCAATAATATCTCTTAATATCAACGGTCTCAATGCCCCAACGAAAAGACATAGATTTGCAGACTGGGTTAAAAAGCAGGATCCTACAATTTGTTGTCTCCAAGAAACTCACCTTTCTACAAAGGATAGACATTATCTTAGGGTGAAAGGTTGGAAGACGGTGTTTCAAGCAAATGGGCCTAGAAAACAAGCAGGGGTTGCTATCCTAATATCAGACAGGGTAGACTTTAGTCTGACGTTAGTCAAGAAAGATAAGGAAGGTCACTTTATATTGATTAAGGGCACACTCCACCAGGAGGACATTACAATCCTAAACATATATGCACCTAACATGGGGGCTCCCAAATTCGTCAAACAAACACTATTAGAACTAAGGTCACAGATAACACCAAACACAGTGGTGGTGGGTGACTTTAACACCCCACTCTCATCAATTGACAGGTCATCCTGGGAAAGAATAAACAGAGAGGCATCTGGACTAAATGAGGTCATAGAAGGAATGGACCTAACAGATATATACAGGACATTTCATCCAAAGGCTGCAGAATATACATTCTTTTCAGCAGCACATGGAATATTCTCTAAAATAGACCATATATTAGGACACAAAGCAAATCTTAACAAATTCAGGAAAATTGAAATAATTCCTTGCATTCTATCTGACCACAATGGAATTAAACTACAAATCAGTAGCAAGAAAGGCTATAGAGCATACACAAAATCATGGAAACTAAACAATACACTACTAAATGATGAGTGGGTCAATGAAGAAATCAAAAAGGAAATCAAAAAATATATAGAGTCAAATGATAATGAGAACACAACATACCAAAATCTCTGGGACACAATGAAGGCAGTTCTAAGAGGTAAATTTATAGCCTTAAGTGCCTATATTAAGAAATTAGAAAGGTCGCAAGTAAACGACCTAATGCTTCGCCTTAAAGCCTTGGAAAAAGAAGAACAAGGCAAACCAAAAATTAGTAGACGGGAAGAAATAATAAAGATTAGGGCAGAAATTAATGAAATAGAAACAAAAAGACCAATCCAAAGAATTAATGAAACAAAGAGTTGGTTCTTTGAAAGGATAAACAAGATTGATAAACCCTTAGCAAATCTGACCAAAAGAAAGAGAGAAGAGACACAAATTAATAAAATCAGAGATGAACAAGGTAACATCACAACAGATTCCAGAGAAATTCAAAAAATTATAGGGATATACTATAAAAGCATATACTCCACAAAGTATGAAAATCTGAAAGAAATGGATGATTTCCTTGATCTATATGACCTACCTAAATTAAATCAAAATGAGATTAATCACTTAAATAGACCTATAACAAACATGGAGATCCGAGCAGTTATCAATAATCTCCCAACTAAAAAAAGCCCAGGCCCGGATGGATTCACTGCTGAATTTTACCAGACTTTTAAGGAAGAGCTAACACCATTGCTTCTTAAGGTTTTCCAGGAAATAGAAAAAGAAGGAACTCTACCAAACTCTTTCTATGAGGCCAGCATCACCCTGATACCAAAACCAGGCAAAGATAGAACAAAAAAAGAAAATTACAGACCAATCTCCCTCATGAACATAGATGCAAAAATTCTCAACAAAATATTGGCAAACAGAATACAAGAGTATATCAAAAAGATCATTCACCCTGACCAAGTAGGCTTTATCCCAGAGATGCAGGGATGGTTCAACATATGCACATCTATAAATGTAATACATTACATAAACGGGTTGAAGGACAAAAATCACATGATCATCTCATTAGATGCAGAGAAAGCATTTGACAAAATCCAACATCCCTTCATGATAAAAGTCCTACAGAGACTGGGAATAGAAGGAACATATCTCAATATAATAAAGGCTACTTATGACAAGCCTACAGCCAACATATTACTAAATGGGGAAAAACTGGAAGCTTTTCCACTAAAATCAGGAACAAGACAAGGGTGTCCACTGTCCCCACTACTATTTAATATAGTTTTGGAAGTCTTAGCCATAGCAATAAGGCAAGAGACACACATAAAAGGGATACAAATTGGAAGGGAAGAAATCAAGTTATCATTATTTGCAGATGACATGATTCTATACATAAAGGACCCTAAAGACTCTACTAGCAAGCTGTTAGAGCTGATCAAAACCTACAGCAATGTAGCAGGATACAAAATAAATACACAGATATCAGTAGCCTTCATATATGCTAACAACAAACACACAGAGGATGAAATCAGAGAATCACTCCCATTCACAATTGCATCAAAAAAAAATAAAATACCTTGGAATAAACCTAACCAAGGAAGTAAAGAACTTATACAATGAGAACTTTAAAACACTCAAGCGAGAAATTGCAGAAGACACTAGAAAGTGGAGAAACATCCCTTGTTCCTGGATTGGAAGAATCAATATCGTGAAAATGGCAATCTTACCTAAAGCAATCTACACATTTAATGCAATCCCTATCAAAATTCCAAAGGCTTTCTTCATGGAAATAGAAAAACAATCCAAAAATTCATTTGGAATCACAAAAAACCTCGAATATCTAAAATAATACTGAGCAACAAAAAAGAGGCTGGTGGTATCACCATACCTGATTTTAACCTATACTACAGAGCCATAGTAACAAAAACAGCATGGTACTGGCACAAAAACAGACATGTAGATCAGTGGAACAGAATAGAGGACCCAGATGTAAGCCAAAGTAGCTATAGCCACCTGATATTCGATAAAAATGCCAAAAATACTCATCGGAGAAGAGACAGCCTCTTCAGCAAATGGTGTTTTGAAAACTGGATAAATATCTGCAGAAGGATGAAAATAGATTCTTCTCTCTCGCCATGCACAAGAATTAAGTCCAAATGGATTAAAGACCTTAACATCAGACCGGAAACTTTGAAACTGCTAGAGGAAAAAGTAGGGGAAACACTTCAACATATTGGTCTTGGCAAAGACTTTCTGTATACAACCCCAGTTGCTCAGGCAATAAAACCACAGATTAACCACTGGGACCTAATGAAATTACAAAGATTTTGTACCGCAAAGGACACAGTGAAAAAAGCAAAGAGGCAACCTACAGAATGGGAAAAAATCTTCGCCAGCTATATATCTGATAGAGGATTAATATCTAGGATATACAAAGAACTCAAAAAGTTAACTAATAAGGAATCAAACAAGCCAATCAAAAAATGGGCTAAGGAGCTAAATAGAGAGTTCTCAAAGGAAGAAATACGAATGGCATATAAGCATCTAAAAAAATGTTCTACGTCACTAGTCATCAGGGAAATGCAGATTAAAACTACATTGAGATTCCATCTCACTCCTGTCAGATTGGCCACCATCATGAATACAAATGATTATAAATGTTGGCGGGGATGTGGAAAAAAAGGAACCCTTCTGCACTGCTGGTGGGAATGCAATCTGGTCCAGCCATTGTGGAAAACAGTGTGGAGGTTCCTAAAGCAGCTAGAGATTGATCTACCATATGACCCAGCTATAGCGCTCCTAGGCATATATCCAAAGGACTCATCTCATTTCCTTAGAAGTACATGCTCAACCATGTTTATTGCTGCTCAATTTATAATAGCTGGGAAATGGAACCAGCCTAGATGTCCCTCAACAGATGAGTGGATAATGAAGGTGTGGTACATTTATACAATGGAGTTCTACTCAGCGGTAAAGAAAAATGAAGTTATGAAATTTGCAGAAAAATGGATGGACCTGGAAAGTATTATACTAAGTCAGGTAACCCAGGCCCAGAAAGCCAAGCGCCACATGTTCTCTCTCATATGTGGATCCTAGCTACAGATGACTGGGCTTTTGCGTGAGAATGAAAATACTTAGTAGCAGAGGCCAGTAAGTTGAAAAGGAGACATAAAGGGTGGAGAAAGGAAGGGAGGAGGATACTTAATAGGTTGATATTGTATATATGTAATTACAATGATTGTAATGGGGAGGTAATATGATGGAGAACGGAATTTCAAACGGGAAAGTGTGGGGGTGGGGAGGGAGGGAATTACCATGGGATATATTTTATAATCGTGGAAAATGTTAATAAAAAAAAAAACTGATGCAAAAAGTTGGTACTGAGAAATTGAGGTATTGTTGCAATAAATTTGACCATGTGGTCCCTAGCCTTTCATAATTGGTTTACTGGAGAAATGTGGAAGGATTTGGAACTCTATATGAGAAAAGCCTTACAATGAACTTACTGGTTGTTCTGGTGGGAGTTTGAAAGTCCAGAAGGCTGAAGAAAATGTGGGCTGTGGAGACTTGACTCATAAGGTTCTACAAGGGACTACAGATTTTATCAGGAACTGGGCTATAGGTTGTTCATGTGATATTTTGACAAATAAAATGGATGCATTCTGCATGTTTCTTAAGACCTTTAGCAAAATTAAATTTAAAACTAATGTGTTTTGCAAAGGAAATTTAAAGGCTGAAAAGTATTGAATCTGTGGCATGATTTCTTCTTGCTTTCCATATTTAGATCTTCAATGCAAGAAAGAAAAATAACAGGGCAGAAGGATATGAAAGATATATAGTTTGACATGGAAGGAAACATAAGCAAATTAAAGTACTAGGCCATACACTAAAGCTACTTTTGGCTATAATTGTTAACCTCCATTAAAGTGAAATCCATTATTCTATATTGGGACAATGGTAAAGGGTCCATGAAGGCAAGGCCTAAGCCACTGAAAGCTCAAAATAGAAAGAATGAGAATTATTTTTCAAAGAAAATACCTGCAGAAAACATGCTGAAGGAGGGCTCTGTTTCCCAAGGTCAGTATACAGAGGCTTCTACCAATGTGTTCTATGGGCACCAGGTTTAATTCCAACATAACAGCACAACTTGACAGTGTTGCCCACATGGTACTGGTTTAAAAAGAGTGAAAGATATAAGGTTAAGGAAGTAATGGAGTGTTGCACCATGGTTCCAGGGAGCCACTGAGGATAAGCAACCTGAAACAGGGTGAGAGTCCCTCCTAAAAGGCTGTTGTACCTACTTTCTTGTTGCTAGGACAAAACACCTAACCAAAAGCAGCTAGTGGGAAGAAAAGTTTTAATTTGGTTTATAGTCTCCATGAGAAGTTTCATGATAGTAAGTGGAAACATGACAGGAGAGAAGGTGGACATCACCTCCTTGGTATAGCAGGTTGAACACCATAGCAGGAGAGTTATCTGAACTGTAGGAAGGGAGAGCTGGCTAGCACACTTCTAAGTGTACTGCCAAAGACACACCTCCTTCAGTAAAGCTCCACCTCCCAAATTACCATCTTCTTGGAACCAAGCAGTTAAAACACATAATTTTATGGGAGACATCTGATTCAAACCACCACACAGCCCCTATGAGACCGCTGTATGTAAATGTGAAAGTAAACCCTAAGTTGAAATGGGGACCTCAGGATATTAGAGATTTTACTACAACGGGAGAGCTGCAAAGAAAAACTGGGCTCTAAGTGGACCTGGCCCATGACAGAAATTATAGACAGCACAGCTGGAGGGTGAACAGAGCTACCCAAGCATTTTGAAGTCCAGATGATCTCATCATGAATTGAAGACATTGGATATGGACCTGCAGGAGTTAGTGTTTTTCTTGTGTTTCAGTCTTGGTTTGGCCTAATCTTTCCTTTCTATATCCTTATTCTTTCCTTTTGGAATGGAAATGTTTATTCTGTGTCATTATATTTTAAAAGCAGGTAAATTTTGTTTGGACTTTACAGATCTCACAGTTAAAAAAAATTCCTTGAGTCTCGTATGCATCTTTGAATTGGTACTAAAGACTATGGGGACTTTTCAGTTGAACTGAACACATATTGCATTATGAGATGACCATAAACATATGAGTTCAAGGGGTGGTAGATTATGGCTCTGAATGTATTATTTTTGAGTGTCAAGTTGATAAGGAGTGGACATGTGATGGCTAATCTCTGGTTGTCAATTTGATAAGGTATACAGTAATCAGGAAAACAAACCTCTTGTCATGTTTGTTTATGATATTTAAAAAAATTATTTATTTGCAAGGACAGAGTAAAAGAAAGAAGAAATGCAGAGAGAATGAGCACACCAGGACCTCCAGCCATTGCAAATGAACTCCAGATCCATGTGCCACTTTGTGCTTCTGGTTTTACATGGGTACTGGGGAATTGAACCCAGATCATTAGGCTTTGCAGGCAAGTGCCTTAACCTCTGAGCCATCTCTCCAGCCACTACAATTTTTTATATTAGATAAATTGAAGTGGGGAAACCTACCCAAAATTTGAATGGTGCCATTCTATGGACTGGGGATCTTAGATTATATAAAAAAGAGAGAGCTGGCTGAGCAACAATATTAATAACTCTCTCCTTCCTTCCTGGTTGTGAAGATGTGACTTTAGCTTTTTATTTCTGTCATGCTTTCCCTGTAATGAAGGAATTCCTCTCAAAAACGCAAGTCATATAAAACTCTTTTCTTCCTTAAGTTGCTTCTTGTTGGATATTTTATCACAGTAATGAAAAAGTAACTGATACACAAGGTTTGGAAACTACTGTTGAAAGAGTATAGTTATATTAGTTACTGTTTAATTTCTATGAAAAAATACTTGAGCTAAACAAGCAACCAAAAATTTATTTAGGCTCATAGTTTCAAAGATTTCAGTTCTTTGTTGTCTGATTCCATTGCTTTTGGGCCTGTGGTGAGACAAGTATATTATGGCAGAAAGACAGGGTGTAAAAAAGCTACTCACCTTTTGGTGACCAGGTAGCAGAAAGTGCAGTCATACACCCTTCAAAGGTAAGCATCCCATGGCCTATTTCTTCTAACTAGACAGCACCTCCTAATATCCTATTTGGATATGAATCCATCAATGAGTTAATCTTCTGCTGAAGTTAGCAAATATATGATGCTGCACCTCTCACTAGCACCCCTAACAAAGGAACAATCCTTCAAAATATGAACATGTGATGGGTAAATTTTATTGCTTCATTTTATTGCTGTTACTTCATCATATTAGGAATCAAGTAATATACATACAACCTAGGAGGGTCTGTGAAGCCATTTCTTGGAAGGATTAACCAATGGAGGAAGACATTCCCCCAGAGTGGTCAGCTCTTCTGGTGGCAGAGTACTTATAAAGAGGGGTCAGGAAAAGGCAGTGTCTTTTACCTGGCTGTCCTTACTGCTTACTTGTATATCTAAACTCTTGTTGCTAACCTTCAGGGACATTAGACCCAACTTCATCAGCCTTTCATTGTTGATTGTTGTTGGCTCTCCAGGAATCCTCCTGGACTATATTGAAACTGCTGGGGAATTCATCCTTATGCACAGAGCACCTACTGGCTTCTCAGACTCTCCATCCAGTACACAGCCATTATTGGACTTCCAAGCCTGTATCCTGTAAGATAATCCAATAAATACACTTTATAAGATATATTCATTCTATGAGTTCTGTTCTGTTCTAGAGAACCATAATGCAGTGCATTTTAGGGAGTACTTCATATATAAACCATAAAATTTTAGTCAAAACATGGACAGATTTTCTATTCTGGGTAATAAGCATAGGATCTAAAACTACAACTGAAATCAACAACCAAATGTCATTTTTCCTAGATGTAATTGCCAAATAACTATTTCACCAAATAGATAACTTGCCTGATTTACTATACTTAACAATTCACCAAAAGCACGATTTGTATTCAAAAAGTAAGAATGTATTTATGAATATATGAATTTCTAATTTACCACCATTTGATAATGCTCTCAACATTTACCCATATTATTCATAGTTATTTTCCTTATAAGTGATAAGAAGAATAGGTTCATTAAAATATTATGCTAGGGCTAGAGAGATGGCTTAGCTGTTAAGGCACTTGCCTATGAAACCTAAGGACCCTGGTTCAATCCCCCAGTATGCATGTAAGCCAGATGATCAAAGTGGCACATACATCTGGAGCTTGTTTATAGTTGCTAAAGGCCTGGTGCACCCATTCTCTCTATGCATCTATGTATGTATATATATCTTTGCCTATTTCTCAAATAAAACATTAGAAATATAGTATGCTAATGTTTGACTCAGGTATTTTTAAAATATATAAATTTTTAATTTTATTGTATTTTATTTATTTGAGAGAGAGAGAAAGAATGAGCATGACAGAACCATTAGCCTCTGCCAATGAATTCCAGACTCATGTGCCACCTTGTGCTTCTGGCTTACATGGATACTGGGGATTCAAACCTGGGTACTTAGGCTTTGCAGGCAAATGCTTTAACTGGTAACCATCTCTCCAGCCCCCATGTTGTCATTTTTATGTCAGATCTGGGGATTCTAACTCAGGTCCTCATGCTTTCATGGCAACTACTTTACAAACTGAATCATCTCCGAGCCCCCAGAAGCATATATTTTAATGTGATTGGGCTTCTAGTTATTTATTTGAGTAGCACCCAGAGTAGAGCCTATTCTCCTGCCTGGACCATGATGTGTTGGCCAGCAACTGATATCCATGCACTTCCTTCTGCCTAGTGGTTCTCATATGACCTAGTAGTAGAACACACAGAACAACGATGTTCAGTGAAGACTGAGTATGCACATAGATAAGCTAAATCAGCATGAATAATCATGGCCCCATTACATTCCATTCTCAATAATTCATGTCCTAGAAAGAACCTCAGAAGGGACCAGGGTGACATTAACTTCTCGATGTCACAGATGCTTCTTTCAAAAACATAAAATAAAAATAAATAAAATAAAAAAAAATAACATTCATCATCAAAATGAATGTGCTTACCAAAAGACAATTTTACCCAATAGAACCATTTCTGTTTTTTTGTTTGTTTAGTTTTTTTCAAGGTAGGGTGTCACTGTAGCCCAGGATGACTTGTAATTAACTCTTATTGTCAGGGCACCCTCAAACTCACTGTTATCCTCCTACCTCTGCTTCCTGAGTGCTGGGATTAAAGGCATGCACCACCATGCCCATTTTTATTTACTTATTTATTTTTGTTGAGGCAAGCCAACAGACTGCCTTTTTCAGTTGCAGTCTATGTGAAAAAGTGAGAGTAAGTGAGACAGAGAGAGATGGAGAATTGGAACACCAGGACCTCTAGCTTCTACCTTGGAACTCCAGATCTTCTGCACATATGTAATCTTATGCACTTGCATCACTGTGCAACTGGCTTATGTGGGACCTGGAGAGTTGAACATGAGGCCTTAGGCTTTGCAAGCAATCACCTTACCTGCTAAGCTATCACCCCAGCCCAAAGAAGCACTTATGTTTGTATTTAACTGATTTAAAATTATTGTTCTTTTTTTGAGTACTTACATATATCTTTTTGTGTAGAAAGGAGCATGTATTTGAATCTAATAGGTATCTGGAATTTGTGCACATTTTTTACATACTAGGATTATCCTTTTTCCTTGTTTTAACATGCTAAGACATTTTTTAAGTTAAGACACTTAGTTCACTTTTCACTTTATTAGCTTATTTTTTTTGTACTCAGTGAGTACAGTCAAGTTGGTACCATTGTTAGCCTCCTCCCTGTTCTCCCCCCTCCACAGGGACCCTCCTTGTTGGGGTATATGGGTCGTGCATTGTGGGGTTAGCTATCAGTTTTGGGTAGGAAGAAATGTTTCTGCATATCATGACCCAATGTGTGACTCTGACATCTTTTATTGTTTTTTTTTTTTTTTTTTTTTTTTAATTTGCAAGGAAAGAGAGAGAGAGACAGAGGCAGGGAGATAGAGAGAATGGGTATGCCAGGGCCTCCAGCCACTGCAAAATAACTCCAGACACAAGCATGACTTTGTGCATCTGGCTTATGTGCGTACTGGGGAAATGAGCCTAGGTGCTTTGGCATTGCTGGCAAGTGCCTTAACTGCCAAGCCATATCTCCACCCTGAATCTTAGGCTTTGACTTGAAATTTATTAAAATGCTAGGAAGAATGCAGTTATTGAATATGTTAATTAGATATATACAAGATTGTTTCTTAAGAAATACTTATGGTAACACTGAAATTGGAAAATTTGACAAAGTATTTTCTGTAAGCTTTAAATGTAAAAAGGAATCACCCAGAATACTCATGTGAACCCTAAAACTGGGTAGAACTTAAGATTCTGCATTTCTAACAGCCGATGCTGCTTGTATCAAATGACAATTATGGGTAGCATGGATCTATTCAGAAATATTTTTAGTGAGTTGATATGTGATTAACTGAATTAGAATCACGCATATAAAACACATTTTACTGCTTCAGTTGCACTCACCTTGGTTTTAAACATACACTACAAGGAAGACTGTGTTTAGTTGTTAACTAATCTTTAAACAAGTACAGATTTGGAAAATAAGATAAATGCAAAAATATTATTTTGTCAGTAATCTAAACAGTTTGAGGAAAGCAGTGTTACCATCTGCTGTCCTGTCTAACTCTGCCTGAGCTCTTAGCATAAAATCTATTCATAATTTTAATAGTAAGAAACATGCACACTTAAGATTATTGCATAATAATAGAGCTTTAAAAATTCACTGACAATTTGAAGTACCTGTTTTATTGGATTCAATTAAATATATTCATGTCACTTTTCTAAAAAGCAACAAATATGTTAATAAAATGAGATAAAATTACTTTCAGAAAGAAAATGCATATCATCATCTTCTGCTGTGAACAGTATTTTATTATACTTGTAATACTACATTTTGTTTGGAAAAAGTGATTTTCAATCATTTGCCTATGTATCCAGTTAAATATTATTTATAGTAGCACTGAATTCTATGTTTTACTTAGTGCAGTAGGTCTCAACCTTCAAAACATCTCAGAAACACTAGGAGAATGTCAAATAATACTAAAACCTTGGTTACTCCTAAACTAGGTAAATCTGAATCACAATATAGAGTTTTAAAATGTTTAGGTGATTCTAACGTACAGCTGGGCAATGACACTTCAGTCATTTTTGTTTTCTGAGGTAGGGTCTCACTGTAGCCCAGGCTGACCTGGAATTCACTCTGTGGTCTAAGGGTGGCCTTGAACTCACAGTGATCCTCCTACCTCTGCTTCCCAAATTCTGGGATTAAAGGCATGTGCAACTGTGGGGTTCCCCAGAGGGGTCCCTGCTCAGGGCTGTCTACGTGACCCCAAGAACACTCACGCAGGACACTCTCAATGCAAACCGCATGAGGTTTATTGAATCCGATGCATCGGGGCTCAACACAGATTCCTCTCGCAGGAGGGGTGAAGAGCCCCTAGCAACGGGTTTGGTCAGCTTATATAGACTAAAACCACAGGTATGCAGAGTCATAGGGGCTTTCCAGCCATGGGTCCCTCTGATTGGGTGGGGCCCACGGGGTGGGCTCGTGTCTGGGGGCTTCAGATATGTGCTGACCGTTGATTGGTTGTGTCCAGGTGGGGAGTTATCTTAATGAGGAACTCGAGTTCCCGGAATTTAGGCATTCTATAAGGCATACAAAAGGTCAGGTTCCTCATGGTATACTTTTTACAAAGTGGAGGCAGTTGCAAAATGGCGGTTCTGTGATTCAGTGCAGCAGCAAGCAAGCCATATTACAGAAGCTTAAAAAGGCAGGTTAGCAGAGCAACTAGAAAACAGGGCAGCAGAAATAGGGCAACTTTTATCCTTTAATTTCCCCCTTTTCTTTGTCATAATTCCAATCATGGAATTTCAGTTTCTGCAAGAGACTGGTACTGTTGTTTAAGTATCATGACTTGGATGGTGCTGATCCTTTCTCTAATAAAGGTAACTAATCTATTTATTATGCATGGACCAAAGGTGAAGAGGAGAATTAAGATGATAAGTGGCCCTAGCAAGGTGGAGATTAAAGTAGTCATCCAGGGGGACCAAGACTGGTTCTGTTGTCTCTCCCGTTTGCATTGTTCTAGGCTTTCTCGTACTTTCTGAAGCTGTTTTCTACTAATCCAGTCTTGTCTGCATAGAAGCAGCACTCTTAGAGCTGCACAGAGTCCCCCTGTTGTAAAAATAATAAATCTAGGCCTCTTCTATTCTGTAATACAACCTCTGAAAGTGAAGAAACCGAGTCCTTTAGGTTCTGCATTCCTGACTGTAACTCTTGTAGATCTTTGTCTATTGCTAAGCTGAGCTGAGCGTACTGTTGGTTAGAGGTGACAAGAGAAGCTATGCCGGTGCCTGCTCCTGCAGTGCCCAACCCTATTATTAAGGCTAATGTAAGGGTAGTTATAGGCTCTCTCTTATTCCTAGAAGAGGTGGAAGGGCCAGAATTCCAGATTCTTTGAAAATCATCAGAATTTCTTATAGCAAGTCTGGGCAGCAAGTTGATAAGCACACAATAGTCCTTTTTCTCTAGAAAAGTTGTTCTTTCTATATAGGTAGTTAACCCTGTGGAGCAAGCGAGGTAGGCGTCCGAGGGGGCTGAAACATATTTGTAATTTTGGGAGTCTACGCTAAGAGTCTGATTACAGATTTCCTGGAGGGAGGTAGGGGGCAACATGCGAGGGCCTACCAGACAGAGTCCTATTCCGGAGACGAAACTCATAGTGAGTCCCTGAGTGCCAGGTGGGGGCCGCTAGCGTAGGCAAGAGGTCTCATTGGTAAATGTTACATTTCCTGAGGCGGCTAGCCCTTCATAGAAGGGGGGGCTGGAAGAGTAACAAATCCAACATTCCTTTGGAGTATGGTTGACAGAATTAAAGATCTGAATAGAGGAATTGATCAGAGTTAGGATGAGATCGGCAGAGGAGGGGGACCTTGGGGGAACCGTGGGTCTGAAAAAGGCGGAGGCAGCTGCAGTCGGGGAAGTAGAGGGGAGTGATTGCTGGGGTGGTTTAGGTTGAGCTGGGGATTGTGGGTTATGGAGTACAGGGTTGGGGCCTACTGGCTTTTTGGGAATCTGGGAGAGTTTTGGTTAGCTTAATCTTAAAAGTTAGGCTGGGGTCCTTCCCTGACACGTATAAGCGAAGGCCCCACTCAAATCGTCTAAGTCCCCAATCCTTGTTTTTTGCATGTTCAGTGAAAGAGATAGATATCGGGTTACACCATTGTCAGCAAGCAGGTTCAGTTGACCACCCAGGGGAAGTGAGGGAGAATTTAGATGGGGTTTTTCTTTTAACAGTAATATAATCCCATTTAGAAGAGGGCTTCCAATAGGCATCCCCAGTGGTCTCGCATCCCCAAGAGGCACAAAAATAATCAGAGGAATATCCACATTTTGAGTTTAAGGTCCGGTCCCTGTGGTTCCCTGGACAGACATATATGGGGGCCATGTTGAGTCGTGTGCGTCCGGTCTGGCTGTCACATCCAGGAAGGGAGGAGGACTCAAGGGGAGAGCGAGAATTTATGGGTGTGGCCTGGGGCAAAAAGTTGTCAGGGGTGCCCCAGGATGAGTCCGCCCCTAAAGCTAGTTTACAAAGGTCTACTTCTAAGATTGGCCAGGGGGTAGATGTTGACAGTTGAGATGTGGAGTTAGCAACATCTCCTGCTTGATTAATGATTTGCCAGGTGTAATTGTAAAGTTGATAGGGTGAAGAGGATAGAGAACAAGGCAACAATATAGTTAACAATGTCCAAACCTTAAAAAACTTCATCATGATTGACAGAGACACGGTAAAGGCACAGTCTTTGTCAGCTGCCAGTGGGGGTCAGGTGATGGAGCTGGTTTCACGTGAGATGCGTGGATCCAGGAAGCTATCCCGTCTACCTTTACGGCGGTGGGTGTCATCAGGAGTACCGTGAAGGGCCCCTTCCAACGAGGTTCGAGGTTTGAGGGTCGGTGTCGCCTCACGTAGACTGAGTCCCCCGGCTGGTATGAGTGCAGGGCTGGGTCCTTAGACGGTAGATAGCTCTCTTTTAGCTTTGGCCATAAATCCTTTTGGAGGATATATAGCGCCTGGAGCCTGTGGTTCAGATCAGAGGAAGAAATCATATCTGGGTTCTGCATTAGCAATTTATTAAGTGGGGTTGGGACCCCAAATAAAATCTCAAAAGGAGTTAGGTTAAACTTGTAAGGGGTGTTGCGAACCCGGAAGAGGGCCCACGGAAGGAGCATCGTCCAATCTGTACAGCCAGTCTCTAAGGACAATTTAGTTATGGTCTCTTTTAATGTTCTATTCATTCTTTCTACCTGTCCTGAGCTCTGGGGTCTATAAGCACAATGTAATTTCCAATTAATCCCCAAAGTTCTGGCCACCTCCTGACTTACCTGGGCAACAAAGGCAGGACCGTTGTCTGAGCCTATTACCTGAGGTACCCCATATCTGGGGATGATTTCTTCTAAAAGTTTTTTGGTTACCATTGTGGCTGTCTCTTTCTTAGTGGGGTAGGCTTCCACCCATCCAGAGAATGTGTCTATTAAAACTAGAAGATATTTATTCCCATAGCGGGCAGGTTTCAGCTCGGTGAAATCAGTCTCCCAATACAAGCCTGGTCGATCTCCATGAAGTCTCTTACCAGGGTCCGTCTGGGAGGTCTGGGCATTTACTTTTTGACATGGGATGCATTGTTTTACCAGCTTCTCAGCTATTTCTTTAAGTCCTATTATGTGATAATCAGTCTTTTTGAGAGTTTCTATTAATTTTCTAGCTCCAAAAGGAGTTAGCCTATGTAGCTGTTGCAGAGTGGATTCTGCTTGTTGTCTAGGTAGGATATGTTTCCCTTCTTCTGTCTCCCATCTTTGGGTGTCCTTATTAAATTTCTTTTGTATTCTAGTCATATCTTTTAGGTCCTGTTCAGTATATTCTGAAGGCTGTAATTTTGGGAGGCCAATTTCTTTTTCAACTAAGGGGAGCAGATACGTTCCTTGAGCAGCCTTTTTGGCCTCTACATCAGCCATCCTGTTTCCTCTTGCCACTAGAGAGTTTCCTTTTTGGTGCCCCAGACAATGGACTATAGCCAGCTTGGCAGGCCGATGCAGGGCATCGAGTAAATCTAAAATTTCTTGTTTGTTTTTGATTTCTTTTCCTGCAGAGGTTAATAATCCTCTCTGCCGGTAGATGGCACCATGCACATGTGCAGTTGCAAAAGCATACCGGCTGTCTGTATATATGGTAGCCTTTTTCCCTTCTGCCATATTTAAGGCTTGGGTTAATGCAATTAATTCGGCCTTCTGGGCTGAAGTCCCTTCAGGCAGTTTGTTAGCCCAGATCACCCTGTCTCCGTCAACAATTGCCGCCCCCGCCATCCACTTACCTTCAAGGAGGTAGCTACTGCCATCAGTGAACCAGGTTACCTTGGCATCCGGTAGTGGCTGGTCCGTCAGATCAGGTCTCGTTCCGGTAACCTCAGCCAAGATGTCTCCACAGCTGTGAATTACTGTGGAGTCGGGATCTGGCCAGAGGGTAGCCGGATTTAGTTGAGTGGGGGGTGCAAACTTGACTGTCTGAGTTAAGGAGGAGACTCTGGTAGTGGGTGATTCGGGCGTTTGAGAGCCATCGGTCTGGAGGCTGACAGATGACACTCTCTAGTGCATGGGATGTAATGACTGTGACAGTCTGCCCCAGAGTCAATTTATCAGCATCCTTTAAGAGTAAAGCCATGGCGGCAATAATCTTGAGGCAAGGGGGCCACCCGGCGGCCACAGGATCCAATTTTTTGATAAATAGGCCACTGGCTTTCGCCAGGGCCCTAGTTTCTGAGTCAGTACCCCTTTTGCAATGCCTTTCTGCTCATGTATATACAAGTAAAATGGCTTGGAGGTGTCGGGAAGGGAGAGAGCAGGTGCCTTTAAGAGGGCACGCTTGATGTCGTCAAAAGCCTGTTGTTGTTCCTCTCCCCATTGGAAAACTGCAGATGTCTTAGTCAAGGGGTAAGGGGGGGCCGCCAGGGCGGCGAACCCCGGTATCCACAGTCTACAAAATCCTGCAGATCCCAGGAATTCCCGTACTTGCTTGGCACTTGCAGGCACTGGGATCTGTTCCACAGCCTGTTTACGTGCTTCCGTCAGCCATCTCCGCCCTCCTTTCAGGGAATACCCCAAGTAGGTTACTTGCCTTTTGCAGAGTTGGGCCTTCTTCGCCAAGGCGTGGTAACCCAGGTGGGCCAGTTCCTCCAATAGTGCCTTTGTCCCCTGTTCACATTCAGTTTGGGTTCCAGCCGCAAGGAGTAAGTCGTCAACGTATTGGAGGAGAGTTACCTGGGGGTTTGAGGTTTGGAAGGAGGCCAGGTCCTGGTGAAGTGCCTCGTCAAAGATGGTGGGTGTGTTCTTGAATGCTTGGGGCAGCCTAGTCCAAGTCAACTGTCCGGAGATGCCGGAGTCTGGGTCCTTTTCTAATTGGCGCCTGTTGCTCGGGTTTTGCTTCTGCCTAGTATCCCTAGGTCTGCCTGCGTCTCTTTTATTCTGGATTACGGCGACCAGAATTCTAGTCATGTTTTTCTCATGCCTCTTATCACGTTTTTGGTCCCTTTCTTCCTGTTCTTTTGCCCTTCTCTCTTCTTTTTCCTCTTCAGTTTCTCTTTTATTATAAACCTTTTCTGCTTCCTTAACTAAGTCTGACAGAGTATAACGGCTTAACCCATCTAGTCTTTGTAATTTCCTTCTGATATCTGGTGCTGACTGATCTACAAAATACATCAGCACTGAAGCTCTTTGTTCCTCCGCCATAGGATCAAAGGGTGTATACCTACGATAGGCCTCCATGAGGCGCTCAAGGAACACAGAGGGGACCTCATTAGGTCCCTGAATGACTTCCCTTACCTTGGCCAAATTGGTAGGGCGTCTTGCAGCCCCGCAGAGACCAGCCACCAGAGCCTGGCGATAGATTCGGCGATGCTCCCTACCATCAGGGGTGTTGAAGTCCCAGTTGGGTCTGATCAGGGGGAACCCGTCATCTATGATGTTCTGGAGTTGGGTTGGGCGCCCGTCGTCACCAGGGACGTTCTTTCTGGCTTCCAACAGGATACGTTCCCTCTCCTCGGTCGTGAAGAGGGTCTGGAGTAACTGCTGGCAATCGTCCCATGTGGGCTGGTGGGAGAAAACTAGGGATTCCATGAGTGCAGTTAATTTTGAGGGGTCCTCTGAGAAGGGAGGGTGGTTGGCCTTCCAATTATAAAGGTCTGTGGAGGAGAAAGGCCAATATTGTAGGGGTGGCAGAGGTCTCTGAGTTGGGTCATCCCCTGGTCCTAAAGAGGGTGGGGGTCCTATAGCCCTGAGTGGTAGGGCAACGGTAGTATCAGGAGACAGAGCTCGCCTACTTCGGGTCCCCGTGGCTGGGCCCCCCTGTGCCCCTTCTGGTGAGGGGGCAGGAGGAGGAGCTGTGGGGGTGTGGGTTGGCGGGTAGGGTGGTGGTGAATCCAGGAGGAGGAGCTCCATCTGAATTTCTGGGTAAATCTTCTTTTCCTCCCAGGGGGGTCCTGCAATGAGAACTTTTGAAGTCCCTGAGGGGCTACTGTTAGTGGGTTGGGGAGGAATCCAGGGCTTCAACCAGGAAGGCGGGTCTTGGACAAGATCCTGCCAAGTAAAAATGTAAGGCATCTGGTCAGGGTGGCCTCCGGGCTCTGCAATATTATCCGTTTAACACCCTGAATAAAATCTGGGTTAAAGGTCCCTCCTCAGGGCCATCCAACATTAAACATAGTCCATTCTCCCTCACATAGAGTTTGCCATTTTCCTTTCTTTATTTCAACAGATAAACTATGAGCTCGGCTCTTAACGTCAGTCCAGTGAGCTAAAGTCAAGTCCAAAGGGGTTGAGATAGTCTGTCCCATGTTAGGAGGGGAATAAAAGAGATAGGAGAACAAAAGGATCTGGAGAACACCGAGAACAAAGAGACAAAGGTGGCCCGATCGCTGCTCGAGTAAAAATGAAACTGAAGCAGATGGCGGCGAGCGTGACCCAGATGATGCTTCCCGACAGAGGCGAACTCGATCCGAGTTCTTCAGATAGGAGACAGAAAAACCTGTCTCCTGGGGGCAATCAGGAGCATCCTCCAGATTGCTGGGTGGTGGTCCTCAGGCCCGTCAGCCCTGACTCAGAGCACCCAAAGGGAAGGCATCCAGATACTGAAACCGGTTGAAATTGAAAATTTTTCCAGAGGACAGAGATAAAAGTACAGACGTACACAGACAAGACAGGAGGCACCTCTTACCTCTGAGGGGTCCTAAATGAGGTCTGGGGTCTTGTAGAGATTCCCGGCCCATGCACCAAATGTGGGGTTCCCCAGAGGGGTCCCTGCTCAGGGCTGTCTACGCGACCCCAAGAACACTCACACAGGACACTCTCAATGCAAACCGCACGAGGTTTATTGAATCCGATGCATCGGGGTTCAACACAGATTCCTCTCGCAGGAGGGGTGAAGAGCCCCTAGCAACGGGTTTGGTCAGCTTATATAGGCTAAAACCACAGGTATGCAGAGTCATAGGGGCTTTCCAGCCGTGGGTCCCTCTGATTGGGTGGGGCCCACGGGGTGGGCTCGTGTCTGGGGGCTTCAGGTATGTGTTGACTGTTGATTGGTTGTGTCCAGGTGGGGAGTTATCTTAATGAGGAACTCGAGTTCCTGGAATTTAGGCATTCTATAAGGCATACAAAAGGTCAGGTTCCTCATGGTATACTTTTTAAAAATGGAGGCAGTTGCAAAATGGCAGTTCTGTGATTCAGTGCAGCAGCAAGCAAGCCATATTACAGAAGCTTAAAAAGGCAGGTTAGCAGAGCAACTAGAAAACAGGGCAGCAGAAATAGGGCAACTTTTATCCTTTCACAACCATGCCCAGTACTTCAGTAATTTTTAATACTTATACTAAGGTTTTGCATTGAAGCCATACCATGAAAATTATTTTTCTTAGTCTCTGTCTTTACATAATATTTCCTTATTCCCTTTTCCTAATTATGCTCTTATATAGGAATATAAGTGAACATATATATTTTCATTCCAATTCTTCCTGCTCTTTTGTTTAATTGCATGTAGAACCATCTGATAAATCGGCATAAATTCTTGCTTATAATTTAGACTAAGGCATACATTCCCAAGACATAAAAAAGTAGGTAATCCTTGACTGTCTTAAGTGCTCATATTACTATAGAATAAGTTTTGTATTGGTCAAAATATAGATTATTTGTTTTCTGTCTGATAAGATTTGAGAAATATAATGACTTTGAGAAGAGAAAGCATAAGAAAAAGGAATGAAGTCAAAAACATTTTGTAAAAGGCATATTTAAGAAAAAAAATCTTGACACTTGAATTATTTAATAATTAAGTAGAAATGTATCAAAATTACTTCATTAAATTTGTTGTCACTAAGTTGTTCATCAAGAGCAGATTCTGAGTATGTATTACTTGTAAGAAAAAAAGAGGTATAAAAAATAGCCAATGGAATAGAGAAGTAACCCCCAAACTATCAAACCAATATTCATTATATGATAACAGACATTCTTGTTAAACTGTATCTACTACCTTGAAATGCAGTTATATATAATATAATCTACTGACATTTCAAAAGCAATAAAGTAGCCAATTTTAATATGAAAGAAAAATAACAAGAATGTATTTTATAACTGTGCCTTAGTGAACTTTAAAACGTAATGTTTTTCAAGAATATACTTTATTATGTACTACAAATAACATCAGTAAATAATTTAATTTTCTTTTTCTTTACTTGCAAGAAGAGATTGGGGAATGGGTAAATCAGGGCCTCTTGCCAACATAAATTCCAGACATTTGACCACTGCACATCTGGCTTTATCTACATAAAGGGAATCAGGCACACAGTCAGGCTTTACAAGCATGTGGCTTTAACCCCCATGCCAAATCTCTAGTCCCATAAACAGTTTCTATTATACAATATTAGAATACTATTGCAAATGAAACATGTGTTTAAGTATGATAGTATTTTAAAATATGTCTTAATATCATCCACTATTACAATACCCTTCATTCTAATCAATATGAGTGAGTACTTCAGCTGCAGACTATGTCAGGTGAGTTGAGCTGTAGTAACTCAAATAAATATTCACCATTGTCTTTGACATGAGATTTTTCTGAAAGGCATAGAACTCTTGATAAATTTTCAAACAAAAGCCATGAAACAAAATTTAGTCATTCTTTGATTTATATAGAAATTGCTTTTCTGGAAAATTCAGTGTAACATAACACCTGAAAAAAAATACTTTTGTAACATGAAATTAGGTTCTAGGTATAAATATTTACAAATGGGATTTTCATCTATATGATTGTGTGTCAAAATATTAAAGCTCATAGGACATATAAAACATTTATTGTGTCAATGTCCTAGTCAGTGAGGAATGGCTATTAGCTACCCAAAATAGCAAGCATTATGGTCAACATTGTATAAATTAAAATTATCTTTTAATAATTTCAGAAATGATTCTTAGTGGCTCCTTTCAAAAAATCTTTTTATTGAAAACTTCCATAAACATAAACACTATACCATTATCATAATGTCCTCTCACCAACCTGCAGTTCCTCCTCCCAAATGCCCCTTTCACTGAATCCCTACTTTCCAACTAGTTTTTCTTCTATTTTGACGTCATCATCCCCCTCAATTATGAAGATCTTATGTAGGTAGAGTCAGCCACTGTGAGGTCATGAATATCAAGACCATAATGGCTTTTTTTGAACGTGTTGTGAATCAACCACAGATCCAGGGAAGTAACATTACTTGTGATACTTCCAAAGCTAATATCTTCCATTTGGGGCAGGTCCTAAATTTTTTTAAAGGAGAAGTGACAGGCACTAGGAATGTAGGAAGGCTTCTTTGCACTTTAAGGTAGTGGGGACTGGGTAAGGAGTATCAATCACATAGGAGCCTCAATGTTTTACTGACTTGCTAGTGCTCTTGGAGGCTCCTGACCAATGCTTTCTTAAGGGTCAGACTTCTTCATCCTTAAGAGTAATTCTTGATACAGGGCAACATTTGCTTTTAAATGTGATGGTTTCTTTATTAGACTACTTTGTCATTTGTGAAAATAAAGACTAGTTTTTATTTCCTCATAATACACAAGCCTCTATATCTTGTTCAAACCCTTAACTATACTTATGAAAACTTCAAATCATAGCTTCTTTTTCTCCCTTCAAAGGTTGAAAGCAGTAAAATGCCAGAACAATATCTGATGGGGCCCTCTGAATCTAGGTAAGGAGAAAAATTAAGTTTGTTAGAACAAATTCCAGGATTCTTACTGTTCAATAAGGAGAGGGAAATGATGAAAATATCTTTCACTTTTATTAGAGAAGTGCTAATTGCATTTATTTTGGACATTTTTCCTAGTAAGAACACATGATGGGATTATTTATTTACAATTTGTGGTAGTTTGAATGTGTGTTCCCCCCATAGACTCAGGTGTGTTATTTATTTATTTTTATTCAGAATATACTTTGTATGGATGCATTATGTGTTGGCACCATCTTTTCCTCCTTGTTGCCCCCATTCTGCAGGGGGCCTTCCACAGTGGGGTTGCTGGTATTCTCCATGGGGTTATGGGTTATGAGTTGTGGAAGCTACAGTTGAGGGGAGGAAATACCTCTGGACATGACATCCCAACCTGTGCCTCTTATAATCTTTCTCCCACTCTTCTACAAAATTCCCTGAGACTTGGTGGGTATGTTTTAAGTCTATTTCAATGATGAGCCTCTGGATTTCTGCATTAGTATGTGTTCATTTCCTCAGCATCTATTTCCTTCACCCTGGCACTGATTGTCAGGCTCACCATGGAAGCAGCACTCTTGCTTGTATCCCAAATTCCTCTGTGGTTTCACCTGTGCCTTAGCTGAGATGCCAGGAATGATTTATCTCCTCAGGACTTGCTACTTTCTTAAAAAAAAAAAAAAAGAAAAAAGGAAAAAGAAAACAGATTCTCCAACATAGAGTGAAGTCAGCATAGGTTAAACTTGATAAAATTATTAATTTAGGAAGAGTTTGATGGATGTAGTCCCTCGTTTAACCAAAGAATAGTGACAGCTTGACATTGGAGAGCATAAGCTTTGTCTCCATAGGGTTCATACCTAGTTCCAGTTTCAGATTTTCAAACTTAGTGGAGTATATGTTCTTATAGTATGCACCTATGATTATTTTGAATTTCTGTGATATCTGTTGTGATGCTGCCTTTTTCATCTCTAATTTTATTAACTTGTGTCTCTTCTGTCTTTCTTTTGGTCAGCTTTGCTAAGGCTTTATCAATCATTTTTTAATTTTTTAATTTAATTTATTAGTTTTCTTTTCAGCAAATACAAGCAGTTTGGTATCATTGTTAGGCTCATCAATGATCTACCCCCTCCCATTGGCACCTCGTTGATGTAAATGGGTCGTGCATTGTGGAGTTAGCACACAGTTCTTGGTAGGATAAATGTCTCTGCATGTCATGACCCAACATGTGACTCTGACATTCTTTCTGCCCCCACTTCTGCAAAATTTCCCTGAGCCACGTTGGGTTCATTTTTGGTCTGCTTCAGTGCTGAGGTGTTGGGGGCCTCTGAGGCTCTGGCTCTCTGATTTGGTAGGAGTTGATTTTTTTCTGTGTTGGGCTGGTATCTGGTTCACAGGAAAACATCACCCTTGCGTGTTTCGCCAATTGTCCTTAGTTTCAGTCGGGCCCATTTTGAGGTATGTTGGGGCAGCTCTCAACTTAGGATCTGCATCTATCTGAAAAAGAGAAGCAGATTCTCCAACGGAGAGTAAGTTAGCACCTGGAAAATTGAGATAACACTTACGTTTTTGATAGAGAGTTTGATAGGTGTAGGCCCACTTGTACCTCATGATTGATGGTAGCTTGATATTGGAGAGTGGGCTTATGTTTGGGTATGGTTCTGACTTGTTTCCCAGCTCCAGATATGGGTCTAGTACCACTGAGTGAATCAGTTAGCCAAATCAAGAGCAGTTGGTTCCCCACCATGGCTGTGTACCACTATTGCACTTGTGTGGGCATCACATCAGGTTATTTGTTGCTAATTAGGTTAGACAATGAGTTGCTTGGACAGATATTGGTCATTTCCCCCAGTCACGCATGTAGCACCTTCTGGCACTACACACACTGACTGTCTGGGGACTGACTCTCTCCTGGCTTCCAGCCATGCCATTCCATTTTACATGTTAGCTGCGTATGGAGTCTTCAGCAATATGTCTTACCACTGGCCTTTGGTGGGTCATCAAGTACTCTGACAGAAGTCTGTCATTGTTTTGGGAAACCTTGTAGGTTTCTCTGATCAAAAGCTCATTGTGGATGGTAGCCCCAAGCTGGAAGTGGGGGTTACAGGTCAGTGCCCACTAAGAAAATGAGGAAAAAGATAACTAATATACAAGAGTTAGAGAGGAGAGGGATAGAGGGGAGAGGGGAAGAGGGAGGGAGGGAAGATGTGGAAGATTTAGGTTAGTCTTGATCCTACCCTCTCCAGGGTCTTGTGGTTCAGCTGTTTCCTGTAAGGGTCTAGTGAAGGTTCAGCCATTTGGTCTGTCTTTTAGGAAGTAGAATTTTATGGTACCATTACCTTTTGGGTCTGGATTACTGTTTTCCACCCTTTGATTCTCTCCCCGCCCTCCCATCCATCTTATTGTCTAGTCCATGAGGTGTTTGCAGGGTATGTAAGGCATCTTGGGCAGATTCAGGTTAGGTGTTGCAGATGAGTGAGACTATGTGTCAATTTTTTTTCTGTGATTGGGTAAGTTCGCTGAGAATGATCTGTTCCAGGTTCAACCATTTTTCCTCAAATTTCTTTATGTTGTTTTATTCTTACTGCTGTATAGAATTCCATTGTGTTGATATACCACATCTTTGTTATCCATTCTTCTACTGATGGACATCTGGGTTGATTCCAGCTTTTAGCTGTTACGAATTGAGCCGCTACAAACATGGTTGAGCAAATCTCTCTGGCTTTTGGTTTGAAGGTTTTAGGGTAGATGCCCAGTAATGGTATAACTGGGTCTGTTGGTATTTCTATAGTCAGCTTTTTCAGGAGTCTCCATATTGCTTTCCAAAGTGGTTGTACCATCCTGCATTCCCACCAACAGTGAATGAGTGTCCCTGCTTCTCCACATCCTCGCATTTATTTTCATTTGATTTTTTGATGTTGGCTATCCTTACTGGGGTAAGGTGGAATATCATAGTTGTTTTAATTTGCATTTCTCTGATGATTAGGGATGATGAACATTTTCTTAAGCATGTGTTTGCCATTTGTATATCTTCCTCTGTGAATTGCCTGTTCAACTCTGTGCCCCATTTTGTGAGTGGGGTATTTGTCTTCTTATTGTTTAGACTTTTGAGTTCTTTTTATATTCTAGAGATTAGGCCTCTATCAGTTGGATAAACTTCAAATATTTTCTCCCATTCTGTGGGTATCCTATTGGCTTTGCTTATTATATGCCTGTCTGTAAAGAAACTCTTCAGCTTCATATGATCTCATTGGTTGAGTGACTGTTTAAGAACTTGAGCCACTGGGTTTTTATTCAGGAAAACTTTTTCCATTCCTATATCATGGAAAGTACTTCCTAAATTTTCTTCCCGTTCTATTCAAGTTTCTGGTCTTATGTTGTGGTCTTTGGTCCATTTGGATTTGAGTGTAGTGCATGGTGAAATGTGTGGATCAAGTTTTAGTATCCTGCATGTGGTTATCCAGTTTGTCCAGCACCATTTGTTGAAGATGCTATCTTTTTTCCAGCCTATATTGTTCAGGCCTTTGTCGGGGAGGGGAGGGAGCTGCAGCTGCTGTGGTTCTCTCGCTGTTTCACGTGTTCTTCAAACTCGTGGTCTGCTCCTCCATTGTTAACTGCTGCTCTCCCTTCACATTTTTGAGTTGCAGGGAGCTCTGGTGTCAGTGGAGCCGAGCCTGGCAGCTTTCTGGTGTGCTGCTGCCACCGCCGTGGTTGGTGGAGCTGCCGGGGCCAGTTTTGCTGGCCTGTGTGGGTTCTGGATGCTCTGGATCTCTTCTACTTCTCCGCTGCTGCTTCAATTTCCTATACACCTCACTTTTTAGTAAAAGTGTGCATTTTGCTAAGTTTTTTTGGTCTTTTTTCCCCTCTAGGCTGCTTTGGCTTTGTACCTATGCTGCCATCTTAACCAGAACTCCTGGCTTCTTTTGATAAAGGGCAATAGTTGTTTTTATCATAGCACACAATAGTGGCACATGCCAGAAGTCTTCAAGAAGCAGCTATAGGCACATACTGGTCATCTGGGATATTGCTGGAGACACCAAGCAACACACAGAGATAAACCCACCTGGGTCCTATGTGGGAGAGGCCAAGTAGCAGCCATGAGATCATAACCGCAATCCAAGATAGGAAGGTACTTACTTACTCTGAGTCCAGGGCCCTCCTTTTGCTTCAGAACTATATGCAAATCTTCATCAGTCTTCTACAGGCTTATAAGTGTGACACAACAGGGTCTTCTACAGCTAGATATAAGCAAATTTGGTGATAAATAAGTGGGGAGCACCACTGAAAATTAACCTAAATAGCTGCATGGAACCCAATCATTAGTGAAGTAGCTGTTAGCCCCTCAAATAAATGTAATATACCACTAACTGATATTGGAAAAGGTGGCAAGTTTAGTGTGAAACAGATACAGCAAAACACAACAAAGGAACACAAAGTGTATGAGGGACCAACCCCCCACAACCCATTCTTAGTTCCCAACTCCTCTGATGTGGACAGATTCATGTTGCTGGGATGAAGAAAAAAGGGAGCGATGAGTAACATAAGTAAAAATGAGACAAGGTAGTAGTCGTATGCTTTTTGTACATATGCTGAAAAATATGTTGCGTACTCAGGGAACTAAAGTTAGTCTACAACAACTTAGTAACTTTTTGGAATTTATAGATAAAGTCTGTCCTTGGTTCCCAGAAGGAGGAACTATCGATTTAAAAATCTGGCAAAGGGTAGGGACTGAGCTTCAAGATTATTATAATACCCATGAGCCAAGTAAGGTACCAGTGGAAACTTTTAACTTGTGGGCTTTAGTTAGAGATAGCTTAGATCCTAGACATGAAAGAGATAAAGTTAAATCAGGTACAATGAAAGACAAAGGACTGCTTCCCAGCGTGGATTTAGAAAATGAAATTAAGCCTTCCATTTCACCTGAGGAACCAGAGTCTAAATCTAAGCTATTATTTAGAAAAGAAGAATGTTGCCTTGATCATTCAGATTCAGATAAGGAAGCAAAAGTAGAGGACGAGGTGACGGAAGGTCACCAAGAGGAAGACTTTCCACCTTTTATAACTTTTACTAAATCTGAGGATGAACAGAAAGAAAAAAAAAATATTTAGAGGAGATGCAACGTTTGCAAAGTATGGTTAAATCACTGTCTTTACAAGTACAGCAACTTCAGGGAAAGCATATTCCAGGAAATATAGTCACTCCCAATCCTTCTGCTGTAACAAAACCTCCCACTATTGCAGTAGTGTCAAAACCTGAGGGTGAATTTCATCCTGTATCTTTGATTCAGCCTTCTGTCTCACCCCTGCAAGCAACTCTTGCAGGAGCAGCACAAAGAGGAGAAGATATACAGGGATTTGATGTATACTGGCCACTGAACATACTCCAGCTGCAGCTTTATGGCAAGAAGGACCTCTATTGTGGCTACATTTACCTGTTTCTCTTGCTAGAGTGTTGACTCCTTATTATGAAGCAGTAGCTTGTTTAATTCAAATGGCTCGAGTAAACTCTAGAAAATATTTTGGTAAGGAACCAGCTATTATAGGGGTTCCTTTTACAAAGCAACAAGTAGATTGTGTATTTCAAAATGTGGACTCTTGGGCTATTGCTTTTGCAAATTATCCTGGTATTATAGATAATCATTTCCCTAAAGACAAGCTGTTGCAATTTGCAAATTCTCATTCCTTCATTTTCCCTCGCACAGTCAGGGCAGAGCCTATTGAAGATGCTTTAGTTGTGTTTACAGATGGATCCTCTAATGGCAAAGCAGCATATGTTATTCAAGAACAGTCTTATTCATGTTTTCACTCCCCCAGCATCAGCTCAAATAGTGGAACTTAGAGCTGTAGCTACAGTATTTAATGTTTTAGCTGAAACTCCATTTAATTTGTATACTGATAGTCAATATATTGCTAGAGCTTTTCACGTACTTGAAACTGTGTCTTGTATTAAAACTGCTAATACTCAAATGCAAGATTTGTTTAGTCAAATACAGAGATGCATACATGCTCGTTCTCATCCTGGTTTTGTGGGTCACATACGAGCTCATCCAGGCCTTCCAGATCCTTTAGCATTGGGAAATGAAATGGCAGATAAAGCCACACAGATCATAGGTATATCTCAATTGGAATTAGCTCAAAGATCTCATAATTTACATCATCAAAATAGTCAAAATTTAAGAAAGCAGTTTCAAATTACTAGAGAAGCTGCTAGGCAAATTGTGCGACAATGTAATACCTGTCCTGAATATCACTCAGTTCCTCAGTATGGAATAAACCCTAGAGGATTAAAACCAAATCATTTGTGGCAGATGGATGTAACTCATATTCCTGAATTTGGAAAATTAAAATATATTCATGTATCCATTGATACTTACTCAGGATTTCTGATGGCTACAGCACAGACTGGGGAAGCTACTAAACATGTCATAGCACATTGCATCAAATGTTTTGCTGTAGCAGGTATGCCATTAATTATAAAGACAGATAATGATACAGGTTACAGTAGTCAATCTTTTCAGCGCTTTTGTACTCAATTATCAATTGTTCATAAAACAGGAATACCTTATAACCCCCAGGGACAAGGAATTATTGAACGTGCTCATGGATCTTTAAAAAATCAATTACAAAAAATAAAAAAGGGAGAGTTATATCCTTGGTCACCACAGAATACTTTAAATCATGTACTCTTTATTTTAAATTTTTTAAATGTGGATGCATCTGGTCATTCTGCTGCAGACAGATTATGGCATCCTAGGACATTGGACACTTATGCTCAGGTTAGATGGAAGGACCCCATTGATGGACAATGGCATGGACCCGACCCAGTATTAATATGGGGAAGAGGGTATGTTTGTGTTTTCCCACAGGACGCTGACAATGCCAGGTGGCTACCAGAGAAGTTGGTCCGGTTCGCAGGGACTGAACATCAGAAGAATGATGCCTCTGCTCCTGATGATGTGGATTCAACTCCTGATGATCCACAGTATTGGGCTTATGTTCCTGACCCACCCATCTTACATCCAGCAACTTGGGAAGATAGAGAAACTATAGTTTTGGTATGAGGGACTTCTTACATCATGTGTAATATCTCTGGAACTAAAAGGCATATTAAGGACTGGTCAGGAAATCCTGGAGCAGAAAGGAGTGATAAATCGAACAATGACTGGACTGGTAGACTCTCTGCTGGACTTTGGTGGTCTGATGAGGGCTTCCAACAGACTTACTTATGGAAAGTTATGACAGCTATGGGAGGAATGAATGTCACCTCCCCCAGGAGTGACAATTCTTCCCTCCCAAAAGGAAGGGTCATGGCTTGTGTTACTCCACCCTATGCTATGTTAATGGGAGACATAAATATTACATAGGTTGAGGAAATGTTCAATGTTACATGTAACAATTGTACTTTGTCTAATTGTGTTTCAGAATTGTCCTCTGATAGAGTTATGATTTTTAAGCAACCAGCATTTGTCATGATTCCTGTTAATGTAACTAGGCCTTGGTATTCTGACAAGGGAATACAGGTGTTACAGGAAGTAAAGAATACTTTAAGTAGACCAAAAAGAGTGATAGGATTAGTAATTGCAGGCATCCTAGCTTTTATTACATTGTTAGCTACTGCTACTACTGCAGCTGTTGCTTTGTCACAAGAAGTTCAAACTGCACATTTTGTTAATGATTTATCCAAAAATGTTTCTATTTCTCTGGGAACTCAAGTAGATATAGATAGAAAACTGGAAGAAAAAAATAGATGCTCTGTATGATGAGGTTACATATTTGGGTGAGGATATACTAGGGTTGAAAGTTAGAACTCATTTGGAGTGTCATGTAGATTTTCAATGGATCTGTGTTACTTCTAAAAAATGTAATGACAGTCAACAGCGTTGGGAAAAGATAAAAATACATCTAAGAGGTATTTGGCATAATGATAATATTTCCTTAGCCCTGATTCAGTTACATTCAGAGATTTTGTCTTTGCAAAATAATCATCTTACTTTTGATGCAACTGAAGCAGCTGATGACTTAATATCTGCTTTTAAGTCTGCCTTGCCTGGATGGAATTCTCTCACTTCTTGGATAGGAAGCTTTGCTGCTACAGGTGTTTGTCTTTTGCTTATTCTGTGTCTGCTGCCCATACTCATTAAATGCCTTTTGAGTTCCATTATGGATATCCGTGCAGAAATACATAGGATACAGCTACAGACCTGACCTCAGTTTCCTGAGACATTATCTTAAATCCCCTGCAGAGGCTGGTAATCAAAGACTGGTAAGATTCTCTCGAGTTAGGCCAACCTAAGACAGGGCATGAATGATGGAATTCATGTACCAATGACGGGTAAGGCCTAAATATCGTAGAGGACAACCTAAGACAGACACAGTCTTTCTGCACTGAGGCCCGGTGGGGCCCAGTTCATAAAAATATTAAATAAAAAAGGGGGAATTGTTGGGAGCCATTTTGGCTGGACTTGTATCCATAGCCCTGGGCTTCTGGCTGCAGGACATTAGCAAAACTATAGCAGCCTTCGTGCAAGTAAGATTGTGTATTTTCAGTGTCAGGAAGCTGTCTGGCAGCAAGGCATTAGCAAAACTATAGCAGCCTACCTGTAAGCAAGATTAGTATCTTCAGCCATTTGGCTGGTCCTTTGTACTGAGAAATGATTGAAATGCAAAAACTCTGTAACAGAAAGGTTTTTTTGATAGGAACTTGTAAAGCTCATAAAATCTTTGTCCATGGAAAAACTGTTTGTAAAGAGATATAAAAAGGAATGCTGTGAAATAAACCATGTCTTCAGTCCTGGCTTCAGCCCTGGACTGGAGTCCATGCTTTCACTCTTTCTTCTGTCTTTCCTTAATCCTCACTCCCCATCAGGCTCGAACCCTTTCAGCTGGCAGGCTCCAGCAGATACCCATAATTTGCACTCTTTTTCAATATAGTTCTCAATGTATTTTCTAGAGCAATAAGTCAAGATGAAGATATAAAAGTGATAAAATAGGAAAAGAAGAATTGAAAGTATCTCTATTTGCATATGACATGATTCTATATGTAAGTGACTTTACAGACTCCATAAAAGTCTTAGATTCAATAAACACTTTCAGAAAAGTTGCAGGAACCCACAAAATTGGCAGCTTTCATATATTCCAACAATGAATTTGATGAGAAAGAAATTAGGAAAAATATTTTATTCATAGTAGCTACCATAAAAATAAAATATGTAGGAATAAATCTCACTGAAGAAGTGAAATAAAATACAAATAAGACTTCAAGGCACTGAAAAAAGAAATAAAAGAAGATACAAGACACTGGTGAAACTCCCTTGCTCATGAGAGACAATATTGCAAAAATAGATATATTACCAAACATATATATTCAATACAATTTTTATCAAAATTCAAAGTTCATTCCTCTTAGAACTATAAAAACACAATACAGCGAGTCATGTTGGAAATAAAATATACTATACATAGCCAAAGCAAACCTGAGTAGAAAGAACAATGCTAGAGTTATCACAATTATTCCCTAAAATCCCCTACAGAACTATAGTGACAAAGATAACATGGTACTGGCACAAAACAGACACATAGGCCAATGGAATAGAATATAGGACTCATACAACTATGCTCACCTATTTTTGATAAAGGCATCTAAAACATACACTGTAAAATACAGTCTATTTAACAGATGGTACTGGCAAAACTAGAAAGAATGAGATTAAATGTAATACATCTCTCAGCCTGCACAAGGATGAATTCAAAATCGATCAAAATGCCACAAAGCATGAAAATACTAGAGAGAAGCAAAGGCAATACGTTGAATATTATTGATATAGGTAAAAACGTTCTCAAAAGCACTTCAATAGTACAGAAAATAGTTCCAAGGATCAACAAATTGAACTACATGAAATTAAAATGTTTCTACACAACAAAGGAGACTACCATCAGAATTAACAGAAAGTCTACAGAATGGGAGAAAATCTTTGCTAGCCATTGCTCTGACACAGGGTTGATATACAGACTACATAAAGATATGCAAACACTAAACACCAAGACCCACAAATTGCCAACCAATAAATGGGATAAGGAAAGGAATAGATAGTTTACAAAATAAGAAACAAAAATGGCCAAAAGCCATTTTAAAATGGTCATCATTCTTAACATTAGTGAAACACACATTAAAACCACTTTGACATTTTACCTTACCCCAGTCAGAATGTCTATTATCAAGAAAACTAATGAAAGCAAACACTGGTAAGGTTGTGGGGAGAGGGGAACTATTATTTAGTGTTGGTGGGAATGTAAACTGGTGTTGCCACTATGGGTATCTTTGTAGCTGGTTCTCAAAGAGCTAAAGATAAACTGCCATATGCTCCAGCTATACCACTCTTGGACATGCTCACATAGTAGTAGGAGGGACAAACCCAAATTATTCTCCTAGCTTTGATATTTTTCTCAAAACAATGATACGGTTTTAAAATAAAGGGAGAGTTACATGGCAAGGAAAGAAAAGTTTTTACACTGCATCAAGAGTGACTCTTAGTATTAGGAGTAATATCTGAGCCCTAGAAGAATGTTCGTAAGTTTCCTGCCAAATGCTAGGTGCTAAGATGACATGAAACTTCTATTCTGCTGGATAGCTGCCTTCTTCTTTACAATTCATTCTTGGGCTAGTGGGATGGCTTAGCAGTTAAGGCACTTGCCTGTAAGGCCAAGGGAACCAAGTTTGATTCCCCAGGACCCACGTTAGCCAGATACACAAGGGGGTGCATGTGTCTGGAGTTCGATTACCCTGGCTGGAGACCCTTAGCACATCCATTCTCTCTCTCTCTCTCTCTCTCTCTGTCTGTCTGTCTCTCTCTCTCCCCCTGCCTATTTCTCTCTCTCAAATAAATAATAAAATATTTTTTAAAATTTCATTCTAAGACTTGAGCCAATGAAAAGGAATAAAAATGATTAGAACAGAAAATGATACTCATGTATCTTTAAAAAAATGAGAAAAATCTGCAACAGATAGAAGCAGTATGGTATGAATTGTAATGGAGCCCATATTGGAGAGCTTCTTCCAAGTTAATTAGCACTTAGAGACTTGGTAATGAAACCAGAACAGCCATGCTGAAATAAGGGGCATCATTTACACAGCTGAAGGGAATGCTTGGATTGGCAATTGAAGTTACTGTGGAGAACCTTATCAAATTAAGTTTAATAAAGGAATGAAACAACAACTATACCTTCATCAAAATTTTAAATTTACTCGAATCATAATATTTTCATGTTGGAATAGACCCTAGGGTTTGGTTTATGACTTTCATTTATACCAGGAAATTTAGATACCAAAAGATTGAGTTGTTTTCCTTCAACTTACACAATAGCAGATCTGAAACCAGAGTAAAGGATCCTACGTCTACTGTTTCATCTTTTGCTCATTGGTTTTCTTTGGTCTAAATTTTACTCATTGTATCAAGTTATCTTAGAAAAAAATGTGAATTATTTTGCTATTTAATCAGTTATTTGTCAGTTTTATATTTTCCTGAGAGAATATGTGTAGATTTAGATCTTTAATTTATTTATTTTCTACAATATCAAGAGATTTAAAAATATCTTTCTTTTACTAGTATTATTTGGAAGCTGCAGTATTAAAGTGTTACATAAATTTTATTTCATAAAGGAGGCTGTAGAAAATACAATGACCACATGAGAGGCTTCAAAGTTAGGTCCCCATTTAAAGAAAGATAGAGTACCTACTCACTTCCTTCTTACTCTGAATTTTGTGTGACATTTTTGAAATTAAAAATTTTATGCAGGGCTGGAGAGATGGCTTAGTGGTTAAGCGCTTGCCTGTGAAACCTAAGGACCCCGGTTCAAGGCTCAATTCCCCAGGACCCATGTTACCCAGATGCACAAGGGGGTGCACGCGTCTGGAGTTCGTTTGCAGTGGCTGGAGGCCCTGGCGCGCCCATTCCCTCTCTCTACCTGCCTCTTTCTGTCTGTCGTTCTCAAATAAATAAATAAAAATAACAAAATTTTTTTTTTAAATTTATGCAAATAATTATACATGTATCTGCAGTCATGAAAGTAGTATAAAGAAATCTAATACATCACTTGCCCCTTTCTTCAAATGATAGCAACTTTAGAATCTATAATATAATGCCACAAAAGGCATTGACGATTATACAGTTGACTACCAATCTAATTCAAAATTCTCTACTTTTATTTATAATTGTGTATATTTAGTTTTATATAACTTTATCTCATTTGATTACATATTCATGGTTGCAGTCTAGAAACAGAAGAATTTTATCACTATAAGGATCCCATGTGTTACTCATCACCCATATTCTCCTACTCTGGGTCTGTTTTCTAACCCTTGGCAACCTCTATTGTGTTTACAATTTTTTATAATCCTTGTCAATTTTTAAAAATTCTTTATAAGTAGAATTGTATGACATAATACCTTTTGGAAATGGTTTGGGAATTCATCTATTCTGTCTTGTGTGTCATTAGTTTATTCCACCTTTTTCTGGAGTAGTCCATTGTATAGATAAACCATATGAATGTTTAATTATTCAACCATTGAAAGACATCTAGACTGTGTCTAGTAGTTGAATGTTATGAATACGCTTCTTTTAACACTTATGAACAAGTGGTTGTATGGATATTTCTTTGAAATAAATGCCCAAAAGTACAATTGCTGGGTTGTATGGCAATTGCATACTTAGTTTTTTTCTTCCTACTTTCTCTCCCTTTTCTCTCTCCCTTCCTTCCCCCTCCCAAATGCATACACATTCTGAAGCATAGGCTTACTCTAGCCTCAGATGGCTGCAAACTCACAATGATCCTCCTACATCAGCCTCTCAAATGTTGGGATTATAGGCATTAGAAACAACATCCTACAAAACTTAGGTTTTTTTGTTTATTTATTTATTTAGAGCAACAGACAGACAGACAAACAGACAGAGAAAGAGGCAGATAGATAGAGAATGGGTGTGCCAGGGCCTCCAGCCACTGCAAATGAACTCCAGATGTATGCACCACCTTGTGCATCTGGCTTATGTGGGTTCTGGACGATCAATCGATCCTTGAACCAAGGCCCTTAGGTTTTACAAGCAAGTGCTTAACCACTAAGCCATCTCTCCAGCCCCAAAACTTAGTTTTTAAAATAATTGCTAAATTGATTTCTATACTGACCGTGCTATTTTACATTTCAACTAGCAACCCATGAGCATCCACTTTCTCCACCTCCTCAATAGCATTTAATGTTGTCACTAGTTTTTAGGTGTTCTAGAAGCAGTATAGTGTAATAACTCATTATGATGTTCATTTTTGTTTTCCTGACCTAACTAATATTCATTAATAACAACACTACAATATTATATATGTATATAAAAATATATAATTTATTCTGTATATATAAAATATTAAAATAGGAAAACTCAAACTTCTATTCCTTCCCAAGTCTGAACCACAGGTAAGAATATGTGACAAGATGGCTGAGTATTAAAGGTGATGGACTACTAATAGATGAGCATGTTGTTATAATATGTGTATATATATATGTATATATACACATATTTTAATATAAATCAGATAGTACTAAAATAAAAGTATCATTCCATTATTATCATTCTAATAGCTTACTAACAGCTAGTGGTAGTCTGTTTATTCCTGATGCTGTTGATTATGTATTCTCTTTAAATTTAAGGTAGCTATGTTCAGATTGTTTTGCCATATCGGGAACTGATAGTTCTTTCAAAACTTTCAAAAAAAAAATGTTTGCAACCTCCTTCAAGATTTCATGGATTCAGGTATCATTTTATGGATTCAGGTATCATTCAGGTATAATAGTATCCCCATAATTTTATAGTCTTGGTGGGGTGTGAAGACATTTTGTTTCTGGTTTTCAGAAATTCAGGTTGAATCATTTACTATGGTAATTGTAATAATGGCAGCACCTTCTGTACTGTTATTTTGCTGCTACTCCCATAAAAAAACTTGAGGCTATATGCTTATCCTATAAATCCTAGTTTGTCTTATGATTATCCTTGGCTAGTAAGTTTCAGTGGGCATGTCAGTAGGCCAGTTTAAGGGTTAGGCCTCAAGGACCCTCATGTACTTCTTGCTCTTCTTCTCAAGGATGCTAAAGTACTAGAAAACACCTAAGTGACTTCCCTTTGCCTTTTATAGATCATACAGTCTGAAAATTGTTTGCATGTCTATTTTTATCTATCTTGTATACTAGACATAAACTTTGAAAGTATAGGACTACTTTTTATATCATTTGCATCTAGGAACTGTTGTCTATATAGTAAGTAGATAGAAAGTTCTAATAGAAAAAAACAAGTAGGCAAATGATCAACATTGCAGCCCAAAGGAGTAAAAAAAAAAAAAAAAAAAATGTTACTCAGTTACAACTTATTGCCAGGATAAAATTAACTTCATTGGACAAAAATTATGCCCAAATATATAATTAAGATATGAGATCATGTAAAATAAAGAAATGTTTTCAAGTAGATTAAATAGGCATGTGGCTCTTCTTTGGAAAGACTTAATTAAAATTAAGTAAAGACCATCTTGTATTTCTCTAAGAAATGAATTGCTTTCTTTAAATAATATCTGGAAAATAGCAAAAGAAAAAGAGTGTTACTTAATTGTGACTTAATGAAAGCCCTTTGATTGGAATTTTTAGCTGTGATATTACTTTCTGGGTTATTTTTCTAATGTTCAATAATTAGCTTATATTTGCAATAGCCTTTGAATGGCAAGAGCAATTACCTACTTTGCAGCCCAGGCAAGGTGTTTAAGCACAAATAAGAATTCTTAGTAATACAAAGAGTACTTACAAAAGAGGGCCTTGATGCTTTACCATGATATAAGGAAATATGGAGAGTGGTGCCAGGGTATTTTTGTTTGTTTGTTTGTTTTGAAAAAAATTGTCAGTAGACACTTTCATTCCACTGAATTTTTATTATGATGATATTTGATGTACTGCTGACTTTTCATCAGGCACAGTTCTGGGTCATTCCAGGAACACAGGATTATAATTTGGTAGATGGCTGAAGAGGCATTTTACTGCAGTGAGAGAAAAAGGGTAATGAGAGTCAGAACATACTAATAAAGGGTTTAGGAATAAACAAGAGATAGACAAGCTAGAGAGAAAATCTTTTTTCATCATCTCTCTTTTCCATACATTCCATGAACTCCATATTTATTGTGTTCCCTGAAATATAGTGCTACATGTATAATTACGAATGGGTTCTATGTGTGCACTTTACTTGCAAACATGTGGTCGCTACCATGACAACAGCAAAGGAACCACTAGAAGAGTCACTCTCTGATTAATGTAATTACACAGCAAGCTGTATAATACCCTTAAATACCATTTATTTCTGCAAGAAGAAGACATTAAAATGGGTATTATTTTCAGCAAGTTAACATCTCCAAATTCTTTAGGAACATGTGATTTTATGTCATTATTAAGATAATGTTTATCTTGTTCATACAAGATCATAGCCTAGGAATAGCTATAACTGTATTTTAGCTCAACTTAATGCCTCAGAATAATTGTTGAGCAGCAGCAATTTAGGTTTGCAAATGTTACAACTGTGTATATGATATGACCCTAGTTACCTTTCAGTCTAATGGACCAAGATTAATATCAAAAAATTATGATTTTTAAAAGACATGGATGTTTTGGTAGAGCGGAAAAACACTACTAATTTTTGTGAGTTGTCAGGGCATATTGTATTAGCCAGGTCCCTGTTAGAAGCAGATGGCATATACAAATTGAATAATCTGAGAAGAATTTAATAAAGATACAATATACAAGATGTGGGCAGGGTAAAGGGAAACCACAAGGTTAGTGGTGTACCCCAGGAGATAGTGCTATCACCATTGAAGGGACAAAGGAGAAAACAGTAACCTGTATTACAATAGACTGCTTCAAAGAAACTATGATTTTGAGGATGTTGCCAGCATAATGATCCCATAAAGAACCTCAAAGGAATACATATTCTTACCTTTCTCTTTTCAGATCTGTGCTGCTGCTCTTCCCATTATTTGCATTTATCAAGAAGCCACAGGATTGATTGACTTAATTCATATAGTTCAATTGCTTAAGATACAAAGCAGGTGGAGAAGAGAGGCAAATGGATCTGAAGAAGGGAACATGAAAGATATCAGCAAAACTATATAGATATATATTGACTGTAGGCACATATATACAAAAATACATGTATATAGACCTTAGACACATGTGTCTATATAGGACTTTTTAATATTTTATACAATATTAATTAATATTAATATTAATGTATATTTTTTTCTTTTCTTTTTTAATTAGATTTGTACTCAGCAAATACAGTCAATTTGGTACCATTGTTAGGCTCATCCCTGACCCACCCCTCCCCATTGGCATCTTCTTGTTGAGGTATATGGGTCAGGCATTGTGGAGTTAGCCCACAGTTATGGGTAAGATAAATGTCTCTGCATAACATGAACCAACATGTGGCTCTGACGTTCTTTCTGCCCCCTTTTCTGCAAAATTTCCCTGAGCCAGGTTGGGTTCATTTTTGGTCTACTTCAGTGATGAGGTGTTGGGGGCCTCTGGGTCTCTGGATAGATTTGGTAGGAGTTGATTTTAATCTGTGTTGATCTCCTTCACCCTTGTGCTGGTACCCGGTTCACCAAGAAAACAGCACCCTTGCTTGTTTCACCAATTTTTCTTAGTTTCAGCTGGGGCCCTTTTGATGTATGATGGGGTGGCTCTCTCCTTAGGATCTATGTCTATCTAAAAAGAGAAGCAGATTCTCCAACAAAGAGTAAGTTAGCACATGACAAATGAGATAATCCTTACTTTTTTATAGAGAATTTAATAGGTGTAGGCCCTGTTGTAGCCCATGACTGGTGGTAGCTTGATAATGGTTTATGTTTGGATATGGTTCTAACTTGTTTTCCAGATCTAGATATGGGTCCTGTACTACTGAGGGGATCAGTTAGCCGAATCAAGGGCAGCTGGTTTCCCACCATGGCTATGCACCAATATTGCACTTGTGTGAGCATCACAATAGGTTATTTGTGGCTAAGTAGGTTAGACCATGAGTTGCTTGGACAGATATTGGTCATTTTCCCCCAGTTGTCCCTGTAGCACCTTATGGCACTAGACACACTGACTGTCTGGGGACTGACTCTCTTCCAGCTTCCAGCCATGCCATTACATTTTACATGTCAACCACATAAGGTGTCTTCAGCAGTAGGGTCTTATCACTAACCTTTGGTGGGTCATAAAGTACTCTGACAGAAATCTGTCTTTCTTTTAGGAAACATTGTAGGTCTCTCTGATCAAAAGCTCAATGTGGATGATAGCAACATGCTGGTACAGGGAGTTATAGGTTAGTGCCCACCAAGAAAAGGAAGAAAAAGATAATTAATATAAAAGAGTTAGAGAGAAGAGAAGAGAGAGAGAGAAAGAGGGAGGGAGGGAGGGAGGGAGAGAGGGAGGGAGGGAGAGAAGCTTTAGTAGATTAAGGTCAGTCTTCATCATACCCTCTCCAGTGACTTTTGGCTCAGGTGTCCCCTCTAAGGGCCTGGTGAAGGTTCAGCCATTTGGTCTGCCTTTTAGGATATAGAATTTTATGGTACCATTGCTGTTTGGGTCTGGATTTATGTATTCCACCACATCCCTTACCCTCTCCTCCCTCCCTACACATCCTATTGTCTAGTCCATGAGATGCTTGCTGGGTATGTATGGCATCTTGGGTAGATTCAGGTTAGGTACTTTTAGATGAATGAGACTATGCGACGATTTTCTTTTTGTGATTGATTAAGTTCACTGAGAATGATCTGTTCCAGGTTCAACCATTTTTCATCAAATTTCATTCTGTCATTTTTTTGTACTGCTATATAGAATTCCATTGTGTAGATATACCACATCTTAGTTATCCATTCTTCTAGCAATGTACATCTGGGTTGATTCTAGCTCTTAGCTATCACGAATTGAGCCACTACAAACATGGTTGAGCAAATCTCTCTGGCCCGTGGTGAAACGGTTTTAGGGTAGATGCCCAGTAAGGAGATAACTGGGTGTGTTGGTATCTCTATAGTCAGCTTTTTCAGGAGTCTCCATATTGTTTCCAAAGTGGTTGTACCATCCTACATTCCCACCAGCAGTGGATGAGTGTTCCTAATTCTCCACATCCATGCCAGCATTTATTTTCATTTGATTTTTGATGTTTGCTATCCTTACTGGGGTAAGGTGGCATCTCATAGTTGTTTTAATTTGCATTTCCCTGATGATTAGGGATGATGACATTTTCTTAAGTGTGTGTTTGCCATTTGTATTTCTTCCTCTGTGAACTGCCTGTTCAACTCTTTGCCCCATTTTGTAAGTGGGTCGTTTGACTTCTTACTGTTTAGGTTTTTGAGTTCTTTGTAGATTCTAGAGATTAGGCTTCTGTCAGTTGGATAATCAGCAAATATTTTCTCCCATTCTGTGGTAATCTATTGGGTTTGCTCATTGTATGCTTGTCTGTAAAGAAACTCTTCAGTTTCATGTGATCCTATTGGATGAGTGAGTGTTTAAGATTGTGAGCTACTGGGGTTTTGTTCAGGAAGTCTTTATCCATTCCTATATCATGGAAAGTACATCCTAAATTTTCTTCCAGTAGTAGTTGAGTTTCTGGTCTTATATTAAGGTCTTTGATCCATGTAGACATGAGTGTAGTGCATGGTGCAATGTGTGGATCATGTTTCAATTCCCTGCATATGTTACCCAGTTTGTCCTGCACCATTTATTGAAGATGCTTTTTTCCAGCCTATATTGTTAGGGCCTTTGTCAAATATCAAGTAGTTATACTTGCTTGACCCAAAGTCTAGGTCCTCAAGTCTATTCCATTGCTCTATACTCCTGTTTTTATGCCAGTACCATGCTGTTTTTATTACTATGGCTTTGTAATATAGCTTTAGATCAGGTATGGTGATGCCTCCAGAGGTATTTGCTGAGGATATGTTTGAATATGTGAGGCTTTCTGCCTTTCCATATGAAATTTGAGATCATTTTTCTATCTCTGTGAAGAACACTGTTGGGATTTTAATTGGAAATGCATTAAATCTGCATATTGCCTTTGGTAGGATTGCCATCTTCACAATGTTAATTCTGCCTATCCAGGAGCATGGGAGGTCTTTCCATTTTCTCAAGTCCTCCTCAATTTCTTTTTTGAGTGTTTTTATGCTTTCGTTGTATAGATCTTTCACTTCCTTGGTTAACGTTTTTCCAAAGAATTTTATTTTCTTTGTTGCTATTGAAAATGGGACTATGTCCTTTATTTCTTTTTCTGTATCTTTGTCATTTGCATATACAAAGGCTACTGATTTTTGTGCATTGATTTTGTATCTTGCTACTTTGGTGTAGGAGTCAATCACCTTTAGGAATTTCACTTATGTCTGTTGTGATCTCTCCGTTTTCATTTTGAATTTTATTAATTTGAAGCATTTCTTGTTTTGTTTTGTTTGTTTGTTTGTTTGTTTTTGCTTGAGCAAATTGGCCAGGGGTTTGTCAGTCATGTTTTTTTTTTCAAAGAACCAGCTCTTTTTTTTTTGTCAATTGTCTTAATTATTTTCTTTTTCCCACTTCATTAATTTCTGCTCTGATTTTAATTATTTCTTTCTTTCTGGAGCTCTTTGGTTGGATTTTTCTTGCTTTTCCAGTGCTTTTAGGTGGAAGGTTAGGTTATTGATTTGGGATCTCTCTCTCTTTTTTATGAAGGCATTTAGTGCTATGAATTTTCCCCTTCATTGTGTCCCATATGTTTTGGTACGATGTGTTTTCATTGTTATTCATGTCTAGAAATTTTGCAATTTCATTTTTTTAAATTTCATCCACTATCCATTTATTATTTAAAAGTGTGCTCTTCAGTTTCCAGGTGCCATTGAGATTCTTGGTGGGTCTTTCATTGTTAATTTCTAGCAATATAGCATTGTGATTTGATATCATACAGGAAATTATGTCAATCTTCCTAAATATGTGGAGGCAGGCTTTGTGACCCACTATGTGATCTACTTTAGAGAATGTTCCATGGGCTTCTGAGAAGAATGTGTAGTCTGTGGATTTGTGATGGAACGTTCTGTAGATAGGGCTGGAGAGATGGCTTAGCAGTTAAGTGCTTGTCTGTGAAGCCTAAGGACCCACATTAGCCAGATGCACAAGGGGGCTCATGCTTCTAAAGTTCGTTTGCAGTGGCTGGAATCCCTGGCGCCCCCATTCTCTCTCTCTCCATCTATCTGCCTCTTTCTCTCTCTGTCACTCTCAAATAAATAAATACAAATGAACAAAAAAAAAATTTTTAAAAAGAAAGAAAGTTCTGTAGATGTCTGTTAGGTCTAAGTGATTTATAGTTTTGTTGAGGTGTCTTACTTCTCTGTTGAATTTCTGTTTGGATGATCTGTCTATTACTGATAATGGTGTATTGAAGTCTCCAACTATGATGGTGTTGGTGCTTATTTCCTTTTTATTGTCAAGTAGGTTTTGTTTTATGAACTGTGGTGCCCCTGTGTTTGGTGCACACAGATTTATGATTGTAATATCCTCTTGATGGATCATTCCCTTGATAATTAGGAAGTGGCCTTATTTGTCTTTTTTTGATTATTTTTGGTTTGAAGTCTTTTTTTTAAACCTGGTATTAATATAGCTACACCTGCTTGTTTCTTATTCCCATTTGCTTGGAATATTGTTTTCCACTCTTTCACCCTGAGGAGGTGTCTGTCTTTAATGGTGAGGTGGGTTTCTTGAAGACTACAGATTGAGGGGTCTAATTTTTTGATCCATCCTGTTAGCTTGTGTCTCTTGATGGGTGAATTAAGGCCATTAATAATTAGGGTAATGACTGTGAGATTGTTTTTTGATCCCTGCCATATTTTGATGGTAGATGTGTGTTGGTGTTTTCATGGACTTTGAAGTTTTTTGTGCCTTCTCTGAGTTTGGTTATTGTGTTCTGCTTCTTGTAGGCATTTGAGTTTGATTATTTGATTCTTGTCTGTGGAGAATTTCCTGAAATACTCTCTGTAGGTTTGGTTTTGTGTTCATATAATTGTAAAGTTGAGTTTTGTCATGGAAAGTTTTTCTTTCACCATCTATTATGAGGGATACTTTTGCTGGGAAGAGTAGTTTGGGTTGGAAGCCATAGGTTCTTAGACCTTGCAGTGTTTCTTTCCAGGCCCTTCTAGCTTTCAGGGTTTCCATTGAGAAGTCTGGAGTAATTCAGACGTGGTTACCTTTAAATATGGTATGCTGTTTTGCCCTAGCTGCTTTTAGGATTTTCTCTTTGGTGTCCATTTTTAGAGTCTTAATGACAATTTGTCTTGGAGAGTTTCTCCTTTGGTCCAATCTGTTTGGAGTTCTGTTAGCTTCTTGTATCTCGATGGGCCTTTCTTTTAAGAGACTGGGGAAGTTTTCTTCAATTATTTTGTTAAATAAATTCTCCCTGCCTTTGGTATGAATTTCTTCTCCTTCTGGTATTCCAATGATCCTGATATTAGGACATTTAAGTGTATCCCACAATTCCCTCATGTTCTGTTCACAGGAACTGTGTCTTTGAACTCCTTCCATTTTCTTATCTACTAGGCCTAGTGTAGTGATGGCAGCATCCACATGATTATCTGTCCCTTGTTGCTTTTCTGCAAGTTCTACCAATAGGTTGGTCAGGGTTGTATTGCTCATAGCTTCATTTTGGTGTTCTGATCCTAATTACTCTTCTATGTTTTGATTTGAAATGTTCGTTTTAGGGACTGAGAGATCTAACTGTATTTTGTTGCGTTTGATTTTCCATGTTATTTCTTTTGTGCTGTGGTCTGCCCATCACAGTGTATGGGTACGTAGGTTGGTGGATCAGCCTGGGCTCAAGCAGAGTGGGAAGCTGAAGCAGCCTGAGGCATTTGCCAAGCAGTCTGGGCTTTGGCTCTCACTTGCCAAATCTGCCTGAGCTCCTGCCTGGCAAGAGCACCAGAGTTGCCTGAGCTATCATGTGGTAGTGTGCCAAAGCTGCCTGTGCTTGCCCTAGGAGGGACACTGAGGCACCAAGCACTGTAGCATCCCAAACTCCAGTGTGGTGGAACACTGGGACCCAGAAGCAGTCTGAGATCCCCTGAAACAGGACAATGGTGGTCAGGCAGTGTGGCAGACAGGAAGGGGCTGGCACCAGAACTGGCACAAGGGACAGAGACAGCCTGAGCTTGCATGTGCAGTTGCAATGGGCCTCAGATGGTGCGTGAATGAGCGGCTGCTGGAACAGTACGTGAGCAAATGGGCCAAGCATGCTAAGCTTGCACAAACAGGGATAGGCACAACTCTCATGTTTCGTGGGCAAATTGATCAAACAATATTCCAAATCAAATCAATGAGCCAGCAGAAGTAGCCTGGCCAAGGTCACTCGTGGGCAGGGGTAGCAGGGTGATAACCCCTGTGCAGTGAGGCAAGTGGAACTATGTTGTCCTGAGTCCTTTTTCCTAGAGTAAGTGCAGGAGTTTCCTGAAGCTGGAACTGTAGTATGGTGGTTGCTTGGCGGGGAGGGGTGGGGGGGGCTACCCATATGTGAGGGAATCAGCGTTTCCCTGTTTTATACCCTCTGTGCCCTCCCAGTGGCAATATATTGGAGATTGTTCTCCCCTAGAAGACCCAGTGAACCCTTAATGTCTTGCCTTTCTTTCCCAGGGATGTGCAGTGCAGTTAGGCAGTCACCATCTTGGCCAGAAGTCCTATATCTTCTTTTTTCTAGGCATACTTCTCCCCATTTTCATCTTTAGGTGACTCATGCACTCTGATACTTTTCTTCCCCCAGCATCATTATAGTGGGAACTGAAAGAATTATTGAATGAAAATAAAATTTCAATAAATGTAGCCTTGTGTATTAAAGTTTGCCCCAATGTCACACAAACCATATATGCAGGTTATTGATCATTGTAATACATTTCTAGACCTCATCCCTTTGAGAGTATAATATAATAGAAAAATTCAGAAATAAATAATAAAACTTAAGCAAACAATTCCATAGAGGACTGAGTTATAGAGTTTGCTTTGTTGGCATGATTGAAGGGAATCACCTGCTTAAGATCATAGGGCATTGTTATGATTTATATCTTAAATATTCTGCAAAAGCTCATGTACTGAAGGATTGGTCCCCAACACAGCACTGTTTAGAGGCAAGACTTTTGGAGGGTGATTTAATAGTAGGAGGTCTGATTTCATTCATAGTTTAATGGGCTGTTAGGAAACAATAGAAACCTTAAGAGGTGTAATGTAGGTGGATGATATCACTATGGACATGACCTTGAGAAGTATATTTTGTCCTTAATCTCTTTTCTTCTTTTTTGCTCCTGGCTGGCATAAACTGAATAGCTCTGTTCTGCCTCAACATAAGCCCAGAAGAAATGGATCCAACAGATACTAAGTGGGTATATTTAAATCCATGAACCAAATTGCTTATTTACTTTTATAGATTGATTTTTCTGACATATTTTATCACAGAAGGTATGTTAAATGATTAAATTTTAAGAGTCTCTGATTAAGAATTTATTCCTGCAATAAATATTTTACATACTGCAATTCAAACATAGTGGTCATCTCCCAGAAGAAAATGGAAGTATAGAGAATCACTTGCAAGTGCAGCTGTTTTTTTGTTTGTCAAGCTAAAAGCATTTGTCTTCTCTCAACACTAATAATTACTTTGCAAATTAGAATTTACTCACATTTTCCAATTTGAGCTAGAATTCCATTTTAGATCATTTCATTTTAGCTTAATTATTAACTACATTTTAATTGGACAAAAATTGATTATATGCTATGTGGCAAGCATTACATTAAGCACTCAGGATAAACTAACAAAATTTTAGCTTTTTTTTATCCTTTAGGTATTCATGATTTAATAGGGAAGTAAGATGTCAATGCAACTAACATAATAATGAGTAAAATACCTTAACTGCATTATGAATGAAGTATGGTAGAATAGCAGAACAGTCAACACTCAACTGTTTTGTGTTTCAGGTATGACTTTTGAGCTAAGCAATAAAGATAAACAGGAGATCTTTGTACCCACAGGAAAGGCAGTTGTTATATGCTAGGCACTATTCTATGTACTTTGGGGCGATCTATCTATCTATCTATCCATATATACATACATACATAATATGAAGTGATTCTAAAAGTAAATAAATGCAATGGAAACACTGAGGTGTCATAATGAATTCTACCTGGGAAAAAAATGAATGTATAGTTGTACATCCCTGATTTCATAGCTATACACAAAAGGACTTTATGAAAATCTCTACCATGTAATCCAGAAAATAATATAGCTAAAGCCTCCCCATGAAAACTGATCAGAAAACAAGTCTGTACTTGAATTAAAGGATATTATTAAATATGTAAGTCTCCCCCCTGTGCAGTATGGTATTTCCTCAAAAAGCTACAGATAGGGGCAGGAGAGATGGCTTAGCAGTTAAGGTGATTGCACATAAAGCCAAAAGACCCAAGTTTAACTCCCCAGGACCCATGTAAGCCAGATGTACAAGGTGGCGCTTGTGTCTGGAGTTTGCTTACAGTGGCTGGAGGCCTTGTGCACCCATTCTCTCTCTCTCTCAAATAAATAAATAAAAGTTTTTAAAAGAATGTTTAAAAAAAAGCTACAAATAGTACTACCATATGATACAGCTATAACACTCCTGGTAATATATTGCTAAGCAATCTAAATGAGCATACCAGAGATACCTGCACATCCATGTTTATATAGCACTATTCATAACCAAGATGTGGAATAAGCCTAGATGCCCATCAACAGATGAATGGACAAAGAGATTGTAGTAAAATATACACAATGGAGTTTATTGAGAAAACATATGCTGTTTACAAATATATATATATATATATATATATATATATATATATATAACTAGAGATCATATTAAGCAACATAATTTAGCTTAAGAAAGTCAAATATTACCTATTTTCTATTTTCTGTCGTATGCATATCTAGATTTTTTGAATGGCATGAAAATAGAAGAGGGATTATTCAGAAAAAGAATAGCAGGAGGACATGTGCATGACATTATAATTAGGGGGTGACTATAGTCAAGGTACATTATGAAATATATAAATTATGAAATACACATTATTAAAATAAATTACTTTTATAGTTAACATATACAAATATACTTTTTTAGTCCATAAGTTTTGTCTTTTATTATGTGGGCAACACAGAAATGTGGCCTTCCATTAAACTGGCACATATATCATCAAGAATTAGATGGAATGCCTAGTTATGTAGGTTTATTTATGGTCCACTAAAATCACAAGCAACTTTAAGAATCGTTCACTTTGAAAATCATTTTAATTCAGTAATTATTTTGTCAGCTTGCTAATTTCAAGATCACCTTTATTTTTTTCATTCCATAACTGTAATTATGGTCTCTAAATAACATTTAAGCTCTAATAGTGTATTTTGACATGATTGTATGTTTCTGTCCTAAAAGAAACTCTTTTGGGTTAATGATGTATAATTTCAATGAGAATAGTAGAGTCTAGTCAAATCTAACTAGAGTTGATTAGGCTGTGTGTCCCTGTCTTTCCATATATCCATCCATCCATCTGCCCACCAAACACCCTCTTTTCAAAATCCTTCTATTTGTATCATTGTTATGCTTTGGTAATTGCATGAATGCATGGAGAGTACCCTTGGAATATGGTGAGTCTAGAACAAGATGAATCACTCTGCAGGGAACAATGTATCTCTCATGTTAGCTGAAAGAGATTTCCTTCCTTCCTATTTACTGCTAAAATCTATGCTTGAATTCATAAACAAATCATGCTTAATTAACTAGCTCTTTCATCAAGGCAAAGTGGGCTAAACTAGCTTCTGCCCTTACAAATATAATCTCTAAAACTATATGCCACCATTTGTGACATTGTATGTCCTTGATGATTATTCTTATTTTTCTTTGTAAGGATATTTTTCCTGAAATGAAAAAAAAGTGCTGTTTTACCTGAATAGAGGAAATGCACTGGGTAGAGATACAAGGTAGGGTTTTAGGTGAAATACATATTTCACCTATTATTTACTAAGGCTTAATTGACTACTTAGGACTGTGGATGCAGAAAGGACATTTTTCTTCATTCTTATGGATTCTAAATTCTAATAGGGGAAACCCATCCTGATAAATATATAGCTAGATGATATTATGTGAAATAAAGAAAAAAAGATTGAAACTGGGGAAGATAAGTTTTGCAGGAAGTAATTGGTATGGTAGAAAAAATATATAAAATTGAGTAATTCTTTGTGAATACAGTATGGCAGACAAGGGCATGAAAAGTTAAACAGTATATATACATTAATGAGCATAAATATTTCTTTTATTGTTATATCCTATTACTCATGTGATCACTATTTACAATTGTTTACCATGTATAACATGATATAATATATATATTGTGTAATGACTAAACCATATTTATATAGCTATCTTTTATGTTGAGAATACTTACATTCTATACTCTCAGTGATTTTTAAGATAATATATTATTTTTTAATTATAGTAACAATGGTGTTTAGTAGATCTCTTAAACTTATTCCTCTCATACAGCTATAATTTTGTTGTATCCACTGACGAACATATTCTCATATCTCTCTAACCTCCACCCAGTTCTTACTAAACACTATTCTTTTCTCTGCTTCTGTGGGTTCAAAATTTTTAAGATTCTATTAGTGAAATCACACAGTATTATTTATTTTTCTGTACCTGGCTTATTTTCTTAATACAATATCTTCCAAGTTTACACATTTTATTACAAGTGACAGTATTCCCCCTCATTTTTTTGTTGTGTTATGTAACACGTTTTTAAAAATTAATTTATCTCTTGAAGAACATTTAGGTCAATCTCATATCTTGCCTCTTGTGCAGAATGCTTCAGTAAACATAGGAGAGAAGATACAGTCTCTAGCATACAGCTTTTGGATAAGTACCCAGTAGTGGGACAGATGGATTGTATGGTAGTTCTATTTTTATTTTTTGAGTCCTTTATGTTTATTTACCACAATGGCTATACTTATTTTTTAGTAATGTACACAGTGTATATACAGCCATGTTGGTATCATCATTAGCCTTCTCCCTGTCCTCCCCGCTCCGCAGGGGCCCTCATTGGGGAATATGGGTGGTGCCATGTTGGGTTTGTTTTAGGTCTGCTTCAGAGGTCTTGGGAACCTCTGTATCTCTGGATATCTAGTTTGGTAGGAGTTGGCTGTTCTCTGTGTCTATCTCCTTCACCTAAGAAAGCAGCACTCTTACTCATTTCCTCAGTTACCCTTGGTTTCAGCTGGGGCCCTGTTCAGGTGCAATGGGATGATTCTCTCATCAGGATCTGTGTCCATCTTAAAAAGAGAAGCAAATTCTCCAATGGAGAGTTAAGTCAGCACTAGATAAATGTGATAGCCATTATTTTAGAGAGAATTTAATAGGTTCAGGCCCTCTTGTAGCCCACATTTGTGGGAGCTTGATAGTGGAGAGTTGGCTCATTTTGTGGATATGGTTCTGAAGTGCCAGCTCCAGCTATGGGTTCTGTCCCATTGAGCAGATCAATTAGCCAAATCAAGAGCAGTTGGCTACCCACCATGGCTGTGTGCCACTATTGCACTTGAGTGAGCATCATGTCAGGTTGTTTGATGCTGGGTAGCTTGGACCACAAGTTGCTTGAACAGATGCTGGTCATTTTCCCCCAGTCACTCATATAGCACCTCTAGCACTAGACGAATGGATAACCAAGGTGTAATTCTACATAGCAGTAAGGAAAAATGACACAATGAAATTTGAAGAAAAATGGTTGAACCTGGAACAGATCATTGTCAGCAAACTCACTCAATCACAGAAGGATAATTGGCACATGGTCTCACTCATCTGTGGCTCCTAACCTGAATTGGCCCAAGATGCTGACATACCTAATAAGCGTCTGAAGGACTGGATAATAGGGAAGGTGGGGTGGGAGGGGAGGGTAAGTGTGGGGTTGGAGGATATAAATCCAATATTTATCTTTAGGTTTTATGCCTGAGACAGGTCCTTATACTGGAAATCAATTCAATTGGCAATTCTCCAAAGTTCTTGGATTTTAGGCCTACATCACAACACTTGGCTTTTCATATCTTTTTTGATAATAGCCATTGTAAAAGATATGAAGTAACATATAATTGTGGATTTACCTTTTATTCCCTTTATGATTAGTGATGTCAGTGATTTGAATGCTTTTTATTGTTTTTATTTAGTTTTAAGCAGTAAGGAAAGAGAGAGAGAGAGAGAGAGAGAGGGAGGGAGGGAGGGAGGGAGGAGGTGTTCCAGGGCTTCTTACTACTGTAAATGAACTCCAGATACATGTGCCACTTTGAGCATCTGGCTTTATATGGGTGAGTACTGGGGAACCCAGCCTGGGCCAGCAGACTTTATAAGCAAGTGCTTTTAACTGCTGAGCCATATACCTAGCCCTGTATGTTTTCTTTGAGACATCCATATGAAGAAACTGACTGTTTTAATAGGTAGTAATCTATTCATCAATTATCTGTCATTTATCTATATATCATCTATCATCTGTCTATCTAGTTCTTATCTAGCCTTTGGAATTATTTATATATTATTAAATAGAAGCTAGAGAGTAGATATGCATGTCCTGTTCCACATTGTAGTGGAAATGCTTTGAGATTTTCCTTCATTAATCATAATGTTGGCTATAGTTTTATCACATATATAGACTTCATTATGCTGAGATTTGCTTCCTCCATCCCTAGTTTCTCCACTTTTTTTTCTTTTAGTTTTTCAAGGTAGAGTTTCACTCTATGCCAGGCTGGCCTGGAATTCACTACAGAGTCTCAGGGTGGCCTTGAACTCACTGTGATCCTCCTACCTCTACTTCCCGAGTGCTGGCATTAAAGGCGTGTGCCACCATGCCCGACTTCTCCACAGTTTTTATCATGAAGGGATATTGAATTTTGTCAAAGTCCTTTTCTACATCTATTGAGATGATCATGTGTTTTCTGGTCTTGAATATATGTAATTTATTGAATTTATTGATTTACATGTATTGAATTATCCCTTTATCTCTGGAATAACTCCAACTTGATCAAGGTGAACAATCTTCTGATATATTCTTGAACTTGGCTTGCAAATATTTTTGAGAATTTTTACATTCTTTATCAGGAATATTGTTGTTGTGTCTCTACCTGATTTTTCTACTAGTGCAATGTTGGCTTTATAAAAGGAAGGACCATGCTTTTTGTTATATTGTATGAAATTATTTGAGAAGCATTAAGTTCTTCTTTAAAGGTCTAGTCGAGTTATGCAGTAAATCTGTCTGGACACAATATATTTCTGATGAACTGAAAAACAATGAGTCCAAAATTTTTAAGATTTATGCAGACGGTATCATTGTGTCAAATTAAATGAATCCCTAAAGACTATGAAGTATATGATACTCTGCTTTTCAGAATTGCTTAAATTGCTGTATTCTCTGCAAGCATACTGCAAATTAAGATTAGGGATGTATGCAAGCCTCATCATGGATATTGTACATAGCAAAAGATTTCTCTTTTATCAGTTTCTTTGGTTCTTGGTTTCAAAATGCATAAACTTTTCTTAGTACAAATTTTAGTATATGATGATGGAAAAACATAGAAAATATGGGGTAGCATGGTACAAATGGAAAAAAATATATACAATGCCCTTTGCTATTTGTTTCAATGCATATATTATATAATTGAGACAAAAGGTATCATTTTGTATATTTATACAGCTTAATTTCATTTTTTTTTGTTTTTTTTGAGGTAGGGTCTCACTTTAGTTCAGGCTGACCTGGAATTCACTATGTAGACTCAGAGTGGCCTCAAAGTCATGGTGATCCTCCTGCTTCTACCTCCGGAGTGCTGGGATTAAAGGCATGTGCCACCACACCTGGATAATTTCATATTTTATTTAACATGCATATTTTAGATACTATGCTTATGGCCTCATAATTTATATAATGTTTATTTGGTTCATTTTATGTTCTGAGGTTCTTATGTGCAAATGAATTTTTTTTTTAAATTTTTATTTATTTATTTGAGAGCAACAGACACAGAGAGAAAGACAGAGAGAGGGAGAGAGAGAGAATGGGCGCACCAGGGCTTCCAGCCTCTGCAAACGAACTCCAGATGCGTGCACCCCCTTGTGCATCTGGCTAACGTGTGACCTGGGGAACCGAGCCTCGAACTGGGGTCCTTAGGCTTCACAGGCAAGCGCTTAACCGCTAAGCCATCTCTCCAGCCCACAAATGAATATTTGAAACAATACAATGTTGTTATTTCATTGTCCTATTAGATACTACAAATGACTAAGAGAATCATGGATGATCAAATGTTTGTACATATGGAGCACTTTCAAAATGCATAAAAGATACTCTGTAAATGTTCTTATAAACTAATAAGGAAAGTAAAGTTGTTTTTTTTTTTTTTTCTTTCTCAAGGTAGGGTATGACCTGGAATTCACTGTGTAGCCTCAGGGTGGCCTCAAGCTCATGGTAATCCATCTACCTCTGGCTCACAAATGCTGAGATTAAAGGTGCGCACCACTACACCCACCTAAGAAAATAAATTTATAAAAGATAAGAAAGGCAAAGGGTTGGAAAGGTGGGTTAGCAGTTAAATAAGGACAGCACAATCACAAATATGTATGCACCAAACACAGGCATCATAGTTTCTTAAACAAAACCTACCTGACAACAAATCCGAAATAAATGCCATCATAGTTGGGGACTTCAATACTCCACTGTCATCAATAAACAGATAATCCAAGCAGAAAATCAACAGGGAAATAATATGCCTCAATAACACTATATATCAACTAGACCTAAAAAACATATATAGAACTTTCTACCCAAATTCTATAGAAAATACGTTCTTCTCAGCAGTCCACAGAATCTTCTCCAAAATGCATCATATATTAGGATATAAAGCATGCCTCTATAAAGTCAGGAAAATTGACATAACCTTCTGTATCATATAATATCACACTATTTTAAAGCTAGCAATCAACAACAAGAGACACATCAGGAATTCCACCAGCCCCTGGAGATGGAACAACACACTTTTGAACAATGAATGGGTTGGGGAAGAAAACAAAAAAGAAATGGTAAAATTACTAGAATTGTAGAATTGAATGAAAATGAAAGCACAACTCACCAAAATTTATGGGACAAAAATGAAGGAAGTTGTAAGGGGAAAATTCATAGCATCATAACAAAAATGGAAAGGTACAAAATTATTAATATTACCATCTTCATAAAGGTGTTTAAAACACAAGAAGAATCCAACTTTAAGAGCTCCAGACCAAAAAAAAAAGAAGAAGAAAGATCAGAGGAGAAATTAATGAATTGGAAAATAAAGACACAACTAAGAAAACTGAGGAGGGCTGGAGAGATGGCTTAGCAGTTAAGCGCTTGCCTGAGAAGCCTAAGGACCCCGGTTTGAGGCTCAATTCCCCAGGACCCGCGTTAGCCAGATGCAAAAATAGGCGCACGTATCTGGAGTTTGTTTGCAGTGGCTGGAGGCCCTGGCGCACCCATTCTTTCTCTCTCTCTCTCTCTCTCTCTCTCTCTCTCTCTCTCTCTCTCTCCCTCTTTCTCTCTGTGTCTGTTGCTCTCAAATAAATAAAATAAACAAAAAAATTAAAAAAAAAAAGAAAATTGAGGAAATGAAGAGCTGGTTCTTTGAAAAAGATATACAAGATTGATAAACACATGGCCAATTTGATCAAATGAAAAAAAAAAAAAAACAAAGCCTCAAATTAAAAAAAAAAATCCAAAATGAAAAGGGAGAGGTCACAACAGACATCAATGAAATTGGAAGAAGCATGATAACATACTCCCAAAACCTCTACCCCACAAAATTGGATAATCTGGAAGAAATGGATGAATTCCTAGATACATACAAGTCACCGAAAGTAAACTCAGAGCAGATTAATCTCCTAAACAGACCTATTACATTCACTGAGATTAAAAAGGCAATCAAAAATGTCCCTCAGAAGAAAAGTACAGTACCATATGGCTTCGTGGCCAAATGGCATCAAATCTTCATTGAAGTACTGAAACCAATTGTTTTCAAATTGTTTCACATAATTGGATAACACTAATACTTTTTTTCTTTACTAGTTATGTACATATTCAGTGTGTAAATAGCACATGTTGGTACCATCCTTACCCTCATTTCTGCCCCCCTCCAAAGGGACCCTCTTCAATGGTGATGTCAGCTATCCCCATGGGAATTATGGGCCATGCATTATGGGGGTAGCCATCCATTATGGGGAAAAGGCAATGTTTCTGTGCATAATGTCTAACAATCTTTCCACCCCCTCTTCCATGAACTTCCCTGAGCCATGCTGGGTTCATTTTAAGTCTACTTCCATGATAAGGTCTTGAGAGCTTCCTTTTCAGATGAATGCAGACCCTAAGGAAAGAATCAGCCCATCACATCTGACCAGGACCCTAGCTGAAACCAAAGAGGAATCAGGGAAATGAGCAAGAGTACTGCTTTCTTGGTGAACCTGGTATTAGCACAAGGGTGAAAGAGATAAAAAGCTATGTACAGAATAAATTAAATACCACTAAAAATATCAGCATCATTCTTCACAGAGATAGGAAAAATGATCTCAAATTTCATATGGAATAGCAAAATGCCTCAGATATCCAAACATATCCTCAACAAACATAAAGCTATGCTACAAAGCAATAGTAACAAAACCAGCATGATACTAGCATTAAAAACAGAAATATAGGGCTGGAGAGATGGCTTAGCGGTTAAGCGCTTGCCTGTGAAGCCTAAGGACCCTGGTTCGAGGCTCGGTTCCCCAGGTCCCATGTTAGCCAGATGCACAAGGGGGCACACGTATCTGGAGTTCGTTTGCAGAGGCTGGAAGCCCTGGCACGCCCATTCTCTCTCTCTCCCTCTATCTGTCTTTCTCTCTGTGTCTGTGGCTCTCAAATAAATAAATAAAAAATTAAAAAAACAGAAATATAGATCAATAGAATAGAATTGATGACCCAGATCTTAGGCCAAGGAGCTACAGCTATTTTATCTTTTACAAAAGTGTAAATATGTAGACTAAAGAAAATAAAGCATCTTCAACAAATGATGCTGGACAAATTGGGCTACCACATATAGAAAAATGAAATTATAACCACTCATCTCCTCATAAACAAAAATCAACTCCAAATGTATATTAAAGGCCTCAATTTAAGACCTGAAACTCTTCAACTACTGGAAGAAAAAAAATAGGAGGAAGCCTCCACTATATAGGACAAGGGAAAGACTTTCTTTTTTTAAGTATTTTATTTATTTATTTGACAGAGAAAGAGAAAGAGAGGGAGAGAGAGTAGGCATGCCCGGGCCTCCAATCACTGAAAATGAACTCCAGACACGTGTGACCCCTTCTGCATCTGGATAACGTGGGTCCTGGAGAATCGAACCTGGGTTCTTTGGCATTGCAGGCAAATACTTTAACCGCTAAGCCATCCCTCCAGCCTAGTAGAAAGACTTTCTGAAAAATACACCAGTGTCTCAGGAAATTAAATGATCACTTAGCTAAAGGGATCTCATGAAGCTAAAAATCTTTGCACAGAAAAACATGCCAAGAGCAGAGTCATTAGATTACCCTCACAATAGAAGAATCTTTTTGTTCAGCTATACCATTGACAGAGACCTAATATCTAGAATCTACAAAGGACTCAAATAGCTAAACAATAAAAAATAAAATAACCTTCTGAAAAAATGTGATAGAGAACTGAATTGGAAGTTCTCAGAGGAAGAAATACAAATGGCTAGCACACACATAAGAAAATGTTCAGCATCCTTAGCCATCAGGGAAAGGCACATGAAAACAACTATGAGATTCAATCTTACCCAAGGAAGGATGGCGATCATTAAAAAAATCAAACAATAACTAATGTTGGTGAGGATGTAGGAAAAAGGAACATTCATCCCCTGCTGGTGGGAATGCTAACTTTTATAACCTCTATGGAAATCAATATGGAGATGCCTGAAAAAGATGAATATAGAACTATATCCAGTTATTCCCATGCTTCACTACAGAGATATTTGTTCTACCATTTTTATAGCTGCTCAATTCATAAGAACTGGAATCAACCCAGGTGCCCATCATTGGATGAGTGAAAAACAAAGTTATGGTACACATACCTGGTGGTAAGAAAAAAAATGATACAATGAATTTTGTAGGAAAATGGATGGACTTGGAACAGATCATACTCTGCAAACACACATAATAACAAAGACTAACATCATATATTCTTACTCATATGGAGTGCCTAACTTCAATCAGCTTGAGTTTCTGGCATACTGGATAGGAGAGACCAAAGAGGTCCCCAAAACAATACAGGTTTCTGTCAAAGTACTTGATTACTTGCCTGAGGTAAAAGTAAGACCCTATTGCTGAAGACACTATATGTTGCTGGCATAGAACACAGAGAGAACTGACTGGAATCCAGAAGACAGCCAATCCCTAATCCATCTAGTACTGGAAAGTACTATATGAGCTATTGCTGGAAAGTGGACAAACATAGTGTGAGCACACAGTGGTCTAAGCTACTCAGAAGCAATCAGACTAACAAGAAGTACACACCAGTGCAAAGGTAACACACAGCCTTGGTGGGTAACCAGTGGCTTTCTGATTGGCTAAGAGATCTGCTGAGTGGAAAGGAACCTATATCTGGAACTGGGAACTTGGTCTGAATCCTATGTTGACAAAGATTATGCTCTCTAACAACAAGCTCCCACTAGGCTTTGGTTTAAAGAGGGGCTACATCCATCAACCTCTCCCTAAATTAAAAAATTCTTATCCAATTTAACCTATGCTGACTTTACTCTCCATTGGATAATCTTTTTTTTTTTTTTTTCAGAAGGTAGTGGGACCTGAGAAGACAAACCACCCCTTGCATCTCAGTCATGGCCTAGGTGAAAACACGGAGGAAGTGGGGAGACGAGAAAGAGTGCAGCTTCCATGGTGAGCCTCACAATCAGAACTAGGGAGAAGGAGACAGACCCTGAAGATACTAAACACATGCCAAATCAGAAATCCAGAGACTCCTAAAAGCTCATCATTGAAGCAGACTTAAAGCATACCCACCAAGGCCCAGGGAATTTTGTGGAAAAGGGGGCAGAAATAATGTAAGAGCCACAGGTTGGGATGTCATGCCCAGAGGTACTGCCTCCCCCAATAACTGACTACTGTTCCCACAACATATAACCCGTAACCCCATGGGAAATTCCATCAACTCCACTGAGGAGGGCCCTCTGTGGAATGTGGCAGGGAGGAAGGAAAAGATGGCACCAACTCATGATGTATCCATACAAAGTATGATCATCCTAATAATAATGATAAGGAGGAGGAGGAAAAGTGATACAATATAACTACCAAGGCTTGGAAAATGTAATGGGCCTTTTATTTTTGTTCTTTATATGTGGAATGTTTGTATTTGAAATTTTATTGAGAAGCCAAAAAAGGAACATAGACTACATAGAAAATCCACATAGAAAGTGCATATGCATGTATTCTAGCCAATAGTTTCAGGTGAAGTCTCAGCTAACTGGCATAGTGTATCAGTTGCTTTCTTCTTTCAACGAACAAATAGTTAACCAGAAGCAACTTAGGGAAGGAAAATGGTTTAATTTGGCTTACAGTTCCAGAGGATAGAGTATTTGTATTTGTGGCAGGGAAGCTGAGAAATCTGGATCAAGAAACTGGTGTCACAGTGCATCAAAGGAAGGAGAAAGAGAGATAGAGAGATAGAGACAGACAGACAGACAGACAGAGAGGCACTTGAAGCTCCACTATAACACCAAGGCCCCAAACCAGTGAAAAACTTACTTCAACAATGTATGACCTCATAAAGTTCCCATAACCTTCCAGAACAGCACTACCAACTGGGGATTAAATATGTGTATACAAGAGCTTATTGGGGCCATTTTACATTCAAACCACCACATTCCATCCCTGACCCTTATAAGCCCTATGGCCATCTCATAATAGAAAGTATATTCAGTCTAACATAAAAATTGCCATAGTCTTTACCAATTCCAAAACTGTTGAAAAGTCTAAAGTCTCATGTAAGACTCAATCAGTCTCTTGATTGTGAATCTTATAAAATCAAAACACAAAGTACAAACTCCCAACATACAGCAGCACAAAATAAACATCTATATTCCAAAAGGGAGTAGGGCATAGCAAGGAGAGATTATATCAAAACAGACAGAAACCCAGCAGGGCACACATCAAATCCTGCATCTCCATGTCTAGTATCTGGAACTCATGATTGAATCACTGGGGCTCTAAGAGACTTGGTACCACTCCCCTTCTAGCTGTGCTACCTGTAGCCTATATTGTGGTCTGTATCTACCCTGAGCCTAAAGCTTTCCATGGTGTTCCTGGCATCTCAAAAATACTGGTGTCTTTAAAGTAATTTAGAATTCACCTTCACACAATGGCCTCTCATAGCATCCATGTAGGGACTCTGACCCTGTCTCAATTCTATTTTAGACCCATTGTAAAATATTCCATGACCCCCTCCTAACTTTGCATTTTTTTCATGCCCCCAAATCCAGTAACACATGAACCATTCTTTTAAGTTCTGCTATAAGCTGTGGATGGAGTCTGGCAATATGGAACACTGATATAGATGCCTCTTATACTAACCTCAGGGAAGAGATACCTTTAGTACTCTTCCTTTAGGCCCCTTCCTATCAAAATAATTCATATTCTTCCTATGTTGAATCTTGCCTTTGGGGCATCCTTCCCATTGTCCTAATACAGCGAAGTAGGATTCTCTTTAACAAATACAGCCAAAGTGGTTGAAGCCTCCTTACTTAGAATGTCAAATTTGCTCACTTTTCTTCCCATGTCAAACTTCACATTTTGACTATATTTCTGATCTGCATTTTTCTCTGGATCCCTGTAGAACTGAATCAGAGTGACTTAGAGAAGCCATACCACAAATTCAATGCTACTGTTCTTTGAAATTTCCTCTGCCAAACATATTAGTACATTACTTTAAAATTCAATCTTGCTAAAACTTTCATGACAAATGCAGAATGCAGTCAGTTTCTTTGATAGAATATCACATGAACTAGGCCTGTAGCCTAGTTCCTGATAAAACCCTTATTCTGCCCTGAAACTTGAGTCAATCATCCATTATCTACATTTCTCTCTGCCTTCTGGTCTTCCAAATCCCAACCAAATCAGTCCATTAGGATGTATTTAAAGCTCTGTAAGGTGTCTCTAGTCCAAATTTCAAATCCTTCTATATCCCTCCTGCAACTAGTTCTGAAAGGCTAAGAACCACCTAGTCATATCTATTGAAGCAATAGCCCCACATCTTAGTATCAATTATGTTATCATTGCTAAGAACAAATGCAGGACCAGAAGTAACTTAGGGAAGACAGTGGTCTTAATTTGGCTCACAGTTCCAGAGGGCAGAGTCCATCACAGAGGGGAAGGGTAGAGTAGGGAGGCAATGTCACCTTGCAGCATAGGAAGAAGAAGGAGAGAGAGGGAGAAAAGGAGGAAGAGGAGAAGAAAAGAGGGGAGGAGAGGGAGGAGGAGGGGAAAGAAAACAGTACATGGTGCCCTGCTATAACAGCTCACATTCTAAACCCCAGTAAGACACCTTCTCTGGCAAGGCTATACCTTGTGAAGTTTCTACAACCTTCTAGAATAACACTACTATCTTGGAACGAAATATTCAAACACATGAGTCTAGGAGGGGCACTTTACATTCAAACTACCACATATACTACATGGTAGACATGTGAATGACAAAGCCGTTCAGATTAGTCTATCCACCAGAATCCACTTGCAACCAGTTGGATAATAACCTCAGAGCAAGAATTGCTAAGCTGAGCCCAGACAACTCATAAAATGTGAAATACATAATAAGAGTTGCTGGTGGTATATACTCCCATGTAGGACAATTATACAACAATAGATAACTAGAACATAAACAAATTGAAAAGCAGGCTCTGAAGCAGAGTAACTCTGTCTGCACTGAAAAAATTCTCATGTGAAACCAGTCCTGTTATGCAGAATAGGCAAGGCACTCAAACTGATAAATGGTGAATTAAAATAACCATAAACTGAGATGGCAAAGTGAAGGGGGATTTTACAAACATTCTGAATCAGCTACAAAAAAGAGATCTGAATGGGTTAACATAGCTGGAAAATAGCAGTCATTATACAGGGTTTGAAAAAATATGAAGGTTGTAGGGATGCCTAGTTTGAATAATGGCTTGAAGAAAACAGTGTTTCCAAGAGGTACCATAATGAACCAAATGACTATGAATAGCTGTTACAGATGCAAATCAAAGTGCTATTTTCACATTTGGATTTCTGCTATATGTTAACCCATTTTATTGTACAAATTAGCATAAGGAAACAGATATCCATGACTATATATATATATATATATATATATATATATACACATAGGTATATGATATATGTGTGTATGTATATATATACATATATACATATATATTCATAATGCATAATATATAAGAATATACATATACATTATATAAAACTGTATATCATCACTTATCACATATGTATAACCTTAGTGATGTTTTTCACACCCTCTTCCTTTTAACTGATTAAATGTGAGTAAACCTATAGAAATATGATGGTACCAAAGAGTTAGTATAAAGAGATGAGTAGGAAGACTGGTGAAGGAAGAGTAAAAGGACTTATGTGAAATATAAACAGAAGGGAGTTAGATATTGGAAGGAAGAGGAATTTGTGGTGGAAGAGGTTTGGAGGAGAATAGGGATGAGAATCTACTAAAACAAATTATATTTGACAAATCCAGAATGAATGTTAACTAATCTCTGTATGTTAATTAATCAAATCAAATAAAAGAGACTATGTCTTTATACCTTTCCATGATACTCACTAGATACAGGTTATCCCTGGAAAAGACACATAGTCTTAAACAAAGCTACAGTGTGCAACTGGAAAATTTATGAGGAAGGCTGACAGCTAAAGTCTGGTTCATGGCTGCACTCCCAGAAGTTGAGAGAATGAGTTGTTCAGTACTAAAGAAGGATCTGGATGGCACAACACAGCATCTACTATACTTAGAATGAGTTCACAGAACTGTCCTCAAGTTTGTGCCAGATCTAGTTGAGACATTTGATCTAAAATGAGCAGATGCTTTGGAGGAAGGGGGCAATAATGGCAGTAGAAGTTGCAGTCCTGATCATTCCCTCAAAGAACTTTAAATCATTGTCAAGCTTTAGGCAAGTGCCTCAACCTCTGAGCCATCTCTCCAGCCCTGAAGCTTTAAATAAAAATTTTAAAATGAAAAAGTTTGAAATATATAATTGAAACACTACATTTTATGACAGAAAATTAGTAGAAATTATACTTAAAATGTGATGAAGTGAACAGTCTGTAAAAGTGATTAATTAAAGAAGAAGAAGAAGAAGGGCTAGAGTGGTGGCTTAACAGTTAAAGCACTTGCCTGCACTGTCACGCTCTGCCTGCACTAGAAGTAAGAGAGCTCAACAAAACCATAGAGCACTTAGACCTAACGGACATCTACAGAACTTTCCATCCCAAATCCACAGACTACACATTCTTCTCAGCAGCCGATGGAACATTCTCTAAAATAGACCATATACTGGGTCACAAAGACTGCCTCCACATATTTAGGAAAATCGAAATAATTCCCTGCATGATATCAGATCATAATGCTACATTCCTAGAAATCAATAACAAAAAAACCACCAAGAATCCCAACAGCAACTGGAAACTGAATAGCACACTCTTAAACAATAAATGGATAGCGGATGAAATAAAAAATGAAATTGCAAAATTCCTGGAATTGAATGACAATGAGAACACATCATACCAAAACTTGTGGGACACAATGAAGGCAGTCCTCAGGGGAAAATTCATAGCACTCAATGCCTTCATAAAAAAGATAGAAAGATCCCAAATCAATAGCCTCACCATCCACCTAAAGGCACTGGAAAAACAAGAAGAATCCAACCCAAAGAACTCCAGAAGGAAAGAAATAATTAAAATCAGAGCAGAAATTAATGAATTGGAAACCAAGGAAAAAATTAAGGCAATTGACAAAACAAAGAGCTGGTTCTTTGAAAAAATAAACAAGATTGACAAACCTCTGGCCAATTTGATCAAGCAAAAAAAGGGAGAGACCCAAAATTAACCAAATTCAAAATGAAAAAGGAGAGATCACAACAGACATAAGTGAAATTGGGAGAATCATCAGGACTTATTTCAAAAACTTCTACTTCACAAAACTGGAAAATGTGGAGGAGATGGATAAATTACTGGACACATACAATCTATCAAAGCTAAACTCACAGCAGATTAATCACCTGAATGAACCCATCACACTCTTGGAGACTGCAAAAAGTAATAAAAAACCTCCCAGAAAAGAAGAGTCCAGGACCAGATGGATTCCCAGCTGAATTTTATCAAACCTTCATGGAAGAACTGAAACCAAACTTTCTAAAACTGTGCCACACAATTGAAGAACAGGGAAAGCTACCCAACTCCTTCTATGAAGCTAGTATCACCCTAATCCCAAAACCAGGCAGAGATGCCACAAGAAAAGAAAACTACCGGCCTAATTCCCTAATGAACATAGATGCAAAGATCCTGAACAAAATACTCGCAAACCGAATCCAACAACACATCAAAAGCATTATCCACTTGGACCAAGTGGGATTTATCCCAGGAACACAAGGGTGGTTCAACATATGAAAATCTGTCAATGTAATACACCACATAAACAAGCTTAAACATAAAAACCACATGATCATTTCGATAGATGCAGAAAAGGCCTTTGACAAAATACAACATCACTTCATGATCAAAACATTGGAGAGAATCGGCATGGCCGGTTGAAATCTTAACATGATAAAGGCAATGTACAAAGCTCCAAAGGCCCAAATAATACTTAATGGAGAGAGACTGGAGGAATTCCCATTGAGATCAGGAACAAAAGAGGGATGTCCTCTCTCACCTCTGCTTTTCAATATAGTTCTGGAAGTCCCAGCTCAAGCAATAAGACGGGAGAAGGAAATAAAAGGGATACAATTTGGAAAGGAAGAAGTTAAGTTAGCTCTATTTGCTGATGACATGATTGTATATATTAGAGACCTGAGGGACTCCATCCCAAAACTCCTGAAGGTGATTAACTCCTATAGTAAAGTAGCAGGATAGAAAATCATTGCACAAAAATCGGTAGCATTTCTGTATGCAAATTACAAAGATACAGAAAAAGAAATAAAGGTCACAGTCCCATTTTCAGTAGCAACAAAAAAAATAAAATACTTTGGAATAATGTTAACCAAGGAAGTAAAAGATCTATACAACAAAAACATAAAAATTCTCAAAAAAGAAATTGAGGAGGACTTGAGAAGATGGAAAGACCTCCCATGCTCCTGGATAGGCAGAATTAACATTGTGAAGATGACAATCCTACCAAAGGCAATATATAGATGTAACGCAATTCCAATTAAAATCCCTACAGTGTTCTTCACAGAGATAGAAAAAATGATCTCAAATTTCATATGGAAAGGCAAAAGGTCTCGCATATCCAAACATACACTCAGCAAAAGAAATACCTCTGGTGTCTTCACCATACCTGATCTAAAGCTATACTACAAAGCCATAGTAATAAAAACAACATGGTACTGGCATAAAAACAGGAGTATAGACCAATGGAATAGACTTGAGGACCCGGATTTTGGGTCAAGCAACTATAGCTACTTGATATTTGACAAAGGCCCAAACAGTATAGGCTGGAAAAAAGACAGCATCTTCAACAAATGGTGCTGGACAAACTGGATAACCACATGCAGGAAGCTAAAACTTGATCCACACATTTCACCATGCACTACACTCAAATCCAAATGGATCAAAGACCTCAACCTAAGACCAGAAACTCAAATACTCATGGAACAAAATTTAAGAAGTACTTTCCATGATATAGGAATGGATAAAGACTTCCTGAACAAAGCCCCAGTGGCTCATGTTCTTAAACAGTCACTCAACCAATGGGATCATATGAAGCTGAAGAGTTTGTTTACAGACAAGCATATAATAAGCAAAGCCAATAGAATACCCACAGAATGGGAGAAAATATTTGCGGGTTATCCAACTCATAGAGGCCTAATCTCTAGAATCTACAAAGAACTCAAAAGTCTAAACAATAAGAAGACAAATACCCCACTCAAAAAATGGGGCGCAGAGTTGAACAGGCAATTCACAGAGGAAGATATACAAATGGCAAACACACACTTAAGAAAATGTTCATCATTCCTAATCATCACAGAACTGCAAATTAAAACAACTGTGAGATTCCGCCTTACCCCAATAAGGATAGCCAACATCAAAAAATCAAATGAAAATAAATGCTGGTGAGGATGTGGAGAAGCAGGAACACTCATTCACTGTTGGTGGGAATGTAGGATGTTACAACCACTTTGGAAAGCTATATGAAGACTCCTGAAAAAGCTGACTATAGAAATACCAACAGACCCCCTTATACCCTTACTGGGCATCTACCCTAAAACCTTCAAACCACAGGCCAGAGAGATTTGCTCAACCATGTTTGTAGCAGCTGAATTCGTAATAGCTAAAAGCTGGAATCAACCCAGATGTCCATCATTAGAAGAATGTATAATGAAGATGTGGTATATTTACACAATGGAATTCTATTCAGCAATAAGAAAAAACGACACAAACAAATTTGAGGAAAAATGGTTGAACCTGGAACAGATCATTCTCAGTGAACTTACCCAATCACAGAAAAAAAATCGACACATAGTCTCACTCATCTACAACACCTAACTGGAAGCTACCCAAGATACCTTACATACCCAGCAAGCACCTCATGGACTAGACAATAGGATGGATGGGGAGGGCGGGGAGGGCATTGAAGGGTGGAAAACAGTAATCCAGACCCAAAAGGCAATGGTACCATAAAATTCTACTTCCTAAAAGACAGACCAAATTGCTGAACCTTCACTAGACCCTTACAGGAAACAGCTGAACCACAAGACACTGGCGAGGGTAGAATCAAGACTAACCTAAATCTTCTACATCTTCCCTTCCTCCCTCTCCCCTCTATCTCTCTCCTCCCTAACTCTTTTATATTAGTTATGTTTTTCCTCAATTTCTTAGTGAGCACTGACCTGTAACGTCCACTTCCAGCTTGGGGCTACCATCCACAATGAGCTTTTGATCAGAGAAACCTACAAGGTTTCCCAAAACAATGACAGACTTCTGTCAGAGTACTTGGTGACCCACAAAAGGCCAATGGTAATACCTTATTGCTAAAGACTCCATACGCAGCTGACACATAAAATGGAATGGCATGGCTGGAAGCCAGGAGAAAGTCAGTCCCCAGACAGTCAGCGTGTGTAGTGCCAGAAGGTGCTACATGCGCGACTGGGGGAAATGACCATTATCTGTCCAAGCAACTCATTGTCTAACCTAATTAGCAACAAATAACCTGATGTGATGCCCACACAAGTGCAATAGTGGCACACAGCCATGGTGAGGAACCAACTGCTCTTGATTAGGCTAACTGATCCCCTCAGTGGTATGAGACCCATAGCTGGAGCTGGGAAACAAGTCAGAACCATACCCAAACATAAGCCCACTCTCCAATATCAAGCTACCATCAGTCATGGGGTACAAGAGGGCCTACACCTATCAAACTCTCTGTCAAAAAAGTAAGTGTTATCTCAATTTTCCGGGTGCTAACTTACTCTCCGTTGGAGAATCTGCTTCTCTTTTTCAGATAGATGTAGATCCTAAGGAAAGAGCTGCCCCAACATACCTCAAAAGGGGCCCGACTGAAACTAAGGACAATTGGCGAAACAAGCAAGGATGATGTTTTCCTGTGAACCAGATACCAGCACAAAGGGGAAGGAGAACAACACAGAGAAAAATCAACTCCTACCAAATCAGAGAGTCAAAGCCTCAGAGGCCCCCAACACCTCAGCACTGAAGCAGACCAAAAATGAACCCAACATGGCTCAGGGAAAGGTGGAAAGAATGTCAGAGTCACATGTTGGGTCATGATATGCAGAGACATTTATCATACCAATATCTGTGTGCTAACTCCACAATGCACGACCCATTTACATCAACAAGGAGGGTCCAATGGGAGGGGTAGATCATGGATGAGCCTAAACAATCGTACCAAACTGCCTGTATTTGCTGAAAAGAAAACTAATAAATTAAATTAAAAAAATAATAAAGCACTTGCCTATGAAGCCTAAATACCCAAGGTCACTTCCTCAGTATACATGTAAGCTAGATACACAAAATGGCACATGCATCTAGACTTTGTTTGCAGTGGGTAGGGACCCTGGTGCACCCATTCACTCTCTTTATTAAACAAACAAACAAACAAATAAATAAATATTTTTACAAAGATGAAGAGGATAACTACAAATGAATTATGTCATGGGAGCCAAATTAAGACATGGCTTTAAGAAGGAAAAAGTAATCAGCAGTGTCAAATTTCAAGTACGAATACAACAAAAAATCAAAATGCGAAAAAAGTAGACAAGGAGTATTCACTTTGGACAAAATAATTTCATTTTAATAGATATGACAGAAACCAAATTCCAACATTGAACAGGTATAAATTTGGAAAAGGATATCATGAGAGGGAACAACTCTTTTTCCTAAGTGGTAAAAGGAAATGATACATGCTCATGAGTATGTTATGGTGTGGTCTGGGAAATTTTTATTTTAAAAACAGAAATATAAGCTAAGAGAAACAAAATACGGGAAAGGGAAGCGTTGAATGCAGTTAAGGATAATTGTTGAGTTAAGGTCCTAAAAACTATTGTGAGGAAGTAGAGTCCATTTGTTAAATGTTAGGTTTGCATGGTAAAGAAATGTGCTCCCGGGCTGGAGAGATGGCTTAGCGGTTAAGTGCTTGCCTGTGAAGCCTAAGGACCCCAGTTCAAGGCTTGATTCCCCATGACCCATGTTAGCCAGATGCACAAGGGGGCGTAAGCATCTGGAATTTGTAGTGGCTGGAGGCCCTGGTGTGCCCATTCTCTCTTTCTCTCTCTCTCTCTCTCTCTCTCTCTCTCTCTCTGTCTCTCGCTGTCTGTCACTCTTAAATAAATAAATAAAAATACAATACAATAAAATAAACAAATAAACAAATAATAAAAAAAAACGTGCTCCCCTTCAGAGACTAAAGAAAAACAGTGAAATGGCTTTAAGTTTATTTTTTATTATGGTTGTAGTATGTTGCATATAGGTTCATGTTCTCAAAGCTTGGTCCTCAGTGTTGTCAGTATTGAGATGCTAGAGTCTTTAGACTTAAGTCCTAGTGAAGAATGGTTAGGTCAAGGGAATGAAGCCCTTGGATGGAATTAATCTGATTTCACATAGTAGATTGGTCATCTGGAGAATGAATTACTAAACAACAAGAGAGCCTGGGTGTTGCTCTCTTCTATTTGTTTTTTTACTATTGTCATGGTATCTTCAGTGAGGGTCTCATCAGTTAAGCATATACCAGAAACATATGCTCCTGTACTTTCAGATTTGTGAGCTAAATAAACCTCTTTATGTATGACTCAGTGTCAGGAACTTTATCATTGTAACATAAAATGGACTGAAATATAAGTTTTATAAATACACCAAAGTAACTTCTTATTTATTAAGGACTCTACACAATATAAAATTAAATTAATATAGGATGACACACAGTAAGAATAGTCTTTAATTAGGAACCAACATGGCCATCTCAATGTTTCTTTTAGCTCATGCATAAAAGGAATGTTTTATTTAGGACTTTGTCACTGAACTAAGATGTATACAATTGTAATAATGCATGTGCTTGGGTGTGATACTACTTCTTGATAAAATTATACAATTTTAACTTTTGGAGAGGAAAGTGTATCTTTTAGGCAATGCCTCAGTTTGGCTACTATGACTATAATGTTTATTGAGGGAAATGGCCTTAGGCAGCTTCAGATATTGAAATGAGTTTTTCCTGTTGCATATGATTCTATCTCCCTGACTTCATCAGATCAGACTAGATGGAGCATCCAACTCTAAAACAGCAAAACTGTAATATGCCTAATGGTCCAGGAGGTGCCCTGTGTGAACAATACATATAAAGGATGATGACTGAGCCAAATTTAATTACTACCCTTCTAATACATAAAGTGAAAAACAAAATTAAGAGCCAGGCATTTTTTAAAAGAGATAAAAGCTGAATGACATATAAAGAGAAGACTAGTAGTGTCTGGAGCAATTTGAAGTACTATCTAAGTATAAGTAGCAGCTGGAAAACATACAGAGAAGAAGGTGAGGCCAATGGAATACTGAACGCTTGGCACAAAGTGACAAACTTAGTGACTACTAGAGTATTAATCAGGAGACTTTTAGACTTTTTTCCTGCTTTTACAACAAATAAATGCTTTCAACTATCCCACAGTGCCCTCTCCAAATCTGGCTGTGAATCAGAATCAACTGAAAGGCTTTTGAAAAACACACCACTGATCCCTGGGTTCACTTCTAGAAATTATGGTCCAGTAAATTTGGTTGGAGATTTTGAGTTTATATTTTTAGGAAGCTGTACAGGTGATTCTGACAGGGTATATTCCATATACCCAATTGCTGTTAGTAACTCATTTTAAATTCAGGTCCAGGAAGAAGTCATTGTTGCTACAGTGGCTGAGTAGGCATCAATAGGGATATTTATATTACTAAGATGGGAAATGAAGAAAATTTCATTACTAGTGCAGTAATCGCTCATTTCAGGATAGGCATCAAACCTAGAAGTTCCTGTTTAGAAAGCAGATCATGAATTCATTTATTTGACTCCTTAGCAAAGTGAATAGGCTTCAGTTTTTATTGCATTTTTTTGTGATTTTTTTGTAACCATACCTCTACACAGAAAATAATATTTCCGAAGTGCATTCAATACCATGAAATCTGAAAGCTATTATGTCTGATATTCATAGAAAATATGTGGGGAACATTATAAGATGGCCTGTGCATAAAGACTGGATATTTAAAGAATGGGGCTATTTTAAAATGTTGCATGCTGCCTCATTGGATTCTTTCTATCTGCATACCCATGCATGATGGTTAGATCACTATATGACTTTTATTGACTAGCAGATTGATTTACTGGTTGGATAGAACTTCAGATCAAAATTATGGTCATATTTTATTTTCATCTCCTATATACTATTATCCTTCACTCTACTTCCTTCTTATCCTTCAGAAAGTGTAAAAATATAGTAAACCAGTATCATGTGGTTTGAAAGATTATAAGTCATCTTGGTTTTAAAACATACTTTCTCAAGGAAGTAATATCACTTCTCACCTCCATGGGGCCAAAATTTTCTCATAGGGTATCTAATATTAGCTATTAAAATAACTTCTGGCTACACAGTTCCCAAACAGATATACAGTAATTCTGTGGTATTAAATTTTCATTGATTCTGTAATGGGTTATTTGAAAAAATGTGCAAACAGATTTTTGATCATGGAGAATAAAAAAAGATTTTAAATACACTTAATAACACTACAAAATTTTGGCATCCTAGCTAGAACCTGGGCTTTGCTTCAGTGCACAAACAGATTTCTGAGAGTAGTTTCAGTGATAGGTTGGCAGACTTAATCACTCAAGAGGCCTTATTCTCTGGCTGGCCATTAAAAACTCCCTTGATAGCATCACCATTAGTCAGCCAAATATTCTGCCTGAGGACTACTTGAATGAGTTACCACTCTTCAGAGGAGCCTGAAATATTTAACAAAGTGAATAGTATTTCAATGAATGGATAGATTTTTCTAGGTAGAAGTCTATATGAGCTACTTTTGACTATATTTGACCAAATACTTGACAGAACCAATTTAGGGGAGGAATTGTACATTTTAGCTCATGGTTTAAAAGATTCCAGTCTATCATAGTTAGGTCTACTGTGGATCCAAAGAGTGGCAGAACATCAGATGGAGGAGGGAGCTGTTCACTGCATGGTAGACAGAAAGTGGAGAGACCATGCGGTAGGGCAGGGCTGGGGCAATATTCCACCTCCTTAGACATATCTCCAGTGAATTACTTCCTTCAGCTAAGTTTCACTTCCTGAAGTATCCAAAACTTCCACCTCCAGCTTTAATACAGGAAGCTACTGGGGAAACATTTTATATTAAATTCAAAACAAGATCCCCTACTTAGTCCCATAAAGGAATAAGACTAAACTGGTACTTATGATGGCATAACAGGTGTGAACAACTAAGTGAAGAATGAATTATTTATAATGTTATTTTTGAGCTGAAGAGATGGCGTAGTGGTGAATAAAGGCTCTTGGTGGCAAAGCCTGACAGCTTGGATTTGATTCTACAGTACCCATGTAAAGCCAAATGTGGCACATGTATCTGGAGTTTGTTTACAGTGGCAGGAGGTTTTGGTATGCCCATACTCACAATCTTCCTGTCTGCCTCTTTGTCTTAAATAAATTAAAAAAATATATATATATATTTTATATATATTATATATATATATATATATGTTATTTTCCAAGAGAAAGCTCAAAAACTATGAGAGAATAAAGAAGCCTAAAAATGAGCCTGTAGGACATTGCTGCATAACTGAGGATGAAAAGACATTACTGGGTAGAAATAAATCACTATAGTGTTTGGGATCATTTCTATCAGATAATGGTTTCAGTGGAACACTATGTGATTATATGACTTACAGGTAAATGAATATATACTTTGTATGAACACATCATGTGTTTGTTAGTATCATCCTTCCCCCCACCTTCACCCATTCCACTGAGGGCCCTCCTCAGTAGGATTGCAGGTATTCCCCCTGGGGTTGTGGGTTCAGAGATATGAGAGCAGTAGTCAGTCATTGTAACAGGGCAGGGGGGCAATGCCTCTGGACATTTCCTTCCACTCTGTGGCTCTTACAGTCTTTTGGCCCCATCCTCCACAAAATTCCCTGAGCTGTGGTGGGTGTGTTTTAAGTCTACTTTAGTGTTGTGCTCTCAGAAGCTTCTAGATTCCCACTTTGGTATGTTTTGAGTATCCTCAGCGTCTATCTCCATCACCCTGATGCTGTTTTTCAAGCTTGCCATTGAAGCAGCACTCTTACTCATCTAACCAATTCCTCTGTAGTTTCATCTGGGCCCTGGCTGATGTGTGAGGGATGGTTTATTTCCTTGGTTCTCACTGCCTTCTAAAAAATGAAAACAGATTATCCAGTGGAGAATGGAGTAAGCATAGGCTAAATGGGACAAGCATTGTTAATTAAGAGAGATTTTGGTGGGTGTAGCCTGGTTTTGGCCAACGACTAGTGGGAGCTTCTAGTTGGAGTTCATAAACTTGGTTTCCATAGGATTCTGACTCAGTTCCCGCTATGAGTTCCTTTCCACTGATAGGATCAGAGCCAATCAGAAAGCCATTAGTTATTCACTTAGGCTGGGTGCAACTGTTGCACAAGTGTGTACATCTTGCCAGGCTGGTTGCTTTCATATAACAGTGTACCCTGCTAGCACACAAGGTTGTTGGTCATTTTCCCTCAGCAGCTCAGGTAGCACTTTCCAGCACTATATGGGCAGACCATCTGGGGACTAGCTTCATTCCAAATTGCAGCCAGATCTCTTGATGTTCTGTGTCAGCAGCATGTGGTGTCTTCATCTTACTTTTTACCTCAGTTGGGTAATCAAGTGCTTTTACAGAAGCCTCTCTTGTTTTGGGGACCTTGTATGTCTCTCTGATCAATAGCCCAATGTGGGCTGTAACCCATTTCTGGTACTGGGAGTTACAAGGCAGAGCCAAATGTTTTAGGGTTAAGCTTAATCTCACCTTCTCCAGGGACCTTTTTACAATACAATCCCTGCATATTCCTGTTGAAGGTTGTATCATTTAGTCTGCTATCCAGGTGAAAGGTTTCTATGGAATAAATTCATTTTGGATTTAGATTATCCCTCCTATTCTTCATTCAAGCCCTTCCATCACTATTTATCCCTTGAGTTGCCTGTCAGGTATGTCTGCAATTCAGGTTAGGAACCACAGATGAGAGGGTACATGTGCCTTTTGTCTTTATATGCTTGTGTGAGTTCACTTAGTATGTTCTGTTCCAAGTCTGTCCATTTTCCTACAAATTTCATCATATCATTTTTTCCTTACTGCTGAATACAATTCTATTGTGTATCTGTATCATATATTCTTTGTTCAATTGTAAAATGGTGGGCATCTGGGTTGATTCCAGTTTTCATCTATTATTAATTGAGCAACTATAAACATGGCTAAGCAATTATCACTGCAGTGAAGAAAGGAGTCGTTAGGATGGTATTGCTTTCCATGGTGGTTGTACAAGTTTTCACTCCCACCAGCAGTGAAGAAGTGTCCCTCTTTCCCCACATCCTTACCAATATTTATTGTTGGTTGATTTTTAATGATTGCCATCCTGACTGGAGTAATGTGTAATCTCATAGTTGTTTTAATTTACATTTCCCTGATGGTTAAGGGTGTTGAACATTTTCTTAAGTATTGACCATTTGTATTTCTTCCATCAAAACTTCCCTATTCAGTTCTCTATACATACATGCATACATACATACACATACATATTTATGTATATATGTGTGTGTGTGTGTGTGTGTGTGTGTGTGTGTGTATGTATGGAGAGAGAGAGAGAGAACTGAATTACATATATATGTGTGTGTGTAATTTATTTATGAAAGAGAAACATGGAGAGAGAGAGAGAGAGAGAGAAAGAGAGAGAGAGAGAGAGAGAGAGAGAGAGAGAGAGAGAGAAAATAGGCATGCTATGGCTTCTAGCCACTGAAAAGTAACTCCAGATACATGTGCCACGTTGTGCATCTGGATTAAGTGGGAAGTGGAGAATCAAACCTGGGTCCTTAGGCTTCTCAAGCAAGCACCTTAAATGCTAAGCCACCTCTCTAGGCCTGCCCAATTTTTTGAGTGGATTGTTTGATTTGTATTGTTTAAGTTTTTTTAAGTTTTTTTTTTTTTTTTGTAGATTCTAGATATTAGGCCTCTGTCAGTGGTATAGCAGGTGAAGATTTTTCTCCTATTCTGTGGGTGGTCTGTTGAACTTTGTTTATGTTTTGTGAGATAGTTAAGGTGTTGTCAACTTGATCTGTTTAGTAATCCACAGGCTGCTTCTAGGAAGGGTCAACTAAAGGAGGAGGTCTTTCTCCCAGGGTGAGCCCTTCCCCCAGAGTGGGCGGCCCGCTCAGAGAGGGACTTGATATAAGGAAGCTCTGGGTAGAAGAGTTTCCTTTTCCTTCCTTCCTTCCACTTGGCTGCTGGAGCTGCTCCCTACCTTCTAGCGTGGATTGAAGACCAGTACGGACTAAAGACCAACATCAACTGAAGACCTGCGTGGATCGAAACCCAGCGGCTCCTCAGGAAGCCTCCAGGTGTTCCGGCACCATCTGCAGTGCCGGGTCGGGACTGCTGAGGCATCTGGCCACGTGGACTGAGCAGCTACCAGGTTCGGTCATTCTCGGGCCTGCAACTGCTATTGGACTACTGTAAGCTAACCCAATAAATTCCTTTTATAAAATAATTCATTCTAGTAATTCTGTTCCTCTAGAAAACCCTGACTAATACAGTTTGCATGCACACAAGCTTTTTGCTTCATGAGATCCCACTTATTGAGTGATTGTTTAATTTCCTGGGTTACTGGGATATGTTCAGGAAATCTTTCCCCACTCCTATATCATGGAGAGTTCCCCCTATTTTTTCTCCCAGGCAATTAAGAGGTCCAGGCCTTATGTTGATGTAATTAATCCATTTGAATTTAATTTTTGTGCATGGTGAGAGGAGTGGGTCTACTTTCATTTTTTAAATATGTGGTTATTCAATTGAACTAGAACCATTTGTTGAAGATGCTATCATCTGTCCAGTGTACATTGTTGGCTACTTTGTCAAAGATCAAGTAGCTGTAGTTACTTAAACTAAGAGCTGTATCTTTAATTCTATTCCATTGGTCTATATGTCTGTTTTTTTTTTTTTTTTTTTTTTTTTTTTTTTTTTTTTTTTAATGCCAGTACCATGCAGTTTTTGCTACTAAAGCTTTGTAGCATAGCTTTAGATCAGGTATGGTGAAACCTCCAGAGGTGTTTCTGTTCCCAAGAATATGTATGGATATATGAGGCAATTTTCCATTGCATGTGAATTTTTGGATTTTTTTATAACACTGTGAAGAATGATGCTGAAATTTTTGTTAAAATTTTGTTGAATCTGTATATTTCTTTTGGTAGAATTTCCATTTTCACAATATTATTTCTATATATCCAGGAGCATTGAGAGGTCTTTCAACCTGGTCAGATCCTTTATAATTTCTGTCTTGAGTGTTTTTATGTTTCATTATATAGGTGTTTCATTTCCTTGGTTAGTGTTATCCCAAGGTATTTGATTTTTTGTGGATATTGAAAATTGCACAATCTTACTGAGTTCTTTCTCTGTATATTTGTATTTTGAGTAAGGGAAGGCTACTGATTTTTGTGTGTTGATTTTGTATCATGCCCCTTTCCTGAAGGAATTAATCACCATTAGAAACTTTATGGTAGAGTCTTTTGGATCACGCATGTATAGGATCATGTCATCTGCAAATAGGGCTAATTTGACATCTTCCTTTCTAATTTGTATCCCTTTCATATCTTTATCCTACCTTATTGCTTGGTGTAGGAATTCTAGTACTATGTTGAAGAACAATTGTGAGAGTGGGCACCCCTGTCTTGTTCCCGATCTGTATTTTTATTTTTAAATTTATTTTCTTTTTAATCTTATCATTATTAACAGCATATTTCTTATGGATACATCATGTGGTAGTATACTCTTTTCCCGTGTCCCTGACCCCAGTTTCATTGATGTCTCTTTTAACCTCTTCCTTTTCATTTCTAATTTTGTTAATTTGAGACTTCTATTTTTTCTTTTGATCAAATTGGTCAGGGGTTTATCAATCTTGCTTATTTTTGCAAAAAAATCCCAGCTCGTTGTTTTGTCAATTTCCATTAGTTTTCTTAGTTTCCAATTCATTGATTTTATCTCTGATCTCAATTATTTTATTCCATTTGGGAATCTTAGGGTTGGATTGTTCTTGTTTTTCTAACACCATTAAGTGGCTGGTTAGGCTATTAAATTTAGATATCACTGTATTTGTTACAATGGTATTTATTGCTATAAAATTTCCCATTAGGAATGCCTTCATTGTGTCCCATAAGTTTGGGTATGTTCAGTTTTTTGTTATCATTCAGAACTTTTACAATTTCCTTTTTGTTTTCTTCTATGGCCCGTTCATTGTTTTATACATTGTTATTCAGTCTTCAGGAGCTGATTCAATTTCTGTTGTGTCCCTTGTTAATTTCTAATTTTAAAGCTTTGTGGTCTGATATGATACAGGAACTTATGTCAGTTTTCCTGAATTTATGGAGATATGCATTATGCTATAATATATGATTTATTTTGGAGAAAGTTCCATGGATTTCTGAGAATAATGTATATTCTGTAGAATTGGGGTGGAATGTTCTGTAGATGTCTGTTATACCTAACGGTTCTATGGTGATGTTATGATCTATTATTTTCTTTGGATTTTTTGCTTGAATGATCATTATATTGATGATAGTGGATTATTGAAATCCCCTACTATGATGGTATTGGGATTCATTTTTGGTTTGTTGTCAAATAAGTTTTGTTTTATAAACTGTAATGCACCAGTGTTTGGTACATATAGATTTATAACTATGATGTCCTCTTGTTGAATCACTTCCTTGATTAGTAAAAATGTCCTTCTTTGTCCTTTTTGATTAGTTTTGGTTGGAAGTGTATTTGGTCAGATATTAATATAACAATGCATGCTTGTTTCTTATTTACATTTGCTTGAAATATGATTTTTCCATTCTTCCACCCTGAAGAGGTGAGGTGGGTTTCTTCAAGACAGCAGGCATAAGGGCCCATATTCCTGACCTACCTTTTTAACTTGTGTCTCTTAGTGTTAATTTATTGTTATAACTGTGAGGTTCAATTTCATCCCTGCCATGTTGGAGGCTTTATGGGGATTGTTTATTCCTTGGGCTTTGACCATTTTCATGTCTGCTGTAGTTTCAGTTATTGTGTTCTTCCTCTTGTAGGCTCTTGAGGTTGGTTGTTTGACTCTTCTCTGTGGAGTATACCCTGAAATATTCTCTGTAGGTTTGGCATTGTGCTCATATAATCACCAAACTGGGTTTTATCAAGCAAGATTTTTCTTTCACCATTTATTAAGATGGATACTTTCAATGGGTACAGTAGTTTGGGTTGGAACTGATAGTTTTTTTAGATTTTGAAGGGCCCCATTCCAAGCCCTTCTGGCTTTCAGGTTTTATGTTGAAAAATGTTAGGTAGTTCAGATGGAATTGCCTTTTATAAGTTGTTTTTCTCTTGCTGCTTTTAGCATTATTTTTTATTGTTTATAGTATTACTTATGATGAATCTTTGAGAGTTTATTCTTTTGTCTAGTCTGTTTGGTGTTCTGTGAGATTCTTATATCTGCATGGGTCTCTATTTGGAAAGAGTGGGAAAGTTCCCATCAATAATTTTGTTAAATATGTCCTCCATGCCTCTGGTCTGAATTTCTTTCCTTTCTGGTATGCTTGGTTATTTTAGCGTATCCCACAATTCCTTCAATTTCTGTTTGCATGAATTTTTGAGTTAGTCAAAGTTTTTAAGACTCCTGAATATGCCTTCTGTCGTGTCTTCAGATTTGAGATTCTGTCCTCCACATGATTAACACTGTTAGTGAGTATTTTGAGAGAGGTTCTATGTACCAGTCTGGAGCCCAGTCCAGTTTGCTGGTGTAGGGGGTATTTGTGAGTAGATTAGAGGAGGTGGCCAAGGTAAAAAGGATCTGCTGAAGCAGAAGGCACAGGGTGAGGAGGGGTACCCCCTGGGGCATGGGCAGAAAGGACTGGGCACACAGGCCCCAAACATTCAGCTCCCCTCACCCACCCAGAAATCACAATCCCCTAAGACATCATGTTCCTCACCAGCCTGGAGTGCACAGGCCTCAAACACAATTGCACCCAAAGACACAGGCCACAAACACACCTCCCTCCTTATCCACATGGAATTTACAGGCCCCAAAGGCTCCATGATCCTCACCAGGCCAGAGTGCCAGGTTTGGGGTCTTTCCCATGTATAGCCACAGAGGAGAATGGGTGTAATAGGTGGTATTTTGGCCCAGAGATAAAATGTCTGCAAGACTAAGTGGAAAGTTAGGTGAAGTGAAGTATTATTGATAGTGAACAGCACATTACAAAGGAATAGATTTGAAGGACACAAATTTGAAGTTAGCTGAAAAGTCACTTGGATGTAGACACACTATAAAAAAGTGACTATAGACTCTTTATATACATAGTAATTATAGAAGTGAAGGGAGGTTGATAGATAGTTAACTACTCGGGAGACAAATAGTTCCAGAAACTGCTTTATGAAGATGAAAAGATATGAGGTTATCTGTAGGCTGAGAGAGATGCCCATGGAAAGTGAGAATTAGAGATAATAGAGAGGGATTAAGGTACTTAGGGATATGAAATCTTTAAGAGAAAAGAAATATTAACTTTGGAAAGGAAGAGAGAAAAAGATTTTTTTTTTTTAATATTGGAAAAGACAAAAATTGGTAATGGGAAGGAAAAAGAATAGGATTGGAAAAATGGATATAGGAATGAAATAAAAGTCAAAATGAAACAAGATTATAGCATTTACTTGAGTTAAAGAATTTCAAGTATAATTAATCGGGGTTATATGACTTTCTCAAACAATACTTGAAAATTGTATATATGTTAGAAAATGTGTAATAGAGTTTATCACAGCTGGGGATTGCCCAGGTGATGAGGAACTTTGAGAGTTCTCCTGAGATCACATATACATGCACATCAGAAATCTAGGCAAGAATATTTGACATGAAATTTCGTGTACTAAAATTTACATAAAACTATCTCTGGCCAGGCGTGGTGGTGCATGCCTTTAATCACAGCACTCAGGAGGCAGAGGTAGGAGGATTGCCATAAGTTCAAGGCCACCCTGAGACTACATAGTTAATTCCAGGTCAGCCTGGGCCAGAATGAGACCCTACCTCAAAAAAAAAAAAAAAAAAAAATCTATCTCTGATTTTGGTACAGAATTGTATGAAGTTCAAAATTCATGTTGAAATCCAAATGTATTATATGGAAAATAACAATGAAACTAATAAAGGAAGAAGTTGTGGTTTCAAATCCAGAAATAATTATCAATGATTAGACTAGTGTTCAAAGCCCTAGATAATTAGTTTGGCGGTTGATCTTTCCTGCTTTCATTTTTGTCAGACATTGGATAAAATGTAGATTATATATAAAATGAGTCATCTAAAGAGTTCTGTTCTATTAATTATAACTTATAAACTTTGATGGGGAAAGGAGATCAGGTACCCCTGCTTGTATGGCAAGTGTTCTTACCTATTGAGCTATCTCCCCAGCCCTGACTAAAGAAAGTTTTTTCAAGCATTGCCCAAGCTGATGCATCTTTCCCTTATCCCAATTCATATTCCTAAATGCTCTAACTTACAATTTTTGGTAAACTTCATTCTAGGTACAGACCACTTCTTAATGTTTTACTGATACCACAGTTTTTGAGAAGCATTACTTCACCCAACTGCAGAATTGAAGATTGTCATTTCTATTCTTTGAAATGCTATTTCAACTTAATATGCACCTTCAGAGGTACCCTATGCCCAGAATTCTCTCCCTCTATCGTCATGCCTCACTACTACCCATCGTTCCTTTGGTCTTTTGATTAGACAACTACTATAGATCTCCAGGGAAATATTACTCATTATTACTCATTATCATTATTAATATTACTTATTATTCTGGAAATATGCTCCATGGTAGTTTGAATGTGTATGCATTCACTCCCATAGCTGCAGGTTTATTATTATTATCATTATTGTTATTGTTGTTGTTGTTAAGCTTCCTGTTTAAGTCTCTAGCAATTGGCTGGAGGAGATGTCACTGGTGCAAGTCCAGGGATCCAGCCCATAGGTGTGTTTTGGGGTGGATCTTGATTCTAGCTCAAAGGTATTTGAAGACTAGTTTGAGCTCTGGCTACAGGCTGTTGGTGTTTTCTCTGTGCTTGCGTCTGTGAAAGGGAGACAGCTTCTTCATAATTGCTGCGACTTCCACTAGATCTGTAAGCTTGAAATAAATCCTTTCCTCCCATAAACTGTGTCTAGTGGATGTTCATCTCAGCAACTTGGAGTTGACTAAAACATGCTCCCATAATACTGTGGTCCTATTTACTGCTCATACCATGAATTCTGGTTGTTATTTGTCTAGACTCTATACTATATGCTCTGCTAAGTTATAAGTTCTGTGAGGCAAGGACCATTCCTGACAGGATATGAGTATTTGGAAAACATTTGTTGTGTGTTTTAGAAAGCAATTGAGAATGGATTGTATATGGAAACAAAGGAAGATAAGTCACTTGGGTAGCTAACAGAGTTCACAGATAGAGCAGCTACACCTGTATCCCTTTTGTTCTTTAGCATTTTCAAGGACACCAGCTTCCAGTATTCTTTCTCTCCTAGCATCTGATACCTTTACCTTTGGCTTGAATGCTAATGCAATCTACTTCACTGCATTTGAAGTTTAGCTCATCATTATTCCCACTCCATTACCTTTTGTTCTATCCTGTGTTCTCTCTCTCCTTCTGCAACCATTTCAATGATACAATTATGAAAAATATTTCTTAACCCTTTATATCCTCTTCATCTACTGGAAAGCTTCCAGAACCTTCCTTTTGCCTTTAGCTATGGAAAGCAGGAAGGACTTGCAAATGGGTGTCTGGAAGGCATAGACTATAGGTAACAACTGATAAGTACAAAACTATAAATATTCTAGCACCCTTGTAGTGTTTGTGAAAAGACAAAGCTATAGAATTTTACAGGCAGGAAAGTGACAAAGTATAAAGAAAGTAAGTAAATGATTAACAAAAAAATTCAGGGTAGTAATTAAATCTATAAGAAGGAAACGGGAAATTATATGATTAAGGAGGGACATATAAAGGCTTCTAAGTTACTTATATAAAGATTTAAAACAGGCACTGGACAGCTTAATGGTTAAGGCACTTGCCTTCAAGTACTAGCATCCAAGCATCAATTTTCCAGTACCCACTTAAAGCCAGATGCACAGTGGTACATGCTTCTGGAGATTGTTTGCAGTGCACACCTATTCTCTCTCTCTCTCTCTCTCTCTCTCTCTCTCTCTCTCTTCTCTATATCTCCCTGTGTGCAAAAAAATAACTATAAATACTTTAAAATATTTTTTGAAACAGGTAAAACTTATAAAAAATGGGGAGAATTACAACTTGAAAGGAACATGCTGTTGGGGATTTGTGGTTCATGTTCACTTTGAAAATTCATGAAACTATATACTTATTTCCTGTGACTTGTGCACATTTCTGTATGAAATGATATTTCAATAAAGCTTACTTAAAAATAAAAGTAGCAATAGGGACACTTCTCCTGAGACATGCAGAATAGTCAAAGGAATGTGGCATCTATATATCTATTCCTGAATACTAGTTATATTGTATTGATTCAGAAACATCAGATTTTAATCATTTCTACCTGTTGAGATACTATCCTTTTAAATTTCTTACTTCTAAAAATGCTGTTATTTTCATAAAGTAATTTATGTAAATATGAGTTTCTCTGATGTTTAAACTTTTCAAACTTTAATTTTAGTAACCTAAAGTAATGTTAAAATGTCGACAACTTTAATACAACTAAAAAGACAAAATGAAAAAATGCTAACAAGGTTGTAGGGAAAGGAGACCTTTGCTATGTTGTGAGAATGCAAAATAGGGTAGCCACTATAAGAAATAGTTCAGAGGCCTTTTCTGCATCTATCGAAATGATCATGTGGTTTTTGTGTTTAACATTGTTTATGTGGTGTAGTCTACTTAGCAGCAAATAACCTGGTGTGATGCCCACACAAGTGCAATAGTGGCACACACAGCCATGGTGGGGAACCAACTGCTCTTGATTCAGCTAACTGATCCCCTCAGTGGTATGGGACCCATAGCTGGAGATGGGAAACAAGTCAGAACCATATCCAAACATAAGCCTACTCTCCAATATCAAGCTACCATCAATCATGGGGTACAAGAGTGCCTACACCTATTAAATTCTCTATTAAAAAAGTAAGGGTTATCTGATTTGTCTGGTGCTAACTTACTCTCTGTTGGAGAATTTGCTTCTGTTTTTCAGATAGATGTAGATCCTAAGGAGAGAGCCTACCCATCATACATCAAAAGGCCTCCAGCGGAAACTAAGAACAACTGGCAAAACAAGCAAGGGTGATGTTTTCCTGGTGAACAGGATACCAGCACAAGGGTGAAGGAGATCAACACAGAGAAAAATCAACTCCTACCAAATCAGATATCCAGAGACCCAGAGGCCCCCAACACCTCATCATTGAAGCCGACCAAAAATGAACCCAACATGGCTCAGGGAAATTTTGTGGAAGAGGGGGCGGAAAGAACGTCAGAACCACATGTTGGGTCATGATATGCAGAGACATTTATCCTACCAAGAACTGTGGGCTAACTCCAGAATGCATGGCCCATATAACTCAACGAAGAGGGACCAAGAGGAGGGGTAGGTCACAGATGAGCCTAATAATGGTACCAAACTGACTGTATTCACTGAGTCAAAACTAATTAATAAAAAAATTTAAAAAAATATAAACAGTTCAGAGGTGTCTCAAAAATTATAAATAGAGCTAGCATATGATTCAGCCATTCAGCTCCTGTGTACACAAAGTAAATGAAATTAGTATGTCAAGGAGAAACCTGCACTCCCATATTTATTGAAGCACTATTCACAGTACAAAATCAACTAAGATGTCCATTGACAGATGAATGAACAAGGAAAATGGGCCATATACTATATACAAAGTGAAACATTATTTAACCATAAAAAGTTTTATTATTTGTGTTAATATGTGTACAACTGGATATCACAATATCAGGTGAAATAAATCAGAAAATCAAATACAATATTATATTATTCATGTGTACCATCCTAAAGAGTCTGAAGTCACAGATGTAAAGAGCCTAAAAGTGGTTAGCAAACAACAGAAGATCAGAGAAAAGAGAGCATGGTTGGGAAGACATTGGTTAATGGGTATAAAGTCACCACCAGTAATATGTTCTTTTGTTCTGTTACACTGAGGGCAATTATAGTTAATTATTTTGCAACATATAATTCAAAAGATCTAGAAGAAGGGATCTTGAGTGTTTCTTTAATATTTTTATTTATTCATTGATGACAGAGGGAGAGAGAGAGTGATAATGGACATACCAGGACATCTAGCCACTGCAAACGAGCTCCAGACACATATGGCACTTTGTGCATTTGGTTTATGTGGGTACTAGGGAATCAAACCTGGGTCCTTAGGATTTGCAGGCAAGCTCCTTAACTGCTAAGCCATCTCTCCAGTCTGAATTTTCTTATTATAAATAAATAATAAATGTCTAAGACAATAAAGTAACCAAATATCCTGTTTTGATCAGTGTACAATATATAACTGTACCAAAACATCACACTGTACCAAACGTGTATGTTTGTGTATGTGTGTTTGTAATTGCATTTTCCATAGGGGTAAATAGGTGTAAGACTAAGTTCCAAAAAATGATGGTTGACATCCAAACATCTCCCAGTATATTTATAAATACATACACCCACAGTTCAAGAATTTCTAGGGTGAAGGGGTTGTAGTCTAGACTAGGCTAGAACTCACTGTGTAGCTCATGTTCTCAACCTCATGTGTGATTCTCCTGCTTCAGCCTCCTAAGTTCTGAGATTACAGGTATGAACCGGGGATATTCCATATTCTTTAAAAGTGGAAGTAGAGTTAGTAGTAGAAATTACAGAGAGGCTGATTTTAATTTTTATATAAAAGAATAACATTTTAACAATAACAATGATTCAATAACACATTCTTGATAATAAGCAACAGAATAGATATTTATGAAGTCAGACTCTGAGACAAAAGCCCCTGACACCTTCTACTTCACTAGAACACAACAAAAAGACCTCCCTTATCATTACACTGAGGGGAGGGAATGAAGAGTAATCGTTTTTCTTCATCATTATTAACATCATATCAAGGACTTACTGTTTTATAATGCTTATTCTAAGGGCATTGCTGTGGCTTGAATGTAAAATGTCCCCCAGAGGTTCATGGGTTTGAGCATTCAGTTGGTTCCCAACTGGTAGTACTATTTTGGGAGGTTGAGGAACCTTGAGGAGGTGTAACCTTGCTGCATGAAGTGGGTCACTAGGTGGTAGATCTTGATGTTTACCTATCTTAACTTCCTGTCATCATCGCTTCCTTGAAAAAATGTGACTATCTGCCTGCCATGTCTTCAGTACCATGAAACTTACCCTTGAACCTGTAAACCAAAATAAACCCTTTCCTTCCTTACGTTATTTCTGCTCAGATATTTGGTCCCAACAACTTGAAAGTACCACATGCATTTAGAAGATTATTTAATTTAATCTTCATAAAATTCTTTTAGAAAAATCCTATCATTATTCTTTGTTTATATATTGGGATTTGTTAATGTTTAATAGCAAATCTAAAATCTCATCAGCAGTTAGTATCGAAATTAGTATTCCATACTACGTTTCATTTCTTGATTTTAACTCAGAACCACAACCTTAAACTCCTCCGTGTAATCAACTAGCAGTCAGACAATCATCAATGTAGTTCCTCCATTTTGGAAAATCTGGCTCTAGGGTTGTATATTATTTTGCCAGGGCAGCCATAACAAAGTACCACAGGCTAAGTGATTTGGTAGGAATTATTGTTTTCATCCTTCCGGAGGTTATAAGTATGAGAGGAAAATATCTCCAGGGTTGGTTTATAATCTAGGGTCAACTTATAGTATCATCAGATGGGTTTTCCTCTGTATGTACATCTAAGTTTTCTTTTCTTATAAGGACTCCAGTAATACTGAATTTGGACCCTTCTGCATGGCTTCATTTTACCTTAACTACCTCTTTTAAAGGTCCTAGGTAGGTCCAAATGAAGCCTTGTTTTGAACACTGAGTATTAGGGCTTCACCATACAAATATGAGAAAGAGACAGAATTGAGCCTAAACAAAAACATTTTGTGGAATTTTTTCACACATTCTAGCCCAGACTGACCAGAACTCATTCTGTAGCCAAGGCTTGACTCAAACTTCTGGTGATACTCATACCTTAGCCTCCAAGTGCTGGGATTATAGGTGTGAGCCACCATGCCCCATTTAGAGAACATTTTATTTATGGCCTAAGCAATGAACAATTTGAAATCATGCCTATAGATTAAATCTAAGACATTTGTCGGCATAAATGAGAGATAAGTACACTTTTATTTTCATGAATATATAAATGAAATGAAACTATATTTTCCTTTAAAAATAAATGCACCAAGCAAATAACAATAGCATTAGCTTTAAAGCGACTCTATCATCAACTAAAGTTAGATATTTTCATACCACATTACAGTTCTTGGAAATATTTCAGTTATGCTCTTGATATTATGAGAGTTTGTATACTCACTACTAGCTTGGACTTTTAACACATTAATAAACCCTATATTATTAAATCACTGTTTCAGATAATCTTGGTAATTATACTTCAGTAAAATTGGTTTTCTTTCCAATCATTAAGAACTTATTTCTGCATTTTTAAGTATTCTGAAAAATGGGCTGATAGTATTCATCATATGTTAAAGGTATATAAAACTATGAGGATCTCTGGAAGAACTGATGGCAGATGACAGCAGCATTGAAGCAAGATAGATAGCCTATCATATTGTGTTTAAAATGTTCACTATGTTGTTAATTTATAATTAGATAAGGCATTCCAATGGTGTATACTATGTCTCTCAAAACAAATGAAAAGACTGATTTTCAAAATATCTCAATCAGGGCTCAACTGCTTTAAATATTCCTTTAAGTGAATTTACATATAATATAATATTATAAAATATGTGCAAAATGAAACCTTAAAGTAGAAAGAAATTGTTAAAAGGTTAGCATGATATTTATAAGCATTTGTATTTGAGTAATTGTTACTTTTTTATTCTTTTGTTCCATTCATATGTTCCATTCTTTTCACAATAATCATTATAATCATAGTACATTGTATTTTAAAAAAAATGAAGAAACTGGATCTGGAAATGGAGATTCCTATTGTATATAAAGACCTTAGTTTCAGATGCACTTCATTACTACCAAGAGTTAACAAACTGAAGACTGCAGATTTTGGGATAGGGTTTGCTAGAATTTAAGACTTCTGTATGAGCAATAGATAGAAACAACTTAGTTTTAGAGAATGATAAGGATGGGCAAATGTAGTCTGATTTCACCAGCTTGTCTGCCTTTAAAATTGTGCTAACTACTCATGTTTGGTTGACAGATCAAGGGACACCCAGAAGATCCTCAGATGCCAAGAGCTTAGATGATAATTTCAATCCATAACAGATGGGACTGCTGGCACAGAAGGTCACTCAAATATCAATTGCTTTATCTCCATAGAGCTGTGAAGAGAGGATTAGCTACCCCAGTGCCATAAGATAATGCATTCATTCATTCAAAGATACTTCTACCAGTAAATTTGAATGGCAAAAGCACCTATAAGATCAGGTATTCAATTATGTCACTCACCAAAACCATCAGGACCATTGTTTGAGAATGGCAGTCAGGCTAAGAGGTAAAAAAAAAAGAAAAGAACTGTGAGTTGGGTATTTTCCTATAAGTATATCTCAAGCCCAACAGATAAAATGTACATTAACAAACTCATACTATTGTTCATAACAAGTTCAATGTACAACTTAAGTGAAAAAGTTTAAAATATTTCATAGCATAATACTCCATATTTAAATTTGCAATTGCAAATTTCTTTAGAGATAGACTTCCCTTTTTTGGACTGAAAATAGTGCCAGATTTTTTAGGCAAAATGAATGAATATTTCAGTTGTGCAGTTAAAGGAAGAAAAATGTTTTTGAGAGCATATTAAGATGATTAAATCTATGAATAGAGATTTTAAATGAGTGAAAAATGATGAACTCAAGGAATGTGAACTAAATTTTGAATACATAAAGCTAACTGGCCTTTAAAGATCATGGTTCATATTGTCACCTGCATTTAGATGAATTTAATAAAGGCCTTTGAAATTTTCATATCTCCAGCAATATAAAGTTATAAAATATAACGTATATAATATATAGAGGGTTCATCTATAATTAGAAAAAAAATAGAATTACAAGTGGCAAATAATTTTAAGACAACAGAAATAATAATAAATTACTTAAAAGTTTATGAATGCTACTTTTGAACTTAGAATCAATCTAATATTAGCAATCATTTTGCTTAACAAATATGAAGAATAAGTCACTGAAGGAAAATATATGAAACTTACCTTATTTGGCCCAGAAACTTTTTCTAGCATGGGCTTGGTGGAACCTATGTCAGGTAAAAATATTTATGGAGTTAAGAAATCATTAAACCGAATGATTTTCCTTTTTGTAATTTTATTTTTTATTTGCAAGTATAGAGACAGAAAGAATGAGATGGGTACACCAGGGCCTTTTGTCACTGAAAACAAACTCCAAACATATGAGGTGCCTTGTGTATCTGGCTTTATATGGGTACTAGGGAATTGAATCCTGGCCTTCAGTCTTCTCAAACAAGTGCCTTTAACTCCTGAGCCATGTCTCCAGTCCTAAATGATTTTCTTACTAAGTAAAAGGAATATTTGTAGGCTTGAAGGAATATATACACAAAAATCTTACCTGTAGATATACTCTTTGGACGGTACTACAAAGATAATTCAAAAGTTACAACTTTTAATCTGTATGGATCACATCATTAAAATAGTCAATTGGAAATCATGTATATACTTGGCCTGGGTTTTCTTAACATTCTAGCAGTTTATGTAACATTAGTTTTGATGCTGCCAATAAGGTTGAGATTATGCTATATGTCATGAAGTGTAGCGAGGAAATGGAGAGTTTCTATATCCCGTCCATCTCTTAAATTGTCTAATCGGTGCAATAAACTGTATTTGTTTTAAGTATGTCTCTTAAGGAGATTAGCATTTAAATCAGTAGAGTGAATAAAAATATGTTTTCACCAATGTAGTTAGGAATCATCTACTCTTATAAGTGCTGAAAAGAAAAAGAAGGCAGAGTATATTCTTTGTATTTGAGCCAGGGCATCTCTGCTCTTGTTTGGTTCTCTGGCATTAGACAGACTGAATTAGACAGCTACCTTTCCTGGTCTTCTCCTATTTCCAAAGATGGTTTAGGACTTCTGGACCTCTATAATTGCATAATCCAATTCCCATTATCTATCTATCTATCTATCTATCTATCTATCTATCTATCTATCTCATCTATCTATATATGTGTGTGTATGTGTACATTGATGTGTGTGTGTGTGTGTGTGTGTGTGTGTGTGTGTGTGTGTAGATTTTGTTTTTAGGAGACCTTGAACTTGAATTTGTGTGCCTACTACATGCCAATCACTGGAAGATTGTTATGAATAACACAAAGTCTCAAGTTAAACTTTTCATAGCTCTTGCTGCCTTCCCTCAGCCTCAATTCAGATGATGTTCCAAACAAAATGATGTTTCATTTTGTTAATTGTTTTCTTATGTCTTCATCCTCAATTTAGTGTGCCACATGACTGAAATCCCTGTCTATACATGATTTAGTTCCAGACAGATACCTGATTTGGCCATGCAGTGTAAAGCTTTCTTAAACATGAGAATGGAGAGAATCTCATGAGTTTTGAATTAGGAACAATCAACACTTAAACAAAAAGGGCATGTGAAATCAGAACTGGAATCAGCATCTTGGTAATTAAGTTATAATCACATTCAAGCTGTCATTTGGATTCAGCCAAGAACCATGACAGCTGTTCTGTACACACAGCCATGAAAATGGAGTGACTATCCAGTGGAAAAACTGCTCTCAATATTTTAACCCCAGAAGATTATAGAGGAAATGATTTTGTCCATAAATTTCAAGTTCCAGTAGTGTAACTCTTATCTCCCAACCTTGAAGAATTGGTGAGAGATATGTTGTATCCTTTGAGAAATCCCCATTTGCTTGAGTCGCTTTAAGAGAGTCTCTAATTCTTGAAATCACTATGCATTAGACAGTCTCCTAAAGCTAAGGCAACTTTACATGCCTACAATTCCTTTTAAGGGTTAAGAAGTATTAGATCATTCTAGAATTTCTAAGTTTGGGGTTGTCTAATATTCCTTCAACAAACTTATCTCAGAATTTGGTGATTAAAATAGAACTAATGATGTCTAGGGAGATAGTTTAATCAGCACAGTGCTTGTCTCACAAGCATGAGGACCAGGGGTCAATCCCCAGAACCCACGTTTAAAAAGCCTCATGTAGTGCTACATGTTTATAATCACAGAGCTGGGGACTTTGTTTGTCAGTCTATGCTAATTGGGTGAATTCCAGGCTGGTGAATATAGATGGGGGCTGGAAAGATTGCTTAGTGGTTAAGGTACTTGCCTGAGAAGCCTAAGGACCAAGGTTCCATGTAAGCCAGTTGCACAAGGTAGCACATGCATTTGGAGTTCATTTGCAGTGGCTAGAGGCCCTGGTGTGCCCATTCTCTTTCTTTCTCTCTCTCTCTCTCTCTCTCTGCCTCTCTCTCACTTTATCTCCCTCTGTCTCAAATAAATAATGCATAAAATATTAAAAAATAGTCTAAAAATATTGTCTGGATTAAGCCAAAATAATCACTGAAGGTTTTACTTATGGTGAAAATAAAATTTATGTTTTTTCTCTGAAACCATAAAACTCCTAAAAGATAATTAGATTTATGTTAATATTTTGAAGCCATTCTGTCTTTAGAAAAATTAAGAAGGATAACACAGCCCCCAAGGTTGCTTATCCTTGAAAGCTTTATAGCTTGGTATTCTGATGTTTTGTCTCTCAGCTAATTTCAGCCAGGATGGGAGAGGAATGCTTACTGTGTGGGTTGTTTTTTCTTCTCATTTTCAATAGCAGTAGGGCTATATTTCATCCATGCTACAAAGTTTGATAAGCCCCAGCTTGGAAAAGGAATTAAATATAACCCATTTTGAATAGAATGAAGATAGATCAGACACCCTAACAGTCAATGTAGCCAAGGGAATCTAGTTGCCACCAATTGCAACAGAATTGAGTCATGACTTTTTTCTATAGCTCTTCTAAGAAAAGGTTTAGAAATGAAGTTTTCCAAACTTTTCATCTTATTGATGAATTATAGGTAATCTATGGCTCATATCATAGGATTAATGGAGGATGAAGTATTTGTGCAAAGTTGAAAGAGAACTTAGCAGTAATATATGTTTATATATCATACAGAACAGCCTTAACAGTTGGTTACTGCCTATGCTTAAAAGCATTTCAGAAAATTCTTAAATTCCAGAGTTGACTCACATCATCTTTGAGTGGCTTTTGTAGTATTAAAGTAAACCATGCCATCCTCTCCATTGTCTTCTTAGTAAAAAAAAAAAAATTAGGATTATCATAACTAGATTTTATTATGTCTTATTTGTTACTATAATATACTTATTTAAAACTTTGTTACAATGTATATCTACTAACAAATTACTGGACAAATAATTTTCACATTAATAAAAGTATAATAGGCACTACTTATTGAACCATTAACATAAATTTTAGTTAATATTAACTCTTATTAGAATTAAGTACTTAGAATATCCTTAAGGCATAGTACTAAGCACGTTAAAGCTAATGACAGAATCCTCTCAATCATAAGGTAGATGTCATGATTCATATTTCAGATAAGAAAACAGATTCAGATCTATTGAGAGTCATACAGCTAAGTTGTAGATTCAGAAATATTCAGTCCATAAGTTGTTCCAAAAGCCTAGATTCTATCTCACAAATGTAACTGTTTGTTTTTGTCATTGTATAGATAGGTCCATTCACAAGACTTTACATAATACATAATATATGATACATTAGCTATATATGCTATATTGTGAATGTGTGTAAGAAATCACTAAAGAAGAGTGTCCTGAATTCACCCCACATTGGTAAAATAAGAAAATGTCACAACTTTAATGGCCTTCATGACGATTTTTCTGTGTAAGTCCAAGCACATATTGAATCATTCTTTTCATGTCTCTAAGCCACAGGGCAAATAAACATTGACTTGATATGAAGTCAACCCAATATATCCACCCAGAGTGGCATGTAATCTCAGCATCACAAAGAATAGCTTCTAAAGGTAAAAGAAATTGGAAAAACCTTAGGTCCTTCCTAGTACCACACATATCTACTTTGAATATTTATATTGAATTTTTAAACCCTATTAAATATATACTGGACCACTTGGATATTGTTACAGGTATTCTTCTTTTTTTATTAGTCTTGTACTTAGTGTATACAATCAAGTTGGTACCATCATTAGCTTCGTCCCTGTCCTCCCTCCTCCTCAGGAACCCTTCTCATTGGGGAATATGGGTCATGTATTATGGACTTACCCATCAGTTATGGGTAGGAGGCATTTTCTCGGTGTATCATGACCCAATGTGTGGCTATGACATTCTTTCCATCCCCTGTTCTGCAAATTTTCCTGAGCCATGTTGAGATCAGTTTAGGTCTGCTTCAGTGATGACGTCTTGGGAGTCTCTGTGTCTCTGGATATCTGGTTTTATAGGAGTTGAGTATTCTCTGTGTCTATCTCCTTCATCCTTTTGCTGGTACCAGGTTCACCAAGAATGCAGCACTTTTACTCATTTCCCCAATTATTCCTTGTTTCAGCTGGGGCCCTTTTGAGGTGTGATGAGCTGGTTCTCTCCTTAGAATCTGCGTTCATCTGAAAAAGAGAAGCAAATTTTCCAATGGAGAGTGAAGTTAGTGTAGATAAATGGGGTAACCTTTGTTTTTAGAGAGAATTTAATAGGTACAGTCCCTCATGTAGCCCATGATTGGTGGGAGATTGGTAATGGAGAGCAGGCTCATTTTGGCTATGGTTCTGACTTGATTCTGAGCTCCAATTTGGGGATCCATTCCACTGAGCAGATCAGTTATCCAAATCAAGAGCAGTTGGTTTCCCGCCATGGCTGTCTGCCACTATTGCACTTGTGTGAGCATCATGTCAGGTTATTTGCTGCTGAGTAGTGTATACCATGAGTTGCTTGGTCAGAGATTGGTCATTTTCCCCCAGTCACTCATGTAGCACCTTCTGGCACTAGACGTGCTGTTTGGGGACTGACTCTCTTCTAGCTTCCAGCCATGTCACTACATGTTACATGCCAACAGCATGTGGTGTCTTCAGCAGTTGGGTCTTACCACTAACTTACAACTTGATGGGTCATCAAGTACTCTGACAGAAATCTGTCTTCTTTTGGGAAACCTTGCAGGTGTCTCTGATCAACAGCTCAATGTGGATGATAGCCACATGCTAATACTGGGTTAGCACCCAAGAAGAGAAGGAAGAAAAAGATAAGTAATATAAAAGATATAGTGTAGGGAGCGGGTGTGGCAGCCATTCCAAGATGGCGCCCGGGATGGCTGCCAAGTTGTATGATTTGCACCTGACTTCCTTATACACCCCTGAATATCCACGTCCGCGGTGCGCACTGTGCAGACTTGTTGCTATGCAAGATCAGACCATCTGACGTTTTACTGACGTGAGCCTATTGAAGAGACTTATGGGACAGACTCTGAGTGGTGCAGGCTAGGGATTTAAGGACGGACTGGGTAGGGCTCGGGGTTCATTTTTTTCTTTCTTTGCATGCGGTTAAGGTTCCTGAATAAACTGCTTTGAGAAGAACGCTGTGTGGCGTCGTTCCTTTCTGCTGGTCGGACTGAGAAGTGACAATATAGAAGAGAGATAAGGGAGAGAGAGAGAGAGAGAGAGAGAGAGAGAGAGAGAGAGAGAGAGAGAGAAAGAGAAACAGATATAGGAGAAGATTAAGGTCAGTCTTCATCATACCCTCTCCAGGGCTTTGTGATTCATGTGTTCTCTCTAAGGGCCTGGTGAAGGTTCAACCATGCAGTCTGTCTTTTAAGATGTAGAATATTATGGTACCATTGCCGTTTGGGTCCAGTTTTGTGTCCCCCTACCTCCACCCTTATGTCTCCTCCCTCCCCACCCACCCTTGAGATGCTTGTTAGGTATATTGGTATCTCGGGTAGATTTAGCCATAGATGAGTGAGACTATGCAGTTATTATCTTTTTGTGATTGGATGACTTCACTGCTTGTTACAGGTATTCTTCCAGTCTCTATTATCATAACTTTGCCTCTCTAGGAATCATGTATACATACCAACTACATAAACTTCTAACTAGAGTCTTAGGTCAGTTTTTTTCACAATGTGATTGCGTATTGTGATATGGTAGTGGACCTTATCTGAAAAGCTTGTTTATTTCTTGTGGTATGTCTCTTGAAAACATATGTAGCTCACTGACAATAAAGCTGCAGATTAAGCCTATAAATTAAAGCAGGAATCCAAGAATCTTGAAAACACAAGAAGGCTGTCTTTTTTGTATGGATATTACAGAAAAAGTCCACCAATAGTCTCTTTTCAACTAAGTATTGTGTTCATTATTGAAAAGCATACTTCTTTTTTTATTTTAGAAAGAGAGAGAGAAAGAGAGAGAGAGAGAGAGAGAGAGAGAGAGAATTGGCATTCAGGGCCTCAGCCACTGAAATCGAACTCTAGACACTTGTGCCACTAGTGGTACGGCCTTGCACTTGCCTCACCTTTGTTCATTGGGCTAATGTGGGATATGGAAAGTCAAACATGCGTCTTTAGACTTTGCAGGCAAACACCTTAACCACTAGGCCATCTCTCCATTCCAAAAAACATATTTCTTTTACAATTGTCTACTATCTTAGTGATAACTTATATTCATAAAACTGTGTTCTGAGACAGGAAGATCTCTATGAAATGAAAATTTTGAATTGTTATGGAAGACAAACAGATTATTATAGGTATGGTTGCCCAATAGGAACTAATTAGGAGAGATTGGGACATTGTAAAGATTAAGCAGTTAATCTCTCATGATGGACTTAAATTTCAATCAGCTGTATAGTTTTGAAAGTAACAGAACCTTTATAAAACCTGGTTTTATCATTCATATAAGGGAACTAGTACCTTTATTTCAGTAATGACAACAATGCCTGTAAAACAACTGGAGTAGTACTTAGCAAGATAACCCTCAATATGTGATGGCACATACTACTGTTATAGTGGGAGTGAGATAGGATGGGGACTTTAATATGATGGAGTAAAAAAGCCAAAAGTGGGCTGAAGAGATGTTTTAGCAGTTAAGTGCTTGCCTGTGAAGCCTAAGGATCCCAGCTGGAGGCTGCATTCCCCCAGGACCCATGTTAACCAGATGTACAAGGGGTTGCATGCAACTGGAGTTCGTTTGCTGTGGCTGGAGGCCCTGGCATTCCCATATTCCCCACCCCCTCTGTCACTCTCAAATAAATAAAAATGAACAAAAAAAAATAAAAACAAAGCCAAAACTTTATCATAAGGTAAAGCACAACAATTATAAGATATGCTAAACAATAGAAATCAAAGGCTCTGCTTATTTTTCATATGTATTGCTCTAAAGAACAGAGTAGTTAAAGCCTTTAGTCAGGGATAGATTGGACTAGAAGAACCTACACTTACCCAAAAACATGGTAGGAGAGAAAACAAGGAGGAAAACTTAAAGAAGATAATGAAGAAGAGAAAGAAGGCAGATTATAGAACTAAAGATTCCTTATATTGACCCTTTTAATTTTATGAGAGCATTTCAAAATTATTTTTCCTAGTCTCTATACTCAAAGAATTGGAGAATATAAAAGTCATTCTTATTATCTATCTCCTTCCTTCTTTCATCCTCCTTCTTTCCTCCCTTGTTGTTGTTGTCTCTTTCCTTCCCCTGAGCAGCAATATATATATACATATATATGTATATTGTTTTACACTGTTGTATATATATATATCACTCCAGACATCATAAAACTAACTAAGAAACAACTGAAGGACTACAATGTTATTTTCAGTAACAGTTGAAAACACTCAGATTCTCCAAGCTAACCATGAATCATAACTGAACAACATAGAGTCATCCCTCTTGTAGTGATTTTCAACTCTTAATAATCCCACAATGGGCCAAAAGGGTTAAATAAAATCATTATACCTCTTAACCTTTAGAAAATCACACATATTTTCATAGAGAAATAAAAATTAAATCTTCTGAAGATGGCATCCACCTAACCATGCTTCAGCTCCCAGGGTAATACCAGGCAAGGCCTGTGGGGGTCTAGTGTCATCAAGTCCTAGCAGACCTCCAGTGGGAGGGCACAGAGGAGCACAGTAGGGAGTCTGCTGATTCCCATGCTCTTTGATATCCAGCTCACTAGACCCCCAGGCCCCTCAAACAGCCATCTCAGCTATCATGCACCTGACCAGGCTCTCTCCTGTGCAACCTGCAGGATCTGCAGACTGAGGCCCAAGCACCTTCCCTCCTGTCCTCCCCCAAGACCTCCCACTTGGCCACACTGACTCCACACCACTAGGGCTGTGCTGACTCCTCCCACCCCTCCACCCACTGGACTGTACAATCTCCTGACTCCCTCTATCCACAAGATAGTGCTGACTCCTGCCCCTCCACCAGGGCCATGCTGACTCCTTCCATTCCACTAGGCACTCTTGGTGGACTGTCCTACTGGCTGCCTCTGCTTGCTCACGGACCCTCCACCCTTGAGTGTTCCCCTTAGCCACTTCCCCTGTCTCTCTCACACCAGCCAATTCCCTGGTCCCACCTGGTCTGTGGAATCCAGCAACCCCCATCATCTCTCCAAGGACCAGTCCCAATTCCAGTGACTATTTGGGGCATCACATCAGTCCCAGGAGGGGAACACAGAAAAACCAGGTAATCTCCTGCCTGGGGTAACAAGTGAGTCCTCCATAACCTGACTTTCTAAGCCAGGTCAAAGAAATTCCAGACCCCCAATCCAACATTTGGTAATAAGCACCAGCCCAACGCGGCTGGTTCAACTAAGCTCTTCACAACCTGCACATCAATGAATACAAAACCATCAACATCCTATTCTAGACAAACATAAAAGGGAACAATCACTGAAGACACTACAAGGGTAAACCCCAGCCTCTTTCTGAATTAAATAAGATTCCCACACTGTGATGGGCAGACAACAGTGTAAAACAAAACAAAACAAAAAAATCAATTGGAAGGAACCCCAACAATGTTGCCTAGTTCCACAACGGAAGCCTCTAATCTAAACATAAGAAGAGACAACAGGAATAGAACCCCAAAATGAAGAAACAAGCAATTGGCAGAACTGGCAGAAAATCAACAAAAGACCAACAATTATGTGAGTGAAATCCACATGGCTGTCCTCACTAGATTGGACCTAATAGAATAAAAACCAGAGAGACTTCAAAAGAGAGTTAAGTAATCTGAAGGTGAGCCAAAAAACAGAGTACCTCAATAATCACCTGGTTAAGCTCAATGAAGACATAAATAAATAAAAGGATGAATTCCAAGATTTATTAATAAAATCAATAGGGCTGAAGAAATGGAATAGCAGTTAAGGCATACCCTGTCAGCTTGGAACATGGAGAGACCTGGATGGAACCCAGAAGAGAGCCATACCCCAGACAGTTAGCCTGTCTAGTGCTGGAAGGCACTAGTGAGCTACTAGGGGAAAGTAGCCAACATCTGTCTGAGCAACCCAAGGTCTAAGCTACTGACTAGCAAATAACCTGACATAATGCTCACACACATGCAATAGTGGCCAACAGCCTTGGTGGGTGTGGTGGTTTGATTCCGGTGTCCCCCATAAATGTGGGTGTTCTGAATGCTAGATTCCCAGCTGATGGAGATTTGGGAATTAACACCTCCTGGAGGGAGTGTATTGTTGAGTGTGGACTTATGGGTGTTGTAGCCAGTTTCCCCATGCCAGTGTTTGGCACACTCTTATATTGTTATTGTCCACCTTATGTTGGCCAGAGGGTGATATCTACACTCTGTTCATGCCACTGTTCTCCCCTGCCATCTTGGAGCTTCCCCTCAAGTCTGTAAGCCAAAATAAACCTCTTTTTCCCAGAAGCTTCCCTTGTTTGGGTAATTTCTACTAGCAATGTGAACCTGACTGCAACAGTGGATAACTAACTGCTTTCAGATTGGCTAAGAGATCTACTCAGTGGAAAGGAACCCATATCTGGAATTGGGAGACAAGTCAGAATCATATTAAGACAGTGATTTTTCTTTCCAATATCAATCTCCCACTAATCTTGAGCTATAAATAGGATTGCATGCATTAAGTTTTCTCTAAATTAATAATAGTTATCCCATTTAACCTGTACTTACTTCACTCTCCGTTGGAGAATCTGCTTCTCTTTTTCTGATGGGAGCAGGACCTGAGGAGGTAAATAACCCATCACCCTTCAATCTGGCCCCAGATGAAAACACAGAGGAATTGGGAAGCTGAACAAGAGCTCTTCTTTCTCAGTGATGCTGATAATCTGCACAGGGATGAAAGAGCTAGATATTAAGGACACTCAATATCTACCAAAGCAGAGATCCAAAGGATCCTAAGAACCCATCACTGAAGTAGATTTAAAACACATCCAATATGGCTCAGGGAATTTTGCAGAAGAGGGGTAAGAAAGATCGTTAGAGCCACAAGTTCAGACAATATGCCCAGAGACATTGCCTCTCCCCAGTAACTGACTGCTGCTCCCAGGATGCACAACCCAAAATCCCCATGGGGAGAACCTGAGTCCCCAATGAGGATGGACTGTTTGGAAGAGGGGCAGAGATGAGGGAAAGGATGGTAGCAAGATGTGGACATACTAAATATGTCCATAACTGATAACTATAAAAAATTAAATCTTCCAATTGCCCCATGGGCAGAAAGCTCACAACTGCCAGACAGAAGCCCCCATTGTTCTCTAGACACCTTGAGTGTGTATCCTCACCTAGATGTCTCTCAAAGTTATATGAATATTTTTCTTATCCAAAGCTCAATAATTAAGCTAGATTTGTTGGGCACAAAATCTCAGAGATTTGCCTGTCTCTGTTTCCCTGATTCTGGGTTCACAAGCTTGTACCAATGCACCTACTTTTTTTGTTGTTGTTGCAGGTTATAGAGATCAAACTCAGGTAGGCCTTCATTCTTGGAAGGCAAACACTGCACCATATGAGCATTTTCCCAACCTTCTCTCCAATTTTTATATCTAAGGATACCTTTACTTGAATGCAAACAGAAATATGACTCAAAAATATATTAGAAATATACTAACATGTACAGGATTAATTTGCATTAAACCTCTGTATTTCTTTTACATTGAATCCTTCATTCATACTCATAGGTGCAAATGGGGGAAACAAAACTAAAGATGTAAGATGTAAATTGAGTTGCCATGGTAGCTGCATGATATATTTAATTTAGAACTAAATAAATATAGCTTACCATCCACAATGAAAGGAAAAGATATGGGGATCATTGTCTTCATATAACCATGCCTGATTTCAAATCATGGAGGACTTGATGGAGTAGTATTTTGCAGGTTTATTTTTTAAAGATCTGCTTTTGAAAATATTCTCCTGCACCTGAGGAAGATGAAAATAAGTAATATGATGTAAAATTTGAGAAAACTTGCTTCAATTTTAATTCCCTCAATATAAATTGCTTCAGTGTGAAATTAACTTTTAGTTTCTCAAGTAGTTATATTCCTGTTTCTATAAACTAGCAATTAAAACAAACCTGAGTGCTCTTAAGAAGCTTTAGTAAATCATTAAGAATTCATTGTGATCTAGAGGTATCTTGTCACTTCTAAGACAGGTTTTTCACTTGATTGGTTTCATGAATGGTCCACTGAATATATTAAAATATTCTAATAGTTTTTTTTATTTTTAAGGATATAATAAAGTACATGTATTAACTATCCACAAATCTGTATAAAAATTTATATTTTCTGCACCTTTTGTGTCAAACTGTACTTGACTGTTCTATGATTGGAGCACAAGTATGAAGATGTAGTGCAGACATTACATGCTTCACTAGAATGATCAAAATTAGACAATTGGGCTGGAGAGATGGCTTAGCCGTTAAGCGCTTGCCTGTGAAGCCTAAGGACCCCAGTTCGAGGCTCAGTTCCCCAGGTCCCACGTTAGCCAGATGCACAAGGGGACACACACATCTGGAGTTCGTTTGCAGAGGCTGGAGGCCCTGGAATGCCCATTCTCTCTCTCCCTCTATCTGTCTTTCTCTCTGTGTCTGTTGCTCTCAAATAAATAAATAAAAAATTTTAAAAAATTAGACAATTAAGTGAGTTGACCTGTTTCAGTATATGCAGTCATGGGTGGCTGGTTGTGAACATGCCTAAGAATTATCTAAAGTATTTTCATGTGAAACATAGAATAACAGGACAAAAAGTTGACTTATAAAATAAAAAATTTAGATAGTTGTATATTACAATTGTATCAAAGAGTTCAGAGTAAATATTGATAGGTGGATAACAAGGTATGTATATATATATATATATACACACACACACACACACACACACACACACACACACACACACACATAATAATTCTTATGTTGAGAGAAAAAATAAACACCTCTCTAACAGTGTAGTTTCTGTGTTAGAAAAAAGCCTCATAACAAAATACAAAATAATGTAAGTGAAAAGGCCTTTGTTTTATTCACAGACCAAATATTTTTGAACTGGTACCAATGAAAACCTCAAATACTACTCAACCAATCTGTGTTACTTCTGTCTTTCCCTTAACTCTTATACTCTGCAGGAAAGTAAAAATTTTACAAGCAGCCTAAGATGAAATCATCATTATTATGGCTTTCACATGCCAAGTTGTAGCTTGGTCCCATAATTCTAACCACTAAACAACAACAAAAGATTAGCAGAAGCTCTTTGTCACTCAAACTGCTGGAATCTCTTGTAGGGCTTCTCTGCTGACTAACCTCCATGGAAAGCCAGTACCGGATTCAGTACAAAACACAAGGTTGTATTACATGCCTCTTTACATAAATGCCAGATGGAGCTTCCAGTAGGAAAAATATGACTAAGTCTTGAATCTATATTTTATCTAGGATTAAAGGGAAAAAGGAAAAGCCAGCACATGTCAATTGATAACATGCCCAAAGTTCTTGTCCTTCTCACTCAATGGAAATTCATTGTCCCAATTAATTTTCACCTCAATTAATAGTCAAATATCCATAGTAAATTAGGCTTTGTTACAGCATGTGGTGGTGGGAGTTAAGGAAAATCACTCCTTCTGCCAATATTTCTAATGTGGACTCTTACATTGATAGAGAAGTTTCTAGAATTCCCATTGACCTTGAATATCTGGTCTTCATTAACTCTTCAAAAGTAATTATTAAGCCACCTGCCTTATGTTGACATATATAACCCTAGAGGAACTCCAGTGTGGGTAAAAAGTACATCTGTCTCATAGATTTGCTTGTCTCTTTGCCAAAGTCATTTTTATACAGGTTTCTGTAATATGATGATTAGAGGATGTCAATGAGTGATAATCTAAATATGGGTGGTGAGAAGTTTCACATTTAAATTCCCTCTGTAAAAAATGAAGAAGGAAATTGTTGACAGAATGAATTAGGCAGCAAGTTTCATATTAATCTGCTCACCCACCAAAAATAAAAGAATAAATATTTTTAATTAATTAATTTTGTATTTGTTAGTTTTGTACTCAGTGAATACAGTCAAATTGTTAGGCTCATCCATGTCCTGCACCCTCCCCCTGACCCCTCCTTGTTGGGGTATATGGGTCATGCATTGCGGAGTTAGCCCTCAGTTATCATTGGTGGAGATGTCTCTGCATATCATGACACAACATATGACTCTGACATTCTTTCTGCCCCCTCTTCCTCAAAATTTTCCTGAGCCAGGTTGGGTTCATTTTTTGTCTGCTTCAGTGATGAAATGTTGGGGGCTTCTGTGTCTCTGGATATCTGAATTGGTAGGAGTTGATTGTTCTCTGTGTTGATCTCCTTCACCCTTGTGCTGGTACCTGGTTCACCAAGAAAACAGCACTCTTGCTTGTTTCACTTATTATTCTTAGTTTCAGCTGGGGCCCTTTTGAGGTATGATGGGGTGGTTCTCTCCATAGGATCTGCATCTATCTGAAAAAGAGAAGCAGATTGTCCAATGGAGAGTAAAGTTAGCACCAGACAAATGGGATACCCCTTATTTTTTTTATAGAGAATTTAATAGGTGTAGGGCCTCTTGTAGCCCACGATTGGTGATAGCTTGATAATGGAGAATGGGCTCATGTTTGGTTATAGTTCTGACTTGTTTCCCAGCTCCAACTATGGGTCCCATTCCACTGAGTGGATAAGTTAGCGAAATCAAGAGCAGTTGGTTCCCCACCATGGCTGTGCACCACTAGTGCACTTGTGTGAGCATCACGACAGGTTATTTGCTTCTACTTAGGTTAGACCATGAGTTGCTTGGACAGATATTGGGAATTTTCCCCCAGTTGCCCATGTAGCACCTTCTGGCACTAGACTCACTGACTGTCTGGGGACTCTTCCAGCTTCCAGGCATGTCACTCCATTTTACATGTCAATCGTATAAGGTGTCTTCAGCAGTAGGGTCTTACCACTAACCTTTGGTAGGTCATCAAGTGCTCTGACATAAATCTGTCATTCAATTAGGAAACCTTGTAGGTCTCTCTGATCAAAAGCTCATTGTGGATGACAGCCACATGCTGGTTCTGGGAGCTACAGGTCAGTGCCCACTAAGAAAATGAAGAAAAACATAACTAATATAAAAGAGTTACAGAGAAGAGAGAGAGAGAGAGAGAGAGAGAGAGAGAGAGAGAGAGAGAGAGAGAGAGAAAGAGAGAGACAGAGAGAGGGCTCAGGTATTCCCTCAAGGGCCTGGTGAATATTCGACCATTTTGCCTGCCTTTTAAGATGGAGAATTTTATGGTACCATTGCTGTTTGGATCTAGATTTGTGTCTCCCACCCCCACCCTTGCCCTCCCCTCCCTACCCACCCACCCTATTGTCTACTCCTTGAGATGCTTGCTGGGTATGTTGGCATCTTGGGTAGATACAGGTTAGATGCTATAGATGAGTGAGACTATGTTGTGATTATCTTTCTGTGATTGGGTAAGTTCACTGAGAATGATCTGCTCCAGATCCAACCATTTTTCCTCGAATTTCACTGTGTCATTTTTTTCTTATTGCTGTATAGAATTCCATTGTGTAGATATACCACGTCTTAGTTATCCATTCTTCTAGTGATGGACGTCTGGGTTGATTCCAGCTATTAGCTATTACGAACTGAGCCATTATAAACATGTTTGAGCAAATATCTCTGGACTGAGGTTTAAAGGTTTTAGGGTAGATTCCCAGTAAAGGAATAACTGGGTCTATTGGTAACTCTATAGTCAGATTTTTCAGGAGTCTCCATATTGCTTTCCAAAGTGGTTGTACCATCGTACATTCCAAGCAACAGTGGATGAGTGTATTTAATTCTCTACATCCTCACCAACATTAATTTACATTTGATTTTTTAATGGGGTAATGTGGCATCTCATAGTTGTCTTAATTTGCATTTCCCTGATGATTAAGAATGATGAACATTTTCTTAAGTGTATGTAGCCATTTGTATTTCTTCCTTTGTGAACTGAGTGTCCAGCTCTTTGCCCCATTTAGTGAGTGGGTTGTTTGAAATTTTATTGTTTAGGTTTTTGAGTTCTTTGTAGATTCTAGAGATTAGGCCTTTCTCAGTTGGATAATCAGCAAATATTTTCTCCCATTCTGTGGGTAATCTATTGGCTTTGCTCATTGTATGCTTTCTTGTAAAGAAACTCTTCAGCTTCAGGTGATCCCGCTGGTTGAGTGACTGCTTAAGATCGTGAGCTACGGGGTTTTGTTCAGGAAGTCTTTTTCCATTACTATATCATGGAAAGTTCTTCCAATATTTTCTTCCAGTAGTAGCCAAGTTTCTGGACTTGTATCGAGGACTTTGATCCATTTGGACTTGAGTAGAGTGCATGGCAAGATGTGTGGATCAAGTTTCAATTTCCTGCATATGGTTATCCAGTTTGTCCAACACCATTTGTTGAAGATTCTGTCTTTTTTCCAGCCTGTTTTGTTAGGGCCTTTGTCAAATATCCAGTAGCTGTAGTTGCTTTACCCAAAGTCTGGATCCTCAATTCTATTCCATTAGCCTATAATCTGTTTTTTTATGCCAGTGCCATGCTATTTTTATTACTCTGGATTTGTAATATAGCTTCAGATCAGGTATGATAATGCCTCCAGAGGTATTTCTTTTGCTGGGGATATGCTTGGCTATCCAAGGCCTTATGCCTTTCCATATGAAATTTGAGATCTTTTTTTTTTCTATCTCTGTGAAGAACATTGTTGGGATTTTAATTGCAATTGCATTAAATCTGTATATTGCCTTTGGTAGGATTGCCATCTCCACAATGTTAATTCTGCCTATCCAGAAGCATGGGAGGTCTTTCCATTTACTCAAGTCCCCCTCAATTTCTCTTTTGAGGGTTTTTTTTTTTTTAAAAAATTGTTCGTTTTTATTTGTTAATTTGAGAGTGACAGGACAGAAAGAGGCAGAGAGAGAGAGAGAGAGAGAGAGAGAGAATGGGCATGCCAGGGCCTCCAGCCACTGCAAATGAACTCCAGATGCATGTGCCCCCTTGGGCATCTGACTAACATGGATCCTGGAGAATTGAGCCTCAAACCGGGGTCCTTAGGCTTCACAGGCAAGCACTTAATTCACTAAGCCATCTCTCCAGCCTCTTTTGAGTGCTTTTATGTTTTCATTGTATAGATCTTTCATTTCCTTGGTTAACATTATTACAAGGGGTTTTTTTTTTTCTTGCTATTGGAAATGGGACCATGTCCCTTTTTTCTTCTCGTATCTTTGTCATTTGCATATAGAAAGGCTACTGATTTTAGTGCATTAATTTTGTATACTGCTACTTTGCTATAGGAGCTAATCACCTTCAGGAGTTTTGGCATGCAGTCTCTCAGGTATTTTACATACACAATCATATCATCAGAGAATAGAACTAACTTAACTTCTTCCTTTCCAAATTGTATCCCTTTTATTTCTTTCCTCTATCATATTCCTCAAGCTAGAACTTCCAGTACTATATTGAAGAGCAGAGGTGAGAGTGGACACCCTGTCATGTTCCTGATCTCAATGAGATTTCCACCAGTATCTCTCCATTAAGTATTATTTGGGACTTAGGAGCATTGTATATTGCCATTATTATGTTAAGATATGAACCAACCATGCCAATTGTCTCCGATATTTTGATCATGACTTGTCAAAGGCCTTTTCCGCATGTATCAAAATGATCATGTGGTTTCTGTGTTTAACCTTGTTTATCTGGTCTACTACATTGACAGATTTCCATTTGTTGTGCCACCCCTGCATTCCTGAGATGAATCCCTCTTGATAAAGCTGGATAATGCTTTTGATGTGTTGTATTCAGTTTGCGAGGATTTTGTTCAGGGTTTTGCATCTAAGTTCATCAGGGCAATAGGCCAGAAGTCTTCTCTTCTTGTGTCATCTCTGCCTTGTTTAGGAATTAAGGTGTGACTAGCTTCTTAAAAGGACTTATGTAGCCTTCCTTGTTTCCAATTGTTTGGCACAGTTTGAGGATGAATGGTTTTATTTCTTCCATGAAGGTTTGATAGAATTCAGCTCAGAAGCCATATGGTTCTGAACTCTTCTTTTGGGGGAAGTATTTTTTATTACTCTTTCAATCTCAATGAGTGTGATAGGCTTGTTTAGGAGGTTAATCTGCTCTGAGTTTGGCTTTGATAGATGGTATGTGTCCAGAAATTTATCCATCTCCTCCACATTATCTAAGTTTGTGGAATAGAGGTTTATGAAATAAGTCCTGTTGATTCTCCCAATTTTACTTATGTCTGTTGGGATCTCTCCTTTTTCATTTTGTTAATTTGAAGCATCCCTTTTTTAGCTTGCTCAAATTGGCCAGGGATCAATCTTGTTTATTTCTTCAAACAACCAGCTCTTTGTTTTGTCAATTGTCTTAATTGTTTTCTTAGTTTTCAATTCATTAATTTCTCCTCTGATCCTAATTATTTCTTTCCTTCTGGAGCTTTTTTGGTTGGATTTTTCTTGCTTTTCCAGTGCCGTTAGGTAGATTGTTAGGTTATTGATTTGGGATCTCTTTATCTTTGTTATAAAGACATTTAGTGCTATGAATTTTCCCCTGAGGACCGCCTTCATTGTGTCCCATAAGATTTGGTAGGATGTGTTCTCATCATCAATCATTTCTAGAAAGTTTGCAATTTCATTTTTTAAAATTTTGTCCACTATCCATTTATTGTTTAAAAGTGTGCTGTTCAGTTTCCATGCACTGATGTGGTTCTAGGTGGGTCTTTTGTTGTTGATTTTTGGCAATATAGCATTGTGATCTGATATCATGCAGGGAATTATGTCAATCTTCCTAAATATATGGAGACAGGCTTTGTGACCCAGTATATGATCTATTTTAGAGAATGTTCATTGGGATGCTGAGAAGAATGTGTAGTCTGTGGATTTGGGATGGAATTTTTGTAGGTGCCCATTAGGCCTAAGTGATCTATTATTTTGCTGAGTTGTGTTACTTCACTATTGAGTTTCTGTTTGGATGATGTGTCTATTACTGATAATGCTGTACTAACATCCCCAACTATAATGGTGTTGGTGGTTATTTCTGTTTTATTGTCATGTAGGTTTTGCTTTGTGAACTGTGGTGCTCCTGTGTTTGATGCATATAAATTTATTATTGTAATATCCTCTTGATGGATCATTCCCTTGATAAGTAAGAGATGACCTTCTTTGTAATTTTTGATTATTTTTGGTTTGAAGTCTATTTTATCCAATATTAATATAGCTATGCCTCCTTGTTTCTTATTCCCATTTGCTTAGAAAATTGTTTTCCATCCTTTCACCCTGAGGAAGTATCTGTCTTTAGTGGTGAGATGGGTTTCTTGAAGACAACAGATTGAGGGGTCTAATTTTTTGATCCATCCTGTTAGCTTGTGTTTCTTGATGGGTGAATTAAGGCCATTAATATTTAAGGTAATGACTGTGAGGTTTGATTTTTTTTCCCTACCATATTGTGTTGGTATATGTGGTTTGATGTTTTCAAAGACTTTGAAGATTTTGTGCCTTCTCTGAGTTTTTTTATTGTAGGTATTTGAGTTTGATTATTTGATTCTTCTGTGTGGAGAATTTCCTGAAATACTCTCAATAGGTTTGGTTTTGTGTTCATATAATTGTAAAGTTGAGTTTTGTCATGGAAAGGTTTCTTTTCACCACCTATTATGAGGTATACTTTTGCTGAGTAGAGTAGTTTGGGCTGGAAGCCAAAGGTTCTTAATCTTTGTAGTTTTTCATTTCCAGGCCCTTTTTTCTTTCATGGTTTCCATTCAGAAATCTGAAGTAATTCTGATGGGGTAACCTTTAAAAGTGATGTGCTGTTTTTCCCTAGCTCCTTTTAGGATTTTCTCTTTGGTGTCAATGTTTAGAGTCTTTTACTTTTTATTTTTATTTTTTTGTTTTTTGAGGTAGGGTCTCACTCTAGTCCAGACTGACCTGGAATTAACTATGTAGACTCAGGGTGGCCTCAAACTCATGACGATCCTCCTATCTCTGCCTCCCAAGATGTTTAGTGTCTTAATGACAATATGTTTTAGAGAGTTTCTTCTTTGGTGCAATCTGTTTGGAGTTGTGTTATCTTCTTGTATCTTGATGGGCCTTTCTTTTAAAAGAGTGGGGAAGTTTTCTTTGATTATTTTGTTAAATAAGTTTTCCATGCCTTTGGTCTGAATTTCTTCTTCTGGTATTCCAATGATCCCGATATTAGGATGTTTAAGGGTATTACACAATTCCTTCATATTTTGTTCACAAAAATTTTTGAACTGATTGAAACTTTTGAACTCTTGAATTGTTTCTTCCATCTTGTCTTCCAAATCTGATTTTCTATCCTCCACATGGGTGACTCTCTTCTTGAGAGCTTCTAGAGAGTTTTGGACTTGTTCAATTAGGTTTGCGTTTTCTACCACTTTTCTATATATAGTTTCCATCCCTCTGTCAAGCTCCCTTTTCACATCATTTTCTGATTTTCTTGATGCTTCTTGGAATTCATCCTTGCATTTCTTTATGGCTTCATTTAGCATCTCCAGTTGATTTTTGAGATCCTCTTTTTTTTCACTTTCTTTCATGTCTTCTAACTGTCTTTGAATTCCTTCCATTTTCTTATCTATTAGGTCTATCTAGTGATGGCAGCATCCCCATGATTATCAGTCCTTTGTTGCTTTTCTGCAAGTTCAACCAGCAGCTTGGTCAGGGTTGCATTGCTTATAGCTTCATTTTGGTATTCTGATCCTAATGACTCTTCTATGTTTTGATTAGAGATTTTCATTGTAGGACTGGCTGATCTAGCTGGATTTTCTTGCATTTGATTTTTCATGTTATTCCTTTTGCACTGTGGTCTGCCCATCACAGTGTATGGGCAGGGAGAGTAGGACTGTGGTCTCGATGGGTGTGGGGAGTGGTGCCTCTTGGGGGAGCTTGCCTGTGCTAGCTGACAGGAAAGCAGATGGGCTTAGTGGTCATGAGCTAACATGTAATTGGGTGGGTCAGCCTAAGCTCAAGAACAGTGGGAAGCTGAAGCAGCCTGAGGCTGATGCCAAACAGTCTGAACTCTGGCTTGGCACAATGCCAAAGCAGTCTAAGCCTCTGTGTGACAGGGGCACCAAAGTTGCCTGAGCTCTCAGGAGGTGTTACACCAAAGCTGCCTGTGCTCATGCTAGGAGGGATGTTAAAGCACCAAGCACTGAAGCAGCCTAAACTTGCACATGGCAGAACACTGGGACCCAGAAGCATTTTGAGCTCATCTGCAACAGGAAAATGGAGGTCAGCTGGTAGAGCAGACAGGGAGGGGCTGGTACCTGAGCTGGTGTAGGCAGACAGACGCAGTGAGCCTGAGATCATGTGGGCAGGTGGAATTTGCCTGAGCTCATGCGTGAATGGATGATGGATGGTGGCTGGAGCAGTAAGTGGGCAAATGGGCAGAGAGAGCAGGCTAAGCTTGCACAAGCAGGGATCAGTGGCACACCCATGGCAGGCAAATGGAGCCTGAGCTCCAGTGCACCAGCAGGAGAAGCCTGCTCAAGGTCCTGCATGGGTGGGGGTAGCAGGGCAATTGCCCCTATGCAGTGAGGCAAGTAGAACAATAATCCATGGGTCCCCTTTCCAACAGTAAGTGCAGGAGTATCCTGAAGCTGGGACTGTGGGTACGGTGGCTGCTTGGGGGGTTGGGGGACTGGTGGGCTACCCACAAGTGAGAGAATCCGTGATTCCCTTTTTTTTTTCCCCCTCTGTGCTCTCCCACTGGCAATCTATTAGAGATTGCTCTCCCCTAAAAGACTCCGTGAACCCTTAATGCTTTGCCTTTATTTCCCGGGGGTGTGCAGCACAATTAGGTGGTCAAAATTTTGGCCAGAAGTCCCTCAGATTAAATATTGAACCCATTGTCCTCTCACCTTTCCAAAGAAAAAAGTTGTAGAATTTTAAAAGTCTAGAGATGACAATTTTCTGTGTCTATTGCTCTGAAATTTATTGTCTAATATTTTTCAGTTGCAAGAACTCACTGATAAGAGTTTCCACATGTAAATCCCTGGATAGCACAGAAAATGTGAATTAGTACTGATATGTTAGTTGTCCATATATGCAAATAAAAGGTTTTTATGTTACCAACAGTTCTTCTTCTGGGTTAATTCAAGTCAATTTGATTCCTATGAAATGCAATTGTGTTCCAAAGTGGAACAGTTAACATTTTTGCAAAAACATTTGAACCCTTATAGTTGGGCTATAACTAATTCAGTCACTGATATTTGTGACTTAGAGCATTAAATGTACCTTTTAATAAATTTAGCTCATATACAGCATTATACAGTAAAATGTCAATAATGTAGCATTAGTATGAGTTCATTCCATAGCAAAGAAGGTATATCCAAACTGAATAACTAAGGATAAATTGAGGGGACTTGACCATTTACAAAGTAATGGACCTAGTTTAGGAAAATTAACAAGATATTTTCATACTCCAGTGTTAGCAACATCAAGGGATCTAAAACCTGAAGAAACAAGGTGGAAGGTGTTATTACTGAAAGCTGACAGTCTGTATATATGAGACAATCGATAGTAACTGGTCTTCAGGTAAGTCTTGATGCCAAAACAAAGAAGGAACAAGATGACAAACTCCTTATTTTACCTACTGTCCTATTTACTGCAAGTGTCTCTTTGTGGACACACCAGAAAACAAAGAGCTATGGAACTTGCCAAGGCTGTCTGTAGAGGTTATCTTTCCATTGCACAGAACATCAGGCATATGGATATAAGGATATGGAATATAGACTGGGATGTATGACATTCATACTGCAATCATTGCACTATTGTCAGATGATTTTATATATCACTCTAATAATACCAAGAATTCTTTTTTAAATTTATTTATTTATTTATTTATTTATTTGAGAGTGACAGACAGAGAGAGAGAGAGAGGCAGAGAAAGAGAAATAGAGAATGGGCATGCCAGGGCCTCCAGCCACTGCAAACGAACTCCAGACGCATGCATCCCCTTGTGCATCTGGCTAACGTGGGTCCTGGGGAATCAAGCCTAGAACCAGGGTCCTTAGGCTTCACAGGCAAGCGCTTAACTGCTAAGCCATCTCTAATACCAAGAATTCTTGATGGCACAGTGTGAACAAGATTAATAAAATAGCATACTATACTCTGAATATAAGAACTTGAGAATATTATAAAACAAGCAGTATACTGTGTTAGAAATGCAATAGTTCATAGTTATAATGCATCAATAAATGGTTACTTGTAAATTCAGCATATCACAAGTATAATGTTTCAATAGGCCACATGTATTTCACAATAACATATAGACTATATACAAAGTAAAATAATCTTCTGTGAGAGATTAATGTACACTTTTGAGTTGGTATTAACACTCCTGGAGAAACAAATATATGTACTATATGTGTAACTCAATTTTTGAATTCTGGTTTATATTCTTCAAATTTCACTACATGCATAATAATTATAACTTTAATTAATACATTATTCATAACAGAATTAGTTCACTCCTGAATATGAAGATAAAGCCCAAGTGGAAAATGTTCATTACTCCTGACTTCCAGTTCTCTTGTGCTAGTGGGTGAACATATGGCATGAGTAGGCCTGGCCTCCTAGTTCTCTGGCTCCTAGTTCCCTAATTCCAAGGTTCTCCTGCACTGATGGGTACACACATGCAGTGTATGTAGGCCTGGGCTCCTGGCTCCCCACCACCCAGTTCCCTGGCTCCCTGCTGTTGGTGTGGGGCTGTTTGGATACTGTGCTCATGCAGTGTCAACAGTCCTGGGCTACTGGTTCCACAGCACCTAGTTCTGCCACTACTGGTTCTCTTTCACTGGTGGGTGAAAGCATGAGGCATAAGTAAGCTTGGACCTCCTGGCTCCTTGGATTCTGGTTGCCTGACTCCCAGTTTCACTGCTGATGGTGTGGGGTAGCTAGGACCCTACATGTGGGTACAGGCCCTGGCTTCTTATTCCCCAGTGGGATGGATAGAGAACCACTGGATCTCCACATGTGTTGATAATGCAGCATTTGTGGTTTAAGGGGGATCCCCAAAATTTATGAACACCAAATTTTGAGTTTTGTCCCAGTTTTAATCAATAACTAATATTAGGGAAAGCCTGATCACAGAGGGTTAGTAGGCACAGATGAACCCACATTTGGTCTAGGCAGCCTCCTCTGATTGGCACCAAGCAACATACCCTCAAGCTTTGTCACATATTCCTGCCCAAGTCACTGCCAAGATGTACATCCCCGCACCAGCAACTTCTTTGTACCCTTGGTCAAGCCTGGTCAATGGAGCCCAATTCCACCATTTCCCCTCCCCCACTTCCCACAGGCATGCTCGACAGGTGCCCCTGTGGCTCCTTGGAAACTTGCTCCTGCCCAAGATGAGGAGAACAGGAGTATCTGAAAAGCCCAGGGGTATAGCAATGCACCACCACAACCTGTTCAGCTGAGGTACAATGGGAGAATAAGAGAAACTGCTACTGCTCTGTAGCCCCACATGCAAGGCATGACTATATCCACAGGTTGAAGACATTTTGGCGGTCCAAACCAATTTGCATATCAGCCACCAGCCCACAGCTTCAGGTGCATTTACAACCTGCACAACCTGCACATCTGCTGTTATAACTCTATCCCACTCTAGGTCAAACCACAAACAGAACACTCACTGAAGATCTTACAAGGACAAATACTTGCTTCTTTCTTAATGCAATAAGACTTTTATCCCAACATATGTAGACCCCAATGTAAAGAAAAAAAAAGACAACAAACTGAGAGACCTCTATCAAATTTGTCTAGTCTGTCAATGGAAGCCTCCAAAGAAAACATAATGGAAACAACAGAAATGTGACCATGACTAAGTGAATCACTGAGATGGAAGCAAATCACCAAAAAAGCCAACAATCTAACAAACATATAAATGATATGCATATGGCCTTTGTCAGTAGGCTTAATTTTAATTGAGGAAAACCAGGGAGACCTCAAAAGAGAGATAAACAAGTTGAAAGTGAGTCAACAAATAGAGGATCTCAGTAGCCCCCTGATTAAGCTTAATGAAGACATGATCAAATTCAAGAATGAGTTCCACAAAGCATCAAGAAAATCCAACATTGGCCTAAAATTAGAACTCAAAAAGGAGTTGGCCATGATGCAAAAAGAAAAAAAAAAGAAAACAAATATCAAATAGAGCTTTTAAATGCTTCTCTAGATAAGCTCACTAACAGAGTCATCCATGTGGAGTACAGAACCTTTAATCTGGAAGACAAGACAGAAGAAATTGACCAGGAGTCCAATACCTTTGAGAAGTTCAAAAAATTACGCAAACAAAAATATGTGGGAACTGTGGTACCCTAAAATGACCAAATATTTGGATCAAGGGTATACCAGAAGGGGAAGAAATCCAGGCAAGAGGAGTATAGAATATATTCAACAAAATTATTGAAGAAAAATTTTCCAATCTCACAAAAGAGAGGCCCAACCAGATACAAGAAGCTTATAGAACACCAAACAGACTGAACCAAAGAAGAAACTCTTTAAGGCACATCATAGTTAAAAGTTTTAACAATTAAAACAAAGAGAGAGTGATAAAAGCATGATGAGTGAAATAAATCATTACATACAAAGGCAATTCCATCAGAATCACCTCAAATTTCTCAATGGAAACCCTGAAAGTGAGAAGAGCCTAGAATTGAACCCTTCAAAGATTAAACATGATGGATTCCAACCCAAGCTACTCTACTCAGCATAATAGATGTTGAAAGGAAAACACTACATGAAAATAGACAACTCTATTATTATATGAACGTAATGCAAAATCTACAGAGAACACACCAGGAAATAGTCCACAAAGAAGAGTGGGACAACCAACTTCCAGAGCCTACAAGAGGACAAACATGATACACAAAATTAGGGCAGGCATGAAAAAGTTCAAAGTGCCTGTAGATTTAAGTCACTGGGATGAAATTTTGTTTGTTTGTTTGTTTGTTGATTTATTTATTTATTTATTGGTTTTTCAAGGTAGGGTCTCACTCTAGCTCAGGTATGTAGTCTCAGGGTGTCCTTGAACTCACAGTGATCCTCCTACCTCTGCTTCCTGAGTGTTGGGATTAAAGGTATGTGCCACCATGCCTGGCTTTGGGATGATCTTTTAAAGCAGACACAATTTATCAAAAAAAAAAAGAAGAGATTTATTGAAGATAGATGGGAAGTGGCAGAAGGATATGGGCCCCCTTTTATAGGACCAAGCAAAGAGAAAGAGAGAAAGAGAGAGAGAGAGAGAGAGAGAGACCCCAAAAACCCTCCAGCACAGGCAAGCACACTCCAGGAACTCCAGGCAAAGCAGCTCAGGTACATTGTATATCTTCATTTTTAATGTTTTCATTGTTATTATTAATAAGATATTTCATATGGATGCATCATGTGTTGGCACCCTCTTTCCCTCATCTTTACCCCCATTATGTTGGGGATGATCCTCAGTGGGGTTGCAGGTATTTCCCATGGGTTTGTGGTTTATGCATTGTGGGAGCAGTAATCAGTAAGTTTTTGGTTGATTTCTGGTTGTTAATTTCTAGCTTTAAAACATTGTGATATGATATGATGCAGGAAGTTACTTCAATTTTTCTGACTTGATCAAGGCATGCTTTATGGCCTAATATATAGCCAATTTTGGAGAAACTTCTGTGGGCTGCTGAAAAGAATGTGTATTCTGTAGAGTTGCGGGTGGGCAGTTCTGTAGATGTCTGCTAGGTCTCGTTAATCTATGGTGTTGTTGAACTCTATTATTTCCCTGTTGACTTTTTGCTTGAATGACCTGTCTATTGACAAAAGTGAGGTATTGAAGTCTCTACCTATGATGGTGTTAGTGTTTCTTTCTATTTTATTGTCAAGTAGGTTTTGTTTTATAAACTGTGGTACACTTGTGTTCTGTGCATATATATTTATGATTGTGATATTCTCAAACTTATCATTCTCTTGATGAATGAGAAGTTGCCTTCGTTGTCCTTTTTGATTGCTTTTGTTTTGAAGTCTATTTTATCAGATATTAATATGGCAACACCCACTTGTTTTATATTTCCAGTTTCTTGGAATATCATTTTCCATCCTTTCACCCTGAAGAGTGTCTATCTTTAGTGGTGAGGTGGGTTTCCTAAAGACAGCAGATAGAAGGGTCCATTTTTTTAATCTACTCTGTTAATTTGAGTCTTTTGAGTTAAGTCCTCTAATATTTAAAGTTATACCTATGAGATTCAATTTAACCCCTGCCATGAAGGTGTTTTATGGAGTTTGGTGTTTTCTTGTGTCTTATATTTTTAAAGTTTGGTATAGTTTTGGTTATTATGATCTTCTTCTTGTTGGTTCTTGAGATTTGTTTTTTCACTCTTGGGTATGGAGTATTCCCTGAAGTATTGTCTTTAGGTTTGGCTTTTATTCATATAATCATAGAGTTAACTTTTTTCATGGAAAATTTTCCTTTCACCACCTATAAAGAGGAATACTGTTGTTGGGTAGAGTAGCTTGGATTGGAAGCCATAGTTTTTAGACTTTGAAGTACTCCATTCCAGGCCCTTCTGGCTTTCAGGGTTTCCATTAAGAAATCTTAGGTAAAAACAGAAAAAGAATATTAAGTTGCCTTTGTATGTAGTAAGTAGTTTCTCTCTTGCTGCTTTTAGCACTCTTTGTTTTCATTGTTAAGAGATTTAACTATGATGTGCCTTGGAGAGCTTCTTCTTTGGTCCTATCTGTTTGGTGTTCTGTGGGTTTCTTGTACCTAGATGGGCCTTGTTTTGAGAGATTGGAAGAATTTTCTTCAATAATTTTGTTGAATATGTTCTCTTTACCTCAGGCCTAGATTTCCTCTCCTTTTGGTATACCCATTATCCAGATATTTGGTAGTTTTAGGGCATCCCACAATTCTTTAGTATTCTGTTCACTTGCTTTTATGAACTTAGCAATGTATTTGGTCTCCTTATTAGTGTCTTGTCTTCCAGGTCAGAGGTCCTGTCTTCCACACAAGTAACTCTGTTAATGTGGCATTCTAGAGAAGTTTTTAAAAGATCTATTTGATTTTTCTTTTTTGTTGTGTTGTTTTGTATCATGTCAATTTCTTTTCTGAGGTACAATTTCAGTTTGATTTCTCATTTTCTGATGCTTCCTGGAATTCATTCTTGCATTTGATCATGTCTTCATTAAGCTTAATAAATTGGTTATTGAGATCTTCCATTTGTTAACTCATCTTCAATTCATTTATATCACTTTTGAGGGTTCTAACATTTTCTTCAATCAAGTTAAACCTACTGTCAAAAGCTGAACACTATAAGATACAATTCCATTCAATTTCATTGATATGATTGTTTGTTTTTGATGGTTTGTTTCCAGTTCAGCAATTCTTTTGATCAGGGTCTCATTTGTTGTTGTTGTTTCCATTTGGGGCATGAATTTCTGTTGATTTCTCTATTATTTCATTGGAGGTTTCCATTGTGGGACTAGGCATCCTTGGTGGAGATCTCTCAGTTTTCTGACTTTTGTTGGTTATTTTGCATTGTGGTTTTCCCATTTTTAGGAAACACTTTATTATATTGAGGAAAAAGCAAGTATTTGTTCTTGTAGGATCTTCAGAGGGGATTCTGTTTCAAATGTCAACTGGCTTGGTGTACTGTTATACAATGGGGTTATAACCACAGAGACTCAGATTGTAGAGATTTCCATTACATCAAAGGTATTTAGGGAAATGAGAGCTCTGACCTATTCATACCACTTGCATACACTCTTCAGCACATGGGGATCATGGGTTGGGGAACCAAGAGCCAGAAAGCGAAAGCTGGAGAGCCAGGGACAAGCAGCCAGTTCCTGTAGTGGCCTGTATACCCTCTGACACATGGTAATAGGGATTTGGGTACACAGGGGCCAATCAGGATACCAGGGGAAAAGGCCTGCTTCCACAGCTCACATAGGGACCAGGACTTCCCAAGGCTGCAGCAACAGTGAGTGGTACCATGACAAGGAAACTGGGAGGTGGTGCACCAAACAGGAGCTCTGGCCTCGTTGCATGCATGCACCCTTTGGAGCAGGGGATCCAGGAATTGGAGACCTAGGGACCCTTCAATGAGGAAGGCAGATCAAGGGACCCATTTCCACAGCAGGTTCCAAGCATCCCCAACCCAGTAATAGGAGAACCTACTAGAACTGGGTAAATAGGAGGGGTGTAAAACAGGGACATGTGGCCACTCACTCCACAAAGGCACCTTCCACAGCAAGGCATCTGGGTATTAGTGACCCAGGGGCACTTCAATCCTTGAATATCCTTTAGATTGGAATTTCAAACTCATCCCCACACCTTAAGGCTGGACCCAAGGATCTGCCCATAACTGCACTTCCTCCAGCCAGGTGGGTGGAGATCTAAAACTGTAATTAAACTCCTGAATCTATTGGGGGACATATATTCAAACTATCGCACTTCACTACTAGCCCCTAATAGATTCATAACTATTTCACATTGTAAATTGTAAATTTAAAGGTCTCATAGTCTTTACCAACTTAAGATAGTTCTAAAGTCCGAAGTTGCATCTGAGATTTAAGACTGTCTCTTAGCTGTCAGTTCTTTAAAACAAAATCAAGTTATATATGTTTTTAATGTACGAAGGCACAAAGCAGACATTTTTAACTAAGGCATAGCAAGGAGAGCTGGAACAATGTAAACTCAATAACCATTAAGTAAACATCAAACTTCTGCAGTTCAAGTCTGATATAACCAGTGACTGATTATTTTTAACTTTATTTTTATTTATTTGTAAGAGAGAGTGAGAATGAGAGAGAGATAGAGAAAGAAAAAAAGACAGAGAGGCACAGAAAGGGAGAGAGAGAATGGGTGCACCAGGGCCTCCAGCCACTACAGATGAACTCCAGACACTGTGCATCTGGCTTACATGTGTCCTGGAGAATCAAAATGAGGTCCTTTGGCTTTGCAGGCAAACAACTTAACTGCTAAGCCATCTCTCCAGCCTGTCTCTGGAATTTTTAACTTTATCATTCAAGCTAGGCTGAGTATCCAGAGAAAGCTATCATCCCTAGTTAACAGCCTCCATAGTAGCCCTTGTACAGTCCTGGATAATCAGGATATATTTATGATTCTATGTAAACTATGGTCCATCTTCCAATGCCTTTGCCAGCCTGTCATTCCCTGTCTCATGCCATGTCTCAGCAGCCATTCCTTAGAACCATTTGCACTTTACGACACTCTATGTATTTATCATGCTTCTAAAACCAATACCAGGTATGTATGGCAAAACCATATTTGTAGTTTGGGGACAAAATAAATCAGTCACTTTGAAGAGGTTTCTTCCTTACAGATATTTCCTTTTAAAGGAGTGCATTTCTACCATTCAGTCTTTTAAGGTGGCATCACCTTAGTCAATCTCCCCATTGTTTTAATGGAAAGCAGTTGGGCCATCCTTCTTAAGATTGCTAATGTGCTTGACAATAGCAGTGTCAGCAACCAGTCTCTGTGCCTGTAATTGTAAACTTTCTTGAGGTTTTACAATTTTAAATCTTGTATCTCTCAGTCCCATACCATGCATACAAGTCCCATACCCAGCCATACGAGTACATTACAAATTTAAGCTTAATAAAACTCTCTGGACCTGGGCAGCAGAACATTATCAGCCCTTATGCCAGTAGCTCAGTGCCAACAAGATTTTCTGTAGTCTTTCCTTCCCATTAGAAAGTTCGCAAACCAAGCATCCAAATACAATTTTCTCTATACTTAGCATTTTCAAACTCTCATCATAAAAGTCCATAATACTTGACTTACCATTCCAGAATGCATCTTCAGCTGGAAGAACCAAGTCCATGCCAGTTCCTCCAAAATAAAAGTTTCAAAAGACCAAAATCCACATGGTCAGATTTATTTCAGCACTCCTGACACTCTGGGACCAATTCTGTACTATGCAGCTTTAGGACACTGAGATAAAGTTTTAAAGTTGCCACAGTTAATTTAAAAAAATTATTAATGATAGAAAAAAGTTCAATAGTGACAAAAAAGCTGGGCCCCTTTGATAGGACCAAACAACAACAACAACAACAACAACAACAACAAAAAACCCAAAAACCAAAAAACAAGCCAAAAACTCTCAAATCTATTGGAAAACATCTATGCAAATGACCATGGCACCAAATCACATAAACCCTCTAGCATGGCAGGGATTAACTCCATGTTACTCCTTTAATTATAAGAATAACAATAACATAACATATTTTTATTAGAAAGGGAAAAAGAATACCAGGAAGCATGAAAGAACAGGACAAGTAAAATATCATGAGAAAAAGTCTGCATAGAGAAAACAGAAAGCCACTTACATCTTCCGCCTCTGTTCTTTAAGGATGAGAAGGGAAAAGTGAAAACTGAGTCCACAAGTTAAGCCAGGCTTCTCTAGTGACAGCAGACTCATATTCCTAGATAAAGGATAAGCCCACAGTTCTTAGAGGCCTCATATCACGTGGGAAATTTAACATGACAGCAACTTCCCCTGTGGAGTAGGCCAACATTGAAAAAGAGATCCATGTTGTCATTTCTTATGTATTGGGTTATAGTAGCTAGGCACCAACTTGAAAGGGGCCTTAATGTTTGATACTGAGATACTATTAAGACCTGAAATCAATGAACCATCACAACTCAGGGAGCCTGGAAACAGCCTATTATAGTGTCTGGGTGGGAAGTATCCATGAGAACAATAGTAGAAAGGGGGTATTGCAGTTACCTTCTTGTTGCTGGCACAAATAGCCAACCAACAGCAGCTGATAGGAGGAAAGTTATTTATTTTGGCTTATAGTCTTGAGGGAAATCTCCATGATCACAGAGAATAGATGCCATAATCAGAGGCTGAGCATAACCCTGCCACATCAGGTGGAAAATAAGAGCAAGAGTGAGTCAAGCTCTGGGTATGAAGAGATGGCTATAATACTGCAAAGCTTGTAACCCAAAACACACCTTCTCCAGGCAAGGCTCCACCTACCAAAATTTACATAAGCTAGGAGCCAAGCATTCAGAACACATAACTTTATGGGGGGGCACCTAATTCAAAACACCACAGGGGGACTCTTGGACATGGACATACCAAGCAGTTTAGGTAGCACCAGGCTTGAGCTATGAAGGGTATTGTAGTCAGTAACCCCACTGTCTGTGGGCAGTAGTGGAGAGTAAAAGTAACAAACTAATGGCCAATGATTGCTTGACCTCCAGACCTGCCTCCCTGCTATGTGTGAATGGATGTCAACATGAATCAGAATCTCAAGGCCAGGAAATTCATAGACTCAAGAGAGAACTCTCAATTGCTCTCTAGATAAAAGGAGTGGGCATACACATCAAAAAAATCTCTCAAATAACTATGCATATCTCCTTTATTAAAACTGTTCTCCCTTTGAGTTGAAGAATCTGCTTTATACTTCCTCTTTTTGAGAATTATCTGATATTCTTCTTCTGACTGATCTTGTTTGTTGATTACAATTTCTAACATTTCTGGGTTTTGTTTTTCTTAAAATATCAACTTATTTGCTACATTTCTCAACCATGCTTCTATCTTTCTTATCGAGGTCCTGAGCTGATTTCTTTATTTCATTCTTCTGCTTGTGTGAATTCTCCTTGAGTCCACTGACCATTTTAAAGGTTAGAATTTTCAACTCTTTGTGCATCACTTTTGCCATGTCAGTATCTTTAGGTGATTCTAAACTTCCTGAGTTGTTGTGAAATTTTGGAAGAATCATATAGCCTGCTTTTAGCATTTCTTATGTTTCTAATTATAAATGTTTAATGTTTGTATGTATATTGTTTCTAGCTTTATTTAGGAGCCTTCATATTAAGAAGCCTTCTCTTGGGTATTTAATCTGCAGTAACACTCAAAAGGGTGAAATAAAATTACCACAATAACAGTGACATCAAACCAAACTAGAAAGAGATGTAATTTAAATGTAATTAAAAGTCAACTACTCTATCACCAATAACAATAGAAAGTAAAATGGAAAGAAAGTTGAAGAAGAAAGTATGATGTTAAAAGTTAATTAAACCAGGAATGAAGATACTGCTTAGTGGTTAAGATGCTTGCCAGAAAAGCCAAAAGAGCCAGGTTCAATTCCCTAGTACCCACATAAGCCAGATGCACAGGGTAGCACATGTGTCTAGAGTTTGTTTGCAGTGGCAGGAGGCTCTGGCATGCCCATTATTTCTCATTCTCTCTCTATCTATCTGCCACTTCTTCTGTCTCTCTCTGAAATAACTATATTTAAAAAGATAATTAAACTAAAGGTAATAATAATAATAAATAAATGAAATAAAAGAAGAGGGTAGGGAAAGGGAAAAAGAAAGAAGAATCCATGTTAAATAAGAGTTAAGAAAAAAAAGACAGGACAATAATATGGGAAAGAGGAAGATAAATGATCAAGAAATAAAAATAAAAGTTTAAGTACAAAATAAATATATGTAAATAATACTAGAAAAGGATAAAACGAATGCAAATATAAGCAAAGCTTTTAAAAATATAAAATAAGTTAAAACTATATAAAAAGAAAAACAGTCAAAGAAGAAAGAAAGGATTGAAAAATGAGAAGAAGAATTGAAGACGTTTCTTCCTGAGTCCTTTGATATTGGACTCTTCCAGACACAGAGATGACAGTGAATCATAGTTAGTTTCTCTTGTCCTTGCTGTTATTAAAGTCAAAAGCCAGGCCTGTCAGCTTCAGAGATGCATTGACTTAGAAGTTTCCTTTCTTTGTGCAGAGACAGTAGAAGCTAGATTCAGTAAACTTGTGGTCTGTGGACCAGAAAGGTCTCTACTCATTTCAGAGGCACCTCAGTTTGTGTACCAAGGAAGGGCAAATGTCCAAGCCCAGGAATACCATCCAAGTATTATGCAGAATGAGAAAGCAAATAGCACTGTGATCTGAACTGAAAGAGAGAACCAAGAGAACCTGGCACACTGCCAGATGATCAAAACATGTTTAGAGCCTGCTCAGCACTAAAACCCACTAAGGGAATGTAGAGGTTGCAAAACTTCAACCATCATGTGGATCTGGACTTCAGGTAGAGACTATAGAGTTGTTGTTTTTTTTTTAATTTTTATTTATTTATTTGAGAGCGTCAGACACAGAGAGAAAGACAGATAGAGGGAGAGAGAGAGAATGGGTGCGCCAGGGCTTCCAGCCTCTGCAAACGAACTCCAGAAGCGTGCGCCCCCTTGTGCATCTGGCTAACGTGGGACCTGGGGAACCGAGCCTCGAACCAGGGTCCTTAGGCTTCACAGGCAAGCGCTTAACCGCTAAGCCATCTCTCCAGCCCGAGACTATAGAGTTTTTATAGACATAATAACTATAGTGGTGAAGGGAAGTTGATAGATAGGTTGCTTTGTGAAGATGAAAAGATGTGAGGTTATCTGTAGGTTGAGGGAAAGGGGCCCATAAAATTTGAGAATTAGAGATATTTTTAATATTGGAGAAGACTGAAAGATGTAATGGGAAAGAAAATGGATAGGATTGGAAAAACGGGTATAAGGAATAGAATAAAAAAGTCAAAATGAAACAAGATAGCATTCATTTTTTGATGATTGTCATCCTGATTTGAGTGAAAGAAAATTTTAAAGTTGTTTTAATTTACATTTCCCTGATGACAAAAGGTGTTTAACTTCTCTTTAAGTGAGTATTGGCAATTTGTAATTCTTCATTTTGAGAGTTCTCTCTTCACTTCTCTGTCTCATTTTTTATTGGATTGTTTGATTTTTTTTCATTGCTTACTTTTTTGACTTCTTTGTAAAATCTATATATTAGACCTCTGTTGTAGGTGTAGCAGGTCTGTACAATAGCTTTTCATATCATGAGATCCCACTGGTTGAGAATGGAGACATCCAGGACTCATCAGTGCAACAAGAATAAATAGCCAACTGCCTATCACTAGATGTGCCACCTCTACCATATCTGTTAGGGTCCAGAGAAATTGCAGAGGAGGCAGCAACACCACTATTGCTCTCATTGCTAGTCTGACAACCAGCTCAGGAAAACTATGACAGACACCATGATTAAGCAAAACCCACCAAAGCAGTGATCCAGAGGCTACAGAGGACTCAATACTAAATCATACTGCTAACAGACCTGCCAAGGCTCATGGAGTGTTGTGGAAGATAGGGAACAAAGATTATAAGATCCATAGCATGAGTAGAAATATCCTGAGTAATAGCATACCTCCAGGCTGTGGGGCCTTAAATGCCTCACATTGAATGCCAATAACTCTGAGGAAGGCCAGCAGGGAGGTGGGGGCTGGGGGGAGAAGGGATATAAGACTATATTTTGTAAAATAAATAATACAATTTTTAAAAAGAGTAATAAAAGCCAATAAATACATGAAATTAAATTTGGCATTCTTAGCCATCAGGAAATGCAAATCAAAACTTCAATGGGATTACATCTTACCTCAGTCAAAATAGCCAGAATCATCATGAAACCAAACAACAAATATTGGCAAGAATATGGGTGGGGAGGAACCTTTATTTACTGTTGGTAGGAATGTAGGCTAGGTCAGTCACTTTGGGATCAGTATGAAGGTCCCTTAAAACATTAAAGATGGGGCTGGAGAGATGGCTTAGCAGTTAAGCACTTGCCTGTGAAGCCTAAGGACCCTGGTTTGAGGCTCGATTCCCCAGGACCCACGTTAGCCAGATGCACAAGGGGGCGCACACATCTGGAGTTGGTTGGCAGTGGCTGGAAGCCCTGGCGCACTCATTCTGTCTATCTGTGTCTCTCTCTCCCTCTCTCTCTCTGTCACTCTCAAATAAATAAATAAAAATGAACAAAAGATATTTAAAAAAAAACATTAAAGATGAAGCTACCATATGATCCTGCTTTACTAATTTTGTGAAAATACCAGAAGGAATCAAAGCTAGATACAATACAGATACTTGCATATTCATGCTGACTGATCCACAATATCCAAGTTACAGAATCAGGTTAGGTGCTCATCAACAGATGAAAGGATAAAGATAATGTGATACAAACATTGTATACCTACAAAAATGGTGCAATGGAGTATTATTTAGTAAAAAATAAATATGAAAATATGTAATTTGCAGGAGAAATGGATGGAACTGAAGATCATGATGCTAAGCAAAATCATCCAGGCTCGGAAAGAGAAATGCTACATATTTTCTCTCATGTGAAGGATCTAGATTTAAAAATAATGGAAACAAAAGCATGAGAGCTGTGAAGATGGCTTGGTAGATGAAATATTTACAACATAAGCATAAATACCTAAGTTTAGATCCCTAGAATTCATATAAACTCCGTGTGGTAGCACAAGGGGTCTTTAATCCAAATGCTTCTATGGTAAGATGAGAGGTGGAGACAGAAAATTCTCAGAAGCATGTGGAACAGATAGCCTGGTGGACACAGCAACAAATAACAACAGACTGTCTTACACAAGGTGAAAGATGGGGCCAACACTAAAGGTTGTTCTCTGCAACACCTTCACTCACATACTTGAACACATCCATACACACACACATATGTCTTTAATATTTTGTTGTTGTTTTGTTTTGTTTTTCAAGGTAGGGTTTCACACTGGTCCAGGCTGACCTGGAATTAACTCTGTCATCTCAGGGTGGCCTTGAACTCATGGCAATCCTACTACCTCTGCCTCCCAAGTGCTGTGATTAAAGACGTGTGCCACCACGCCCGGCTTGTCTTTAATATTTTTATTTATTTGTTTCCAAGAAGAGAGAGAAAAAGATAGAGAGGCAGGCAGACAGACAGATAGAGGCAAAGAATGAGCATGCTAGGGCCTTTTGCCACTGCAAATGAACTCCAGATAAAATGCACTTTGTGTATCTGGTTTTGTGTGAATACTAGGGTATTGAAACCAGGCTATTAGGCTCTGGAAGCAAGTACCTTTAACTGCTGAGCCATCTTGAAAGGCCCTCAAATACTTTTAAAATGCATTAAAGTAGAAGGGGTCCTAGTTGGGACAAGAGAGGCCAGCAGAACAGGGGAATATGATCAAGCTGCATTGTATACATGTGTGAAAATGTCATAATAAAATACTTTTTTTTGGTGGTTTTTCGAGGTAGGGTCACACTCCAGTCCAGGCTGACCTGGAATTCACTATGTAGTCTCAGGGTGGCCTTGAACTCATGGTGATCCTCCTACCTCTGCCTCCAGAGTGCTGGGATTAAAGGTGTATGCCTCCACGCCATGCCTGGCTAAAATCCTTTTTTTTTTTTAAACAAATCATATGTGCTAATAACTTTTAAAATATTAACCATAACATTCAGTTATATGAAATTTGCAGAACTGGTAAGCCTATTGAAACATAATTAGAGTAGAGACTGCCAAGAATAGAGACTGACTTCTGATAGTTACAAGGTATTTTTTGTAGGGGATGATAAAGTATTATGAAATTAGCTAGTGGTAATGCTTACATAGCTAAAAATGTCATATATTAAATGGTGATTATTTGTGTTATGGGAATTGTGTCAGTAAAATTAATACATAATAAATAAATAGAGACACAGGCTCTCTCAGGATCCTTGGGAAAGCTAGAGAACTAGGATTAAGAAAGGAAATAGGCCAAACATGGTGGCACATATCTTTAATCCCTACACTTGGGAGGCAAAGGTAGGAGGATTACCATGAGTTCAAGGCTACCCTGACACTAAAGAGTGAATTCCTGGTCAGCCTGGGCTACAGCAAGACTCTACCTCAAAAAAATAAAGAAAGAAAAATAAGGGAAATAGAAAAATACTTAGGGAGCTAGAACGCTGGACAAAATCACTTAGTATAAGTTTGGTAAAGACACCACTGCTGTTATCAGTGAATGCTGGAGACTAAAGTTTTTGTTAGACACAGGTTCCTACAGCTACTGTCGTATGTTAAACTAGTCTTCCTGGCCTTGCCATTTTACATCATTGACTATAAGTCCAAATCCTAGAGCAGATATACAAGTTTGCATGCTTAGACAAAGCTAGGTTATATAATTGCATCCTAGCAGCAAGAGAACCAGGAAAGTAAATATTTGGACTTTTAACTTCCATAATGGGAAATGGGATTTATATTTCAAGGAGATTCACATAGTAAGAAGATTAATCAGTATGAGATAGGAACATGTCTATGACAATGTCCCCTCAATAGTTCAAAATTAGTGTTTTCCAGTCAGTCTGCATTCTAATCCCTCTACCCTAATCCTACTGGACTTTCTAACTGTTTTCCTTTCTTGGTTAGTATTACAACTCTTTCACAGTTCTTGACTAATTTTTATACTCTGTGGATTCTTCTCCATGGGCTATATCTTAGTCTTTCAGCCTTCCCTGTCTATATATTTCTGCACCAAATGTACATGATGGAATCCTTCTCATCCTTTAAAGCTCCATGGGCCTTCCCTGATGTAATCAGAATGACATTTTCTTAACTCTGCTCCTACATCACTAAAGTCATTTAATAGCTTCTATGTGATCTGTATCCTATTCTGTTAAATCAAGGACATATTCTATATTTGTTTGCCTCACCATCACTTAAACTTGCTAAAGTCACTCAAAATATGAAGTGGTAGTTGAAGTGGTTCAAGCTAAAATTATTTCCTTGTATAGGCATTTACACATATTATCAAATGGAAGACATGACTGGGCTTAATGCACATTGCTGTTTAATGTCCTACTAAAAAAAGAAAAGATTCCTATAAAACCATCACAATTTTAAGATGAGTCTTGATTACAAAGGTGTAAAATGCCATTGGTCTTCAAAGTACACCTTAGAACTGATGAGACAATGTAGTTATGATTGTGGTTCAATAATTTAATAGGGATATAATCTATTCGATAAATCCATTAGTTATGGATAATTTGCATTATATTAACATAGAAATAATTATTGTAGGTTGTGTTCTCTAAGGCATGTATACTCATTATTATCCACTTATGCTTCATGTATTTTAGGATTATACATTTGACAAATGTCTTCCTTGTTATCAGAGATAGTTTCAAGTATTGTGGCATATTTTTAAGTACTTTATGGCTTGGATCTAAAATTTGTGAGGCTATATTTAAATTACATGATCACAGTTCAGGGTCCTGACATCTAAGAGGATGGCTCATTCATTTGTTTGTTCTTGTTTTTCTTATCCTATCATCTGATGTTTTGGAAGGAGCTTAGGAAAGATTTGTGAGAGCTTCTGAATTCTGACCTAGTGTATCAGACAGTTGCAAGGAAGAGGGGAGTTCCTACCTAAATGGCTACATGCTGACAAGTTCTTGGATTGACCCATGTTCTAGGAGAAATCAATAAATCCACTATATACATACATCTGCATATACTATATAAATACATATATATATCCACTATATACATACATATGCATATACTATATAAATACATACATATATCCACTATATATGTACATATGTGTATATGGATGTATACACACATGTGGAGAGGAGAGAAGAGGAGAGGTGAGGAGAGGGAGATTGTGAGGGAGGGAGGGAGGGAGGGAAGGAAACTGGGAGGGATGGAGAGAAGTTGGGAGGGAGGTAGGGAGAAAATTTTCTCAGTTAAATGCTGCCCACATAGAAATCTGTTGCTTCTAACTGGGCTTAGTTTAGGCTACTCTTGATCATGACTTTGACAGCCCCAATTTCATACAGATAATAGAGCTGCGTAGATATGCCAGCTCAATTTATCAAGCACACCAAAACAGCAAAGAGATCTATTATTATTCCAAAAACTATAGCCTATGACTTGCCATGTGCTTATCCTATAAATATTGAGTAAATGGAAAGACTTCCAACTTAATATTCTTTTTCTGTTTTTACCCTTTGCCTCAGGCCAAACCCAATTTTCTCCACAAGTGCCTTTCTCTGAGTAAATAAAACAGCATCTCACCCAGAGTTCTTCTCCTCCAGAAGTGGGAAAAGGGAATTTATCAACCTTGTGTCCATTCCGTCCCCCAACCCACCCACATGGATACTTAAAATAACTATGGAGTGATTGTACCAGAGGCTCCCTCAGCCAGCAGGGTTTCATAACAATCACGTGGGGAGCAGGCTGTTCTGGGTGAAAACGAAGATTGTCTGCTTATTTTTGTTGTTGTTGTTGTTGTTGTTGCAACCTTTTTGCCATTTAAAGGACCTGATGCTATTCCAAGGCTTTGGTTCACTTGAAGGTTTCTGTGAATGTGCTCAGTGATATATTAGTAAAAGCTTATTTAGCCAAAATGCCATATATGTTTGGGGAAGCAAAGAAAGCATTTTGTAAAAAGAGAAATATCTTCTAGAAATACTTTATTTCATCATTTTAACCCAACTATAAGTATCTTAACATTCAGATTAACATCTATTTCGTTAGATTTCCCCTTCACCAGAAGAAGAAAATCTGACGCTCACTGTCCATACATACACAGTCAGCATTCATAAGGGTAATGACTTTTGACATCTGCTTAAATTTGGTCGTAATTCATTCCTTACATAACAGAATATTTCAGAAATCACCAGAGTACAGGAGAGTATGTATTCCCAAAAATAAGGCTTTTAGAATGTGAATAAATTATTTACCCACGTTGCTTTCTAATGCCCAGAGGGCAAAACTAGGGAGATGGAGGCCTAGAGAGTGAATGAAATGAGCTAGAGATTTAAGGTCCATAGGCTTTAGTTAGAAAATATTGTAGGTTCAGTCTGTTATTTTGGGAGTGTTAAATTCTGATTTATGGCTAACACATCATATTTGATATTTTCAGTCCTGTTCTGTAACTATAATATCTTCAAAGAAATCTGTAGAACAGTGTTTCTCCAAATGTGTTTGAGACCAACAGCACTGACTAACATCACCTGGGAACTTGTTAAAAATATGAATGCAAATCTTCAGCCCCTATTCTGTACGTGATTAAGGAGGAACCCCTTGGATAGGTCCCAGCAATTTGTAGTTTTACAAGGCATATGTGAGGCAGTGTGTGTGCATGTGTGTGTGTGTGTTGTGTGTGTGTGTGCGTGTGTGTGTGTGTGTGTGTGTGTGTGTGTGTGTGTATGTGTGTGTGTTTATAAAATGATACTTGAAAGGGTAGCATGAGAGGGGAGGAAGAGACCATAAAGAAGAGGAAAGGGGAAAGGAACAAAGCATAATGGAATACATGTGACATGAAAACTGAATGGAGGACTATTTACAGGGAGGAAAGGGACCAGCTAAATGGATGCAGAGGTTGTGAGAGGGGGCAGTATAGAAGGAAGATGGATAAAAACAAAGTGTACTGAAATATATATATGAAAAGTTTATAAGGAAGCCCATTACTTTGTATACTAAGTATAGAAGTATTTTAAAATGTTATATACTGGAGAAAAAAGACATCATAGGTGATTTTTAATGCAATGCTTTAAGACAGTTCTCTTGAATATTTTCCTATATAATATATTCTTTCTCCTTAATGTTGATGATTTGAAACCTCTTTATCAGACAAATTACTTTCTTGTTCATTTTCCCCACATACATTCACAAAGATAAACCTTTGTAAAATAGTCAAGTGCATGAAGTACAAAGTGATATGCATATGCAAATAGTAGAAGTCTTTCTTAATGGTTTGTTTTGTGTTATTCTGGTTCACATCACAAATGATTTGAGATGCCTGAGGCAAGCACACTAATTATAATCTTAAGGATCCAGGAAGATAGACACCTTCCCAAAATGCAGCTACTACCATGCAATCAACGTTTGGACTTAATTAAATATAAATAAATGAATTAAGAACTTTACTATTAGACAAGAAATTTGTCAGTGCCTAGAAAATATTAAAAATTTAACTATGCTTTAAAGTATCCTAATTTATCTCCACTTTTAGTTTTAGTTTTTTGACATTAAAGAACAAAACAGTACAGAGGTTATATCAGCAATGCACTGTGGTACAGACAGAATATTCAACAGATATGGATGGGGGGTTAATAGACTCCTAGGAAAGCTAATTTCAAGATACCTTATTCATTATTTTCAGAAATGTCATACCCTGTTGTTCACTTCTATAAAACAGCATTCATCTACATCAGGCTAAATGTGTATATCAGGAATGTTTTGCAATTTTAAACTGCAATAAAGGTAATGACTGTTTCAAAAGGAAGTTGAAGGCAGAAATATATTCCCAGTACCTCATACAGTGTTTGAATATATGAGTGACTAATGCTGATTGTTTGGAAGCTAGATAAAATTCAAGAGAAACTAAATCAGTAGTCTAATGGAAAAAAAAAAAACAGTTAAGGGGATAAGCACAGTTAAATGAAACAAATTAATGGAAATTATGCAAATGAGAGTAGAGGGCAAGTTGTCATTCACTGTGATATTGACTGAATAAATATGCTGTAAGAACATTGTTGTTGAACATTTAGAAATAACATATTGCATTCCACAACATGCACAATGCAATATTCCATTTCCTTTTTTTGGTTTCTTTATCTCTAGTGAATTTGAAGACATCTTTCTATCAGGTATGTGTTAAAATAAATATGAACTGATTGGAAAATGGACTTTTTAAGGCCACTACTTATAAATTCTAACGGGTAGGAAAAATTGGCAGTGCCATATCTGAGGTTATTCTGAAAAATCTGTTCATAAATATAAGATCAAATTTACAGAGTTGCCCACTTTCTTTTCCTGAAAGGATAGTGTTATATTAAAAGATACCATGTGAATGAAAGCAGTCTGTATAGTGCTTGCTAAGATTCATAAGGAATGAAACTATTAGGTTTTAATGTTTCCATAACTTTGTGGGTGATAAATTTGAGGAAACGAAGGAATGATTGTACCAGAAAGAAAACAGAATAAATTTTTAATTGCTTAATGTTAAGGCAAAGGCCTCTACTCAAAGTCTAAGAATGATTCAGCCACTCAGTCTTTACTGTGTAAGACATCACTCAGAGAAACTTCTCCACTTAATTCAAAGAGAGCTTTATTACTTAATCCATGCCAAGAGAACTAAGAATTTAACTTCTTACACAAAAGTGGATAAAGAGAGTGTAATTGGAATCATGGCTAATAATTTGAACATACGTTTTCCAAATCAGGACATTTCTTTAAATGAGAATACCTCAGCCTGCTAACGCATTTTTTTTTTTTTTTCTGTAGCTGGATTACACTTGTAGCTCAGTTGTTCACCTCCACCATATGTTTCTCTATTTCTTATGTCACTGCTCCTGGTAAGATGGAATATGAACCTGCTCATGATAGTTAAAAAGCACCCCCATCCATTCTCTAATCAAGATAGATCAGGGGATTAGGATTTAATGAAATCCTATAATAAAATATTTTTGTTGTTTTTTGTTCAAAGTAGGGTCTCACTCTAGCCCAGGCTGACCTGGAATTCAAACATCGTCCCAGGGTGGCCTTGAACTCACAGCAATCCTCCTACCTCTGCTTCCCAAGTGCTGGGATTAAAGGTGTGCACCACCTCACATGAGCTTTTTTTCTTTTTTTGTTTATTATTATTATTATTGTTATTATTATTGACAATGTATTTCATATGAATACATGTATTGGTACCCTCTTTTCCTTCATCCCTGCAGGCTGGCATAGGAAGTTGAGGATGATTATTAAATATCAAGTCAGAAGAAATGACAGAGTGGCAGGGTTATAGGAAGAGGAGATTTTATTTATATTCAATGACCCTAAATGTATGCTCAAATGAAAACATTGCAACTAGGTATCTATAAAATAAAAGACTTCTTCATATGACTGTATGAAATAAAATGAATCTATTATTTGCCAGTTGATCTCAACAAAACATGAGAAACAAATGACTTTAAGGATATTAGAATTTTACTTATTGCATGGTCTAACAGGCCTAGAACACTAGGTCTATATTTTATGCGTCAAGCTTATACTTTCAGCTATTTTGCTTTTAATTTGGGTCCTTGGTAAACCACAGACAGTTTTGGGAAATGTGGCTGTTGTTTATAGACCATCACAACCCTAAACTATACTTTCAATAGAGCTTGAAATGGGCTGAATCTTTAACAGTATCAGCCCTAAATTCTTTTTGAAGAGAGAAAAAATCTCAACATAACATCCTCCCAACCCCACCCTTTGTTTTAATATCAGCAAATGCAAAGGAGCTATAAAATACATTTTAGTTAATGAAAAAATGTGTTGCAAAGTAAAGGAAATAAGGTAGAAATGGATTTTTTGAGCATTTTTTTCTTTATGAAGTCTGACTAAATCACAGAAAACACAATTATTACAAGCTACTATATAAGTTGTTCACAGGGAAACAGAACATTAGAAAATATACAGACACACTACTGTGAGTATCCTTTCTTTGAAGAATTTGGAAGGCCAAGGGGAAAAGTTAATCATATAGAGATGTGAGATCTTTTTTGAGGATATAGGTTGAAAGGTCTATGAAGAAGATATGTATAGCACCAGGCTGTGGGAATGTCACAAAAATAAGACAAGGTAGAGTCACAAGTGGGCGAAGAGAAAAAAGAGAGAGAGAGAGAGAGAGAGAGAGAGAGAAAGAGAGAGAGAAGTTTGAACAGGAAAGCACCAAAGGAAGAGGTGGGCGAAGAGAAGGTAATGATGAAGCATATCCACATAGTACATTTGCAAACATAAAAGCAATTCAGTAATCAGTACAGGGCAACAGTCTCTGTTGGGGAAAGAAACAAAATAACATGTGTTCAACATGTACAAATAAACCTTTGATCTCTAATCAGATTAGAATTAAATATTTCTGTGTATACCTCAGTAAACCATGGAGCAAGACTAGTGAGCTGAGGAAGAAAAAGGTTCTGACCAACAAAAAGCCAGATCCATTTTATAGCGTAAAGCTTTCTTCAACATCATTGGAAAATACAAGCTTCTGAATATTTCCAAGCATATCAGGAAAGTACTTTAGCAAAAGCTCTATAACAAATCCACATGATATGAGACACTAGAGAAAAGTTAACAGATGTGTACTTAGAAGAAAATAAAAATTAACACTTATGCTCAGGATCTGTAGCAGACAGCTTCAGGGTTGCTGAGATGAACTTCCAGACCAGGCACAGTTGCAGAGGAAGGGATTTATTGAAGCTTGCAGATCCAGAGGAAGTTCTATAATGGCAGAAGAAGCTGGTCTGCCTTCACAGGTCCAAGCAGAGAGAGAGAAGCACAAGCCTGAAATCAAAAGCCACACAGCACAGCATACTTTAGGAACTCCAGCTAGGCACACTTGCATATCTTTAGATTGAAATGTCAAACCCACCACAACACCTTAAGATCTGCCCAGTGACATCACCTCCAGCTAAGTGGCTGCAGATGAAAACTACAAACTAATAAAACACTGAATATATTGGGAGCCATCTATTCAAACTACCACAGGGTCTTAATTAAATGGTATGATAATTTTATGAATTCTCATTTTTAAATATGAACACTGGATTTGTAACAATAGTTGGCTTTGCTTTGCTTTCTCTGAAGTGAGGTGATGATAATCATACATCTGTCTGATTCTTAATCCCTGTTCCATGACATCTTAGTAGTAATGCTTCTTTATGTATTATATTTGACCAAACATTCAGAGCAGACTCTGGAGTAATAAACATCAGGAGCTTGATCCATATATCATTACTAAAAATTGGGCTGACATTTTAACACAATTATGTGTTCACATTCTTTACATCTTCCCTTTCTCTCTTACTGACTACTTCCCTACCTCCCTTTTTCTCCTTTCCTTCCCAAACTTCACTTTAAAGACCTACATATTCAGAATTTCCATACATATATACCAGGGTTTGGATTTTTTTTTTCTAATACCACTATGCTTTTGATGCATACAGATTAACGCGGGCCTTTTAGAAACACAAAAGGTTTCTAAACGGAACCTGTATTCTGTGTTGGTGACTGTAGGAGACAGCTTCAGCTTCACTGAGTTGAACTTCCAAACCAGACACAGTTATGGAAAAAGGAATATTTATTGAAGCTTACAGATCCAGGGAAAGTTCCATAATGGCAGAAGAAGTGCCAAGCAGAGCGAGAGAAGCCACAATCCAAAAGTCACACAGCACACTTCAGCCACTCCATGTAGAATTAGGCCCTTTGCATGCCTTTAGTTGAAATTTCAAACCCACCACCACACCTTAAGATCCACCCAGTAATACCTCCTCCAGCCAGGTGGCTGCAGATCCAAACTACAAACTAAATATGTTGAGGGCCATCTATTCAAACTACCACAGTGACTGAGTAACCATATCTAATTGTTTTTTAATTTAATTTAATCTTCTTTCTCAGGGGAGAGCATGAATGCAGTTCCCCACTATCACAAATTATGCATTCAAGTTTCCCACATTTGGGGAAAACACACAGGGGTCAGCACATCCTAAGTGCAATGTATGAGCCTTGCCTTGGGAAAACTACCTTCCTAATCATGGTTTCTCCAGTGCCAGGTAAGTATATATATGATTTTTTAAATTGCAATAGAAAGAATTCTTCTACCTCCCAAATACCTGCAATATCTTGAGGTTTATTTTAAAAATACATTTGGCATGTCTATCTGTCTTCCCCAATTCCTGATCATCTCTTTGTACTTTCTCTTGGTCTGCTTAAAGCTGAAAGAAAGGAGGGGGAATGATATAAGGAGGTCAGGGAGAGGTTAGAGAAGGAGGATCAATTAAACAAATTTTGTTTGAAAATGCCATAATGATAACTAATACTTCGTATGCTAATGAATTATTTTAAAATACATTTGGCATTGCAAAAGAATTTTCAATTAGCATCTAGTAAACAGGTTTCTTTTCTAACTTTTTAAATGGCTTGCATGTAGATTATTTATAAAAGAAAGTTGAATAAGAACAAGTGAATAGACAACAAGAACTAAAGTACCTGATCCACATTGACAGAGAAAAGGGGGATCACATCAAATTGAAAATGAGCAAACTTTGTTGAGTTATTCAGAACCCCTATTAAGGTTTGTTACAAGTCAATAGGAGCTCAGGAATAGAATCATAGAAGTCCAAATCCTGAGTGTATGTTTGTATTTAATCAAAGAAGTGGACAAGCCAAATTGAGTAGGATAATTATTAAATTATTATATTTATGGGCTGGAAAGGTGGCTTAGAAACCAGGTTTGATTCCCCAGGACCCATATAAGCCAGATGCACACAGTGGCACATGAATCTGGAACTTATTTGCAAGTGGATGAGGCTCTGGTGTCCTATTCTCTCTCTTTGCCTCTTTCTCACTCTCAAATAAATAAAAATTTTAAAATGATTGTATTTATTTAGGGAAGTATAAAACCAAAGGAATGAAAATGGATACACTCACTTGGTCTGACAGCCCATGTGATAGGCATGGAAGAAACATGAAAAGAGATTTAGAGAGAAAAGAAAAGAAAGTACAGAGAACTCCTACCATGTGGAGGACAGAAAAGGGTAGAGAGGCATCAAGGGGGTTCTCTCCTTATCTCAGCCCAACCATGTCAAAATGAGGAGAGACTCACCAGAACCTGAAGGTTAAGGAGCAATGAATGAGCAGCCAAGAGAGCCCCTTGTGAGGGTCTGTGTCTAACTTATTGTGGTGGGCTTCACCTTCAGGCTCAAGTGAGCTAAAGTGAGGGCTGATTGGTCCTGGCTAGAGGCTGGCTCAAGAAGAGGCTATTCATGATATATCCAACCATATTTTCAGGATCAGATTTAAGTTCTAGGAAAGAGGTCATCCCTTCCAGGAGGAGCTCAGGTTGTTTATGGAAAAATAGATCTAGGGAACTCCTTTAGGCAGGAGAGAAGCCCTCTGATGTCTAGCAAAGTGGAGCTTATGAGAACAGATATTCTTGCCTTTACTTTTGGGGCCCAGTCACCTTAAACTACCTCACAAAGCTGCATAACTCCCTCTCAGGTTGAACTTACTCAAGAGCCAATAATATTTTGTTTAAAGAGGGATATTAAAATAGGTGAAAGATCTATGCACACTTGGAAATATCAATGTTAAGGATACTTTGCATTTGCATTAAATAAATCTGATAATTTTATAAGACCTTAACAGAAAGCCAGGTTAGCAAAAGCCTGACATGTGTAAATTATTAAGAACTCCCTTTCCAAAATGAGTATCTTGGATATAGTACAAAATGTCCAGTATATAGCCACAATATGAATAAAAGATGAGTATGTTGTAAAAGGCACAAAGATGGATAGATGAAATTTACAAAATGATATAAATTTGTATATAATGATAGAATTTAGTTCATTTTTTGAAATCTGATAATGCCAACACTTATAAAAGAAGCAATTTCATGTTAGTTTTATGTTCTTCAGCTATGGGTACTTTTTCCCAAAGAAATAAAAGCACATTTTTACTCTTCAGAGATGACAGAATTAGACAATCATCACTTTCTTCCCCCTCCACCCAGAATCTGAGAGTTTTTCATCATTGCCAAACCTTAAAATTGAAAATCCCATGAAAATGAATTGTTATGCCATATATTAATTCCAATTAGCCTTATTTTCTTACTTTATAAATAGAAAATAGAGTTGCAGGTGGAGACAAAATTGGAATGATATAATTTTGGACAGAGGCCAGAGGGAAAAGTGTAAAAAGCTATATTGAGCACAGATTTACATAGCTTTACCATCTGTCTTTGAAGACTTATATCTAGCCTTGTTTCAGGAAGAGGAAATATATCAGATAACTCTTTGAAGTTATTTAAAGGTTATGATGGTTAATCTTAATTGTCAACTTGACTGGATTTAGATTCACCTAGAAGACACATCTCTGATATTTCTGGGTATTTCCAGAGAGTTTTACTGAGGAAAGAAGATGCAATCTGAATGCAGGTGGCAACATTCCATGGGCTAGAGTCCCATACTGAATAAAAAATTAAAAATAAGAAAGTGAGATGTGCACCAGAATTGATGTCTGTGCTTCCTAACTGTGGACACAATGCAATCAGCTGCCTCATACTCATACTCATACTGCCATGCTTTTCTGCAATGACAGACTATATTTCTGAAACCATGGCCCAAAATAAAATTTTCTTCTATTATATTGTTTTCATTAGGCATTTTGTCACAGAAATGGAAAAATAGGAACCTACCCCTCTCCAAAAAAAACTGGGTTCCCATGCATCAGAGGGTATGAGCAGAGTGAGTTAGCTAGAGCTCCTTGTTCATTTCCCACCTCCCAGTTCCATGCCTCCCAGTATCCCCATTCTTGCTGCTGGCATGGGGCACTGGACTCTGCATGCATACTGGGCTAGTAGGCCTTTTGCTACCTGCTTCCTGATTGACTGGCTCCTAGATCCCTAAATTCCTGTTCCCCTGTGCCAGAAGGAGAGCATGCCCACACAGTGGGGCTCTAGTATGCCTGTTGCTGGCACGGGGCAGCCAGGATCCTGTGTTCTTGTTGCAGGAGCAGGCCTTTGCTCCCTGCTTCCTGATTGATCATCCCTTGAGTTCCCAACTCCCTGTTCCCTGATGTCTGAAGACACTTGCACAGAGTAGGCCAGAGCTCCTGGTTCCTTCCCCACCTCCAATTCCCTGGCCACTGGTATAAATCCTGCTGGCATAGGCAACCTGGACCCTGCATACCTGCTGTGGAAGCAGGCCTTTTAAAAAATTGATTGGGCTGGAGAGATGGCTTAGCGGTTAAGCGCTTGCCTGTGAAGCCTAAGGACCCCGGTTCGAGGCTCGGTTCCCCAGGTCCCACGTTAGCCAGATGAATAAGGGGGCTCACGCATCTGGAGTTCATTTGCAGAGGCTGGAAGCCCTGGCACACCCATTCCCTCTCTCTCCCTCTATCTGTCTTTCTCTCTGTGTCTGTCGCTCTCAAATAAATAAATAAATAAATAAATAAATAATTTTAAAAAATTGATTTATTTATTTGAGAGAGAGATAGACTGATATAGATAGAGAATGGACATGCCAGGAACTTTGGCTTCTGAAAGTGAACTACAGACACATGCACCACCTTTTGCATCTGGCTTAAGTGGTGATTGGGGCATTAAACCTGGGTCTTAAGGCTTTTCAGGCAAGCAGCTTAACCTCTAAGCCTTCTCTCCAGCCTGGAAGCAGTCCACTTTGCTCCCAGCTTCCTGATATATCAGTCTGTGGGTCCTCAATTCCCTATTCCCTTGAGCCAGAAGATGTATATGCCACTATGGGAGCTGCTATTTTGGTCCTGACTCCCCATATTCCCTGCTCCTGGTTCTCTAACCCTCAACTCCCCTATGCTGAAGAGTATGCAAGTGAAGTAAGTAGGTCTGAGCTCCCAGTTCCCCACCTGTAAGTTCCCCAGATATCCTTTATGCACTTGCATACTCCACAATCTTGCATCTGTTCTTAAAACCCTTTCCTACTCCAATCTGGTTCAAACATAAGTAAAAATAAAAAAAAAAAAAATACGCTCACTGAAGTTCCTATGAGGAAAAATACTTGCTTCCCTCCTCTTTAATAAAATAAAACTTTTACCCCAAGATGGGCAGACCATTATGCAAAAAATAAAAAAGAGAAAGAAAAAGAAAACTGGGGCTAGAGAGATGGCTTAATGGTTAAGGCACTTGCCTGTAAAGCCAAAAGAACCAGGTTTAATTCCCCAGGACCCATGCAAGCCAGATACACAAGAGACCAGAGTTCGTTTGCAGTGGGTGGAGGCCCTGGCCCTCCCATTCTCTCTCTCTCTTTCTCTACCTGCCTATTTCTCTCTCAAATAAAGAAAAATAAAATATTTTTAAAATATATTTAAAAAAAGAAAAATAAAACAAGGAAAGTCAGAAAACTGAGAGATCTCCACCAAGAATGCCTAGTTCCACAATGGAAGCCTCCAATGAACACATAGAGGAAACAACAGAAATTGAATCTTAAAATGAAAAGACAACAAGCTATGTGGCCTCAATCAAGCAAATTGCTGAACTGGAAGCAAATCATCAAAAAATTAACAAATATATATGAGCAGAATTGTCTCTTACAGCACACAGATTCTGTTACTAGGCTTAACTTAAGTGAAGAAAACAGGAGATGTCAAAAGCCAGATAAATGGAATGAAGGTGAGTCAGCAAACATGGGATCTCAATAACCAGCTGATTAAGCTTAATGAAGACATGATCAAATGCAAGGATCAATTCCAGGAAGCATCAAGAAAATTAGACCTTGATCTGAAATGGGACCTCAAAAAAGAGCTGGACACAATGCAAATTAAAACAAACAACAACAACAACAAAAGAAAACAAGAATCAAATAGAGCTTTTACAAACTTCTCTAGAAGCCATCACTAACAGAATCAGTCATGTGGCGGATATAACCTCTGAGCTGGAAGACAAGACAGAAGAAATTGATTGGCAGTCCAAAAACTTTACTAAGTTCAAAAAAAATCATGTGAGCAGAATATGAGGGAACTGTGGAATACCATAAAATGACCAAAAATCCAGATCATCAGAAGGGGAAGAAATCCAGACTAGAGGCATACAGAACAAATACAACAAAATTATTGGAGAAAATTTTTCATATCTCACAAAAGAGGCCCATCCAGTTACAAGAAGTTCACAGAACACCAAATAGGACCAAAAAAGAAATTCTCCACTTAATAGGTTGGTATTGTATATATGTAAGTAGAAGAATAGATTAACGGGGGTGAAAAGGCCCAAAGTGAGATCAGGGAAAGAGATTGAATAAAGGAAAGCTAGAGGGAGGGCTAATCAAAATCTAAGAGGATGCAAATAAATCATATGGAATACTCTGATTTTGGACAATGGAACACTCAGGAGCCATAGATCATTGTTAGAAAAATTTCAGTGCCAGGGATGGGATACCTCCAGTAAGTTGTTGGACAGGGAGGTCCCTGATGGCACAAAAACATTATAGGCCATTGCTGAGGCCCTTGGTTTTCCACCAGGAATCAAAGGTAAGACCCTATTGCTGAAGAATCCACATACTTGGGCTGCAAGGACTCTGAGAAATGCTACTAGAACTGAGCTGATAACCTTCTCCATGTAGACCAGCTGACAGGAAGCTGGAAGAAGCCATTCTACATGCAGTTCAATGGGAAAAAGAGATACCACCAGTGAAGATACTCAACAGTGGATACTGCAAGCCTTGTAATTGACCAGCCAGGCCAAATGAGCCAACAAGTGCAATAGTGGCACGTCTGTCATGGTGGAAACCAACTGCCCTCCAATTGGACTGGAGGCCCACTAAATGGGGGGGGGGGGGTGGAATACATCCCTGATACTGAAAACTTAAAACAGGGGTAGCCATGAGCCCTAGGGATATAACATCTGCTGATGTCTGGATAAGTGTATATACTATGCTTATCAAACTGCCCAGTAAGAACTTCTCTTAATATTTATACCCTTATATTAATGCTACTCTCACTTTGGGTAGATAATCTCTTTTCAGATGGCAGTGACCTTGGGATGACTCAGAAGGTATCATAGTGCTGGAAAGAAGTGACTGGAGTACTGAGTAACATCTCAATCACACCTTCCAAGGCTCAGGGTCTGATGCAGAAGAGGTGGCAGAAAGAATGTAAGAGCCAAACAAAGGGTAGGACTCCTTACAACGTGCTCCCTCCAGACACAAAATGGCCTGGATATCCATGACCTCACCATGCCTGACACTACCTACACAAGACCATCATAAGAGGAGGAAAAGATCATGACATCAAAATAAAAGAGAGACTGAGATGGGGAGGGGATATGATGGAGAATGGAATTTCAAAGGGAAAAGTATGGGGAGGGAGGGTATTACCATGGGATATTTTTTATAATCATGGAAAATGTTAATAAAAATTGAGAAAAAAAGTTAAAAAAAAGAATGTAAGAACCAAAGGAAGGGTAGGTAGGACTCATTATAATGCACTCTTCAGGACACAAAATGGCCTGGATATCTATGATCTCACAGTGCCTGGCACTACCTACACAAGACTATCACAGTAGGAAAAAAAATATGATGACATCAACTCTTCATGATATAGGAGTGGGGAAAGACTTCATGAATAATCCCCTGGTAGCTAAGGAAATTAATCACTAAACCAGTTGGATCTCATGAAGCTTAAATGCTTTTGTACAGACAAACATAACATAAACAGAGTCAACATACTAACCACAGAATGGGAGAAAATCTGCACCAGCTATACAACTGACAGTGGCCTAATATCTAAAATCTACAAAGCACTCAAAAAAATTTAACTAAACAATAGTGCTGGAGAAATGTCTTAGTGATTAAGGCATTTGCCTTCAAAGCCAAAGGACCTAGGTTCAATCTCCTAGAACCCATGTAAGCCAGATGTACAAGGGGGCACATACATCTGGAGTTTGTTTGCAGTGGCTGGAGACTCTGGCTTGCCCATTATCTCTCTTTCTCTCTCAAGTAAATAAAGAAAAATAAAATCTTTTTAAAAAAACTAAACAGTAAAAAAAAGAAATCAAACAATCCACTCAAAAAATGGGATAGAGAATAAAGAATTCTTAATGGAAGAAATATAAATGGCTAATATTCAAGTAAATGTTCAACATCCTTAACTATCAGGGAAATGCAAATTAAAATGACTATGAGATTCTACCTTACTCCAGACAAGATGACGATCATTAAAAAAAAAATCAATTGGGCTGGAGAGATGGCTTAGTGGTTAACCACTTGCTTGTGAAGCCTAAGGGGACCCCGGTTTGAGGCTCAATTCACCAGGATCCACATTACCCAGATGCACAAGGGGGTGTGCACACATCTGTAGTTCATTTGCAGTGGTTAGGGGCCGTGGCATGCCTATTCTCTCTCTCTCTCTCCTTCTCTCTCCCTCTTTCTCTCTCTCTGTTGCTCTCAAATAAATAAAACTGAACAAAAAAATTAAAAAATAAATATATAATGAATGTTGGTGAGGAAGTGGGGAAAGGGGAACCCTCATTCACTGTTGGTGGGAGTGTGAACTTGTACAATCCCAATGGAAATCAATATGGAGACTCCTGAAAAAGATGAAAATAGAGCTACCAACTGACCCAGCTATTCCTCTATTGGGCATCTATCCTAAAGGCTCCACTATTCGCTGTAGAGATATTTGCTGAACCATTTTTGCAGCTGCTCAATTTACCATAGCTAAAATGAGGAATCAACACAGATGTCCATTGCTTGATGATTGGATAATGAAATGTGGTACATATATGCAATGGAATACTACTCAGCAGTAAGGAAACATGATACAATGAAATTTGTAGGAAAATGGATGGACTTGGAACCAATCATACTAAATGAACTCACACAAGCACAAAAAGACAAATGTTACATGTTCTCCCTCATCTGTGGTTCCTAACCTGGAACAGCTTGAGTTGCATGAATATCTGACAGGCAACTCGAGGGTCACATAACAGGGATGGAAATTGTCGGGAAATAGAAATGGGAGGGTGGGGGAATACAAAAGTAAATCCAAACTGAATTCATTTCATAGAAACTTTTCTCCTAGATGGAAGACTAAATGATACAACCCCCAACAGCGGTATGCAGAAATTTTTGGGTAAGAAGGGCTCTGGGGAGGGTGGAATTAAGCCTAGCCCTAAAACATTTGGTTCCAGCTTGTAATTCCCAGTACCAGAAATCAGTTACAATCAACACTGATCTATCCATCAGTGAGACTTACAAGGTCCCCAATATAAGGCAGATTTATTTTAAAATCCTTGATTACCCACCTGAGGTAAAAGGTAAGACCTTATTACTGAAGACATGACATTGTGCCAACACAGAACACTGAGAGATCTGGATGGAATCTGGAAGGAAGTCTAGTCTCCAGATGGTCTGTTTATATAGTGCTATAAAGAACTACATGAGCTGCTGTGGGAAAATGGCAAACATCCTGTGTGCTAACAGGTGTCACTGCTATACCAAAGCAATCAGCCTGACAAGATGGACATACCTGTACAATAGTTGCACCCAGCCTAGGTGGGCAACTAACAGCTCTCTGATGAGCAAGAGTGTGCTTCAATAGCAAGGCTGTCGACCAGCCCCAGAATCATGCAGACAGAAACTGAGGGATACTCAAAATGCACCAAAGCAGAAATCCAGAACCTGCTGAGAGAACAACACTAAAGTAGACTTACATCACACTCACCACAGCTCAGAGAATTTTGGGGAAGATGGGATGGAAAGAATCTAACAGCTACAGAGTGGAAGGGAATGTCCAGAAGTGCTATCCCTACCCTCTTTACAATGACTGACTGCTGCTCTCACATCTCTTAACCCACAACCACAAGGAGAATATCAGAAATCTCATTAAGGAGGGCCCTCAATGGAATGGGAAAGAGGATATAAATGATGGTTCTAACGTATAATGTATCCATTCAACTTTGTACTTAATAAAAAAAAAAAAAAGTTTTAAAAAATCTGGTCCAAGAAGTGAGGCCATTGCTGTGACTGTCAGGCCATGTGGTCTGTAAGCCTTTAGAATTAGTTTTCAGGGGAAATTTGGGATAGTTTGAACCTATAGTCTAGAGAATCCCTAGGATGCTGTAAGCATAGCTTAGTGAGTTATTTGGGTGGGAATTCAGAAGACCAGAATGTCAATAGAAAGGCATATAGTAATATTTTGTTCGCATAGTGTCAGAAAGGAAATAGGATTCAATTGGGTGCTGGGCTAGAAGCCATTTTATACTCAGACAAAAAAGATCTGGTTTCTTTCTGCCTGCAAAACATGATTAGATATCATAGTATCTTTCCTATTCATAAATTAATTACATAATGTATATATAATGTACAAAGATTAGCAATAATAATCATTGAAGAAACATTAGTTTACTCTCTCAATTAAAAGTAGGGCTGGTGAAATGGCTTAGTGGTTAAGGCATTTGCCTGTGAAGCCTAAGGACCACGGTTAAATTCCCCAGGAGCCATGTAAGCCAAATGCACAAGGGGGTGCATGTGTCTGGAGTTCGTTTGCAGTGGTTAAAGGCTCTGGTGCACCCATTCTCTCTTTCTCCCTATCTTCCTCTTTCTCTCGCTCTCAAATAAATAAATAATGTTTCAAAAGGAATCACCATTCATAAATGATAAATGCTCATTTAACTCAAATATTAACATAGTATTTACCATGTGTTATGCTAAGTCATCAGTGCAAGAAAAGATACTGGGCATGATGGCTCATACCTACAATTATGGCACATGAGAGGCAGAGGCAGATGGATAGTCACAATTCCAGTGCTAACCCAGGACTACATGGTGATACCCTGTCTCAAAAGCTTGGAAGAAAAAAGGGAGGAGAAAGGAGACCGCATAACTTTTGGTTTGTAAATAATTTAGAAAGCATAAAGGATGTCTCTAGCATTATTTTTATTATTTTGGTTTTTCAAGGTAGGGTTTCATTCTAGCGCAGGCTGACCTGGAATTCACTATGTAGTTTCAGGATGGCCTTGAACTCTTGACGATCCTCCTACCTCTGCCATCCGAGTGCTGGGATTAAAGGTGTGTGCCCCCAAGCCCTGCACTATTACTTATTTTTTATAGTTACATATATTTTAATATATTATATATATATATATAGATAGATAGATAGATAGATAGATAGATAGATAGATAGATAGATAGATATAGTTAGATATATTTCCCTTTAATTATCTTTGTTTTAAATTGAGGTTTTTTGCTTTTAAGGGGAAAATATTTTAATTCCTTGAAGACATTGTGCAAAGTAGGTTAGGCCATCAAACCTCTCATAAATTTGGCTCACAGAGATTGAAGAGGCATCTGAAATGAAGTCAAACTTGGGAAAAGCTGAAATAGAACTTTTCATTCAGTTTTTTTCAAAGAGTCTACTTGGAAAAAATGTCTAAGAAATATATTACAGATGCAAAAATCTTTAAAACAGAACCAGAGGAAAACAGTTTAAAAATGGTTTTAAAATAAGCCTGATAAAACTCAAACTATTTCTCCATGAAAAGAATGCAGCTGGAGGCCGCATTTTTATCTGGCAGGGAACTTAAGCTAGTCAGGGCAAGCTTGCCCATTTTCACATCAATTATTATATTATGCCATTTAGAAAAAACATTAATATTCTTCTTGTAAGTTTTCTTTGATAGCTTTTCAGAAATGAAAGACTATTTCATCTACATACAACAAGATGAAATAACACACATGAAATGTAATCTCAAGGTTGGTTATCAGCTGACCAAACATGTGCTGCTGAAGTCCTTGATTCTGCTGTCACAACCTTAAAATCAAACATATGGCAGACTAACAGCAATTGTGACAAATGGCTGCTGAAGGAGCCATAAGTCCAAAAAAGAACACTCCAACCACATTCCTTGCAATGAAGCCTGAGGCCTTTTGTGCCTCACAGTTTAAAATAAAGTAATTGGAAGCCAAATAAGACAGCCAGTGGTCCGGATGCAAAGAAGAATTCTTTGCAGAACTGTCAGTAACAAGATGACTTTTAAGGTGTAGAAAGAAAACAAGTAATACAAATACAGCTGGATTAGAACAGAAGGTTCCAAATATGGTATTTTAATGACTCATAATAATTCTAATTTCAGTGGTTTCTCACTCGACTCCTTAATAAGTTGGACAGAATTGGTAGTTTTATTTTCTAGAGGAGAGGCTAAATGACTTACCTTCATTTGCACAGCTTATGAACTTAACAAAAAGTTGAATTTTAGATTTTCAATTACCTATCCAGGGTCATATATACTTTTAAGGTTCAAATTAAGTATTTGAACCAATTTACTCAACAAACTTTTATTGGATTCTTTAATGATCTTCTTTATATTGATTAGCTAATTGTTTCTAATGAGTTGAAACAATATCTCCCCAGATAAATAGCAAGCACCTTGTGGACAGGATCCTTGGAATATGTTAGGTGCTTTATGAAGGCTGATTGGCTAATTAATAAGGAAAGATACATTTGTTATTGGAAAATAAAGAGTGGAAAACAAGGCAGTTAAGAGAAAGCAATTACTCCCAATGCTATCTTTGTCATTAAATTTATGAGATAATATCAGAGAGTATTATCTTTATAAGGATTCTTTGATCTTATTTACCCTTTATTTAATTTTCCATCTATTGAAGAATTTTTTTTTTGAGGTAGGGTCTCACTCTAGCTGAGGCTGACCTAGAATTCATTATGTAATCTCAGGTTGGCCTTGAACTCACGGTGATCCGCCTACCTCTGCCTCCCTAGTGCTGAGATTAAAGGAGTGCACCACCACGCCTAGCTTGAAGAATACTTTTTATAGAATCCTTCAATAATAACCATCTAGTTTTGCTAAAATATTTGCAACTGGTGTGGAATTTATTATCTTTAATCATGTCCACTGGGACACTGATCCATTCTTTAAAATTCTGTTCTGTTGAACAACTACTTTTTGAAAATTCATCTCACTGCATGGTAGATTCCAGAGACAACAAGAACAGGTGAAAATCTCTCTCATGTAAAGCCCAAATGGATGTTACTATCATGCTTTGCCACAAACAAGTGGTGTAAAGGGCATGGTAGATTGTGTCGGAGTTACTCAGAGTGAGGCCTGAAACAGACACATATCAATAGGGCTCACATAGATGTCAGTCATAGTACAACACCTAACATCAAAGAAGGTGGGGGTAGATGTGTAAATGCAAATAGAGGAAGAAGAACAAGGAGATATAGTCATTCATTAGCAGTTTCTGCCACAGTATTTTCATTACATACATTTTTCAGGTAAGATAAGTGATAGCTCTCTCCAAGGATTCTGTACATGTAAAGAGTGACCAGTGCTCAGACTTCAGTTGCCAGGGGGTCCACACTCTCCAGTGCTTTATAGTGTGTAGCCTTGAGAACATCATCAATTGGGAACTTGTTAAAAAGGCATAGTATTGAATTTTACTCCAAAATTATTGAGTCAGGAATTATGAGATGAATCCCAGCAACTTGTTTTACTCTCTATTACTCTGACATATATTCATATCTAATAACCATTTATATTATACCATTACCAGACCATTACCATTCTATACCATACCATATCATGATGCTTGTCAGTTAAGAGTTTCTGGAGTACTTTTCTAGCTGCCCATTAATGTTGGCAATGGTGTCGGACAATATTAATGGTCAACTAGGAAAATCAACATAAAATATTTTAATATTTTTATATGCAGGAATATTATTTGTACTTTTAAAATTTTAAAATAATGGCATTTCTACTAATGCATTGTTTAATTTTAAATGCTTCTTATGCAGTGTTCTGTTTTCTTGCAGTAATTCCCAAGCATCTAAGAATGCTCTTATATCTCTCACATTCTCTAGGGATTTGCTTCCCACATAGTAAGCAATCAGTTGCATTGGTTTGATTGAATGGGGGAACCTATCATATATAATGTTTCTCATTATATTATAGATATATGGTACTCAGCTTTAGATGTTAAAATTTTTCAATCATGTTTTCCATGACTACAAAAAACTTCATAGAAAGGAAAAGTTAATATTTTTATTGTAAAAAGAATACCTAAAAACTGCTCTTCGGGGGACTTGGGATATTTCTCAGTGGTTAGAGGTATTTAGTTTACATGCTTGCCAACCCGAGTTCAATTCCCCAGTACCCACACAAAGCTAGACACAATGTGTGTGTGTCTATAACCCCAACATGCCCATGACAATGGTCAGTAGAACTAGAAAAATGCAGAGCTCGGACTTCCGGTTAAGATGGTGGCGTAGGTACCACGCCAAAGCAGCTTAGGGGGGGAAAAAGACCAAAAAAACTCAGCAAAATACACACTTTTACTAAAAAGTGAGGTGTATAGGAAATTGAGGCGGCAGCGGAGAAGTAGAAGAGTTATAGAGCATCCAGAGCCTGCACAGGCGGGAACAGCGGCTCCGGGGCAGCTCGGCCAACCGCCGCAGCCGCGGCGCGGCAGAAAGCCACCGGACTCTCGGCTCGAGCCGCAGGACAAGCCAGGTGCGGGATTTTCCCCTCACACCGTGCTCTTCGCAACTCGGGAAACGTGAGGGGAGAGCGGCAGCGAGCAACGGAGGGAGGAGCAGACCGCGAGGTAGAAGCACACGTGGAACAGCGATACAACCAGAGCAGCCGCGGCTCCCTCCCCTCAACCACCGCCTGAACCCAGCTCCAGAGAACACAGCAGCGGCCCGGGACCAGCCACGCCAACTTGGGCTGACAGCAGGACCCAAGCAGGAGCAGAGTTCGGCAGCAACTTCAGCGGCTCCAGCACCGGTACCAGCGGCCCCAGCAGCAGCGGACCCAGGAGCGGCAGCGGAGGCAGAGCCCGCAGCAGCGGCTTCGGGGGGGAGCAGCGGCGGTGGTCACGGCAGCGGCAGCTTCAGCAGCAGTGGTGGCTCCAGTGGTGACAGCTACGGCAGCAGCAGAGGCAGCAGCAGCGGCTCAGTTTGCCCCGTAGGAAAAGCAAGTGCCCAGCTCCAGAAATCAGAACAGCAGCCCGACGACCCAGGCAGCAACTTGACTGAGACCACAATCACCCAAGGTAACTGGGATTGCACCAGGGAAGGGACTCACTTGGTCAAAAACTGACTTGGATACCTCAACAGACCAGAAATCTAAACCTCTTTGTTGATAGAGGATCTGGTCGTTATAATAACTACTCTTGCATACATACTCGGGGCTGTTTGTGATTGAATGTGTACAGTGTTTAGTTAAATTTTAGAATCTACCAGTATTTTATTCCACTCAGCCTGCTTGAATACTCCTATAGCAGGGAAACTCAACCCCTAAGGACATCTTTGTAGATACTCTGAGAGTCTTAAGAGCCACACCTAATACCTTAAGGTCCTACCCTGAAAATATATTACATCAAATCAATTGATACAGCTAAGAATACACAGCTAGCTAGAAAATCCAAGCATTAACTTAATCCAAGATGCAAAAATATATACATTATAACACAAGAAACACTAAAAAGCAAGACGATATAAATCCACCTAAAAGTATTAATGCATCAGAAATGTCCTCCAGTGAGAAAGAGTTAGAGGAAATGCCTGAGAAAGAGTTCAAAAGAATGATTATAAATATGTTCAAAGAGGTCAAAGAACACATGAAAACAATCAAAGAAGAAATCAAAGAGGAAATCAAAGAGGAAATCAAAGGAATCAAAGAAGAGGCAGGACACCAATTTAATGAAATAAAGAAGGCAATACAAGACATAAATAGGGAAATAGAAATAATAAAGAAAAACCAGGGAGAATTACGAGCAATGAAGAACACAGTTAATGAAATAAAAAACTCTGTAGAAAATCTCACCAGTAGGATGGATGAGGGAGAGGACAGAATATCTAAGCTAGAAGATCAGGTGGCAGACCTAATGCAGTCCAACAAAGAGAAAGACAAACTTATAGAAAAGTATGAGTGGGAATTTCAAGATATTCGGGACACTATGAAAAGATCCAATATAAGAATTCAGGGCATAGTAGAAGGAGAAGAACTCCACTCCAGAGGCATAGTAGGCATCTTCAACAAAATCATAGAGGAAAAATTTCCCCAAATTGGGAAAGAGGTGCCAATACAGATACAGGAAGCCTTTAGAACCCCAGCCAGACAAAACCCAGAAAGAAACTCTCCTCGCCACATTATACTCAAACTTCCAAACACACAAACCAAAGAAAAAATATTGAAAGCAGTTAGAGAGAAAAATCAAGTTACCTACAAAAGCAAGCCCATCAGGATTACAGCAGATTATTCAACACAAACTTTTAAAGCCAGAAGGGCTTGGAGTGATATATTCCAAGTTCTGAAAGATAACAACTGTCAACCAAGGTTACTTTATCCTGCAAAGTTATCCATCCAAATAGATGGAGAAATAAAGACATTCCATGACAAAAGCAGGTTAAAGGAGTATCTGAAGACAAAACCAGCTCTACAGAAAATACTTGATAGAATCCTCCATGCTGAACAAAAGGAAAAGCACACATATAAGGAACCTAGAAAAAACCAGCTATACTCAAATACCAGTTAACAGAAGAGAGCACAGGTAGAACAAGTAACACACACACACACACACACAAATGGCAAACATAAATACACACCTTTCAATAATATCTCTTAATATCAACGGTCTCAATGCCCCAACGAAAAGACATAGATTTGCAGACTGGGTTAAAAAGCAGGATCCTACAATTTGTTGTCTCCAAGAAACTCACCTTTCTACAAAGGATAGACATTATCTTAGGGTGAAAGGATGGAAGACGGTGTTTCAAGCAAATGGGCCTAGAAAACAAGCAGGGGTTGCTATCCTAATATCAGACAGGGTAGACTTTAGTCCGACGTTAGTCAAAAAAGATAAGGAAGGTCACTTTATATTGATTAAGGGCACACTCCAACAGGAGGACATTACAATCCTAAACATATATGCACCTAACATGGGGGCTCCCAAATTCGTCAAACAAACGCTATTAGAACTAAGGTCACAGATAACACCAAACACAGTGGTGGTGGGTGACTTTAACACCCCACTCTCATCAATTGACAGGTCATCCAGGGAAAGAATAAACAGAGAGGCATCTGGACTAAATGAGGTCATAGAAGGAATGGACCTAACAGATATATACAGGACATTTCATCCAAAGGCTGCAGAATATACATTCTTTTCAGCAGCACATGGAACATTCTCTAAAATAGACCATATATTAGGACACAAAGCAAATCTTAACAAATTCAGGAAAATTGAAATAATTCCTTGCATTCTATCTGACCACAATGGAATTAAACTACAAATCAGTAGCAAGAAAGGCTATAGAGCATACACAAAATCATGGAAACTAAACAATACACTACTAAATGATGAGTGGGTCAATGATGAAATCATAAAGGAAATCAAAAAATTTATAGAGTCAAATGATAATGAGAACACAACATACCAAAATCTCTGGGACACAATGAAGGCAGTTCTAAGAGGTAAATTTATAGCCTTAAGTACCTATATTAAGAAATTAGAAAGGTCGCAAGTAAACGACCTAATGCTTCGCCTTAAAGCCTTGGAAAAAGAAGAACAAGGCAAACCAAAAAGTAGTAGACGGGAAGAAATAATAAAGAATAGGGCAGAAATTAATAAAATAGAAACAAAAAGAACAATCCAAAGAATTAATGAAACAAAGAGTTGGTTCTTTGAAAGGATAAACAAGATTGATAAACCCTTAGCAAATCTGACCAAAAGAAAGAGAGAAGAGACACAAATTAATAAAATCAGAGATGAACAAGGTAACATCACAACAGATTCCAGAGAAATTCAAAAAATTATAGGGACATACTATAAAAGCATATACTCCACAAAGTATGAAAATCTGAAAGAAATGGATGATTTCCTTGATCTATATGACCTACCTAAATTAAATCAAAATGAGATTAATCACTTAAATAGACCTATAACAAACATGGAGATCCGAGCAGTTATCAATAATCTCCCAACTAAAAAAAGCCCAGGCCCGGATGGATTCACTGCTGAATTTTACCAGACTTTTAAGGAAGAGCTAACACCATTGCTTCTCAAGCTTTTCCAGGAAATAGAAAAAGAAAGAATTCTACCAAACTCCTTCTATGAGGCCAGCATCACCCTGATACCAAAACCAGGCAAAGATAGAACAAAAAAAGAAAATTACAGACCAATCTCCCTCATGAACATAGATGCAAAAATTCTCAACAAAATATTGGCAAACAGAATACAAGAGTATATCAAAAAGGTCATTCACCCTGACCAAGTAGGCTTTATCCCAGGGATGCAGGGATGGTTCAACATACGCAAATCTATAAATGTAATACATTACATAAACAGGTTGAAGGACAAAAATCGCATGATCAGCTCATTAGATGCAGAGAAAGCATTTGACAAAATCCAACATCCCTTCATGATAAAAGTCCTACAGAGACTGGGAATAGAAGGAACATATCTCAATATAATAAAGGCTATTTATGACAAGCCTACAGCCAACATATTACTAAATGGGGAAAAACTGGAAGCTTTTCCACTAAAATCAGGAACAAGACAAAGGTGTCCACTGTCCCCACTTCTATTTAATATAGTTTTGGAAGTCTTAGCCATAGCAATAAGGCAAGAGACACACATAAAAGGGATACAAATTGGAAAGGAAGAAATCAAGTTATCATTATTTGCAGATGACATGATTCTATACATAAAGGACCCTAAAGACTCTACTAGCAAGCTGTTAAAGCTGATCAAAATCTACAGCAATGTAGCAGGATACAAAATAAATACACAGAAATCAGTAGCCTTCATATATGCTAACAACAAACACACAGAGGATGAAATCAGAGAATCACTCCCATTCACAATTGCATCAAAAAAAAAATAAAATACCTTGGAATAAACCTAACCAAGGAAATAAAGAATCTATACAATGAGAACTTTAAAACACTCAAGCGAGAAATTGCAGAAGACACTAGAAAGTGGAGAAACATCCCTTGTTCCTGGATTGGAAGAATCAATATCGTGAAAATGGCAATCTTACCTAAAGCAATCTACACATTTAATGCAATCCCTATCAAAATTCCAAAGGCTTTCTTCATGGAAATAGAAAAAACAATCCAAAAATTCATTTGGAATCACAAAAAACCTCGAATATCTAAAATAATACTGAGCAACAAAAAAGAGGCTGGTGGTATCACCATACCTGATTTTAACCTTATACTACAGAGCCATAGTAACAAAAACAGCATGGTACTGGCACAAAAACAGACATGTAGATCAGTGGAACTGAATAGAGGACCCAGATGTAAGCCCAAGTAGCTATAGCCACCTGATATTCGATAAAAATGCCAAAAATACTCATTGGAGAAGAGACAGCCTCTTCAGCAAATGGTGTTTTGAAAACTGGATAAATATCTGCAGAAGGATGAAAATAGATTCTTCTCTCTCGCCATGCACAAGAATTAAGTCCAAATGGATTAAAGACCTTAATATCAGACCGGAAACTTTGAAACTGCTAGAGGAAAAAGTAGGGGAAACCCTTCAACATATTGGTCTTGGCAAAGACTTTCTGAATACAGCCCCAATTGCTCAGGCAATAAAACCACAGATTAACCACTGGGACCTAATGAAATTACAAAGATTTTGCACAGCAAAGGACACAGTGAAAAAAGCAAAGAGGCAACCTACAGAATGGGAAAAAATCTTCGCCAGCTATATATCTGATAGAGGATTAATATCTAGGATATACAAAGAACTCAAAAAGTTAACTAATAAGGAATCAAACAAGCCAATCAAAAAATGGGCTAAGGAGCTAAATAGAGAGTTCTCAAAGGAAGAAATACGAATGGCATATAAGCATCTAAAAAAATGTTCTACGTCACTAGTCATCAGGGAAATGCAGATTAAAACTACATTGAGATTCCATCTCACTCCTGTCAGATTGGCCACCATCATGAAAACAAATGATCATAAATGTTGGCGGGGATGTGGAAAAAAAGGAACCCTTCTGCACTGCTGGTGGGAATGCAATCTGGTCCAGCCATTGTGGAAAACAGTGTGGAGGTTCCTAAAGCAGCTAGAGATTGATCTACCATATGACCCAGCTATAGCACTCCTAGGCATATATCCAAAGGACTCATCTCATTTCCTTAGAAGTACATGCTCAACCATGTTTATTGCTGCTCAATTTATAATAGCTGGGAAATGGAACCAGCCTAGATGTCCCTCAACAGATGAGTGGATAATGAAGATGTGGTACATTTATACAATGGAGTTCTACTCAGCAGTAAAGAAAAATGAAGTTATGAAATTTGCAGAAAAATGGATGGACCTGGAAAGTATTATACTAAGTCAGGTAACCCAGGCCCAGAAAGCCAAGCGCCACATGTTCTCTCTCATATGGGGATCCTAGCTACAGATGACTGGGCTTCTGCGTGAGAATGAAAATACTTAGTAGCAGAGGCCAGTAAGTTGAAAAGGAGACATAAAGGGTGGAGAAAGGAAGGGAGGAGGATACTTAATAGGTTGATATTGTATATATGTAATTACAATGTTTTTAATGGGGAGGTAATATGATTGAGAATGGAATTTCAAACGGGAAAGTTTGGGGGTGGGGAGGGAGGGAATTACCATGGGATATATTTTATAATCATGGAAAATGTTAATAAAAATTAAAGAAAAAAAAAAGAAAAATGCAGAATCAGGTCTATCTCGTGTCAAAACAACAAAAGAAGGCGAGGAGAGGACTGGCATACCAAGGTTATTCTCTGTCTTCTACATGTATGCCATTGTACAAATAAGCCCAAACACACACACACATGCACACATACATTCATATATACATATACATACACACAGGCATAAAAATTTTTAAAAATCCACCCAAAGTATTTATGAGACATTTTGAAATACAACTCAAAAATCCATATAAGTATTCCACTTTTTCTTTTTGTCAAAAGTTCACAATTAGCTAATATATAAAGCACACTAAAAACATTAAAATGCAAATTGCATTATAGCATATTTCACAGACTTTAATGGAATTTCAAAATACTTCAATAATATTGCAATGTATGTATTTCTCTCTTTCTGTCTCTGTCTCTCTGTCTCTGTCTCTCTGTCTCTCTCTCTCTCTCTCTGTGAGTGTGTGTGTGTGTGTGTGTGTGTGTGTGTGTGTGTGTGTGTGCTTGCCATTGCTTCATGGCACTGGAATCACCAGACATATAGCTTTTCTGTATGCTAGTGAATTAGTGAGTTAACTGGAGGCTGCAGCAGCTAGGGATTAAGGCATAATTAGAAGGTTGGTCATTTCTTCCCTATCCCCCAAATGCAGTGATTGCAAAGGTATTTAGGGCTAAGTTGATCACCAAAGACCAATGATGCCTTATAGTGAAGCCTATGCAAAGCAAAAAAAGCTTCTGGAAGATGCTAAGTTTCTAGAGTCAGCATAGAATCTCTACATCCATTTTCCTATAAGTTGCCCTATGAATCTCTTTATATGTATCCTTTGGAAATAAATGTAAGTGAAATATATCCCTGATTTTAGTTAGCATATTAGCTGAGCCTGAGAAGGGAGGAGTGGTACCCTCAATTAATAGCTGATCTATAAGTATAGGGAATATCCTGTTACTTTCAAATGAGTTCTTAGGTGGTGACATTCTTATAGGACTTATGGGCCTTTAAACCATGAGTTTTGGTAATATCTCCAGTGTCTGTAGCTAATGGAACTAGAGAACATCCAGCTGGTACCTGCTACAGAATTGCTTGCTTAGTATATAGGAGGGACCTCCTCCCTTTGTCAGAAGTGTTCTGTAAGAGCATAGTAGGAAGAATTGAGCTTGTATTCCCTATTTAGAATGTCTGAAATAATTCTGATAACCTCAAGTAATTATTGAGTCTGCATTTAGGAGACTACTCTTAAAGAAATATCTTAAGTGTTGTTTACATGGCAGGGTCTCTTGTTGAGATTTACTGTTAGATGGCATAATTACCTTCTATTTTTCACCATACTTCTTTTGCTCTTATAAATCAGGATATTCTGATGATAATCAGAACACTGTTTAACATGCACATATATAGCAAATAGTCTTACAAGATTCTTCATGTTTAAAATTTAAGTTGAAATTCAAATTGAAGTATTTATCTATTTTTTATTTTTTACTGATAACTTCCATAATTATACACAATAAACCATAGTAATTCCCTCCTCCCCACTTTCCCTTTACAACTGCACTCTGCATCATACTCCTTCCCCTCTTAAGTCTCTTTTATTTTGATGTTAATCATCTTTTCCTCCTATTATGATTGTCTTGTGTAAGTAGTGCCAGGCATTGTGAGGTCATGGATATCCAGGCCATTTTGTGTCTGGAAGAGTGCATTATAAGGAGTCCTACCCTTCTTTTAGCTCTTGTATTCTTTCCACTACCTCTTCAGCAATGGACCCTAAGCCTTGGAATGTGTGACAGAGATGTTTCAGTGTTGCACACTCCTCTGTCATTTATTCTCAGCACCATGGTGCCTTCTGAGTTGTCTCAAGGTTACCACCATCTGAAAAGAGAAGCTTCTCTAACCGAAAGGGAGAGCCGAATTAATACATGAGTATGAACATTAAGAGAAGTGATTACTGGGCAGTTTGGTGGGCATAGTATATACATTTAGCAAGACACCAGCAGAAAGTATATCCCTAGGGCTCATCATTTCCCCCATCATAGGTTTTCAGTATCAGGCATGTATATTTTCCTCCTATGGAATAGGCCTCCATTCCAATTAGAAAGTAGTTGGTTTTCCCCCATAACAGACTTGCCACTATTGTACCTATTGGCTCATTTGGCCTGGTTGGCCAAAGTTAAGGCTTGCACTTTCCACTGTTGTTTATCTCCACCAGTGATTTCTCTCTCCCATAGAACTGCATGCAGTGTAGCTGTTTCCACCTTTCTGTCATTTGGTCTACACAGAGGAAGTTTTCAGCTCAGCTCCAGCAGTAGTTCTCAGTAACCTTGCAGCACAAGTATGTGGAGTCTTCAGCAATAGGTGTTACCATCTATTCCTGGTGGGAAACAAATAACCTCAGTAATAGCCTGTAATGTTTTAAGGAGTATCATGGACCTCACTGGCCAACAACTCCCTGGAAGGTAGCTCATCTCTGGCACTGAAATTTTTTCTACTAACAATCGATGGCTTCTGGCTGTGCCATTGTTCAAAAAGGTAGGTTTCCATATGATTTATTGATGCCCTCTTAGATTTTGATTAGCCCTCCCCCCACCTTTCTCTCAATCTCTTCCACTGACCTCACTTAGCCTTTCACTTCTATTAATCTATTCTACTTACATATATAAAATGCCAGCCTCTCAAGTCCCCATCTCACTTTCTAGCCTCCTTTCTAGCTTACTGGCCTCTGCAACTGAGTTTTATTACTACTCCCATAGAAGTCCAGTCATTTGTAGCTAGGATACACACATGACGGAGAACATGCAACATTTGGATTTCTTGCCCTGGATTACTTCACTAAGTTAATCCTTTTGAGATCCATCCATTTCCCTGCAAATTTTATAATTTTATTTTTCTTTACTGCTGAATAGAAGAACTCCATTGTGTAGATGTACCATATCTTTATTATCTACTCATCTGTAAAGGGACATCTAGGCTGGTTCCATTTCCTAGCTATTGTATGTATAGAATCATATCATCTGCAAGTAATGATAGTTTGATCTCTTCCTTTACAATTTGTGTCCCTTTTATGTGTGTCTCTTGCCTTATTGCTATAGCTAAGGCTTTCAGTACTATAATAAATAAAAGTGAGAATGGTGTACACCTTTTTCCTGGTATAGTTAAGCATTTATTTGCAAGTGAATCAAATATAAATGGATATCATTAAGTGAGAAGAGGCAACTCATATGCTATTTACAAAGTTCTAATGGTTAATAAACAGTAATACATTAAAACACCCCACCATCTAGTCACTATTGTACTAAGGGAACTTTAGTTAGCTGTGTGAGACTTTAGACAAATACGCTGCATGTCAATTAACTTTTTTAGTGTTCATATCTCTACTCTTAAGTTCTTAGTTTAGACTTTCCATTATTCAAGAGCATTAATTATGATTATTTGGTCTTTCACCACTTTTCTTTTTCTTCTTTCCATTTCTCTATGCTTATTATTATTTGTAGAACCTGAGGTTGATTATAAGATTTCTGATAATGAAACCAAAGTGTTCCAGTTCCTCAATGATTATCAAGACATTCCAGCCTTGTCCTATATATCTACTTTCTCCACTAATTTGGCCCTCTTTTCCAATGGACTTCTTATGAAAGATCAGTTTGGGTATTATCTTGGATTTCCAATAAGTATGCTGTTCACTCACTGTGGTAGTTTGAATATATGTCCACCATAGACTCAGGTGTTTTATTAAAGCTTATAACTTGGGTCTCCATCTGCCTGGCAGGAGGAGCTGTCACTAGTGGTGGTCCTGAATTCCAGCCCAAAGAGAAGTATGAACTCTTCAGGTGATCCCTGTGATTTCTGTTTTTTTGGTGTTACTGGCTGATGGTTTATGAATGGGAGCCAGCTTCTTACATCATAATGAAACTTCCCATGGATCTATAAGCTCGAAATAAATCTATTCCTCCTCTCAATTGTATCTGGTATGGATTTTCATCCCAGCACCATGGAATTAACTACAATACACACTTCCAATTCTTTCAAAACACATATGGTTGAGAACAATTTATTTGGCATGACATGTGGAGTACTGAAATAGGAGTGATGAAAAAGACCTTATTTATCCCTCAGTTTAAATTTCTGAGCAATTAGAAATATACCTGAGTTAAAATGGATACATTTTTGAGCAAATAACAAAACTCAAACATTAAAAATAGAATGAGATCTGGCTTAAGCTTAAGATGAGTGAAAGAATCATATGCCTGGTTAAACTAGCATTTCACAGAAGTGGAGCCAGAAGGAGGGTAGAGTGTAATAGTCCTCTTCACTCTAGGGTGAATCTAGGGTGAATTTTCTCTCAGTATATTACAGGTCTGCTACCAGACAGTAAATTGGTAAGAGATACCAACATAGCATATGGCAGAAGAATACAGAAGAATCTTAATAACCAACTCCTATAATATATATGCTGGATGCTTCTATTTTAGCATTTTTTTTCCTTAATAAGTACTTCAGATAGAAATTAAATAAAGAGTTGAACTGTTTTACTTCATGATCCTCCTTAGAGAAAGGGTGCATTAAAGTCTCCATGGGAATTTGTAAAAGAAATAGGTTACAGAAGTAACTTTTTGATGACAAGGTTATGTATTCACCCTATCTTTAAAGGTCTCTGGGAATCCTATCTCTTGCTTATAGCCCATGAATTTGAGGGTACTACTAGATTGAGCACATGGCTAGGATTAAGTTAACTAATGTATTGTATTTACCAGCACACAGTGGTTGGTTCAGTGATGATCTCATATTTCTCTAATATTCTTTGAAACACAGTCAGATTTTTCATAAGGACCCTAGGGAAAAGATATCCTTTTCTGCCTTATTTGAACATAAGAGGCCAAAGCTGCATTACTGCCTTAATATTGCTACTACAAGAAGGCTGAGGCTAGTATTAATAAAATACAAGGCCAGAGATATGTGACAGAAAAAACACAAAGTCTTGAGTGCACCTTTTGAACACTGAATCCATCTGTGCCTATAGCTAGTCCCTCCTCTGGAGGTTTTAATGAAGTAAACCAATTAATTCATTCATTTTTTTCTTTTTCTTACATAAGTTTATGTCAGGTGCTCAGTTATTTGCACCCAAAATTTTCCTGGCTCATTAATGCATGAAAAAAGCCAAGCAGTTCTATAATTAAAGATCGTTCCATAATAAAAAGGGCCACACCTTTGCAGATTTAGTAATTTAATAATCAAGGAAGACTAAGAGAAACCTTTCAGAAAAACATGTTTGATGGTCCAGAATATTAAGTTATCCTACCAGTAAAGCTCTTGGACAGTCATCTACCATTCAGTTTGTACCTGAACTCATCACACACAAAAATTATATCAACATAATTTCCAGTTCTAGAACCTGCATCATACATATACTTGGTAAATAAATGTTCTAATAATAAGTGAAAAGGGCAGAATAATAGCCTCTATTTACTATTGAATAAAATGAAAAATCAGAATGTAGAACATTGCAAGAAATATCCCCCTCCAAAAAGTAAGAGGGAAGCCACAATTACATTGCTTGGGAATGTTACAATTTGAGAAGAATGATTTGCTTAAACAACTTTACAATGCAAAAAAAAAACAAAAAAAAAAAAACAAAAAAAAAAGTCCCAGTGGTTGCCAGAGATTGAAGTGAGGGAAGATGAAGATGAAAATGTGTTGCACACATTTTAGGACAGTGAAAATACTTCATATAAAACTATAATGGTAGAAACATTTCATTATCCATTTGTTTGAACTCTTAGAATGGACAATAAGAAGAATGAATCCTAATGTAAGCTGCAAAATTTGGATAATGATGTATTAATATATGTTCATTCATTGTAACAAGTGTGTCAGTCAGGAAGGGGATATTTATTACACAGGACACTGTGAATATGTGGGAGCAGAAAGTATGGGAAATTGCTATCAATCTTTCTGTGAACTTAAAACTACTATAAAAATTGTATTTTTTCATAAAATAATTGAGAAACTCAAAAATGAGGCTTTATAATGTAACAATTTCACTGAAAAATATTTTTCAAACAATTTCAAATTTTAACCCACCCTAAAATGTTTAGGCTTCATTAAGATACTATGGTGATTAAGTTATTTCAACTTTAGCAAAATAATACTTTCATGTAGCATTTTATATACATGCTATGTAGATATGAGATTTAACTATTTATTCACAGTGCTTTAAAATCAATGTATATTATAATTTTTCCAATATTATTGTATACACTAAAGTTTTTATATTCCGTCTTGGTTATCTTGGTTGGATCATTGCTAAAATGCTTATTTCTCATATTTAAGAAACTATGCATCACTAAGCAATAAAGAAATGCTAATGCTTCCCTTTCCAAGAGAGACTACAACAATCTTTTAAGAATATGAATTCAAGAGACTTCCGGTTAAGATGGCGGCGTAGGTACCACGCCAAAGCAGCCTGGGGGCGGGGGGAAGACAAATAAACCTCAGCAAAATACACACTTTTACTAAAAATTGAGGTGCATAGGAAACTGAAGCAGCAGCGGAGAAATAGAAGAGATCCAGAGCATCCAGAGCCCGCACAGGCTGGCAAAAGCGGCCCTGGAAGCTCCGCCAACCGTGGCGGGGCACAGCAGAAAGCTGCCAGACTTGGCTCCAGCCACAGGAAAAGCCAGGTGCAGGAGCTTCCCCTCACACCACGCTCTCCGCAGCTCAGGAAACGTGAAGGGAGAGCAGCAATGAGCAGCGGAGGAGCAGAATGCGAGGTAGAAGAACACGTGGAACAGCGAGAGAACCAGAGCAGCTGTGGCTCCCTCCCCTCCCCCACCGCCTGAGCCCAGCTCCAGCGAACAGAGCAGCGTCCTGGGAACCGGCCACGCCAACTTGAGCTGACAGCGGGACCCAAGCATGAGCAGAGTTCGGCAGCAACATCAGCAGCTCCGGAACCGGTACCCGTGGCCCCAGCAGCAGCAGACCCACAAGCAGCAGCAGTTCCAGCAGCAGGGGTGCTGATCTGCAGGGCCACAGTTGCCAGGCTTGGTTTGCCCCGCAGGAAAAGCCAGTGCCCAGCTCCAGAAATCAGAACAGCAGCCCGACAACCCAGGCAACAACTTGACTGAGACCAAACTCATCCAAGGTAACTGGGTTTGCACCAGGGAAGGGTCTCACTTGGTCACAAGCTGACTGGGATCCCTCAACAGACCAGAAATCTTAACCTCTGTGTTTATAGAGGATCTGGTTGCTATAATAACTACTCTGGCATACATACTTGGGGCTGTTTATGACAGAATGGGTATAGTGTTTAGTTAACTTTTAGAATCTACCGGTGTTTTATTCCACTCAGCCTACTTGAATACTCCCATAGCAGGGAAACTCAACCTCTAGGAGCACCTTTGTAGATACTCTCAGAGTCTTAAGAGCCACATCTAACACCTCAAGCTCCTACCCTGAAAATATAAAACATCAAACCAATTGATACAGCTAAGAATACCCAGCTAGCTAGAAAATCCAAGCATTAACTTAATCCAAGATGCAAAAATATATACATTATAACACAAGAAACACTAAAAAGCAAGACGATATAAATCCACCGAAAAGTATTAATGCATCAGAAATGACCTCCAGTGAGAACAAGTTAGAGGAAATGCCTGAGAAAGATTTTAAAAGAATGATTGTAAATATGTTCAAAGAAGTCAGAGAACAAATCAAAGGAGTCAAAGAGGAACTTAAAGAGGAAATCAAAAGAATCAAAGAAGATGCAGGACACCAATTACATGAAATAAAGAAGGCAATACAAGACATAAATAAGGAAATAGAAATAATAAAGAAAAACCAGTCAGAATTACTAGCAATGAAGAACACAGTTAATGAACTAAAAAACTCTGTAGAAAATCTCACCAGTAGAATGGATAAAGGAGAGGATACAATATCTAGCTAGAAGACCAGGTGGCAGATCTAATACAGGCCAACAAAGAGAAAGACAAACTTATAGAAAAGTATGAGTGGGAATTTCAAGATATTCGGGACACTATGAAAAGATCAAATATTAGAATTCAGGGCATAGTAGAAGGAGAAGAATTTCACTCCAAAGGCATAGTAGGTGTCTTCAACAAAATCATAGAAGAAAATTTTCCCCAAATTGGGAAAGAGGTGCCAATACAGATACAGGAAGCCTTTAGAACCCCAGCCAGAAAAAACCAGGAAAGAACCTCTCCTCGCCATATTATAATCAAACTTCCAAACACACACACCAAAGAAAAAATATTGAAAGCAATTAGAGAGAAAAATCAAGTTACCTACAAAAGTAAGCCCATCAGGATTACAGCAGATTACTCAACACAAACTTTTAGAGACAGAAGGGCTTGGGGAGATATATTCCAAGTTCTGAAGGATAACAACTGTCAACCAAGGTTATTTATCCTGCAAAGTTATCCATTCAAATAGACGGAGAAATAAGGACATTCCATGACAAAAGCAGGTTAAAGGAGTATTTGAAGACAAAACCAGCTCTACAGAAAATACTTCATAGAATCCTCCATGCTGAAGAAATGGAAAAGCAGACATGTAAGGAACCTAGAAAAAACAAGCAATACTCAAATACTAGTTAACAGAAGAGAGCACAGGTAGAAAGAGAACCACAAAAAAAAAATGGCAAACATAAATACACACCTTTCAACAATATCCCTTAATATCAACGGCCTCAATGCCCCAATGAAAAGACATAGATTCGCAGACTAGGTTAAAAAGCAAGATCCTACAATTTGTTGTCTCCAAGAAACTCACCTTTCTACAAAGGATAGACATTACCTTAGGGTGAAAGGTTGGACGACGGTTTTCAAGCAAATGGGCCTAGAAAACAAGCAGGGGTTGCTATCCTAATATCGGACAGGGTAGACTTTAGTCCAACATTAGTCAAGAAAGATAAGGAAGGTCACTTTATATTGATTAAGGGATGGGGAAAAACTGGAAGCTTTTCAACTAAAATCAGGAACAAGACAAGGGTGTCCACTGTCCCCACTTTTATTTAATATAGTTTTGGAAGTCTTAGCCATAGCAATAAGTCAAGAGACACACATAAAAGGGATACAAATTGGAAAGGAAGAGATCAAGTTATCATTATTTGCAGATGACATGATTCTATACATAAAGGACCCTAAAGACTCTACTAGCAAACTGTTAGAGCTGAACAAAACCTACAGCAATGTAGCAGGATACAAAATAAATACACAGAAATCAGTAGCCTTCATATATGCCAACAACAAACACACAGAGAATGAAATCAGAGAATCACTCCCATTCACAGTTTCATCAAAAAAAATAAAGTACCTTGGAATAAACCTAACCAAGGAAGTAAAGAATCTCTATAATGAGAACTTTAAAACACTCAAGCGAGAAATTGCAGAAGACACTAGAAAGTAAAGAAACATCCCTTGTTCCTGGATTGGAAGAATCAATATTGTGAAAATGGCAATCTTACCTAAAGCAATCTACACATTTAATGCAATCCCTATCAAAATTCTAAAGGCTTTCTTCATGGAAATAGAAAAACCAATCCAAAAATTCATTTGAAATCACAAAAAAAATCGAATATCTAAAATAATACTGAGCAACAAAAAAGAGGCTGGTGGTATCACCATACCTGATTTTAACCTATACTACAGAGCCATAGTAACAAAAACAGCATGGTACTGGCACAAAAACAGACATGTAGATCAGTGGAACAGAATAGAGGACCCAGATGTAAGCTCAAGTAGCTATAGCCACCTGATATTCAATAAAAATGCCAAAAATACTCATTGGAGAAGAGACAGCCTCTTCAGCAAATGGTGTTTTGAAAACTGGATATATATCTGCAGAAAGATGAAAATAGAGTCTTCTCTCTCGCCATGCACTGGAATTAAGTCCAAATGGGTTAAAGACCTTAATATCAGACCTGAAACTCTGAAACTGCTAGAGGAAAAAGTAGGGGAAACCCTTCAATATATTGGTCTTGGCAAAGACTTTCTGAATTCAACCCAATTGCTCAGGCAATAAAACCACATATTATTCACTGGGACCTCATGAAATTACAAAGATTTTGCACTGCAAAGGACACAGTGAAAAAAGCAAAGAGGCAACCTACAGAATGGGAAAAAATCTTTGCCAGCTACATATCTGATAGAGGATTAATATCTAGGATATACGAAGAACTCAAAAGTTAACTAATAAGGAATCAAACAAGCCAATCAAAAAATGGGCTATGGAGCTAAATAGAGAGTTCTCAAAGGAAGAAATACAAATGACATATAAGCATCTAAAAAAAGGTTCTACGTCACTAATCATCAGGGAAATGCAGATTAAAACTACATTGAGATTCCATCTCACTCCTGTCAGATTGGCCACCATCATGAAAACAAATGATCATAAATGTTGGCGGGGATGTGGAAAAAAAGGAACCCTTCTACACTGCTTGCTGGTGGGAATGCAATCTGGTCCAGCCATTGTGGAAAACAGTGTGGAGGTTCCTAAAACAGCTAAAGATTGATCTACCATATGACCCAACCATAGCACTCGTAGGCATATATCCAAAGGACTCATCTCATTTCCTTAGAAGTACATGCTCAACCATGTTTATTGCTGCTCAATTTATATTAGCTTTGAAATGGAACCAGCCTAGATGTCCCTCAACAGATGAGTGGATAATGAAGATGTGGTACATTTATACATTGGAGTTCTACTCAGCGGTAAAGAAAAATGAAGTTATGAAATTTGCAGAAAAATGGATGGACCTGGAAAGGATTATACTAAGTGAGGTAACCCAGACCCAGAAAGCCAAGCGCCACATGTTCTCTCTCCTATGTGGATCTTAGCTACAGAAGACTGGGCTTCTGCATGAGAAAGAAAATACTTAGTAGCAGAGGCCAGTAAGTTGAAAAGGAGACATAAAGGGTGGAGAAAGGAAGGGAGGAGGATACTTAATAGGTTGATATTGTATATATGTAATTACAATGATTGTAATGGGGAGGTAATATGATGGAGAATGGAATTTCAAATGGGAAAGTGTGGGGGTGGGGAGGGAGGGAATTACCATGGGATATATTTTATAATCATGGAAAATGTTAATAAAAATTAAAAAAAAATACTTAGTAGCAGAGGCCAGTAAGGTAAAAAGGAGACATAAAGGGTAGAGAATGGAAGGGAGGAGGATACTTAATAGGTTGATATTGTATATATGTAATTACAATGATTGTAATGGGGAGGTAATATGATGGAGAATGGAATTTCAAATGGGAAAGTGTGGGGGTGGGGAGGGAGGGAATTACCATGGGATATATTTTATAATCATGGAAAATGTTAATAAAAATTAAATTAAAAAAAAAGTATATGAATTCAAAAGTGTATTGTAAAATGCCAACAACATGATAACTTTGCATTGTCCTTTAAAACTACTACTAAAAATACCAAACACAGTCAAAAAATTCTCTTTAAGCTTCATAAAAACAGGAATTTACACCCCCCATGCTTTTGAGCAGTACCTCAAAGGTGATGGGAGAATGAGTAGGTCTGTTAAATATACCAGAACATTCCCCTCATTTGAATCAGTTGTTGCCACAAGAAGCTGATGTATGATTTCTGCAACTTTGTTATCTCAGTTTAGATCTGTTAAGATATATGCCATTTGTATCCTCTTTCTCTATGTCATATATTGCAATAAGTATAAACACACCACACCACACACATATATACCTTTAAAAACCATATATATATATATATATACATATATATATTCAATGTCTAATTTATAGATGTAGAGACTGAAGTTCATACAAACAAAATTACATATCACAGGATCCAATGGTTGTGATGAAGCTGAGACATGTATGAAAATCTAAATCTATAGACAATAAATGCAAATTAATAAAAATACACAAAACTTCATTGCTTTAATAGAATTTTCCTAGATCCAGATCTTCAGGCAACCATAGACACTGATTGAAGTTGGAAGACACTTTGAACATGGAGTTCATTGATCCACATATGACTAAACCTCCATATAGCAAGTATTAACTCTGGTGCAAAGCTGGGTTGCCTTTAATAGTTCTAGAATTTTAGAAGTTAGGAAATCTTGGTGGTTTGTAACTTTGTGTCACATACCGGATTCCAGGATAGAGTTTAGGACAAGAACTAACATGGTTTTTAGCCAACAAGGTATACCTTTTAAACCATATATGTTAGCTCCAATTCACATTATATTGCCTTTTCTTGCCCACAAACTTTTAGTAAAATCTGTTTAAGAACTTGTGTGATTATTTTTTGATATTTTTCAGGGAAAGAATTAGGTGCCCATGTTTAAGGAGTTAACATGAGAATATCCCATTTATTATCTTTAAAAAAGTTTTTTAAAGATTTATTTTTATTTATTTATCTATTTATTTGAGAGACAGAGAGAGAGAGAATTGGCCCGTCAGGGCCTCCAACCAATGCAACAAATTCCAGATGCATGTGCCACCATCTGCATCTGGATTACATGGGACCTAGAGAATTGAACCTGGGTCCTTAGGCTTCTCAGGTATGCACCGTAACCACTAAGCCATCTCTCCAACCCCCATTTATTATCTTAGTGAGAATTATCAGATTCTCTGAAAAGAAAGTGGACAAAGGATAATAATAATAATGAAGAGTTTGAAGGATAGTTGGTTCTTTCCCTCAGGTATGTCCTTTAAATTAACTGGGCTGGAGGAACGGCTTAGTGATTAAGATGCTTGCCTACAAAGCTAAAGGACCAAGGTTTGATTCCCCAGTACCCATGTAATCTAGATAATCCACAAGGTAGCACATTCAGTTGAAATTCGTTTGCAGTGACTGGAGGCCCTGGTGTGCCCATTCTCTCCACACCCTCTCGCCTATTTCTCTTTGACCCTCCCTCCTTTTTTTCCACCTTCCTCCCTCTTTCTCTCTGTCAAATAAACAAATAAATTAAATTTTTAATATTTTCCATCCTAATTACCATATCAGTAGTAGATTGTAAATGGAATTTGAATCTTGTTAAATATTGACCCTGATGATATTTTTTTTTCCTTCTTAAAATGTTCTTGTGCTGAAATTCTCTTTCTTCTAATGTTTTCCCAAGTTTTTGTTTGTTTGTTTGTTTGTTTTTGATTTCTTCATGAGTGCCTTTCCTTTCCTGGTTTTGTCCTACAGTTCTCCATGTCCTGATACAAATTGGCTCTATATTACACAGGGAGATTTCATTGCCAAAACCTTAATCAATTAATTATGCAAAGGCTATATATTATCATGAGAAAGATACACACCACTGGACATTTACATAATGGACAGAATTTGATCTTGTGTTTGTCATACAAGAGAGGTAACACACACACACACACACACACACACACACACACACACACCCTTAAAATCATTTTACATATAAGACAATAACAGTACATGTGTGAACAGAGTACTCATGTAATGAGACTTTCTGTGGGGAGCAGAGTAGGCTTCCAAAGAAGTCCAGTTTCTTAACAGGCAGGATGACTGAAGTTGGATTTTATTGTGTGAGATGGTGAAACTTGGGTAAGATTCTCTTACATGGGTGTTCTGAGACTCGCATGTTTTGATTTCCTTCCTCGTGTTGAAGTATCATAGGGTCTGAAAGCTATCACTAAGCAGTCAGATAGCAAAAGTAAATTCAGGATTTTTATTAGGGACTCATATCTTTATTTATATACTTATTTGACAGAAAGAAAGAGGGAGAGAAGAGAGAGAGGGAGAGAATGGGCATGCAAGGGCCTCCAGCCTCCTTGTACATCTTGCTAACGTGTGTCCTGGGGAATCAAACCTGGGTAATTTAGCTTTGCAAGAAAATTTCTTAACCACTAAGCCATCTCTCCAGCCCCAGGGATATTTTTTAAATCATCTTGATTTAGACTTCACTACTATTAATACATGCATCTTCAAATTCATAGCTTTAGTCCAATTATGTCTTCTAAATTATATAAATCCCTGGTTGATCTTTCTACACAGATGTCTGATACAGCTCTGAAGCTCAACCTGTTCAAAACTGAGTTCTTACTCCAACTTTGTTAATGCTCTCATTGTCCATGCAGTTTTGCAAATTGGAAACATGGGATATAGCCTAAAGTTTCCTCTCTTCTCATCTCTCTCATACTTTTTTTTCTATTAAATACAAGGTCTTACATAAGTCCTACTGTGTTTACATTTAATAACCTTTCTGATCCTTGATCACCATTGTATTACCTCATTTCAATTCATTATACTTTCTTTTTAAATTTTTTTTGTTTTGTTTTTATTTTTATTTATTTATTTATTTGAGAGTGACAGACAGAGAGAGAAATAAAGAGGCATATAGATAGAGAATGGGTGCACCAGGGCCTCCAGCTGCTACAACTGAATTCCAGAAGCCTGCACCAACTTGTGCATCTGGCTTATGTGAGTTCTGGGGAATTGAGCCTCAAAATTGGCTCCTTAGGCTTCACAGGCAAGCACTTAACTGGTAATCCATCTCTCAAGATGCCTTACACTTTTTTTTAAGATCCAGAAGGAAAGAAATAATTAAGATCAGAGAAGAAATTAATGAATTGGAAAATAAGAATATAATTAAGAAAATTGACAAAACAAAGAGCTGGGCCTTTGAGAAAATAAACAAGATTGACAAACCCCTGGCCAATTTGATAAAGCAAAAAAAAAAAGAAAAAAAAGAAAAGCAGAGAGAGAGATGCTTCAAATTAACAAAATTCAAAATGGGAAAGGAGGTATCACAACACACATGAGTGAAATTGGGAGAATCATCAGAACTTATTTCAAATACCTTTACTACACAGAACTAGATAATGTGGAAGAGATGGATAAATTCCTGGACACATACCATCTATCAAAGATAAACTCAGAGCAGATTAATCTCCTAAACAAACCTATCATACTCATTGAGATATAAAAGAAATAAAAAACCTCCCCAAAAAGAAGAGTCCAGGACCATATGGCTTCTGAGCTAAATTCTATCAAACCTGCATGGAAAAACTCAAACCAATCTTCCTCAAGCTGTGCCACACAATTGGAGAACAGGGAAAGCTACCCAACTCCTTCTATGAAACTAGTATCACCCCAATTCCAAAACCAGGCAGAGATGCCACAAAAAAAGAAAACTACCAGCATATTTTCCTTATGAATTTAGATGCAAAGATTCTGGACAAAATCCTCACAAACCGAATCCAACAACATATCAAAAGCATTATCCACCTTGGTCAAGTGGGATTCATCCCAGGAACACAGGGGTGGTTCAGCATACAAAAATCTGTCAATGTAATATACCACATAAACAAGATTAAACATAAAAACCCCATGATCATTTCAATACATGCAGAAAAGGCCTTTGACAAGATACAACATCACTTCATGATCAAAACATTGGAGAGAATTGGCATGGTTGGTTCATATCTTGTTTTTTAAATTAATTAATTTATTTGAGAGTGACAGAGAGAGAAAGAGAGAGAGAGAGATTGAGAATGGGCGTGCCAGTGCTTCCAGCCACTGCAAACGAAATCCAGATGTTTGTGCCCCCTTGTGCATCTGGCTAGCATGGGTCCTGGGGAACTGAGGCTCAAGCTGGGGTCCTTAGGCTTCACAGGCAAGTGCTTAACCGCTAAGCCATTTCTCCAGCCCTTAACATAATCAAGGCAATATACAATGCTCCTACGGCCCAAATAATACTTAATGGAGAGAGACTGAAATAATTTCCATTAAGTTTAGGAACAAGACAGGGTTGTCCACTCTCAACTCTGCTCTTCAATATAGTACTGGAAGTCCTAGCTCAAGCAATAAGATAGGAGAAAGAAATAAAAGGGATACAATTTGGAAACGAAGAAATTAAGTTAGCTCTATTCACTGATGACATGATTGTATATGTAAGAGACCCAAGAGATTGCATCCCAAAAATCCTGAAGGTGATTAACTCCTATAGCAAAGTAGCAGGATACAAAATCAATGCACAAAAATCAGTAGCCTTTATATATGCAAATGACAAAGATACAAAGAAAAAAATAAGGGACATGGTCCCATCTTCAATAGCAAGAAAAAAAAGAAAATACCTTGAAATAACTTTAACCAAGGAAGTGAAAGATCTATATAATGAAAACATAAAAACACTCAAAAAAGAAATTGAGGAAGACTTGAGAAAATGGAAAGACCTACCATACTCCTGGATAGGCAGAATTAACATTGTGAAGATGACAATCCTACCAAAGACAATATACAGATTTAATGCAATTCCAATTCAAATCCCAACAGTGTTCTTCACAGAAATAGAAAAAAAAAAAGATCTCAAATTTCATATGGAAAAGCAGAAGGCTTCGGATATCCAAGCATATCCTCAGCAGAAAAAAAAAAAAAAATTCCTCTAGAGAGATCACCATACTTGATCTAAAGCTATATTACAAAGCCAGAGTAATACAAACAGCATGGTACTGGCATAGAAACAGGAGTATAAACCAATGGAATAGACTTGAGGACCAGGACTTTGGGTCAAGCAATTACATCTCCTTGATATTTGACAAAGGCCCTAACAATATAGGCTTGAAAGAAAGACAGCATTTTCAACAAATGGTGCTGGACAAACTGGATAACCATATGCAGGAAACTGAAACTTGATCCACACATTTCACCATGCATTACACTCAAATCCAAATGGATCAAAGATCTCAGTATAAGACCAGAAACTGGAAGAAAATATAGGAAGAACTTTCCATCATATAGGAATGGAAAAGGACTTCCTGAACTGTTGGGCCTTGAGAAGGCATGAGGCCTAGTGGAACTTCCTGAGCCTAGCTAAAGTTTGGTGATCTGCCTTGGGCCAGCTACGCCTAATGGCTTCTGGCCTGCCACTTCCACATAGGAGTTGGAATACCTGCACGCAAGCATGCAATCATCTCAAAAGTCACAGTTTACTATTGGCCCTTAACTCTCCCCACCATCCTAAAATCTCTACCCTCGTTCTCAACATTATATAGGCAACTACCTGTAAGAACAAAGTGAGTTCCTGCTTCGACAAGACTCCTGACTCAGTGTGGTTTTTCTCTGGTGACTAGGAGAGGTTCTGAGTCATCCGATATTCACCCTCTTCCTCAACCCCTTGGGAGGAACCAGCGGGCCTGGTCCTTCCTCAGCACTACCCGCCGGGGGAGCCTGGAATCTGGCACCTAACGTGGGGCTCTGGGAACCCAGCAGACTAGTGCCCTGTGTGAGGTATTCTCGTTGAGGAGGTCAATCGGTATGCGGGTCAGTGTACCCTTATAAGTTATGAGGCAGTCTTCATATTTAATGCACTAAATTTTGCTTCTATAACCTGTACTTGTTTGTCAACATCTCTTCATTCTCTTTCTCTTTCCTTTCACTTTTGGTTCACTGGCAAGTTGCATCTGAAGCTTTTGTATTTCTGAACAGATCATATGTCCGAAGTGGACACACTATGTGGCTTGTGCGTCTCTCTCTCTCTCTCTCTCTCTCTTTCTCTCTCTGCTTGGGCCTGTGAAGGCAGGCAAGATTTTTCTGCCATTATGGAACTTCCCCTGGATCTATAAGCTTCAATAAATATCCCTTTCTCCATAACTGTGTTTGGTCTGGAAGTTCATCTCAGTAAACCTGAAGCTGTCTGATACAGAACTTGGTACCAAGGAGTGGACTGAGATGAACCTGGTCATGTGGATGTTGATCTTTTGGAACCTTTGTTTTCGAGGGATAGGCATGGACTTGGTGCTTAAAACTGAAGGTGTCTTCTGGAGTGGTAAATCAGATTTTTTTTTTTAAATGAGAGAAACAAATTAATTTTTTTTTAAAATTTATTTTTATTTATTTATTTGAGAGTGACAGACACAGAGAGGAAGACAGATAGAGGAAGAGAGAGAGAATGGGCGTGCCAGGGCTTCCAGCCTCTGCAAACGAACTCCAGATGCGTGCGACCCCTTGTGCATCTGGCTAATGTGGGACCTGGGGAACCGAGCCTCGAACCGGGGTCCTTAGGCTTCACAGGCAAGCGCTTAACCGCTAAGCCATCTCTCCAGCCCGGTAAACCAGATTTTATGGACTATTCTGATGAGAATCTGAGAATGCTAAGTACAGATAGCATTGAACTTCAAGGATTGGCTTATGAGCTTTCTAAGGGGGAGGAAAGACTACAGAGGACTTTGTTGGAACTGGGCTACTGGCATAAGAGCTGGTTATATCCTGCTGCCCAGGCCCAGGGAGTTTAATCAAGGTTAAATTTGTAATGGACTGATGTGTGTATGTAGGAAACAATTTTCAGGCTAAACCTAAGTGCCATGCCTAAAGTTAGAAATTTTTCAACTGTTTACAGACTCTTAAGGATACTCTAAAAGTTTTATATAGGGACATAGTCTTAATCTAAATTCATCTGACACTAGATACAGGTGATGCCTATGCTAGGTGGGTCACAAAGTCATAAGTACAGATGTAATTGGAGGTTTAACCAGGTTAAACATAGACAAGAGTCTATCACCTTGTGTTTTGTAAATGGGTAAATTTGCTATGTAAAAACAAACAACTTCAGAATAGGATAAAAAATGTCAGGATGCTTATCTCTCTGCCCTGTAATTTTATTTTGCTCTTGATTTCCAACACATGCTACTTAAATTCATGGAAATCTGGACTCTAAAATAGTGGATCAAACCCCCTTTATCTCAGACCCCATACAAGTTTAAGCCATGTGTCCCTGAGACTCTGACTAGAGACAAAATGGCCAATTGTCTCTGACAACAAAAAAAGTACAACATATAACTGTGGTTCTATTTAGTTCTTCTTTTTTGAATACCTAAAGTCACATCTGTTAGATAAAATTTCTCACTAGACAAAATGTTAAATAGGTCAACTGAGTCAAGGTATTTGACCAGGTTACAAACTCCTTGCATAAGATAAGCATCAGACTTACCTAATGTGTATATCAGGGGAAGGGCCCCTTCATTAAAACATTTAATTGGATTAAATATAACATTTACCTGATACCAAGATTTTAATCAGTGGAGAAACTGAGTCTTATGATAAGACCTCACTCATTAACAAGTCACTGGTACTAATTTGTTATGATTTAAGGGTTATAAAACTGGCTTTCAGACTCTCTCAGTAAAGTAAATTAGGTTCCTCTTTTCATCAAGGTTTTAACTATTCTTAAGATAAAGGCTCACATAGAAGTGGTTATTTTCCAAAGGTGAAGTACTCATACCTAAAGACATTGTAACTTTAAAAATAGCTTCTGTCTTATTTATGCTAATTCTATTGAATGGTCATAACTAGATATAATCACTTAGGTTTAAGTGATTTAATTTCAGTAATGATAACTTTCATCTTCCTGGGATATTTTAGGATAGCTTGCTTAAGCTTTATCAAATTTAAGTAATGGGTAAAACATAAAATTGTTTTATGTTAATAAAAGTTTCTGTGGTACATAAAATCAATAACTATCAAGCTTACACCAAAATTATGGGTTGTCTAATGTTTTTTTCTTTCAAAAAGATTTATCAAGGGTTATATTAAAATTTAGCTAGCTGTTTTGGTTTAAAAAATTATTAAACTCTATGGTTCTTTTCCAATGTTTTCTGGGTCATTTGTACCAACACAGGTATCCAAACTAATCAGAGATGTTTTCAAACACAGGTGCTAAAAATTTCTAGGTTAAATGAGTTAGTGTATAAATCAATTGGTACTGTTTTCAAGACTGGTGACAGGTTCTGCCTGTGTTTATAAATGTTAAATATTTAAATTTTTTTGTTTATTATTTTTATTTATTTATTTGAGAGTGACAGACAGAGAAAGAGGCAGGTAGAGAGAAAGGGAGCGAATGGGCATGCCAGGGCCTCCAGCCACTGCAGACGAACTCCAGATGGGTGCACCCCCTTATGCATCTGGCTAATGTGGGTCCTGGGGAGTTGAGCCTCAAACCGGGGTCCTTAGGCTTCACAGGCAAGCGCTTAACCACTAAGCCAACTCTCCAGCCCAAATGTTAAATATTTAAAATGTGAGATATTTATAAGTATTAGATATTTAAAATATGAGATATGTCTACTTTCTATACCTCATTTATAAGGCTTATACTACCATAGTAAAACTAAAATGTTAAAGATCGGATGATCAGACTCTCAAATCTCAATTACAAAAACAAAAGGGGAATCCTTACCCCCACATGACCAACTAAAAAAGGCATTGTTTACCCTAAATATTTTAATTTTTTCTAAAGAAAATAAACAATTATCCCCTTTTCAGAACATTGATCCTCATCCATTACCTACAATTCTATCTGGGTAAGATGGAGGGACCCATTGTCTGGGACCTGGAGAGGACCAGACCCGCTCCTCACAGCAGGGAGAGGGGTTGGATGTGTCTTCCCTCAAGATGAAAAAAGACACATTTGGGTACCAGCAAGAGACCTAAAATATTTGTCCTAACAAGGGGACACTGACAATCACTTCTCCAGGGAGTGTCCCACCCCTGAGGACTGTTCCTAAAATGGTCTTCACCCTACTCTGGCTTTGCCTCCGACCTGGGCTTCCCTGGATGCTTGCAGTACAGTTGCCCATACGACCTTAAAAAATTGCTCAGCCACCTTCCCCATCATGGTTCAGCTTTTCCCAATGTTTCCTCTAGAACTTGCATTTGGGCCCTGCCTTACCCTGATAATTCCAATATAGATTCATCCTTCCTTCTGTACTTTAAACACAACTGAGCCCAGTGCTCAATGCTGCCTGCCTTCTGGAATGGTTTATATTTGTGGAGATGGGAAGGCCTAGTAATTTCTGCCCACCAATTGGACGGGCCTTTGTGCCACCTTAATCCCAGATGTAGATATCATTCCTGGAAGCTAGATTCCCTGGCTGAGGTAGTCCTACAAAACAGGAGGGGACTAGACCTACTAATGGCTGAAAAGGGAGGCATATGCTTATTTTTACAGGAAAAATGCTGCTTTTAGCCAATAAATAGGGAATCGTCCAGGACAAGATTAAGATGCTCCAGGAAGACTTGGAGAGGAGGTGGCAGGACCTCCAGGACAAACTGCTGTGGACGGGCTTACTTCTTACCCTACCTTCTCCCTCTACTTGGGCCCCTCCTTCTCCTTCTTCTCCTCCTCACTGTTGGGCCTTGTGTAATTAACAAAATTACACACTTCATTCACCAGCAGCTAACGGCAATAAAAATCCATCAAGTTGACATTATCACAGGCTGGCAACTCAGGAATTAAGTTTTTCAGATGACCCACTGCCACCTCCTCTGCCCTTCATGTGACCCATGATGGGTAAGATCTCAGACTGACTGAGACAACCTAAGACAGGCAATGGAGTGGGTTCTCAGTGAGCTAAACACCTGGTACCCAGTGATGGGTAAGAGCCCAGAGGGGGACAACCTAAGACAGGGGCCATGGTGACTAGTGCTCTTACAAAAACAAAAGGGGGAGATGTTGGGCCTTGAAAGGCCCAGGCGTGATGCCTGGTGGAACTTCCTGAGCCTAGCTGAAGTTTGGTGATCTGCCTCGGGCCAGCTATGCCTAATGGCTTCTGGCCTGCTACTTCCACCTAGCAGTTGGAATTCCCCTGCATGTGTGCACTTGGGACCAATCATCTCAAAAGTCGCGGTTTACTATTGGCCGTTACCTCTTCCCACATCCTAAAATCTCCACCCTCGTTCTCAACATTATATAGGCAACTACCTGTAACAATAAATCAAGTTCCTGCTTCAACAAGACTCCCGACTCAGTGTGGTTTTTCTCTGGTGACTAGGAGAGGTTCTGTGTCATCCGATATTCACCCTCTTCCTCAACCTCTTGGGAGGAACTAGTGGGCCTGGTCCTTCCTCAGCACTACCCGCCGAGGGAGCCCAGCACTGAACAAAACCCCAGTAGCTCACAATCTTAAACAGTCACTCAACCAATGGGATCACATGAAGCTGAAGAATTTCTTTACAGACAAGCATACAATAAGCAAAGCCAATAGATTATCCACAGAATGGGAGAAAATATTTGCTGATTATCCAACTGATGGAGGCCTAACCTCTAGAATCTACAAAGAACTCAAAAACCTAAACAATAAAAAGTCAAATAACCCACTCACAAAATGGGCAAAGAGCTGGATAGGCAGTTCACAGAGGAAGACATACAAATGGCAAACACACACTTAAAGTAACTAGATTTTAAAGTAACTAGACTTTTACTGGGATTATCTTAGTTTATTTTAACTTTTATATTTTATAATTTTATTAATACATAAACATAGTAAACATAGTCTTGATTAACCTTCCGCATCCTGTGTCCCATCTCACTGCCTCTCTACTCTGCACTCACCTTACAACCCACAGCACTCTCCCCTTTTGTCTTTCATATCATTGGATTTGGAAAATAGATAAGAAAGGAATAAAGTAACTACATTATAATGCCACTTTCCCAGGACACATTATTTACTCAGTACTATATTTATAATGAACATAGTAATTATTTAATATTTATTTTTTGCCTAAAACTGTTATGCTCCTTACATATAATATCTTAGGCAATCTGTGAAGTCACATTATGAACTGAGTATTGATAAACCCTACTTTAAACATGAGAGCATTAATATAGAACTAAATGTCACCAGGGGTTACCTAGTTATGCCTTATTTACACCAATGTACATTACCATGATATTTATTACTTAGGTTTATGTTTAATGATTGTTCTTTCCTTACAGACATTGGTATGTTTCTTAGGCCAAATTCGCAGTAGGTAACTAGCATGTATCTATTTTATTCAGGATCTATGGGAATGAGACTGGGCAAATGTCAATCAACAATATAATACAGATGTTATATCTATAGTTCAGAATTAAATCATATAATCATATTTACAATCTTGGAAAACTGATTGAGGAAAACTTAAAATAGATAAAAATTCATCTTTCTAAATATAAATGAGGAAAATTGTTACTATTTCTTTAAAACTATCTAATGATTGGAATGACAAAAATGTAAAAGGTCCCTAATCAGCATATGTCACAGCATTCAGATCTTTCACTTGAATGGTCCATAAAGATAAATGACTTTATATTCTGCCATCTGTTCCCTGCATCAAGATTAAGTACCATGAAAAGGACTGAGAATACATTTTATGCAGAAACTGTCATACAAAGACTAGACATTAAGACTGAAATTGCAGTGCTCAAACTAAAGAGCTGAACAATAGCCAAAGATGGAGAAATTCTAACATCTGGAAAGCCAGGGAATGAGAGATGGGAAAAATGAAGCTCACTATTTGTCTACCATTCAAAGATGAAGTAATAAAGACCATGCAACTTAATCATAGCTATATTGTCAGTTTATGTGTGTCTTTTGTGCTATTCAATTCTACCTACCTGGAATCCTCTCTTCCCTATTGGTCTTACTGCTCCTTTGCGATATAGTTCAAATACTACCTCCTTTGGGTTATATCTCCTGATCCTCTAGTCAGTGCTGGTAACCTACTGTTCTTGCTTACAAGGAACCATATTTGTATCTCAATTTAGCATTTTTATCTAGGTTCAGGACAAATTGTAAGCTTCTTTACAGCAGAGAACATTTTTTTTTTCTTATTTTCTGTGCTGAAGCCAAGTACTCATTTCAGGCCTTCTCTTACATTAGGCTGCCATTGAAGACTTGCTGAATCAAAATAAATCTTTAGAGGTTCAAAAGTGACTCAATTATAGGTATTTTTATCCCAAATGACTTGTTCCTCTAAGGACAAGTTTCAAAGAATCACGAAGCCTCAAATAGTCTACTTTGAGCCAATTTGCACATAATTTTTACTGAAATTTTAGCCCTGAGTTAAACTCTTTGTTAGTACAAATGACTTTCTCAGAGGGAAAGCTCAGATATTACATATAATTTTGGCTGAGTCATGCTTTGTTATCTTTCAAATATGCTCAAGTTGCGTCTTTGTGTTAATTTCCTAGAAATCATCCACAGGAGGTACTGTTGTACTTATATAGAATGTTCTCTATTTTGTACAGTTATCAAGGGTCTCAGCAAATAGGGTTATGATCAAAGAGAGCCCTGTAGCACAGGCATGAATTTTGTAGTGTGGAAGAAATGGAAAGGGAAAAGTTTGAGCAGACAAAAAAATGATAAAACTGATGGAGAGAGATCAGTTTCTCTGAATTGTACTCATAATCTTACTATTTTACACTAATTCCTTTTAACTTTCTAGAGTAGTCTCCAATGTTCATCTCATAGCCCTTTTATTCACTCCTGCATTAGCCAAAAAAAAAAAAATCCAGTGTTCTTTTGAGAGGATATGTGTAGCTGTAGCATCATTTATGAATTTTTGGAATTTTCACTGGTGAAAATGGCTTTGTTTTAAACAGACATTACTTAAAATCATATGGGGGACAAGGAAAAGACAGGCAAGTGGCAGTCCTACTTAATAGAATTTTATAGACATAAGGACTACATCAACCAATACCTGCTATTTTAAGGAGGAATAGAAAAGACCAGAAACAATACTACATATAAAAAATGTCCCTTACTGTTCCTTTTCTTCTCTCTTTTATAACAGATACTGTGTTATAGATAACTGTGAGAGGATAATTTTGCTGCTTATATGACAGTTCAGAGAGATCTGGGAACACCACTATGCTTAGAACAGTATAGTTGATTGTAAATAAGTTAGTGCCATTTATTAAAATAATACACAGTTATCTTTAAAATGAAATAAGTTGTAAATCTCTATCATGAGTAAATTTAAATATAATTTATTAAAATAAAAAAAATAATTATAATAAATTATTCATTAAATCCATGTAGCTATATACTATGCATTTTTCATATTTTGGAAGTTAATTTCCATTTACCTACTAAATAAATGACCTGAGTTCACATCCTAGGTCCTTTTTCTCAATTTTGTTACATTAGTTTTTTACTCAGTGAATACAGGCAAGTTTGTATTGTTGTTAGCTGCCTCCCTGGTCTCCCCGCAATTTCAGGGACCCTCCATGTTGGTGAATATGGGTCTTGAATTGTGGGATTAGCCATCAGTTATTAGTAGGAGGCAATGTCTCTGTGTATCATGACCCAATGTGTGGCTCTGACATTCTTTCCACCCAAACTTCCACAGATTTCCCTGAGCCATGTTGGGTTCATTTTAGGCCTATTTCAGTGATCAGGTCTTGGGAGCCTCTGTGTCTCTGGATATCTGGTTTGGTAGGAGTTGATTGTTCTCTGTCTAAATCCTTCATTGTTGTGCTGGTACCAGGTTCGCCAAGAAAACAGCACTCTTTCCTGTTTCCCCAATTATTCTTAGTTTTAGATGGGACCCTTTTGAGGTGTAGGCCCTCTTGGAGCCCACAATTGGTGGGAAATTGATAATGGAGAGTGGGCTCATTTTTGGATATGATTCTGACTTGTTTCTCAGCTCCAACTATGGGTTCCATTCCCTAGAGCATATCAATTAGACAAATCAAGAACAGTTTCCCACCATGGCTTTTGCCACTATTGCACTCCTATGAGCATCACATCAGGTTGTTTGCTGGTAAGTAGCTTAGACCATGAGTTGCCTGGACAGATATTGGTCATGTTCCCCCAGTTGCTCATGTAGCACCTTCTGGCACTAGACACGCTAACTGTCTGGGGGATGACTCTCTTCCACATTCCAGCCATGTCACTTGCCAACAGCATATGGTGTCTTCAGCAGTAGGGTCTTACCACTAACCTTTGGTGGATCATCAAGTACTCTGACAGGAAATCTGTCTTCTTTTGGGAAACCTTGTAAGTCTCTCTTATCAAGAGCTCATTGTGGACGATAGCCACATGCTGGTACTAGGAGTTACAGATCAGTGACCAAGAAGAGAAGGAAGAAAAAGATAAGTAATATAAAAGAGACAGAGAGAAGAGGGAGGGAGAGAGAGAAGAGGGAGAGAGAGAGAAACAGAGAGAGAGAGAGAGAAACAGAAACAGAAGAAGAATAAGGTCAGTCTTCATCATACCCTCTCCTGAGCCTTATGATTCAGGTGTTCCCTCTAAGGACTTGGTGAAGATTCAATAATTTGTTCTGTTTATTAGGATTTAGAATTTTATAGTACCATTGCCATTTTGACCCAGTTTTATTTCCCCCTCCATTCCCTCCCTCCCCACTCACGTTATTTCCCAGTCCTTGATCTCAAGATATGTGGGCATCTTGGGTAGATTCAGGTTAGGAGCTGCAAATGAGTGAGACTATGTGGCAATTATCTTTCTGTGATTGTGTGAGTTCACTGAGAATGATCTGTTCCAGGTTAGACCATTTTTCTTCAAATTTCATTGTGTCATTTTTCCTTACTGCTGTGTAGAATTACATCATGTAGATATACTACATCTTAGTTACCCATTCATCTAATGATAGACATCTGCGTTGATTCTAGCTCTTAGATATTGCGAATTGAGCAGTTATAAACATCATTGAACAAATCTCTCTGAACTATACTTTGCATTTCCCAATATCATTAAGAACTCTCAGAGCCACCTACATCATTCATAATTCTCTCTTACACCAATATTTATACTCTCTGTATTCTCTAAGAAACACTATCTAACAGAAATATAATAAAAGCCATGTAGATAATTTAAAATATTGAGAAAAGTAAACAAGTAAAATTCATTTTTATAGCATTTTTTAAAAAATCCAATATGCCCTGAATAGTGTCATTTAAACATGTCATACCAGTCATGATCAAGTATTCCATAACCACATATGATGAGTATCTACCAAATTGGGAAGTGGAGCTCCATATCCTCACATTTCACTTATAATGCTAGTTCTCTTTCTTATCTGCCAAAAACAGTAGGAAACAGTGAATGAATTCTTGGTTTCTTAAATCAACCTATATGTGCTTGTAATCCACTTTAAAGCTCAAAGAGAGAGGAAGATAGTTAAATTAGTATGTATCTTACCCAACCACCAAAATTTGACTACTGGAAGTCCCATGTGTTTTTATCATTCAGGAATTACTCTCTGAATTCTTTTACTTCTAAGGTATAACTTCTTACTATGCCTTTAAATACAGTATTACATAATTTTTTAAAACAAAGCAAGGATATTGATATACTATACTGCCTATTTCTAGGTCATATCTCAAAAAAAATCCTTTCTTGATGTTAACAAATACATTTAAATACTTATGGAGACCTGGCTTAAATATTCCTAAACTAGCCAACATATTTTTCCTTGTAGAAGCTACATACTTAGTTATTATAGTCCTTCACAATTTGAGGTTTGCTATGTTATTAAGTTTTGATTCTTCCTTTGCTTGATTTTTTTTTCCTTCTTATCCCTGATAGCTTCTGTTGCAGTTATCTTTCCATTGCTTGTAGAAAACACTGGACCAAGAACAGATAGTAGGAGGGAAGAGTTTATTTTGGCTTACATTCTTGAGGGGAAATGCCATGGTGGCATAGGAAAATGATGGCATGAGCAGAGGGTGGAAATCAGCCCCTGGCCAACATAAGGTGGACCATAGCAACAGGAGAGTGTGCAAAACACTGGCATGGGGAAACTGGCTATAACACCCATAAGCCTGCCCCTAACAATACACTCCCTCTAGAAAGCATTAATTTCCAAATCTCCATCAGCTGGGAACCTAGCATTCAGAACACCTAAGTTTATGAGGGATACATGAATCAAATCCCCATAGTGTGTGTGTGTGTGTGTGTGTGTGTGTGTGTGTGTGTGTGTGTGTGTGTGTTCTGTATGTATAGGATGACTTATAATGAGTTTCACATGGATTGGGCCTGGTCTTATCTGTAATACCATGTGCAGTCTTGAAAGAATGGAAAGTAAAAATATCCAAAGTTTAGCTCAAATCCAAAAGTTGTCCTTGGCACTTGCCCTATTTCTCCTCTATCCTGAATTATTGGTTTGACTTTTTTTTTTTTTAATTTTAGGCTTTACTGATTGTCTACTTATATTTTCATCAACAGTGGTGGTGTCTTTTCTACTTTATTCAGTGTTTTAATGTTTCAGTAGAGAAGGAAATACATGTTCCATATTGTAGAATACAGCCAAAGATAGAGCCATGACAAATTTTATTTCATGTATGTTTTTGAACTTGCTATTTTTTAACTTTTTTATTAATTACTTTTGTATTCAGCCAAACAGTCAGTTTGGTACCATTATTAGGCTCATCCATGACCTACCCTCTCCCCATTTTCCCCTCCTTGTTAAGGTATATGGGTCATGATTTGTGGAGTTAGCCCACACCTATGGGTAAGATAAATGTCTCTGCATATCATGAGCTAACATGTGGCTCTGACATTCGTTCTGCCCCCTCTTCTGCAAAAGTACCCTGAGTCATGTTGGGTTCATTTTTGATCTGCTTCAGTGATGAGGTGTTGGGGGCCTCTGAGGGTCTGGCTCTCTGATTTGGTAGGAGTTGATTTTTTCTCTGTGTTGGTCTCCTTCCCCCTTGTGTGGTATCTGGATCATCAGGAAAACAGCACCCTTGCTTGTTTCACCAATGTTTCTTAGTTTCAGCTTGGGCCCTTTTGATGTATGATGGGGTGGCTCTCTCCTTAGGATCTGCATCTATCTAAAAAAGAGAAGCAGATTCTCCAATGGAGGGTAAGTTAGCACCAGGACAAATGAGATAACCCTTAAATTTTTTATAGAGAATTTAATAGGTATAGGCAACCTTGTGGCCCATGATTGATGATGGGTTGATATTGGAGAGTGGGCTTATATTTGGATATGGTTTTGAATTGTTTCCCAGCTCCCGCTATGGGTCACATACCACTGAGGGAATCAGTTAACCAAATCAAGAGCAGCTGGTTCCCCACCATGGCTGTGTGCCACTATTGCCCTCGTGTGGGCATCATAACAGGTTATTTGCTGCTAAGTAGGTTAGACCATGAGTTGCTTGGACAGATATTGGTCATTTCCTCCAGTCGCCCATGTAGCACTTTCTGGCAGTAGACACACTGACTGTCTGGGGACTGACTCTCTTCTAGCTTCCAGCCATACCATTCCATTTTATGTGTCAACTGCATATGGTGTCTTCAGCAGTAGGGTCTTACAACTAACCTTTGGTGGGTCATCAAGTACTCTGACACAAATCTGTCTGTCTTTTAGAAATGTTGTAGGTCCCTCTGATTGAAAGCTCATTGTTGGTACTGGGAGTTACAGGTCAGTGACCACTAAGAAAATGAGGAAAAAGATAAATAATATACAAGAGTTAGAGAGGAGAGAGAGAGGGGGGGGAGGGAGGGAGGGAGGGAGGGCGGGAGGGAAAGAGAAAGAGAGGGAGAGGGAGAGGGAGAGGGAGGGAAGGAAGAGTAAAAGATTAAGGCTGGCCTTGATCTTATCTTCTCCAGGGTCTTGTGGTTCAAGTGTTCCCTGTAAGGACCTGGTAACGGTTCAGCCATTTGTTCTGCCTTTAGGAAGTAAAATTTGATGGTAGCATTGGTGTTTGGGTCTAGATTTGTGTTTCCCACCCCTCCTATGCCCTCCCCATCCATCCTAGTGTCTACTCCACAAGATGCGTGCTGGATATATAAGGTATTGGGTAGATTCAGGTTAGGTGCTGTAGATGAATGAGACAATGTGGCTTTTTTTTTTTTTTTTCTGTGATTGGGTAAGTTCACTGAGAATGATCTGTTCCAGGTTTACCATTTATCCTCAAATTTCATTGTGTCATTTTTTTCTTACTGCTGTATAGAATTCCATTGTGTAAATAAACCACATATTAGTTATCCATTCTTCTAGTGATGGACATCTGGGTTGATTCCAGCTCTTACCTATTACAAATTGAGCCGCTACAAACATGGTTGAGAAAATCTCGCTGACCTGTGGTTTGAAGGTTTTAGGGTAGATTCCCAGTAAGGGAATAACTGGGTCTGTTGGAATTTCTATAATCAGCTTTTTCAGGAGTCTCCATATTGCTTTCCAAAGTGGTTGTACCATCCTACATCCCCACCAACAGTGGATGAGTGTTCCTATTTCTCCACATCCTTGCCAGCATTTATTTTCATTTGATTTTTTGATGTTTGTTGTCCTTATTGGGGTAAGGCAGAATCTCACAGTTGTTTTAATTTGCATTTCTCTGATGATTAGGGATGATGAACATTTTCTTAAATTTGTGTTTGCCATTTGTGTTTCTTCCTCTGTGAACTGCCTGTTCAGCTCTTTGCCCCATTTTGTGAGTGAGGTGTTTGACTTCTTACTGTTTAGATTTTTTTTAGTTCATTGTAGATTCTAGAGATTAGGCCTCTATCAGTTGTATATCCCACAAATATTTCTCCCATTCTGTGGGTAATCTATTGGCTTTGCTTATTGTATGCTTGTCTGTAAAGAAATTCTTCAGCTTCATGTGATCCCATTGGTTGAGTGACTGTTTAAGATTGTGAGCTACTGGGGTTTTGTTCAGGAAGTCTTTTTCCATTCCAACATTGTGGAAAGTGCTTCCTAAATTTTCCAGTAGTAGTTGAGTTTCTGGTCTTATGTTGAGGTCTTTGATCCATTTGGATTTGAGTGTAGTGCATGGTGAAATGTGCGCATCAAGTTTTAGTTTCCTGCATGTGGTTATCCAGTTTGTCCAGCACCATTTGTTGAAGATGCTGTCTTTTTTCCAGCCTATACTGTTTGGGCCTTTGTCAAATATCAAGTAGCTATAGTTGCTTGACCCAAAATCCCGGTCCTCAAGTCTATTCCATTTATCTATACTCCTGTTTTTATGCCAGTATCATGCTGTTTTTATTACTATGGCTTTGTAGTATAGCTTTAGATCAGGTATGGTGATGCCACCAGAGGTATTTCTTTTGCTAAGGATATGATTGGATATGCGAGGCCTTCTCTTTTTCCATATGAAATTTGAGATCATTTTTTCTATCTCTGTGACGATCACTGTAGGGATTTTAATTGGAATTGCGTTAAATCTATATATTGCCTTTGGTAGGATTGTCCTCTTCACAATGTTAATACTGCCTACCAGAAGCATGGGAGGTCTTTCCATTTACTCAAGTCCTCCTCAATTTCTTTTTTGAGTGCTTTTATGTTTTTGTTGTAGAGATCTTTCACTTCCTTGGTTAATGTTATTCCAAGTTTTTCTTTTTTCCTATTGAAAATGGAACTATGTCCCTTATTTCTTTCTCTGTAAATTTGTCATTTTCAAATAGAAAGGCTACTGATTTTTGTGCATTGATTTTGTATACTGCTACTTTCCTATAGGAGTTAATCACCTTCAGTAGTTTTGGGATGGAGTCTCGTGGATCTCTTACATATGCAATCATGCCATCAGAGAATAGAGCTAACTTAAATTCTTCCTTTCTAAATTGTATTCCTTTTACTTCTTTCTCCCGTCTTATTGCTTGAGGTAGGACTTCCAGTACTATATTGCAAAGCAGAGGTGAGAGTAGACAACCCTCCCTTGTTCCTGATCTTAATGGGAATTCCTCCATTCTCTCTCCATTAAATATTATTTGGGCCTTAGGAGATTTGTATATTGCCTTTATTATGTTAAGATATGAACCAACCATACCAATTCTCTCCAATGTTTTGATCATTCAGTGATGTTGTAACTTGTCAAAGGCCTTCTCTGCATCTATCAAAATGATCATGTTTTTTTTTTTTTTAAATTTTTATTTACCCTTGTTTATGTGGTGGATTACATTGACAGATTTCTGTATGTTGAACCACCCTTGTGTGCCTAGGATGAATCCCACTTGCTCAATGTGGATAATGCTTTTGATGTGTTGTATTCAGTTTGTGAGGATTTTGTTCAGGATCTTTGCATCTAAGTTCATCAGGGAAATAGGCTGGTAGTTTTCTTTTCTTGTGGCATCTCTGCCTGGTTTGGGAATTAGGGTTATAGTAACTTCATAAATGGAATTGGGTAACTTTCCCTGTTCTCCAATTGTGTGACACAGTTTGAGGAAGATTAGTGTGAGTTCTTCAATGAAGATTTGACAGAATACAGCTACAAAGCCACCTGGTCCTGGACTCTTCTTTTTGGTGAGTTTTTTTTTATTATTACTTTTTCAATCTCAGTAATGAGTTCATTGATGTGATTAATCTGCTCTGAGTTTAGCTTTGATAGATGGCATGCATCCAGGGATTTATCCATCTCCTCCACATTATCCAGTTTTGTGGAGTAGAGGTTTTTGAAATAAGTCCTGATGATTCTCCCAATATCACTTATGTCTCTTATGATCTCTTCTCTTTCATTTTGAATTTTCTTAATTTGAAGCTTCTCCTTTTTATGCTTGATCAAATTGGCCAGGGGTTTGCCAATCTTGTTTATTTCTGCAAACAACCAGCTCTTTTTTTTTTTTTTTTTTTTTGTCAATTGGCTTAATTGCTTCTAATTCATTAATTTCTGCTCTAATTTTAATTATGTTTTTCCTTCTGGAGCTCTTTGGGTTGGATTTTTCTTGTTTTTCCAATGCCTTTAGGTGGATGGTTAGGTTATTGATTTGGGATCTTTCTGTGCTTTCTATGAAGGAATTGAGTGCTATGAATTTTCCCCTGAGGACTGCCTTCATTGTGTCCCATACATTTTGGTATGATGTGTTCTCATTGACATTCAATTCCAGGAATTTTGCAATTTCATTTTTTTATTTCATCCACTATCCATTTATTGTTTAAAAGTGTGCTGTTCAGTTTCCATGTGCCTTTGGGATTCTTGGTTGGTCTTTTGTTGTTGATTTCTAGCAATATAGCATTGTGATCTGATATCATGCAGGGAATTATGTCAATTTTCCTAAATATGTGGAGGCAGTCTTTCTGACCCTGTATATGTTCTATTTTAGAGAATGTTCCATGGGCTGCTGAGAAGAACATGTAGTCTGTGGATTTGGGATGGAAAGTGCTATAGATGTCTGTTAGGTCTAAGTGATCTATGGTTTTATTGAGCTCTCTTACTTCCCTGTTGAGTTTATGTTTTGATGATCTGTCTATTACTGATAATGGTGTATTGAAGTCCCCAGCTCTGATGGTGTTTGTGGTTATTTCTGTTTTATTGTCAAGTAGGTTTTGTTTTATGAACTGTGGTGGCCCTGTGTTTGGTGCATACAGATTTATGATTGCAATATCCTCTTGATGGATCGTTCCCTTGATAAGTAGGATGTGGCCTTATGTGTCTTTTTTGATTATTTTTGGTTTGAAGTCTATTTTATCTGATATTAATATAGCTACACCTGCTTGTTTCTTATTCCAAATTGCTTTGAATATTGTTTGCCACCCTGAGGAGGTGTGTGTCTTAGTGGTGAGGTGGATTTCTTGAATGCAACAGATATAGGGGTATAATTTTTTGATCCATCTTGTTAGCTTGCGTCTCTTGATGGGTGAATTAATGCCATTCATATTTAGGGTAATGAATGTGAGAATTGATTTGATCCCTGCCATATTGTGATGGTAGATGTGTGTTGGTGTTTTCATGGACTTTGAAGTTTTTTGTGCCTACTCTGAGTTTGGTTATTGTGATCTGCTTCTTGTAGGCATTTCAGTTTGATTATTTGTTTCTTCTCTGTGGAGAATTTCCTGAAATACTCTGTAGTTTTGGTTTTGTGTTTATATAGTTGCAAGGCTGAGTTTTGGCATGGAAAGTTTTTCTTTCACCTTCTATTATGAGGAATACTTTTGATGGGTAGAGTAATTTGGGTTGGAAGCCATAGGTTCTTAGATGTTGCAGTGTTTCTTTCCAGGGCCTTCTAGCGTTCAGGGTTTCCATTGAGAACTCTCAAGTCATTCTGATGGAGTTACCTTTGAAAGTGGTGTGCTTTTTTGCCCTAGCTGCTTTTAGGATTTTCTCTTTGGTGTCCATTTTTAGAGTCTTAATGACAATATGTCTTGGAGAGTTTCTCCTTTGGTCCAGTCTGTTTGGAGTTCTGTTAGCTCCTTGTATCTTGATGAGCCTTTCTTTTTAGAGACTGGGGAGGTTTTCTTCAATTATTTTGTTGAATACGTTCTCCATGCCTTTGGTCTGTATTTCTTCTCCTTCTGGTATTCCAATGATCCTGATATTAGGACATTTCAGTGTATCCCAAAATTCCCTCATGTTCTGTTCACAGGAACTTTTAAACTTACTGAAGTTTTTGAACTCTCGAACTGTTTCTTCTATCTTGTCTTCCAGATCAGAGTTTCTATCCTCCACTTCGATGACTCTATTCTTGAGAGCTTCTAGAGACTTTTGGACTTGTTCAATTAAATTTGCATTTTCTACTACTTTTCTATGTATAATTTCTATCCCTCTGTCAAGCTCCCTTTTTACACCATTTTCTGATTTTCTTGATTATTCTTGGAATTCATCTTTGCATTTCTTTATGTCTTCATTTAGCATGACCAGCTGATTTTTAAGGTCTTCCTTTTTTTTTCACTCTCCCTCAAATCTTTTAACTCTCTTTGAACTCCTTCAAACTTCTTATCTGTTAGTTCTAGTTTAGTGATGGCAGCATCCACACAATTATCGGTCCTTTGTTGCTTTCTTGCAAATTCTACCAGTACTTTGGTCAGGGTTGCATTGCTCATAGCTTCAATTTGATGTTCTGATCCTAATGACTCTTCTATGTTTTGGTTATATGTATTCATTTTAGGACTGGGTGATCTAACTGGATTTTCTTGCATTTGATTTTTCATGTTACTTCTTTTGTGCTGTGGTCTGCCCATGACAGTGTATGGGCACATAGGTGGGTGGATCAGCCTAGGCTCAAGCACAGTGGGAATCTGAGGCAGCCTGGGTCAGTGGCCAAGCAGCCTGTGCTTTGGCTCTCACTTGCCAAAGCCGCCTATCTACTGCCTGGCAGGGGAGCCAAAGTTGCCTGAATTCTCAAGTGGTAATGTGCCAATGGTGCCTGCATTTGAGCTAGGAGGGACACTGAGGTCCCAAACACTGAAGCAGCCCAAACTGTGGCTGGGACCCTGAAGCAGTCTGCATTCCCCCCTCCACAGGACAATGGTAGATGGCTGGTTTGGCAGACAGGTAGCACCTGAGCAGGCACAAGTGAGAGACACTGTCTGAGCTTGTTTGTCAGTTGCTGTGGGACTGGGCTTGCTGAATGTGCCTCGGCAGGAACAGTATGTGAGTGAGTGGGCGGAGCAGTCTAAACTTCCATGTGCATGTATCAATCTGTGCACAGCTGTGCTGTGGATATGGGGAGGGGTGGGCGACCCACTCCTGAGGGAATTATGGAATCTTGTTATTGCCATGAGTCACTGAATGCATGGTGGCCAGAGCAGTAAATGGACTAGTGTGTGGAGCATTCTAAGTTTCCCCATGCAGGGATTGATTGGCACGTGGAAGACACAGCGGCTATTTGGGGGGAGGGGTGGGCTACCTGCCCATGAGGGGATCCATGATTCCATGTTTCCCCCTCCCTCCTTGCCCTCCCACTGGCAATCTATTGGAGATTGCTCTCCCCTAAAAGCCCAAGTGAACCCTTAATGTCTTGCCTTTCTTTCTCCAGGATTTGCAGTGCAGCTAGGCAGTTGCCATCTTGGCCAGAAGTTCCTGAACTCGTTCTTTTGTAATCTCCTGCCTTCCAGAAAACACTGCACCCAGGAATGTCACTCCTCACAAAGTAGTACTTGTGTTCTATTCAGTTTTTTTTGTATACTAACTGTGTATTGTTCCAATCTTATGTTCCTAAAACCTTAAACTAGATGATTTTGTTTGAAAATGAAATGGAAATCCATAAACACCACATAAATATCATAGTAGAAATTTTAAAATCACTTTAAGAGGGCGATAAAAGCATAAACACGGATAATAACATTCAAATCTGAATGGAAAATTCATTGCTAGCTTTCAAGCAGCTTCATACATAATATTGATGAACATGTGTCTAGGCAACTTATGGCCTAAGCTACTCAGCAGCAATCAACCTAGCATGCTGCTTTCACAAGTGCCATAGTGGCACACAACCATGGTGGGAAACCACCTGCTCTTGATTTGGCTAACAGATCCGCTCAGTGGAATTGAACCCATACCTGGAATGGGGATAAAAGTCAGAACCATATCCACAAATGAGCTCACTCTCCAATAGTGGGCTACAAGAGGGCCTACACCTATCAAATTCTTTCTAAAATAATAATGGGCATCCATGAATCTTTTACTGACCACACTCTCCATTGGAGAATTTGGTTCTCTTTTTCAGATGGACACAGAACCTGAGGAGAGGAGCAGCCCATTGCACCTCACTTGGGCACCAGCTGAAGCCATAGTGTTAGTGGGGTAATGAGCAAGAACTTCTTTCTCAGTGAACCTGGTATCAGCACAAAGGTGAAGCAGGTAGACACAGAGAACACTCAACTCCTACCAGTCAGATATCCAGAGATGTAGAGACTTCCAAGACCTCGTTACCTAGGTAGACCTAAAATGAACTCAACATGGCTCAGGAAAATTCATGGAAGAGGAAGCAGAAAGATTGTTAGAGCCACACATTGGGTCATTATGTACAGAGACATTGCCTCTCCCCCATAATTGATGGCCACCCCACAATGCAGCACCCACAATCTTCATGGGGGGATGACAGGGAGAAGGTTAACAATGGTACCATTATGGCTGTATGTACACTATATACATAACTAATAAAAAGAAAGGGGCAAATATTAGCACAGTACATAGAATTAAGCAACCAGGAATCTTTGGCTTCAGCATGCCTGGGGAAGTAAATAAGGACCAAAATGCTACCTTCAAATTTGTCCAAAACAGTAATATGGAATTAGATTTCTTATAAGGAGAAACAAGAAAATTTGTTTTCTTCTCAAAATCATTATCTAGGATGAGTCTCTCTGTCTGTCTGTCTGTCTGTCTGTCTGTCTCTCTCTCCCTGTCTCTCTCTCTCCTGCAGTGAATTCTGAGGTTGGATGTAATTGAAGATAAAGCAAATCCTCATTAAACCCTCAAGGAGGAAAACAGCTTCTTCTTAAGTATCTCATGTTCCTGGCTTCTAAAGATATTTCTTTTCCTGAAAAGAGTTAGTGGGGGTTTGATTAATGTCTTGATTAAAATTGTCTCCTCTTATAAGAAAAAAAAAAAAAAAAAGAATCATGCTTCCAAAGGAATTCGTGCTTCAAAATAAAATAAAACAAAGATTGGACTACACCTACTTTAGCTTTCTTACTTTTGCTTCAGGTAAATGGTTACTGTTTGCTCTCCTCTAGAGTTTGCTTGATTAATGCTAAGTTTTCTCTTTTCACTGAGTTCAGAACATTCTGGACTATTTGCTAAAGTTGATTTTATTAGGAAGCACATATTGAAATTATATAGGTATTTTAATTATATCATCTCTAATTACACATCTGATGTTACTATGAATTTTTACTTTCTCTTGGTCTAGATATTTTATAGCACATATGAGAGGGAACTATCTAATATTGGAACATTTTATCTCCTTCTACAAAATCAGAACTTGCTCAATCATGGACAATGATAACAAGGTTTTACAAAGCATTGTACATAACTCAGGAAAGTACATCATGAATAAACTCTTCAAGAAGCAAATGATGGTAGAAGTGTTATTTAAATCTCCAGATATCTTTAATTGGAGAAAAATGCTAAGCTGAGAGATAAAATAAAGTAATACAGAAAGCTTCATGGGCAATTATGCAATGAAGCTATAACTGGCAATCCAGAAATAAATTCAAAACAATGATTCAAATAAGCCATGAGGTAAAGGTGGATTATATAATAATAATAATAATGATAATAATAATAATAATAAATAACATGAAGAGTTCCTTACAATTTACAAAAGATTTACTCAACAGATTAATTTTTTAGACTATCTAATAAATTAATATGCCCATACAATAATTACTTAGAAAACCTGGAAGAAAATAAAAATGAAATAAGTTGGGGAGCTAATAAGTTAAATTGTGCCTGAAAGACATCACAAAGAAAAAAAAATATTTTCATTATCTAAATCACAGGTCTTATCATAGGTAATTTTAGTCCAAAATATATTTTGAAGGCCTTCTATGACCAACATGGACAAGTTGAAACTCCTTGGTGAAGAGATGAAGGTATACAATCTATTCCCAGTTAGTAATTTTAGTCTAATCTCTAAAACTTTTTTTTTCATCTGAATAATTTATCATTGATTACACACCTGAGGTAAAGGTAAAAACCTATTGTTGAAGACACCACATGTTGCCAACATAGAGCACTGAAAGATCTGGCTGGAATATGGAGGGGGAGCCAATTCCCAGATGGTTAGCCTGTATAATGCTAGAAGGTCCTGCATGAGTTGCTGGGGGAAAGTGGCCAACATTGTTGTGAGCAAGCAGGGGACATTGCTATTCAAAAGCAACCAACCAGACAAGACATACACACCTGTGCAATGGTGGCACATAGCCTTCATTGGTTACCAATGGCTTTCTGATTGGGTAAGAGACCTGCTCATTGAAAAGGAACCCATAGCTGGAACTGGGAACCAGGCAAGAATCCTATGAAAACCAAGATTATGATCTCCAACAACAAAGCTCTGCTGGGCTCCCCTGGCAGGTAGTGTTGAGGAAGGACCAGACCCGCTGGTTCCTCCCAAATGGTTGCGGAGGAGGATGAGTGTTGAGGACTCAGAACCTCTCCTAGTCATCGGAGAAAAACCACACTGAGTTGGGAGTCTTGTTGAAGCAGGAACTCACTTTATTGTTACAGGAAGTTGCCTATATAGTGTTGAGAATGAGGCTGGGGATTCTATAATGGGGGCAGAGGTAATGGCCAATAGCATACCACAACTTTTGTGATGATTGGTGCTAAGCGTGTGCGGGCTGGAACTCTAACTTCCTATAAGGAAGTAGCAGGCCACAGGCCATTTGGTGCCCTGCTGAGTCATAGCTGGCAGGAGGCAGATTGCTAAACTTTAGGTAGGCTCAGGAAGTTCCACTAGGCCTCATGCCCAGGCCTTTCAGGGCCCAACAAAGCTCCCTCTAATCCTTAGCCAAAAGGGGGCCCCCATCCATTGAAATCTCTATAAATTAACAATGCTTATCCCATTTAACTTATTCTGACATAGTTCTCTGTGGCAGAATGCTTTTATTTTTTCAGAAGGTAGCAAAAACCAAGGAGATAAACCACCCTCGCACATCAGCCAGGGCTCAGGTGAAACCACAGAACTGGTGAGATGAGCAAGAGTGCTGCTTCCATGGCAAGCTTAACAACCTATGCCAGGGTGAAGGAGACAGACACCAAGGATACTTAAAATGCACCAAATTAGAAATCCAGAAGCTGCTAAGAGCTAAACACTAATGTGTACTTAAAGCACACCCACTGTATCAGACAGCTTCAGGTTTGCTGAGATGAACTTCCAGATCAGGCGCAGTTATGGAGAAAGGGGTTTATTGAAGCCTAAAGATCCAGAGGAAGTTCCATAATAGCCAAAGAAGCTGGCCTGCCTTCACAGGTCCAAGCAGAAAGAGAGCAGCATAAGCCAAAAAGCCAAAACACACATAGAACACATTTCAGGAACTCCAACTAGGCACACTTTGCATATCTTTAGATTGAAATCTAAAACCCACTACCACACCTTAAGATCTGCCCAGTGACACTGCCAGGTGTCTGCAGCCAGGTGGCTGCAGATCCAAACTACAAAGTAATAAAACACTCAATATATTGGGTGCCATCTATTCAAACTACCACACCTACCAAAACTCTGGGAAGTTTGCAGAAGAGGGACTGAAAGAGTGTAAGAGCCACAGGTTTGGAGAGATATCCAGAGATATTGCCCCTCCCCCAATGACTTACTGCTGCTATCACAACTCATAACCTACATCCCCACACGGGGAATAGCAGCTATCCCACTGAGGAGGGCCCTTAGCATAATGATACCAACACATGTGTCCATATAAAGTATACACTTAATGAAAAACCTTAACTGCTATACTATTGGTCCCAAAACAGACTGTGCATCTTTGTTTCTGTTTTGGTTGTAAAGAGTGCAGATTTTTCTTTGAAAATTTAACATTGTATAGGGTAAATATATATGAAAGCATAAGTCTCTATTACTGTTTAATAGCTCCATCTAACATAATTATCCCAAAATAACTACTTTTTCCTAGTAAGAGTTTGCTGGATTTTTTTGCCTAATATATATATATATATTAACAACATACTTAGTATAGATACATTATGTGTTGGTACAATCCTTTCTCGCATCCGTGCCCCATTCTGCTGGGAGCCCTCCTTAGTAGGGGTACTGGTGTTATCCATTGGGGTTATATTTAAATTAAATACTTTTTATTTGTTTTCAAGGAGAGAGAGAGAAGTTAGGAGGAAAGAAAGTGATAGATATAATTTTCTAAAAATGCATTCTTAAACAATTCTCTCCCTCTAAGTCATCCCTCTCTCCTCCTATTCTCTTTCTCTCTTAAACATTTCAGCCCCAGCAAAGCCAAAGGACCCATGTTCAATTACCCAGTACCGATGTAAAGCCAGATGCACAAGGTGGCACATGCATCTGGAATTTGTTTGCAGGTGTTCGCAACTATAGTGTACCAATTCTCTCTCTCTTTTTATCTGCCTCTTTCTCTCTCTCTCAAATGAATAAATAAAATATGTTTAAATAAAATTTGCAGCCCATTCCACACACACACACACACACACACACACACACCCAGGTAGCTCCCCATTCTGTTTAATGTGAGGCAAGTTAGACTAAACAATACTACAATAACTCAAGTTATGCAAGAAACAAATCCTTGGAATGGTGAAGAGGTAAAGGTATTTTGGATAGAAGGGAGTATGTAATAAGTTTTCTATTTACTTTTTAGAATATATTAAAATATAAGTAGGTATGTGGGACTTAAACTTATTTTATATGGTATAATTTGGCTGAGTATTGCTTTGTTTTGTTTTTGTGAGTCAGGGTCTTCCTATGTAACCCTGACTAACCTCAAACCCTTGATTCTTCTTTATTATCTCAAGTGTTGTGATTACAGATGTGCACCACTTCACAAAGCTTATATTCTGTAAGCTTACATTCTAGATTTTGTTCTATTTTTGCATAGCAGCATTTTCAAGGATAGATATATCAACCTTATTTTCTTAGGGTATTACATACTTAACATGTTACCAAGTGCAGATATTATTTAACCTTTATTAATGGATACATAGGTTATTTTTATTTTTCTTAATTTATTAACTGAACATATATTTTTTGCTCTCTTTTATTTTGCAATACATTTTTTTTGTAGTTTATATGCTATTGCTTCCATGTGTCCATGTTTATGAAATGATGTCTACTGAATTTCCAAAAGAGTTCCAAAGTTTACTATAGCAAGAGGTTAATTTCCCCACATTATAACATCAGAACAATGATACTGCCAGTTACTCTCTCTGGATTTTCTAAGGGTAGATACTCTAGTACCTCAATCACTACATTAAAAAAAATGTTTATTATAGAAGATGATCCATGGAGGAGGAAATTTGTGAGATTTTTCATGAATTTTGATGTAGTAAAGCATGGTCTGGAATTGTTTCACTCTTACATTTGGACCTGTTTTCATCTACTAATATCTACAATTCTTTACTTAATGCTTACGTTTTGTTTAAATATTTTATTTATTAGCGAGAGAGAGATAAAGTGAGAGAGAATGGGTGTCCCAGGGCCTCCAGCCACTGCATATGAACTACCAGATGCATGTACTGCCATGTGCATCGGGCTTACATGGGTCCTAGAGAAACAAATCTGGGTCCTTAGCATTCTCAAGCAAGTGACATAACTGTTAATCCATCTCTCTAGCCCATCTTTTATTTGTTTTGGTAAAGTCAACGATGCACAGAGCAGGTTAAAATTGTTGGAGCACCCAAGGACTGGCGTTAATCCAGTAACTCTGCCATTTGTGTACAAACACTATAGGTTTTCCTTAAAGCTTTTGTGGAAAAACACTGACAACTTCTGTTTCCTGATACTCAGTTGCCCACTGAAGTAGAGTTCTTTTTTTATTTTTCTCAATTTTATTAAACATTATCCATGATTATAAAAAATATCCCATGGTAATACCCTTCCTCCCCACACTTTTTCCCTTTGAAATTCCATTCTCCATCACAACCACTCCCCATCTCAATAAGTCTTTTCTCTATTTGGATGCCATGACCCTTCCCTCCTCTTATGATGGTCTTGTGTAGGTAGTGTCAGGAACTGTGAGGTCATGGATATCAAGGCGAATTTTTTTGTCTGGAGGGAGCATGCTGTAAACAGTCCAACCCTTCCTTTGGTTCTTACATTCTTTCCGCCACCTCTTCAACATTACACCCTGAGCCTTGGAAGGTGTGATCGAGATGTTACTCAGTACTCTACTTACTTCTTTCCAGCACCATGATACCTTCTGAGTTGTCTGAAGGTCACTGCCATCTGAAAAGAGAAGATTCTCTATCCAAAGTGAGAGTAGCATTAATATAAGGATATGAATATTAAGAGAAGTGCTTACTAGGCAGTTTGATAAGAATAGAATATACACTTATGCAGACATCAGCAGATGTTACAACCCTAGGGCTCATGACTACCCCTGTTTTAAGTTTCAGTATCAAGGATGTATTCCCTCCCTAGGAGCCAGCCTCCAGTCCAACTGGAGGGCAGCTGGTTTCCACCGTGACAGATGTGCAACTATTGCATCCGTTGGCTTATTTGGCCTGGCTGGCCAATTATAAGGCTTGCAGTGTCCACTGTTGGGTATCTTCACTGGTGGTATCTCTTTCTCCCATTGAATGGCATGTAGAATGGCTTCTTCCAGCTTTCTGTCAGCTGCTCTATATGGAGAAGGTTATCAGCTCAGTTCCAGCAGGATTTCTCAGTGGCCTTGAAGCTCAAGTATGTGGAATCTTCAGCAATAGGGTCTTACCATATATTCTTGGAGGGAAAACAAGGGCCTCGGCAATAGCCTATAATGTTTTGGGGACAACAGGGACCTCCCTGGCCAACAACTCATTGGAAGGCATCCCATCCGTGGCACTGAAAATTTTCTAGCAATGATCCATGGCTCCTGAGTGTTCCATTGTCCAAAACTGAAGGATTCCACTTGATTTATTTATATCCTCTCAGATTTTTATTAGCCCACCCTCCAGCTTTCTTTTACTCAATCTCCTCCCCTGAAATCACTTTGGGCTTTTTCACCCCCATTAATCTATTCTTCTACTTACATATTTACAATACCAACCTATTAAGTACCTTCCTCCCTTCCCTTCTCTTCTCTTTGTATCTCATTTTTAGCTTACTGGCCATTGCTAGTGAGTTTTTTCCTTCTCACACAGAAACCCAACCATCTGTAGCTAGGATGTACATATGAGAGAGAACATGTGGTGCTTGGCTTTCTGGGCCTGGGTTACCTCACTTAGTATAATCCTTTCCAGATCCATCCATTTTTCTGCAAATGTCATAACTTCATTTTTCTTTACTGCTGAGTAGAACTCCATTGTATAAATGTGCCACATGTTCATTATCCTCTCATCAATTGAGGGACATCTAGGTTGGTTCCATTTCCCAGCTATTATAAATTTAGCAGCATAAACATGGTTGAGCTCGTACTTCTAAGGAAATGAGATGAGTCCTTAGGAATATATGCCTAGGAGTGCTATAGCTTTGTCATATGGTAGATCAATCTTTAGCTGTTTTAGGAACCTCCATGCTGATTTCCACAATGGCTGGACCAGATTGCATTCCCACCAGCAGTGTAGAAGGGATCCTCTTTTTCCATATCCCTGCCAACATTTTGACCATTTGTTTTCATGGTGGTAGCCAATCTGACAGGAGTGAGATGGAATCTCAATGTAGTTTTAATCTGCATTTCCCTAATGACTAGTGAAGTAGAACATTTTTGTAGATGGTTATATGCCATTCATATTTCTTCTGTTGAAAACTCTGTATTTAGCTCCATAGCCCATGTTTTAATTGGCTTTGATTTCTTAATATTTAACTTTTTGTGGTCTTTTATATCCTAGATATTAATCCTCTATCAGATATATAACTGGTGAAGACTTTTTGCCATTCTGCAGGTTGCCTCTTTGCTTTATTCACAGTGTCCTTTGCAGTACAAAATCTTTGTAATGTAATGAGGTCCCAGTGGTTAATCTGTGGTCTTATTGCCTGAGCAATTGGGTTTGTATTCAGAAAGTCTTTGCCAAGACCAATATGTTGAAGGGTTTCCCCTGCTTTATTCTCTAGCAGTTTCAGAGTTTCAGGTCTAATGTTAAGGTCTTTAATCCATTTGGACTTAATTCTTGTGCATGGAGAGAGAGAAGGATCTATTTTCATCCTTCTACAGATACATATCCAGTTTTCCCAACACCATTTGCTGAAGAGGCTGTCGTTTCTCCAATGAGTATTTTTGGCATTTTTATCAAAGATAAGGTGGCTACGGCTACCTGGACTTATATCTGGGTCCTCTATTCTGTTCCATTGATCTACATGTCTGCTTTTGTGATAGTACCAAGCTATTCTGTTATTATGGCTCTGTAGTATAAGTAAAAATCAGGTATGGTGATACCACCAGCCTTAATTTTATTGCTCAGTATTATTTTAGATACTCAAGGTTTTTTGTGATTCCAAATGATTTTTTGGATTTTTTTTTCTATTTCCATGAAGAATGCTTTTGGGATTTTGATGGGGATTTCATTAAATGTGTAGATTGCTTTTGGTAAGATTGCGATTTTCACAATACTGATTTTTCCAATCCAAGAACAAGGGATGTTTTTCCACTTTCTAGTGTCTTCTGAAATTTCTCACTTGAGTGTTTTAAAGTTTTCATTGTAGAGATCTTTTACTTCCTTGGTTAGGTTTATTCCAAGGTACTTTATTTTCTTTGATGCAATTGTGAATGGGAGTGATTCTCTGATTTCATCCTCTGTGTGTTTGTTGTTAGCATATAGAAAGGCTACTGATTTCTGTGTATTTATTTTGTATCCTGCTACATGGCTGTAGGTTCTTATCAGTTCTAACAGCTTGCTAGTAGAGTCTTTAGGGTCCTTTATATATACAATCATGTCATCTGCAAATAATGATAACTTGATTTCTTCCTTTCCAATTTGTATCCCTTTTATGTGTGTCTCTTGCCTTATTGCTATGGCTAAGACTTCCAGAACTATATTAAATAAAGGTGGGGACAGTGGATACCCTTGTCTTGTTCAAGATTTTAGTGGAAAGCTTCAAGGTTTTCCTCATTTAGTAATATGTTGGCTTTAGGCTTGTCATAAATTGCCTTTATTATATTGAGATATGTTCCTTCTATTCCCAGTCTCTGTAGGACTTTTATCATGAAGTGATGTTGGATTTTGTCAAATGCTTTCTCTGAGTCTAATGAGATGATCATGTGATTTTTGTCCTTCAATCCATTTATATAATGTATTACATTTATACATTTGCGTATATTGAGCCATCCCTGCATCTCTGGGATAAAGCCTACTTGGTCAGGGTGAATGATCTTTCTGATATATTCTTGTATTTTGTTTGCCAATATTTTCTTGAGAATTTTTGCATCTATGTTCATGAGGGTGATTGGTCTATAATTTTTTTTTTTTTGTTCTACCTATGCCTGATTTTGGTATCAAGGTGATGCTGGCTTCAGAGAAGGAGTTTGGTAGGATTCCTACTTTTTCTATTTTCTGGAAAAGCTTAAGAAGAGATGGTATTAACTCTTCCTTGATGGTCTGGTAAAATTCATCAGTGAATCCATCTGGGTCTGTGCTTTTTTTAGTTGGGAGATTTTTGATAACTGTTCAGATCTCCATGTTTGTATTAGGTTTATTTATGTGATTAATCTGTTCTTGATTTAATTTAGGTAGGTCATATAAATCAAGGAAATCATCCATTTCTTTCAGATTTTCATACTTTGTAGAGTATATGTTTTTATAGTATGTCCCTATGATTTTTTGAATTTCTCTGGAATATGTTGTGATGTTGCAATTTTCATCTCTAATTTTATTAATTTGTGACTCTTCTCTCTTTTGGTCAGATTTGCCAAGGGTTTATCAATCTTGTTTATCCTTTCAAAGAACCAACTCTTTGTTTCATTGACTCTTTGGATTGTTCTTTTAGGTTCTATTTCATTAATTTTTGCCCTAATCTTTATTATTTCTTCCTGTCTGCTGATTTTTGTTTTGCCTTGTTCTTCTTTTTCTAAGGCTTTAAGGTAAAGCATTAGGTTTTACTTGTGAATGTTTCTTAATATAGGCACTTAAAGGTATAAATTTACCTCTTAGAACTGCCTTCATTGTTTCCCAGAGATTTTGGTATGTTGAGTTTTCATTATTGTTTGACTCTATAAATTTTTTGATTTCCCTCTTGATTTCTTCATTGACCCATTCATCATTTAGTAATGTGTTGTTTAATTTCCATTATTTTGTGTATTCTCTATGGCCTTTCTTGCTATTGATTTGTAGTTTGATCCCATTGTGGTCAGATAGAATGCCAGGAATTATTTCAATTTTCCTGTATTTGTTAAGGTTTGCTTTGTGTCCTAATATATGGTCTATTTTAGAGAATGTTCCTTGTTCTGCTGAAAAGAATGTATATTCTGTAGCATTTGGATGAAATGTCCTGTATATATGTGTTAGGTCCATTCCTTCTATGACCTCATTTAGTCCAGATGCCTCTTTGTTTATTTTTTCCCAGGATGATCTGTCAAGTAATGAGAGTGTGGTGTTGAAGTCACCTAATACCACTGTGTTTGGTGTTATCTGTGACCTTAGTTCTAATAGGTTTGTTTGACAAATTTGGGAGCCCCCATGTTAGGTGCATATATATTTAGGATTGTAATGTCCTCCTGTTGGAGGATGCCTTTAATCAATATAAAGTGGCCTTCCTTATCTTTCTTAACGAATGTTGGACTGAAGTCTACCTTGTCAGATATTGGGATAGCAACCCCTGCTTGTTTTATAGGTCCATTTGCTTGAAACACCATTTTCCAACCTTTCACCTTAAAATAGTGTCCATCCATTGTAGAAAGGTGGATTTCTTGGTGGTAACAAATTGAAGGATCCTGCTTTTTAACCCAGTCTGCAAACCTATGTCTTTTTATTGGGGCATTGAGGCCGTTGATCTTAAGAGATATTATTGAAGGTATGTGTTCATTTTTGCCATTTTTTATAGTTCTTGTTTTACCTTTGTTTGCCTGTGTTAACTAGTATTTGAATATTGTTTGTTTTTTCCTGGTTCCTTATATGTGTGCTTTTCTTTTTCTTCAGCATGGAGGATTCTTTCAAGCATTTTCTATAGAACTGGTTTTGTCTTCAAATAGTCCTTTAGCCTGCTTTTGTCATGGACTACCCTTATTTCTTGGTCTATTTGAATGGATAGCTTCCAAGGATAAAGTAACCTTGGTTGACAGTTGTTATCTTTCAGAATTTGGAATACATCACTCCATGCCCTTCTGGCTTTTAAAGTTTGTGTTGAGAAATCTGCTGTAATCCTGATAGGCTTGCCTTTGTAGGTAACGTGATTTCTCTTTCTGACTGCTTTCAATATTTTTCCTTGTTTTGTATGTTTGGTAGTTTGATTATACTATGACGAGGAGAGGTTCTTTCCCTGTTTTATCTGGCTGGTGTTCTAAACGATTCCTGTATCTCCATTGGCACCTCTTTCCCAATTTGGGGAAAGTTTTCTTCTATGATTTTGTTGAAGACGTCAACTATGCCTTTTGAGTGAATTTCTTCTCCTTCTACTATGCCATGAATTCTTATGTTTGATCTTTTCATAGTGTCCTGAATATCTTGAAATTCCCACTCATACTTTTCTATAAGTCTGTCTTTCTCTTTGTTGGACTGTATTAGATCTGCCACCTGGTCTTCTAGCTTAGATATTCTGTCCTCTACTTCATCCATTCTACTGGTGAGATTTTCTACAGAGTTTTTTTTTTTTTTTTAATTTCATTAACTGTGTTCTTTATTGCTTGTAATTTGAACTGGCTTTTCTTTATTATTTGTATTTCCTTAGTTATGTCTAGTATTGACCTCTTTATTTCATTAAATTGGTGTCCTATGTTTTCTTTGCTTCCATTGAATTCTTTTTTGAGTTCTTTGAGCATATTTATAATCATTCTTTTGAAATCTTTCTCAGGCATTTCCTCTAACTCATTCTCACTAGATGTCATTTCTGATGCATTAATAATTTTTGGTGGATTTATATTGTCTTGATTTTTGGTGTTTCTTGTGTTATAATGTATATAGTTTTGCATCCTGGATTACTTAATGATTGGATTTTTCAATTAGCTGGGCATTATTGGATGTATCAATCAATCTGTTGTTATATATCTTCAGTGTAGGAGCTTAAGGCACTAGGTGTGGCTCTGAAGACTCTCAGAGTATGTACAAAAGTGACTCTAGGTGTTGGGTGTGCCTGCTATGAGTGTATTCAAGTAGGCTAAGAGGAACAAAATACAGGCAGATTCTAAGTTTTAACAAACAATGTACACTGTCAAGGAAAGATAGCTCAGAGTATTTATCCAAGAGTAGGTATTATGACAAGATCTTCTGTCTGTTCCTTAGGCTGTGTGGTGCCTCAGCCACTCCCTTAATCCTGACAACAAGGCAGTTAAAATTTCTTGTCTGTAGAGGGTTCTAAGTCAGCTTGTGACCAGGTGAGACCCTTCCCTAATGTATAACAGAAGAGTAAACAAAGTCACTATAATTCAAGAAGCAACAAATGGCAAGCCCAATATACAGCTTATTTAAATATGGCAAATTTGACCATCCATCTGATTTAACATATAATTTATCCTGATATGGAAGATGCAATTAGCACTTCTGGTTGAGGCCTATATACCAGGTTTATTAGGCAGGTACTGACCTGGTGTATTCCCAGTTACCTTTTGGGGTGATTTTGGTCTCAGCTGCACTCTTTATTGGGTCCCTCTTTGGTGTTCTGTCAGTTCAGTAGGTGTGGCCGGGTCACTGGACCACTGGTCTGTTCCTGAGGTCTGGGCACTGGTGGTGGGGAAGGTGAGGGAGCCGATGCTGCTCAGTTGGTCTGCTGTTCCATGTGTTCTTCTACCTTGTGGTCTGCTCCTCCATTGTTCAGTGCCATTCTCCTATCACGTTTCTTGAGTTTGCGGAGAGCTCCGGAGTGAGTGGAAAATACCCTCGCCTGGCTTTTCCTGTGGCTGAAGCCCAGCACCACCATTGCCACAGTCTGGCGCATGGGCCTGCCCCACCTAAGGCACTTTTGCCGGCCCGTGTGGGCTCTGGATGCTATGGATCTCTCCTACTTCTCCGCTGCTGTTTCAATTTCTTATACACCTCACTTTTTAGTAAAAGTGCATATTTTGCTGTTTTTTTTTTTTTTTTTTTTTTGGCTTTTCCCCCCTACGCTGCTTTGGCATGGTACCTACACCACCATCTTAACTGGAAGTGACCTAGAATTCTTAATATCACATCACTTATTTACTTCTTTCCCCGTTTTCATTCCTTTCTTCCATGGCAATGGTTCCTGGGCTCACTTTCCAAATGAACTACTTGCAACTGAACCCTTATCCTGTGGTTAAGAGAAGAATTTAATATCCTCCCCAATATCTGTTATTTGGGAAGATTGTGGAACTTTTAGGAGGAGGAGCATAGCTGAAGGAAGTGTGTCTCTTGGGACAGGCCTTGAAGTTTTATTATCTGGCCACACTTGATTATATCTCTCTGCTTCTTGACTCTGGTGACAAGTTAAGCAGGAAAGGCATCCCACTGAAGCCTGCTATGCTTTCCATACCATGCAGAAACTTCCCTTAAAAACTACAAAACAAGCCTTTTTCCTTCCATAAGCTGTTTCTGGTCAGCTACTTTTTGTCCTGGCAATACAAAAGTAGTTTATACCTAGGAGAAAAGAAGGAAACTGGCAGACAGGTGAAGATTAGAATAGATCAAATGCTCTCCCACTCCACTGTAATGCCATAGATGAGGCCTGAGCCAGAGAAAGGAGGTTTGTTTTGGCATGATATTGTAATTTAGATTTGTATGAATACTTTTAAGATTCTAAAGCAATTAGTATTTACTCAAATTGTTTTATATCTAAGAGAGGCAAAAAATTTATAATTTGGCTATTGCCATGTCATTAAGGGCTAGAAAATAAATGTTGGGACTAGGAATGTAGCTCAGGACATAAGGCACTTGCCTAGCATGAACAATGCCCTATATTTGATTTCCAATAGTGCATAAAACTAGGTGTGGTAGTGTACACTTACAGTCTTTACATTCTGAAGGTGAAGGCAACAGGATCATCAAGGACATCCTTGGCTACTGAGTTGAAGGCCAGTTTGAGATACATGAGATCCTGTATGAAATCAATCTTGATTTGAATGTTTTAAGCCAAAGAATAGGGAAAACAATGCCATTTTTCTGCTTGTACACTCCTGAGTTCAGATTATTCAATGATATAAGTTACATGTGTATGTTTTTATAACATTAACTCCTATCACATGTTCTTTTGGTGATTTGGAGAAAAAAATAACATTGTTATAATTAAGTTTCCTTATCTGTACAATTTAATGCTCATAAGATTTTTGAAGGAAGAAATGAGACACTGTAAAGAAAACATTTAGACTGTACACAATAGTATCTCGTTAAATGCTGACCAGCAATATTATTATGATCTATTAATGAAGTAACCATTTATTGAAGTTTAACTGTAACACTTCAGGTTTTATGTCACCTTCAGCCTTATGCTATACATATCTAAACAACTTCATTGTTTATCAAATATACCTTCACACTTACTCTGAAATCCATTATTTCTCCTTCATGTCTACTGCCATTAAGCCAAATTTTTGGTATTATTCCTCATCTAAGCTTTTGTAATTGTCACCTCTTTGCTATTCAACATACCTCATTTTTTTTCTTCCCAACAATTCTGTAGATTTTAGTCTTAAATTACAATTTACCTGTTTTTATTTATTTATTTATTTATTTGATATAACCAGGGAGGGGAAAAGGCAGATACAGAGAGACAGAAAGAGAGGGAGAGAGAGAATGGACATGCCAGGGCCTCCAGCCAGTGCAAGCAAACTCCAGACACATGTGTCACCTTGTTTATCTGGCTTACATGGGTCCTGGAGAATCAAACCTGGATCCTTTGGCTTTGCAGGCAAACACCTTAACTGGTAAGCCATCTTTCTAGTCCTACAAGTTACCTGTTTTATAAAGCTTTGTTTGATCCTGGAAAATATGTGTGATATCATTATCCTGCTAATTGCTTCCATGAATACCTATTTTGTGGCACATATTATGTTCATTGTTATATTATTATTAATAAGCCCTTGTGCTCTAATAGTTTATGAGATTTGCAAGTGCAGAAAAAGTGATCTAAATCATTGTGTATCCCTATTATTATTCATTAAGGCTTTAAAGCAACCGTAGCACTTGCTATATTAGCCTAAATTATGGAGATAACTAAGCCAGATTCATGTTAGTCTAAATTCCATTCTAGAGATTGTGAGACCTTTTAGCCCCTTTACAAGTAGTATCGTCATAGCATCATACAAAAAGAAAAAGGCGGGCTGGAGAGATGGCTTAGCAGTTAAGCGCTTGCCTGTGAAGCCTAAGAACCCCGGTTCAAGGCTCGGTTCCCCAGGTCCCACGTTAGCCAGATGCACAAGGGGGCGCACACATCTGGAGTTCGTTTGCAGAGGCTGGAAGCCCTGGTGCACCCATTCTCTCTCTCCCTCTATCTGTCTTTCTCTCTGTGTCTGTCTCTCTCAAATAAATAAATAAATAAAAATTTAAAAAGAAAAAGAAAAAGGGAGTGACTAGTGTGATGGCAGAACTTGGTTTAAATCAATCCAGTATACTAGACCTGAAAGAGAAAAGAGAACTGGCCATATGTCCTAGGGATACTGACTTTCAATTGAGCCTATAACGTAGCTATTTCAGGAAAAGCTAATGTGTGGCTCCAATGGATCTGTGGTGTGACCTTAATTATATAAAGTTCAGATTTTAGTCATGGGGAATTGATGAGAGAAGAGTTGAGTCAAGTCTAATTCATATGACTTGTGTAAACATGGACTCTGGTAGGGACAAACAATCCAAATGACAGTAGTCATTAACAATTGAGTTGGAAACAAATTTTTACACCATATCAGGCTTCTTCTAAATATAACCTTTACATCTTCATTAGCATGGGTCACCTGCCAGGTCCTAACTTCTGTTCATGTCTTGCATCTACTAATCTGACATACATAACAAAAGCCAAATATCCTATCCTAAAGAACAACTAGGGGGGAAACCAAGAGTCCCAGAACTTACTACAGCTCAAAGTTTCCAGGGCTAAACTTGGATACAGCAGAAAATTTTGCTCTTCAGCTAAGTGGGACACTATCTTTATGGAAATTTCTAGTGTTTCCCTCTTTCATTTTCATAGTATCTCCAAAGCTTTCTTTGACAGAAAAAAAAAACATAAAATTTCTACTGGAGGTTTATTTCTTAGGCTAAGAAAACTGATTTTTATATAATTACAGAAATATTCAATAAGACACACATTTTAAAAAGTTCATTGCAAATCAGGCAAGTAATTAGAGGATGAAATATGTTGTGTGAATAACAAGCATATTTGCCAATTTTAGTAATCAGACCAAAACTCAAAATTTTATTGCATCAAGATTGCATTTTAATATGGTTGTGTGATGGAAAAACTTTTATAAGTGAATCAAGGTACTGTCATTAAGCAATGTTACAGATCTTTTAAGGAATTTAAACATTTAACATACATAATCACTTTGGAAAAGTACTAAAGTACTTGCTCTATGACCCTTCAAGTTCAATTTTTGACTTACCCAAGAAAGATGTATGCATGTCCCAGACAAACAAACAAATATTTATTAGAGTATTAGTCATAATAGCTAAAAACTGGAAATGGGCCAAATATGCATTAGAAGGATCAAAAAATAATAATTAGTAATATATTCTTGATATGTAAAATATATAGCACTGAAATGAATAAGTTACTTGTACATATAACAGCATTGATGAATTCTACATATTATGCTGAGTGAAAGAACCCAGATACTCCAAAATGCATAGCTACAATATCATTAATACCAACATTTGGAAGAAATAAGGTAGCTAAGTAAGATAAAACACAAAATATTGATTACCTAGGGACCAATATGTATGACAGCATAGAAAAATATATGAAGGAGAAAACTTCAAAGTGTATGAAAATATTTGTATATTGATTTGGCATATGGTTATAAGAAACAGAGAAGGAAAATGTGTGTTTACACAATAAAAATTAGCAAGCTGCACAATTAAGGTTAGCACACTTTATAGAGCTTACTTCATGTTTATTATATGTCACAGAAAATTACCACCAACATAGGCTGCCATAAAAACAAAAGCAATTTTATTTAATGCATTTACATTCAACTAGCTAAAGCAAGAAGTGTTTCAATGTTCAACATATGTGTGTGCTTAAAATGACCAGCTTTCAAGAAATCATATTGGGTCACATAACAAGTAGCTAAAAGGCTTTACGAACTAATCTCATAATCTTAACATTTATAAATAAATATAATTTATAAGAAAACTCCCAAGATGATTAGTTTGGCAAAAAAGAAAATTTCAGGATTTCAAGTCTTAATACACACTTCAATTGTGGTTCATCTTATTGCTCTGTAATAGTAAAAGTGTTACAGGAACTTCAAAAATCCAAAAAGGAAATATAACTTGGTGATTAACATGTACTTTCTCATCTTAGAAATAGAACCTTAGGCAATGGCTTTAGTTTGGGAAGAATACTTTGAAGTGGTTTGAATGAAATATCCCCCATAGGCTAATGTGTTTTGAATTATCAGTGAGTGACAATTTGTAGAATTGTAGAGCTTCGGGAAGGTGGAACCTTGGTGGAGGAAGTATGTCACTGAGGGAAGACCTTGAGGGGATGTTCAGAGCTAGATTGCTCTGAGTACTTCCAGCCAGATGATATGACAGGATGTGATACCCTGCTGTCTGCTCTACCATGCTTTCCTCACCATGATGAAATTTCCCTTCAAAATGGTAAACTGAATTGTACCCTTTCCTCCAATAAGCTGCTTTTGCTCAGGTTTTTTGTCACATCATCAGAAAGGTAACTGCAAAATAGTCCTAAGGATTAAAGATGATAGTATAATTACAGGGCTTAGAATAGCTTGTTGAACATTGTTTGTGCTAACACATGTCAAGTCTTTTCATCATTTAAAAGAAATCATGTGGCAAGTGAAAAGAAATTTGACTAGCTTATCTTCGTGCTAATATCATATGCTAACTTTTCGTGACATATCTTTGTAAATAAGGATTCATGTTGTCCCCCAAAGAGAAGTACCCCATCTATAAATCCCTTTAAAAAACAGAATCCATGCATGTAATGAGTTAACACACATGAATATAACATGCATGAATTTTATTAGTCTGAGAAGCAAACAGAGCTCCATTAGTTGATCAGTAGACATATGACTAAAAGTAAAAAAATGCTTATTGCTCTAACCATTGAATTTCGGAGTGGTTTGTTACATTAAACATTGTGTTAATAGCTGACTAAAACATTAGGAGGTATCTGCTGGTCTCAAAAGAGATTTACAGACTATGAATTGTAGAACATTTTTGCCCCATGCCCTATTTTTTATAATATTCATTAAGAAATTCTTTTATATTTTAAAATATTGTTTAAAAATAAAGAAGTATATAAAACAGAGATTTTATGTGGCCTGCAAAGCTGACAATAATGTCCTTTATAGAAAAATATTTCTGATTCTTAGTCTAAAATAAAAGGAAAGGAAGAGAAAAGCCATGACAGAATAATGGGCCAGGAGTTCAAAGGTATCCTTATCTACATGGCAAATTCAAGACTAGACTGGATTACATGAGACACTATCTCAAACACAAACACAAAAACAACAAAAAAAACTTAATAACAAAATAAAATAAAATAATAAATAAAAATAACTTACAGGCTGCAATTTCTGCAGATTAAAAAGAATGCATGGGTTCTTTGGTCATTGCATATAGTTAAGAATGAGTTTCAACTTCTGAGTAAGATGGCAGCATGCCAAACCAGCCTAGGGAGGGATATAAGCAAAATCACAGCAAAATGCACTCTTCTTCTGAAAAGTGACGGAGTATAGGTTATTTTTAGACACTGTGGAGAAGCTTGAGAGACCAAGATCCACTGGAAAGGAAGAAAGTGGCCAGAATCACACTGTGAGGTGCTTGCAGCCTGCCAATCCATGTGATCTAAGCAACACCCCCCTCCCCAGCACTGTGCCACCAGTAGCAAAGCAAAAATAAGGGCATTTTCTGTCTCATCCACCTTATTGCAAGGTTAAGAAATCTGAAGGAAAGACAGTTGAGATCATGTAAGGAACTACTGAAAGGGATACAGGAGGAACTGCATGAGCAACTACAGGAGTTTGCAATCTCCCATGCCCCAATCATCAGAACCACAAACCTCCAGCATTCAGCCCCTAGTGGCAGCAAAGCCAGCAGACCTGGTCAGAGGTACAGCTGCACAACACAACATGGAGGGATTGCGGCGGGCACTCAGGACTGGTGAGATTGGAAGCCACTCCAAAAGGTAATGAGGCCAAATGACAAAATAAATAAATAAATAAATAGGTCTGCTTTGGAAGGACTAATCTCTCTTTCTATGTCAGGGCAGGGTATGGGTTATATATTCTTGGTTGGCTTTACCATTTTCAAACAAGCTGTATTTGGGGGTTGAATATTATTGCCTTTGATGCTTTCATATTTACAGGGCCTTTGTCTTTTGCTTCTGTCATTATTGGGGGGAAGAGTCTGATCCAGATCCAGGTTGACCTGGAACACAATTCAGAACAGAAATCTCTACCTCCCAGCTGACAAGATTAAGGGTGTAGAACAACACACACATGTAGGAATTTTGGCTTTATATGACTATTTGTTTGTTTTAATCCCTACAATTGCATACTCTGGGCTGTTTTTTATCGAATGTTTACAATGTTCAGTTGAAGTTTAGAATTTTCCAGTAAATTGTTCCACCAAGTCCACTAGAATACTTGCTTAGCAAGCAACTCAACACCTAGGACTACTTCGGCAGCTGGATTGGGGAACAAAAGCTATACCTGGCACCTTAAACTCATATCCTGAAAGTATATAAAGGTGGATTGCCACATCTAAAACACTGCAGATAAGTATAAAACCCAAGCAACAAATCAATTCAAGATGCAAAAGTCATTACATTATAACACAAGAAACACAAAGAATCAAGACAGTAGAGTCACACCAAAAAATTACAAATCCATCAGAAATTATCACCAATGAGACTGTTTTAGATGAAATGCTTGACAATGATTTCAAAACAATGATTTTATCTATACTCAAAGAAATCAAAGAAGAAATGAAAGGAATCAAACAAGAAAACAATGGAATTAATGAAGTAAGCAAACTCATGAAAGAGAACACAAGAAACCAGCTTAATGAGATAAGTATGTCATTACAAGACATGAGTAAGGAAATAGAAATACTGAGGAAAAAACAGGCTGAAATACTAGCTCTGAAGAACATAGACAGTCAAATAAAGGACTCTGTAGAAAGTCTCACCAGGGGAATGGATGAAGGAGAAAACAGAATATCTAAACTAGAAGACAAGGTGGCAGACCTAATACAGTCCAATAAGCTAATAGGAAGGTATGAATAGGAATTGCAAGATATCCAGGACACTATGTAAAGATCAAAAGTAAGAATTCAGGGTGTGATAGAAGGAGAAAATTTTCATTCCAGAGGCTTGGGAGGTATTTTCGACAAAATCATAGAAGAAAAATTGTCCCAAATTGGGAAAGAAATGCCAATGCAGATACAAGATTTTGGAATAGTAAACAGACAAAACCTGGAAAGAACCTCTCCTTGCCATGTTATAACTAAATGACTAAACACACAAATAAACCAAAGAAAATATATTGAAAGCAGTTAGAGAGAAAAAAACAAGTCACCTACAAAGGCAAGCCCATCAGAATAACAGCAGGTTACTTATCACAAACTTTAAAAGCCAGAAAGGCTTGGAATTATGCATTCCAAGTTCTGAAAGATAACAACTGTCAACCAAGATTACTTTATCCTGCAAAGCTATCTATCCAAATTGACAGAGAAATGAGGATATTCCACAACAAAAACAGGATAGAGGAATTTATGACAACTAAACCAGATCTACAGAAAATACTTGAAGGAAATCTTAATGCTAAAGAGAAAGAAAAACACATACAGGAGGAAATAGGAAAAAATAAACCACACTCACATAACAGTTAAAACAAGCGAGTAAAGGAAAACAGGAAACACAACAAAATATTAGTGAAAATAAACAAACCTTTCCATAATAATTCTTAATATCAATGGCCTTAATGCTCCAACCAAAAGACATAGGCTTACAGACTGGATTAAAAGGCAGACCCTGCCATCTGTTGCTTCCAGGAAACTCATCTCTCAGTAAAACATAGACATAGCCTAACAGATGGAAAATGGTATTTCAAGCAAATGGGCCTAGGAAACAAGCAGGGGATAGACTTCAACATTAATGAGGAAAGATAAAAAAAGTCATTTTATACTGAAAGAAAAACTCCAACAAGAGGACATTATAATCCTAAATATATATGCATCTAACATGGTGGCTCCCCATTTCATCAAACAGTATTAGACTTAAGGCCACAGATTACATGAAACACAATTATAGTAGGCTACTTCAATACCCCACTCTTATCATTTGGCAGGCCATTCTGGCAAAAAAATTAAATAAACAGAGACATCTGAATTAAATGATGTCATGGAATAAATGAACCTAACAGAACATTCTATCCAAATGCTACAGAACATACATTTTTCTCAGCAACACATGGAACATTCTCTAAAATAGACCATATATTAGGACACAAAGCAAATCTCAACAAATACAGGAAAATTAAAATAATCCCTTGTACTCTATCTGACCACAATGGGATTAAACTGCAAATCATCAACAAGAAAAGCTAGAAATTTATGAAGACTAAATAGCGCACTATTGAATGATGAATGGTTCATTGAAGAAATCAAAAAGGGAATCAATAAATTCATAGAACTAAAAGATTATGATAATACAACATATCAAAACCTTTGGGACACAATGAAGGCAGGAGTAAGAGGGGAATTTATACCTCTAAGTGCCTATATTAAGAAATCAAGCCAGGCATGGTGACACATGCCTTTAATCACAGCACTTGGGAGGCAGAGGTAGGAGGATCGCCATGAGTTCAAGGTCACCCTGAGACTACAGAGTAAATTCCAGGTCAGCCTGGACTAGAGTGAGACACTTCCTTGAAAAATCAAAAAAAAAAAAAAAAAAGAAAAGAAAAGAAAGAAATCAGAGAGTTCACAAGTAAACAATTTAATACTTCCCCTTAAACCTTGGAAAAAGAAGAACAAGGCAAACCAAAAATCAGTAGATGGAAAGAAATAATAAAGATTAGGGAAGAAATTAATGAAATATAAACAAAAAAATCCAAAGAATCAATGGAACAAAGAGTTGGTTCTTTGAAAGGATAAGGAAGATTGATAAACCCTTAGCAAATCTTACCAGAGGAAAGAGAGAAGAGACAAAACCTAATATAATAAGGGATGTAAAAGGAACCATTACAACAGATACTAAAGAAATTTAGAAAATTATAAGGACATACTTTAAGAATATATATGCCTCTAAGTTTGAAAATATGAAAGAAATGGATAATTTCCGTGATTCATATGATCTACCAAAATTAAATCAATATGAGTAAACCATTTAAATAGACCTATAACAAGTATGGAGATAGAAGCAGTCCCCCAACTAAAAAATGTCCATGCCCAGATGAATTCACAGGTGAATCTTATCAGACCTTCATGGAAGAACTAACATCAGTGCTTCTCAAATTTTCTATAAAATAGAAAAGGAAGGAATTCTACCGAACTCTTTCTATGAAGCCAGCATTACCCTCATACCAAAACCAGGCAAAGACAGAACAAAAAATGAAAATTGCACACCAATCTCCCTCATGAACATAGATGCAAAAATTCTGAACAAAATATTGGCAAACAGGATACAAGAATATATCAAAAAGATCATTCACCCCTACGAAGTTGGCTTTATCCCAGGGATGCAGGGATGGTTCCACATATGCAAATAGATAAATATAATACATCATATAAATGGTCTGAAGGACAAAATTCACATGATCATCTCAATAGATGCAGAAAAGGCATTTGACAAAATCTCACATCATTTCATGGTAAAAGTATTACAGAAATTGGGAATAGAAGGAACATAACTCAACATAATAAAATCTATTTATGACAAACCTACAACCAACATATTACTAAATGGGGAAAATCTTGAGAAGCTTTTCCACAAAATTCAGTAAGAAAAGGGTGTCCACTGTTCCCACTTTTATTGAATATAGTACTGGCAGTCTGAGCTATAGCAATAATGGAAGAGACACTCATAAAAGGGATACACATTGGAAAGGAAGAGATCAAATGATCACTATTTGCAGATGATGTGATTCCATACATAAAAGACCCTAAAAACTCTACCAGCAAACTGTTAGAGCTGATAAACACCTATAGCCATGTAGCAGGATACAAAATAAACACACAGAAATTAGTAGCTTTCCTATATAATAACAGCAAACATATGGAGGATGAAACCAGGGAATCTCTCCCATTCACAATTGCCACAGATAGATAAACTACCTTGGAATAAACTTAACCAAAGAAGTGAAGGACCACCACAATGAGAACTTTAAAATGCTCAAGAGAGAAATTGCAGAAGACACAAGGAAATGGAAGGACATCCCATGTTCTTGGATTGGAAGAATCAATATTGTGAAAATCTCAATCCTGCCAAAAGCAACCTACATATTTAATGAATCCCCATTAAAATTTCAATGGCATTCTTCACAGAAATAGAAAAAAATCCTAAAATTCATTTGGAAGCACAAAAACCTTAGAACAGCTCAAACAATTTTGAGCAAGAAAAATAAGGCTTGTGGTATCACCATACCTGATTTTAAGCTATATTACAAAGTTGTATTAACAAAAGAAGCATGGTATTGGCACAAATACAGACATGTAAATCAGTGGAACAGAATACAAGACCCAGATGTTAATCCTGGAAGCTACAGCCATCTGATTTTTGACAACACTGCCAAAATTATTCATTGGATAAAAGACAGCCTCTTCAAGAAGTTGTGCTGGGAAAACTGGATATCTATATGTAGAAACATGAAAATAAATCCTTGTCTTTGTCATGCAAAAGAATCAAATCCAAGTAGATCAGGGACTTTAGTATCAGATCTGACATATTGAAATTGCTACAGGAAAAGGTAGGCGAAACCCTTCAACATATTGGCATTGGTAATGAATTTCTGAATATAAGTCCAATTGCTCAGGGAATAAAACCACTAATCAACTACTGGTCTATCATGAAATTAAAAAGCTTTTGTACAGCAAAGGACACTGTGAATCGAGCAAAAAAAAACATCAATCTACAGAATGGGAGAAAATCTTTGCCAGCTACACATCTGACAGAGGATTAATATCTAGAATATACAAAGCACTCAAAAAACAGATCAATAAGAAATGAAACAACCCAATTAAAAAAATGGTCTATGGAACTAAATAGAGAGTTCCCACTGGAAGAAATACAGATGGAATACAAACATCTAAAAAAGGGTTTTACATTCTTAGCCATCAGGGAAATGCAAATTAAAGCTACCTGGAGATTCTATCTGTTTCCTGTCAGGATGGCTACCATCCAGAAAACAAATGACAATAAATATTGGCAAGGATGTGGTAAAAGTCAAACCCTTCTACACTGTTGGTTGGGAATGTAACCTGGTACAGCCATTGTGGAAATCAGTGTGAAGGTTCTCGAGACATATATCCTAACGACTTTTCTCACTACCTTAGAGATACTCGCTCAACCACGTTTATTGCTACTCTATTCACAATAGCTAGGAAATGGAAACAGCCTAGATGTCCATCCACAAATGAATGGGTAATAAAGATGTGGTACATTTACACAATGGAATTCTATTCAACAGTAAAGAAAAATGAAATTATGAAATTTTCAGTGAAATGGATGGATTGGGAAAGGATTATACTAAGTGAGGTAATCCAGGTCCATAAAGCCTAATGTCGCATGTTCTCTCTTATATGTGGATCCTATCTACAAATGTATAAGCTTGTGTGTGATCTGGAACCAAAAATCAGTAGTAGAGGCCTGTAAACTAGAAAAAGGCTATAAGGGAGGTAGGAGACAGAAGGACTTAAGGGGATGGTATTATATATATGTAAGTAGAAGAACAGATTATAGGGAGGGGAATGGCCTAAGCAAGGTCAGGGGAAGAGATTGTGTAAAAGAAGGGTGGGATGGAGGGTCAATCAAAATTTAAATTATTTTGAATAAGATATATGAAAATCTACTTTCTTGAATAATGGCACATACAGAAGCCATATAATGTTACTAGAAAATTTTCAGTGCCAGGGATGGGATGCATTCCAGTGAGTTCTTGACTAGGGAGTTCCCTGTTGCCTCCAAAACATTATAGGCTATTGCCAAGGCCCCTGGTTTCCCATTAGAAAGAGATTGTAAGACCCTATTGCTGAAGACTTCACATGCCTGAGCAGCAAAGTCATTGAGAAATTAAACTGGAGATGAGCAGAAAACATCCCTGAAAGCTGTAAAAAGCTGCACCATATGCAGCCTTATGGGAGACAGAAAGCAGCAGCAGTGAAAACAGTGGACAATGGAAGCCTTAAGTTTGGCCAGACAGGACAAAGTCTGAACAAGTGCAATAGTGGCATGTCTGCTCTGGGGGAAATCAACTGATCTCTAATTGGACTGTAGGCTCGCTCTATAGGAGGGAATACATGCCTGGTACTAAAAACCTAACCAAAATCCTGAGGGGTATAAAGCCTGCTCTTGTCTGGATAAATGCATATGTTATTCTCACCTAATTGCCCTGAAAGCACTACACTTAATGCTCATACTCATATATTAATGCTACCCTCATTTCTGGTTAGAGAAGATTCTCTTTCCAGATGGTGATGACCACTGGGATGACCCAAAAGACAACATAGTGCTGAGAAACGGGGACAAAGGAGTGTCCAGCAATGAAACAGCTCTATCACACTCTCCAAGGCTCTGGGTCCATTGTGGAAGAGGTGGCGGAAAGAATGTAACTGCAAAAGGAAGGGTACCACTCCTTACATACAGCTGTCCAGACAGAAATTGGCCTTGAGATCCATGACCTCACAGTCCTTATCAATACCTTCACAAGACCCTTACCATAGGAGAAAAAGATAATTACATCAAATTAAAAGAAAGACTAATGGAGAGTGTGAGGCGATATGATGGAGAGCAGAGAGAGTTGTGATGGGGAAAGTGGGGGAGGGGAGGGAAATACCATGGTTTGTTGTCTGTAAGTACAGAAGTTGTCAAATATATATAATGAGTTTCAGGGCTGGAAAGATGGCTTAGCAGTTAATACACTTTCCTTTAAGGCCAACGGACCTAGGTTTGATTCCCCAGAACCCACATAAGCCAGATGCATAATGTGGCGTATGTATCTGGAGTTCATTTTCAGCAGCTGGAGGCCCTTTAGCACCCATTCTTTGCTAACTCCCTCCCTCTCTCTCTCTCTCTCTCTCTCTCTCTCTCTCTCTCTCTCTCCTTCTCTCTCTTCCTCTCTCTGCTTCTTTTACTCTCTCTCAAACTAAAAGTAAAAATAAAATATTTAAATTTGAAAGTTTTGTTTTAAAAACAGAATGAGTTTCAATCCCCTAAGGTATGTTTTTTCTTACAGACCTAGCTATACACTGTGTTCCCCAATCTACATTAGTAGTGCTGGTTCTCACTGAACAGTTGGCCTTAGAAAACAATGTGCTATAACATGGTGAGCTTGTGCTAGTACATGCTGATCTTGTCATTTATTCATTCACATTGTCAGATGCTATTGAATAACAAGGTAGACAGTGAAAAGTGATGTTGAGATGGTAAAAAAGCATCACATTATCAGAACCATACAATAGCTAGCAATGAAAGCAGTCACTGCTTGCATCCAGATAACCATATTAAAAGACCGAACAGTTCTCTATATTCTACCACTCTGTTGGCAGAGAATCATTCCCATGTGATACAAGCCATTACTCCATGGTACTTATATATCAATGTTTTTGCAAACAATAAACTGGACTCAAAGCTACCATTGATACATCTTTCACCAAAATATTATGTACAGGTATTATAATACCATATAAAAAGGTGCTCTTTGGGCTGGAGAGATGGCTTAGCGGTTAAGCACTTGCCTGTGAAGCCTAAGGACCCCGGTTCGAGGCTCAGTTCCCCAGGTCTCACGTTAGCCAGATGCACAAGGGGGCGCATGTGTCTGGAGTTCGTTTGCAGAGGCTGGAAGCCCTGGCGCACCCATTCTCTCTCCCTCTATCTGTCTTTCTCTCTATGTCTGTCGCTCTCAAATAAATAAATAAATTTTTTTTTTAAAAAAAGGTGCCCTTTATTTTTTTTAAAAAATCCTTACATGTTCATGACATTTTGTAACATATTATTTTGTTGATTGAATTTAAAAATATTTTATATATATATATATATATATATACATACATATATATATATATATATATAGATAGATAGATAGATAGATAGATAGATAGATAGATAGAGAGAGAGAGAGAGAGAGATCTATTTAATTTGAAAAAATTGCTTAAATTGAAATTCCTAATTGGAAAAGAGCTTCACTGTTAGTTGTATAAATATATGTTATGCTCCCAAAATCAATGTAACTAAAGGAAAGACAGAAAGGTTTGTCTGGGTCATAAATATAGTTGTCTCCCTCTCGTTATCCATTTCCTGTTACTCTTATTTTATACTTGCCTTTGTGACATGTTGATATTGCCAATATCATATTTGAGCCTTAAGTCTGTTCAGAATGTTTTTAAATCTGGAACTATGCTCTTGCTATTAGAAATTGCAGTGTATGGGCTGGAGAGATGGCTTAGCCATTAAGTGCTTGCCTGTGAAGCCTAAGAACCCCGGTTCGAGGCTCGATTCTCCAGGACCCACGTTAGCCAGATGCACAAGTGGGCGCACGAGTCTGGAGTTCGTTTGCAGTGGTTGGAAGCCCTGGTGCACACATTCTCTCTCTCTCTCTCTCTCTCTCTCTCTCTCTCTCTCTCTCTCTGTCTCTTTTTCTCTCTGTCACTGTCAAATAAAGAAAGAAAGAAAGAAATTGCAGTGTGCTTGTATCTATGAAAACAGAAGGAAGCCATGAAGCAGTTATTAACCTGAAAATAATATACACTTAAAAACAACTATAATCTAGATGTGATAATCTCTAGGCCAGAAGCATATATTTTGTCAGATTGGTGTTGTGGCACTTATGAAAGGTTTTGATACTCTCCTGGACTTGTCTCTGCAGTTCTTGTCACTGTAGTTAATTGTTTCAGCTGTATTTTCCAGAAAGATCTAACTTAGGCCTTTGTGAGGTGAAATAAGTGTTAACATGAAATTCTCTTCATCCACAATATCTCATCAAATTGAGAGAAAGCCTTCTTGGAGATGTCGAGATACTTCTTCAGCTCCTCAGTTTTGACTAGAGGTGTTTTAGAGGTTGTGGAGAGTAGGCATGAAAAATGTTTACCTTTAAATTTACTCCTTGTTAGAGGTTTCTGAATAAACACCATATTAGAACAGGGCTAATAATTTTAATACCTAAGCATCTTTGACATCAGCATGAAAAACTTTCTGTTCTGGAAGGAACATAGTACAACCTTCCACAACAGCAAAGCTTATTAAACTTCAAATCATCATTCTTTTGAAACCTCTGAATGAGTGCTAGTAAAGGGACACCTTTAAAGGGATACCTAACAGACCCAGTAAAATCACAATTTTTACTGACATTTAATTTTGTGATACAACATTCATCATATATTTGACTACCTAGACTTCTAGTATTTAATGTTCCAATCCTCTGTCCCATCCCCAGGCTGATAATTGTAGCTACCTTATCTTAGCTGATCCCATCCAATCTTAACATAATTATACTTTTTTTCATCCTATTTTATCCTATGTCATTCCATCATTCCCCACAACTATTGAGTATCTACATCCACTATGCACAAAGTATTGCTGATGCTCAGTGATAGAAGATGAATGAAGCATTATAAAATCTTCAAGAAACATGGAATCCAATAGGGAGACCAGATCACACATATCAAACTGATATTAGAAAAAAACAACAACAACAACAACACAATGCCACATGCAAGTATGTGATCACATAGTCAGTATATAGCTGAAGAACTCATTTGTAATCCAGCTCCCCTTATGTGGATCTTCATATCAAGACTTGTAAAAAGAAGTAGAAAGTCTTTTCTGGTTTTAGAACTGAACCGTATTCTCCAAAACAGGATAAGCAGAAATAAAACTGATATTTTTTTATCCTTTTTCATTCTTATATCCTTTTATCAATTGCTTCAAAATTCAGAGGACAAATCTGAATAATTATTACTCAGGGACTATAACATAAGATATTAATAAACACAACATGTTTGAAGTGGGTGGAAGTGAAGAGGACAAGAAAGAGAGAAGATTAACCAGCCAGAGGGCTGTGGCAGAAAAAAAGGCAAGGAACTGGGATATGAAAGAAGGAACAGACTGCAGAACACCTTGGTTACCAAACTATGGTTTCCAGCTTAGCTGCTAAAAGAGAGGTATAAAATTAGGTTCAACACAATGAGCTAAATGCTATAAAGATGCTTTGAAAAAGGAGAAAGGCTAATTCTGCTTGAGAAAGTGTGTGAGGAGATGCAGGAAGGGGAGAGTGAGATAATCTTGCAACGTTTTATACATACACAATGCATTTTACAAGCTGCAGATGGTTCTGTTTGAGAGCAGCATCTCTTCATCTCTGGACAAGGAGCTGTTTGGAAAGACATAAGACATGAGGCTGGGGGATGGAGAGATAGCACAGTCAGTAAAATAATTGCTTCACAAGCATGAGAATATCAGTTTGACCTCCAGTACCCACAAAAATGCCAGGCATGATGGTGTGCACCTGTAATATGGCTAGCTTGCCAGCCAGTATAGACATGTTGATGAGCTCTAAGCTGTATCTCAAAAAAGGTAGATAGCACCCAAGAGAAATGACACCCAACAGTATGCCCTGGTCTCCATATGCACATGTATGCACATCCACTAACATGTGTGCCCACATACACATGAACACACACACACACACACACACACACACACACACACACACACCCCACAAATGCATGTATGTAAAAAGAGAAAATTAAATGAGACTGAAAATAGTCTTCATGAGATGGCCGAGGCCCAGCAGTTGTTTTTTGTTTTTTTTTTATCCTTTTAAAAATTGTTAGTAGTATGTATCATTTGTACACATAAACATGCTCACACATGGCAGTTTTAGGAGACACAGAAATGTGCCCCCTAGGGCCAAGAACAAACACAACATATCTAAACTTGGCATGATTTTAGTGGACAAGAGTTCTTTTGAGAATAAGAGAGGAGAGAAAGAAAAGCTGGTTGACTATGGGACCAAGGATTTCTTCATTTGCTGAGGCTTTCCTCAGAGGTGCCCACTTGTTATTCTCCCAGTGAATGCTTGCTGCTGGTGGCAGAAAAGGCTTTAGAATGAGCAGAATGGCAGTGCAGATGCTGCTGTAGAATGTGCTTATAGCTAGGGAGGACAGAGGCAGGGATGGGGAGTGGGGATTTGCCTCCCTGCTTCATTACTCAGCTACAATCACTTTTCCTTTTCCATTTCTATTATTTTCCTAGCTATCTCTAACTCATATGTGAATTAGTGGAAAATCTTGCTAAGTGTCCTTGACTATTAACAAAAGCCTCTTCCTTTGGAACACAGGATTTGGAATTTATTTTAAATGCTTGTTTCAAACATAAGGATTATCTTAAAGCATCTTTTAAGGGGATAATAGAAGATAAAAGAAGAACCCTTAGCTCGCTCACATCAGGTGTCCAGTGATCACTTTATTGAGCACAGTACTCCCTACTCCTTTATTTCATTCTGAACTCCTCCAAGAAAGTTTATAATTGACTTATGTTAGTTTTCATTTCTCCCAACTGAATATAAATTACCTAAGGGAAGGTATTTTCAAAGTTAGTTCAGAGCTGTGTCCTCAGAGCTTAGAAAAATGTCTAGTACATAGAAAAAAAAATCAATATCAATTTGCTGCATTTGTCTGAATGTTTCGATAGGAAGTGGATCAGACACAGGCTGCCTATGCACCACACCCAACCTCAACCTTTGGGAGTATAGCAGCCTGACCTCCACCTGCCAGCAATTGCATCATTTTGACTAAGGGATTTCTATGACTACCACAGCCTGTTTTGGTCTGCAGCACATGACAGGTTAGAAGAGTAAATGCTAACACCCTCTTGGAGGAGCTCTCAATGAATGAGTGATAGGAGTTGGTAGACTAAAACCCTTGTTTACTTCCTCACATTGCTTTAACTCTGAAGTGAATGTTGTGCCCTAATTTTCTCAATGAAATTAACTAAAGTGGTACTTTCTTTGAATACATATCTTGTAGTATCTGTATTTTCTTCCTTGTCTCATTTCCTCATTTTCCTGGGGTCACCTTACAAATAAACCATTTGCAGGCAAATTCTTGACACAAGGAAACCAAAGTAAGATAGGAAGCATTCAAAATGTTTTAGCTAATTAATGATTACATTCTTTCACATTTCATGCCTATTAGAATTAAAACTGATAGTCTGGATGAATTTTGTTTAAAAATGTGCAGGTGTAGAGTGGGAGAGACTAAAGGCTCATAATTAACTATCAACCAAAAACATACTAACTCTTTCCACATACCAAATAGCAAAGTGGTTTGAGGGATTTAATAATATAGAGTTAATAATACTTACTACTGATATTAGCTCAATTGTTATAACAATTACACCCTGGTAAAGTAATAGAAAACAAAAATATCTGACAAAATACAACAGAAATACTGACTACAATTTTAATTCTCATTTCTATAATTGGTCACATGACTACAGGTGATGCTTATCATCTTCCTATATTCCCTGCACCATTAGCAAGCTTCTCAGCAGACCTGTTCTTTATGTAGAGGGCTAACTCACACCTTCATTCATGAATGGTCTGCGCCATTGACCATTCTGCCTGGATTGGATTGTTGTGTTCTCCCATTGGTCTTATTAACAATATATGGTAACTTATTCACAGGGATACGGCAACACCAAGAGGTGCCCTGCAGAAGCTCTTGTATCCATGGCATATTCTTCTTATCTCCACTGTGAAAGATCCATCCAATTTTACCATGGTAGCCTTGATCAGTCACCTTGACCAACACTGTAACTCTATTCTTAGGCTATTGACTCAAGGAGTCCAAAGTGACTAGCAGAAAGTTTTAGCTTCCCATTTTATGGAATGTTAATGTGCTTCCTGGTAGAAGTACTCTCTCCATGGTAGAAGTACTCTCCCATCTGAAACCCAGACTTCTAGGACAGCAGAGCATAATGTCAGAGAAACAAAAGCAAAAATTTGCTAGCGGGTCACTTGGGTTGATGTTGAGTGGTACCATTCCCAGTTCTACACCTTGATTCCCTGAACCAATCCAGGGCCTTCTGTAGAACCCTCCTTCAGCACTCCAGACATTTGGCACCAAGTTGACACTATAAGTGTGCCTTTAAAAGGCTATTTCACCCTTCTATTAAGCCAACTGCTTCAGAATTATAGGGAACACAATAGTAGCAGCGAATTATATAAGCATGAGCCCACCACCACAATTCATTGACTGTGAAGTGAGTTCCTTACTCAGAAGCAAGCAATGCTGTGTGAAATATTATGATAGTAGAGAAGGAATCCTATAATTCAATAGATGATAATTTTTGCAGAAACATTGCATGCAGGAAAGGCAAATACATACCCAGAAGAAGTATACATTCCAGTAAAGACAAAACATTGCCTTTCCACAATGAAGTGGTCCAATGTAGATAAGCTTCCACTAGTGGTTACCCAGGAGAATGGTGCCACACTGCACATCCTGTTTCTGATCCTGACAAATTTGACATTCAGCAGCACAAGCAGCCAGGTGAGACTTGAAGAATGGAAGTTCTTTTTCTTGAGATCATGTATAACCTTCATCTCTGCCGCAGTGGTCACTTTGTTTATTGGCTCACTAGTCAAAGATAGGGTCATGTTGTGCTTGATTCAGCAGCACATATATTTAAATTGGAATGATACAGAGAAGATTAGTATAGCCCCTGTACAAAGATGACACATGAATCCATGAAGCATTCCATATTTTTTGAGGCCTAATATCTAGAATCTACAAAGAACTCAAAAATCTAAACAATAAAAAAAAAAATCAAACAACCTACTCATAAAATGGGGCAGAGAACTGATTAGTGAGTTCGCAGAGGAAGAAATACAAATGGCAAACATACACTTAATAAATGTTCAACATCCCTAACCCTCACGTAAATGCAAATTAAAACAACTATAAGATTCCATCTTACTCCAATAAGGACGACAATCATTAAAAAAAAAAAAATACAAACAAATGTTGGCAAGGAGGTGGAGAAATAGGAACCCTTATTTACTGTTGGTAGGGTTGTAAACTGTTACAACCACTATGGAAATCTAATATAGAGACTCCTGAAAAGGATCACTTTAGAGCTGCCAACAGACCAAGTTATGCTGTTACTGGGCATTTACCCTAAACATCCCACGCTTAACTACAGAGATATTTCTCAACCATGTTTATAGCTGCTCAATTTTTTTTTAATTTAATTTATTAGTTTTCAGTAAATACAGGCAGTTTGGTACCATTGTTTAGGCTCATCTGTGATCTACCCTCTCCCATTGGACCCTCTTTGTTGATGTAAATGGGTCGTGCATTGTGGAGTTAGCCCCCAGTTATTGGTATGATAAATGTCTCTGCACATCATGACCCAACATGTGACTCTGACATTCTTTCCGCCCCCTCTTCCGCAAAATTTCCCTGAGCCATGTTGGGTACATTTTTGGTCAGCTTCAGTGCTGAGGTGTTGGGGACTCTGAGGCTCTGGCTCTCTGATTTGGTAGGAGTTGATTTTTCTTTGTGTTGGTCTCCTTCCCCTTTGTGCTGGTATCCGGTTCACAGGAAAACATCACCCTTGCTTGTTTCACCAGTTGACCTTAGTTTCAGTTGGGCCCCTTTTGAGGTATGTTGGGGCAACTCTCTTCTTAGGATCTGCATCTATCTAGAAAAGAGAAGCAGATTCTCCAACGGAGAGTAAATTAGCACCCAGAAAATTGAGATAACACTTACTTTTTTGATAGACAGTTTGGTAGGTGTAGGCCCTCTTATACCCCGTGATTGATGGTAGCTTGATATTGTAGAGTGGGCTTGTGTTTGGGTATGGTTCTGACTTGTTTCCCAGCTCCAGCTATGGGTCTAGTACCACTGAGTGGATCAGTTAGCCAAATAAAGAGCAATTGGTTCCTCACCATGGCTGTGTACCATTATTGCACTTGTGTGGGCATCACATCAAGTTATTTGTTGCTAATTAGGTTAAACAATGAGTTGCTTGGACAGATCTTGGTCATTTCCCCCAGTCGCCTATGTAGCACCTTCTGGCACTAGACATGCTGACTGTCTGGGGACTGACTCTCTCCTGGCTTCCAGCCATGTCATTCCATTTTATGTGTCAGCTGCGTATGGAGTCTTCAGTAATAGGGTCTTACCACTGGCCTTTGGTGGGTAATCAAGAAGTCTGTCATTGTTTTGGGAAACCTTGTAGGTTTCTCTGATCAAAAGCACATTGTGGATGGTAGGCCCAAGCTGGAAGTGGGGGTTACAGGTCAGTGTCCACTAAGAACTTCAGGAAGAACATAACTAATATACAAGAGTTAGAGAGGAGGGAGAGAGAGGGGAGAGGGGGAGAGGGAGGAAGGGAAGATGTAGGAGATTTAGGTTAGTCTTGATCCTACCCTCTCCAGTGTCTTGTGGTTAATGTGTTTCCTGTAAGGGTCTAGTGAATGTTCAGCCACTTGGTCTGTCTTTTAGGAAGTAGAATTTTATGATACCATTGCCGTTTGGGTCCAGATTACTGTTTTCCACCCTTCCATGCCCTCCCCTCCCTCCCATCCATCCTATTGTCTAGTCCATGAGGTGCTTGCTGGGTATGTGAGGTATCTTGGGTAGATTCAGGTTAGGTGTTTAGATGAGTGAGACTATGTGTCAATTTTTTTTCTGTGATTGGGTAAGTTGACTGAGAATGATCTGTTCCAGGTTCAACCATTTTTCCTCAAATTTCTTTATGTCGTTTTTTCTTACTGCTGTATAGAATTCCATTGTGTAGATATACCACATCTTTGTTATCCATTCTTCTAATGATGGACATCTGGGTTGATTCCAGCTTTTAGCTATTACAAATTGAGCTGCTACAAACATGGCTGAGCAAATCTCTCTGGCCTGTGGTTTGAAGGTTTTAGGGTAGATGCCCATTAAGGGTATAACTGGGTCTGTTGGTATTTCTATAGTCAGCTTTTTCAGGAGTCTCCATATTGCTTTCTAAAGTGCTTGTACCATCCTGCATTCCGACCAACAGTGGATGAGTGTCCCTGCTTCTCCACATCCTCACCAGCATTTATTTTCATTTGACTTTTTGATGTTGGCTAGCCTTATTGGGGTAAGGTGGAATCTCATAGTTGTTTTAACTTGCATTTCTCTGATGATTAGGGATGATGAACATTTTCTTAAGTGTGTGTTTGCCATTTGTATCTCTTCCTCTGTGAATTGCCTGTTCAACTCTGTGCCCCATTTTGTGAGTCTTCTTATTGTTTAGACTTTTAAGTTCTTTGTAAATTCTAGAGATAAGGCCTTTATCAGTTGAATAACCTGTAAATATTTTCTCCCATTCGTGGGTATTCTATTGGCTTTGCTTATTATATGCTTGTCTGTAAAGAAATTCTTCAGCTTCATGTGATCCCATTGATTGAGTGACTGTTTAAGATTGTGAGCTACTGGGGTTTTGTTCAGGAAGTCTTTTTCCATTCCAGTATCGTGGAAAGTGCTTCCTAAATTTTCCAGTAGTATTTGAGTTTCTGGTCTTATGTTGAGGTCTTTGATCCATTTGGATTTGAATTTAGTGCATGGTGAAATGTGTGGATAAAGTTTTAGTTTCCTGCATGTGGTTATCCAGTTTGTCCAGCACCATTTGTTGAAGATGCTATGTTTTTTTTTTCCAGTCTATATTTTTTGGGCCTTTGTGAAATATCAAGTAGCTATAGTTGCTTGACCCAAAATACAGGTCCTCAAGTCTATTCCATTGGTCTATACTCCTGTTTTTATGCCATTACCATGCTGTTTTTATTACTATGGCTTTGTAATATAGTTTTATATCAGGTATGGTGATGCCACCAGAGGTATTTCTTTTGCTGAGGATATGTTTGGATATGCGAGGCCTTCTGCCTTTCCATATGAAATTTGAGATCATTTTTTCTATCTCTGTGAAGAGCACTGTAGGGATTTTAATTGGAATTGTGTTAAATCTATATATTGCCTTTGGTAGGATTGTCATCTTCACAATGTTAATTCTGCCTATCCAGTAGCATGGGAGGTCTTTCCATCTTTTCAAGTCCTCCTCAATTTCTTTTTTGAGAGTTTCTATATTTTTGTTGTATAGATCTTTTACTTCCTTGGTTAAAGTTATTCCAAGGTATTTTATTTTTTTTTGTTGCTATTGAAAATGGGCCTATGTCCTTTATTTCTTTTTCTGTGTCTTTGTCATTTGCATACACAAATGCTACCGAATTTTGTGCATTGATTTTCTATCCTGCTACATTGCTATAGGAATTAATCACCTTCAGGAGTTTTGGGATGGAGTCTCTCAGGTCTCTTATATATACAATCATGTCATCAGCGGAATGGAGCAAACTTAACTTCTTCCTTTCCAAATTGTATCCCTTTTATTTCCTTCTCCTGTTTTATTGCTTGGGCTAGGACTTCCCGAAATATATTGAAAAGCAGAGGTGAAAGAGGACATCCCTGTCTTGTTCCTAATCTCAATGGGAATTCCTCCAGTCTGTCTCCATTAAGTATTATTTGGGCCTTTGGAGCTTTGTATATTGCCTTTATTATGTTAAGATGTGAACCAGCCATGCCAATTCTTTCCAATGTTTTGATCATGAAGTGATGTTGTATCTTGTCAAAGGCCTTTTCTTCATCTATTGAAATGATCATGTGGTTTTTATGATTAAGCTTGTTTATGTGGTGTATTACATTGACAGATTTTCGTATGTTGAACCACCCTTGTGATCCTGGGATAAATCTCACCTGGTCAAGGTGGATAATGCTTTTGATGTGTTGTTGGATTCGGTTTGTGAGTATTTTGTTGAGGATCTTTGCATCCATGTTCATTAGGGAAATAGGCCAGTAGTTTTCTTTTCTTGTCGCATCTCTGCCTGGTTTTGGGATTAGGGTGATACTAGCTTCATAAGGAGTTGGGTAGCTTTCCCTGTTCTTCAATTGTGTCCACAGTTTTAGAAAGATTGGTTTGAGTTCTTCCATGAAGTATTGATAAAATTCGGCTGGGAATCCATCTGGTCCTGGACTCTTCTTTTTTGGGAGGTTTTTTATTACTTTTTCAATATCCGTGAGTGTGATGGGTTCATTGAGGTGATTAATCTGCTCTGAGTTTAGCTTTGGTAGATGATATGCATCCAGGAATTTATCCATCTCCTCCACATTTTCCAGTTTTGTGGAGTAGATGTTTTTGAAATAAGTCCTGATGATTCTCCTGATTTCACTTATGTCTGTTGTGATCTCTCCTTTTTTATTTTGAATTTTGTTAATTTGGAGTCTCTCCTTTTTTTGCTTGATCAAATTGGCCAGAGGTTTGTCAATCTTATTTATTGTTTCAAAGAACCAGCTCTTTGTTTTGTCAATTGCCTTAATTGTTTCCTTGGTTTCCAATTCATTAATTTCTGCCCTGATTTTAATTATTTCTTTCCTTCTGGAGCTCTTTGGGTTGGATTTTTCTTGTTTTTCCAATGCCTTTAGGTGGATGGTTAGGCTATTGATTTGGGATCTTTCTGTCTTTTTTATGAAGGCATTGAGTGCTATGAATTTTCCCTTGAGGACTTCATTGTGTCCCATAAATTTTGGTATGATGTGTTCTCATTGTCATTCAATTCCAGGAATTTTGCAATTTCATTTTTTATTTCATCCACTATCCATTTATTGTTTAAGAGTGCACTATTCAGTTTCCAGTTGCCTTTGGTTCTTGTTGGTTTTTTTCTTGTTGATTTCTAGGAAGATAGCCTTATGATCTGATATCATGCAGGGAATTATGTCGATTTTCCTAAATATGTGGAGGCAGTCTTTGTGACCCAGTGTATGGTCTATTTTAGAGAATGTTCCATGGGCTGCTGAGAAGAATGTGTAGTTTGTGGATTTGGGATGGAAAGTTCTGTACATGTCTGTTAGGTCTAACTGCTCTATGGTTTTGTTGAGCTCTCTTATTTCCCTGTTGAGCTTCTGTTTGGATGATTTGTCTATTACTGATAATGGTGTGTTAAAGTCCCCAGCTATGATGGTGTTGGTGGTTATTTCTGTTTTATTGTCCAGTAGGTTTTGTTTTATGAACTGTGGTGCCCCTGTGTTTGGTGCATACAGATTTATGAGTATAATATCATCTTGATGGATTGTTCCCTTTATAAGTAGGAAGTAGCCTTCTTTGTCTTTTTTGATTGTTTTTGGTTTGAAGTCTATTTTATCTGATATTAATATAGCTACACCTGCTTGTTTCTTATTCCCATTTGCTTGGAATATTGTTTTCCACCCTTTCACCCTCAGGAGGTTTCTGTCTTTAGTGGTAAGGTGGGGTTCTTGAAGGCAGCAGATTGAGGGGTCTAATTTTTGGATCCACCCTGTTAGCTTGTGTCTCTGGATGGTTGAATTAAGGCCAATAATATTTAGGGTGATGACTGAGATTTGATTTGATCCCTGTCATGTTGTGGTGGTTGAGGTATGTTGGCATTTCCATGGAATTTAAATTTTTTTTCTGTCTACTATGGGCTTGGTTGCTGTGATCTGCTTCATGTAGGCATTTGTGTTGGGTTATTTGTTTCTTCTCTGTGGAGAATTTCCTGGAATACTTTCTGTAGGTTTGGTTTTGTGTTCATATAATTATAAAGCTGAGTTTTGTCATGGAAAGTTTTCCTTTCACCATCTATTATAAGGGAGACTTTTGCCGGGTAGAGTTTTTAGGTTGTAAGCCATAGTTTCTTAGAGTTTGGAGAGTTTCATTCCAGGTCCTTCTAGCTCTCAGGGTTTCCATTGAGAAGTCTAAAGTAATTCTGATGGGGTTTCCTTTGAAAGTGGTGTGCTGTTTTTCCCTAGCTGCTTTTAGGAACTTTTTTTGGTGTCAATGCTTAGAGTCTTAACGATAATATGAGTTGGGAGTTTCTCCTTTGGTCTAGTCGGTTAGGAGTTCTGTTTGCTTCTTGTATCTTTCTTTTAAGAGATGGGGGAAGTTTTCTTCAATTACTGTGTTAAATAAGTTCTCCATGCCTTTGGACTGAAATTCTTCTCCTTCTGGTATTTCAATGATTCTGATATTAGGACGTTTAAGTGTATCCCACAATTCTCTCATGTTCTGTTCACAGGAACTTTTGAACTTACTGAAATTTTTGGCCTCTCGAACTGTTTCTTCCATCCTGTCTTCCAGATCAGAATTTCTATCTTCCACTTCGCTGACTCTATTCTTGAGAGCCTCTAGCAAGTTTTGGACTTGTTCAATTAAGTTTGCATTTTCTACTACTTTCCTATGTATCACTTCCATCGCTTTGTCCAGCTCCCTTTTCACCTCATTTTCTGTTGATTTTCTTGATGATTCTTGGAAATAATCCTTGCATTTCTTTATGTTTTCATTTAGTGTGGCCCGCTGATTTTTAAGGTCCTCTTTTTTTTTTTCACTCTCCCTCAACTCTCTTAGCTCTCTTTGAATACCTTCCAGTGTTTTATCATATTGCTCTAGCTTAGTGATGGTAGCATCCACATGATTGTCTGTCCTTTGTAGCTTTCATGCCAGTTTTAGCAGTAGGTTGGTCAGGGTTGCATTGCTCATTGCTTCCACTTGATGTTCTGATCCCAAACACTCTTTTATGTTTTTGTTAGATGTAATCCGCGTTGGACTGGGTGATCTGTCTGGATTTTCTTGCATTTTATTTTTCACGTTATTTCTTTTGCGCTGTGGTCTACCCATGTCAGTGTATGGGCAGGTAGGTGGGTGGAGCAGGCTGGGATCTAAGTTAATGAGAATCCAAGGCAGCCTGGGGCAGTTGCAAGCTCCAGTGTTTTTGCTCTCTCTTGCCAAAGTTGCCTATCTATAGCCTGACAGGGGCTGCAAAGTTGCCTGAATTCTCACCCAGTAATGTCCCTAAGCTGCCTGCCTTCGAGCTTGGAAGGGGGCTGAGGTAACAACCCCTAAGCTGCCCAAACTCTGTCTGGGAACACTGGGACCTGCAAACAGTCTGCACTCTCCCACCTTAGGGGAGTGGGTGATGGGCGGTGATGTGCAGGTAGGGGATGGCACCTGCACTGGCGCTAGTGACTCAGTGTGGACTTGTGTGGCCCTTGCTGCAGGACTGGGCCCTCTGCACGTGCAATTGTAGTGCAGAGGCAGCTGATGCAGGTATGGGATCAGGACACAGCAGAGGCTGACCGCGGCAAGTGATGGGAGCACAGCAGCAGGGGATCTGGCAGCACCTAATCATGGCAGAGGTGGCCCCTGTGGGCCTGTGAACCGAGCACCACATGCTGGTCAACTCGCAGGATCAGAGTACAAAGGCGGAGGTAGGAGGTCACAGCTTCAGTGCAGCAGGCTGGCAGGCGTGGCTGGTGGGTGCCTGATCAGAGCACAACCTTGCGGTGCACAGGGCATGTAGGGGGTGCGTGTAGGCACACGGGGGGATTGCGGGGGGCATGGGGTGTGCTGGAGGCTCCGGGCACAGTGGGGTGTATGGGGCAAGCAGGGCGCGTGGGGGGGTGGGGCGCACCGGGGCACCTGGCACACAGGGTGGGGCGTGCAGGGTGCAGTAGGGCACAGGGGGCGCGGGGGGCTGGGGGGCACGGGGCACACGGGGGGCGCAGGCCAGGTGGGGGGGGTGCGGGGGCAAAGGGGAGCACGGGGCTAGGGGCACGCAGCGGCACTGGGTGCATGGATGGGCTTGGGGTGCTGCGGAGGGCGTGGGGCACACTGGGGAGTGCGGTGGGGCACAGGTCTAGTGGGGGTGGTGCAGGGTGTGCGGGGGTTGCTGGGTGCGCGGGGCCGCCGGGGCGTGTGGGGCTCGGGGCACGTGGGGCCACCGGGGGGGACATGGGGCATGTGGGGGGAGCATGGGGTCGCGGGGGGGGGGTGCCGCAAGGGGAGCGGGGCGCACGGGGCTCGGGGCTTGGGCCGTGCGGCGGGGCACGGGTGGTGTGGTGGGCGCTGGGTGCGCAGGGCCACCAGGGCGCCAGGTTGCACCATGATGTGGTGGGTTGCAGCGGGGCGCGGGGGTCAAGCTGCGCAGGGGTATGTGCTTCCCTCTTTTTCCCCTATCTGTGCCCTCCCTCTTGCAAAAAGGTCCTAATTGCCCTTGAATACTTGCCTTTTTTTCCCCCTGGTATCTGCAGTGCAGCTAGGTGTTCGCCATCTTGGCTGGAACTCTAGCTGCTCAATTTTTAATAGCTAAGGAATGGAAGCAACCCAGGTGCCCATCATTGGACAAATGGATAACCAAGATGTAGTTTATCTACGTTATGAAATTCTACTGTAAAATGTCTAGTACTGAATGATAATGAAAACACAACATACCAAAATTCATGGGACACAATGAAGGCAATCTGAAGGGAATAGTCATAGCTATAGTGAGACCCTACCTCAGAAAGCCCTCCCCCTAAAAAAGCACCTAAATTCAGAGAGCAGATAAAACTCCTAAACAAACCTATTATATCCATTGAGATTGAAAATGTAATCAAAAACCTTCCCAAAAATGTCCAGGACTCAGTGGATTCTCATTCTAGGAAACCTTCAATGAAGAACTGAAATCACTTTTTTTTCTCAAGCCTTTTAACATAACTGGAGAACAGTGAATGCTCCCCAATTCCTTTTATGAAGCTACAATCATCCTAATATCAAAACCAGAGATACAATAAGAAAACTATAGATCTATACCTCTGATAAAGTTGGATGCAAAAATCCTAAATAAAATCCTCACAAACCAAATTCAACAACACATCAAAAGCTTTGTTCACCTTGATCAAACAGACTTTGTCCCAGGGATGCAGGGATGACTTAGCATACAGACATTGATTAATGCAAAATACCAACTAAATAATTTTAAACAAAAGAACTACATGATAATTTCAATAGATACATAGAAGGCCTTTGACAAAATACATCACTTTATAATCAAAACACTGGAGATACTACACATAGTGGATTTATATCTCAGAATAATATAGGCTATATACAAAACACCTAAAGCCCCATATAATACTTAATGTGGCAAGACTCAAGGAATTCCCACTGAGATTGGGAACAGAACATGGTTGCTCACTCTTATCACTGGTCTTCAACATGGTACTTGAAGTCTTCTAGCTCAAGCATTAAGACAAGAAAAAGATATAAAAAGGATACAGATTGAAGAGGAAGAAGTCAAATTATCCCTATTTATAGATGACATGACCCTATTCATAAGTGACCCTAAAAAACTCTACCATAAAACTTCTAAAAATAAAAAAATTCCTTTTTCAAAGTGGCAGAATACAATACAAAATCAATACACACAAAAACCCACAGCCTTCTTATACCTGAATGAAAAATAAACAGAAAATAATCTGCCAGGCTGTCTTATTTTCAATAGTCACACACAAAAAAGAATCAAATATCTTGGAATAACACTAACAAAGAAGTAAAAGACTATATAATGAAAACATTTAAAAACTCTAGAAAGAAACAGAGGAAGACATGAGCAAATGGAAAAACCTGCCATGCTACTGGATAGGTAGAATTAATATTGTGATAATGGCAATTCTACTGAAAGCAATATACAGATTCAACAAAATATTTTTTAAAGACCTAACATCATTCTTCACAGAGATGGAAAAAGTAATTGTAAAATTCATATGGAATAGCATAAGGCCTCAGATATACAAAAATATCCTCAGCAAAAGAAAATCTGGAGATATCACCATGCCTTGTGTAAAGTTATCCTACAAAGCCATAGTAACCAAAACAGCATGGTCCTGGTACAAAAACAAACATATAGACCTATGGAACAGAATAGAAGGCCCAGCCCTTAGTTCAAGTAACTACAGTTAGTTGATCTTTGACAAAGTAGACAACAATGTACACTGGAGAAATGATAGTATCTTCAACAAATGGTGCTTCTCAAATTGGATAGCTACATGTAGAAAAAACAAACTAGATCCATTCCTCTCACAATGTTCAAATATCAACTCCAAATGGATTAACAACCTCAATATAAGACCTGAAACTCTCAAACTACTGGATGAAACCTAGGAGGAAATATCTACGAGTGGGGGAAAACTTTCTGACCAATACTACAATAGCACACAAAATTAATAACTCAACCAGACAGCTCTCATAAAGCTAAGATGCTTCTGTACAAACAAACATAACAAATAGTGCCAACAGACTACCACCAGAATGGTAGAAAAATCTTTTCTAGCTATACCACTGACAGAGGTCTAATATCTAAAATCTACAAAGAACTCAAAAAACTATGCCAAAAAAAAATCAATCCATTCCAAAAAATGGGACAGCCGGGTGTGGTTCCCAGAACTCATGAGGCAGAAGTAGGAGGATTGCTGTGAGTTCAAGGCCACCCTGAGACTACAGAGTGAGTTCCAGGTCAGCATGGGCTAGTGAGACCCTACCTTGAAAAACCAAAAATAAATAAATAAATAAATAAATAAATAAATAAATAAATAAAATGGGGCAGAGGGAATTCTGAAAGGAAGATATACAAGTGGCGAAGTTACCTAAGAAAATGTTCAACATTCTTAACCATCAGGTAAAGGCAAATTTGAAAGAATTATGATATTCCACCTTACTCCAGAAAGAATGGCAATTATTAAAAAATGAATTGATGGTAAATGTTTGCAAGGATGTGGGGGACAGGAACCCTCATGCCCTGCTGGTGGGAGTGCAAACTTGTACAACCACCATGGAAATCAATATAGAAACTCCTGCAAAAGATAAAAATAGAGCTACCGGCTGACCCAGCCATTCCTCTACTGGGTATCTACCCTAAAGGTTCTACTACTCACTGCAAAGATATTTGCTCAACCATATTTATAGCTTCTCAATTCACAATCACTAAGAACTGGAATCAACCCAGATGCCCATTGTTTGGTGAATGGACAATGAAGATGTGGGTAAATATACACAATAGAATTCTACTCAGCAGTAAGGAAAGATAATATAATGAAATTCTCAGGAAAATGAACAGACTTTGAACAGTTCATACTAAGCAAACTCACACAAGCACAGAAATGCAAATATTTCATGGTTTCCCTCATCTGTAGGTCCTAAATTAGAACAGCTTATATTGCTGTCATACTGACATGCACATTGAGGGCCAGATACTATTAGGATGGAAGGGTTTGTGGGTAAGGGAACTGGGTGGGGGAGATACACACAAAACAAAATCCAGAATGAATTGGTACCATAGAATCCTTCCTCCTGGATAGCACTCTGAAAGGTATTAGGAGCATGGAGGGATAATCCGGTAAGATGGGTCCTGGAGAGGGTGGGATGAAGCCTAACCCTAAAACATTCAGCCCTGAATAGTAAATCCCAATACCAGAAGTGTGTTACAACCCTTGTTGAGTTGTTGATCAGTGAGACCTATGAGGTCTCCCAAACAAGAGAGACTTCTGTCAAAGCACTTGATTACCCACATGAGAGGAAATGTAAGACTATATTGCTAAAGATACCATATGCTGCTGATTTTTCTCATTGAGAGATTTGGGTAACTATGGAAGGAAGTCAACTCTAAGAAGATTAACCTCTATAGTGCTCTAAAGCATGACATGAGATGTTTGGCAAAAATGTCCAACAATGCTACTAGCAAGCAGGGGACCCTGATTCAATCAACCATCCTGACAATATATACATACCTGTTCCATAGTGCCATCCACCCTGGGCTTTCTGATTGGCTAAGAGATCCTCTCAGTGGAATGGAAGCCATATCTGGAACTGGGAACAAAGTCAGAATACTATGCAGACCAAGATTATGGACTCCAATGAGAAGCTTTCACTAGTTTTTGTACAAAGGAGAGACTACAACCCATCTAAATTTCTCTAAATGAACAATGCTTATAAGCTTAACTTATCCTGATCTCATGCTCCATCAGAGAACCTGCTTTTTTTCTTCAGAAAGCAATGAGAACCAAACATAACCAAAATATATTAATAGGACAAGGATCACTGACTCCATGTCAGCAGGTGAACCACCCCTAGCACAACAGGTAGGGCTCAGATGCAAACACAAAGGAATTGGTGAAATGAGCAGGAATGCTGCTCCCATGGTGAGCCTGACAATTTGAGCAAAGGTGATGGAGACAGACATTGAGGATATTCAAGATGCACCAAAGCAGAAATCCAGAAGCTGCTGAGAGCTCAACACTAAAGTAGACTTAAAGCACACCTACCAAGGCTTAAGGAATTTTGGGGAAGAGGGAGGCAGGAAGAGTTTAAGAGCCATAGGATGGAAGGGAATAGCCAGAGGCATTACCCCCACCCCTCTTCCACAATGGCTACTGTTCTAACAATCCATAATCCACAACTTCATGGTGAATACCATTAATCTAACTAAGGAGTGCCCCTAGTGGAGAAGGGGCAGGGAGGTGGGGAAAGACGGTACCAAAACCTGATGTATCCATGCAAAGTTTCAACTTGATAAAAAAATATTAGATAAGTTTGAGTTTGCCTAGCTACATGTTACTACTGACACTATTCTATATTATTTGTACAAATGATACAATATGGGTGGGCATGTTGGCCTATGCCTTTAATCCCAGGACTCTTGGGGCAGAGGTAGGAGGATTACCATGAGTTTGAGACCACCCTGAGACTACATAATGAACTACATGTCAGCCTATTGCAGGAGAGAGAAAGAAATGATAAAATGCTTTTCATCTCCTTTAGGGTTTATCCAAAGTCCTGAACTCCTCTCTTTTCTAAAAACAAGTATGCTATTGTTTTAAATTTGTTAAATTTAATGAAATATGCATTTTAACATAATCTCTTTGAATGGCTAAAGAATTGTACTCTTATTACTTTATAAAGGGACTTTGTACTACTCTTCATGTGATTTGGGGACATTTTTAATTTTATTATGCTGAAGTGGACACTATTTCATATAAATTGCAAATCTTTCAGCAAGATGGAAGGGAGGTCTGCTTGAAAAATTTACAATTAGATAAATGAAAAATAGAGTGAGAAAAATTGTAAATGAAAATAATTAGCATTAAAATTCAGGACATTAAGTGTATTGAGGAAAGAACAACAAATGTTTTACATTACCCAAAAGATTTAAATGCTAACCAGGTTTAAAATATCCTTAGGTGCAAACAGCTACCAGCTTCTATGTTGTAAATTGAGTAGCACAAAAGTACATATGAAGGCTATAGTTTCAGTAAGATATTGCATGTAAATCTTATTGTAACTATGAAATAGAAGCATAGCATTTATGTGACCTGGGTGTGGTGGTTCATGCCTGTAATTTCAACATTCACAAAGCTGAAGCAAGAGGATCATGGGTGCCAGTACATCCTGAACTACATAACAAGTTCCAGGCCATTCTGTGATAAATAGCTACAGTCTTTTTCTATTTTGATCATCAAAATTGGGATATAACTGGGCGTGGTGGCACATGCCTTTAATCCCAGCACTTGGGAGGCAGAAGTAGGAGGATTTCCATGAGTTCAGGGCTACCCTGAGACTCCATAGTGAATCCCAGGTCAGCCTGGGCTAGAGTGAGAACCTATCTCAAAAACACACACAAGAAAGGGGGGATATAAACAAATGATACTGAGAAAAGAATCAAAACTTAGCACAACAGAAAATTATAAAATCACTAACACAAGAAAGAAAGAAAAACAAAGCAATTAAAATAAGTGACAAAGGTGGTAATAGTAAATCTTTACCAATAATAGATTTGAATGTAAATGGGTTAAATTCTCCAGCCAAAAGATATAGAATAACTAAATATATTTTTAAAGTGACAACTATATATTGTCTGCAATAACTGACTCAAGGTTTAAGGAGAAACATAAGCTGAAAATGAAAAGGATAGAAAATATGCAATGTAAGTGGTGGCCAAAAGATCATAGGTGGCTGTATTTGTATTATTATATTAGACTTTATTCAAAGACTGTTAGAAGAGACAAAGAAGGTCATTGTTTAAGAATAAAGTGGTTAATTCATTAAGAGTACATTATTATACATATGTATTTGTATATGTATACAAATCCAATACTGAACACCTGAATATGTAAAGCAAATATTAATGGTCATGAAATGGTAACAAAGAAATCCAATATTACACTTCAATCATAGGTTAAATTTACCAATAAGGATATTAATAAGGAAATACTAGATATTAATTTCAGTACTGACCAAATGTACTGAAGAGCTATATACAAAATTTTTAATCCAACATCAGCAATAGAATCTATTTTTTCCTAGCATACATAAAACATTCTCTAGGATAGACCATATGTTAGACCATAGAACATGCCTTAACAAACTTAGAAAGATTGAAATTGTCTTCAAGTAGCAATTTAGACCACAATGATATAAAACTAAAAAGCAGTAACAGGAGAAATCTCGGAAAATTCATAAATATATGAATATTTTAAAAATTTATTTTTATTGATAACTTCCATAATTGTAGACAATAACCCACATTGTGTTCCAGCAGACAGAAAATGGCCTTGATATCCATGACCTCACAGTGCCTGCCACTACCTACACAAGACCATCATAATAGGAGGAAAATATCATGACATCAAAATAAAAGAGAGACTAATTGAGATGGCGCTTTTTATGAGGTAGAGATGGCTCAGCAGTAAAAGGTGCATGCTTACAATGCCTGATGTCCTGGGTTATATTACCCAGTACTTACATAAGTGAGCACAAAGTGATACATATGTCAGTTGGCATGTGGTATGATTTGTGGTGTATGTATGTGTGTACCCCATGAGAATGCGTACAGTGGCCAAGGAGAAGTAACTGTCCTACTTATCACTCATCTGCATAGTGATTTCCTTGGGAGGGAGTATATCCCTCAACCTGGAGCTGTTGTCCATCAACAAGCCTCAGTGATTCTCTTGATTCCCTACTCCCCCTCCTATACAGACTGGAGTTATATATATGCATTGCCATGCCCAGCTTTCTACATGGGTTCTGAGTAGTAAAACTTGGTAGTCTCCAGCCAAGAGGCTGTCATGCGTAAGTGGCTTTTGGCTCCTAGCCAAATCAAAACTCCCTAGTGATCTGCATTTTTATGGCTCCATACACAATTTATGATTTTTTTGTTTTTATGAAAAATGTGGCATTAAATTTACATATCATTTTGGAGTAACGTGGGCATTTTAACACTATTCAGTTCATGAACACACAATATTGTCCATTTATTTACAAATTTCTCAGTTACTTTCATCAATATTTTATAATTTTCAGTAGAGAGATCTTTATGTCTTTGGCTAAATTTATTTCAAAGTAGTTTATTTTATTCATTTGAAACTGCTGTGACTGAGATTGTTTTCTTGAGAGTGCTTTTCTGAAAGTTAATTGTTGCATAGAATTGGTAATGATTTTTGTTCATTACTTTTGTATACTATGACTTTAGTGAAATCATTTACTAATTATAACAGTTTTAGTAGGGTCTATAAAACCTGCTAAATATAAAATCATGTTATCGACCAACTGTCTTACTTCAATGCAACATATTACAGGTGATTTGACCTAGCATACTTAAGAAGTTGATTAAAATAGAATTTATAGGAATAGGAAATATAGAAAAAAATTAGAGAAAATTTATGCAGAGAACTTAGAGAAAATATTATAATTGTTAAGAAATTATACCAAATACACTAAATGTTATATATATATATATATATATATATATATATATGTGTGTGTGTGTGTGTGTGTGTGTGTGTGTATATATATATATATATATATATATATGATTATATTTCTATATATTAGTAAGAAACTTAAAAAATATATTTAAAAGAATGTCATTTTCAACAGCAATTTAACAAGATGCCCAATACAAGACAACTACCAAAGATGCACATAATGTTTGTGGAGAAAATTATAAACTGTTATTACGTGACTTTGAGGAAAACACAAATAAAGTGTAAAAATACTCTGCTTATGGAAAGGAAAACTCATTATTCAAAAATATGTTAATTGTACCGAAATCAATCTAGGAATTTAATATAATTCCAATTAAAAGACTCATGGAAAGAATAAGCCTAAATTTGGAGTGGGGGAAATGTAAGAATGGATATATTAAATTTTCTATTGTATTATTTATTTATAAAGCTAGGTAATTGATAGGAATCTTTTCATTATAGTAGTTTCTTTCCAGATTTGGAAAATGTTATACTTAGAAAATTATATTTATTATTTAGAAAAGAGTACATGACTTTAGAAGATGTGTGAAGGTGTCACCAATCAGCATCATAAATTAAGTGCTAATTTGGTATAGATTCCTATCTTTATGGTTTTGGTTGCACACTGTATTTTCTATTTCTTATAATTATGTAATTTGAAGCAGGCAATTAGTTTTCCTATGCCTTGTTTTTGACATTTATGAAATATGGTTTTTATATAAAGAATTTAAAATTTAAACATAAAACAAACTATAAGGAAACTCCCAATTTCAAGCTATGCTTCTCCTATTTTTTCTCATTGGAAAAACAAAATGATGTAAATTAATCCACACAGTGGAATGATAGCACACTAGGATACACCATACCCTGATTGAAGTCCCATGCCTCAGGCTACATTGATGTACCTGCATCTAGCCATCTGGACTGAGCAGCTACCATGATCCTTGATTCTTTGGCCTGCAACTACTATTGGACTACTGTAAACTAATCCAATAAATTCCCTTTTAAATATAATTCATTCCAGCAGTTCTGTTCCTCTAGAGAACCCTGGCTACTACAGATTGTGGTGCCAGAGGTGGGGTGCCAACATGTTAATTCAGGGGAGACTAAAGCAGACTTAGAAGAACATGATACTCCTTGAGCACTCAGGCAGCTTCAAAAGAGTCTACATTCTTCCTATTTCCCCAATTTCAAAGGTTGTAATCTCTCAAATAATTGCAGCTAGATGGGCAGAAGTTTCAGCCCAGATTTCATTTCTGTGCCATATTCCTCTGTTCACATCAGTCCATTTCTACACAAAGCAACCATGAACAACTACTTAGGACATGAACATTACAGCAGTCTTCTCATACAAACTGCTTTTAGCTCAGTCCAGGCAAAGCTCTTTCTCACCCATACAAGCCAAACTTCATAGTCCATAGTTCTTACTGTATTCAGGTCTTTCAACCCTCGCCAGAATAGTCCATCAAGCTGGACTTAAAGCAATGCAAGACATATCTTAAGCCAAGATTTCAAATCCTTCCACATTCCACTTGAAAATCAGCTCCAAAAGGCCAAAGCCACACAGTCAGAGGTCCAGCAGTCTACCATAAACTAATCCAATAAATTCCCTTTTTAATATAATTAATTCTAGCAGTTCGGATCCTCTAGAGAACCATGACTCATACAGGTTACATATATCAAATTCTTCCTAAATTAATAATCTTAGACCATTTAAACTATACTGATTTCATTCTCTGTTGGAGAACCTGTTCTTCTTTTTCAGAAGGTAGCAATACTGGAGGAGATAAACTACCCTTTGCACTTCACCCAAGCCACAGTTGAATCCACAGAGGAATGGGTAGATGAGCAAGAGTGCTGGTTCTATTCAGTTCCTGATGATCAGCACCAGGGTGTAGGAGACAGACCCTGGATACTCAGCATCCCCCAAAGTAGAGATCCAGAGGTTCCTAAGAGCTCATCACTGAAGTAGACTTAAAACCCGCCTACTACGACTGAGGGAATTTTGTGAAAGAGGGGAATAAAGATTGTAAGAGCTACAGGTTGAGACATCATACTCAAAGGCATCCCACCCAAAACATAGCTGACTAGTGCTCCCACAACTACAACCGATGGAGAATATCTGCAAACCTACTGAGGAGTGTCCCCAATAGAATGGGGGCATGGATGAGGGAAAAGAGTGTACCAACACATGATATATCCATACAAAATATCTTGTTAATAATTTAAAAAGAAAAATATCCTCATGTTTATTTTTGCCAAAGGTTTATTTTTACTGATCGTGTCTTAAAAAAAAGAATTGGCACCAATAATCATACATATAGATGTGGGCTTCTCTGTGAGAAGAGAGAAACCAGTAGAAAGAGAAAGCAGCTTTAATGAACCACAAGTGAGGGCTTTTGTGTTGATTTGCATCCTCCTTCTTCCTGTTCAGGTGCAACATACTTTCATATAATATGAAAAGTCTACTAAAAGAAGCCTAATCATTGAAATGAGTGTTTTGTGAGGACTGAGAGTAGAGTATCAGTTACAGTTACCTTGCTATCTACATTTCAAAGTTAGGATGGAGGGCTGGAGATAGCTCAGCACTTAAGAGGCTTACCTGAAAAGGCAAAGGACCCAGGTCCAATTTCCTAGTATCCACATAAAGCCAGATGAACAAGGTGACAAATGTGACTGGAGTTTGTTTGCAGTGGCTAGAAGCCCTGGTATACTCATTCATTCTCTACCTCCCCACTCTTAAATAAGTAAATGTCTTTTTGAAAAAGTCAGGATGGAGATATTGCCTAAGATAATCTTTAAACAAATATCAATTTATTGGAATCCTTTATGTGGAAACACTTAAAAGGCCTTTTGCTGTCATTCTTACTCTTCTTTCTCACTCTGTCATGTGTTATAGCAGGCAACTGCTATCAGTACATAATTCTCAAAAGTGCCCTACATATCCCAACAGAGTGCTCTAAGAATTCTCCAGTTAAATGAATTCTATATAAGATTGTCTCACTTTTTTCAGACTTTGCACACTGGCAGATGTTTTGCACACTGGCAATAGCTTTTTAAAAATAATATGCAAGTGATGCCAGAAGGATAAATAGCTACCTATTTTTTCCAGCTATTCCTTAAGGAAAATGGTCAGGAACTACTAAAGATAATAAATAAGATCCAGACTCCTTATGAAGGTATTTGGGGTCAATATTATAAATAACCACATGATAATGGACTTTATTAAAGAAAAATAAGCCTCACCATCAAAGCAACAACAATGAAAGGACAAATGATGGAAGTCTTTTTGTAGGCATAAAACAGCATTCATCTCTTAACTTCATTGCATCAATCTATTGGGTTGCCAATCTGATCTTTCCTGAAGTAAGTCCTAAAGCAGCATTGAGTTAAAAGGTTGACTGAACATGAGGGTTTGAGACAGCATTAGTTATAATACCTGGCAGTTGTTGGTGCTGACCTTTCATACCTCCATATGGATAGTCATCTTCAAATAGGTGAAATTGCTCCCCTCACATGGGATCCTCAAGGCAGAGTCTAGGAGAAGCTGTATAGCAGTTGACATCACTGAAGTATCAGGGAAATGCAAATTCAAGCTGCAATGAGATATTACCTCACTTAAGTTAGAAAAAGAATCCTCAAAAAGAGAAAAATTCTGAAAAAGATACAAATGCTGGCAAGGATGTGCTGAAAAATTATTGGTAGGAATTAGTACTGCCTTTTTCACTCCCCAATATCTCCCACTCTAGGTGGGAGCCTTTCTCCATCAACTCTTCTCAGTTTATAAATTTTACTGGCTTTCACAAATATGTTGCATATCCTATTAATAGTAAAAATACTTATTATATTTAATTTAGTTTTAAACAATTTTGTAATCCAGGAGTTAAAGCAATTGGGAACATGTGTACCAGTGAAATAAGCTGTCATTTTTTTTCATTTTTTTGTAGGTTATTTTATGCTATAAGAGTTTAAAGTATGTTTACCATTTTATTACCAAAAGAGAAAAGTATTTTTTTCATGTTAGTATCAATAATATATTTATAGAGCTGGAGATATGGCTTAGCAGTTAAAGCTTTTGCCTGAAAAGCCAAAGGATCTCCGTTTGATTCCCAAGGACCCTCGTAAGCCAGATGCACAAGGTGGTGCATGCATCTGAAGTTTGTTTGCAATGGCTGGAGGCCCTGGCACATCTATTCTTTCTCTGTCTGCTTGTCTGTCTCTCTTTCTCTCTTATAAGTAAATAAAAAGTAAATAAAATATTTAAAAATAAATAACATAATATAATATATTTATAAAAAGTGAAACTTGGGGCTGGGGAGATGGTTCACTTGGTAAAGTACTTAACACACAAGCAAGTGAACCTAAGTTCAAATGCCCATCACCCATATAAAAGGTGGGCATGGTATAATCCCAGTGCTAGGGAGGCAGAGACAGGAGAATCTCTGGTGCTTGCTGGTACACATACATATGACATATGGACATCATTCACACATACAAAGAAATATATAAAACTTTATTGAATTCTGCTGGTTTCCTTTGAACAATTATTTGTTCTCTATAATAGCCATAAGGCTATTTAAAAAAATTCATCAAATTGGTTTTTAGTGATTCTTTGTAACTTGCACCATGATAGTGAGGGGTTTTGTTCATTTGTTGCTGTTGTTTTTGTTGTTGTTTCTGAGACAAAGCTTCTCTATGCAGCCCTTGAGCACTTCAGCCCATCACACCTCACAAGGGCTCCAACTGAAGCCAGAGAGTAATTGGGGAAATAAGCAAGAGTGCTGCTTTCTTGGTGAACATGGTACTAGCACAAGGGTGAAGGAGATAGACAGAGAACACTCACTTCCTACTAAACCAGATATCCAGAGACACAGAGGCTCTCAAGACCTCATTACTGAAGCAGACCTAAAATGAACCCAACATGGCTCAGTAAAATGCATGGAAGAGGGGGCAGAAAGATTGTTAGAGCCACACGATGGGACATTAGGCACAGAGACATTGCCTCTTACCCATAATTGATGGCTACCCCCACAATGAATGACCCACAATCCCCAACATGGAGGGTCATTTCAGAGTGGGAGGACAGGGAGGAGGCTAATGATGGTACCAACATGGCTGTTTACACACTGAGCATGTACATAACTAATAAATAAAAAGAATGTAAGTACCAAAGGAAGGGTATGACTCCTTATAATGCAACTGTCCAGACAGAAATTGGCCTTGATATGCATGACCTCAAAGTGTCTAGCAATACCTTCACAAGACCCTCATAATAGGAGGGAAATAAATGATATCAAAAGAAAAGAAAGACTAATGGACGGAGGGAAAGGATGTGATGGAGAGTGGAGTTGTGAAGGGGAAAGTGGGGGAAGGGAGGGAATTATCAAAGTTTATTTTCTGTAAGTATAGAAGTTGTCAATAATAACTATACATTAAAAACCCGTGTAGAAATATTTCCAGTTTTACTTAAGGAAATCTATATTCTCTATAGTGTACAATTCTTTTACTATCATGATGTTTCTTGGGTAGACAAATATCTTGTTTTTTTTCTTAGTATGAATCATTTGCCACAAAACTCTTCTTTGATTGATTGTATCCTGTTCATCTTAAGTCTTCAGCTTCATCAATATCACTCTCTCTCTCTCTCTCTCTCTCTCTCTCTCTCACACACACACACACACACACACACACACACACACGTGTGTGTGTGTGCGTATGTTTACATGTTCATTTGTGTAATTGTGAAAATGCATATGCCACAACACTTGTATGGAGATCAGAGGATAAGTTTCAAGTCTGTTGTTGTTTGTCACTGCTCTAACCTGGCTACCTGACCCAAAGCTTCTGGTGGTTTCTTCTGTCTCCACTTCCATTTTCACCCATAGGTATAGCAGGGATTACAATATACCTAACATGGTATTTTTGACATGGTTGCTGAGGTTCTGAATTCAAGCACTCATACTTGCTCAGCAGGTGTTTTAATGAATGAGCCATCTCTGCAGATCTATCTTACACTTTTTATCAGTGTGTATTCATTGTGAATAATAATTTTTTTTATTATGACATTATCATACATGCATATAATGTACATTGATCATATTCATCCCTTCTAACCTCTCTTGTTTCTCTTACTCCATCCCACCAGTCCCCTTTCTCTTCCCAAATAATCTCCCTTTGACTTTAATGTCCTTTTAATGAATTCTAGGTGTTCCATAGTAAAGAAAATAGTCAATATTCATATGAGTCTGGCTTATTTCACTGTACTTCCATTTTCCTGCAAATAACATAATTTCATTCTTTATTATGGCTGACACTCCATTGTGTACATGTGCCACATTTTCTTATCTATTCATCCATTGGTGGGTATTTAACATGATAACTTAGTTATTGTGACCAATGCCTCGATAAACAGGGGCATATACCCAGAAGTGGAAAAGCTGGGTTACACAGTAGTTCTAAGTTTAGTTTTTTTTGTTTTTTTTTTTTTAAGGAACCTCCATACTGATTTTCATTGTGTCCAAACAAAGGTTTTCTTTTGTTTTTAGCTAAAAGGCAGAGAATCAATGACAAAATATTTTTAATAGTGGAAGTCTACCATTGCTCAGAAAAAAAAATCAATTTTCTAATCTTCCTCTTAAAATTTTTACTTTAGTCAGGGATCATTAAATTCTTAAGATCTTCCACTGTCTTCTTGGAAAATACTGAGGATCATACATCAAGAGATAAACACATTTACTCTATAAATGCAATGACATACATGGAATCCTTTAAAATCAATATAAGTGTACTCTTTTTATTTATACGTTCTGTAGGTCGGATGTACAATGTCCCCAACAGGCTTGTATGCTTGAACACTTGGTCCTCAACTGATGGTGATTCTTAGAAGATTATGAAATCTTTAGAAAGGGAAGCCTGTTGCAGGCAGTGGGACTTGAGATTTAATTCTGGTCCCAGTCCTTGTCCTGTCTTTGATTCCTGTTCCAGGAAAATAAAGAGGTGAGCAGCTCTAGTTACATGCTTCAGAATCACTGGAGCTTCCTTCTTCTATGCCTTCCATGACATGATGTACTGTGTCCCTGAAAATTGTGAGCCAAAATAGCTCCTTACTTTCATATGTTTCTTTAGCCAGGTATTTTCTCATATATACACACATACCTGGCCAGATATTTTGTCATAGAAACAAGAAAAGTAACTGATAAAATGCTCATTTTGAGATAGTTAAGGCATGTTAAAATGTTTTTCTATTAATCTTACAAGGTATTTCTATGGAAATATAATTCTTAAAGTATATAGCCAAAATTTTTAATACTGTTTTTCTTATCAACACTATACCAGAAAAAGCAGTAACTTTTGGGCATACTGGTGCATGCATTTAATCTCAGCACTGTGGATGTAGAGGTATGAGGATCACTGTGAGTTGGAGGCCAGCCTAAGACTTCATAATAGTGAATTCCAGGTCAGCCTGGGCTAGAGCAGGACCCTACCTTGAAAAACCAAAAACAAACAAAAAAAACCAAAAATCAAAAAAAAAAAAAAGATAAGAAAAAGCAGTGCCTATTGCATGTCATCTTTATCTCATTTCCTGCATTTATCATTCAGTCTTTCTATAAGTATGGATTATGTATGTCTACGCTGAGTGTCCTTCATTCATTATCAAGACACTAAAACAAAAATAGGAAATAACTGTGACATTTATTAAGAAGCAAGCTAGATAGAACTTCCGGCCAAGATGGGGACCACCTAGCTGTGCTGCAGATACTGGGGAAACAAAGCCAAGAAATTAAGGGTTATCAGGGTCTTCTTGGCAGTGGGAGGGCACACAGTGGGGAAAAACAGGGAAGCACGCATCCCCCCTTAGGTGGGTAGTCTACCCCCACACATACAGCCACCGCGCCCCACACCCTGCGCCCCATGCCCCACACCCCACGCACCACGCCACGCGGCTGTGCTCCGATCACGTGCCCACCAACACATCGCATGCCCACCAGCCCGCTGCGCAGACACGGGGACCTCCGCCTTTGTGCTCTGATCGTGCGTGTTGGCCAGCCATGCTGTGCTCCGTTCGCATGCATGCAGGGACCACCTCTGCCATGATTAGGCGGCTGCCAGAACCCCTGCTGCTGTGCTCCGATTGCTTGCCCGCTGGCCAGCTTCTGCTGTGTCCTGATCCCGTGCCCGCATCAGCTGCCTCTGCACTACAATTGCACATGCAGCGGGACCAGTCCCACAGCAAGGGCTACACAAGTCCACACTGAGTCACTAGCGCAAGCTCAGGTGGCATCCCCTACCTGTCCATTGCCACCCATGCCCCACTTCCCTGAGGCAGGAGAGTGCAGACTGTTTGCAGGTCCCAATGTTCCCAGACAGAGTTTGGGCAGCTTCAGGGCTTGCTACCTCAGTCCCCTTTCAAACTTGAAGGCAGGCAGCTTTGGTGCATTACTGGGTGAGAATTCAGGCACCTTTGGTGCCCCTGTCAGGCAATAGATAGGCAACTTTGGCAAGAGAGAGCAAAAACACAGTCTGCTTGCAACTGCCCCAGGCTGCCTTGGATTCTCACTGAGCTAGATCCCAGGCTGCTCCACCCACCTACCTGCCCATACACTGACATGGGTAGACAACAGCACAAAAGAAATAAAATGAAAAATAAAATGCAAGAAAATCCAGACAGATCACCCAGTACAACAAGGATTACATCTAACCAAAACATAGAAGAGTGTTTAGGATCAGAACATCAAGTGGAAGCTATGAGCAATGCAACCCTGACCAACCTACTGCTAGAACTTGCAGGAAAGCTACAAAGGACAGATAATTATGTGGATGCTACCATCACTAAGCTAGAGCAATATGATAACACACTGGAAGGAATTCAAACAGAGCTAAGAGAGTTGAGGGAGAGTGAAAAAAAGAGGACCTTAAAAATCAGCGGGCCACACTAAATGAAAACATAAAGAAATGCAAGGATTATTTCCAAGAATCATCAAGAAAATCATCAGAAAATGAGGTGAAAAGGGAGCTGGACAGAGCGATGGAAGTGATACATAGGAAAGTAGTAGAAAATAGAAACTTAATTGAACAAGTCCAAAACTTGCTAGAAGCTCTCAAGAATAGAGTCAGTGAAGTGGAAGATAGAAACTCTGATCTGGAAGACAGGATGGAAGAAACAGTTCGAGAGGCCAAAAATTTCAGTAAGTTCAAAAGTTCCTGTGAACAGAACATGAGGGAATTGTGGGATACACTTAAACGTCCTAATATCAGAATCATTGGAATACCAGAAGGAGAAGAATTTCAGTCCAAAGGCATGGAGAACTTATTTAACACAATAATTGAAGAAAACTTCCCCCATCTCTTAAAAGAAAGGCCCATCAAGATACAAAAAGCAAACAGAACTCCTAACCAACTAGACCAAAGGAGAAACTTCCCAAGACATATTATCATTAAGACTCTAAACATTGACACCAAAGAGAAAATCCTAAAAGCAGCTAGGGAAAAACAGCACACCACTTTCAAAGGAAACCCCATCATAATTACTTCAGACTTCTCAATAGGAACCCTGAAAACTAGAAGGGCCTGGAATGAAACTCTCCAAACTCTAAGAAACTATGGATTCCAACCCAAACTACTCTACCCGGCAAAAGTCTCCCATATAATAGATGGTGAAAGGAAAACTTTCCATGAAAAAACTCAGCTTTACAATTATCTGAACACAAAACCAAATCTGCAGAGGTATTCTAGGAAATTCTCCACAGAGAAGAAACAAATAGGCAAATACCAATGAATACAAGAAGCAGATCACAGCAACCAAACCCAGAGTAGACAGAAAAAATTTCAAATTCCATGGAAATGCCGACACACCACTACCACCACAACACGGCAGGGATCAAATCAAATCTCACAGTCACCACCCTAAATATTAATGGCCTTAATTCACCCTTCCAGAGACACGAGATAACAGGGTGGATCAAAAAATTAGACCCCTCAACCTTACCACTAAAGACAAAAACCTCCTCAGGGTAAGAGGGTGGAAAACAATATTCCAAGCAAATGGGAATAAGAAACAAGCAGGTGTAGCTATATTAATATCAGAGAAAATTGACTTCAAACCACAATCAAAAAAGACAAAGAAGGCTACTTCCTACTTATAAAGGGAACAATCCATCAAGAGGATATTACAATCATAAATCTGTATGTACCAAACACAGGGGCAAAACGGTTCATAAAACAAAACCTTCTTGACAATAAAACAGAAATAACCACCAACACCATCATAGCTGGGGACTTCAACACACCATTATCAGTAATAGACAGATCATCCAAACAGAAGCTCAACAGGGAAGTAAGAGAGCTCAACTAAACCATAGAGCACTTAGACCTAACAGACATCTACAGAACTTTCCACCCCAAATCCACAGACTACACATTCTTCTCAGCAGCCCATGGAACATTCTCTAAAATAGACCATATACTGGGTCACAAAGACTGCCTCCACATATTTAGGAAAATCGACATATTTCCCTGCATGATATCAGATCATAATGCTATCTTCCTAGAAATCAACAACAAAAAAACCAACAAGAACCAGAACGGCAACTGGAAACTGAATAGCACATTCTTAAACAATAAATGGATAGTGAATGAAATAAGAAATGAAATTGCAAAATTCCTGGAATTGAATGACAATGAGAACACATCATACCAAAACTTATGGGACACAATGAAGGCAGTCCTCAGGGGAAAATTCATAGCACTCAATGCCTTCATAAAAAAGACAGAAAGATCCCAAATCAATAGCCTAACGATCCACCTAAAGGCATTGGAAAAACAAGAAAAATCCAGCCCAAAGAGTTCCAGAAGGAAAGAAATAATTAAAATCAGAGCAGAAATTAATGAATTGGAAACCAAGGAAACAATTAAGGCAATTGACAAAACAAAGAGCTGGTTCTTTGAAACAATAAACAAGATTGACAAAACTCTGGCCAATTTGATCAAGCAAAAAAAAAGGAGAGACTCCAAATTAACAAAATTCAAAATGAAAAGGAGAGATCACAACAAACATAAGTGAAATCGGCAGAATCATAAGGACTTATTTCAAAAACATCTACTCCACAAAACTGGAAAATGTGTAGGAGATGGATAAATTCCTGGACGCATATCATCTACCAAAGCTAAACTCAGAGCAGATTAATCACCTCAATGAACCCATCACACTCATGGAGATTGAACAAGTAATAAAAAACCTCCCCCCAAAAAAGAGTCCAGGACCAGATGGATTCCCAGCCAAATTTCACAAACCTTCATTGAAGAACTCAAACCAATCTTTCTAAAACTGTGCCACAAAATTAAAGAGCAGGGAAAGCTACCCAACTCCTTCTATGAAGCTAGTATCACCCTAATCCCAAAACCAGGCAGAGATGCGACAAGAAAAGAAAACTACCGGCCTATTTCCCTAATGAACATATATGCAATGATCCTCAACAAAATACTTGCAAACCAAATCCAACAACACATCAAAAGCATTATTCACCTGGACCAAGTGGGATTTATCCCAGGAACACAAGTGTGGTTCAACATACGAAAATTTGTCAATGTAATACACCACATAACCATAAGATACAACATCACTTCATGATCAAAACATTGGAGAGAATTGGCATGGCCGGTTCACATCTTAACATAATAAAGGCAATATACAAAGCTCCAAAGGCCCAAATAATACTTAATGGAGAGAGACTGAGGAATTTCCATTGAGATCAGGAACAAGGCAGGGATGTCTTCTCTCACCTCTGCTTTTCAATATAGTTCTGGAAGTCCTAGCCCAAACAATAAGAGAGGAGAAGGAAATAAAAGGGATACAATTTGGAAAGGAAGAAGTTAAGTTAGCTCTATTCTCTGATGACATGATTGTATTTGTAAGAGACCTGAGAGACTCCATCCCAAAACTCCTGAAGGTGATTAACTCCTATAGCAAAATAGCAGTATACAAAATCAAGGCACAAAAATCGGTAGCATTTCTGTCTGCATATGACAAAGATACAGAAAAAGAAATAAAGGTCATAGTCTCATTTTCAATAGCAACAACAACATCAAAAATACCTTGGAATAACGTTAACCAAGGAAGTAAAAGATCTATACAAAGAAAATATAAAAACTCTCAAAAAGAAATTGAAGAGGACTTGAGAAGATGGAAAGACTTCCCATGCTCCTGGATAGGCAGAATTAACATTGTGAAGATGACAATCCTACCAAAGGCAATATATAGATTTAACACAATTCCAATTAAAATCCCTACAGTGTTCTTCACAGAGATAGAAAAAATGATCTCAAATTTCATATGGAAAGGCAGAAGGCCTCGCATATCCAAACATATCCTCAGCAAAAGAAATACCTCTGGTGGCATCACCATACCTAATCTAAAGCTATACTACAAAGGTATAGTAATAAAAACAGCATGGTACTGTCATAAAAACACTAGTATAGACCAACGGAATAGACTTGAGGACCCAGTTTTTGGGTCAAGCAACTAAAGCTACTTGATATTCAACAAAGGCCCGAACAATATATGCTGGAACAAAGATAGCATCTTCAACAAATGGTGCTGGACAAACTGGATAACCACATGCAGGAAACTAAAACTTGATCCACACATTTCACCATGCACTACACTCAAATCCAGATGGATCAATGACCTCTACATAAGACCAGAAACTCGAATAGCACTGGAAGAAAATTTAGGAAGTATTTTCCATGATATAGGAATGGAAAAAGACTTCCTGAACAAAACCCCAGTGGCTCAAGTGCTTAAACAGTCACTCAACCAATGGGATCATATGAAGCTGAAGAGTTTCTTTACAGACAAGCATATAATAGGCAAAGCCAATAGAATACTCACAGAATGGGAGAAAATATTTGCAGGTTATCCAAATGATAGAGGCCTAATCTCTAGAATCTACCAAGAACTCAAAAGTCTAAACAATAAGAAGACAAATACCCCACTCACAAAATGGGGCACAGAGTTAAACAGGCAATTCACAGAGGAAGAGATACAAATGGCAAACACACACTTAAGAAAATGTTCATCATCCCTAATCATCAGAAAAATGCAAGTTAAAACAACTATGAGATTTCACCTTACCACAATAAGGATAGCCAACATCAAAAAATCAAATGAAAATAAATGCTGGCGAGGATGTGGAGAAGCAGAGACACTCATTCACTGTTGGTGGGAATGCAGGATGGTACAACCACTTTGGAAAGCAATATGGACACTCCTGAAAATGCTGACTATAGAAATACCAACAGTCCCAGTTATACCCTTACTAAAACCTTCAAACCACAGGCCAGAGAGATTTGCTCAACCATGTTTGTCGTGGCTCAATGCATAATAGCTAAAAGCTGGAATCAACCCAGATGTCCATCATTAGAAGAATGGATAACAAAGATGTGGTAGATCTATACAATGGAATTCTATACAGCAGTGAGAAAAAACGACACAAAGAAATTTGAGGAAAAATGGTTGAACCTGGAACAAATTATTCTCAGTGAACTTACCCAATCACAGAAAAACAAATCGACACATATTCTCACTCATCTACAACACCTAATTGGAAGCTACCCAAGATACCTTACATACTCAGCAAGCACCTCATGGACTAGACAATAGGATGGATGGGGATGGCGGGGAGGACATCGAAGGGTGGAAAACTGCAATCTGGACCGAAATGGCAATGGTACCATAAAATTCTACTTCCTAAAAGACAGACCAAATGGCTGAACCTTCACTAGACCCTTACACGAAACACCTGAACCACAAGACACTGGAGAGGGTAGGATCAAGACTAACCTAAATCTTCTACATCTTCCCTCCCTCCTTCTCCCCTCTCCTCTCTATCTCTCTCCTCTCTAACTCTTGTATATTAGTTGTTTTCCCTCAATTTCTTAGTGGGCACTGACCTGTAACCCCCATTTCCACCTTCGGTCTACCATCCACAATGAGCTTTTTATCAGAGAAACCTTCAAGGTTTCCCAAAACAATGACAAACTTCTGTCTGAGTACTTGATGACACACCAAAGGCCAGTGGTAAGACCCTATTGCTGGAGACACCATACGCCGCTGATACGTAAAATGGAATGGCATGGCTGGAATCCAGGAGAAAGTCAGTCCCCAGGCAATCAGCATGTGTAGTGTCAGAAGGTGCTGAATGGGTGACTGGGGGAAATGACCAGTATCTGTCCAAGCAACTCATTGTCTAACCTAATTAGCAACAAATAATCTGATGTGATGCCCACACAAGTGCAATAGTGGCACAGAGCCATGGTGGGGAACCAACTGCTCTTGATTTGGCTAACTGATCCCCTCAGTGGTACGATACCCATAGCTGGAGCTTGGAAACAAGTCAGAACCATACCCAAACACAAGTCCACTCTCCAATATCAAGCTACCATCAATCATGGGGTACAAGAGGGCCTACACCTATCAAACTCTCTATCAAAATAGTGTCATCTCAATTTTCCGGGTGCTAACTTACTCTCCGTTGTAGAATCTGCTTCTCATTTTCGGATAGATGCATTTCCTAAGAGGAGAGCTGCCCCAACATATCTCAAAAGGGGCCCGACTGAAACTAAGGACAATTGGCGAAACAAGCAAGGGTGATGTTTTCCTGTCAACCAGATATCAGCACAAAGGGAAAGGAGACCAACACAAAGAAAAATCAACTCCTACCAAATCAGAGAGCCAGAGCCTCAGAGGCCCCCAACACCTCAGCACTGAAGCAGACCAAAATGAACCCAACATGGCTCAGGGAAATTTTGCGGAAGAGGGGCGGAAAGAATGTCAGAGTCACATGTTGGGTCATGATTTGCAGAGACATTTATCCTACCAATAACTGTGGGCTAACTCCACAATGCACGACCCATTTACATCAACAAGGAGGGTCCAATGGGAGGGGTCGATCATAGATGAACATAAACAATGGTACCAAACTGCCTGTATTTGCTGAAAAGTAAACTAATAAATTAAATTTTTAAAAATAAATAAATAAATAAAAGGCCAAAAAAAAAAAAAAAAAAGAAGAAGCAAGCTAGGGTTTTGGTTAAGATAGTGGAAGAGGATCCATGCCTATGAAATGGGGTGGGGAGCAGGATACTATAAAATGCACCCTTTTTGTAAAAGTGAAGCTGCTCTCACGTGTAATGAGACAATATGCTTTATTTTACAGATGTCAGAGAATACAGGGGAGATCCAAGATCTATCAATATCAAAAGAAAAGATAGCCAACTGCCTACCACAAGACATGTCACCTCTACCACATATACTAGGGCTCAGAAGATATTGCAGAGGAAATAGCAATTTTAACATGAATAATGCTGTCACTGCTAGCCTGACAAGTAGCTCCAGGGAGATGGCAACAGACACTGTGATCACTCAAAACTCATCATAGCAGAAATTCAGAGGCTACAGAGAACTCAACACTAAATCAAACTTCTAATATGTCCTCCAAGACTCAGGGACCACTGTGGATAAGTTTGTAAGAGCCACAGGGTGGGAAGGAATATCCTGAGGCATTCTCTTCCCCTTACCCATGCCACAGACTGACATATTGATAGCCCCACAGTGAGTACAAATAACCCCACTGAGGAGGGCCTTCAGTGGAATAGGAGGCAGGAGAGAGGGTATTAAGAATATAACCTTTAAAAATTAATTAATTATTTAATTTTAAAATTAGCAAGCTTAAAGTAAAAAAATCTAATAGCACTTCACTATTATTATACTGATAAATTATTATTATATTTCATGTTATTAATTACATAGTCACTTTAAGCATATTTTTTCTTAATAATATAAATAGCATACATATACTTCAAGTTTTGACTTTTCTTTTTACTTTTCCTTTGGACAGACCAGAAGAATGGTGTTAGAAGACCGGACATGCCCCTACATCAATGTCATCAAATTTCCCTTAAGTTTTGTCCTAGCAGTTGATTTAAAATAATTTTTGCTATTATTTATTTTTATTTATTTATATTTATTTGAGAGCAATAGACAGAGAGAGAAAGAGAGAAAGAATGGGCATGCCAGGACCTCCAGCCATTGCAAACAAACTCCAGATACATGTGCCGCCTTGGCATTTGGCTTACATGTGTACTAGGGAAGTGAGCCTCAAACTGGGGTCCTTAGGCTTCACAGGCTAGCACTTAACTGCTAAGCCATCTCTCTAGCCCCTTGTCCCAGAAGTTTTATAGTTTCAGGTCTCATATCTATGTTTATTCATTGTGAATTGATTTTATATGACCTGATCTAAGGGTCCAATATCATTTTTCTGCATATATATATATATATATATATATATATATATATATATATATATATGCAGTTTTCCTGACACATTGAAGTGATGTTTTTCATTATGTATTTATGGCAACTTTATGGACCTGAATGCACAGGTTTTTATTTATGGGGTCTTTATTCTTTTTTTATTCTTTTTTATTCTTTATTCTTTTCCATTATCTCTGTATTTATTTATATGCCAGGACTATGCAGTGTTAATTAGTAGAATTTTGCAAAATATTTGAGGCCAGGTAGTATGAAGCCTCTAACTTTATTCTTCTTGCTCAAGATTGTCTTGGCTCTTGTAAATTGTTCAAGATTCCATACATAGTTTAAGATTTTTTAATTTCTATGAAAAACATCATTGAAAATATGATAGAGATAGGAATGAATCTGTACATTTTTTGAGTTCTGTTGTTGGGCCTTGAGAGGCCCAGATGTGAGGCCTAGTGGAACTTCCTGAGTCTAGCTAAAGTTTGGCGACCTGTCTCTGACCAGCTATGACTCAGTAGGACTGCTAATGGCCTCAGGCCTGCCACTTCTGTGTAGGAAGTTGGAGTTCTCTCGCACATGCTTAGAACCAATCATCTCAAAAATCACGGTATGCTGTTGGCCCTTACATCTCACCCCATCCTAAAATCCCCACCCTCATTCTCAAAGCTATATAAGCACCTGCCTATTACAATAAAGTGAGTTCCTGCTTTGACGAGGCTCCCGGCTCAGTGGTTTGTTCCTGGCCTTCGACATCCACCCTCCTCCTCAACCCCTTGGGAGGAACCAGTGGGCCTGATCCTTCCTCAGCACTACCTGTCGGGGGAAGCCTGGAATTCTGTGGACATTTTTTAACAATATCTAATCCATGAACATGTACTATTTTTATTATCATTTTATTTTTCATTCTATTCTATCAGAAATAGCACCAGGTAACCTCTCTTCGTCCTTGAAAACCCAAATTTCACAAGTCATTACCTCTGTTTCTTTGGTTAGTAAAACTTTGAATAATACTCCCAGTTACAGTTTTACCTGTTACAGGCTTTATATTACTTCAAAGAATTTCTTATGTGTATTTGTTAAATATTCTGAAGTAGTTACACACTGATTCTTTTACTATTCAATGATTCCCCCAGATTTACATTTTTTGTATATTTCACATTAGCTTTTTCAATGTAGTGGATTACTCTTACATCAGAAGTCATTTAAATTGGGGTTCAGCTAAGTAAGATTGGACTTTGAGTAAGAAAAGTGCCATCTCTTATCAAAATAGAGTAAAAATTAGAACAATAGCCCATATCTATCAAATATGAAATGTTTATGCCTAGGCATAATAATTTAAGTTCTGGGAATGGATACTAAGAAAACAACCTGCACTCAAGAAAAGATAAATGCTTATATACAGTTATTATAATATTATTAATAATGATGAAAAACTAGAAGAATATGTAAGCATCACTAGAAGCATGGTCTAACTAATCATTAAATTTTTTTAAAAATATTTTATTTCTTTGTTTATTTGAAAGCAGAGAGAGAGAATGAATGTGAATTAGCCACTGCAAATGAACTCCAGATACATGTGCCACTTTGTGCCATCTGGCTTTATGTAGGTACTGGGACTCAAACCTGGGTCCTTGGTCTTTTCAGGCAAGTTCATTAACCACTGACCCATCTCTCCCAGCCCAAATCATTAAATTATACAATAATATTATAGCATAATTGAAAAGTACTTCTGTAAAATTAAGAAGAAAAGAACATTAAAAAGTAGAATATATAACCTAATAGTTTCAATAACATATGCTGAAGTATGTGTGTAGGAAAACATGTCACAAGAAATACACTAGAGCAGTGGTTTCTAAATTTTCATGTATAAAAATTCTTAATATCAAAAACTGCAGAGATGGAATTGCACTTAAGGCACTTGATTATAAAACCTAAGGACCCAGGTTCTATTCCCCAGAACCCACATAATCCAGATACACATGGTGGCACATGTGCCTGAAATTCATTGCAGTAGGTAGAGGCCCTGGAAAACCAATTCTCTCTATCTCTAATAAATAAATAATAAATTAAAAAAGAAAACTAGTGCTGAACAGATGGCTCAGCAGTTAAGGCACTTGCCTGCATAGCCTAATGACCTGGATTCAATTCCCAAGTGCCCATGTAAAGCTAGATGCACAGTGATGCATGGGTCTGGAGTTCATTTGCAGGTACTAGAGGACCTTGTCTGGCCATTCTCTCTGTCTGTCTCTTTTCTATTTCTCTCTGCTTCCAAATAAATTAATAATAAATAATTAAATGCTAAAAACTTAAATAAAATCATTATAGACCTCTAGTTCTACTCTGGATAGAGTAATAATATTCATTTCAAGTCCTTTCTGCTATACCTAAAAAGTCTTGCACATACATAACATAATATAACATGCAAACAGGAAAACTCTGAAAGATGAAAGGAAAAAGCAGCTTGCCTTGATACCTAAAACTGTTGGGAAAGACACAGAATTGAGTTCCCTGGGTTTTCTTCTTCCACCCCATAGACTTCAGATGGTGGGACACAAATTTCTCCAAATTGGAACCGTGTGTGTGTGTGTGTGTGTGTGTATGTATGTATGTATGTATGTATGTATCTATCTATCTATCTATCTATCTATCTATCTATCTATCTATCTATCTATCTATCTATAGAGAGAGAGAGACAGAGACAGAGACAGAGAGACAGCAAGAGAGTGCTGTTTCTATGTCAATGAATCCAGAATCATTGACAAAAACATAAAAAATTTGCAAAAACTTAATCAAGAGTTGCATTCTTGATATGGTCCCTCCTCCCCTCAATTTTGGGCCAATTCCCCCTTTCTTTCCTGGTTCCCATCAGTAGTAGGACCTCTATGTATTTTAATCCTCCTACTCACAATCAGACCTATTATTATAAATAAAATCATGTCTTTTTATACATCAACAGATTGATGCCATTAAGATGCAGCCTTTGCAGGTTCATTATCACAGACTGGAGCTGGTGCATCGAGGCGTTGCCACGGAAGACCTACCACCTGCAGCTGTCACTCTCCCTTGATCCTACATTCTGTACTCATTTACTATACTATATGCATTCTGCACTCATTTACTATACTGCTGTCCTCTACACCTCTGCTATCGCTGCAGTCTACCTGTCATGGCCAAATAGCTACCCTTCCTATGGGAGCTGCATAGAATTCAGACCTATGCATATCAGCTCACAATAAAGTGAGTGCTATGTGGGCACCAACATGGGTGCAAGGCAAAGCACCACAAGGGAAGGTCCCTTTCTGACTGCTTCTGAATTCCCTGAGAGAAAAACCTGACTTACATGGAAATTGGTACCATAACCGCTATCACTAAGGTCATGCCTCACTCTCTGGCCACATAGGCCCTGCCTCCCCTCCCCAAAAGGTACCAAGGGCCAAAGATTGTGGGAAAAAGACATCCCATGGGAGGAGCCAGGTTCCTACTCCCCCAGTTGGTTAATGCCCACCACTGCAAAGCGGGCCTCCCCCTCTTTTTGTATAAAAGAAGGGAGGAGATATTGGGAGATATGAACCAAACCTTGGCCATGTTGACAGAAACCACCATATAGCAAGTTAAGTTTCTATTTCCTCATCTAATGATCTATTACCAGAAATGAAGAAGCTGTTACACCTGGGTGATAGCTTCTCCTGGTGCTGCTGGTAATTGATGAAGAAATAAATTACATTTAGCCAGTAACCCTGCAATCTCTGGCCTGAATATGACTCCTTTTCCCTACAACCCTATATAAACTTATGTGTAAAAATAAAATCTCGAGACCTTGACAAATATCTAGCTTGGTCTCCTTCTTGTGTCTGTTTTCCTTCTCTCATTAAGGATAACTTCCCCTCGGGTCCTTGTTCGACTCCCCGCTGGCCAGGGCAGCTGATTCTCACAAAAAGTAACAACAGGAACAATGAGTAAAAGAGAGAAGACACAAACTACCAGTGACAGAAAGATACATGGGCTATTATAGATCCTGCAGAAAATAGCACTGTGGTAGCTTGATTCAGGTGTCCCGTATAAACTTAGGTGTTCTGAATGCTAGGTCCCCAGCTGATGGAGATTTAGGAATTAACACTTCCTGGGGCAGGCTTATGGGTGTTATATCTAGTTTCCCCATGGCAGTGTTTGGCATAATCTCCTGTTGCTATGGTCCACCTTATGTTGGCCAGGTGGTGATGTCCACCCTTTGCTCATGCCATCATTTTCCCTGCCATCATGGAGCTTCCTCCTCGAGCCTTTAGGCCAAACTAATGCTCTTTTTGTTGTTTTTCCTACATGCTGCTCTTGGTTGGGTGATTTCTACCAGCAATGTGGATGTGACTAAAACAAGCACTAAGAAATTTATGTTCATAAAAAAACTTCTAAAACTACAAATTACCAAAAATCAATCTAAATGAAATAAATGTTCTGATTAGTTCAATCAACAAGGAAGAAATTTAATTTATAATTAAAAACCTTCCAAAAAAGAAATCTTCAGGCCAGATTGTTTCATGAGGTAATTCTATCAAATATTTAAAGAAGAATTAACATCAGTTTGTGCAATCTCTTCTAAGGAATAGAAGAGGAGAAAACATTTTAAAACTCATGTTTTAATTCTAGTATTACTCTGACATCAAAAACAGACACAATACAAAAATTAAAAAAAAGTAGACAAATATCTCTCACAAAGTTTGATAGAAAAACATTTAACAGAGCTGAGGAGATGGCTCAGTAGTTAAAGCACCTTCTTGCCAAACCTGGGTTCAATTCCCCAATACCCATGTAAATCCAGATTCACAAAGTGAGGCATACATTTGGAGTTCATTAGCTATAGCAGCAAAACCTCTGGAACACCCATTCTCCTTCTCTCTCTCTCAGAAATAATTATGTTAAAAAACACTGCTGACTCCCTTAATAGCCATCACTGTCTTGTTTCTTGTAAATCAGGTTAGGTTTTGGTCTCTTGCTCTACTGCAAAAAAATAAAAAAAGAGAGCGAGCCTGAAGAGATGGGACAGGATAGACCTCACAGCCAGATTGGCTGGCTGCTGAGGAATAATTTTCTTTTTTTTCCCTTGAAGGAGAAAAGGCTTGTTTTTTCATTGGTACATTTAAAATTCCCCAGCTAGGGGAGATACCAATTCTGGACAAGTGCCACTGGAATACAGAATGCTTGGAGAATCTGAACTTTTCAACTCTGGAAGATGAAAATTTACTGTTGTCCACTGCTGGGACTGATTGGTATTTCAAAGGAATATTGGGTACTGCAAATAGGAAATGACCTGTGATTGATGATGTTTCCCTGTCGTTTTAAAAGACTAAATAGAACGTGGGAGGTCTGATGTTGAAAATTTGTATAATTTTAAAATATCACAATTAAATAAAAGCTGGTTTCCCATTAAAAAAACACTGAATAAAACTAAAAATGCATTTAAAGGTATATGAAAATATACTTCTTTACTAATTAAAATATAATTTAAAAATGAAAAAAATCAAGTACATAAATGAATAAATTAGAATTTATTCCAGATATGCAAATTTCCTTCAACATTCAAAATTTAGTTAATGGAAGATACCATGTTAGCTGGCTAAAGAAGAAAAGTCATAAGTTCAGTGGTGTTAATTGTTGCAGAAAATTATTTGACAAACTCTGGCACACATTTATGCTAAATTCTCAGCAAAGGAGAAATAAAGGGGAACTTCCTTAACTTGATAAAGAACATCTCCAAAAATCTGACCCTTTCTCTGTAGATCAAGAACAAGACAAGGATACCTATTCTCTACACTTTCATTCAACTCAATACTGAAAGTTTTGTGATAAACTTTTCCTATGTTCGGTGCTTAGATATTGTAGGAACTGGCTGACTCTGGAAGGACTGTCAATTCGTAGAGAAAATAAAGAACTAATTTGTCTAGGGTTATTGAGTTTGTTTTCTCTTTCAATTAAAGAATTAAAATACAGAAAAGGGTTTAAAGGAATAAAAATAAATTAAAAGTAAGTGGTAAAGAAACCAGAGAGAACACAGATTCCTCATGGAAGAGGGGATTCCAGAGTGGAAATTCTACCACCCACCCAGCTTAAACAAATATGAAGGCATTGGTTGGTTCATGATGTATCAGTGCTGCATAGATCCTAGAAAGCCTACCTTCCCAGCCCACCAGTAAGAAAATTCACTTAGGCCACGAATAAGGAGAAAGTGGTATCCTTCTTTGCCGTCTTGGGTAAGAATACAGCTACCTTCCACAGGCCCTTTTCCTCTAAGTCTGCCTAACCAAGGAAACTGTCTAGCTCCTATAGTCTTTCATAACTTCCCTGACAGTGGAATTTTCATATGCAAAACAACCATCAGAAATCCCAACTACACTCTTCATCAGCCGCACAACTGCCTTGCCCTAATCATCTTGGATCCAAGCTCCTATGTCCCTAAACTAGCCAGAAATATTCAACCAAGTCAGTCCTAAACTTGTACGCCCTACTTTGAAAGTTCTTGTTGCAGTCAGATTCACATTGCTGGAAGAAATTACCTGACCAAGAACAACTTGTGGGAAAAAAAGGGTTTATTTTGGCTTGTAGGCTCAAGGGGAATCTCCATGATGTCTGAGGAAACAATGGCATGAGCAGAGGGTGGACATCATTCCCTGGCCAACATCAGGTGGACAATAGGAACAGGAAAGTGTGTCAAACATTGGCAAGGGGAAACTGGCTATAACACCTATAAGCCCATTCCCAACAATACATTGCCTCCAGGAGGCATTCATTCCCAAATCTCCATCAGCTTGGAACCTAGCATTCAGAACAGTTTATGGGGGAACACCTGAATCATGCCCCCACAGTTTTTTTTTTTGTGTGTGTGTGTGTGTAAACTACAATAAGAACTTTTACCTCCTGAGGGACTACTTCTGCATGTGCCTTTTTCTCCATGTGTGTACACTCTCCTAATGAATATGTGAGAAACACACCATCCTTTTCAGTGACAATCATCTCCTAGTAAGTTGGCCTCAGCATTCCTGAATAATAAAACCTAGGTTTTCAAAACAGTTCTATATGTTGCAATTAATCAAAAAATGAAAATTAAATGAATATAAATGAGCAGAAAGAAATACAACTGTTCCTGTCCATCGATGACAAAACTATTTAAGACATCACAGGGCATCTGTAAAAACAAAAACAAAAAAAAAATAACAACATAAAAACAGACAAAAAAAAATCTATAACTAATTAGTAAGCTCAGTAAAGTTGCTGTATAAAGAAAGCTTCACACAAAATTAATCACATATAAATTAACATGAAATAAGTAGAAACTGAATTTTTTTTTAAATCCATTTTCAATGAAAAGAAAATAAGTATAATTTTAACAAAACTAAGAACATCTGTATTATTTAAGTATAAAATACTAGCTAAATATATCAATCAGAATCTAAATGAGAGGGAGTTGGGTAGCTTTGTTAGGCATTTTAGGGAAAGGTTTATTCAGTGTCTGCTCCAGTCTAACCCTATCAGTCTCTCTCTCTCTCTCTCTCTCTCTCTCTCTCTCTCTTCTCTCTCTGTCTCTCCTTAACTAGGTGTGTGTGTGGACCCCTTCTCTGAGCCCAAGCCAATCTGCTCTTCCCCTTAAGGAACCTGTTCCAAAGAGAGCCCCCTGACGTCCAATAAATAGAGAGTTGGGGGCGCACCCTCCTGGCTCCTTGGCTGTTCATCTTTTCATACTTGAGCCTGGGGGAATAGGGGAGGGAGGGGACCCAACACCAATAAACTGATATGCGGGATAATGAAAATCCTATTGAAATCCCAGTAAGTTTTTTTTTTTTTTTTTTTTTTTTTTAAGAAATAGGCAATCGGGCTGGAGAGATGTCTTAGTGGTTAAGCGCTTGCCTGTGAAGCCTAAGGACCCTGGTTCGAGGCTCGGTTCCCCAGGTCCCATGTTAGCCAGATGCACAAGGGGGCGCACGCCTCTGGAGAGTTCGTTTGCAGAGGCTGGAAGCCCTGGCACGCCCATTCTCTCTCTCCCTCTATCTGTCTTTCTCTCTGTGTCTGTCGCTCTCAAATAAATAAATAAAAAATTAAAAAAAAAAGAAATAGGCAATCATGTTGTAAATTTTACATGGTAACACTTAGACCTTGATTAGCTGAAACAATTTTAAAGAGAATAAAGTATGAAGAATTATACTACCTAATGTTAAGAACATTGTGGTATTAGTAGAATACTAGACACATAGAAAACATGCCGCTGACTTATTTTATAAATAAGCTTTCATTATTTTTTATAACTTCAAATAATATATTTTAAATATAAAAAGCAATTCAATTAAACAAAAATATAAATGCATATGTGCATATCAAAGAAAATAAGCTTTAATCTTGTTTATCCCTTCAGGTTTTATCTAGCTAAGAGGCTTGATGTTAAAGATAGAAAAGGCAAGGTGATCAAGTATATGGAACAGAATATTGATCCAATAAATAGCACACACAAATATACTTTACTGATTTTTGACAATGTTCAAAGGTACAAAAACAATTTAGTAAAGGAAGAAGGATAGCCTTTACAACAAATGGTGCTGGTACATTTTGGCATCCATAGGCAAAACAAAGTAAAATGAAACAAAAAGGCATTAACCATAAGAAAGGTTTATTTTGATAAGGCTCAATTTATAATATTTTTCTTTTATGAATTATGATTTGGGTGTAAATTGTGGTTATTCTGCCAGTTTTCCCACTCCTCAGTATGTTTTTATTAATAACCACAGGTGTCAGAGATGGACTTGCATGATTCTTAATAAAGACAACCAGTGGTGATACAGACTGAAGGAAGAACAGAGAGGAAAGAGAGAGAGAGCATTCATGAAGCATTTGAAATCAAAACCAAATATGGAAAAAATATGCCTAGTTGTAAAACTGGGGTAAAACTGTGTTAACACATTGAAGAGCAAACATTGTGGTTAATGGTTGTATGTGTTTTACTTTATTATCCTGCAGTAACTTTACAAATAACTTTCATATTTTTATAAAATAGCTCCAGCATCACTTTTCCTGATTGAAAATGCTAGTAACTACCTGTGTGGCATGACTAGCCAAAATATCTCCAACACTCATGACCCCCCCACACCACAGATTTCTTCCTTTGAAGTAAATTATTTTGAGTCATTAGAATTTATGACCTTCAACAGTTATTGAAATACATCATCTTTTCTGTAGTTAACAGGCTACAAATTATAAATAAACACAGGAAAATAGAAATGTTAAGAGGTGAATACCTCTGAGACCCATAGTATTTTAGCCCTTTAGAGATCATGCCCTAAAAAATTTCCCTCACATTGGGCTGATTGAGTATGGATCTTTAAAAAATAAATCAACAAGAGAGAAGGAAGCTGGAAAGGCAACAGCAAGGCTTTGATTCCGCATAGCATTAGGAACAGCAGCTGTGCCCTGTTGCTCATCGCCCCACTTCCTCCCATCTGGTTGCTGTTAAGGTAAATGAGCTCATCACAGCAAGCAGGAGAGTTATTGGCTCTTATTAGATTTCTGTGGCAAGGTAGGAGAGTTCTAGGCTTCATTACAAAAGGAACCCAGTCCCCGCCCCCCCCCACATCTTTCTATTAACAGTCAGGGAAGGCAGAACCTCTTTGTTAGATAAAACCTGAAGGGATAAACAATGTTAATGCTGTTTTAGTTTTCATATGTACATATTTTTATCTAATTGAGTAGGATTTTTGTATTACATAAAATATATAAAATAATAGGTATCTGATTATAATTACCATTTATTAGAAAGAAATTATGAGAAATTAAAAAAGTAATTTGAAAAAAAGCACTCCAAATTGTACCACCTAGAGACAACTTCTACTAATAGAAATTGACTTTGAATTTGATTGACACTTATTAGAAGAAAATAAATTGAAGTTATAGAGAAGTATAGATAATCCTTTTCCCCTTAGGTGGTTTCTTTTTTTTGAAATTGCTATGAAAATGATTTTTAAAAAGGTAAGAGAAAGCATAACATGCATGGTGGTGCACACCTTTCATCCCAGCACTCCAGAGGCAGAGGTAGCAGGATTGCTGTGAGTTGAAGGCCACCCTGAGACTATATACGGAATTCTGAGTCAGTCTGGGTTACAGTAAAACCCTACCTCAAAAAATCAAAATAATATTAATAATAAATTGAAAAAAGAAAAATAAAAGAAAGTGGTAAGATGATAGCCAGACAAACCAATAATTAGCTCTTAATTTTAAAGGATTATTTTCCCCAAAACCTACTTTTAAGGTGATCTTTAAAAGAATGTGTGTGTGTGTATGTGTATGTTTGTGTGCATACACACACATGCATATGTGTGAGTATGATATGGTGCATGTGCTAAAGTTAGAGAACAACTTTGACATGTCTGTTCTTCACTTTCTTTGAGACATGGTCTCTTGCTGCTGCAAATAAAGTATAAATATCAGACTAGCTGGCCTTGGAGCTTCAGATTCTCCTGGCTCGACCTTTCATTGGCATAGGCACATTGAGATCAGAGAGAAATGCCTTACTTTGTACCCAGCTTTATGTGGGTGCTGGGGAATTGAAACCCAACTAGCAGGCTTGCAAGCAAGTACCTTTAACAGCTGAGCAATCTTCTAGCTCCTTAAAATGATATGTTAAAAGATAATTTGGAGGTAGGAAGAAATGATTTATAATTTTATAGTGAATTTATGATTTTGCATCTATAAAATGATAATATTTGGAGCTAATTGAGTAAATCATGCATAATTAACTAGTTACAATTAACTGTAATTCCAAAGAGATTGTGCAAGAATTCAGAAAACCAGTTGACTTGCTCCTGCCTGAAATAACTGATCATTGGTTATGTAGCTTTGTTGTGTGTTTTCTTTTGTCACCCCATCCATTTTAAGTCATATAACATCTTAATATCTCATTTTAAAATCTTAATTTTCTTGTGAAGGTTTGTTTTATTCACATATCCTATTGCCATTCTGTTTTCTTAATTAGAAGAGTCAGCTCTTTTCATCTAATTAGCAGTGAGCCCTAGATATATTTTTTCTGTTTCTAATCATGTAATTACTATTACTTTCAAGTTGTATCAACATTTCTCTTGAAGTAGCTTATTGAATACCTGATTCTTTGTTGCACTGAAGTGGTAATGATAATGATATACCAATTTGCTACTTTATACTACCTTCTACTTCCTCTGTGCTTAGATTTTCTAAAAGGCTAGACTTGAAAAATAGAAGCTCAATTATGAGTCCTTATGCATGTGACTCTACCTCTTGCTTTTACTCTCTCACATAAAAAAGATTTATCTTCTATAGATGTAATGATTATGGGATGAAGGATTCAAGAAAAGACAAGGTTGGAATTTCAATTATTCTAACTTTATAAATTTATTTAGTTATTTTTTTTAAATTTTTTATTTATTTATTTGAGAGTGACAGACACAGAGAGAAAGACAGATAGAAGGAGAGAGAGAGAATGGGCGTTCCAGGGCTTCCAGCCTCTGCAAACGAACTCCAGACATGTGCGCCCCCTTGTGCATCTGGCTAACGTGGGACGTGGGGAACTGAGCCTTGAACCGGGGTCCTTATGCTTCACAGGCAAGCGCTTAACCACTAAGCCATCTCTCCAGCCCTAAATTTATTTTTTAAAAATTTTTAAAAATTGTTTGAGGCCAGCCCAACAGACTGCCTTTTTTATGTGAGAGTGAAAAAGAGAGAGTGTGAGAGAGAATTGGTATGACAGAGCCTCCAGCCACTGCAATTGAACTCCAGATACATGCACCTCCTTGTGTGTGTGTGCGACCTTGCATGCTTGTGTCACTGTGCATCTAATTTACGTGGGACCTGGAGAGTAGAACAAGTGCCTTAACCACTAAACAATCTCTCTAGCCCTGATAAATTTCTGAAATGTCAGTTTATTATGAGTTATGATACATATTTTTATGTATACTCTGGACATTTGCGTGTTTGGTCTTCATTAGTGAATTATAGTAACAGCCTTTTGAGAGATTCAGTGGAAGTCAGTTTTCATGGAAGCAAAATGAAGGTGCAAGATCATGAGTAATGTTGTAAAAACCACCAAATAAAAGGAATTAGGAAACAGTGGAGGTAAGATCAATATTATTTCAATACAAGTTATGAAAAGTCATGAGATTAAGGGAAATAGTTTACCTTTTTCTCCTAGTCAGAGGATGAAATTACCCATAAACAGTATATATGACAGTAAAGAACATGAACAGATGGTTCCTAAAACTAACTTGGAATGAATGATACCTAGATACCACAAAAATCTAAATCTTTGATTGAACAGAAAAAAAATTGAAAATTTAATCTTCCTTACACAATTCCAATTATTTATCATTAAATAAAGACAGATATTTATTTTGTCACACATTTTAACCAAATTATTTATATAGAGAGAAACCTTACAAAAAATACTTGCTCAGTGACCCACAAACACTAGGGGAGAGCCTAACTCTGGAATAAGAATTTGTTCTCCCCACCACATTGCAATCAGTTTCCCCAACCCTTATATCTGTTAATGCCAAATAAGCTTTGACCACTAGCTTTGACAATCTACCTTAAATCAGAAAATGCTATGACACATCATGTAAGTTTTTTCATTTTGGATGTATTCATGTCTCTTACATGTTATAAATTAGGAACATCTACCTGATTTTCCATTTCTTCTGCTACCACCTATTAAGGCAGCCCTATATATTAAAATGGTCTTATTTCCATTAAAGTCTGGTAATGTCAGACCTTTCAAATTAAGTATACCTTTATACAGTATCCCTTTTGGACATTAGCTGTTGGAATACAATATATAATTATTTTTAGAGGGTCTTCTAAATAAATATGCTAATACTGTCTTAACAATTCAAATGCTAAATGCTGGCTGGAGAGATGGCTTAGTTAAGGTGCTTGCCTGCAAATCCAAAGGACCCAAATTTGATTCCCTAGGACCCACATAAGCCAGATGCACAAGGTGGCACATGTGTTTGGAGTTTGTTTGCAGTGACTGAAGGCCCTGGTGTGCTCATTCTCTCTCTCCCTCTCTCTCAAATAAATAAAAGTTTAAAAAGAATGGAGAAGTTTCTGGTAATGATAAAACTTGGAAAAGCATGCTAAATGTAATTGTGAATAAAATGGTTATACTTACTATACTCACTTGATGCAATATTATGCAAATATTTTCTTAAAATGCTAGTCATCATGCTATGTAACTTCTGAAGATAAATTATAAAATAAAATATAGATCCTATCTGGGATTATGGGATTCACACACTTGGATTTTAGCTACCACATTTTAGGGACTCTTGGAAACCTGGAAAGGTCACATATGGTGTTTCTGCTCACAACACAAACTAAGGTTTCAGCTAACAATCAACATGGACCAACACCCATGTGAATGAGCAAGTCTTCAGTCCCCAGCCTTTGAAATGACTCAGTTAGTTCTGAAAGGATCTGAGTCCAGCTGGACCTGCCAAGTCCTGCCAAAACTGCAGATTGTTAAGTGGAATTGTTCTTCTTGTTTTAAGTCATTAAGTTTTGAAGCAATTTGTTGTGAAGCAATAAATAACTGGCATAGACTATGAAAAACAAGGAAAATAAAGCTTAGCATGTCTTAAGTGAAAAACTTAGGAATCAAAATGTAATTATGCCTATCTAAATTATTCTATCAATAGCCCAAAGACTGAAAGAAAATGCCTAAATGCTTACATTATTTTTGTTATAGTAGTGATGTCTACATATATCTTTTCTTGTCAATTTTCCAAATATTCCCACACATATATGAAAAAAACTAAGTTCATTTGTTATCTTTTTCTGAGTTTTCTAGTTTAATACAAGTATTTAAGGAATCATTACAACTATGAGCTGACTAAAAAATATTCCCAAAAGCTTTTATTGTTGATCAACCAAGCATACACTGAACACAAGGCAGACATGATTAAAATGTATTCATTTATCATAAATTAAAGATCTTAATTGGAAACAGACACCCAATACAGACATCTCCCATCTGCTGCTGGTAATGTTGACATTAAAAATGTCAGTACAGTGAAACTCATTAATTGCATATTCTGGGGACCACAAAACCATTAACTTCCATCTGAAGGGGCTTAGACAATAAGCTTTCACATTCTTACTGCAGGACAAGAGGTCCCTGATCAAACTGACAAACAACACTGGGAATTTTCTAAGAAAGAAATGACAAGCAACCAGGACCGATTTTCAGATATTTACTTATATCTTCTCAACAAATCCTTAAGAATGCTTATTACAGACTGTCCAAATTTGGAACAAGGAACAAATTGATAGTTGCTTTAAAAAATAAACTTTTATTGACAAGTTCCATACATATAGACCATATCACAATCATAGTCCCCTCCCACCTATCTCCATTTTCCCGTCCACTGAATTCCTTCTTCTTCCCAACTACTCTCTCTTTTATTTCGATATCATCATTATTTTTCTCTTCCTATTATGTAGGTCTTGTGAACCATTAGCCACTGTAAGGTTATGAATGCCATGGTCACTTTGTGTTTCATTCTTTCTACGACCTCTTCCATAATGGACCATGCGCCTTGGAGGGTGTGACAGAGATGTCTCATTTAGGGACTTGGAGAGGTGGGTCAGTGGTTAATTGTGCTTACTTGCAAAGTCCAATGGCCTTGTTTCAATTCCCTAATACCCACATAAAACCAGATGCATAAAGTGGCACATACATCTGGAGTTTATTACCAGTGGCAGGAGGCCCTGACATGCCCTTTCTAACATGCTCTCTCTCTCTCTCTCTGTCAGTCTGCCTATTTCCCCTTGTCTTTCTCTCAACTAAAGAAGTAAAATATTAACAAAGACATGTATCATTTAGTGTTGAACATTCCACTGTCACTTCTCAGCAGGTTATGTGCAAGTAACCACAGGTGCTATGAGTTCATGAATGCAATGGCTATGTCACTGGCAGGCATAACATATCCATTTAGCAAAACAATACTGGTACCTTCCCTACAAGATCCCATGACATCCTTGGCCATGAAATTTTAACCAGGTTTACAGAATCAGTAATGAATTTCCTCCTGTAGAATGGACCTCAAGCCCAATTAGAAAGTGATTAATTACCTCTATAACAGTCATTCCACTGTTGCCTCAGTAGACACATCTTTCCTAGCAGGTCAGTCATATAGTACACAGGGTCCACAGTTGGATAAAACTACTGATGACTTTTCTCCCCTGTCAGCCTGAATATCACCTTCTGACACTATAGAAATAAGCCAGGAGGAAGGAAGCTTCAGGATCAGCTCCAGCTTGATTTCTGCATGCCCTGCAACCCAAGTGTGTGGTGTTTAAAACAATAGGGACTTCCTGTCTAGTTCTGGTGGGCAGCCAAAAGCAATGGCAAAAGTTTGTATTGTTTTGGGGACTTCAGGTATCTCCCTGCCCAACAACATCAAGGGTGGTATACTACCCCTCTGAATGTTAGATTTTCTATCAAAGACTCATTGCTTGAAGTTATTTTTCTGTACTTCGTGAACCATAATTTCTTTTTTCCATAATTTAATTTTAATGATCAAATATGAATAGTTTTTCCTCAGTGTTTTTCCTTTTGTTTTATCTGTATTAATATACATATAAGTGCTTATTACAATTTTAACATAGTTAAATAAACTATTGCTCTTTCAGTAGTTCCCAAACAGGTTTGGTCACCCTTGTGTCTCAACACTATAATAGAAGGTACATGTCAGTGTTCAATTCCTGGTAGACTTCTCATGAAATTTAAATAATAATTATCATTTCTCCTTCATATAATTTAGATAAAGGCAGCCTGGGTTTCCCTTAATGAAAGGGAGGGTTCACTGAAAGCCACAAACGTAAGCCACACATGGTTTTTAAAATTTCCTAGTAGACACAATAAAAAGTAGAAAGAAACAGATGAAATTAAATTTATTAATGCATTTAATTTAACCTTACATATTATAAAATACTATCATTTCAAGAAGGAATCAACATTAAAATATTAAGGAGTGTTTTTTAACATGTTCTTCATATTATATCTTTAAAATCATGTTGATAGTGATGTGAAGATGATTGGAATAGGGTATGGAACCACATTTTAATGTTCACTGATAACATATGACACATTACTCCTATTTTAGATAGCATAGATTTGGAGAATCTAAATCAAAGATAAGCTACCAATTTTCACTTAATGAGTCTTCATGATGAGTATAGATGTATTTCCATTCCCCTTTCATTGTCTAATGACCTGATGATTATTCCTAAACCCACTATACCTGTATGATTATTTTCTAAAGAGAAAATCTTGAAAATTGTTTTGATATATCAAACTGTCCTTTAGAAGGACAACTTTCCATTTCTCTTGGCAACATTAATCATGTTGGCTTTTCACATATTTGTAAATCTGATAATGCATCTTTACATTTTAAATGTTTCTTCACCTTTGGCAAGCCTAGAAACACATTTGCCTTTGTTTTCTCCTTCTCATTAACCTTGAAGACAGTAAATGAATAGAGACTTCCTATAGCTGTTCATATCCAAGACATGAAAGAGTCCTCATTACATATAAATATTTAAGATTACAACACATAAAATAAAATTTTACACTGTACCCTCATCTTCTATTAAATTTAATTATACTCTGTGGGACATTTTAGTTGATTAGTCCAACCCAGTATCTCTGTAAATGTCTGATTGCCAAAGACAAGAGGAACGGAATGCAAGGCAGTTATAGTTTAACAAAAATTGAAGCCACAAGAAATGCTACTGCGTAATATGAAATACCTTATAAACACTCCAATTTCATAAAATGATTTCCGATATCACCTGTTTTGGAAATTTATCTAAAGGTCCATACAGATATTGATTTTTAAATAAAGGGGATAGCCAAATAAGTTTAAAGTAGCTTGCAAAACAATCTCTTGGGCTCTATGTTGTTTATGACTCATTTTGCTGCAAAAGTGAAGTCATTCTTCATGACTCAGAATTGATTGTTTCTAAAGCTCAGTGATGAGCAGAAATGCCCTATTCCAGATATAAAGAATATCATTTTCTCAGATGCTCATGAAAGCCTGCTTTGAATAAATCTAAATATATAACTGTTTAATTTTCAATACATTCTTTTTACTTAGGGAACATTTTGTAATTATGTTATTATTCAAGGTCACAAGAGTACAGTGATTTTTTTTTTGCCTTTTTAATCTCTTTTATTTATTCAAGGCTAACCTGGAACTTACTAGATAGCTAAGATTGGCCTTAAATTCCCAGAGATCCCCCTACCTCAGATTTCTGAGTTTGGGGACTAAAAGCTTAAACCACCACACCTGGCTATGAATATAGTTCTTAAAACTAGATGTTTTGTTCTAACTCAGTTGAAAGTCCTTTCACTCTAAATTCCTGTACTTGAAAGACATGTAGTTTACAGACTGCTTTAAAACTATATGATTCAAAATCTGGAGTTTTGGACAAGGATTTTCATGCTGTAGCATTTTTTTTTTCCTATTCCTGTAAACTTCTTGCAGTTCATGCCTGTGATACAGGGACCTGCCCATCTTGTTAGAATAGAGTGAAGCCTTTAAGTTTTCTTAAGAAAATTATAATTTGTCCTTCAAAATGCTATTATCTGTCACCTCAGGCATTTTTTAATGTAACATACAAGCCAGGAGCTCTTTTAAAATAGCTAACATACAATACATGCATGTATATATATAGATTTGTAAATTTACTTAATCATATGCATGCCTGAAATGTATCATTTCAGTAAGGAACAGATTATACTTAATTCAAGTTATTGGATTACTCATGTTTTACTCAGGAAGTATTTAATTGTGTTTAACCTTGAGGTCTCATTTTGAGGGTATATTTCATGGAAACTTCCCCCTATAGAAAAAGTTGTATCAGACAGAGTCCTGTCAGAAAGTGGAAACAATATTAGAGATTTCAGATAGAAGGAATTGATCATGGGAAGTTTTCCAAAGAGTGATCAATGGTGTAGGGAACCAAACAAGGAATAGCTTGATAACTCAGAGATTATTACAATGCTGAATTGGAAGAAGAACTAAGAAGGTAGAATTGACAGAGTCCTAGAGTCATAGAAACCCAGTGGAAACTTTAAACAGAGCATACAGGCAAGTTGATGCCAGGCAGAGAGATATCCTGGAAGGAGCCTAGCACAATGACAAAAAATAAAAACAAAAGGAGAATTATCTTCCCTCCTTCTACAATGCAGGCTTCCACCATTATCTTCAATTGATGAATGATATTTGCAAGCAAATTAGAAAGGGAGTCTGGAATATGCAGTTGTTGCTCTACAGAGAAAGGCAGAAAAGGGAATAATATGGATCTGAAGATATGTAGATAATGGATATGGTAACTTAGATTTGCAAATGAACTTCCTATTTTCTTTCTTCAGTTTATCCCTCCTATAGTCATCTTTCATAGACGTTTCTATGCGTTTGTGAATTTATTTGAGAATATTTTGCCAAATTGAAGAGGGGGAAATAGTGTGTGTGTGTGTGTGATTATATTGGGATATGTGAGAACTGCAAACACAATTAGATCATAAATGCTAGATGTTGTCCCTGTATTAACATATTAGCCCATCATTCTCATATTTAATCTAAGAAATGGAGTTACAAAAAGAAAAGAAAAAACTGGAACATAAAGAAGAAAATGGATTTCTAGAATGTACCTTAAATTTGTGAGTAAAGCATTAGGCTATTGCATGTGTATTGAATACATCATAGCACAGGAATCTCTGGGTAGTTAGATTACTTACACAGTGGTTCAAGGTTCAGAGTACAAGTGTGCTGAATAAAGAAGGAACCAGCTATGCTGATTTTTATGATTTAGCCTTGGAAATCACATAATGCCACTTTTGATGTACTCTATTAACAGAAGCAGCAAAGAATATGCCCCAATTCAGAGGAGAATCAAATGAAACAAGATCACATTGTAGAAAACCATGCAGGATATGAAATATTACTGTTACTGTATTTGGGAAATACAACTTGTCATAACCTTATCCTTAAAGAATTTAGAATTACTAGAGCATTTATATATTAATAAAATTGTAACACAAATGTGTGGATTGAATTTGATAAGAAAAGGAATGTGGTTATATAAGTACATATAACAAAAGAACCCGGCATAGAATAAGGATTATGCAATTTCCCTGAAGTTCTAACTCTTTAACAATTGCCTAAAGGATAAATAGGAACTAGCCATGCAAGTTGTTTAGAGCAGTTCGAATGCATTTAAATACATATCTAAAGGCCCTGGGCTAGAGAAGAAAGGAGGAAAACACTAAATACATAAGTGCTTTATAGACCATGTAAGAGTTTCCCTTTTCTCTTAATGACAATGAATGTTCTGAAAACCATTAATAAAGAAAGCAATAAGGCCAGATTTAGCTTTGCAAAAGAGAAATCTGCTTTAAATATGAAGAACGGATTGAAAAGGACAAAGAATTAAGAATGAAGAGAGAATGCTTAGAAAACTGTTAGCATAATCCAGACAAGAGACAACTGCAGCCTGGGATAGGTTTCTCACAGGGTAAACTAAAGTGAAACCATTTAGGGGATTGAAATGTCTCCAGAGATTATGAGAATGGGGACAAATCAAAGTGAGTAAGTAGAAGGTATCTAGGATATAATAGTTAGTTTTGAGGATTGTATAACAGGAAAGATACTGATACCACCCACTGGAATAAGGAATAATAGCAGGCAGCCATTTGGTTACGAGAGATTAAGAACTTGGTCTTTGGCACATTGAGTTTGGGGATCTCATGTAGCATCTATTCGGACATGTCAATTTAGGCAAATGGATGCTCATAGGAGGCATCTGATTTTAAAAGATAAATTTAGATGTTGTCTGCCTATTGGTGATTACAAATAGTTCAGGCATGGTGAACATTATGTAGATCACATGGATAAAATGTTTTTGATTGCTTGAGAAATGAAAGAGAACCCAGCCTCCTCTTGTTTTTCACTCCTGTTCTTGAGCTCAAAGTCTGAACAAGCCCATTATGCTCAGTTTTTATGAAAACCAACATCTAAAGAGTTAGTGCCAGCTGAATTGAGATTTGAGCCTTCTGACATCCATGTTCAACATACTCAGAGTTATTTAAATCCTGTCTGTTTTTTGCTACTGTGGGGTAGAAAGCAAAGCTTATTTACTTTGTCTTATCTGAAGCCCAACAGAAAGAAACAGACTTTCTCTTCAGTCTTTTTAAGTGTGCACATAGTTAGGTAGGTATGTTGATGCATGTGAGGGGACTAGAGTACAACTTCAAATGTCATTACTCAGAAATAAAACAAGGTCTTTCCTTGACCTGGAGCTTGCCAATTAAGCAAGACTGGCTATCCAAGGAGCACCAGGATCCACAATACTATAATTACATGCTACCATGCCCAACATTTTCACATGGATACAGGAAATTGAACTCAGATTATCATGTTTTCAAGACAAGGACTTTATCAACTAAGGTATCTCACCAGTCCTTTGATCTTCTGTCTTATGGAACTAAGCATTTAAATTATATTTACATGATATTTCTAGAGAAGTAATTTTTGTGGCCTTTTTAAGGTAGTATCTCACTGTAGCCCAAGATGACCAGGAATTCATTCTATATTGCCAGGCTGGCCTCAGAGGCACAGTAATCCTCCTACCTCTGCCTCCTAAATGCTGGGATTAAAGATGTGTGCCACCATACTCAGTGAGAAAAGTAATTTTTAAAAATATTTTATTCATTATGCCTTTAATCCCAGCACTCGGGAGGCAGAGGTAGGAGGATCGCCATGAGTTCAAGGCCACCCTGAGACTACAGAGTTAATTCCAGGTCAGCCTGGACCAGAGTGAGACCCTACCTCGAAAAACCAAAAAAAAAAAAAAAAATATATATATATATATATATATATTATTCATTTATTTACTTTATTTAAGAGAAAGGGAGTGCCAGGGTCTCTACTCCTGCAAATGAACTGGCCACTTTTTTCATCTGGCTCTATGTGCATAATGGGGAATCAAACATGAGTCCTTTGACTTTGCTAGCAAGCATCTTAACATCTAAGTCATCTCTCCAGCCCAAGAAAAATAAATTTTTAGAATATGTTGATGCAGAATGACAATTGAGCAGTCTTCTCTTTACTTTTTCAAGATATACACCACTCAAAAAGTTGTTTGCTTTCTTCTTTTTCTTCTTCTTCTCCTCCTCCACCTTCTCCTCCTCCTCCTCCTCCTCCTTCTTCTTCTTAGGTATGTACATACTGCGTATACATCCATGTTGGTACCGTCATCATTAGCCTTATCCCTGTGCCCCTCCCCTGCAGGGAGCCTTCTCTTGGGGAATGTGGGTAGTCAATTGCAGGGTTAGCCATCAGTTATGGGTAAGAGACAATGTCTCTGTGCATAGTGTCCCAACATGTGGCTCTGATAATCTTTCTTCCCCCTTTTCCATGAATTTTCCTGAGGCATTTTAGGTCAACTTCAGTAATGAGGTCTTGGGATCCTCTGTGTCTCTGGATCCCTGGTTTGGTGGGAATTGAGTGTTCTCTGTGTCTATCCCCTTCACACTTGTGCTGGTACCAGGTTCAACAATGAAGCAGCACTCTTGCTCATTCCCCCAAGTACTCTATGGTTTCAGCTGGGGCCCTGGTGAGGTGTGATGGGCTGATTCTCTCCTCGGAATCTGCATCCATCTGAAAATGAGAAGCAAACTCTCCAATACGGAGTGAAATCAACACAATATAAATGGGATAACCATTATTATTTTAGAGAGAATTATTACTTTAGAGAGAAAATGTTGCCCATGACTGGCGGGAGCTTGATAATGGAGAGAAGCCTCATTTTTTGGATATGGTTCTGAACTGTTTCTGAGAACCAGTTATGGGTTCTGTTCCACTAAGTGGATCTGTTAGTCAAATCAAGAGCAGTTCGTTACCCACCATGGCTGTGTGCCACTATTGCACCTGTGTGAGCATTACATAAAGTTTGTGATGCTCAGTAGCTTAGACCATGAACTTCTTGGACAGATGTTAGTCATTTTCCCCCAGTCACTCATGAAGCACCTTCTGGCACTAGACAAGCTAACTGTCTAGAAAATGACTCTTCCAGATTCCAGCCAGGTCATTTCATGTTACATGCCAACAGCATATGGTATCTTTGGCAGTAGGGTCATACCACTATTGGTGGGTCATCAAGTACTCTGACAGAAATCTGTCTTCTTTTGGGAAACCTCGTAGGCCTCTCTGATCATGAGCTCATTGTGGATGTTAACTGCATGCTGGTACTGGGAGTTACATGCCAGCACAAAGGAAAAGAAGGAAGGAAAAGATAGGTAATATTAAAGAGAAAGAGAAAAGACAGAGAAAAGAGAGAGAGAGAGAGAAGAAAATTAAGGTTAGTCTTTATCATACCCTCTCCAGGGCCTCTAATGACCTGATGATGTAGGTTCAACCATTTAGTCTGTCATTTAGGATATAACATTTTATGGTACCATTGCCATTTGGGTCCAGTTTTGTGTCCCCCTCATCCATCCCTCCCATCCCACCCTCCCTATTGTCTGGTCCTCAAGATGTTTATTAAGTATGTCAGCATCTTGGGCAAATTCATGTTAGGAGCCACAGATGAGTGAAACCATGTGATGATAATCTTTCAGTGACTGGGTGAGCTCACCGAGAATCATCTGTACCAAGTTTGACCATTTTTCTTCAATTTTCATTGTGTCATTTTCCCTTACTGTTGTGTAGAATTCATTGTGTAGATATATCACATCTTGGTTATACATTCACCTAATTATGGACATCTGGATTGATTCCAGATCTTAGCTATTATGAATTGAACAGCTATAAACATGGTTGAGCAAAGCTCTCTGGTCTGAGGCATGGAGCTTTTAGGGTAAATGCCCAGTAGGGAATAACTGGGTCTGTTGATAAATCTACAGTCAAACTTTATAGGAGTCTCCATATTGCTTTCCATAGTGGTTGTACTGTCTTACATTCCCACCAACAGTGAATGAGGGTTCCTAGTTCTCAACATCCTTGCCAGCATTTGTTTTCATTTGGCTTTTTAATGTTTGCTATTCTTACTGGGTTAAGGTGGAATCTCATAGTTGTTTTAATTTGCATTTCCTTGATGCTTAGGGATGATGAACATTTTCTTAGTGTTTGCTATTTATATGTGTTTGCTATTTGTATTTCTTCCTTTTATAACTCCCTGTTCACTTCTCTGCCTCATTTTGTGAGTGGGTTGTGTGATCTTTTATTGTTTAGATTTTTGAGTTCCTTGTAGATTCTAGAAATTAGGTCTCTGTCAGTTGGATAGCCAGCAAAAATTTTCTCCCATTCTGTGGGTAATCTATTGGCACTGCTTATTGTATGTTTGTCTGTGAAGGAACTTTCGAGCTTCATGAGATCCCAATGGTTGAGTGATTGTTTAAGATTCTGAGCCACTGGGGTTTTGTTTAGGAAGTCTTTTCCCGTTCCTATATCATGGAAAGTTCCTCCTATATTTTTTACAGGCATAGCAGAGTTTACTGTCTTTTATTGTGGTCTTTGATCCATTTGGACTTGATTTTTGTGCATGGCAAGATGTGTGGATTGGGTTTCATTTTTCTGCATATGGTTACCCAGTTTGTCTAGCACCATTTGTTGAAGATGCTATCTTTTTTCCAGCATACAATGTTAGGGCCTTTGTCAAATATCAAGTTGCTGCAGTTACTTGACTCAAAGTCCTGGTCCTTGATTCTTTTCCATTGGTCTTATTTTTATTATTTTTATACCAATACCATGTTGTTTTTATTAGTATGGCTTTTAATATAGCTTTTGATCAGGTATGGTGATGCCTCCAGAAGTGTTCATTCTGCTGAGGATGTGCTCAGATATCTGAGGCTTTCTTCCTTTCCATATGAATTTTGAGATCATTTGTTCTATCTCTGTGACAATGTTGGGATTTTTATTACTATTACATTATACCTGTATATTACCTTTGGTAAGAGTGCCATTTTCACAATATTAATTCTGCCTATCCAGGATCATGGGAGGTCTTTCCACTTTCTTAAGTCCTTCTCAATTTTTTTGAGTGTTTTTATTGCATAGGTCTTTCACATCCTTGGTTAATGTTATTCCAAAGTATTTTATTTTGTTGCTATTGAAAATGGGATAATGTCACTTGCATATGGAAAGGCTCCTATTTTTTTGTGCATTGATTTTGTATCCTGCTACTTTGCTGAAGGAGTTAATCATCTTTAAGAGTTCTGAGATGGAGGCTCTCAGGTCTCTTATGTACAGAACCATGTCATCTTTGAATAGAGCTAACTTAACTTCTTCCTTTCCAAATTGTATCCCTTTTATTTCCTTCTCCTGTCTTATTGCTTGAGCTAGGACCTCTAGTACTATATTGAAGAGCAAAAGTGAGAGTGGACACCCCTGTCTTGTTCCTGATCTCAATGGGAATTCCTCCAGTCTCTCTCCGGTAAGTATTATTTAGATTTTAGGAGCTTTGTATATAGCCTTTATTATGCTGAAGATATAAACCATCCATGGAAATTTTTCCAATGTTTTGACCATGAAGTAATGTTGTATTTTGTCAAAGGCTAGTAAGAGAGCTCAACAAAACCATAGATCAATTAGACCTAACAGATATCTACAGAACATTCTACCCCAAGTCCACAGGATGCACATTCTTCTCAGCAGTCCATGGAACCTTCTCTAAAACAGATCATATAGTGGGTCATAAAGCTGACTCCATATATTTAGGAAGGTCAACATAATTTCCTGTGTGATATCAGACCACAATGCTATATTGCCAAAATTAACAATAAAAGATATGCCAGGAATTCTATCAGCTCCTGGAAACTGAGCAACATACATTTGAACAATAAATGAATAGTGGAAGAAATAAAAAATGAAATTGCAAAATTTCTAGAAATGAATGACAATCAGCACACAACATTAAAAAAACATATGGGAGATAATGAAGGCAGTCCTCAGGTAAAGTTTATAGCACTAAATGCATTTATAACAAATACAGAGACATCTCAAATCAGTAACATAACCATCCACCTAAAGGTACCAGAAAAAAGGAAGAATCCAAACCAAAAAGCTCCAGACAGAAAGAAATAATTAAGATCAGAGCAGAAATTAATGAATTGGGAACTAAGAAAACAATTTTAAAAATTGATGAAACAAAGAGCTGGTTCTTTGAGAAAAAAAAACAAAACAAGATTGATAAATCCCTGGACAACTTGATCAAGTGACAAAAAGACATGCTTCAAATTAGTAAAATTAGAAATGAAAAAGGAGAGATCACAACAGACATAAGGGAAATTGGGAGAATCATTAGGACTTATTTCAAAAACCTCTATTTCACAAAACTTGAAAATATGGAGGAAATGAATGAATTTCTGTACACAAACCACCTACCAAAGCTAAACTCAGAGCAGATTAATCTCCTAAACAAACTTATCACACCCATCAAGATTGAAAAGGTAATCAAAAACCTCCCCCAAAAGAAGAGTCCAGGACCAGATGGCTTCTCAGCTGAATTCTGTCAAACCTTCATGGAAGAACTGAAATCAATTTTTTTTTCCAACTGTGCCACACAATCAGAGAACAGAAAAAGCTCTCTAACTCCTTCTATAAAGCTAATATCACCCTAATATCATAACCAGGCAGAAATGCCACAAGAAAAGATAACTATAGACCTATTTCCCTGATGAACTTAGATGCAAAGATCCTGAACAAAATTCTCACAAACTGAATCCAACTACACACCAAAAGCATCATCCACATTGATCAAGTAGGTTTCATCCCAGGAACACAACGGTGGTTCAACATACAGGAATCTGTCAATGTAATACACCACATAAATAAGCTTAAACACAAAAACCACATGATCATTTCAATAGATGCAGAAAAGGCCTTTGCCAAACTACAACATCACTTCATGATCAAAACACTGGAGAGAATAGGCATGGACAGTTTATATATCAACATAATAAAGGCTCTTAAAGCCCGTATAATACTTAATGGTGAGAGACTGAAGGAATTCCTATTGAGGTCAGGAGTAAGACAGGGGTGTCCATTCTCACCTCTGGTCTTCAACATAGTACTGGAAGTTCTAGCTTAAATAATAAGATAGGAGGAAGAAATAAAAGGAATACAAATTGGAAAGGAAGAAGTTAATTTAGCCCTATTCACAGACAACATGGTTCTATATATAACAGACCTGAGAACTTCTATCTTATAAGTCTTAAAGGTGATTAAGTCTTTCAGCAAAGTAGCAGGATACAAAACAACACACAAAAATCTGTAGCCTATTTGCTTTCTTAGTAATAGCAAGTACTTCTCTTCCCACTCATTCTTTGTAGCTAAATCAGAACTGGATATAAATCTAAATGTTTTAATTTTAGTGACACCTCAACCAGTGATGCCAGTCTGAGACATCTTTGGCTCCCTAGGTTGTTTACTTTACACCATCTTAATAGGCTTCCCATGTTACAACTTCATCCATACAGATTTAAACATTTAAGAGAGAATAAATATTTTACCAAGTAGCTTTATATCTATAAGCCACAATTATGTTCATGGCCAAGTTCCCTTCAACCTTTAGATTGTATTCTCAGAAGGTATCAAAACGAATAATATCTTGCTGACTCAAAAAATTTAGTCCTGGGGTCACAACTGATACAAAAATGTTCTTTCAGTCCTACAACATGAACATTTTATACATTACAAAGGCCAAGTTTTAATTTCTTTCAAAACTCACTGGGCTCCCTAATGGAAAGTCATGTGAGAACTACTGTCTATCCCTACCTATGAATATAAAGGTCGTGGTTAATTTGTCAATTAGTGTGAATACAATCTTCGAGAACAGCATAATTTTCCCAGAACAGTATTAATCTGTGTTTATTTTCTTGAATTATTTATTTATTGGAGCTGTAGCTTGAACTTAGGGCTTTCTATCTGCTAGAAAATATTCATCCCCTGAGCCATATCCCTAACCCTATCCTGGTTTGATGATTAATAGTGCCTCTCTTGCTACCATATATGTCCTAGGTTAGATGAAGTCTTAACTAGGCATCACTAACTTATCATAATCAGCTCCCCTCAAAGATTGAATATACTACATTTTTCACTCTCTGCCATTTGAATTGGAATATAAAATTAGGCTAGTATGATTAACAGTGAAGTCTGGAACTGAAAAATTCAGGAGAAATAAGTGGGAGGGTCATGATAGGCCATGAGTGAGTCAAAATTATGAGTAATTCAAATTTATGAATAAGTGGGATATGAAAACTTGAGTCAAGATTTACAGAATGGAGAGTGAGAAATTACTGTAATTTTGAGGAGATAGAAGAGACTCACAAAGACATCAACATGCTTTACATAATAGAATTTCATTGTGAATATTTGTGAGATACTGACACCAAACCTATTTGCCAGGAAATAAAGTCACATTCCAGTGTGCATGTCCTTGAATTCTGATGGCACGTCATTTCTGCCTTACTGATTATTTTGTTTGAATTCCCATTGGAACAAACCTGAGGACACAGATTTGCATGAAAGTAAGTTATTTGGGAGATGATCTCAGTACACATTGGTTGAGGAGTGGGCAATTAAGACAAGGAAGAAAAGCCAATATTAGTGTCTTAGTGAACATATTACCATTATAGGCAATATGGGCCAAGGGTATTGGTGACCAAAGGGAAATAGGGTAAAGGGAAATCTCAGACTCATCCACCCAAGAGAAAGGTAAAATGATATATGTAGCAGATAGATTCAGGTTCACTGAGATAAACTTCCAGACCAGGCACAGTTATGGAGGAAGGGATTTATTGAAGCTTACAGATCCAGGGGAAGCCATAATGGCAGAAGAAGCTGGCGTGCCTGCACAGGCCCAAACAGAGGGAGAGAAGTACAAGCCTAAAGGTCAAAAGCCACAGCACATTTCAGGAACTCTAGCTAGGCACACTTTGCATATCTTTAGATTGAAATCTGAAATCCACCACCACAACTTAAGATCCACCCAGTGACATTGCCTCCATCTAGGTAGCCAGCAGATGCAAACTACAAACAAACAACTGAATATATTGGGGGCCATCTATTCTATTCTATTCAAACCACCACAATATATTTTTTTCACCATTCTCAATTATCATAGGTGGAGGAATACTTCCAGGAATGTTAATTCTTTGGGACTACCAGCTTTCCCCTTTCATGAGATGAGCATGCTACTGTGACCAGAAGAAATCCTTAAGTAGAAGAACCCATGATCTTGTAGTATGACAACTACATGGTTAATTGAAATACTGAATACCAAAGAGATATGAATGTGCACCAACAGAACCTGCTATATTGATCACATTTCAAGTCGTCTGAATGTGTTTCTCATTATTGCTATATAATATCCTAAGATGGTCTCCAATTTCTTTTTTTCTTGCATTCCCCCAATATTGACTTAGAAGTATCTATCATACTTTATGAATTAAAGTGAGATAATAGAAATATGTATGAAAGCTCACTTTACTAGGACTTTTGTCACCACAATAATGGTCTCTGAATTTATAGATTATGAGAAATATTGTCTTAGTATCAACCACAGAGATACTGAAATTTCCTCGAAATACATTTTTTTCTGCTCTATATTAATTAGATTCATTTTCAAAGATTCAGCATATAAATAAATATAAAGTTGAAAATAGTCTTGGAAATTACCTAAAGATGGGCATTCAGTTTGGGCTTTAAGTAGCTAAAAATATTTCAGTGGTGTATTCTTTTCTGAGCAAGAGATAAGCTGGAACTCATTTATAGTGACATACTTTGTTTACGAATGAGCTTTGTGAGATTTCCAGTCAAGGTATTATAATATATGCATCCAACTTTCATCATTTTTGCCCATACACAGTTTACTAACTTCCTAATTCAGAAAATGCCACAAATGTGTACATAAGTAAGATACAAATCAGAAAAGTAGCCACTCATCTTGCTTTCTGAAATAGAATGCTTTGAGATTTCATTATTAAGTTAATAAAACTTTAGGAATAATTAACCATTTCAATCCAGACATCTCTTTAGGATTTTGCTCCTTGAGGAGCTAGAGCTATAATCATTTAAAATATTGAAAGACATTTTTCAAATATAATGAAATATTCTTACAGCAAATATTGATAAATGAAAGCAGCTCCATTTGGTGATTCAAACTTCTTTAATTAAACTTTTTTTAATTAAAAGACTTAAACCCTAGCTACCATACAAACTTCATCCACCTCCAAAACTTTTTAAATCTTCCAAAACTAAAATTTGTACCTAGTAAGCAATTGATTTCTATTTTGCCCACCCTCACCAGACAACCATCATTCTGCTTATTTCTCTCTGAATTCTACTACTCTAGGTATCTCATATGATAGGATCATACAGTATTTGCCATATTGTGACTAGCTTATTTGAAATTGTGCACCTGGACTTCCCATTCCATTTTTTTTTTTTTTTTTGCAGTAGGGTCTCACTCTATCCCAGGCTGACCTGGAATTAACTATGTAGTCTCAGGTTGGCCTCAAATTCATGGCAATCCTCCTACCTTTGACTCTTGAATACTGGGATTAAAAGTGTGTGCCACCACACCCTGCTCTCCTTTCCAATTTTTGTGAGGCAGCATCTCACTCTAGACCAGGCTGACCAGGAATTTACTCTTTAGCCCAGGCCAGTCTTAAATTCACTACTATTCTCTGACCTTACTTCCTAAGTACTTGGATTAAATCCATAAGCCACCATGCCTGTTCCCCTTTCCAAATTTAATGAAATCATTGCAGTATTTGAGGTTCTGCTCTATTTCAGGCCCTGGTTAAAATGCACAAACACTCAATGCATGGTTCACTGACAATTAGAAAACAACACACATGTCACCCTCTGGCCAAAATGCGTCATTTCATTGTCCTTGTAAGAAGATTCACAGAAGGCCCATCCAGGTGCTTCTTATAAAAATAACAGTTCCCTCCAGCTACCTAACCTAGTTTCTAAATTATATAAAATGAGTCACTTGGAAGGAAAATGCTGAATACACACATTGTAGAATTGTGGCAATGCAGTTATGCTGAATGCTTTCAAGAGTATATCCACCACCACCCCCATAAAAATTCAGGAGCAGATTCTAAATGGCATCCTCAAATCTCAGACATCTGATTTCCTTTCCACTGTCTGGTTTGGAGGGAAGTGTGAATCTTCACTCTGGTCACTAACTAAAGAGAGGTTAGCCAGATGGCTTCTGAGAAAGGAAATTTGGCTCTTACCAAAAGATTCCCATGGTCTCTGAGATTTGGGTATGTGATAGAGATGTCCAATTTAGTGCTTAACATTTAACTGTCACTTGTCAGCTCTTTGATGAGTTTTGAGGTTTCCACAGTAGTCACACAATCTACAAAAGAAGCTTCTCAGACAAAAAAAAAATTAGAGCAGTACTACTTTATAGACATAAACACAAGTATTTAGAGGGAAATTTGATTGGTATAACATACACATTTAGCCAAATAACATGCTAGCTTTCCTTCTAGGGAGTATGAATTTCACTGACATATTTTTGGGGGTACATTTTCAGTACTAGGCATGAATTCCCTTCTGTGGGGTGGGCCTCAAGTACCAAGTAGAAAGTAGTTGGTTACCAGCATAATTAACATGCCACTATTGCACCAGTAGGCACATCATGCCTGGCAGGCCAGTTGTGTAGTTTGCATGATATACCACTGTTTGTTATTGTTGGTAATTTTTCTACCCTAACAAGCTGTGTAGCCCTTTTTAGCACTATAACAGCTAGCTAGCAGTAAGGAGGCATTCAGCTCTTTTCCAGACTGATTTTGCAGTGTCCTTTGACCAACACAGGTACTTCTGGTGGAGAACCAAAAGCACTGGCAATAGCCTGTATTGTTTTGAGTGCCTTATGTGCCTCCCTGACCAACAACTTACTGGGAAATTTCCCATCTAAGGCACTGGTATTTCCCTGTAGGTATCTGTGGCTTCTGGACACACCATTCTCCACCCTTTCAAGGCTAGTTCTGCCTAAATTTTATATATTTGCTAACAAAGAATTAGGTTTCCTTGTTATCACTTTTAGTTTTGTTTAGCCCTCTGTAGCTATTACTTTCTCCTTGCTGGGAAAAAACAACTGACTGAAACAGCTTTTGAAAGGAAAGGGTTTATTTTGGCATACAGTCTCAAGGAAAAGTTTCATCATGGTGGTGAAAGCATGGAAAAACTAGATAGCCAGGTGTCACATCTTATCACATTAGCTGGGTATAAGCAGGAAGAGTGATATGAGCTATGAACACCCAATGTGTCTGGATTAATAACCTAAAAACCCACTCTTGGTGGCGTACCTTCTCCAAGGCATCATCTGCCAAAGACTCTACCAGCTAGGGACCAGGTTGGAATAATAAATCCTTCATTAAAGTGTAACTTGGATGTACATGACAGTATCTCCCACAGGTGAATACTGGGAACATTCAAAGAACCTGATGCAGGTTTATAAATAATAGAGCCCTGAGACTAATTAGACCTTGTTAACTTCTGGTAGTCAGTAGTTTATGCCAGTGATACAAGTCATGTATTTTTGCTAGATGTGCCTTCATTTAACTTAATTTGTTTGCATGCATTACTACTCATCAATTATCTGTTTGGATTTAAGATAACTAAGGTTGTTTGGAATTTACTGAACTATCCAAATGAATTTCCATGACTTTCTGAACCTTTTTTTTTTTTTTTTAATTGAGGTATAGTTTCACTCTAGCTCAGGCTGACCTGGTATTCACTATGTAGTCTCAGAGCGGCTTCAAACTCATGGTGATCCACCTACCTCTGCCTTCCAAGTATTGGAATTAAAGGTGTGTGCCGCCACGCCTGGCTGATTTTCTAACTCTTGAAAGTTCTCCTTCAGCTTCTTATACACCTCTGTCTGTCTTGGCCCCTTTTCCTGTTATCTTTTCCTCTTCACAGTGTCTAGTCACAGGTGCTCTCTAAGACAGCATCCTTGAAACCAAATTGGCTCTCTCTTTGATGTTTCAATTATTTAGTATGCTTTGTCACGTTTTCACTGTTCTCCAGGTCTACCAAATTCTCTGATAACTTGTACTCCTGGTCTTTAAAGCAAACTTAAGTCTTATATCTTCAAGGACATCCCAGATAGCTTTGCAGGTCCTAACCACTTTCAACTTAATGCAATTTAGAAATATTCATTATCATTCTCCATAAACAAGCTCACTTCCTGACTTCCTCAATTTTATTCTATTAGTCCTCACCGTCATACCTTCATTCAAACTGCTGTACAGTCTTTTGGATGCCAGCTATGGAAAACAGGCACAGGTGAGAGTGATTGATTTATCTAATTTGACTGGATAGTCTTTCAACTTTTTTTTTTTTTTTTTTTTTTTTAGGTAGGATCTCCCTCTAGCCCTCAAACTCACGGTAATCCTCCTTCCACTTCCTCCCAAGTGCTAAGATTAAATGTGTATGCCACCATGCCTAGCCTTTCAACCTCTTTTTAACTTATATTTTTGTGTCTTTTTTCTGGATACTCTCTATTTGATAACATTCTAAATATGTCTCTGTAATACTATATTGTAAGCAGAAACTTACCTCATTCTTATGGCCTTGTAATGCTTAGAACATGCTAACAAAAGGTATATCCTCAATAAGTAGTTTTGAAACAAATGAATACTTTAGTCTAAATCTTTGCCATTTTTGCACTGTATCAATGGCCTCTTGGAAATCATTGTAGATGTTCAGGTACTCTGAGATTCTCCATGCCTTATTACCTCTGAACATTTTCTGAAGCTTTCAGAAATTGCTTATCTTAAGGGGTTATGCAGCCTATACATGTGCTAATAAACATGTAAGGAAGAGAAAAACTCTTTTTTGTCTATCTGTCTATATTTGGCAATAAGGCCCTAAAAATTAAGCAGACAAGAGACAGACTAAAAGAAGACAAGGCATATTTGGTTTAATGTTAATGATCTTTGTTCATGGCAAAGAGATCTCATAGAAAGGGAAGTGAACACCACCAAGAGGCAGTTAAATATAGAAGTTTAAGTACAATTTCAACACAAGGCAATATATTTGAATAACACTAACAAGGTAAAAGAAAAGGACTTCAAGCCTCTAAACATGGTGAATTGTGAAAAGACAAGTATGGGAGAACTAATGGAATCTCGTGGAAAATAAGGATTATTTAGTCAGGTTTATTATGTATGTTGCTTCTGGGCTGATAGGAGTTTTTAGTTGTCTTGGTGATTAACAGTCCTGTTATAGTTTTTTCTCCCCATCCTGACAGAAAAGAAGTGAAGGGAAACACCTTCAAAAGAAAAATTTATTTCCTGTTTAGGAAAATATCGAGAGTAGAGAGATTATCTCTGTATCTACTGGTTTTCAGTTGCCTTCAACTCAAACATTTTGATGCCAAAATTGCATAGTTTTGAATGCCATATTCTGAGGCCCCACCCCAGGTGTAGCTATAAATCAGTAAAGTGCCGGAAGCTGTAGGATAAATGCCTTTTTGCTTCTCTCTTGGAAATATTGCACAGGCATTTCAGTAAAGCTAGTGGAATCCAGTCCCTACTGCCTATGGTGATTATCTACTTAGTGTATCCACACAATGGCTCACAATTTCTTCCTTTCCACACCAAGCTTCCTATCCTCACCTTATGCACACATTACTGCTTTCCTTTCGTCCTTGCTTCTTTTTTTCCTTCTTTCATGACTTCATTGTTTTTAGTTGAGATACGGCTCTGTTTTTATTTTAATTTAATTTTTTAAGTTATACTCTTGAATTCCTTTTTCCCCAGTCCCATTTTCCAGAGGGCCTGAAAGCAGAAAACCAAAGGCTAAGGAGAACTCAACACTAAATAATACTAATAATACTGCTCACAGGCTCTTTTTCTTTTTTTGTTTTTTCGAGGTAGGGTCTCACTCTAGCTCAGGCTAACCTGGAATTAACTCTGTATTTTCAGGGTGGCCTCGAACTCATGGCAATCCTCCTACCTCTGCCTCCCGAGTGCTGGGATTAAAGGCATGTGCCACCATGCCTGGCCACAGGCTCTGTTTTTGAGGGAGCCCAAACTAGGACATTCTTCTTGCTTTTGATTACCCCAAGTCCTCATATAATTGCAATACTGGCTGGTAAATTATCTCAAGCCATTGCTGTAATGAATGTGTCTTTTACTATACTTCACAGAAATCCCTTTCTATGATCTCAGTGTTCCCTCCATCAATCAAAATCTATCTGTTGAAAACCACTAATGTAACCATATTAAGAGGTGAAGTCACTAGAAAGTAACTAAGTCACAGGAGCAGACACCATAAATGATGTAAGAACACAACAAAGACACCATCTTGAAATCACCAACCAAGCCTTCACTGAACACTAAATAAACCTACTGGTACCTCGATCTTGTTAAGACTCCATAATTGTGAGCAATACATTTGTTCTCTTTATAAATTACTCATTGTTTCTCTGTCTTTTGGCTAAGAACAAGTGTAGTAAATTACCCCATCTACATTTTTGTTGTTATAACACAAATAAAATTAAGATGACCCCCAATATTTAGGGTTATCAAATTTAGTAAATAAAAATAGAAAATGCACAGTTGAATATAAATTTCAAATACTTTTTAAAAAGTATGCTGCATATAATATTTGGAACATATTTATACTATATTTCATTTACATAAAATTTGAATTTAACAGACTCCTTTATTTAGTAATCCTTCAAATTGCTTGCTTATCTTTAAAATGCCATATAGTATCATATCTTGTCACTTACAATTGTTCTCCCAATTTAACTTGTTTCACTTCTTCCAAGTATAAGCTCTGCCTTCCAACTACAATTTGAAGGCTTGGGGGACTTCATTATGATCACTATTGCCATCACCATTATCAGAATTTCTTTGCCCCTCTGAAGTACTGGAAGCTTTTAAAGAGCTTGCTTTATACAGTATCTTATTAGTTTCAACATTTCTGTGATATAGTTTGTAAAGAACTTTTAATTCCAACTTGTGAAAACAAGGACAATTAAGAGTTATGCGATTGTTTGAGTCAATGGCTAGGTATTGGAGAAGGGTATGTAAACCTAGGGTATCAATCTCCAAGTCATGTGCTCCTATATTTTTACATAGCTTTCTACATAAATCCAATATTTCAATAAGAAAAGGTGGTTGAGACACCAAGATGTCAAATGAAAAGGGTTGGGGACAACCCTAATTTTGTTTAATGCCAAGTCATTCACTATGAATTAGACTTCAATTCCTAATCTGTGAGGCAAAACTCTTAAAATATAAAGTCACTATTTTTGCTTTTAGTTTATAGTTCTATGTAGTTTTCCAAGATTCTTGCATATAGATAAGCCAGAGCTGAAAGTCAAGTACATCCCACTGAGAGGTTGTCATATATAGGGTATCTTAGATGCTCTTTTTCTAATGTCTTTCCTACTATACCTAATACTTGTCTAGTGTTTATGGGGAGTTAATTTTTTCTTTATTCTTGATGATTATTATTAATAAGGGTTCTATTATCTGCCCTTAAATTAAAAACTAGGAAATTTAGCCGGGCGTGGTGGCGCATGCCTTTAATCCCAGCTCTCGGGAGGCAGAGGAAGGAGGATCACTGAGAGTTCGAGGCCACCCTGAAACTACATAGTGAATTCCAGGTCAGCCTGAGCTAGAGTGAAACCCTACCTCAAAAATCCAAATAAATAAATAAATAAATAAATAAATAAATAAAAAATAAAAGTAAAAACTAGGAAATTTGAGGACTGGGGAGAGTGGTCAGTGGATAAAGTACAAATCCCAGTACTTGAGTTCCGATCACCAGACCCAACAAAAAAGCCAGCAGCTTTGTCAGGCTTCAATAATCCCAATGCATCTACTGTGAGAAGTGATGTACAGACAGGAAAATTTCCAGAAGCTCACCAATGGAGTAGTGAATAGCAATGAGAGTACAGAACTAACTGTTGTCCTCTGACTGCCATACACATGCCAAGGCATGTCTACACACACACACACACACACACACACACACACACCTGCATTTGCACACATAAATATGCATATACATGCATAAACACCAAACAAATAAATATTTCTGTAAAAATTAAGCAATTTAAGTGTTTTATACTGCAATAGAAACCATATTAAAATTGCTATTTGTTCCTGATTATTTTGCTTCCTCCATCCCTTTGCCCTGAGGGGGGGGACTGATTACCTAATCAGAGTAAAGCAAAAAATAATTATCTGAAAGTCAGATATTTATAATAAATTATGATTAGTGATCTTATTTGTAAGTAAGTTGATATTTTTCATAGACCAAAGAACAAGACTTATTTTCTCTTTCCCAGGCTAAATGAGTGAGTGCTTCTTAAAACTTTTTTTTCAATCCTTATAATAACAAAGAAAAGAAAATCCTGTGACATATTTTGTTCTCTCTGAGTTAGGGCTTCACTATACCTTTTATATTTGAAGCCAATAATAAAAACTATACAATACTATGTTTGGATCCACACATGTATTGCTTCCTTTGTAGCAAAACTGGTGACTTTGAATATTACTCTGCCATTAGAAACTTTAGTTTCCCTTTTCCTGTGAGGTTGTTTTGAGAGCCAAATAAAATGACATAAGCAGTCCACAGTGTGATGAGAGAATTTACATGTACCGTTCAAAAGACTTCATATTAAAGTGTCCTCACTTACTGGCATTGGTAACTAATAGGGCTTTTGAAAGTACTTAGTAAGCTTTGTATATAGACAAGTAATAGGGCTTTCCATTGTTATCAATATTTGCTTGGCATTAAAGTACCTCATACTTCTACACATAGGAAAGCTGAGCAGTGCACCTGCTGCTCTACACTACATTACAAGCAGGCTTGACACATCTTCAAAACTGTCCCATACAAAAGTGCCATTTATAATAGAGAATATTTTTTTCAATTTTCATGGTCTGTAAGTTCCCTTCTAGATGTCTGCTCACAGCTTTCTTGGGAGCATGTAATTATTCTAGGCTTTCTCTGCTACAATCCTCACAAATATTGGGAGATAGATTCCCTTTCTTTTTCTCCCCAGGGCACCACTATTTTCCTTCCTTCTTTCCACAAGATATGTATTAAAACACACAAAGTCCTCCAAATCCACTTTGTTATGAACAAATATGACACTTAAACTGAGAATGTTATATTTCTATATTCCCAGAGTGTATTTTTCAGTTTCCTTTTATGGCCAGGCTTCTCACACCACAAACATACCTACACACACCTTCCTTTAGAAAATCTCTAATTTAGATAAACATCTATTTCTGTCAGGTGTTAGGGAGATGGCTCAGTTGGTAAAATGTTTGCCTGGAAAGCATTAGAACCTGAATTTAATACACAGTACCCATTTAAAAGTGCCAAGGGTGCATCTGAAATCCTAATACTGGGGAGGTAGAGACAGTTGGATTCCTAAACTTGTTGGCAAATCAGTCTAGCCTAATTGATGAGTTCCTGGCCAATAAGAAATCAATTTCATAAAAGATGGATGATGTTCCTGAGGAGCAACACCCAAGGTTGTCTTCTGGTTTACACACACACACACACGTGACTTGTCTCTCAGCTCCAGCTAAGGGTTCCTGTCCACTGAGAAGATCAGTTAGCTAAATCAAGAGCAGTTGGTTTCCCACCATGGCTATGTGCCGCTGTTGCACTTGTGTGAGCATCATGTCAGGTTGTTTGCTGCTGAGTGGCTTAGACCAGGAGTTTCTTGGACAGATGTTGGTCATTTTTCCCCAGTCACCCATGTAGCACCTTCTGACACTAGATGAGTTAATTATCTGGAGACTGACAGTTCACTCCAATAGGGTCTTAACCACTAACCTTTGGTAGGTCATCAAGTACTCAGACAGAAATCTGTCTTGGAAAACCTTGTAGGTCTCTCTGATCTACAGCTCACTGTGGATGTAAGATACCTGCTGGTACTGGGAGTTACAGGTCAGCACCAAAGAAAAGAAGGAAGAAAAAGATAATGTAAAAGAGATAGAGACAAGAGAGAGAGAGAGAGAAACAGGAGGAGATTAAGGTCAATCTTTATCATACCCTCTCCAGGGCCTTCTGATTCAGGTATTACCTCTAAGGACCTGATGAAGGATCAACCATTTAGTCTATCTTTTAGGATGTAGAATTTTATGCTATCATTGCCATTTTGGTCCAGTTTTTTGTCTCCCATGCTGACTCTTACCCTCCCCTCCAGTCCCACCCACCCTATTGTCCAGTACTCCAAATGCTTTTGGGGTATGTCAGCATCTCAGGTAGATTCAGGTTAGGGGCCATATATGAGTGAGACAATGGGACAATTATCTTCCGGTGACTGGGTGAGTTCATAGAAAATGAACTGTCCTATGTTAGACCATTTTTCTTCAAATTTCATTGTGTCATTCTTTTTCCTTACTGCTGTGTATAATTCCATCATTATACCACATCTCGGTTATACCTCCATCTAATGATGGACATCTGAGTTGATTCCAGCTCTTAGCTATTATGAATTGAGCAGATATAACCATGATTGAGCAAATATCACTTAACAGAGACATGGAGCTTTTAAGATAAATGCCTAGTAAGGGAATAACTTGGTCTGTTGGTAACTATATAGCCAACCGTTTTAGGAGTCTCCATATTGCTTTCCCAAGTGGTTTTACCATCTTACATTACCACCAACAGTGGATGAGGGTTCCTCTTTCTCCACATCCTCTCCAGCATTTATTTTCATTTGATTTTTTTGATGTTTGTTATCCTGACTGGGGTAAGGTGGAATCTCGTAATTGTTTTAATTTGCATTTCTCTGATGGTTAGGGATGATGAACATTTTCTTAAATGTCTGTTTTCAATTTGTATTTCTTCCTCTGAGAACTGCCTGTCCATTTCTTTGCCCCATTTTGTGAACATGTTGCTTGATTTTTTATGGTTTAGGTTTTGGAGTTCCTTATAGATTCTAGAAGTTAGGCTTCTGTCAGTTGGATACCCAGAAAAAAATTTATCCCATTCTGTGGGTAGTCTATTGGCTCTGCTTATCATATGTTTGTCTGTGAAGAAACTTTTCAGCTTCATGAGATCCCACTGGTTGAGTTTAAGATCCTGAGCTACTGGTGTTTTGTTGAGGAAGTCTTTTCCCAGTCCTTTATCATGGAAAGTTCCTCAGATTTTTTTCTTCCAGTAGGAGCCACGTTTCCGGTCTTATGTTGAGGTCTTTGATCCATTTGGACTTGATTATTGTGCATGGAAAGATGTGTCGATCAGGTTTCAATTACTGCATATTATTATCCAGTTTGTCTAGCACCATTTGTTGAAGATGCTGTCTTTTATCAGCCTATATTAGGGCCTTTTTCACATACTAAGTAGTTGTAGTTACTTTACCCAAAGTCTGGGTCCTTGATTCTCTTCCATTGGTCTATACGTCTGTTTTTATGCCAGTACCATGCTGTTTTTATTACTATGGCTTTGTAACATAGCTTCAGATAAGGTATGGTGATGCCCCCAGAGGTGTTTCTTTTGCTGAAAATATGCTTGGACATCTGAGGCCTTCTGCCTTTCCATATTCATATTCATTTTGAGATCATTTTTTCTATTCTGTGATGAAAAATGTTAAGATTTTTATTGGATTTATTGCATTAAATCTGTGTATTGCCTTTGGTAAGATTGCCATTTTCACAATGTTAATTCTGCCCATCCAGAATCATGGGTCTTTCCCTTTTCTCAGGTCCTTCTCAATTTCTTTTTTTTTTCTTCTTCTTCTTCTTTTTTTTTTTTTTTTGAGTGTTTTTATGTTCATGTCATAGGTCTTTCAAGGTAATTTATTTTGTTTTATTGTGATTCAAAATGGGACAATATCACTTATTTCTTTCTCTGTATCTTTGTCTTTTGCATATAGAAAGGCTCCTGATTTTTGTGCATTGTTTTTGTATCCTGCTACTTTGCTGAAGGAGTTAATCAACTTTAAGAGTTCTGAGATGGAAGCTCTCAGGTCTCTTAGGTACAGAATCATGTCATCTGTGAATAGAGCTAATTTAACTTCTTCCTTTTCAATTTGAATCCCTTTCATTTCTTTCACTAGGACTTCAAGTACTATACTGAAGAGCAGATGTGAGAGTAGACACACCTGTCTTGTTCCTGATCTCAATAGGAATTCTTTCAGTCTCTCACCATTAAGTATTATTTGGGCTTTAGGAGCTTTATATATAGCCTTTATTATGTTGAGATATAAACTGCCCATGCAAATTCTCTCCAATGTCTTGATCATGAAGTGATGTTGTATTTTGTCAAAGGGCTTTTCTGCATCTATCGAAATGATCATGTGGTTTCTGTGTTTAAGCTTATTTATATGGTGTATTATATTGACAGATTTCCATATGTGGAACCTCCCCTGTGTTCCTGGGATGAAGTCTATTTGATCAAGGTGGATAATGCTTTTTATGTGTTGTTGGATTTGGTTTGTAAGGATTTTGTTTAGGATCTTTGCATCTAAGTTCATCAGGGAAATAGGCCTAGAGCTTTCTTTTCTTGTGGCGTCTGCCTGGTTTTGGTATTAGGGTGATACTAGCTTCATAGAAGGAGTTGGAGAGCTTTCCCTGCTCTCTGATTTTGTGGCACAGTTTGAGAAAAATTGATTTCACGTCTTCCAAGAAGATCTGATAAAATTCAGCTGAGAAGCCATTTGGTCCTGGACTCTTCTTTGGGGGGAGGTTTTTGATTACTTTTCAATCTCAAGGGGTGTGATAATTTTGTATAGGAGATTTATCTGCTATGAGTTTAGCTTTGGTAGGTGGTAAGTATCCAAGAATTTATCCATTCCCTCCATATTATCCGGTTTTGCTGAGTAGAGGTTTTGAAATAAGTCCTGATGATTCTCCAATTTCACTTATGTCTGTTTTGATCTTTCATTTCCATTTCTAATTGTGTTAATTTGATGCATGTATTTTTTTTCACTTGATCAAATTGGTAAGGAGTTTGTCAATCTTGTTTATTTTTCCACAGAACTACCTCTTCTTTTCATCAATTTTCTTTATCGCTTTCTCATTTTCCAATCCATTAATTTCTGCTCTGATCTTATTTATTTCTTTCTGTCTGGAGTTTTTTGGTTGGATTCTTCTTTCTTTTCCAGTGCCTTTAGGTGGATGGTTAGGTTATTGATTTGGGATCTCTCTGTCTTTGTTATGAAGGCATTTAGTGCTATGAATTCTTCCTTGAGGACCTCCTTCATTGTGTCTCATAAGTTTTGGTACAATGAGTTTTCATTGTCATTCTTTTCTAGAAATTTTGCAATTTTATTTTTTATTTCATCTGCTACCCATTTATTGCTTAAAATTGTGCTGTTCAGTTTCCAGGAGCTTATGGGATTCCTGGGTCATCTTTTGTTATTAATTTCTAGCAGTACAGCATTATGATCTAATATCATGAAGCAATTATGTTAATCTTCTTATATATATGGAGGCAGGCTTTATGACCCAGCATATGATCTATTTTAGAGAAGGTTCCATGGGTTGCTGAAAAGAATGTGTAGTCTGTGGATCTGAGATAGAATGTTCTGAGGATGTCCGTTAGGTCTAATTCCTCTATGGTTTTGTTGAGCTCTCTCACTTCCTTGTTGATTTTCTGTTTGGATGAGCATGTATTGGTGATAGAGGAGTATTGAAGTCCCCAACTATGATGGAATTGGTGGTTATTTCTGCTTTGTTATCAAGTAGGTTTTGTTTTATGAATTGTGGTGTCCCTGTGTTTGGTGAATAACAATTTGACTATGATGTGCTCTTGTTGGATCATTCCCTTGATAAGTAGGAAGTGGCCTTTTGTTTTGTTTACTTTTGGTTTGAAGTCTATTTTATCTGATATTAGGATAGCTATGCCTGCTTGTTTCTTTCTTATTCCCAAATGCTTGGATTAACATTTTACACCCTTTCACCCTCAGGGAGTATATGGCTTTAGTGGCGAGGTGGGTTTCTTGAAGACAACAGATTGAGGGGTCTAATTTTCTGATCCATTCTGTTAGCTTATGTCTCTTGATGAGTGAATTAAGGCCATTAATCCATTAATATTTAGGATAATAACTGTGTGGTTTGATTTGATCCCTGCCATATCATGGTGGTTTATGTGGTTTGGTATTTTCTTGGACTTGCATTTTTGTTGTTGTTGTTGTTCCTTCTCTGAGTTTGGTTATTGTGATCTGTTTCTTGTAGACACTTGAGATTGATAATGTGATTCTTCTGTGTGGAGAATTTCCTGAAGTACTTTCTGCAGATTTGCCTTTGTGTTCATATAGTTATAAAGCTGAGTTTTATCATGGAAAGTTTTTCTTTCACCATCTATTATGAGGGATATTTTTTCTGGGTAGAGTAATTTGGGTTGGAAGCCATAGGTTCTTAGACTTTGCAGTGTTCCATTCCAGGCCCTTCTGGCTGTCAGGGATTCCACTTAGAAGTCTGAAATAATTCTGATGGGGTTACCTTTAAATGTAATATGTTGTTTTTTTCCCTAACTGCTTTTAGGATTTTCTCTTTGGTATTGATGCTTAGAGTATTAATCAATCACAATATGTCTTGGAGAATTTATCCTTTGGTTCAGTCTGTTTGGAGTTCTGTTAGCTTCTTATAACTTGATGGTCCTTTCTTTTGAGATTGTGGGTAACTTTACTTTGATTTTTTTTTTAAATAAGTTCTCCATGACTTTGGTCTGAATATTTTCCCTTTCTGCTATTCTAATGATCTGACATTTAGGACACTTAAGGGTATGACACAGTTCCCTCATATTCTGTTCACAAAAATTTTTGAACTTATTACAACTTTTTGACTCACAAGCTGTTTCTTCTGTTTTGTCTTCCAGTTCTGAGTTTCTATCCTCCATATGGCTGACTCTATTCTTGAGAGCTTCTAAAAAGTCTTGGACTTCTTCAATTTGGTTTGTATTTCCTAGTACTTTTTCATGTATAGTTTACATTCCTATGTCAAGTTCTCTTTTCATGTCATTTTCTGATTTTCTTGATGCTTCTTGGAATTCATACTTGCATATCTTTATGGCTTCATTGACCTTAGCCAGCTTGTTATTGAGGTTCTCTTTTTTTCACTCTCCTTCAGATCATTTAACTGTCTTTGGAAACCTTCCAGGTGCTTCCAGGACTCTTAGTCCTAGTCTAGCAAGGGCAACATTCATACAATTTTTGGCCCTTTGTTGCTTTTCTGCAAGTTCTGCTATTTTCTTGGTCAGGATTGCATAGCTTATATCTTCATTTTGGGGTTCTGATCCTAATGTCTCTTCTATGTTTTGATTAGAGACATCCATTTTGGGACTAGGTGATCTTATTGGACTTACTTGCATTTGATTTTTCATGTTATTCCTTTTATGCTGTGGTCTTCCCATCACAGTGTAGGAACATTATTTAATTTAGGAGAAAGTTCTAGTTTACCCTTGAAGTCTGTTCAGTGGTTATTTCCTTTTAAGTTTCCTTCCACTAGTTTTATGGTGGCAGTTGGGCCTGCCTGCTGAGAGGAAAGGAGGCTGTGAGGTCTACTGGGGCCCTGAGGACCTCATGTAGAGGCCTATTTTCCCATGACTCAGGGTATGGGCCTATTTTTCCATGACTCTGGGTATGGGGGTGTGTGGTCAGGTGGCCTGAAGTGGATGGGGGTATAGGGGATGGTCGCCAGTCAGATGGCATTCCCGAACCTGGAGATGCTTGTAGAGCTACTCTTGTCTGCCTGGTCCTGTGCACAGGGCTGGGGGGTGACTGTGAGTGGGATAGCATTCCCGAGCCTGGAAACATGGGTGGAGCTACCTGGGTCTGTGCAATGAGGTCAAGATCAGCAGAGAGTGGAAAGGTGATCCTGAACCTGCAGGCATGGGCCAAGCTATGCTGGCTTGCTGGCTTGGGTCTGAGCCCGAGGATTTGGGGCAGCAGAGAGTTGGATGGTGTTCCTGAGCCTGGATGCACAGGTGGAGCTATGCTGGACCACTGGCTTGTGTCTGGGCATGGGGTCGGGGGCAGCAATGAGTAGGACATTCTTGGCACATGCAGTGGCAAGTGGGATGGCGTTGATACCCCACACAGAGGCAAGTGAAACAGTGTTGCTGCATGGTGGTGAGTGGGTCAGCATTCACATGTGGTGAGGAGTGTGGGACAGCATTAGCGCAGGGAAGAGGGACTGGTATGGGATTAGTACAGGGTGGGAGGAGTGGGATGGCATTCGTGGGGATTAGGGAGGGTATTTGCCAGTGCCTGGCTATACAGATAGAACTATGCTGCCCTGGGTCTCCTTGCCTACAGTTAATGCAGGAGGAATCTGTGGCTGAGTATGGCTAGGACAGCTGCATGAGGAGATTGATGGACTGGTGGACTACCTGAGAGCATGGGAATCAGTTGATTCCTTTTTTTGCACTTCTGCACCCTCCCACTCAAGGTCTATTAGAGTCTACTCCCCCCATAGAAGACCCAATGGACACTTAATGTCTTATCTTTCCTTCCCTAGGAGGTGAGGTGTGGTTAGGCAGATGCTACCTTGACCAGAAATCTATTAGTATGTTTTATGTGACATTGAAAACTTGATAAGGAAATGAAGACTGAAAAAATCAGTTACACCTTAGTGATTTTTACAGCAGGTTTGATGAGGAGTGTACCATTGTGGAACTATATAATCAGATCAGAGTGGCATGAACTAATGATCTAGGAGAGATTTAACAAGATCTCTTTGTTCAGATTTCTCTCTATGACACTTCATCTTCATAGATAAGGACACTATTTTCCTTTGGATATAGGGAGGGCACCTCTCACAGGAGGATCTTATGATTTATTCTAGGAGAAAGCCAGAAATTTTTCTGAAGTTTTATGACCTGTGTCAGAGCATAAGGACAATGAACTTCACAAAGACCATCTAGTATTCTCAAATCCCTTCAGCTTAAAATATTCAATATGACAAGATAATGCATTTGGGGGTAATATATTCTGAATGCCATCATGATGTTAATTGTTCCAGAATATTCATCTAAAATACCTAGAGAGCCTATCACATGCAGATAATTCTTGGCATGTACCATGTGAATACACACATGTATGCAAAGAAAACCATAGACAAAATAAGAAAATTTTTGAATAATATGGTCATGTCTTTTCACAAACACCATAGTAAATTATAATAAGACTAATTGAAAATTATATCTGTCCAGGTTTCCATGCAGTTATATCTAATAGCAAAAATATGAGCCTATAAATCCTGTAGGTAAGAAATAAATTAAAATAGGGTGAACAACCCTATTGCTGACAATCAATCCCATTGTCTAATATTGAGAAAATTTTCCTTTTGGAAGAAAATGAAAATCAATATATTTTGTTTGGCTAAAGGCCATGACATATCAAATGATCATGTTGTCTAAATTTATTTTTAGATAGAAATCAAGCAGCAGTGTGGCCAGACAACTTTTTAATCTTCTGATGAATCGTCCTCTCAGGCCTCCAAATAATCAACTTGTACCAAAACACTTCTGAATCGCTAGATAACATAGTTAAAGAAATACAATTATTTGTTTTTATTAATCATTCTTCAGTAGCATACTATTTACTATAGACAAATGTTAGTTAAAAATAGACAAAAGCTTTATTATTGCAATGTTGTCAGAAGGATATTGAAGAAAATAGACCTGAGCATAATGGTTTTCATTTTTTTTATAGCTAAGAAAAGAGCAGGAATATCAGTACATAAAATACCTAAAAGAATGTCTTCTGGGCTTAAAAATGGCAGGGCATAGGGTCCAGTGGTATGGAGTGAGTAGGCCAGACCACTTTTTCCAGGCCTCTCCCAGCTCCCTGGTCTGGTTTCTCTGTGTAGGTCTGTGTGTGGGCAAGCATGGTGATGTGGAATGAGTAGGCCATAACTCTATTCCCTGGCTCCTACAAGTCCCCTGGTATGAATAGGTTCCATTGTGCCTTGCTTGGAGAGACCTAGTCCCTGTGTGAGCTGTGGAATCAGACCTTTTTCTCTGGTATCCTGACTGGCCATTGGATGCCAACATCCCTGTTCACCTGAGTTGGAGGGTACATATGCCAAAGGACAAAAACTTACTTCCTCTTCAATAAAATAAAGAGGCTCCCTACAATGGGTAGACAACAATGAAAAGAAAAAAGTCAGAAAACACAGATCTCCACCAAGGATGCCTAGTCCTACAATGGAAGCCTCCAGTAAAATCATGGAGAGGGGCTGGAGAGATGGCTTAGCCACTAAGCGCTTGCCTGTGAAGCCTAAGGACCCTGGTTGGAGGCTTGATTCTCCAGGAGTCATGTTAGCCAGATGCACAAGGGGTTGCACACATCTGGAGTTCATTTGCAGTGGCTGGAGGCCCTGGCATGCCCATTCTCTGTTTCTCTCTCTCTCTCTCTCTGTTTCTCTCTCTCTCTCTCTTTCTCTCTCTCTCCATAGTTCTTTCTCTGTCTGTCACTTTCAAATAAATAAATAAAAATAAAGCAAAAAAAATTAAAAAAGAAATCACAGAGAGATCAACAGAAATTCATTCCAAAAATGAAAAACACAAAAAGCAAAAAGACCCTGGCCAAAAAAATTGCTGAACTGGAAGCAAACCATCAAACGTCCAACAACTGTATCAATGAAATTGAATAGAATCATCTACTGGAGTGGTCAGCTTTTGACCATAGGCTTACCTTGGTTTAACAAAATGTAAAAGACTCCAAAAAGATATGAATAAATTGAAGATGAGTCAAGAAATGGAAGATCTCAACAACTGGCTGATTAAGCTTAATGAAGACTTGATGCAAGAATGAATTCTAGGAAGCATCAAGAAAATTAGCACTAAAATTGAAGTTGTACCTCAAAAAAGAGGTGAACATCTGCAAAATAACACCAAAGATAACCAAAATCAAATAGAAATTATAAAAACCTCTCTAGAGCCCCTCACAAACAGAGTTACTCATGGGGAATATAGAACCTGTGACCTGGAAGATAAAACAGAAGAAATTGATCAGGAGACCTAAAACTTTGCCAGGTTCAAAAAATTAAGTGAACAAAACATGAGGGAATTGTGGGCCACCCTAAAACGACCAAACATCAAGATCATGGGCATACCAGAAGGAGAGGAATTCCAAGCCCTAGGCATATAAACCATATTCAACAAAATTATTGAAGAAAATTTTCAGGGTCTCTCAAAAGAGAGGCCCATCCAGATATAAGAAGCCCACAGAACACCAAACAGACATGACCAAAGAAGAAACTCTCCAAGACACATCATAGTTAAAGCTCTTAACAATGAAAACAAAGAAAGTTTTAGAAGCAGCAAGAGAGAAATGATTCACAATATATAAATGCAATCCTATTAGAATCACATCAGATATCTCAGTGGAAATTCTGAAAGCCAGAAGGGTCTGGAATGGAACACAAGTCTGAAATACTATGGCTTCCAACCTAAGCTACTCTACCCAGCAAAAGTATCCCTCACAATAGATGGTGAAAGAAAAACGTTCCATGAAAAGCATCAACTATATGATTATATAAACACAAAGCCAAACCTACAGAGAATACTTGAGGGAATATTCCATACAGAAAAGTCAAACAACCTGTTGCAGCCAGGTGCACATTTCTGGCAGAAATCACCTGACCAAGACCAGTTTATGGGGGAAAAAAAGATTTATTTTGGCTTACAGACTTGAGGGGAAGCCCCACAATGGAAGGGAAAATGATGGCATGAGCAGAGGGTAGACATTGTCCCCTGGCCAACATCAGATGGACAACAGGAACAGGAGAGTGTGTCAAATACTGGCAAGGAGACACTCAGTGTCTCCTTAGGCCAAGGTTTCAAATCCTTCCATATTTCTCTTGAAAATCAGCTCCAAATGGCCAAAGCCACACAGTCAGGTGTCTAGCAGCTGACTCACTCATCAGTACCAACTATACTGTTTCAGTCAGGTTTGAATTACTGGCAGAAATCACATAACTAAGAGCATATCGTGGGAAAAATGGTTTATTTTGGCTAGACAGACTTGAAGGGAAGCTCTATGATGACGGCAGGAGGAAAGATGGCATGCAGAAGGTGGACCAACATGAGATTAACAACAGGAACAGGAACACCTCATCATGGCAGGGATTAATTCAAACCTCAAAGTAATAACCTTAAATATCCATGGTCTTAACTCATCCATCAAAAGAAACAGGTTATCAGGATGAATCAACAAAATGGAACCTTCTATATGCTGTCATCAACAAACCCACCTCAGCACTAAAGATAAACACCTCCTCAGTGTGAAAAGATGGAAAATGATATTACAAACAAATGGAAATAAAAACACAAGCAAGCAGGTGTTGCTATATTAATATTTGATAAAATAGAATTCAAACCAAAAGTAATCAAAAAAGGACAAAGAAGGCCATATCTTACTCAAGGGAATGTTCCAACATGAGTACATCACAATCATATATATATATATATATATATATATATATATATATATATATATATATTCACCAAACACAGGGGCCCCACAGTTTATAAAAAAAAAATCTACTTGACAATAAAACAGAAATAAACACCAACACCATCATAGCCAGAGACTTCACTACTTCACTATCATCAACAGATATATCATCCAAGCAGAAAATCAACAAGGAAGTAATAGAGCTCAACAACATCATAGATCAACTATGGAACAGATGTCAAGTTAGCCCTATTTGCAGAAGACATGATCCTATATATAAGTAACCTGAAAGTATCCATCTCAAAACTTCTAAAGGTGATAAATTCCTTCAACAAAGTGGCAGGGTTCAAAAATCAATGCACAAAAATCAGGAGTTTTATTTGCAAAGGACAAATATATAGAGAAGAAAATCAGTGAGGCTGTCCCATTTTCAATAGCAACAAAAATTTAAATACCCGGGATTAATACTAACTAAGGATGTAAACCTATATAATGAAAATATTTAAAAAAAACTCAAGAAAAAAAAATGATGAGGACTTGAGAAGATGGAAAGACTTCCCACACCATGTATAGGAAGAATTAAGATTGTAAAAATGACAATTATACCAAGAAGCAATATACAGATTTAACACAATGCCAATAAGAATACCTGCATAATTCTTCACAAAGATTGATAAAATGACCTCAAAATTCGTATGTAGTGGCAGAAGGCCTTGGATATGCAAATATATCCTCAGCAAAATATCACCTCTGACAGTATCACCATACCTGATCTAAAGCTACATTTCAAAGCCATAGTGACAAAACAGCATAGTATTGGCACAAAAAAAAAAAAGAAAGGAAAAGGGAAAAAAGAAAGAAAGAAAAGAAAGAAACATATGGAACAGAATTGAAGACCCAAACCTTAGATCAAATAACTATAGCTATTTGATCTTTGACAAAGGTGCCAATAATGTAGACTGGAGGCAAGACACCATCCTCAACAAATGGTGTTGGACAAATTAGGTGACCATATGTAGAAAAATTAAATTACACAAACTTATTTCACCACACCCAAATATCAAGCACAAAGGATTAAAGACCTCAATAAAAGGACTGAAGCTCTTCAACTACTGGAAGAAAAAAAAATAGGGGTCACTCTTCATAAGATAGGACTGGGAAAAGATTTCCTAAAATGAAACACCAGTAGCCTAGGAAATTAAACAAGCACTCAATCAATGGGGTCTCACGAAGCAACAAGCTTCTGCACAGACCATAAGACACCATAAGCAGAACCAATAGATTACCCAATGAATGGGATAAAATCTTTGCCAGCTATACTACTGACAGAAGACTAATATCTAGAATCTACAAGAACTCAAAAAAAAAAAAAACTAAACAATAAAAAAAAATCAAACCCATTCCAAAAGTAGAGCAGAGAACTAAATAAGGAGTTCTCAGAGGAAGCATTGAAAATGGCTGACACACATTTAAGAAAATGTTCAACATCCCTAACCATTAGGGAAATGCAAATTAAAACAACTATGAGATTCTATCTTACCCCAGTAAGGATAGAAAACATTAAAAAATAAAATGAAAACAAATGTTGGTGAGAATGTGGAGAAATAGGAACATTTATTGTGCTCGTGGGAATGTAAACTGTTATAACCACTATAGAAATCAATATGGAGACTCCTGATAAGGATGAATATATAGTTACCAACAGACCCTGTTATTCCCTTACTGGGTATTTACCCTAAAAGTTCTACATCTCAATTCAGGGACACCTGCTCAACCATGTTTAGAGCTGCTCAATAGCTAAGAACAGGAATCAACCCAGGTGCCCATCACTGAATGAATGAGTAGCCAAGATGTGATATATCTACTTGATAAAATTCTACTCAACAGTAATAAAAATATAACACAGTGAAATTTGTAGAAAAATGGTCAAACTTGGAACAGATCATTCTAAGTGAATTCATACAATCACAGAAAGACAATCATTGCATGGTCTCACTCATCTGCAGTTCCTAAGCTGGATCAACCCAATTTGCTGACATATCTGAATGGCATCTAGAGGCTTGGACAAAGGGAGGTAGGGCATGGGGGAAGGGGAAAGGTTGGGTAAGAACATAAAACTGAATCCAAAATGAACTGGTACCATTGAATCCTATATCCTGAAAGATAGACTAATAGGTGGAACCCTCAAAAGGACCTTAGGGGAGAACCTGAATTGAAATGACCTGGTGAGTGTGAGGCAAAGCCTAAAAATTTCTCCTGTTTCTCTTTATTCTCTTTGTCTTTTTTTTTTTTCCTTTCCCTTGGGGCTTGCCTGTAATTCTCTGTACCAGGATGTGGTTTACATCCACAACGAGCGGTTGATCAAAGACCTACTAGATTTCCCAAAACAAACAAGATAGACTTGTGTCAAAGCACTTGATTACCCATTGGAGGTTATTGGTAAGACCCGACTGCTGAAGACAGTGTACACTGTCAGCAGGGACCATAGAGAGACCTGGCTGGAATCCTGAAGAGAGCCAATCCACAGACAATCAGCCCATCTAGTGCTGGAAGGTACTACATGAGCTACTGGAGAAATTGTCCAACATCTGTCTGACCAACTAAGTGACTGAGCAGCAAACACCCTGACACGATGCTCACACTAGTACAGTAGTTGCACACAGCCATGGTGGGTAAAAAACTGTTCTTGGATTGGCTAACAGATCCACTCAGTGGAAAGGAAAACATATCTGGAACTGTGAAACAAGTCAGAATGATATCCAGATAACATTTTTGCTTTCCAATGTTAAGCTTCCATTAATCTTGGCATATAAGAGGGTCTACACCCTTTAAATTCTCTCTAAATTTATAATGGTTATCCCATTTAACCAGTGTTGATCCATCTCCCCATTGGAGATTCTGCTTCTCTTTTTCATATGGGAGCAGCATCTGAGGAAATAAATGACCCAGCACACTTCACCCCTGCCCCAGCTGAAATCACAGAGGAATTGGGGAAATGAGCAAGAGTGCTGCTTTCTTGGTGAACCTGATATCAGCATAAGAGTGAAGGAGATTGATACTGAGGATACTCAACACCTACTAAAGCAGAGATCCAGAGGCTCCTAAGAGCCCATCACTGAAGTAGACTTAAAATGCACCCAATATGGCTCAGGGAATTTTGTGGAAGAGGGGGCAAAAATATTGTTAAAGCCACAAGTGGGGCCATTATGCACAGAGACATTGCCTCTCCCCCATAACTGACTATTGCTTCCACAATGCATGATACAAATCTCCATAGAGTTTTCCTGCATCCTCAATGAGGAAGGATTCCTCAGAAAGGGGGCAGGGAGGAGGGAAAGGATGGTACCAACATGTGCTGTTTACATACTAAATATGTCCATATCTAATAAAATTTTTTTAAAAAAACATTTAATTTTTTTAATAGCAGGGCATGCAAGATATGGACACCTTGTGTGCTTCCTTTCTCCTTTCTTCCTTCACCCATACCCAAATTTTGAATATCTTGTGAAGACATTTAGGATTCCTTAGAACATATTTTGAAAATTAAGGCAAAATGTAAAACAGATGGATTGAAGCAATTGATGAAGGTTTATTCTAATCCTTTGTGCTAAAACCATTATCATTCCCAGAATTGATGGGTGAAATAACTTCAGCACTTGGAAAAACCTTGTAAATCAATTAGTTCAAATTCCTTACTTTACTGGGCAGCAAACAGTAGGAGTGAGGGTAAGGGAGAAAAGGGAGGCTCTAGGTGGCTTTTTAACTATGGATACTTCTGTGGAAACTAATTACTAAGTCATTAAACCATTTCCTATGAACTCCACTCATGCTTGCATTGTAGCGTAAGGAAAGACTATTGATTGGTAAAAAAAAGTGGGTGGTTAAGAGTCTTAGATAAAGTCTTGGGACTTTAGGTCAAAAGAAGCAAAAATTACAAGGGGTATTGGAAATAGGTACCCCCATAAAATGATTTTGACCATTTTTGTATCCTCAGTAGAGTTGGTTAAGTACTAAAAAGTATACTACTACTATTTAGAATACCACTGTAAGAAAAGAATTGAAAATCAAAGAAATTATTTCCTGTTATCATGAAGAAGTTGCTTTGAGGTCAGCTCTAAGGATCAGACACATTGGCTGTACAGAAGCATAGATTTCATATGAACTAATATCACCCAATGGTAATCAAGACATTAAATCATACAATAGCCAGATCTGAACCTCTTTTGTAAGATAAAGTTGTTTTTACAAAGAATTTCCATAAGTAATCAAAAAATATCTCTAGTACCAAAAGGCAAAGTGCTCCAAACACCAGCTACAAGAGATACATCAAATTTTAGCAATCCGTAGCTGCTATTGTATGTGAATCAAATTCTACAATATGGCTGGGAACATCTTCAACCTTCCCTGAATCTAAATCCCACCCCAAACCAAGCAGTTCTAAAACATAATAGCAGCTAATGATTCTAATATGGCCACACAGAGATTTTGTCTGGTAAACATCAAAATAAACCTGAATTTTCATGAAAGGAATGAAATGTCACATTTGTGCTCAGCGCAGAGTAACTAACCAAATGGTACTGGTACAGCACTACCAATGTAATATGCTTGAAACATCTGAGTAGATGAAATGCTATAACAATGAAATATAAAGTATATTGGAAATTACTTAAGTATCAAATAGTTGTGAGTATGAATGTAGTTTTCCTTCTTTTATCTGAAAAAAATGAAAGTTTGTTGATACCTGTCATAATCTATAGGGACCTCAGTGCAGACAAATCAAGAAGAAAACATTCCATGAATGTTCTAGACTACCGAATCTTTCCCATGGAGATTTCATACCTTAATACCCCTTACTGATGCTTAATAATAGATTTGATTGTTCCTTCTTCTGACTTCTATTTGTTTTGATTACCATTTTCTTCTGATCCACTATGATGGTTAAGTTTTCTGGCCAACTTGATAGGAATCTACAGACATTCCTTTTGGGTGGGTCTCTGAGGTTGCTTCCAGAAAGGATTGACCCCAGAGTGATCCCTTCCCTTAGTGTGGGTGGCCCCTCTTGGAGAGGGGCTTGATTAAGGAAGTTTTGGGAGAAAAGAATCCCTTCCCCCCACCTGGCTACCAGTGCTGCTGCTTATTTCCAGTGTGTACTGAGGACCAGTGTGTACTGAAGGCTCCAGGGAGCCTCTAGGCCTTCAGCACTGGATTGGGACTGCTGAGGCATTCAGCTTCATGGGCTGAGTACCTATGGGGTTCCTTGACTCTCAGACCTGCAAGCTGCTATTCTAGGACTGCCATAAGCTTATCTAATGAATTATCTTGTAATAAAATTCATTCTATAGGTTCTGTTTCTCTATATAACCCTGACTAATACAAAAAAAAGAATATCATGAAAGAGAAACTGCATATTTTATCTCAACAGGCCTTCTAGAATACATTTCTTTAATTAATATTTTTAGTTATTTGTAGGCAGAAAGAGAGAGAGACAGAGAGACAGATACAGAGAATGGATACACCATGGTCTTTGGCTACTGAAAACCAACACTAGATTCATGTGCCACTTTGTGCATCTGGTTTTACATAGGTATTGGGGAACTGAACACAGGCTGTCAGGCTTTGCAAGCACCTTTAACTGCTGAGCCATCCCTCTAGTCTAGAATACATTATATTCATATCTTGCTTTTGACTTTCACTTTTAGCCTTGTTTATTAGTTTATATTCTTAGTAGTAGTATATATTACTTATACAAGACAATTTATCAACATTAAAAATACATTTCTTAGATTATACCAAACTCATATTCTTTAAACCCATTACATTAACTTCCTCAGAATTAATGGATAAAGGTTTATCTCTAGGAAATCTTGTTTGAACTTACTAGTATATAGCCTTTGCATGTTAGTTAAGTTTTTGTATATTACTATTCCCTATTTCCAGTGAAATTTGACAGTAGAATCAGCCTCATGTATAGTGCTGCTCATGAGTTATAAAAACAATTGAATGTTCAAGACCTTAGTAAGCTACCTTTGAAATACACCATTGTATAAATTATAAAATTGCATTTAAATTATATTAAAATTATAAATACTTAACATTCATAATTTCTTATTAATTTTATTATATATTTTTATCTGTTCTTTAAAATTATTTATGTTCACTCTATTCAGATGATAAATATACTATGTAATAGTGCTTGAGCATTTCTTCCTAACTTTGTCATGTTTATGGACTCAAATTCAAAGCTGGAATTCAACAAATGCAAAAGTATTCACACCATGGCAATATTCATACCATGAAATCAGAAATCACTACAAAGAAGGGCTTCTTTGTCCTTTAGGGTGGAGATGTTTTTGCAGAATTTACCAGCACATTGCTGCTCATGTATATGTTATAGGAACCATATAGCATAATGTATAAAAGGTTTTAAGTGTGTGATTCCTAATGTGTACTCAATAAATAGTAGTTGTTCTCAATATTATTATTAATTAATATCTGATCAACTAATCAAAACTTTGTTTTTAATATCTAGTTCAATGCCCTTAAATTTTTAGAGCATAAGAAAATGCAATACTATTACCCATTTCTATGACACCGGTCTAAAATTGCTTAACATAATATATGCCTTGTTATCTAGAGTTTTTCCTAACTGATTAGTGATGCTCATTTTATAGTTTTATTTTTTAAAATCAATTGTACTAGTTCAAGACACTCTTCTGTTAGAGAAGGAAAAAGAGGGTTCCACAAACTCAATAATTTGCCTAAGGTTTCTCTGGCATTATTAATAAAACTGATAACAAAGTATGTCATCTATGTAATTTACAAAGTCTTGTGGAACCTTTTATAAATGGCTCAATTTGGGAGAATTTCATCCTATTATTATGTCCTTCATTGTACTATTACTTTTTATTAGTATATATTACTTATACAAGAAAGTTTCATTGTTGACATTTCCATACATGCATATAATGTCCACCCCCTCTATAACTCTCTTAACCATTGAGGCATTTCTCCATCCCTTTATAATATTAATTAATTAACTAGTCAATTAATTTGGAAGGGAGAGAGAGTATAGGTATGCCAGGATTTCCTGCCACTGCAAAAGAACTCCAGGTACATGCACCACCTTTTGTATCTGGAGAATCAAACTTGGGCTGTCAGGCTTTAGAATTACTTTCTTATCTCCTCTCTCCTTATTCCTTTCTTCTTTGCTCAGCAACATGCCATTTATTTCCATGTTCTTTCTTCCCCCTAACTTCCACATATGATAGAAAACATGTCATATATATTTTCATAGGATGGGCTCATTTCACTTCATATGATTACCATTCATATCCATATTCTGGCAAATGAAGTAATTTCAGTCTTCTTTACAGCTGTGAAAAACTCCATTGTGTTTATTAAAAATGAAAACGAATGATAGTTTTAATTTTCAGTATTTATATGATAGAATTTGAACCATAGAAAATTAACATGCCTATAAGTAAAAATGGTGAAATATTGTCAATATAATGTACTTTGACCTAATACTGTATGTAGCCTAACTAGGCTGACATTCATTCTGATATGATTTCTACTTTCCTTTTTTCATTCCTGTTATGTAGACATTTTAATTGAGATAAATGCAATTGCATGTTTGTGAACTATAGGAGGCTTAAATGAGGCTGTGTGGAATTATTTGGATAGAATAATTTTGTTATTTCTGTAAAGAATGATATTATACTAACACTGTACTTTAAAATGTGTAAAACAAAAGATAATCCCCAGACTCTGAGATTATGAATAAGGACAGGATAAGTAGTAAATATATTTTTGTGCAAAATTTGTGTCATTTTCTAATTTGGATTTAAGACCAAAGAATGGCTGAATTATATGCATTACCCTAAGCTTTAGAAACACTCACCACATAAGCATTAGCTTAGAAAACTAAATTGCTTTTAAAAATGGTCAAACCAAAATAGAAGAAAAGCCATGGTTTTGTGCCCAATGTACAATTACACAATCACAGAACTTATATGCTTGCAGTTGGATTTACAAAAACTCCTTAATGTACTGAAGTATGGTTTAATTGCTTACTAATAAAAGGGGGAAACACTCTCTAATTAGATAAATACCTTTTATAACAATCCTAGTAAATACACTCTATTTGCCAAGGGATAGCAAAGGATAGGGAATGTGTGATCAAATGTTGGTTTTCACCCTGCTGTTGTGTTTGGGGCAGGGTCAGCTTGGAATGCAGGATCCTTGCCCAGAGCTACTCAGCATTCCAGACTCTAATCAGCTACTCCTTTAGTCAACAGCATACAAGAGATGAAAAGAGGTAATGGTTTCATGTTTTTTTCCCAGATAACTGAAGTCAAAATAGTAATTGACTCTTATTTACTTTTGCCAATGTGTCCTCTGGGAATAACCTCAGGGCTAAAATAACTCTATGGGTCCCTAAATCTTTCTCCCAAACAATTTTCATTAGTTTCTGTAGATCTTGCTTTGGAGAAAGATGGTAAGTGTACTTACTGTAAAACACTTGAGAAAGCAGCTGTCTTTTTAGCAAACCATGTTATAGAACACTAGAAAGTATAGCCAAGGGAGCCATAAGGCCCAAGTACTAGTCCATATTAATTCATTATGAAACCTGACTGCACCATTTAAATTCAGTAAATTTCAACATCCTCATCTGTAAAATAACATGTTGAGTTGTAAAATGGTCTCTTAAATTCTCTAGCTCTATGTTACCTGGAAAGCTGAGATCTGTTTACATGTGGTGTGAGTATGTATTTGTGTCTTTGTAAATATGTGGATGCATGTGTGTTCAGGTACATTTCTATATAGACACCAGGGGTCAATATTGAATGAATTAATCACTTGTCTTACTTTTTGAAACAAGTTCTGTCACTAAACATACAGCTCACCAATTCAGCAAGTCATGGGCATCTACCTGTCCCTGCTTTCCCAGAGCTAGAATGATGGGCACACAATGTTGCACCCCAGATTTTATGTGGCTGCTAGTGATCTGAACTCAAGTCCACATGCTTGCATGGCAAGCACTTTACCAGTTGAGCTATCTCCGCAGCCCTAAAACTGGTATTTTAAGGAAGAAAATCTTACTCCAGAGGCATCCTGTATTGATGCACTCCACATTTTTATGAGACAATGACAATTTCATCATATGAAAATATATGTAAGTAATAGACCACACATGAGACTACACTGGGCTTAAGAAAAAAATGGGGTTGGGTATTCTGGGTTTTGCTTAATGGACTAAGTACATAGTAGGAAGAGGATATGACTCAGCATAAATCAGAGATTGCACAGGGCAAAAACTGACAAAATTATGGTAAAAATAAAGAGTTATTATGAGAAGCCAAATGTATAGTCAAAGTTAGAGTGAGTCTGAGTCAGAATAGAAAGGGAAAATTATGAGAGCATGACAAAAGAAGGGAGCTCCTCTTTTTGGAGGCTGGTTGAAGCTTTCTGCCATCTAAGAAGCAAGAATTCCTCACAATTAACATTTGCTTAATGCTTTTTTACCTTCACAGCTATAAACCTGAAAGTTTGTAGGACTATCACCAAAAGCTCATTTGTAGTAAAAAGAGCATATTCTAAGCTGCTTCTGCAATTCTAGTGCCTTCTTGTTTTTTTTTTAAGATTTATTTATTTATTTATTTATTTATTTATTTATTTAAGACAGAGAGGAAGACAGAGAGAGAGAGAGAGTAATAGAGAGAGAAAGAATGGGTGCACCAGGGCCTCCAATCACTACAAAGAACTCCAGAAGCATGTGCCACTATGTGCATCTGGCTTATGTGAGACCTGGAGAATCAAATCTGGGTCCTTAGGTTTCACAGGTATGTGCCTTAACTACTAAGCCATCTCTCTATACCAAGTGCCTGCTAGTTTTAATCAGAGTGCAATTCCATGCAAAGCACCTCCAGAGCCACTGTATAATCTCTTAGCAGAAATGAGAAAAAAAGCTTTAAGAAAGTTTCTTGGTAAATTTTTGAGGTGTAAATTGAGAGCAACCAAAATTATATATATGACTGTATGGTATAAATGACATATATGGGCTCTTCCTTAAGGGGTCCATAACAATGTTTGTGTAAGGCATGTGTATGTGTTACTGATGCCTACACCTATGAACTAGGGTGTGTCTTTCTGTCTGAGCTTAAAAAATCATATTTAGAGCTGGAGAGATGTATCAGTGGTTAAGGTGCTTGCCTACAAAGCCAATGGACCAGGTTTACTTCCCCAGGACCCATGTAATCCAGGTGCACAAGATGGCACATGTACCTGGAGTTTGTTTGTAGTGGTTTGAGGCCCTGGTGATCTCTCTCACTCTCAGAAAGAAAGAAAGAAAGAAAGAAAGAAAGAAAGAAAGAAAGAAAGAAAGAAAGAAAGAAAGAAAGAAAGAAAGAAAGAAAGAAAGAAAGAAGGAAGGAAGGAAAGAAAGACACATGTGGGACCAGGACCAGCACTGCAGGGCCACAGTAGGTCAGCCAGCTTAACACACACATATGGGAACAGGAAAATACTGCAGGGTTGCCTTCCTGTGGACAAGTATCAGAAATGCAGAGACTGATGCTCACCTGATGGTCTTCATGTCCCCTCAGCTCGATCCATTAAACTGTGAAGAATGTGCTAGATGGTAATGAAGAAATCTCTGCAATGGACTAGGCCCCAGCAACAAATTCATCTGTGCTGCACTTATGGCAGTGTATATCAGGGAGAACCAAGAGCTATCAATACAATAAGAAACTAAAGCCAGCTGCTTAGCACAACAGAAGTAATAATCTATATCAGATCTTCCAGGGCCCAAGAGACACTACAGAGGAAGTGACAATTTAAATTCAAGTGCTGCTCTCACTGCTATCCTGACAAGATGGTGGTGGATATGGAAGAGACTCAAAAATCAGAGAAGATTCCAAGATCTCAACACTTAAGAAGACTTATAACATGCCTGACAAGGCTCAGGGAACATTGTGTAAGAGGGGATAGAAAGATTGTAATAGGTGTAACCTGAGGTATTGACCCCTTACTGAGACTGACTGGTGCATTCATGACCTCATAGTGAATACCAACATCACTAAGGGGAGCCCTTAGTGGAATCACTATAGGAGAGAGGGGATGGAAATATGATCAATATGTAATATGTTCATACTATAAAGTTCATAATAAAATAATTGTTGTTTACTTTTCAAAATTTTTTATTTAATTTTTTTGTTTACTATTTTTTTTCTTTTTCCAACTTTTTATTAATGTTTTCCATGATAATAAAAAATATCCCATGGTAACCGGGTGTGGTGGCACACACCTTTAATCCTAGCACTCGGGAGGCAGAGGTAGGAAGATTTCCATGAGTTTGAGGCCACCCTGAGACTACATAGTAAATTCCAGGCCAGCCTGGGCTACAGTGAGACCCTACCTTGAAAAAACAAAAACAAAACAAACAAACAAACAAAAAATATCCCATGGTAATAACCTCCTTCCCCTCCCCCACTTTCCCCTTTGAAATTCAATTCTCCATCATAATCCCCTCCCCATCTGAATCATTCTACTTACATATATACAATACCAACCTATTAAGTACCCTCCTCCATTCCTTTCTCTTCAGTTTATATCTCCTTTTTAATTTACTGGCCTCTGCTACTGAGTTTTTTCCTTCTCACACAGAAGCCCAATCATCTGTAGCTAGGATCCACATATGAGGGAGAACATGTGGCACTTGGCTTTCTGGGCCTGTGTTACCTCACTCAGTATAATCCTTTCCAGATCCATCCATTTTTCTTCAAATTTCATAACTTCATTTTTCTTGATCTCTGAGTAGAACTCCATTGTATAAATGTGCCACATCTTCATTATCCACTCATCAGTTGAGGGACATCTAGGCTGGTTCCATTTCCCAGCTATTATAAATTGAGCAACAATCAACATGGTTGAGCACGTATTTCTAAGGAGATGAGATGAGTCCTTTGGATATATGCCTAGGAGTGCTATAGCTGGGTCATATGGTAGATCAATCTTTAGCTGTTTTAGGAACCTCCACACTGATTTCCACAATGGCTGCACCAGATTGCATTCCCACCAACAGTGTAAAGGGTTCCTCTTTTTCCACATCCCCGCCAACATTTATAATCATTTGTTTTCATGATGGTAGCCAATCTGACAGGAGTGAGATGGAATCTCAATGTAGTTTTAATCTGCATTTCCCTGATGACTAGTGACATAGAACATTTTTTTAGATGCTTATATGCCATTCGTATTTCTTCCTTTGAAAACTCTCTATTTAGCTCCATAGCCCATCTGGTGGTATCACCATACCTGATTTTAACCTATACTACATAGCCATAGTAACAAAAACAGTTTGGTACTATCTGGTGGTATCACCATACCTGATTTTAACCTATACTGCATAGCCATAGTAACAAAAACAGTTTGGTACTGGCACAAAAGCAGACATGTAGATCAATGGAACAGAATAGAGGACCCAGATGTAAGTCCAGTTAGCTATAGCCACCTGATATTTGATAAAAATGCCAAAAATACTCATTGGACAAAAGACAGCCTCTTCAGCAAATGGTTTTGGGAAAACTGGATATGTATCTGTAGAAGGATGAAAATAGATCCTTCTATCTCTCCATGCACAAAAATTAAGTCCAAATGGATTAAATACCTTAACATCAGACTGGAAACTCTAAAACTGCTAGAGGAAAAAGTAGGGGAAACCCTTCAACATATTAGTCTTGGCAAAGACTTTCTGAATACAGTTTTTATGGCTCAGGCAATAAAACCACAGATTAATCACTGGGACCTCATGAAATTACAAAGATTTTGCACTGCAAAGGACACTGTGAATAAAGCAAAGAGGCAACCTACAGAATGGGAAAAAATCTTCGCCAGCTATATATCTGATAGAGGTTTAATATCTAGGATATACAAAGAACTTAAAAAGTTAACTAATAAGGAATCAAACAAGCCAATTAAAATAATTTTTAAAAAGTAATAACAAGCAAAATTCAGCAATATATCAAAATTATATATAATTATTACCAGAGTTGTGACTTAGGATTGGGTACAGAGTTGTGAGGGTCAAGTCCTTGGCTCAGTTAGCCTTAACAAGCTAGCCTCAGCCACTCATTCTCAATAAGACAAATAGTGAAAAACTGAGAAAGATTTATTCATTGTAATCACAATGGGAAAACTTAAACACTTAAGAAAATGTTCAACATCTCTAACTATCAGGAAAACACAAATTAAAAACAACTATGAGATTAAACCATACTTCAGTAAGGATGGCAATAATTAAAAAAAATCAAATGACAATAAATGTTGGTGAGGATGTGGAGAAACAGGAACATTCATTCACTGTTGTTGGTAATGCAAACTTGTATAACCACTATGGAAATCAATATGGAGATTCCTGAAAAGGCAGAATATAGAACTGACAACAGACCCAGATATTCCTTACTGGGCATTTCCCCTAAATGTTCCATGCTCCATGACAGAAATGTTTGCCTATCCATGTTTATGGCTGCTCAATTCATAATACCTACAACTGGAATTAACCCAGGTGCCCATCATTGGATGAATGCATAAAAAACTTGTGGTACATTTATACAATGGAATTCTACTCAATTCACACAATGACAGAAAGACCATCACTGCATGGTCTCACTCATCTGGGGTTCCTAACCCGGATTAACTCAATTTGCTGACATGCCTGAGATGGAAGGGTTTCGGGGGAAGTAAAGGGAAGGTGGGGAGACAAATCACAAAACCAAAAATGAACTGCTACCATAGAAAACTTTATTCTTGAAGATAGACTAAAAGTTTAATCCTCAACAGGAAACTGGGGGGAGAAGCTGAAAAGAATGGCCCTACAGAGAGTAAGTTGAAGCCTAACCTTATTTATTTATTTTACTCTGGCCTGTAACTACCAGTACCAGAAAGCAGTTGCTACTCACAATGAGCTGTTAATAGGAGAGTCCTATGAGCTCCCCAAAACAAGACAGACTTCTGTCAAAGCACTTGATTGCTGCATGAGGCAAAAGCTAAGACCCTAGTGCTGAACACACCATATGCTGCTGACATAGAGAATGGAGAGACGTGGCTGGAATCTGGAAGAGAGCCAGTCCTCAGACAGTTAGTACATCTAGTGCTAGAAAGTGATACATAGCTACTGTGGGAAAGTGGTCAACAATGGTCTGAACAACCAGGGGTCTAAGGTACTCAGAATCAAACACCCTGACAAGATGTACACACCAATGTAATAGTGGCAATTTAGCCTTGGTGGTAAGCAATAGCTTTGTGGCTGGCTAAGAGATCCACTCAGTGGAAAGGAACCCATATCTGAAATTGGGGGCTAGGAGTGAATCCCATGGATTATGTTCTCCACTGTCAAGATTCCACTAGTCTTTGGCTAAAAGTGGGGCTACATCCATCAAATTTTCACCACATAAATAAACTGAACCATAAGAACCACATGATTATCTCAGTTGATGCAGAGAAGACCTTCAAGAAAATACAACACCACTTCATGATCAAAACACAGGAAAGAATAGGAATGGAATGTTTCTATCTCAACACAATAAAGGCTATATATAAAGTACCTAAGGCCCAAATAATACTTAGTGGGGAAAAACACAAGGAATTTCCACTGAGATCAGAGGAACAAGACGGGAGTTCCCACTCATACTACTGCTCTTCAACATAGTACTAGAAGTACCAAGGATTTGAAAGACATATGTAATGAAAACATAGAAACACTCAAGAAAGAAATAAAGCAGGATTTGAGAAGATGGAAAGCCCTACCATGCTCCTGTATAGGTAGAATTATTATTGTGAAATGACAATTCTAACAAAAGCTATATACAGATTTAATGCAAATACCAATAAGAATACCAGCATCATTCTTTACACAGATTGAAACAATGATTTCAAAATTCATTTGGAATGCCAAGAGGCCTCAGATATACAAACATATTAGCAACAACAAAAAAAATTAAAACCCACCTCTGACAGTACCATGGTACCCAATCTAAAGCTATATTTAAAAGCAATAGTGACAGAAACAGCATGGTACTGGCATGGAAAGATAGACCAATGGAACAGAATTGAAGACCAAGCCTTAAGTCAAATAATTACAGCTGTTTGATCTTTGACAAAGTTGCCAATAGCGTGGACTGGAGAAAAGACAGCATCTTCAACAAATGGGGTTTAATAAGTTTGATGACCATATGTAAAAAATGGAATTAGACCCGCTCATTTCTCCATACATAAAAATCAAGTCCAAATGGATTATAGACTTCAATATTAGACCTGAAAATTTTCAACTACTGGAAGAAAAATATAGGAGGCACTCTCCACAATATAAGACTGGGAAAAGACTTCCTGAACAAAACCCCAGTGGCCTAGGAAATTAAACAGGACTCAACCAATGGGATCTCATGAAGCTATAAAGCTACTGCACAGACAAACATACCATAAGCAGAACCAATAGATTAACCACTGAATGGGAGAAAATCTTTGCCAGCTATACCAGTGACAGAAGCCTAACATCAAAATCTACAAATAACTGAAAAAAAAAAAATAGTCCAACAACCCACTCCATACATGGGGCAGAGAACTAAAGAGGGAGTTCTCAGAGAAAGAATCACAAATGGCTAACACACAGTTAAGAAACTGTTCAGCATGCCTAACTATTAAGAAAATGTAGGGGCTAGAGAGATGACTTAGTGGTTAAGCGCTTGCCTGTGAAGCCTAAGGACCCCGGTTTGATGCTTGATTCCCCAGGACACACATTAGCTAGATGCATAAGGGGGCACATGCATCTGGAGTTCATTTGCAGTGGCTGGAGGCCCTGGTGTGCCTACTCTCTCTCTCTGTCTCTCTTCTCTCTCTGTCTTTGTCTCTCTCTCTCTCTCTCTCTCTCTGCTTGCAAATAAATAAATTTTAAAAATAATTTAAAAAAAAGAAAATGCAAATGAAAACAACTATGAGATTCCACCTTGCCACAGTAAGGATAGCAAATATTAAAAAAATGAAATGAAAACAAACGTTGGTGAGGATGTGGAGAAATAGGAACCCTTATTCACTGTTGGTGGGAATGTAAGCTGGTACAGCCACTGTGGAAATCAGTATGGAGACTCCTGAAAAGTTTGAATATAGAGTTACCAACAGACCCTGCTATTCCCTTATTGGGCATTTACCCTAAAAGCAACACATCTCAGTTCAGAGATATTTTATATCTGTTCAATTCATAATAGCTAAAAACTGGAATCAACCCTGGCTCCCATCATTGGATGAATGGAAAAACAAGATGTGATATATCTACATGATGGAATTCTACTCAGCAGTAATAAAAAAGTGACACAATTAAATTTGTAGAAAAATGGTCAAACTTGGAACAAATCATTCTAAGTAACTTACACAATCAGAAATGCAACAGTTGCGTGGTCTCACTCATGTGCGGTTTCTAACATGGGTCAGGTTAAGTTGCTGACATACCTGAATAGCATCTCAACCCTAAGACAATAGGTAAGTTAGGGCTTGGGGAAAGGGTGAGGGTACACAGAATTGAACCCAAATTGGAGTGCTACCCTATATCCTGGAATTTAGAGTAAAAGATGAAACCCTCAAGAGGATCTTAGGGGGAATGTTGCAGTCAGGTTTGTATTACTGGAAGAAATCATTCAACCAAGAGTAGCTTGTGGGAAAAATAAGTTTATTTTGTCATAAAGGCTAGAGAGGGCAGTTCCATGATGGCAGGGGAAATGATGGCATGAGCAGACAGTGGACATTACGCCCTGGCCAACATAAAGTGGACCATAACAAAAGAAGAGTGTGACAAACACTGGCAAGAGGAAACTGGCTATAACATCCATAAGCCTACCCCCAACAATACATTCCCTTCAGGGGGCATTAATTCCCAAATCTCCATCATCTGTGAACCTAGCATTCAGAACACCTAAGTTCACAGGGGGCACCTGAATCCAACAACCATATTCTGCCCCTAGACCCCATAAATTGATATGCATACATGGTATAAAATACAATGCACTTAGTCCAACGTTAAAAGTTCCAAGAGTTTTTTATCAATCCCGATGATGTTCCAACATCCCCATAGACCAAGGTCTTTTAACTGAGCCATAACATCAGAAAATCCCCCAAAACTCATAATGGCATAGAATAAGTGTTCACACTGCAAAAGATGGCACTGGGCATAGCAAAGAAATATTCAGCCAATATAAGATTTAAAACGATCAGGGCAAACACCAAACTTTGTACCTTCAAGTCTAATAACTCTAGCCAGTGACAAATCAAATCTGATAATTCTAACCAGCAACAAGTCTCAGGAGTTCCAATTCCACCCTTCCAGCTAGGCTACTCACAGTCCTGGAAAACTTCATCCAGGGCTAGAAACTTTCCTTATCAGCCATCTCACGGTCCTGGCATCTCCACTGGGTCTCCACTGTAACCCACAGTCATCCTTATGGCACCATTGAGTATCCATGCAGGCAATCCTGCTTCACACTCCCCATGGCCATTTCCAAAACACAAGACCATGTTGCAAACTCAATGACCCCCTCTTTCCTGCATTTCTTATATTCCACAATACCTGGTAGAGTGCCAATTTGTTAATCCAGGGGAGAATAGAGCAGACTGAAGAACGGGACACTCCTTGAGCACTCAGGCCTCTTCAAAGAGTCTACATTCTTCCTTTTGCCCCAGGGTAGGTCAGCTGGCCCAGTCTCTGATATTAATGTCTTTAATCCATTTGTACTTAATTATTGTGCATGAGGAGAGAGAAGAATGTATTTTCATCTTTCTACAGATACATATCCAGTTTTCCCAGCACCATTTGCTGAAGAGGCTATCTTTTGTCCAATGAGTATTGTGGGCATTTTTATCGAATATCAGGTGGCTATAGCTACCTGAACTTACATCTGGGTCCTCTATTCTGTTCCATTGATCTACATGTCTGCTTTTGTGCCAGTATCACACTGTTTTTGTTACTATGGCTCTGTAGTATAGGTTAGAATCTGGTATGGTGATACCACCAGCCTTATTTTTGTTGCTCAGTATTATTTTAGATATTCAAGGTTTTTTGTGATTCCAAATGAATTTTTGGATTGTGTTTTCTATTTCCATGAAGAATGCCTTTGGAATTTTGATGGGGATTGCATTAAATGTGTACATTGTTTTTGGTAAGATTGCCATTTTCACAATATTGCTTCTTTCAATCCAGGAACGAGGGATGTTTTTCCACTTCCTAGTGTCTTCTACAATTTCTCACTTGAGTGTATTATAGTTTTCATTGTAGAGATCCTTTACTTCCTTGGTTAGGTTTATTCCAAGGTTTATTTTCTTTGATGAAATTGTGAATGGGAGTGATTCTCTGATTTCATCCTCTGTGTGTTTGTTGTTAGCATATAGGATTACTACTGATTTCTGTGTGTTTATTTTGTATCCTACTGCATGGCTGTAGGTTTTTATCAGCTCTAATAGTTTGCTGGTTGTGGTGGTTTGATTCAGGTGTCCCCCATAAACTTAGGTGCTGCAAATGCTAGCTCCACAGCTGATGGATATTTGGGAATTAATGCCTCCTGAAGGGAGTGTATTGTTGGGGGCGGGCTTATGGGCTTTATAGCCAGTTTCCCCATGCCAGTGTTTGGCACACCCTCCGCTTGCTGTGGTCCACCTAATGTTGGACAGAGGGTGATGTCCACCCTCTGCTCATGCCATCATTTTTCCCTGCCATCGTGGAGCTTCCCTTTGAGCATGTAAGCCAAAATAAACCTCTTTTGCCCAGAAGCTGCTCTTGGTTGGGTGGTTTCTACCAGCAATGTGGACCTGACTGCAACAATAAAGTGGTACCAAGGAGTGGGATTACTGCTAGACATATGACTATGTGGCTTTGGCCTTTTGGAGCTGTTTTTCAAGAGGAATGTGGAAGGAGTTGAAACCTTGGCCTAAGAGATGCCTTGCAATGCTGTAAGTACAACTTGATGGACTATTCTGGTCAGAGCTGAAAGACCCAAAGGCAGTAAGAACTATGGACTGTGAGGTTTGATTTATGAGGGTGAGAATGAGCTTTGCTTGGACTGGGCTGGCAGTTTGTGTGAGAAGCTTGCTCTTATGCCCTTGTCCTGAGAAGTGGTGAAGGATTGCTTTGCATAGAAATGAATTGGTGTGAGCAGAGGGATATGGCACAGAAAGAAAAATCTTTGGGTGAACTGTTGCCCATTCAGCTGCAACTGAGAGATTACAACCTTTGAGACTGGGCTAGCTGACCTGCGCTGGGGCAACAAGAAGAATGTCGACTCTTTTGAAGGGGCCTGAGTGCTCAAGGAGTGTCCTGTTCTTCGAAGTCTGCTTTATTCCCCCCTAGATTAACAAACTGGCACCCTACCTGGTATCATGGAACACAAGAAATGCTGGAAAGAGGGTCACTGAGTTTGCAATACGGTCTTGTGTTTTGGAAATGGCCATGGGCAGTGTGAAGCAGGTTTGCTGGTTGCCTGCATAGAGACCACATGGGGCCATGAAGATGAACCGTGGCTTGCAGTGGAGACCCATTGGAGATGCAGGGACCATGAGATGGCTGCCAAGGAGAGATGCCGGCCTTGATGAAGTTTTCCAGGACTGTGAGTAGCCTAGCTGGAGGGCTGGAATTGGAATGCCAGAGACTTGTTGCTGGTTAGAATTATTAGACTTGAAGATTTGTCACTGACTTGAAGCTACAGAGTTTGATGTTTGCCCTGGTTGTTTTAAATCTTGTATTGGTTGAATGTTTCTTTGCTATGCCCAATGCCATCTATTGCAGTGTGAATATTTATTCTGTGCCCTTATGGGATTTTTGAGGTTATTTTTTGGTATTATGGCTCAGTTAAAAGATCTTAGTCTATGGGGATGTATGAACACCATTGGGATTGATAAAAACTATGGGACTTTTAAAGTCAGACTGAATGCATTGTATTTTACATCATGTATGGATATTAGTGTATGGGGACCAGGGGCGGAATGTGGTGGTTTGATTCAGGTGTCCCCCATAAACTTAGGTGTTGTGAATACTAGCTCCACAGCTGATGGATATTTGGGAATTAATGTCTCCTGGAGGGAGTGTATTGTTGGGGGCGGGCTTATGGGCTATATAGCCAGTTTCCCCATGCCAGTGTTTGGCACACCCTCCTCTTACTGTGGTCCACCTTATGTTGGCCAGAGGGTGATGCCTTCTGCTCATGCCATCGTTTTTCTCTGCCATTGTGGAGCTTCCCTTTGAGCATGTAAGCCAAAATAAACCTCTTTTTCCCCAAAGCTGCTCTTGGTTGGGTGATTTCTACCAGCAATGCAAACTGGACTGCAATACTGGTAGACAACTTAGGGTCCTTTATATATAGAATCATGTCATCTGCAAATAATGATAACTTGATTTCTTCCTTTCCAATTTGTATCCCTTTTATGTGCATCTCTTGCCTTTTTGCTATGGCTAAGACTTCCAGTACCATATTAAATAAAAGTGGGGACACTGGACACCCTTGTTTTGTTCCTGATTTTAGTGGAAAAGCTTCCAGTTTTTCCCCATTTAGTAATATGTTGGCTGTAGGCTTGTCATAAATAGCCTTTATTATATTGAGATATGTTCCTTCTATTCCCAGTCTCTGTAGGACTTTTATCATGAAGGGATGTTGGATTTTTGTCAAACACTTTCTCTGCATCTAATGAGATGATCATGTGATTTTTTGTCCATCAGTCCATTTATATAATTTATTACATTTATCGATTTGCATATGTTGAACCATCCCTGCATCTCTGGGATAAAGCCTACTTGGTCAGGATGAATGATCTTTCTGATATCTTCTTGTATTCTGTTTGGCAATATTTTGTTGAGAATTTTTGCATCTATGTTTATAAGGGGGATTGGTCTATCATTGTCTTTTTTTTTTTTTTTTTTTGTTCTATCTTTGCCAAGTTTTGGTATCAGGGTGATACTGGCTTCATAGAAGGAGTTTGGTAGGATTCCTTCTTTTTCTATTTTATGGAAAAGCTTAAGAATCAGTGGTGTTAGTTCTTCCCTAAAGGTCTGGTAAAATTCAGCAGTGAGTCCATCTGGGCCTGGACTTTTTTTAGTTGGGAGATTTTTGATAACTGCTTAGATCTCCATGCTTGTTATAGGTCTATTTAAGTGATTAATCTCATCTTGATTTAATTTAGGTAGGTCATATAAATCAAGGAAATCATCCATTTCTTTCAGATTTTCATACTTTGTGGAGCATATGCTTTTATAGTATATCCCTATGATATTTTGAATTTCTCTGGCATCTGTTTTGATGTTACCTTTTTCATCTCTAATTTTATTAATTTGTGTATCTTTCAATTTCTTTTGGTCAGATTTGCTAAGAGTTTATCAAACTTGTTTATCCTTTCATAGAACCAACTCTTCCAACTCTTTGTTTCATTGATTCTTTGTGGTTTTTTTTTTGTTGTTGTTTGTTTTTATTTCTTTAATTTCTTCCCTAATCTTTATTCGTTCTTAATGTCTACTGATTTTTGGTTTGCCTTGTTAATCTTTTTCCAAGGCTTTAAGGTGAAACATTAGGTCATTTACTTGTGACCTTTCTAATTTCTTAATATAGACACTTAAAGCTATAAAATTGGGCTGAAGAGATGGCTTAGCAGTGAAGTGCTTGCCTGTGAAGCCTAAGTACCCTGGTTCAAAGCTCGATTTCCCAGGACCCATGTTAGCCAGATGCAGAAGGGGGCCACACATCTGGAGTTCGTTCGCACTGGCTAGAAGCACTGACGCACCCATTCTCTCCTCTCTATCTGCCTCTTACTCTCTGTGTGTCACTCTCAAATAAATAAATAACATTTTTTTTAAAAGCTATAAATTTACCTCTTAGGACTGCTTCATTGTGTCCCAGGGATTTGGGTATGTTGTGTTCTCATTACCATTTGACTCTATAATTTTTTTGATTTCCTTCTTGATTTCTTCATTGACACACTCATCATTTAGTAGTGTGTTGGTTAATTTCCATGATTTTGTGTATGCTCTATAGCCTTTCTTGCTTGATTTGTAGTTTGTTTCCATTGTGGTTAGATAGAATGCAGGGAATTATTTCAATTTTCCTGTACTTGTCAAGATTTGCTTTGTGTCCTAATATATGGTCTATTTTAGAGAATGTTCCATGTGCTGCTGAAAAGAATGTGTATTCTGCAGCTTTTGGATGAAATGTTCTTTATTTAACTGTTAGGTCCATTCCTTCTATGACCGCATTTAGTCCAGATGCCTCTCTGTTTACTTTTTTCCTGGGATGACCTGTCAATTGATGAGATTTGGGTGTTGAAGTCAACCGCTACCACTGTTTTTGGTGTTATCTGTGACCTTAGTTGTAATAGCATTTGTTTGATGAATTTGGGGGCCCCATGTTAGGTGCATATATGTTTAGGATTGTGATGTCCTCTTGTTTGAGGGTGCCTTTAATCAATATAAAGTGGCCTTTCTTATCTTTCTTAACTAATGTTGGACTGAAGTCTACCTTGTCAGATATTAGGATAGCAACCCTGCTTATTTTATAGGTCCAGTTGCTTGAAACACTGTTTTCCAAACTTTCACCCTAAGATAGTGCCCATCCTTTGTAGAAAGGTGGGTTTCTTGGAGGCAATGAATTGAAGAATCTTGCTTTTTAACCCAGTCTACAAACGTATACCTTTTTGTTGGGGCATTGGGGCTGTTGATATTAAAAGATAATATTGTGTATTCATTTTTTTGCCATTTTTTTGTAGTTCTTCCAGTTTTACCTTTGCTCTCTTGTGTTAAGTGGTATTTGAGTATTGTTTGTTTTTTCCTGGTTCCTTATATGTGTGCTTTTGTTTTTCTTCAGCATGGAGGATTCTTTCATGTATTTTCTGTAGAGTTGGTTTTCTTCAAATACTCATTTAGCTTGCTTTTGTCATGGAATGTCCTTATTTCTCTGTCTATTTGAATGGATATCTTTACAGGATAAAATAACCTTGGTTGACAGTTGTTATCTTTCAGAACTTGGAATACATCTCTCCACATCCTTCTGGCTTTTAATGTTTGTGTTGAGTAATCTGCTGTAATCCTGATAGGCTTGCCTTTGTAGTTAACTTGATTTTTCTCCCTGACTGCTTTCAATATTTTTTCTTTGGTTTGTGTGTTTGGTAGTTTGATTATAATATGGTGAGGAGAGGTTTTTTCCAGGTTTTGTCTGGCTGCTGTTCTGAAGGCTTCCTGTATCTGCATTGGCACCTCTTTCCCAATTTGGGGGAAGTTTTCTTCTATGATGTTGTTGAGGATTCCTACTATGCATTTGGAGTGAAATTCTTCTCCTACTGTGCCCTGAATTCTTGTGTTTGATGTTTTCATAGTGTCCCGAATATCTTGAAATTCCCATTCATACTTTTCTATTAGTTTGTTTTTCTCTTTGTTGGACTGTATTAGATCTTCCACCTGCTCTTCTAGCTTAGACATTCTGTCCTCTCCTTCATCCATTCTACTCATGAAATTTTCTACAGAGTTTTTTAGTTCATTAACTGTGTTCTTCATTGCTAGTAATTCTGACTGGTTTTTCTTTATTATTTCTACTTCCTTATTTATGTCTAGTATTGACCTCTTTATTTCACTAAAATGGTGTCCTGGGTTTTCTTTGATTCCTTTGACTTCCTCTTTCATTCCTTTGATTTCTTCATTGACTTCTTTGAACATATTTATAATCATTCTTTTGAAATCTTTCTCAGGCATTTCCTCTACTTGTTCTCACTGGAGGTCATTTCTGATGCATTAAATTTTTTTGGTGGATTTATATTGTCTTGATTTTTGGTGTTTCTTGTGTTATTATGTATATATTTTTGCATCCTGGATTATTTAATTATTGGATTTTCTAGTTAGCTGGGTATTATTGGATGCATCAATCAATCTGATGTTATATATCTTCAGGGTAGGAGCTTAAGGTGCTAGGTATGTCTCTCAAGACTCTCAGAGTATCTACAAAAGTGACCCTAGGTGTTGGGTTTGCCTGCTATGAGAGTATTCAAGTAGGCTGAGCAGAACCAAATATAGATAGTTTCTAAAATTTAACTAAACAATGCACACTTTCAATGAAAACCAGCACAGAGTATTTATCCAAGAGTAGGTGTTATGACAACCAGATCCTCTGTCACTTAGGCTGTGTGCTGCCCCATCCACTCCCTTAATCCTGACAACAAGGAGGTTAAGATCTCTGGTCTGTTGAGGGTTCCAAATCAGTTTGTGACCAGGGGAGACCCTTCCCTCGTGTAATCCCAGTTACCTCTGCTCTTGCTTGAGGCCTGCTATCAGTTCAAGTAGGTGTGGCCAGGTCCCTGGACCACTGCTCTGTTAGCAGAGCTGGGCACTGGTGGTGGGAGAGGGGAGGGAGCCGATTGCTGCTCTAGTTCTCTCACTGTTCCACATGTTCTTCTACCTTTTGATCCGCTCCTCCGCTGTTCACTGCTGTTCTCCCTTCATGTTTCTTAGGTTTGTGGAGAACTCCAGTGTGAGTGGAAAATCCCTTCACCTGGCTTTTCATGCAGCTCAAGCCAAGCTTGGCGTCTGGCTAGCATGCCTCCACCTTTGAGATGGGGCCAGCTTGGCAATGGAGGCATGCAGATGAATGGGCAGAGTTCACCCAAACATTTTTAGTTCCTGTGCCATATCACTCTGCTCACCAGTTCATTTCTACACAAAGAAACCTTGCATAACTTCTCAGGACATGGGCATAACAGCAAGCTTTTCACTCAAACTGCTTCTAGCTCAGTCCAAGCAAATAACTTTCTTACCCTCATAAGCCAAACCCCACAATCTACATACAGTTCTTACTGCATTCAGGTCTTTCAACTCTGGCCAGAATAGTCCACCAAGCTGTACTTACAGCACTGCAACATGTCACAGGCCAAAGTTTCAAACCCTCCCACATTCCTTTTGAAATTCAGCTCCAAAATGGCAAAACCACACAGTCAGGTGTCTCACAGCAATCACACTCTTCGGTACCACTTTACTGTTGCAGCTGTGTTCGAATTGCTGGTAGATATAATCCAACCAAGATCATCTTGTGGGAAAAAAAAGTTTATTTCAGTTTACAGGCTCCAAGGGGATGCTCCATGATGGCAGGGAAAATGATGGCATGAGCAGAGAGTGTACCTCACCCCCTGGCCAACATGAAATGGACAATAACAACAGGAGACTGTGCCAAGCACTGGCAAGGGGAAACTGGCTATAATACTCATAAGCCTGCCCCCAACAATACACTACTTCCAAGAGGTGTTAGTTCCCAAATTTCCATAAGCTGGGAATGTAGAATTCAGAACACCTAAGTTTACAGGGGACACCTCAATCAAACCACCACAGGGTGCAACTGAATTGAAGGGCCCTGGAGATGGTGAGATAAACCTTACCATAAATTTCTCCTCTCTGTCTTTTTTCTTTTTTTTCTTTTCCCTTGGCTCTAGTCTGTACCCTATACCAGGATGTGGTTTACATCCACAAAGTGCTCTTGATGAGAGAGACCTACTATCTCCCAAGACAAATAAGACAGACATCTGTCAGGGCACTTGATTACCTGCTAGAGGTTAATGGTAAGGCCCTACTGCTGAAGACACCATAAGCTGTTGGAATGGACCATGGAGAGACCTGTTGAAATATAGAAGAGAGCCAGTCCCAAGACAATTAGCCCATCTAGTGCTGGAATGTGGTACATGACCTACCAGGTCAAAGTGTCCAAAAACTGTCCAAGCAACTCAAAGTTGAAATGACTCTGAAGAAAGTAACCTGGTATGATGCTCACATAAGTGCAACAGTGGCACACAGACATGGTGTGTAACCAAGTGCTCTTGAATTTGCTAACAGATCTGTTCAGTGGAAAGAAAACCATATCTGGAACTGGAAAACAAGTCAGAATCATATACAGATAATGATTCTGCTTTCCATTGTCAAGCTTCCACTAATCTTGGGCTGCAAGAGGGCCTACACCCTTTCAATTTTCTCAAAATTAATAATGGTTATCCCATTTAGATGGTGCTGACTTCACTTTCCATTGGAGAATCTGCTTCTCTTTTTCATATGGGAGCTAGACCTGAGGAGATAAATGATCCAGTGCACTGGGTCTGGGCAGCATGAGTATCAACTTATGGTTTTTATATCAATCATACCAAGGGAAAGATGAAGGCACATTAGATTGAAGAGTGAGTCAATGGTTAGGAAATAGTAACAAGGAGTAAAAATGTACTGTAGTACTCTTTCAATAAATGTGGTTTAAAAGGACAGAGAGAACTAATGTAATTGTCATAGAGAAAGTTTAATGTTAATAGAACTTCATTGAAAACTGGAATAAGGATAAGGATGTACTTCAATAGATACAGGGCTTTCCTAGCATGTGAAAAGGCTAAGTTTGGTTCCTAGTCAGATGTGGTGGCCCATTTGCAATTCCAGCACTCAGGAAGTGGAAGCAAGAGGATCAAATGTTCAAGATTATCCAAAACATTGTGAAAAATAAGAAAACATTCTCTTCTAAAGTATTCATGAAATCACACACAAACACAAATACACATGCAGACACATAAAAACCATATATATATGAAATTTTGAAATTTTTGAGGAACTAAAACTTGAGTAAGTTTAACCAAACTTTTTTTTTATTTGAAAGAATTCAAATTTCACTTTGGAGAAATACAATCTTCTTCTTAAGCATGAGAAAAAGAACCACTAGAGGATAAATTAAAGTTGCATGTTGGGAATGTTGCCAAAACAATTGTTGTAACAAAATACTGGAGAAAAGAAATAGAAAGAAGAAAGAAAAATGAAGATTAGACGTGGAAACACTATTTATTTTGGAAAGCAGAGGCTTTTGTCACCTAAAACTGAATAAGAAGATGAAAATGTGAATGTAGCAGTGAATAGTTTTATGAGTAGGCTCAAAATGATAAACTTGTTCATTCCTCAAAGATGGACAGAGTGGTGTGTGGGGGGGCATTGAGGAATGGAGAGACTCATCAATGTAAAGATCCGGAAAAAGATGGAGAGATTATAATAGGCTTGAATATTTGAAAATACAATGCAATAAAAGTGAGACATACCCAGCACTTGGGAGGCAGAGGTAGGAGGTTGCCTTGAGTTCAAGGCCACCCTGAGATTACACAGTGAATTCTAGGTCAGCCTGGACTAGAGTGAGACCCTACCTTGAAAAACAAACAAACAAAAAAGTGAGACATAAAATGAGAGGGAAAGGACTGGAGAGATGGCTTAGTGGTTAAGTGCTTGCCTGTGAAGCCTAAGGATCCCAGTTCAAAGTTCAATTCTCCAGGACCCACGTTAGCCAGATGCACAAGAGGGTGCACACATCTGGAGTTCATTTGCAGTGGCTGGAAGCCCTGGTGCACCCATTCTCTCTCTCTCCCTATCTGCCTCTTTCTCTCTGTGTTACTCTCAAATAAATAAATAAAAATAAACAATTTTTTTTTAAAATGAGAGGGAAAGTAAGAGGAAGAGTTAAAAACTACATGAAAGTGATATGAATTTAGGATGAATCATTTAATTTAAATTAATGAAGTGGTGTTATAGTCACAAAGCACCTGACCCAGCAGCTTCTGAGAGAAGAGTGTTTATTTTGGCTTAAAGACACAAGAGGAAGCTTCATGATCGGAGGAGACACCTAGGCATGAGGGTGAGGGGAAGCTGGACATCACCTCTTGGTCAACCTCAGGTGGACAACAGCAGTAGGAGAGTATGCCAAACACTGGCTAGGGAAAGCTGACTCTAATAGTCATAAGCCTGTCTCAACAACACATCTCCAAAAGTATTCAATTCCCAAATTGCCATTAGCTAGCGACCACACATTTAAAACACATGAGTTCATGTGGGACAACTGAACAAAGATACCACAGGTAGGCTTTAGTTCAAGGGTAGAAGAAAGGTTATAAAGGTTTAGGATTGACATGGTCAGTACTGCATTTGGAAGCATCACTGTAACTTCAGTATGAAGAATGTGTAGGGAAGCTGATGTGGAAACTGCTAGAGTCATCCTAATGATGGACAGTAGTAACTGGATTGATGTATTGAGCACGGAATGGAAATAAGTGGGTGTATTTGAGAGATTTGTAGCAAGTAAGAATCCACAGATCTTGTTGATGGATAAAATCCAAGGAGGTAGAAAGAGAAGAGTGGTCAAGGATACCTTTCAAAATTTCTAGCTCTGGCAACTGAAAGAATGGTGGGCACTACTTACTGCCAAAGTGAGCACTAGAGGAGAAGTAGGTTTAGGAGCCAATTTGATGAGTTCAATTCCAGACACATTGAGTTTGAAGTACCTAGAACACATAATGTACTAATTTTTTCTTCATTCTTCATAGTAAATACTAGCTGCCTATTATATGCCATGCATTATACTCTGCACTAGAAATTTAGAAATAAATAAATGTGAAGATCCATGTTTACAATCTAGTTTAAATTCCAATAACCATGATGATATTTGAGTTGTGAAGGAGAAAGGCTGAGGCTAATACATAGGGTGAAGAATCATCACACAACAAAATCATGCAGTCTCTGAAAATATCAATATATACATGGGAAAGTTGAGGAAGGGGTATCTAAAAAGGAAGTTGAGAAGTAACAGCCACAGTTAGGAAAGAAATCAGGAGATGTGGTATCACTGACATCAATAAATAAAAGTGGTTCAAGAATGGAGTGGCAAATATTTCTATCAGATCATGTAATTTTCTCAATACTCATTGGATTCAGTGACAAAGTAGGTATTGATAAGCTCTATGAGATGTATCACTGGATTGCTGTGTGGGTAGAAGCACAATTGTAATCAATTTAAGAAAGAAAATTAAGATAGATATGTTTTTCCAATAAGTCTTTCAAAAAGTTTAATCCTAAAGAGTTTTGTAAGAATCATCAATAGTAGCAGGAGGAAGAATATGAGTATATTGAATTAGGCCTACAGAGACATATAATATATAGTTCTTCAGACTGTCAAAAGTTGAGTCCAGTTGCAAGGACAAAGTCGGCTATGTATCTCCTCCAAAATTCATGCATCATAAATGTGATAGTATTAAGAGGCAGATACTTTCAGATATCATTAAAACAGAAGAGCTCCTCTCTCTAAATGGGTAAGAGGCTTGCTTGTCCTTTTGTTTTACATGATGTTAAGACAAAATATTTGTCCTTTCCAGAGGATGTAGTAACAGAGTACCTTCTCAGAGGTATAGTACAGTCCTCACAAGATAACCAATGCTTCCAGTGCTTTAATTTAGAATTCTAAGCCTCTAGAACTATAAAAAGTAAGTTTCTATCCTTATAAATTACCCAGTTTGTGGAATTTTGTTACAGCAAAATATTCTAAGACAAGTCCAATTGCAATATAGAGGAAGAGTCCACAGAAGATCCCACTTACTTATGACAACAAGTTTAGATGTATCCAAAAACAAAATCTCAGTTTCAATAATTCACTGGGAAGATTAAAAGAATTCACTGAAACCTACTATATTAACATGACCAAGTAAGATATTGCTAGGGTAGAGGGGACACTTTTCCAAATGTACAGCTGCAATTGTTTTAGGATATGTTACCATCCCAACATTTATATGTGAAAAGACACACAGAATTATCCACCTGGAAATCTTATGCAAGTTGTGGTATTCAGTTTTTAGCAGAGCTTTATTACATAGGAAAAATTGGCTATTTGATTGCCCACATTATTGAACTTATCTTCCAGTTGCTGTTCCCTGAAGATTGGGCAAAAATTATGTATTTTTAATGACCTGCCTTGTACAACAAAGACATTCCTGTCACCTCAGAAATTCCAACAGTTTAGAGGATATCTACCAGAAGTCTGGGACAAAGGCCTGAATTCTCTGTTAGAAAGCAAGTTTTAAACAGTGGGATGGAGCCATTGTTTTGTGTTTTGCATTTATTAAATGTTATATGAGCAATTTAGGTCTGAACATGCTTAAATGCTGAATGACAATGGAAAATTTTAAGGTTAGAGACAGGGTTAAGAGTTGAGACATCAAAGTTCTTGAACAGGTCATGATAGGATGGATCCAGAAACCAGGGAAATAAAGGTGTTGGACTTTAGTCTCACATCAGGGAAAAATGAAAGGATGAGGGCTGAATTGATGATAAGACATACATAGAAGTTTTGAGCAATGACTTCTTAAATATTTATGAAGTAGGAAATTAAATTATCTCTTGATAATGAGGGTCCAGGAGAAGGATGGAAACATAAGAAAAATTGCCATTATTGTAAACAACTGCCATAGACCAAGAAGACCCAGCAATCCAGTAATCTGAGCTAAGCCTATTTTAACATGAATGTATAGAAGTTTATACAATCTTAATGGATTTATATGATGAAATTGAAGTTTAGAAGTTTCTGATTAAGGAATTCAAATGTAGCATTTTGCAAAGTTTCAAACTATAGAATGAGGAGAATGGAATCTCTAATAAAGAAAAAAAGATAAAATACCTGGCAGAAAGGTATATGCTACAACATAGGCATCATCAAATGTTTTGCAAAGAAGGGTTACATTCAGATTAGGGGAGGAAAGAAGAACAAGGCAGTATGTATCAGAGCATTATAGGTAACAATTAGGGTCTGGGAGGTTTACATTTGGGTATTAATGTATAGCAGCCATGGTGCTTCACAATGCTTAGCACTGAAAATATAATTATTGGCTAGTCATGGTTGCTCATGCTTCTAATCCCAGAACTCAGGAGGCTGAGGTAGTAGACTGATATGAGTTTGAGGACTCAGAATGCTGAAGCAGTAGATTGTCATGTATTTGAGGCAAGCTTGGGCTATCTAGGGAGTCTCTGCCTCAAAAACAAAATGGAACATGGATCTCTTGGTCATGTTAATAGCATTTATCAGGACTCTACCTTGGAATGCTTTTAGTGTAGTTATAGATGTCAGTTTTCAGATAAAGTTTAGCTTTATTTGTTCTCATGGCCCAAGGAGTTAGATAGAATATCAGAAGATAAAGGGGTCTATAGTGGCAGCCTTTACACACAAGCTTAATAAACTTGTAGTAGTTGCCATTGTCTTAAGTTGGGAAACAAGAATATCTACCTTATAAGAAAGCACAAAAGGAGCATATATGAATGGAGCATGTATCAACTCAGTGCTACCAATCTTTAATAGACACTGGCTAAAAGGGAGGAATGAATATTTGCTGAGAATTGTTGTAAGTGATGTTATCCATGCACTGCTTTTTGCTACTAGGACATTAAATATATTACTATGGACAATGCTAACCTATCAGCATTTTGGCCCTGTGCCTGAAGACTTTGTCTGCCCTCCCACAGTATTCCATAAGGACTGGGGGATTGTTAACCCCAAGACAAATCCTCAACCAATGACTAACATAAGTGGATATATGAATACCCTCACTTATGTTATTTCAGAGTGAGTTTATAGGAAGTATGTGATATACACCATTTCCTAGAATTTCTCAGTCACTTTAAAGCAGTGTATTGGTTATTCAGCTTATTAATGTGCTCAAACACCTTTCAAAAAGAAACTAAGGAATAAAAAGGGTTTGTCCTGGCTTATAGTCTCAAGGGGATATAATCCATCATGTTGGGGAGACATGGCAGCAGGACTGAGTCCTCACTGTATCCACAGTTAGGAAGTAAAAGACCAGCACAAATTGAAGCCATGCTATAAAACTTCAAGGTCTTTCCCCAGTGACACACTTATTGCAGCAAGGCTTCACCTCCTTAAGGTTCCACAACTTTTCAAAATAGCACTATCAACTAAGTATTAATTATTCAAACAACTGAATCTATGGGGTCATATTACATTAGAACAACAATATTCTGCCCTTGCCCCCCATAGACTCATTGCCATCTAATGATGCAAAATGCATTTACTCAAACTTCAAATGTCTCCATAATCTTTACTAGTCCCAAAACTGTCCAAAATCTAAACTCTAAAGTCTCATATGAGACTCAAGACAGGCTCTTTAACTGTGAGCTCTATAAAATCAGACCATAAGGTATATCCAAAATATAACAACATAAACATCCCAATTCAAAATGGGAGGAATGAGAGCATGACAAGGAAAGATTGGACCAAAGGGAGGCCAAAATCCAGCATGGCAAACACCAAATCCTACAGTTTAATGTCCAGTAACTGGTACTCATAAAGAAATTGTCTGAATTCCACAAGACCTAGGTAGCTCTAGCCCTCCAGCTCTGCTGCCTATAACAAAGATAACCTTTCTTTGGGGCTGACACAATTCCAAGTGCAAATCCTTTCCTAATGGATGCCCCATAGTCTTGGTATCTAGAACATCCTTGTGTTTCTGTTGCAACTTAAGTTTCATCTTCATCACTTCATGAAATGGCCTCGTAGGGCCTCTTGGCAAGGAATCTGATCCTACCTCACATTAACCAGCTTTAGTGGCTCTCTGAAACCATGGAATAACATTTTATGAATCCCTCAACCTTTACTTTTCCATGCCTGTAAAACCAGCACCACATGGATGATACTGCAAAATTTGGTTACAATCTAGGAAAGGAACATGACCCCCTAGGATTTTAGTTGCAGCAGGCTGTGTGTGCTGACTCTGGGTAAACACTTTCTAGGCTTTTGCTTTCCATGAGCAGGGGATTCCCTCAGCATTCAGGCCTTGCTTTTAAAGTAATTTTCATTTTTCACAAGGTTAAGATTTCCAATGGGATCTTGTCCTCTGGAGCACCTTTTCTGGTCCTCCAGTGAAGAGCAGGATTTTCTTTAATGATGTCATCTATTCTATTTCATGTTATTTTGTATTAGTTATGGGCATACTCAGTATATAAACAGCACATATCATTTCCATCATCCCTGCACCCCCACAAAAGGACTATCCTCATTGGAGAATTCTGGTCATCTCCATGGGGATTGTGGGTCATGCATTATGGGAGCAGCCATCAGCTATGGAGGCAAAGCATTGTGTCTGTACATAATGTCCCCACTTGTGGCTCTTACAATCTTTCTACCACCTCTTCTGCAAAATTTCATGTTGGGTTTAGTTTAAGTCTACTTCAGTGATGGGCTCTTCAGAGCCTCTAGGTTTCTTCTTTGGTGTGTGTTGAGTGCCCTAATCACCTTTGTGCTGATAACAGGTTCACTAAGAAAGCAGCACTCTTTCTTACTTCCCCAATTCCTCTGTAGTTTCAGCTGGGCTTCTGGTGAAGTGTGATGGGTCATTTATCTCCTCAGGTCCTGCTTCCATCTGAAAAAGAGAAGCAGATTCTTCAACAGAGAGTGAAGTCAGCACTGGTTAAATGGGATAATGATTATTAGTTTAGAGAGAATTTAATGGGTGTAGACCATACTTGTAGCTCAAGATTAGTGGGAGCTTGATATTGGGTAGCAAACTGATTATCTGGATATGATTCTGACTTGTTTCCCAGTTCCAGATATGAATTCCTTTCTACTGAGCAGATCTGTTAGCCAATCCAAGAGCAGTTGATTACCCACCGTGGCTGTGTGCCACTATTACACTTGTGTAATAGTGTATCAGGTTGTTTGCTTCTGAGTAGCTTAGACTTTGAGTTGCTCAGACAGATGTTGGCCACTTTCCCCCAGTAGCTCATGTAGCATCTTTTAGCATAAGATGGACTGTCTGGGGACTGGCTCTCTTCCAGATTCTAGTAAGGTCTCTCATGTTTTGTACCAACAGCCTATGGTGTCTTCAGCAGTAGAGTCTTACCATTAACCTCTGGTGGGTAATCAAGCCTGTCTTATTTTGGAAAACCTTTTAGGTCTCTGAGATCAACAGCTCATTGTGAGTGTTAACCACATCCTAGTACTAGGAGTTTACATTTTCCTGATTGTTAGGGATGTTGAACATTTTCTTAAGTGTGTTTGACATTTGTATTTGTTCCTTGGAGAACTCCAGATGGAGGCAGGCTTTATGACCAGGTATATGATGTATTTTCATGGGCTTCTGAGAAGAATTTGCATTCTGTAGAGTTGAGGTAGAATGTTCTGTAGATGTCTGTTAGGTCTAGTTGATCTATGGTTTTGTTGAGCTCTCTCACTTCCATGATGATTTTCTGTTTTGATGATCTATCTATTGCTGATAGTGGAATATCGAAGTCCCCAACTATGATGGTGTTGCTGTTTATTTCTGTTTTGTTGTCAAGTAGGTTTTGTTTTATGAATTGTGGTGCACCTGTTTATGGTGCATAAATATTGATGATTTTTATATCCTCTTGTTGGATCATTACCTTGATGAGTAAGAAGTGGCCTTCATTGTCTTTCTTTTGATTGCTTTTTGTTTGAAGTCTATTTTATATTAATATAGCAACACCTGCTAGTTTCTTATTTCCATTCACTTGGAATGTCATTTTCCACCCTTTCACCCTGAGAAGGTGTCTGTCTTTAGTGGTGAAGTGAGTTTCTTGTAGACAGCAGATTGAGGGGTCCATTTTTCTGATTTATCCTGTTAAGTTGTGTCTCTTGATGGGTGAATTAAGGCCATCAATTTTTAGGGTAATAACTATGAGGTTTGACTTAATTCTTTCTATATTGTGGTGGTTTGGTGCTTTCTTGGACTTTGGAGGTTTTTTCTTTTTTTAGCCTTTTATAGATTTTGTTATTGTGGTCTGCTTCCTGTAGGCTCTTGAGATTGGTTGTTTGACTCTTCTGTGTGGAGAATTCATTGAAGTATTCTCTGTATGTTTGGCTTTGGATTCATATAGTTTTAGAGCTGAATTTTATTGTGGAATACTTTTGCTGGGTACCATAGTTTTGTTTGGAAGCCATAGATTTGTAGGCTTTATAGTGTCGCATCCCAGGCCCTTTGGCTTTCAGGGTTTCCATTGAGAAATCTGAGGTAATTCTGATGGGGTTACCTTTGTACATATGTTGTTTCACTCTTGCTGATTTTAGGACTTTCTCTTTGTTTTTGTTGTGTAGAGTCCTAATGATAATATGTCTTGGAGGGTTTCTCTTTTGTCCAGTCTGTTTGGAGTTCTATTAGCTTCCTGTATCTTGATGGGACTCTCTTTTGAGAGGGTAGGCAAGTTTTGTTGAATAAGTTCTCCATGCCTTTGGTCTGAATTTCTTCCCCTTCTGGTATACCCATGATTCAAATGTTGGGACATTTAAGGCTATCCCTCATGTTCTGTTCACAGATCACTTAACTCTCTTTGGAAGATTCTGTTTTTATTCTATTGAGTCCAACCTAGCAAGGACAGTGTTCACACAATTGTTGGTCTTTTTTTTTTTTTAATTAGTTTTCTATTCTGCAAGTACAGGCAGTTTGGTACCATTATTAGGCTCATCCATGACCTACCCCCTCCCCATTGGCCCCTCCTTGTTGAGGTATATGGGTCCTGCATTGTGGGGTTAGCCCACAGTTATTGGTACGATAAATGTCTGCATATCATGACCTAACATGTGGCTCTGACATTCTTTCAGTCCCCTCTTCCGCAAAATTTCCCTGAGCCATGTTGGGTTCATTTTTGGTCTGCTTCAGTGATGAGGTGTTGGGGGCCTCTGGGGCTCTGGCTCTCTGATTTGGTAGGCATTGATTTTTCTTTGTGTTGGTCTCCTTGCCCCTTGTGCTGGTATCCAGTTCATCAGTGAAAGAGCACCCTTGCTTATTTTGCCAATTTTCCTTAGTTTCAGCCAGGGCCCTTTTGAGGTATGATGGGGTGGCTCTCTCCTTAGCATCTGCATGTATCTTTCTTTCCCCAGGATTTACAGGGCAGCTAGGTGGTTGCCATCTTGGCTGGAAGTCCAATTGTTGGTCTTATGTTGATTTTCTGCAAGTTATGCCAATTGGTGGGTCAGGGTCACATACCTTGTGTCTTAATTTTGGTGTTCTGATCCTGTTATCTGTTATATATTTTGATTAGAGGCTTCCATGGTGGGACTAGGCAACCTTGTGGATGTTCCTTCCATTTTATGCTTCATGTTGTTCATTTTGTGCTGTGTTCTGTGCAGTACAGTGTGGGAATCTTATTTAATTCAAGAGTAACCCTTGAAGTGACTTCTGTGATTGTTCTATTTTGTATTTGACTGGATTAAGCTTCTGATGACAAGGGGCCTATATACTCAGGTGAGAGGAGTTGGTGCAGCCCTGGTGTGGACCAGGAGACCTGGTGGTGGTGTGGGGAGAGAAGCAGAACCTGGCATGAGTAGAGGCTGGACATAACTTCTGCAACAGTAGATGATAAATGGTAGCAGGAAAGTGAGGAGAACTAATACTGGCAAGGTAGGGGCTAATAAACCTCAAGGTCTACCCCCAGCAACACACTTCCTCTAGCAAGGCTGTACATACCACTTCCAGGAAGTAGATGGAAGTAGCACCAGACTATAAATCAGCAAGGCCATCTCCTAGTAAGTGTCCAGTTTACTCCCTCCAGTATGTCTCCACCTCCTAAAGGTTCCATAGCCTTCCCAAATGTTGTACCACTTGAACATCTATTGTTGAAACACATGAGTTTATAGGAGACATTTTACATTCAAATCACAAATATTCTTAATAATCCTGTACTTTATTGGCTACTTTAATTATTTTCCCACTTCCCTGGTTATATTATCAACACATCCTCAATGACAATGTGCAATAGAATTATCTTTAGGTCTGAATTTGAGGATCCCAAGCTAAGTAGCATATTATTTTGGTAAATAATCCCATTCAATCCACAATATCTATTAATAATTCATATCAATATTCTTTTATTTTAAAAGAAAATGGGGATAGGGATATTGCTTATTAGTTATAGATGATTACTTACAGAGTCTTTAGGCATGGATTTGTTTCCCCTGTACCCATGTAAAGCCAGGTGCATAATGTAGTACAAGTGTGTGGCGTTTGGTTGCAGTGACAAGAGGCCATGGTATCCACTCTCTCTCTCTCACTGTCTCTCTCTTGCTCAAATATCTAAATATTTTAAAAAGTAAAAAATAAAGAAGGCTTATTAATTTTTGATAACTTAGCCTGGGTAATATTTATAAAAGACACTTATAGAATTTGAACCTCAATTTTACCAGGCTTAAACTACAGTACCACTGGAGCAGGAGATAAGTATTCAGTATTAGGTGATTTCAGCACAGACAACTAATTTATTGTTTTTATTTCCTGAATTTTGCAAATTAATGTACTTGCACTATTTATAGTGGGGAATATTTTATTGTTTCCCTGATTTTTATTAAACTTATTTTTGAAAATATTAGTCTGCCTATTCCATGCTGAAGTAGAGGAAGAAAAGATGTTTCCACTTTCTTCCAGTTATAGAGAGAAATGAGTATTTGGCCACTACAGTAGTTGTTCCACTCAATCTGGTCATTGTTACTCTGAAACTCATTATTACTCAGACCTTGTAACATTTGGTTTTACTAAACTATCCCATTAATTATCATTATTGAGGGCATATAGAAAAAATATTCTGGTTGTATATAGAAAGTCCAGGCCATCATCTAGATGCCAGTGTCATAAAAAATGACAATGATTCATACACGTCAGGAGAGAAATCTAAAATACAACTCTGTTCATTTACTGATAATTGGTATTAGTACTGATAAGAAATACGAGCCCAAAAGAAGTTAAATAACGTGGTATAAGTCACCCTAAAATAGTAAGGCAGTACTGAATTGGGGCAAAGCCAGGTCACCTGATTAAAGTTACTTTTCTATCCATGGTATCACAGTGACACAAATTGTTAAAATCCTACCCCCAATCCTCAATTCCAAAGTTCTGTTGATGTTTCAAATTGCCAGTTGAGCCACAAATATTGGTGTCATCTTGTTTTGTCCCTATATTAGAAACCAGAAAACTACTAAGATGGTGGCTGTGAGATAGGTAATGTTTCTTACAAACCTTTTTTATGTTTCCCATACTCTTACCTTTTTAACAATTTCATATTCCTTGAAACAGGTCTTCTGTTTATTGCCTGAAACCTTTTCTATTGGGAGATGTGAACACATGTCTGTTCATCCAAGATAGATCATTACACAACAAACCAAAGTATACAAAAATTGGAAGGTTACTTATAGGAGCATGGGTGACTCAAAGACAGATGCATCACCACAAAAATCGAACTCCATTTTGGATGATGACCTCTTGGAGCTTGTGTCATGTCATCCCTTCTCCAGTTACTTTTCTACTTCCTGTATGATCTAGTGCCTCCCCAAATCACTTGCAGTTGTTAGGATAGCAAGAAGGCAATAATAGCTGAAATCCCAGGTGAGGGTCTTGTGACCCTCCCCTCATCATCTACTAGAAAGTGTCAATAGCTCCATTACCATGAGTTTAGCCATGGGCTTCACCTTTTTGGTACTTTTGTTGTTGCTGTTTGTTGTTGTTATGTTGAGGTAATTTCTCCCTGTAGTCCAGGCTGACCTGGAATTCACTAGGTAGTCTGAGGGTGGCCTTAACAGTGATCCTTCTACCTCTGCCTCCCGAGTGCTGGGATTAAAGGCTTGTACCACCACTCTCAGCTTACTTTCTCTTGTTTTAAAGGACTATTTGTTTATTTACTTTCAAGGAGAAAGAGAGAGAGAGAGAGAGAGAATGGCAATATGAAAATGGGTGCACCACAGCCTCTTGCCACTGCAAATGAACTCCAGATGCAATATGAACTTTGTGCTTCTGGCTTTAAGTGGGTACTGGGAAATTAAATCCAGGCTGTCAGGATTTGCAAGAAAGAGCTCTTAATCACTGAACATCTTCCCAGTCCAACTTTCTGTTTTTTGGTTTGTTTTTATGATTTGTCTTGGAACACTGCTATTACACTTCTATTACTGTTATTTGAGAAAGAAAGATGGAGAGAGGGAGAGAAAGAAAGAGAATGGGTACACCAGGGCCTCCAGCCACTGCAAAAACACTCCAGATGCATGTGCCCCCTTGTGTATATGGCTTACATGGGTCCTGAAAAATTGAACCAGGATCCTTTGGCTTTGCAGGCAAACACCTTAACTGCTAAGCAATCTCTCCAGCCCTACTGTATTGTTCTGCTCCAATGTGGCCACGATTACCACACCAAAAGATTCTCTATTCCAAGATGGCATCATGTTGTGCCCAAAGGGAAAAATAAAAACATACTGTTGCTGGTGGAAATGTTTAGGCTAGAAGGGTGTTTATATTATTTAAGTACTGTAGCAGTTTGAGAACATAGTTCCCAGTTTGTGATATTCCTCAAGGAAGTTTCTTTTCCCCAGAATAATGTGAGTGCTTTGATGAGACAGTACAGCAAAGGTTTAGCTGATCCAATCTCTAGGAAGCTTCTACTTTCTGTGTTTTTTTTTTAAAAAAATTGTTTATTTTTTATTTATTTATTTGAGAGAGAGAGAGAGAGGCAGGCAGGCAGGCAGAGAGCGAGAGAGAGAATGGGTGTGCCAGGGCTTCCAGCCACTGCAAACGAACTCCAGACGTGTGCGCCCCCTTGTGCATCTGGCTAACGTGGGTCCTGGGGAACCGAGCCTTGAACTGGGGTCCTGTGGCTTCACAGGCAAGCGCTTAACCACTAAGCCCTCTCTCCAGCCCACTACTTTCTGTTTTTTAAGATGTATTTTCTGGGAACCTAGTCATCACGTGCAAGGAAACTAGCAACCGTAGGAGAGAGGAACATGTGAAGAGCTCCACAGTCCCCACACCCTGTGAGCTTCAGCTGGGAGCCATCACCAAATTACTACTTACATTAGTAAGCTGCCTTCGAATTGGATCTTCCAGCACCATTTCAGCTGTCCCATGCAGAGAAATGAAGTTCCCTGCTGAGATCACTCAAATCACACATCTGTGGGCAAACAGATGATTGTTGCAAGCCACTAAGTGTTGTTTAATTTTATTTTTAATGGTGGTGATAATAGTTACATAATAAAACATAGCTGAAATTGGTATTTTCACAAAAATGCTACATAGTAAACAAGGCAAAACTACATTGGCTTCAAATAGCTGTCATTTTGCTTTCCAATCTATAGGTCATTTGGAGCAATTTTGTCCCACATTCTCTTACACTGGGGTCCAAGTTGTACTATCCAAAAGAGCCTCATCTCATAAGATGGAAAAAATATAACAGGGCAAGCAAAAGACACCAGGCCTTTTAAGACCTAATATCAGAACTGGCTACTGTTGTTTCTGTCAACATTTTGGGGAAAAAGAAATTAGAAACTTTGCAATAGGCTGAACAGATCTCCATTTAAAAGCACCAACAGATTCTCTGAGATCTACTCTAAGGATGTTTGATAGTTTTTTGGAATATGTAGGAATAAAATTAAAATAAATTCAAGAAGGAAAATAACTTATGTGCATATTTCTCTTTAACTTTGAATGGGAAAAGTTTTAAACATTGAAGGAAACAGATACTAGGACAACACTGGCTTGTTTTTTTTGGCCTGAATTGAGTTGTATGATAGGCTCTTGTGGTGAATTCTTGTGCTTTACTACAATAGATTTTAGGGGAAGTATTAACATCTCAGAAAAACCATTAGGTTTCCCAGGAGAATACTATATTTAGGGAATAGTGGAATAGATAGTATTCCTCTTTGCATTTCTATAAATATTAAAGATGAAATTGAGAGGCTAATTTACAATCTATGAATGCTTCTTTTTAGGGACTGATTTTCAGTAGTATTTGAAGATATTTAACACTATTGGATGGGTAGATACGTTGTGTGTCAATGTAGCTAACCTGTAAACATGTTACCCAGAGTTCCCTCTTCTGCATAATACTTTGATATCTTGACTGACAAGAGGCATTTTGGATTTGGACATGGGAGTAAGGCAGCATCTATGGAAGGCCAGTGCATGAAGCAGACACTGTTCCAGTTCCTGCATATTGTCACCAATTTGTTAGGTGGGCCCAGCTCCTACTAGATTCTTTAAAGCTTCTCAAACTCTTGGGCAGCACTGTAGATAGTTTCTGGAGCTGTGAGATCTGTCTTCTTCCCAGTTATGACTGCATATCTCCCCATTTTATGTTCAGCATTGTGATGAAGGGCCATAAGTTCTCTTTAATGTCACTATATCACCAAATTTGAAGATTTAGGAAGAGCCAGGGCATAGCTCAGTAGTAGAAATGCTTTCCCAGCAACCATGAAGCCCTATATTCATTCCCCAACACCACAAATAAATAAATACATATATTTTGAGGCTTTTGAATAGTAAGGGACTTTTGTATTCTCTAGCTTGTCCATTTTGCTCCAGTTTCTCCTTGTTTTTCTTATTTCTTGTTCATCTTTATTTCACAACTTCCATGTCCTGCTGACTTCAGCACCAGCCACAAAATAGCCATACAAAAAGTGATTATATTCTTTGACTGTGTAAGATCAAATTCCTACAGTAAACCCTTTATTTTATATGACTGTTTATGGTTTTCCTGTTCTGATAAAACACTGACAGAGCCTTATGTAAAACTCAACATGATTTATCTTTTCTAGTATTTTCAAAATAGTCAAATCTTTTAGTCTCTAGTGAATGATTACCAGACACCAATCACTGTGGCAAGTACTGAAGAAAACAAGATGAATAAGACAAATAACTTCTTCTCTAGTAAGCTCAGTCTGGGCCACAGTATGCATGCTCAGCTATGTAAAGAAACCCATACCTAGTGTCAAATACAAAGAATGTTACAGTCTAACTCCTAGAATGAATTTATACTTTCAAACCAGGGTTTTTCTATAACTTGTGATGTGTGTCTGGGTACAGCACAGATGACACTAGGGAATAGGGCAGCATGGCAATTACTTGCTGTTATAACCCAGTGAAATGTTACAGTCTTAAGTGGCCTAGAAATAGTGAAACAAATTCATATTGTGCCCAGAGCATACTATTAGAACTATATAAAGGTAGTATTGCTAATAAAATAATCTAGGTCAAGAGGTTAGAAATACATCCTTCTCACTGGAGAAAATAAAATGGCATCAAGAGTCTAGTAGTGGAGAGATAAGGGATGTGCAGGCTTTAGGACACAGGGGTTACTTAGTGCCTCTGTGATGTGACATCCATATCACAAAGATTAGCTGAACTGGATGAGAGAAAACTACAGTGATGTTTCTCCTTGGAGCAATGTCCTGTGTACAAATATTCATAAATGTTATAGATGCCTTCATAGCTGGATAAACCCAATATTCATTCCATAAAATATTGTGTAGGTATAAGAAATAATAAGATGCACATATATGAACTAATAATTGTAAAAGTTTTGAGACACATAAATCAGTGAGTCCAGCTCTGTGCAGTATAATCCAAAGTTTATAAAGGAGTAAAAATAACCCACATGCATACTTCCTTGTATAAATATTATGAGGTAGTTTCTAGTTTCCTCTGGTTGTGACCCCTGAAGGAGTCTTGGTTCTTGTGCTCCCAAATGAGAATTTAGACAGGAAACAGTAGTAGGTAAAGCAGTTAAGAGTTTAATTGGAACAAGCAAGGATGCACTTTTCAGAAAAAGGATGGGACAGGCCAAGAATCAATGGCTTTGACCCTGTCAGGCATGGAGCTTATAGTTCTATTTTCCCTTCCCTTGTGTCTCCCCCAGGATAAGTTCTTCTAGGTATGTGGTTTTCTCATAAGCCCATTTTAACCAGAATTCAACATGCTATAAGTAAATGTATAAGATGCAATAATATCTAGAGGGGTTTAAGTACCCATAAAAATTGAATTGTTTTTACTGGGAGAAAGAATCAAAGCACTCTATGCATGCTCCCTCCCCTGGAAATGGAGTCTTAAAGTTGCCTTAATGTGGCTGTTGTAGACAGGATCACATGCTCTATACTGAAAACCTATGACAGGGGAGGTCATGAGCCCTAGGGGTGTAACATCTGCTGGTATCTGGCTAAATGTATAAGCTATGCTCATCAAACTGTCTGGTAAGCAAGTTTATTAATGTCTCTTAATGTTCATACCCATATATCAAAATAAAAGAGGGACTAATTGAGAGGGGGAAAGGGTGTGACAGAGAGTAGAGTTGTAAAGGGGAAAGTGGGAGGAAGGAATTACCATGGTTTACTGTCTGTAATTATGGAAAATGTCAATAAAATATTTTAAAAAAGAATAAAAGGGAGGCTTTTCACCAAATACATTATTTTTCCATGTGAATTTAGTACTTATACAATGAGTAAAGAAAGTTTATTTTGGTTTTTCAAAGTAGGGTCTCACTCTAGCCCAGGCTGACCTGGAATACACTATGGTGTCTCAGGGTGGCCTTGAACTCATGGTACTCCTCCTACCTCTGCCTCCTGAGTGATGGGATTAAAGGTGTGTGCCACTATGCCTGGTGAATAAAGAAATTTTACAGTGTGAAAGTCAGGGAGAAATTGGCCAGAGGAATGTAAACGGCATTTGAAAGCCAACTCACCAGTCCTGGGAGCCCTATAGGAAGAAATAGTGCTGGAGAGGGGGAGGATGTTCCCACTGGCCTTGCTACCTACTATACATATACTTTGCTATCATTAGGCTACCAATACAGTCTGGAGTGCAGTAGTCAAGGGTAATCACTTTCAATGAAGACCAGAGCCACTTTGTTAGAGCTGAAGACTCTTTTCACAAGACACACAGAGCAAACTGGAAGCTTGGGAGGTCCTTTTTAAAAAACATCCCATCCATTTACTGCCTCTACTATCAAAACACAAACCAAACCAAACACAACCCTAAATCCAAACATCCTGGAAAGAGTCTGAGACCAATCAGTGACAAAATAATGGAAAACTCCCACCTGTAAAGAGGTTAAAAAAACAGAAATACTTGTTAACCACCACAGCAGCATTCAATAAGCAGAATATAGCCTTGTATGACAAAGTCTCAGGGCTTCAGAAAGTTGTTGAACCTTCTGGGGACGAGTTCAGACACTCCTATATCTTATTGCATTCCTCAGAGACTGCAATTTCTATTTCTTTTAGGAGAAGTCATCCTCTCAATTCTCAATCATAGGTATTTTAGTTGTCAAACCACCAACAAAGAAATTCCAAAGGCAGCCAGCCACATTTTCATCACAAGAATGACAGCCAAGTCCTGAATCAACTCAATCCCTCATGCTCCAGAGTCTAGAAAGCATTTTTTTAAGCAGAAAATGCTCCATCTATTCCTATCAGGACTGAAGTCTTGGTGTTTGTCATTATTCAGATTTTAAGTGTTCAGAGCTAAAGAGGAGATGAAAGAGTTTAGGACCCTCAGGCACAAAGGAAGTTGTCCCACCAAAATTAGCTTTTCTTTCACCCTGTTACTAGATTTAAGAGGGACATGAAAGGAAACTGCAGCTGTAGGATGCCCCTTTGCCCATCCCCCTCCTAGTCCAACCTACTTTCATCTCTTGCCCTAAAAAATAAATAGGACAGTATGAAGATAGAGGAAGAAGAGTCACAAACCTCACTTTCTACCTTGGCTTTCCTGTTTTAAGCCCATCTTTTCCAGGACCTTCCTCTTCGGCATTCTTGATGTTTCTATCAAAATATTCTGAGTTTATTTTACTAAATCAGAATAAAATATCCAAGGCAGAAAATGTGATTTTCTAAAACGGAAAACAGCAACCTCCTTTTCAGAGCTTGGCTTTATACAATTATTACATATCTGAGCTGCAGAAGAACTTAAACACATCATCTTTTACAAATCTTACATTCGCAGACAACTGAAACATAGGAAAGTTGACTAACCTGCCCAAACTAGTGACTGAATCAATACCCAGAGGGAAGTTGCTTGAATCCTGTCCAGGATGTTTATCAATAGGCTTCTAAGTAAGAATTACATTCTTATTATTTTTTAAAGAAAAAGTGGCCTTATATTGAATCTTTGGCACTCATAATAATACCAAGTTGAAGGTTTAGTGATTTTAAATTTAAAAGCAGAAACTACTATCAGTTTAAATGTGAAGAATTGAAAATGGCAATTGCTTTTATTAAACTGCTTGTATTAAACTCTGCTCAGCTCCTCAAGTATATTATCTGTAATTAACAATAATACTAAAAAGAAATGAAAATATTTTCATTTTATGGTTTTGAAAATATACTAAGTAACCTGCTTAAGGTGACCATGCTATATTTGATGCAGAAAGCAAAGTGGGATTAGAACTCCCAAGGTAGTAACTTTCAGGCTTCAAGTTCTTATCCATATTTAGCAAAAGAATTTTTAAAAAGTGGAAACAAAGAGTAAATTATTAAAGATTTGTTGTAGGTGTGGATAGAAATGAGAGAGAAGAAGTAAAGCTTCCAGATTGAGTAGTGGGGAGGGGAAGAGAACAGTTCTGAGCAGGTTGCCATTCATTAGCTGGGATAGGGTTTCTTATAGCCTTGGAAATGCAAATTAGGCACCTAATTGGGATTAGCCTCATTGCCAGGTTTAGGTGTACAGGAAGAACCCTAATTGTTAGATGAGGAAGGGAACGCCAGGCTTGGAAAGAACCTATCAACCTGGGAGGGGATGGAAGCAAAGTTTTGTAAAAAGCCAGGGAAAATCATACAGAATGAAGGACCACGAAGAGGCTCCCAGTGGCCATTTACGTGGTCAAACTAGAATTTCTTCCTAGTGTAGCCAAATCAGGTCGGCACCTATGTTCTCCTTGAAACTTCATCCTTGACTGTCTAGCTATAAAGAAAGCTATCTTGCTCCTATTCTCTGTCATTATGAAGACAGAACAAATAGAAATTCAAGTCCATCTAAAGCTAAGTCTCATACTTTTTCCACACCACTACGTTTGCCAAATTTATGTTCAATTATTTAATTTATAAGTAGCATTAGTGTACATAATTTTTCCTGGTCATTATTTAGTATGGATTGTTTTACAAATAAAGAAAAACATAGGTAAGTTGTCATTTAATATTAGTAAGCCTCAGTTTCTTCTACTGTAAAATGGAGTAATAATGCCCATCCTGAGTTGCCATTAGGGGCTAGATCTGTTTACAATGTCTAATTATTAGTCTATAGTCAGTACATAATAAATTTTAGCTCTCATATGGTTATGGTCATCAACAGAGCTATGAATTGCTCAGTCATATAGCTTAAAGGTGACACATCCAAGATTCATATCTGATCCAGTGTTTGATCTAATGTAATTGGGTCCAGTGCAGACAACATTTAAGCTGGACAAGCATCCTGAAATGTAGACAAGAGTCAGACATCCAAAAGTCCCTACTCCAGAATATTCTGCAGTGACTTTAGCAGTATTGAGGATCACCTAAAGAATGGAATTATCTAAGGTGCTGGGCCACACCTGAGACAATAATCTGAGAATAACTTGTACTGGAGATTAGACACTTGGAGTTTTTACAGTATCATATCATGCAACTATAATTGAGAACAATTGCTTTAGAGAAAATCAATGTAGGAGATTTGTTCATCATGAAATGTTCTATTCCTAGTGGCTTTGTCACTCATGGGCAACCTCACAGTTTAAAGTTTTACCTTCATCTGATGTTTGGTTGCTGGTAAGACATATTATCATTCTTTTAGCAGTCAAAACACACACACACACACACACACACACACACACACACACACACACACACAAACACACAAAGTTAGCCAAACAACAACCATCTCACATTTTCCTGATGAGAAAACTCAAATTCATAGGCATAATTTGGATTACCTAAGGTTGTCTTTGGATAGTGGCCTAAATGAATCTGAAAACCTTATTATAGTATTTTATTTGTGCTCACACCCATTTTAGCACATTTCTGTTCCTTGCAATATCAAGATGAAAGAATAGTGTTATCCTGTTTCCACCAAATCAATTCCTTTATAAAATATCTATTTGGAGCAAGGGAAATGGTTCAGTTGGTAAGATAATTGCTATGCAAGAATGATGACCTGAGTTCAGACCCCCATAACCCATGTAAAGTTAAATACAATAGTGAGCATCTTTAATCCTAGTCCTCTGAATGTCCATTGTCCAAGATTGGAGGTAGAGACAGGAGACTCTTGTAAGCTCATGGGCCAGTTAACTTGGTGTGCTCAGCAGGAACATGACACTGTCTCAAACAAGATGGGAGGTGAGGACTAAAACCTGGGGTTGTTCTCTGATCTCTACACATGTTTCATGGCAAACATGTGCCTACGCTTAAACACATGTCACACAAATACATAAACATAATAAAAGAGATAAATAAATAATATCTGCTCTATTAACTGAAAACTTTTTTTTTTAATTTCAGCTTCAAAAATGATTTGCTGGAGCAAGAAAAGTCAAAGCCAACCACTGCTGATCTTAATGATAAATGACATGCATGTGAGCAAATGTTCAGAATATTATTTCAGATAAATGTGTTTGTCAGATTAATTTTATTTGTGATTCTAACTTGATCTTGAAACTGAAAAGCAAAATTTCTGAACTATACAAGCATAAGACAGAAATAGTTCTTGGAAGGGGATTGTTACCTCACTAAAATTCAACTGGGTGATGATTTCATGTATATCATTTATATCTGAAAAGGTTACAGTTGCTATAGCTACTTCTTCTAATTACTAAAATAGAACAAGGTTACCCTATTTGAAACCTAAAGAAAAAGTCAGAAGAATGCTTTCCAATGAAAGTTGAAAGCAAATGGGTCCGGAAAAACTATTAGGGAATGTTTGTATGAATTTAACATCAGCTTGGAGAGGCTACTGGCCAGAGGCCTAATTTTAACCATCCTTGATTTTACATTAGCCAATATTTAGACTGAATGTTTTCTAAAGTTAAGAGCCATCCATTTCTTGCAAAATGTTGTATTTGAAAAACAAAGTAACACAAATAGCTTCACCTCCCCAATACTATGTCAAAAAGGTAGGTATTTTTTAAACTGGGTAATGAATGACACTGGTAAGAAAGACAAGATGGGAATCCCCAATCACTGTACAGCATTACAAATTCGCAATTATAAGAGAGCTTCAGAAATGTCCTGTAATGTTGATGCACAGTTCTTGAAAATTTATAGTAATTTCAATGTTTTCTCCTCTTTCTAATTCTTTGAATGGATGCTGACACCTCTTCCTGTTACTTTGGAAGCTGTTGAACCTAAAGCATAGGCTAATGCATTTTGTCAATGGCTGTCAAATCATTTTGGAGTTATTCAGGAGTTATGCTGCCCACTTAATTATTAAATATACTAAAATATCAGGTGTGCAATTTGCAGTGGAAATGTAACAATAGGCCATCTTCTCTAATGGGATTTCAACAAAGATGGAACTAGAGAGATAAATCTGTCTCTGCAAGTCATTAAGAATATAGGGCACTCCAGTTCCAAAGGGTTCTGAACAAGAATTATGTTGCAAATTTTTAAATATGCAAATATTCTGTTACCATAAGTATTTACTCCAGAGAAAGATAAAGATATTTTGTTTATCCCTCTTAAAAAAAGTAAAAATATGCTTTTTTTGATTGTTGTTTATTTGGAAAAACCATTTTGTGAATAAGCCTATAAAATACTTGAATCTAAGCACTGCAAAACTCTGCCTTTCTTTTACAAGCTATTGGTAACCAGGATGGGTTTACATGTATGGAAGTGGGATGTCACAGTTACTAGAAGGAGATGGGAGCCTAGGGCAGAACAAGAAACAAACTGGATTATTTACTGCACACATAAATCATGTTTGGCCTTGGGCAGGCAACAATTTACAAGGCTAACCTATATTTCTTTTCATTCTTGGGATCTTTTCAAATTCTAAACTAGTTTTATATAACCATCCAAAGACAGTGATTTTTTGTTTTGTTTTGTTGTGTGTTTTTATCTATATGCATTGACATTATCACAAACAAAAGAAGCAAAAAATTCAAATGCTGCATTCATTTTTATTACACATACACACACACACCCACACACCCACACACCCACCCACACACACACACACACACACACACACACACACACTTTAAAATATTCCCATTATTCCATATCTGTTTGTGCTGTGACTTGACATTATTGGCCCTATTTAGAGAGCTGTGGTTTCACCTGTTAGGGAGACCCATTTTTATTAAGAAGAAATCTCCTTTTTTATTCCACTTCCCATTACTTAAAAGCAAATTTCACAGGAGAGAAGTTGTTGGTCAAAATGTATGAGTCTGTACCATACTCCATGAGAACATAAAATGCTAGGCCTATGAGTTATAGACTTTTTTTTTTTATATCACTGGACTAAGAACTTTCTAATCTTTGAGCTTTATTTCTTCAATCATTTAAGATAGTTCATTAAATGAAAAATGCATCTCAGGGCCCAGTTGATATCTCATCTATCAAGATTCATTCATGTGTAAGAAAGGCTTGAAGTAGCTCTTACCCAGTTCCAAGGAACATGAACCCTCCATAGTAGGATTCTGATGACCTAATGACCCCAAAGCCCTGCGTGCCTAACCCTCAGGTGGTACTATTAGGGCGAGGTGGAACTTTTAAGAGGAGTGGCTCAGTGGGAGATATGAAAATCATAAAAGAAATGACCTTGAAGGGCAATGTGGGATCCTGGGTCTTTCTTCCCTTTTTTGCTTTCTAGTCATAAGATGAGCTGTTTTGCTTTTTCTCCTGACATGATGTGCTGTCAAAACAATGGGACCAATAGAATATGGACTGGACATTACAAAACTGACAAAATAGCTCTGATGACTTGGGAACTTCCAGCTATGGGTGAGTTTTTCCCTTGGCTCTGCCTGGGCTGGCTCGGGCCAGGCCCAGGCCCAGGCCCAGCAAGGAGGTGCCCCTAACCCTTACTCTCCTCATGGGTTCTTTATCCCCTCCAGGTCTCCATATGGCAGGAGCTCCTTAAATTTTTTTTCTCTTTCTTTCCATGCTTTTTCTAGGCCTTCCATGTGGGTGCTTTTCCTTGGATATGTATTTCACCTCAATAAATATAATAATTTAAAAACTGACAAAATAGGGCTTTTCTCTTTATAAGTTAATTATCTCAGGAATTTTATTACAGCTATGGAAAGCTGACTAATATACATTATAGCTTTCTTCTGTATCAACTTATCTAAGTAGGAACTACAGTTCACTAGAATTTCCTTCCCTGTGTAGTTTCATGAGATGAAACTAATATAAACATAAAAGAAATGTAGTCGATTTCTTACTCTTGCATTATAAGGGATGAGATATTGTTACAGCTCTCAGAAGTTCCCCTCAATTATTACCTCACACTGTTGATGTGGGGGAGTATAGCAGCTCTATTGCCTACAACAGTGTTTAGCTCTGAGATAAATAATGCCAGCTTCTTCAGGAAACTCCTGCCATCAATTTTGGAAGCTTAAATTTTGTATGGAGATGTTTCCACAGTTTCAGTACATCTTTTCAATTCCAGCTCAGCCTTGCAAATTCCAGTTTATCTTTTTTTGCCAATATCATCTATTTCTTTCCTTAGAATTGTGGCTCTTATATCAGACTCAGAACTATAACCACACATGGGGGTGTTTAATTCTTTTCCACAAATTTCATGATGTCAAATTCCTATAATAAATTACATAATGTAGCTATTATCTGATAAAACACCGATGGATACTAGAAGCTTGTATTCTTTAAGAATTTTTAAGGATACCTCAAGAGAAAAAAGCTGAACTGGTGGTAACTAAGGTAAGCAACTGAGACCTCAATTAAGTTAATTCTTTTGTTATTGTCTCAGGCCTGGCTCCATTACTGAATTGTTCCCTTTCTTGAGGCCACAGACTACTGTTATTATCCTGACCCATGATGCCATCTCTATCAACTGCTTCTGGGTAATCAAGAAATATTAGGAAGGCTGGAATAAGTTAAGAGAATTCTGAAGAGTCTTGATGAGGTTCTAAAAGAAGAAGACCAACACTGACCTTACCCACTTTCTGAGTCTATAGATAAGCGGTTATGCAAGCGAAGTAATTGACAGTGACAGTCATAGCAACTAGGAATATGCCAAGGCCTAAGATGTGACAGGATATTGTGCTGCCTGAGCAACCTTCTGGAGTAATATTTGGGCATTTCATGTATTTGTAATCATTTTTAACTTCTAAAATTCCAACCCAAAGTTCAAAGAAAGGCTTTTGTGAAACTCTGGACTAAATATAACTGAATAAGAAAACAATTATATTTACAGTATTATCAAAGATAATAATTTAGGAATAAATTTTTTTAACTTATTTTATTTATTTATTCTCAATTTTTATTAACATTTTCCATGATTATAACAAATATCCCATGGTAATACCCTCCCTTCCCCCACATTCCCCTTTGAAATTCCATTCTCCATCATATCCCCTCCCCATTTCAATCATTCTCTCTTTTATGTGGATGTCATGATCTTTTCCTCCTCTTATGATAGTCTTGTGTAGATAGTGCCAGGCACAATGAGGTCATGGATATGCAGACCATTTTGTGTCTGGAGGAGCATGTTGTAAGGAGTCCTACCCTTCCTTTCTTTCTGCCACCTCTTCTGCATTAGACCCTGAGCCTTGGAAGGTGTGATTGAGATGTTACTCAGTACTCCAGTCACTTCTTTCCAGCACTATGATACCTTCTGAGTCATCCCAAGGTCACTGCCATCAGGAATAAGTTTAACAAAAGAAGTATTAAATTGATACTTTAAAATTACAAAATATCTTATTAAATTATATAGGACTTAAACATGGCTGGAGAAATGGCTTAGAGTTTGAGGCACTTGCCTGTGAAGCCTAAGGACCCAGGTTCAATTCCCCAGGACTCATGTAAGCCAGATGCACAAAGTGGCACATTCATCTAGCATTCATTTACAGTGGCTAGAGGCACTAGCCAGCCAATTCGCTATTCTCTATCAAATAAATAGATAAATATTTTTTTAAAAGACCTAAGTGGGGCTGGAGAGATGGCTTAGCGGTTAAGCGCTTGCCTGTGAAGCCTAAGGACCCCGGTTCGAGGCTCGGTTCCCCAGGTCCCACATTAGCCAGATGCACAAGGGGGCGCACGCGTCTGGAGTTCGTTTGCAGAGGCTGGAAGCCCTGGCACGCCCATTCTCTCTCTCTCCCTCTATCTGTCTTTGTCTCTGTGTCTGTCACTCTCAAATAAATAAATAAATAAATTTAAAAAAAAGACCTAAGTGAATAGATATTTCATGATCATAGACTAAATAACTTAATATTATTATTTTATTAATAATATATTGATATTATTATATTATTAATAGTATTGATTATATACATTAATACTATTATATTGTTAATATTATTGATTATATATTAATAATATTTTATTATTCACCTATAGATTCAATGTCACTCAAATGAATATCTTAGTTAAACATTTTGTGAGAATTTAATAAGCTCATGCTAACATTTGTGTAGCAAAACAAGGGTCCAAGCTTACCCAAAATAATCTTGATAAAGAACTTAATTAGATGACTCATAACCTCATGAGTTCAATGTTTCTTTAAATTTATTTTTTTTTTATTTCAGAGGTAGGGTTTCACTCTATGCCAGGCTACCTGGAACACACTCTGTAGTCTCAGGGCGGCCTCAAACCCACTGGAGAGCCTCCTGAGTGCTGGGATTAAAGGTGTGCACCACCAAGCCCAGCTAAGTGTTTTGAAAGAGCAATAATAATGAATAAAATGTGGGACTTGGATAAAGATAAGCATGTATATCATATTTATATTCATCTGATTTTCCACAAGAATGCCAATGCAACTCAATTGTAAAAAACAGACGTTTTAATAAATGGTGCTAAGTGACTGGATACCTACATGCAAAAGAATGAATCTAGACATCCAATGTGTATAAAATATACACATATATAAATATGCATATATATATAAACATATATGTTAATATATTGATTAAAAATAAAGTAAATGTCTAACTATAAGAGAAAAACTACAAAGTTATCAAAAGAAAACACAGACACAAATGATCTTATACTAGGCAATATATGCCATAAAACACAAACAATAAAAGAAAATATAGATCAAAGAGATATCATCAAAATTAAAATCATTCATGTTTCAAAGGACATTATAAAGAAAGAAAATACAGATAGTTGACTTCCAGCGAAGATGGCAACTGCCTAGCTGCCCCGCAAATCCCAGGAAAGAAAAGGCAAGAAATTAAGGGTTTTCTGGTCTTCTTGTCAGTGGGGGGCTCAGAAGGGGAGAAATCAGGGAATCGCGGATCCCCTCGTGGACGGGTAGACCACCCATTTCACCAAATAGCTGTTGCGCCCTCCCGCCATCCCGTGGCCTATCCCACACCCCGTCACTGTCCCGCGCACCATCCCATGGTGCCCCGCCACCTTCCTGCGCCCCGCCCTGCGTCCCGCCACTGTCCAGCATCCAATCCCATGCCCTGTCACCATCCTACACCCTGTCCTAAGCCCCACCACCATCCCACGCAGGGTCCTGCGCCCCTTCATGGACCCCTGCAGTCCCTTGCACCACCGGTTGTGCCCTGGCCTGCACCCCGCTGCCGCTCCCCACATCTGCTCCCTGCCGCAGACCCACCGACACTGAGGAAGCGTAAACTGTTCTGCACATTTGCCCACATTACTGCTCCTGCTGCTGCACATTCAGTGAGTCCAGTCCCACAGCAACTGCCACACAAACCCAGACTGTGTCTCTGGCTTGCACCAGTTCAGGTGCCTTCCCAGCCAGCCCCCATTCTCCTGAGATGGGGGAGCACAGACTGTTTCAGGGTCCCAGTGTTCTCAACCAGAGTTTGGGCTGCTTCAGGCCTTGGTACCTCAGTCCTCCTCCAAGCTCAAATGCAGGCATCTTTGGTGTATTACCACTTGAGAATTCAGGCAACTTTGGTGTCCCTGTCAGGCAGTAGATAGGCAGTTCTGCCAAGTGGGTGCCAAAGCCCAGGCTGACTGGAAACTGCCCCAGGCTGCCTCAGATTCCCATTGCACTAGAGCACACGCTGATCCACCAACTTACGTACCCATACACTGTCATGGGCAGACCACATCGCAAAAGAAGTAACGTGAAAAATCAAATGCAAGAAAATCCAAATCCAGTTAGATCACCTAGTCCTACAATGAATAATACATCTAACCAAAACAAAGAAGAACCATCAGGATCAGAACATCAAATTGAAACTATGAGCAATGCAACCCTGACCAACCTACTTCTAGAACTTGCAGGAAAGCAACAAAGGGCCGACAATTATGTGGATGCTACCATCACTAAGCTAGAACAAATTGATAAGACATTGGAAGGACTTCAAAGATAATTAAAGGATTTGAGGGAGAGTGAAAAAAAAAAAAAGAGGACCTAAAAATCTGCTGGCCATACTAAATGTAGATATAAAGAAATACAGGGATGAATTCCAAGAATCATCAAGAAAATCAGAAAATGATATGAAAAGGGAGCTTGATAGAACAATGGAAATGATACAAAGAAAAGTAGTAGAAAATGCAAGCATAATTGAACAAGTCCAAAACTCTCTAGAGGCTCTCAAGAATAGAGTCAGCAAAGTGGAGGATAGAAACTCTGATCTGGAAGACAAGATGGAAGAAACAGTTTGAGAGTTCAAAAACTTCGTAAGTTCAAAAGTTCCTGTGAACAGAACATGAGGGAATTATCAGAATAATATCAGAATCATTGGAATACCAGAAGGAAAAGAATTTCAGACCAAAGGCATGGAGAACTTATTTAACAAAATAATTGAAGAAAACTCCCCCAGTCTCTTAAAAGAAAGGCCCATCAAGATACAAGAAGCCAACAGAACTCCAAACAGACTAGACCAAAGGAGAAACTCTCAAAGACATATTATCATTAAGACTAAAAATGGACACCAAAGAGAAAATCCTAAAAGCAGCTAGGGAAAAACAGCACACCTCTTTCAAAGGTAACCCCATCAGAATTACTTTAGACTACTCAATGGAAACCCTGAGAGCTAGAAGGGCCTGGAGTAAAACTATCCAAAGTCTGAGAACCTATGGATTCCAACCCAAACTACTCTACCCAACAAAAGTATCCCTCATAATAGATGGTAAAATAAAAACTTTCCATGACAAAACTCAGTTTATAATTATATTAACACAAAACCAAACCAACAGATAGTATGTCAGGAAATCCTCCACAAAGAAGAAACAAATAACCAAACTCAAATGCTTATAAGAAGCAGATCACAACAACCAAACCCAGAGTAGTCACAAAAACAACTTAAACGCCCATAAAAACACAAAAACACATCTACCACCACAATTGGCAGGGATCAAATCAAATCTCACAGTCAAGACCCTAAATATTAATGGACTTAATTCACCCATCAAGAGACATAAGCTAACAGGATCGATCAAAAAATTAGACCCCTCAATATGTTGTCTTCAAGAAACCCACCTCACCACTAAAGATAGACACCTCCTCAGGGTAAAGGGGTGGAAGACAATATTCCAAGTAAATGGGATTAAGAAACAAGAAGGTGTAGCTATATTAATATCAAATAAAATAGGCTTCAGACCAAAAATAAGCAAAAAAGACAAAGAAGGCCACTTCCTGTTTATCAAGGGAATGATCCATTAAGAGGATATTACAATCATAAATCTGTATGCATCAGAAACAGGGTCACCACAGTTCATAAAACAAAACCTACTTGACAATAAAACACAAATAAAGATTTCAACACACCATTATCAGTAATAGACAGATCATCCAAACAGAAACTCAACAGGGATGTAAGACAGCTCAACAAAACCATAGATCACTTAGACCTAATGGACATCTACAGAACTTTCCACCCCAAATCCACAGATGACACATTCTTCTCAGCAGCCCATGGAACATTCTCTAAAAGAGACCATATATTGGGTCACAAAGACTGCCTCCACATATTTAGGAAAATTGACATAATTCCCTGCATGATATCAGATCACAACACTATATTGCTAGAAATCAACAAGAAAAGACACACCAAAAATCACAACAGCACCTGGAAACTGAATAGCACACTCTTAAACAATAAAGGCATAGTGGATGAAATAAAAAAGGGAAGTGCAAAATTCCTGGAATTGAATGACAATGAGAACACATCATACCACAACTTAAAGGGACACAATGAAGGTGGTCCTCAGGGGAAAATTTATAGCACTCAATGCCTTCATAAAAAACACAGAAAGATCCCAAATAAATAACCTAACCATCCACCTAAAGGCACTGGAAAAGCAAGAAAAATCCAATTCAAAGAGCTCCAGAAGGATAATTAAAATTAGAGCAGAAATTAATGAATTGGAAACCAAGGAAACAATTAAGACAATTGATAAAACAAAGAGCTGGTTCTTTGAGAAAATAAAAAAGATTGATAAAAACCTGGCCAATTTGATCAAGCCAAAAAGGAGAGGCTTCAAATTAACCAAATTCAAAATGAAAAAGGAGAGATCACAACAGACATAAGTGAAATCAGGAGAATCATCAGGACATATTTCAGAAGCCTCTACTCCACAAAACTGGATAATGTGGAGGAGATGGATAAATCATGGAAATATACCATCCAAACTAAACTCAGAGCAGATTAATCTCCTCAATGAACCCATCACACTCATGGAGATTGAAAAAGTAATAACAATCCTCCCCAAAAAGAAGAGTCCGGGACCAGATGGCTTCTCAGCTGAATTCTATCTAACCTTCATGGAAGAATTCAAACCAATCTTCCTAAACCTGTGCCACACAATTAAAGAACAGTGAAAGCTACCCAACTAATTTTATGAAGCTAGTATCACCCTAATTCGAAAACCAGGCAGACATGCCACAAGAAAAGAAAACTACCAGCCTATTTCCCTCATGAACTTAGATGCAAAGATCCTGAACAAAATCCTCGCAAACCAAATCCAACAACACATCAAAAGCTTCATCCACCTGGACCAAGTGGGATTCATCCCAGGAATACAAGGTTGGTTCTACATATGGAAATCTGTCAATGTAATACACCACATAACAAGGTTAAACATAAAAACCACATGATCATTTCAATAGATGCAGAAAAGGCCTTTGACAAGATACAACATCACTTCATGATCAAAACATTGGAGAGAATTGGCATAGTTGGTACATATCTTAACATAATACAGGCAATATACAAAGCTCCAAAGGCCCAAATAATACTTAATGGAGAGAAACTGGAGAAATTCCCATTAAGATCAGGAACAAGACAGGGTTGCCCTCTCTCATCTCTGCTTTTCAATATAGTTCTGGAAATCTTAGCTCAAGCAATAAGACAGGAGACGGAAATAAAAGGGATACAATTTGGAAAGGAAGAAGTTAAGTTAGCTGTATTTGCTGATGACATGATTGTATATGTACGAGACCCAAGAGACTCCATCCCAAAACACCTGAAGCTGATTAACTCCTATAGCAAAGTAGCAGTATACAAAATCAATGCACAAAAATCAGTAGCATTTTTATATGCAAATGAAAAAGACACAGAGAAAGAAATAAGGGACCTAGTCCCATTTTCAATAGCAAAAAAAACAAAACAACAACAACAACAACAAAAAACTTGGAATAACGTTAACTAAGGAAGTGAAAGATCTATACAACGAAAACATTAAAACACTCAAAAAAGAAATTGAGGAGGACTTGAGAGAATGGAAAGACCTCCCATGATCCTGGATAGGTAGAATTAACATTGTGAAGATGACAATCCTACCAAATGCAATATATAGATTTAATGCAATTCCAATTAAAATCCCTACAGTGTTCTTCACAGACATAGAAAAGGATCTCAAATTTCATATGGAAAGGCAGAAGGCCTCGCATATCCAAACAATATCCTCAGCAAAAGAAATACCTCTGGTGGCATCACCACTCCTGATCTAAAGCTATACTACAAAGCCATAGTAATAAAAACAGCATGGTACTGGCATAAAAACAGGAGTATAGACCAATGGAATACAGTTGAGGACCTACTCTTTGGGTCAAGCAACTATAGCTAATTGATATTTGACAAAGGCCCAAACAAAATAGGCTGGAAAAAAGACTGTATCTTCAACAAATGGTGCTGGACAAACTGGATAACCACATGCAGGAAACTGAAACTTGATCCACACATTTCACCATGCACTACACTCAAATCCAAATGGATCAAATACCTCAATATAAAACTCAAATACTACTGGAAGAAAATTTAGGATGTACTTTCCATGATATAGGAATGGAAAAAGACTTCCTGAACAAAACCCCAGTGGCTCACGATCTTAAACAGTCACTCAACCAATGGGATCACATGAAGCTGAAGAGTTTCTTTACAGACAAGCATACAATAAGCAAAGCCTAGAGATTACCCAGAGAATGGGAGAAAATATTTGCTGATTATCCAACTGACAGAGGCCTAATCTCTAGAATCTACAAAGAACTCAAAACCTAAACAATAAAAAGTCAAATAACCCACTCACAAAATGGGGCAAAGAGCTGGTCAGGCAGTTCACAGAAGAAGAAATACAAATGGCAAACACACACTTAGGAAAATGTTCATCATCCCTGATCATCAGGGAAATGCAAATTAAAACAACTCTGAGATCCCACCTTACCCCAATAAGGATAGCAAACATCAAAAAAACAAAATGAAAATAAATGTTGGTGAGGATGTGGAGAATTAGGAACCCTAACCCACTGTTGGTGGGAATGTAAGATGGTACAACCACCTTGGAAAGCAAAATGTAGACTTCTGAAAAAGCTGACTGTAGAGTTACTAACAGACCCAGGTTTTCCCTTCCTGGACTTCTACCCTAAAATCTTTAAACCTCAGCCAATCATGTTTATAGCAGTTCAATTCGTAATAGCTAAGAGCTGGAATCAACCCAGATGTCCATCACTAGATGAATGGATAACTAAGATGTGGTACACAATTGAACTCTACACAGCAGTAAGAAAAAAATGACACAATGAAATTTGAGGAAAAATGGTTGAACCTGGAACAGATCATTCTCAGTGAACTTACCCAATCACAGGAAGATAATCACCACATAGTCAGCCATCTACAGCCCCTAACCTGAATCTATCCATGAAACCAACATACCCAGCAAGCATCTCTAGGACTAGACAATAGGTTGGGGAGTGAGTGGAGGGCAAGGTATGGGTTGGGAGACAGAAATCTATAGCCAAATGGCAATGGTATCATAAAATTCTACATCCTGAAAGGCAGACCAAATGGCTGAACCTTCACCAGGCCCTTAGAGGGGACACCTGATCCAAAAGACACTAAAGAGTGAATGATGAAGACAGACCTTAATCTTCTATAGCTCCACTTCTCTCTCTTTCTCTCTCTCTCTCTCTTCTCTCTAGCTCTTTTAAATTAGTTATCTTTTTCTTCCTTTTCTTAGTGGGCACTGACCTATAACTCCCAGTACCAGCATGTGGCTATCATCCACAATGAGCTTTTGATCAGAGAGACCTACAAGCTTTCCTAAAAGAAAAACAGATTTCTATCAAAGTACTTGATGACCCACCAACGATTAGTGGTAAGACCCTATTGCTGAAGACACCATATGCTGTTGACATGTAAAATGGAATGACATGGCTGGAATCTGGAAAAGAGTCAGTCCCCAGAAAGTCAGCATGTCTAGTGCCAGAAGTTGCTACATGGGTGACTGGGGGAAAATGAACAATTTATGGTCTAACCTACTTAGCAGCAAACAATCTGTCATGATGCTCACACAAGTGCAATTGTGGTGCATAGCCATGGTAGGAAACCAACTGCTCTTGATTTGGCTAACTGATTCCCTCAGTGGAACGGGACCCATAGCTGGATCTGGCAAACAAGTCAGAACTATATATAAACATGAGCCACTCTCCATTATCAAGCTACCACCAATCATGGGCTACAAGGGGGCCTACACCTATTAAATTCTGTATACAAAATAAGAGTTATCCCATTCGTCTGGTGTTAACTTTACTCTCTGTTGTAGAATTTGCTTCTCTTTTTCAGATAGACGCAGATCCTAAGGAGAGAACCACCCTATCATACCTCAAAAGGGCCCCAGCTAAAACTAAGAATAATTGGCGAAACAAGCAAGGGTGCTGTTTTCTTGGTGAACCAGGTAGTAACACCAGGCTGAAGGAGATCAACACAGAGAACAATCAACTCCTACCAAATCAGGTATCCAGAGGCCCAGAGGCCCCCAACACCTCATCATTGAGACAGACCAACAATGAACCCAACATGGCTCAAGGAAGTTTTGTGGAAGAGGAAAGAATATCAGAGCCACACGATGGGTCATGATATGCAGAAACATTTCTCCACCCATAACTGTGTGCTAACTCCACAATGCATGGCCCATATACCTCAGTAAGGAGGGGCAGGGGGAGGGTGTAGGACATGGATGAGACTAACAATGGCATCAACTTGACTGTATTCACTGAGTACAGAACTAATTGATAAAAAGTAAATTAATTAATTTAAAAAAGAAGAATTCTACCAGCCATAAAAAATATTACAGTAGCATTTTGTTTGCTTTTTTTTTTTGAGGTAGGGTTTCATTCTAGGCTAGTCTTCCCTGGAACTACTACTCTGTCTCCAAGCGCTGGCATTAAAGGCATGAACCACTATGCCCTGCGTATAGTCACAGTTTTATAAGATTAGTGAGTGCTGCTCTCCTGGCCTAGTTCTGGCCATTTACAAAAAAACACATAAGTTACTGTTATTAAATATCTTGTTATCATGCTGTAGAAATGAATTAATGGTTAGGTACATTTCCTGTGTGTGCATGAGGATCTGAGAAGGCCTGAGACTGCCTGTGTTCAAATTCCCAGATCCCAAATAAAAACATCTGGGTGTGGCAGTGTGCATCTGTAGTCCAAGTATCACAGAGAACTAGAGACAAGAGAATCTTCTGAAGCCCCACAAGCTCCAGAAGCAGTAAAAGAAACACTCTGGCTCAGAACAAGACCTGGAACAACAGTAAGAATGCTACATCTGAATTTCAGTCTGGTCACTGCTGGTAAGTGACCCTACTACATGTGAGCATATGGGTGCTGTAAGGGGACATAAATGTGCATATGCCACACACACAAGCACACACACACACACACACACACACACACACACACACACACAACACACACACACGTTATTTGTAAGATTTTCTTGTAGGCATGGTTCACTTTAAAAATTTTGGATTTCATCATTTTCTGTCTTAACATGAGGAAGTTTCTTACAATTCCTAACTTTCTGTGAATTTGATCCTGATAGAGCGTTTGACTGTGTAAAAAGATCTTTTCATTGATTAACATTATCATGTGATTTTCCTAATTTAGCCCATTAACAAGGTAGGTTATAGTAATTAATTACTATAGAATATCATTATTTCTTAATAAAATTTTACAAGGAAAGGATTTTATTGTTTGAATGGACCAAAGCTAAAAATCAAGAATTCAGATTATGTTATAGTTCTTTTTCTAAAAAAATAATTTTTAGTTGGAATACAAAAAAATAGGTATATTTTTTCTTATTTTATTTGATTCTCATCCCACTTCCTCCCCTCAACTTCAATCTCAGTCCTAACATTTCCCTTTCCCTTTTTCGATATTCTTTCCTGTCTGTTGACATGCCCTATGTATCCTTTTGTTCTTCTCTCACCCCTCTTCCTACTCATCTGTTTATGGTCTCTCACGGTTACCATTCTATCTTGCTAGGTTTTACCCACATTTACCCTTCTATACACACACATTACTGATTTTTACAAGTGGGGATCTACAAATTAGAGAGAACATGTGGTTTTGATATTTCTGAGCTTAGGTCACTTCACTTAAAATAATTCTCAGTCTGAAAAGATGGCTTAGGATTTAAGGCTCTGGCCTGCAAAGCCTAATGACACAGGTTTGATTCCCCAGTACCCACATAAATTACACAAGGTGTCACATAGTTCTAGAGTTCGTTTGCAGTGGCTACAGGCCTTGGCACACCCATTATCTCGCTATCTGCCCTTCTCTTTCTTTCTCTTGCTCATAAATAAATAAATAATTCTTCCCAGATCTGCCCATTTCCCACAGATTTCATAATTTTATTATCTCTACCGCTGAATAGAATTCCACTGTATAAATTTGCAACATTTTCATTATCCATGCACCTGTTGCTGGGCATCTAGGCTGATTCTAATTCTAAGCACTTGTAAATGGAGCTGCAATAATCATGAATCTGCAAGTATCTCAGTAGAATAATGAGGAATCCTTAGACTATTTGCCTAGGAGTGCTACAGCAGGGTCGTATGTAAGTTCTATTTCTATATTTTCCAGACACTTGCATACTGATTTACATAATGGTTATACTAGTTTGTACTCCTACCAGCAGTGAATGACTTCCCCTTTCCTTTCATCCTTACAGCATTTGTTGTCAATTTTCTTGATCATAGCCATTTTAACTAGAGGAAGATGGTACTGAGTGATTTTAATTTGCATTTACCTCATGGCTAGGAAATTTGCCTCTTAAAGTATATATTTTTTGTGAATTGTTTATTCATTTAATTAGCCCATTTTTTGTGGTTCTCCTTTGTCACTCTCAACTTATCCTAACATGATGATTCATGATATTGATATGGCCATCATAAATTACTGTTCACAAATAATTTATGGAGAGGAAACACAGTTTTATCCTGTAGATGATGAGCCCTTACATTTCACTGGACATTCAATTCATATTAGTTTTCCATCATTGATAAAGATAATTGTGATTAGAATGTTATTTTATGGATGAGAGGGTGGAAAGGATGTCAGAGCCACACTTTGGTTCATGATACACAGAAACATTTCTCCTACCCATAACTGTGAGCTAACTCCACAATGTTTGACCCATATACCTCGACAAGGAGGGGCCAGGGGAGGGGGTAGGACATGGATGAGCCTAACAATGGTACCAACTTGATTGTATTCACTAAGTCCAAAAATAATTAATAAAAATAAATAAATAAGATAAAATAAACAAAATAAAAGAACAAAAGGTCAATAAAGCCAGACTTACTTGTCTGAGAATATAAATGTAAACAAGCTGGGAGTGTCAGTTTATGCCTATAATCCCAACACTTGGAAAGCAGAGACAAGAAGAGTGTTGTGAATTGAAGGTCAGTCTGGACTATGTAGTAAGTCCCTGAGACCATCAATTCACAAATAAATCAGTAAATAAGTAAATAAATAATAACAGGGATGGAGAGATTGCTTACTAGTTAAGGTGCTTGCCTGCAAAGCCTGTAATGCCTAAGAACACAGATTTGATTCCCCAGAACTCACATAAACCAGATGCACAAGGTGGCATATGTATCTGGAATTCATTTGTAGTGGCTGAAGGCCCTAGCATGCCCACTCTCTCTTTTTCTATTTGCCTCTTTTTCTCTCTATCAAATAAATAAATAAAATAAATAAATTTAAAAGAAGAGAGTGCAAGAAAAAGAGGGAGGAGTAGTACGGATGGAGGAAGAAGGAAAAGGACATTGGCCAACTATTAGTGAAACCAATGAAAAGAGAAAGAAGATCCAAATAAGAAAAACTTGGATATAATGACAGATACTATTGACATCTATAGAATAATTAGGAATCTTTTGAAGCAAATCTATGCCAATAAATTGAACATTACAAAATAAATGAGAAATATTTTAGATATATATATGACCTAACAAAATTGAAATAAGAGGATATAAAACTTAAATGCATCAACATAAACTATGAGATTAGGCAATAGTGATAATATCCCCATTAAACACAAGTCCAAAACCAGATGGATTCACTACTGAATGCTACATTTTTTTTAAAGGAATGGTCTCACTATATAGCCCAAGCCAGCCTAGACCTTGTGAGGTAGCATCAGTAGCCCAAGCCAACCTGGACTTTGCTAGATCACCAGGATGAACTCAAACTTGAGACCTTCCTGCCTTGGCCTACTAAGTACTGGAATTGCAAGTGTGTACCACCACACTTGGCTTTATTATCATACTTTTAAAGAACATATAGGGCTGGAGAGATGGCTTAGCAGTTAAGCGCTTGCCTGTGAAGCCTAAGGACCCCAGTTCAAGGTCAGCTCTCCAGGACCCATGTTAGCCAGATGCACAAGGGGGCACACACGTCTGGAGTTCATTTGCATTGGCTGGAAGCCCTGGCGTGCCCATTCTCTCTCTCTCTCTCTCTCTGCCTCTTTCTCTGTCACTCTCCAATAAATAAATAAAAAATAAAACAAAAAAAATTTTAAAAAAAGAACAAATGTTAGTGCTCCTCAACTTATTTTATGAAGTAATCAGGGAAAGAAAGCTTCTAAATTAGTATTATCCTGCCACTAAAACCTGAAATGAATATTTCAAAACAGAAAACTATAGACCAAAATTCTTAATGAACATCAATACTAAAATCCTTAATAAAATATTTGTAAATATTTATTTTTTTATTTGTAAGCAAGAAAGAGATAAGAGAGTGACAGAGAAAAAGAGAGAAAGAGAATAGGTGAACCAGGGCCTCTTGCCTCTACAAATGAGACACTTGTACCATTTTGTACATCTGACTTTATATAGGCACTGGGGAATGGAACCTGGGTCATTAGGCTTTGCATGCAAGTGCCTTAACTGCTGAGACATCTCTCTAGCCTCCATGAAATATTTTTAATTTATATTCCACAATATATTCAAAATATCATAAAGCTCATAGTTTCATTACAGAAAAGCAAGGATAGTACAATCTATAAAAATCAATAAGCACAATATAGTATATACTTAGAATCATAGATTTAAAAAAATTACATGATCACCTCAAAAACATTTTTAAAAATTTAGCATAAGTTCTTGTTAAATCCCCTGAAGAACCTAAGAATAGAAGGCTCATCCTTCAACATAATAAAGGCTATATACAATAAACTCATAGCCAACAATTAAGCAAATGAAGAAACAATGAAAAGAAGTTCCCACAAAATCAGGACTGAGCCAAAAGTGTCTCTTCTCTTCAATCTTAGTAAATTTGAGACATCAGCCATAATAATAATAATACAAGAGAATGAAATACAGAAGCTATAATAAGGAAAATGAATAAGTTAAATTATCCTCTTCACAGATAACATGATCCTATTTTTAGAATATCCTAATGTTCCATCAAAAGGCTCTTAGATCTGATAAATAAATTCAAAAGGGTAGAAGAATACAAAAATTAACATACAAAATGAGCAGATTTTCTATACAATAACTAAAATGTTAAAAAAAAAAAAAAACTAACTCAGGAAAGAATCTCAATCACAATAGCCTCAAAGACTAGATATAAACATAACCGAGGAGATGAAAACCTTCTATCATGAAAACTTAAAAATATTAAAGAAAATGTAGAACATAATGTCTAGACAGAACTATCTCTCATTATCATGATTGGCAGAATTAGTATTGTTAATGTAGCTAAATATATACAACACACACATTCCATAAGTCATTATCAAAATTCACAGAGATAAACAGATATAGAAAAATCCAAAAATTCACATGAAAGCACAAAAGACCTCAAGTAACCAAAGCCACACTGAGCAGAAAGAGTAATGATTGAAAAAAGCTGGGCGTGGTGGTGCACACCTTTAATCCCAGCACTCAGGAGGCAGAGGTAGGAGGATCGCCATGAGTTCGAGGCTACTCTGAGACTCCATAGTGAATTCCGGGTCAGAGCTAGAGTGAGACCATACCTCGAAACCCCCCCCCAAAAAAAAAGAGTAATGATTGAGGTATCATAACACCTGACTTGAAATTATACTACAGAGTAATATAAAGTATAAAAGAAAATTAAAATAACTCAATTTTAAATAATGCAAAGGAGCAACATAAACCATTATTTGAGACATAAAAAATTCCAATACATTTAAAAAGATTGAAGAAAATATAGAAATGTTTGATCTTTATTTCCAAAGGAATTAGGAATCAGTAATAAGACATCTTTCAGAAAACTCCAAACATTTGAGAAAATATTTTAGAAATGCCATATAGATCAAAGAAGAATCTATAAACCAGGCATGGCAGCACATGCCTTTAATCCCAGCACTCAGGAGGTGGAGAGAGGAGGATTGCTATGAGTTTGAGGCCACCCTGAGAATACAGAGTGAATTCCAGGTCAGACATGGGTAGAGTGAGATCCTACCTCAAAAAACCAAAGGGGAAAAAATAAAGAATCTATAAAATAGTAAATATTTTGTAATTAATAATATTAACTTTTGTGAGATAGAGTCAAAACACTATTTAAACAAAAATACATAAGTTTAAAAGTCTGTACTAGAAAAGAAATATTGGAAAATTACTGACCACAGCTATGAAAATTTAAACAAACTAAACCCAAAATAAATAGTAAAAAACTTACAGACAAGTGAATCATTGAAATTGGAAAACAACTTTTAAAAAAGGCTGATATTGGGCAATTTAAAAGGATTATAAAATTAGCAAACCACTAGCAAAATTACTTGGAAAAAGAGAAAACAACAAGAAGGTATCACTATAAATGCTGTAGTTATTAAAAGCATTGTGAAGAGAATGAGGGAATTGGGGTATGATGAAAATATTATATATCTTGAGTGATTTGGCTATATATTCAGGTACAAGTATTAGGTAAAACCCATTAAATTATACACTTTAGATCTATGAATTTTGCTATAAGTAAACTTAACTTCGATTTTAAAAGTAAAACTGGGCTGTTAGTAAGAAAACTAATAGAGGCTTGAGAGATTGCTTAGTGGTTAAGGCGCATGCCTGTGAAGCCTAAGGACCCAGCTTGCATGTAAGCCAGATGCACAAGGTGGTGCATGCATCTGGAGTTCATTTGCAGACATGCCCATTCTCTGTCTATCTCTCTCCCCCTCTCTATATCTAATAAATAAGTAAAAATATATCTTTTTTTTAAATGAAAGATAACAATTAGAAGATAAAAAAAAGGTAATTAAATCAAAGACATTTGGGCAAGAAATAGTTACAGTGTGTTTAATGGTGGAAGAATTTCTCTAATATATATATATATATACACATACATACATACATACATATACATACATACATACATATATACATATATATATACACATTATATGCATTTTATATATACATATATACATTATATACATAGAAAAACACTTTTTTCTTAATCAACAGAAAGAATGTTTTAATAACACTAGATAGATTCTTCCTGCCCTTTTCAGATAAATTCCCTACCTCAACTCCAAGATTTATCCAGTAGGTTATACCTGATCTCCTATAAATAAAACTTATTTTAACTTTTATTATTTATTACTATGAACATTCTAGTGTAAACATATTGAATATTGGTCATTTCCCCATGATTATACTCTTATATCTCCTTCCCTCTGCCTTCATTTCAATGAAAGACCTGCCCTGTGGGGTTAGTGGTATTGACGATGGTTCATGAATACCATATATATATGTATGTATGTATGTATGTATGTATGTATATCTGTGTGATGGAATTCTAAACAGCAGTAAGGAAAAATGATACAATGAAATTTGAAGAAAAATGGATGAACCTGGAACAGATCATTCTCCGCTAACTCACCCAATCACAGAAAGATAATCACATGGTCTCACTCATCTGTGGCTCCTAACCTAAATCTACCCAAGATGTTGACATAATAAGTATCTTGAGGACTGAACAATAGGGAGGGTAGGGTGGGGTAGAGGGCAGAAAACTGGACCCAAATGGCAATGGTACCATAAAATTTTCTATTCTAAAACACAGACTAAATGGGGGAACATTCATCATGTTCTTAGAGGGAACATCTGAATCACAGGGCCCTGAAGAGGGTAAGATGAAGACTAACCTTAATCTCTTCTCTCTCTCTCTCTTCTTTCTTTTATATTACCTGTATTTTTCTTCTTTCTTTTCCTTGGTGCTGGCCTGTAACTCCTAGTACCAGCATTGGTTAACATCCACAGTGAGGTGTTGATCAAAGAGACCTACAAGGTTTCCCAAAAGAAGACAGATTTCTGTCAGAGTACTTGATGACACACTAAAAGTTAGTGGTATAACCCCACTGCCAAAGACACCATATGTTGTTGGTATGGAACATGGAGTGACATGAATGGAATCTGGAAGAGAGTCAGTCCCCAGGCAATTAGCTTGTCTAGTTTCAGAAGGTGCTACATGAGCTACTGAGGGAAAAATTACCAACATCTCTCCAAGAAACTTGTGGTCTAAGCTACTCAGCAGCAAACAACCTGACATGATGCTCACACAAGTGCAATAGCCATGGTGGGTAACTGACTCTTCTTGATTTGGCTAACTGATCTGCTCAGTCTAACAGACCCACAGCTGAAGCTTGGAAACAAGTCAGAACCATATCCAAAAAATGACCTCATTCCCATTTTCAAGCTCCCACTAATCATAGGATACAAGAGGTCCTAAATCTATTAAATTATCTCTAAAACAACAATGGTTTTTCTCATTTATCTGGTGCTGACTTCACTCTCCATTGGAAAATTTGCTTCTCTTTTTCAGATGGACTCAGATCCTGAGGAGAGAATCAGCCCAGTGCACCTCACCAGGGACCCAACTGAAACAAGAATAATTGGGGAAAGTAAGAGTGCTGCTTTCTTGGTGAATCTGGCACCAGCACAAGTGTGAAGGAGATAGACACAGAGAATACTCAATTCCTACCAAACCAGATAGCCAGAGACACAAGGCTCCCAAGACCTCATCACTGAAGTAGACATAAAATGAAACCATCATTGCTCAAGGAAATTTGCAGAAGAGAGAGCAGAAACATTGTTAGAGCCACATGTTGGGACATTATGCACAGAAACTTTGCCTCTTACCCATAGCTTATGGCTAACCCCACAATGTACAACCCGCATTCCCCAACGAGGAGGATCCCTTTGGAGCTAGGCTAATAGGGAGGAGGCTAACAATGGTACCAACATGGCTGTATACATACTGTGTACATAACTAATAAAAAATAAAAAGAGAGAAAGTACAGAATGGTCAAATCAAGGTCTCTGGACAATGGAAAAGTCTCTAGATGCATGTGTCACATTGTGCATGTGGTTTTACATGAGTATTGATTACTTGACCTCAGGCCATCAGGCTTTTCAAGCCAGCAATAAGCCATATCCCCAGCCCATAGTATCTTCAGTATTTTAATCATGAAGTGATGTTATATTTTGTCAAAGGCCTTTTTTGCATTTATTGAGATGATCATGTGATTTATGTCATTAAGCCTAATTATGTGATATGATGTATTTATCGGTATCTATATGTTGAACTACCCCTGCATCCCTGAGGTGAAACCTACTTGATCATGGTGGATGATACTTTTGATGTGTTCTTGGATTTGATTTGCACAAATTTTATTGACAGATTTTTGCATCTAAGTTCATGAAGGATATTGGTCTATAATTTCTTTCCTTATTGCATTCTTGGATTTGATTTGCACAAATTTTATTGACAGATTTTTGCATCTAAGTTCATGAAGGATATTGGTCTATAATTTCTTTCCTTATTGCATCTCTGTTTTTGGTATTATGATAATGCTGGCTTGATAGAGTCAGTGGGGAATTCCATCCTTTTTTATTTTATTTATTTATTTAGTTGAGAGAGAGAGGAAGAGAGAGAAAGAGAGAGAGAGAGAGAGAGATAGTGACAATGGGCACACTAGGGCTTCTAGCCAATACAAACAAACTTTAGGTACATGTGCCACCTTGTGCATCCAGATTTACATGGGTACTGGAGAACTGAACCTGGGTTCTTTGCCTTTACTGGAAAATGCCTTAACTGCTGAACAACTATCCATGTGAAGGTTTTGGATAAACAAGAACAATCCATACCCAAAAGTACCAGATGGAAAGAAAAATCAAGGTCAGAGCAGAAATTAATGAATTAGAGACAAAGAAAATAATTTTTTAAATTGATGAAAAGAAGAACTACTTCTTTGAAAAAAATAAAGAATATTTTATTTTGATGTCATCTGCTTTTCCTCCTATTATGAAGATCTTGTAAAGGTCATACCAGCCATTGTGAGTTCATGGATATTAAGGCCATTTTGTGTCTGGAAGATTGCATTGTAGGCAGTCATACCCTTCCTTTAACTCTTACATTCTTTCTACCACCTCTTCTTCAATGGACCCTAAGCCTTAGAAGGTACGATAGAGATTTCTTAGCACTACGGTGCCTTCTGAATCACCCCAGTGGTCACTGCCATCTGAAAAGAGAAGCTTCTCTAATAAAACATGAGAGTAGCATTAATATGTGAACATAAACATTAAGAAAAGTTCTTACTGGGAAGTTTAGTAGGCATAATATATGTATTTAGCCAGACAACAGCAGACATTACTCTCCTGGGGCTCGTGACATCCCCATGCATAGTCTTTTGACTAGCTTTTCAGTGGAATAGGCCTCCAGTCCAATTAGAAAGTGGTTGTTTTCCTCCATAACAGACATCCTTATATTGCACCTGTTAGCACATTTGGCCTAGCTGGCCCAACTTAAGGGTTATAGTTTCCACTATTGTTTATCTCCACTGATGATTTCTCTCTCTATCATAGAGATGCATGCAATGCAGCTTCTTCTAGCTTTCTGTCAGCTGTTACACAGAGAGGAGGTTTACACCTCAGCTCGAGCTTGATTTCTCAGTGACTTCAGCCCAAGCATGTGGAACCTTCAGCAATAAGGTCATTCCATCTTGTCCTGGTGGGAAAACAATAGACTTGGCAATGTCCTGTAATATTTTGGGGGCATCAGAGATCTCTCTGGCCAACAACTCACTGGACAGTATTACACCCCTGGCTCTGAAATTTTTCTAGTACCATCTATGGCTTCTGGGTGCACCATTATTCCAAGAAGTAGGTTTCCATATGGCTTATTCATAATATCTTAAATTTTGATTAACGCTCTTCCCACACTTCCTTTATTCAATTACTTTCCCTGATCTCACTCAGTTCTTTTAAAATTTGAAACATTCCATTCCAATTCTGACTTTTAGAGTTTTCACTGAAAAAAATCAGATATAATTCTGATGGTCTTACCTCTTACAGCTTTTTACCACTCTTTCTTTGTTTTCTATATTTAATGTTTTTATGACATATTTTATTTATTTATTTATTTATTAGAGAAAGAGAGAAGGAGAGAAAGAGGTGCACCTGGGTCTATAGCCAATGTAAACAAACTCCAGATGCATGTGCCACCATGTGTGTCTGTCTTAAGTGGGACCACGGGAACAGAACCTGGGTCCTCAAAAACCTTAACTACTAAGCCATATCTCCAGCCCTAGTGTTTTATCTGTAATGTGATGTAGAGAATTTCTTCTCTGCTCCTATCTATTTGGTGTTCTGTGTACCTACTGTACCTGGGTAGGCCTGTCTTTTCTAAGATTAGAAAAACTTTCTTCAATAATTTTGTTGAAGACATTCTATATGCTCTAGGCCTGTAATTATTCCCCTGTTTATATGCCCATGATCTAAATGTTTGGTCTTTCTAAGTACCCCCTCATTTCCCTCATGTTTGTTTGCAGTATTTTGTACTTGTCATTGATTTTGGACTTCCATTTGCTCTGTCTTGCCCTTGAGCTCTAATGGTTTGTCCTGCACATGATCTATTCTGTATGCTATGTTTCTTAGCCTTTTAAAAATATTTTATTATTTATTTATTTGAGAGAGAGACAGAGAATGAGAATGGGCATGCCAGGGCCTTCAGCCACTGCAAACGAACTCCAGACATATGTGCCACCTTGTGCATATGGCTAATGTGGGTCCTGGGGAATCGAACTGAGGTTTTTATGCTTCACAGGCAAGCACCTTTAACCACTGAGCCATTTCCCCATCCCTTTCTTAGCATTTTAAAGTAGACAATTTAATTTTTCCCATTATTTTATTCTTCACAATTTACATCTCTGTATTGAATTCTATTTTGATTTTTTAAATAAGTTTTGTACTCAGTGAATGCAGTCACTGGTACCATTGTTATCCTCCTCCCTGTCCTCCCCCTTCCACAGGGACCCTCCTTGCTGGGGTATATGGGCAGTGCATTGTGGGGTTAGCCATTTGGTTTGACTTGCTTATTGTCTCTTGGAATTCATTCCTGCACTTGATCATGTCCTTATTCACTTCATTCCACTGACCATTTAGTTCATTCGCACCCATTTCATTCAGGTGTCTATTGATGTCATTTTAATTTTCTGCCATTTTATTCAACTGTATATTGAATTCTTTTTGTTGATTTTCTTCCACTTCATTTAGTAATTCTTTGAGTTGTCTTTTGAGGTTTTCTTTCTTTTTTGTTTATTTTATTTTATTTTATTTTGCTTTTTATTTGATTCTCTTCCATTTCATTCAGAAGTTTGTTCATAGCCAAATTAAATTTGCTTAATATTTTTATAATAACTTCATTTGGTATTCTATATTTGGAGTTTCTTCTAAGTTTTCATTGGAGACTTCCACTATGGGATTAAGCATTCTTTGTGAGGACATCTTGCCGTGGTGTTTTACATTATGTGTTTTGCATTGGGGTTCACCCATATTAAGATAGTCCTCTTGTCTGGCTAAGAATGCAGTAACAGTTGCTCTTATGGAGGCTGTGTTGAATGGCTTGGTCAGCCATGATAGATGTGGTTGTGGGTTTTTGGTCTACGCACAAATTTGGGCTGGGTACATATAAATCTGAGTAGGCTTTTCCTTGTGTATGAAATCTCCAGGTGGGTCTGGGATAGATCCTGGGTGGCCTAGTGTTTTCAGTGCCCATGCTATGGAATGTGATCAGCTAGGGAGTCCCTATTCAGTGAGATTGAGGCAAAGTAGATCAGACTAGGGAGTGATGGGTGGTACACTTAGGGACAACTCATCATTTTTTAAAACTTTGGCAGAAGTAAAAGAAAATATACATTTAAGGGGACATTGCAAAATAATAGTAATGGATTCCCATTTAAAATTTCAAATTATAGTAGGTCTTGAAAAAAATGGAGTAAAATATGCATAAGTCTTTTAAGAAATCTGACACTACTGATTATACTTTATGCTGAAAAGAAAAAAAAACATTTAAATAAATGGAGTATTTTCAATATGTTTGGTAAATAAAAGACTCTGGAAATATTCTTTTAAAACAGTCAAAATAAATTATAAAATTAATGTTTTACCATGTGTATATAACTTGGCTGATTCTATATTAAATATGTACACTACATACCACTCTTTGTGATAAAAATAATAGCTTAATTTTACATATAAACTTCTGTTACCCTAGTGAATTTAATTGATAATCACTTACTATAGCTAAATATGAAGGCTTGAGTCAGCAAACAAGATGGACAGGATTGCTGCCTCAAGTAATTTATCATCTAACAAAGAAGAGAAATATTAATTACAACAGATCTGAATGCAGAATTACAGAACTCAGAATGGGTGAATTTATCAGAGTCTGATGTCCCCAAAAAAGCATGAAGAAGTGACTTTTAGTCTGAGGTCTGAAAATTGTGTAGGAATTGATTTACTGAAAGTGAAGGAATAATGCATTCCATTGTTAATTCCATAGGATGGGAGAGAAAACAATGCAATGCCATAAGCACATCAAAATCTGAAGTATTTTGTCTATAGATAATAAAAAAGTAATGCAGTTTGTTTACCTTTGCAAAAATCCATGGTCTAGCTCCCTATAATAAGAGATAAATTAATAAGAATACAACTTATTTGTTTAGAAAATTTTTCATCATGCAGAAGCATTCAAAATTAAAATATAATGACTCAGAGCAAATTATTGTTATTCTTAGGTTTTATTAAAAATGGACAGTTGTGTAGACAAGAGTATGACTAATGGATATTCACATTCTTTTCTATATCTCTATATGAAAGACTTTCCTTCTGGATATAAAGTAGGATACCTGTTAATTTGTGGTTGTTGATGTACATTCAATGGATTCATTTATGATGACATTATAAGTGCAAAGGTGGGAGTAGGTCAGAGCTGCCTTATCCTGTGGTCTTCTCAATTGCCAAAATGTCATGTTTTGGAGTATTCTGTGCTGAGCCCTGATATTTAAGGGCAGTAGGAAGATATTAAAGAATTCTAATCAAAACATGAACAAGATCATCAATGAAAATAGCAATCTAAAGCATCAGTAAGCATTTTACTTCTCAAATATTTTAGAAAGCTTGATTGCTCTGACTTCTACATTGTCCACACAGACATCTCCTTGGTTTCATAGGATGCTGCCTACCATTCTGTGCTGCCTTTCTCCTGGGCACTCCACAACTGGACATTGTTCCAAATCTCCCAATGGGCTGTACCACCCCAGTATAGTTACAAGTAATGTGAAATTTTGGATGTGATACAGATGCTTCCATTTTTTAAAATTTATTCCAATGTTATTGGAGGTTTTCATGAGACTGGTGAGGGTTTCTGGGTCTTGGTAACTTAAAGAATTAAAGAAACACACACAAGCAGTTGACAATAAAGGGCTTAATTCAAAAGAAAGAAAATCTAGTAGGCAGATAGTTTCAAGGGACCAATATACTTACGGGAGATAGTCCAAAAGTTCTTTTCTATGGTTCTTTCTTATGAATATGGGCAGAAGGTCAATTCCCAGGGGCTGGGAATGGGGTGAATCTTTAACTTGATTGACAGATGGGCTTTTATGAATTTGAATGATGTACTACATGTGTGTAGCCTGGTTAGTCTAAATTTTAAGTATGTGTATGTCTCATCATGCATTCTCATGAGAGGATAGAGGTTTTTTGTTTTTGTTTTTGTTTTTCCTAATGAGTCACATCAAGGACACATTGGCCTTCACTGTGCTTAGTGCTATGCCAATGTAAGCTGACTTTTAAAATTTCTTCTTCTACAAGGAAATGCTTGTATACAATTTACACATAGGAGGGGAGGTTTTGGATGTTGTCCTACTAGGGAAAGCAAAAAATATAGTTTCCAGGGGTGGTCCTTGTATCTCTGAATTGACCCTATGCTTACTTGCTTCACAAAGAATTGAAAATCAGGATTCCCTGCACAGTATACAATTATAGTGGAGAAGGGAAGGAAAGCAATCTCAAAAGTATAGCATATATGTTTTTTTTTCCCCATAACCTAAAGTGAAGGACCCAGTATATATCTTGGGAGGGATGTTCAAATTCCACATTCATATTCATATAAATTTCTACCTACCTTTTAGGGTACTGGCACACACAGGTCTTTTTTTTTTTTTAAGCCAAGTATATATATTTCTGTTCCTCCAAATTTCTCTAAATCATATAATCTGTAACTGTGGTTCATGCCAGACATAAGGTCTTTGTTCCATAGAAGCACCCAGATGTGTTAGGGTACTACTCTTATGTTCTAATCTGAACTTCGTCTATCAGTATGAATGACAAATAAGTCTATTTGTCTGATTATCCAATAGCTAATTGTTCAAATATCTAAGTATGTTCACCTTTAGCCATTTATGGTCCTCATCAAACAAACAGTATTTTGCAGAGACCATGAGAAGGAACCTAATAAGAAGGATTATTGAAAATCCCATAACTTATAAGGTTATCTCTCTTCCAATAGAGTTAATGCAGCATATTACTATGTAAATGGTCCTAGTTTCTATCTTTTATCTCCTTCTCTTAAGGTGCACATCCTTGATTCTGCTAAGGAAAAAAAAAGGCCAGATACTTCTTAAAGACCACCCTGTTAGCTGTACAAGAACCTGTTTATAGCTTGAAATTATCTATTGGAATTTTCTAATTAGTGAAAAATAAATAATAAATAAACTATCATTCTCTCCAGGCTCTGTCTAGGGAAGAAGACTTCAGTACTTGGGAACTAGAAATGACTAAATTAGATTTGCATTTTATCAGACTATCTTTAGTATTAACTAGAAAGTAGATGAGGGAGGATTGTAGAAGAGCATGCTGGTCAAAGGGGAAAGAAGGCCATTCACACTGTTGTCTTAATTTTGTACCCAAACAGCTAAGAAAAAAAAAAAAAGAAGAAGAAGAAATTCAAGAAAAAAAATATGGAAATTAACTTGAGAAGATGGTCCCTTAGAAAAATGATAAGATTTTATGAACTGTGTTAGCACCATCATTTAAAAATTTTTTTTACTGACCAATTTCATATGGGTACATTTTATCTTTTTTTTTTTAAAAAAAAAAAAAAACTTCTTTTGATTACTTTATTTATTTGAGAGCGACAGTCACAGAGAGAAAGATGCAGATAGAGTGAATGGGCATGCCTGGGCCTCTAGTCACTGCAGATGAACTCCAGACATGTGTGCCCCCTTGTGCATCTGGCTTATGTGGGTCCTGGGGAATTGAGCCTCGAACCGGGGTCCTTAGGTTTCATAGGCAAGTGCTTAACTGCTAAGCCATCTCTCCAGCCCACATTTTATCTTAATCATAACTCCCTCACATTGCTTTCTTTAGTCTCCCTTCCCCTGTACCTCTTCTACTAAATCTCTGCTTTTCAAATAGTTCCTCTTCTGTTTTTATGTCTTCTTTTTGTCTTCCTCCATTTCCATGATGACATATTGATTGGCCAAGAATTATGCAGGTAAAAAGTATAACTGTGAGGTCATGAATTTAACAGTCCACTTTGTGCCCAAAGCCAGCATTCCAAAATACTCCTTTTCATACTCTGGATCTTACAATCATTCCTCAACTTCTTCTGCAATGATTCTTGAGCCTTAGAGGGTGTGATAGAGATGTCTTACATAGGGCTGAGCCCTCAACAGTCATTTAATCTTAGCATTTTTATGAATTTCTCTCCAGCAGTCACCACCATCTGAAAACAGTTGCTATGGCAAAAAGTGAAGTCAGCACTCAACTATAGGCATAAACATAAGTCTTTAGAGGGCAATTTGATGGGTGCCTTATAGAGAGAAATATATGTACAATATCAAATGTCACTTTAAAGAAAATAATCACTAAAATAGTCTAAATGTACAAACTAATATAATCATGTCTTTATAATTTTCCAATGGTAGGCCCCCATCAATGCAAAAAATATCCAGAAAATTTGCATGTGATCATCAAATACTTCAAAAGCATCAAATTTATATATCTGGAATTACTATGTAGCATTTGTTTAAAATGAAGTATTACATTATACATTTCAGAATGTACAACTCCACACCTCAGATACCACACCTTGCAAGTATGAGACTTCAACTTTACTGACACTAAATTTGGATAGAGGTGTGAAATGATTATAATAACTGCAAGCTGGCCACAGCTAAAATAGTATCTCTACAGCTTGCCACTGGCACATAATCAACCACACACCCACTGCTGGACTTGATACAAAGTTGCAGCACCAGAAAATGATTGAACTATACCTCTTAGTGCCAAATGTTGCAGTACAACAAACTAAACTTTGACCAGAATAATTATTTTCTCTACTTTGTGGACATCTAAGTCAGGTAAGCATTTTTAGATAAATGCAAATATATGCATACCTATAACACTTCAGAAATTATTTCTTATTTGCAAAATAGCTTTTATGCCTCACAAAAGTCATGCTATATCTTTCCCTTCAGAAGAGGGGGTACTGAGGTGTTTCAAAATAGTTAACACACTAAATAGTTCAGAGCTCTGTATCCATTGGTATCATATTTAAACATTAAATTTACACGTTTAACACAAAGTTGATCCAAACCTATAGTCCTCTATAAAATATTTTCAATTATCTCTGGACTGACACAATCAGTACTTTCTTAGTACCATTTATCTTCATTGCAGTAATTACTTTATAGAATAGTTGTTAGAGAAGGTAAATTTCCATGGAGAAGAATAAAAATCTATGAGTTTTTATATATGTAAAAGCAATTTCACAAGAAAAATGCTGTGGAGTGGGAAGATACTTTAAACAATTTATATTTATTCCTTTACTTAGATCCTCTTCTTATATTTATATTTCTGAAGTTTTACCTAAGTGCAACAATATCATTATTAAATTCCCCATTACAATAATCTTTCATAGAAACTTAATTGACATCTATGGGTGTGTGGTGGCTTGAATTAAAGGCCCCAACAAACTCATGTGTTTTGAATGTTTGGTCCCCAGCTGATGATAATTTGTCAGTAGAACCTTGCTAGAGGAGGTATATTGTTGGAGGCAGGCTTTGACAGCTTACCCTTGCCAGAACATTGCACACTATCCTGTTGTATTTTCCACCATCTGTGGCAAAGAGGTGATTTTCAGATTCCTCTCATGCCCTGCTATCATGGGGCTTCCCCTCAAGCCACTAAGCCCAAATGAAAACTTTCCCTCCTATTAGTAGTTTTTGTTTGGGTGCTATTGCAGCTGCCTTCTCTTTTCTCAGACAAATACCCAATCAGAAACAGCTTATGGAAGGAAAGTTGTTATATCAGACTTTCAGATTCCAGAGGAAACTTAATCACAGTGGAAGTTCACTTTATCATACATCCATATCTGACAGAAAAGTGGACATGCAGAGTTCAAGCTGGCTCTCTACACACCTTAGGGCTGGACTTAAATCTATTCCAGCAGGGCTCCACCTGCCAAGTATAAAGCTTAATGTTACCTGTGTCTATGGTGTCATTTACATTCAAACCACCACATTATGCCCTTGGCCCTCATAGACTCATGATCATCTCAAAATGTAAAATATACTAAGTCCAACTTCAAAAGTCTCCATAGTCCTTGCCAAATTTAACACTGTTCTAAAGTCCAAAGTCTTACCTTAGATACAAGACTGCCTCTTAACTGTGAGCTCTAATATCACAATACAAGTTAGAAACTTCTAGCATATAATGGCACAGAATAAACTTTCCAGTTGCAAAAAGAAGGCATAACAAGGAGGACTGCATGAATGCAAAATCAAAATCAGCAGGCAAACATTAAACATCTGCAGTTCCAAGTCCACATCTATAACCACAGATGAATTCTCTGGGTTTCCAATTTTGCCATTTCAGCTTGGCTGCTCACATCCAAGGGAAAAATTTGTGCCAAGCAGCCATGGCAGCAGTGCCACATTCCTGATCTATCCAAAACATTCTTGGGTCTACATACTAACCATTGTTTTTCTGAATAACTCCATACAATGGCTTTATTTGCTATTCATACATGAATGTCAACACTGCTTTACATTTCCACATATCTGCAACTCCTGGAACAATGTGCACTTGATGGCCCTCTTCCCTTCATTTTCCATGCTTCCAAAACCAACCAGGTAAATGGCATAGCCAAATTTATAAATCCAGGAGGTAATAAAGCTTGATCTTGAAGAGAAGGATACTCCTTACAAATTCCTTCCTTCAAGCCCCCTTCTTGCATAAGGATTTTCATACCTACTAGCTTAAGCCTTCCATGGGTGGGTTTTACCCTCAAGGAAATACTTTTTTCCATTATCAGCACTCAGTCCACCTCTAACGGTGGCAACATGTTTAACAATTGCATATTAAATAATCTAAAACTAGTGCCTGTAACTTCAAATTCACATGTTTTTTTTTTCTGTGATAAATTGTGCACTTTTCATAGCTTTCTGTTCTATACTTTCAAACAAGCACATGTCTATTACTTTTAAAGTCAACCTTGCTAAAAATATCAGGGAATGGTCAGAATGCAGCCAGGCTTTTTTTTTTTTTTTTTTTTTTTTTTTGCCAGTAACCTACTTCCAACAAAGTTCTCTTCTTCCTCTTTGAAACTCCATAAGGCAAGCTTTCACAGTTCACAATGTTTTGCATTTTTAAACACTCACCAGAATATCCCATAATGCCCTGCTTCAGCACTGCAAGTCTTCTACAGTACAAAGTACCAAGTTCTTCCATATCCCTCCTAAAAGCATATTTCAAAAGACCAGAAGATTGTTAGACTCATCACATCAATGACCCCATTTCTCTGGTACCAATTTTCTGTTGCAGTTACTTTTTCATTGTTTGTACAAACATCCAACCTGAAGCAGCTTGTTTGAGGAAAGAGTTTATATAAGACATACAGATTCCGGGGGAATCTTCATCATGCCAGAAGAAGCTGGTTCATTTCATCATATATCCATAGAAAAGCAGTAATAGTGAAAATTCAACCCTCAGTCTGGCTCTCTGCAATACCTTATGGATGGACACAAGAAGCTCATTCAGTGACACACACTTCTAGCAGGGATCTGCCTGCTAAAGAACAAGTAGAAAGCTTAATCAAAAATATAAGTCTATGGGGCAATTCACATTCAAACCATCAAAAATATTTTATCCCAGCAATGAGAAGTTAACTACAACAGAAAACTGGTACCAGGGGAGTGAGATGGTTACTGCTAGAAACCTGACTATCCCACTTTTGATCTTTTAGAACTGATTTGTGGGAGGAAGGTTAAAAAATCATATGAAGGAATAAAGCGTCATTGAATTTCCAATGTGATTTATTTTTTGGTAAATGGCCTCTCAACTATGTAAGGCAATGTTGTTGGAGGCCCTGTGTAGAGGCACAATGGAACCATAGCTTCTATTGGCTGCAGTGGAGATCTTTGGACTTTTTGAGATGCCAGGACTCTGGGACATCTACCAAGAAGAGTGGCCAGCTCAAGATTGACTATTCCTTGAGCTGTGAGAAGCCCAGCTAGAGGGGCAGTATTGGAACCCCCAGATGCTTCATCACTGGTTGTAGAACTTGGACTTGGAGCTACAATATTTTATGTTGGCTCTGATTGTTTTACATCTTTCATTAGTTCAATATTTTCTTTGCTATGCCAACTTTTACAATGTGAATGTTTACTGTTTCATTATATATTTTTGATTTTACAGGATCACAATTAGAGTCCTTGGAGTACAGGGATGTTTGAATACTGTTGAGATTTTAAAAAATGGAGACTGTGGTGGTTTGAATAGAATAGATGGCCCCTAATATATTAAGTTGTTTATTTGTTTGTAGTTTGCATCTGCAGCCACCTGGCTGGAGGCAGTATCACTGGGTGTATCTTAAGGTGTGGTGGTGGGTTTCAGATTTCAATCTAAAGATATGCAAAGTGTACCTAGCTGGAGTTTCTGAAGTGTGCTGTGCTGTGTGGCTTTTGGCTTGTGCCTTTTTCTCTCTGCTTGGTCCTGTGAAGGCAGCCCAGCTTCTTCTGCCATTTATAGAACTTCCCCTGGATCTGTAGGCTTCAATAAATATCCCTTCATCCATAACTGTGCCTGGTCTGGAAGTTCATCTCAGTGAACCTGAAACTGTCTGCTACAGGGACTTTAAAAGTTGGACTGAATGCATTGTACTTTACATCATTTCTGGTTGTGAGTTTTATGTGGGCCAGGGATGGAATGTGTTGTTTGAATCAGACATACACCACAAACTCATGTGTTCTCAATGCTTGTTTTCAAGCTAATGGCAGTTTGGGAGATGGAGCCTTTCTGGAGAAGGTGTCGGTGGGGGCATGCTGAGGGATGTTATAGCCAGCTTCCCTTTTCTAGAGTTTGGTTCATTCTCTTACTGCTGGTTTCTACATGCTGTTGCAGAGGTGATGTTCAGCTTGTATTCATGCCTTTGCTTTGTTGTGTCCCAGCAATGAGAAGGTAACTACAGCAGGAAGCAATTTTCAGCCTTCCAACTTAATTTATTTGCACCCTGCTTCTTCTACATAATTCTGTGGAAATCTTAGTGCTGGACTACCACCCCTCAAAAAATGATCCATCAAATAAATGTAATAATACAGATGTGATCTTTTTTTGTTCCATGGGACAAAAGTAACTCACAAGTAAAAATAAAAATCTTGCTGGGGATGGTGGCTCAAGTCTGTGATCTCAGTTACTTAGGATTTTATCACAGGAGAATTGCAAGTTCCAGGCTTGCCTGGGATACATAATGAGTAAAGACTAGTAGTTTAGGCATTTTATCAAGTCCATATCTTGAAATAAAAAAGAGAATATAGACATGGATGCAATTTAGTGTTACCTAACATTTGTAAGAGCAGAACCTCCAATAAAATCTTCAATTATGATATTTTATTACCTGAAATGTATTCTAATATGAATAATACCAGGTATAAAATATCATCATGAGGGAATAAACAATTCCATAGGAATAGTTAGTGCTTGAGGATGTTTTTATTTTTAACCAATACACATAACATAATTTAATAGAATATCATACAATGGTTGATTCATGCACATGTTGACACATGCTATGTACATGGTCAAAATATGTATATGAATCTGGTTAAACACGTTTATCTCCTTAAGCACTTCTTATGTGTGGTTAAAAAAACATTCAAAAACTCTTTCTTCTATCTATATGATGTTCAGTATGCAACTATTATCAGAGTCACTATTGGGGTACTAATAATAGCTATAGTCACTAGTATGGAATCAGTAACAACCCAGAATTTCTTGCTCCTATATAACTGCAGCCCAGTACCCACTGAGAAACTTTTATCATCTTTCCACACATTCTACTCTTCCTGTACTTCTAATAGCCACTAATCTACTCACAATTTCTATGGAATCAGCTTTTTAAAATTTCACTTATAAGTGAAATCATGTGGCACTTGTCCTATTCTTCAAGGATTACTCCTCACTTAATCCATGTTGTCAAAAATGGCAGGCCCCTAATGTATGTATGTATGTATATGTACATGTATATATATATATGTAATTAAACTGATGAAGGTCTTACATTTCCAAATCACAGTTAGAATTCATTAATTATTAATTAGTCTCATTTGAAACCTAAGACATTTAGTCCTATTGTATCTAGTATTGCTATAAATATTACATATACATTAGAGTTCTGTATCAGCTCAAAATTAAATAAACATGTAAAATCCACTAAACAAGACCCTACTCATCCAACAAATGATACACATACCTGTTACATTCTGTGAAAAAATACATGGCCATTGCAACTTAAGAAGGAAGAGCTTATTTTGACTTACAGTTCTAGAGGGTATAGTACATGATACCAGGAAATGCATGACCAACCAGCTCTTTATATCATCATATTGACAGGAAGGAAACAGAAAAAAGACAGAAAGAGAGCCTAGATACAAAATCTGCCACAAGTGTCCAACCTCATCCAGCAAGGCTCCTTCCTCAAAGGTTTTACCACCTCCCAAATTGTATTACCAGCTGTGAGACAAGTGTTCAAATACATAAGCCTTTGAGGGACATTTTACATTCCAACCACCAAAATACCTGATTTTTATCTATATGTATTTGTATGTTTTGTGTTTCTTTAGATGAGGGAACAATCTGGCTCAGTTTGGGATCCAGCCTACTCAATAATTAACTATAGAAAAACATGGAATAGTCAACACACAGGCTCTTAATTTCAAATCCATAAGGATCTGGCTTTAATCAATGCTTTCTCCCCAGGGCTCGTTGTTCTTAAACTCGTAGCTCAATCACTAAACTATATAACTTAGAGAATTTTTTAATGTACTTTTTGAACAAAATGCCAGTTTATATAAGCTCATGATGTGTGGATTTGGTGTGCATATGTGTGTGTGTGTGCATGTGCACACATGCACATACATGTGCATGCATGTGTGTATCTGTGTGTGTGAGAAGGAGAGAGAGCAAGAGAGAGAGAGAGGAGATGTGTATTTTCATTTGTGTTAGTGAAAGTGCCCACCATGCTGAGCATTTGGGAGTCAAAGGACAACTTTTCAGTGTTTATCCTCACCTTAAGCCTACTTTGAAGCAGAGTCTAACATTGTTAACTAGTATATCTTTGCCTTCCTTTACATGTATAAGCATGGCTAGAATTACAAATGACTGTCAAAGTATACAGTTTTTTAAGTTGCATCTGGAGTTCAGAGTTTGAACAATAATGTTTGCACAGCAAGTAATTTATCCACTAAGTTATCTCCCCAGACTGTGGGACTGTGGGTTCTCATAGTACACCTATTTCTCTCATTGTTTATGGCATCGTGCTATTTTCATGTATGTGTATCATCTGTCTTTTTTGTTTGTTTGTTTGAGGTAGAGTCTCACTCTGGCCCAGGCTGACCTGGAATTCACTATGTAGTCTCAGGATGGCCTCGAGCTCATGGTGATCCTCCTACCTCTGCCTCCCAAGTGCTGGGATTAAAGGCATGTGCCACCACACCCAGCGTATTATTTGTATTTAATGAAGAGATTTAATATAGTAGGATCAAATAACAAAATCTTGAGTGTTAATTTCCCCACATGTGTAATCTTATACAAATCAGCAAATACAATTTATTATGAATATTTCACAAATACTGAATACATCAAAAGTGATAATAAGCCTGAAAATATTTGATAAAACACTAAATGCTAGTCCCAGGTAATTGTCCTTTCCAAATAAATCTGTACAAGTTGTGTGCTTATTTGCAGTAACAGAGTACTTTTATACTGATTGTTTCAATACAACAGAGCCACACAACAGAGACATCATGGGAAAAGACTTCTTGAAACATGAGAAAAGGAGGGAGATGTTTGAGTTCTAATAGACATTTCTTTCTATAACAAACAGAAATGTCAGTATCATAATTTTGTTTTGTTACATACCCTATTGTGATCATTTATTAATAGAATAAAGGGAAATCTACCATGTTTTGGGAAGTTTGTTTTTATACATGTCTCAATATTGTGCTTGTTAACATATTTTATGGCAAGTTGGTCCAAACTATTGTAGTTTTTCAAAGGACATGGTACTTATTTTTGCTTAAATATGTATTATTACTGGTACTATATAGTACAATATATATTTATTTAAGAGACACTTTGAAATAAAATCTTGAGTTTTACATGACAATTGGCTTAGAATTTCTGATACCAACATATTCTACAAACAATTATGCCTTCTGCATTTTTCTACATCTCACAAAAGTGAAAGAAATACGTTTATCAAGACATGTGAAGATGTCAAATTTTAAGTGAAAAAAATAACAAAAGTACAGAAATCCTGAGAGCACCATCTTGGTAGCTGATGTTTTTCTCCCTAGTGGGTGACAAAAATCCATTTCTCTCTTTCACTTTTTACCAATTAACTTGAAATCCACAGTGAATCTAAACATAGACTGTCCTTGTTCATTTCACATAAACAAACTACTAGACTTTCAAGTCAGAATCTTATCTGTGAAAGTTGAGAGGAAAAAATTCAAATTTATGAGTAGTATAACACAAGTTCTTTCATATCTACATCAAAATATCCTGGAAATGGAGAGAATTTCAGCTAAAAAATTCTACTCCTAACTCATAAAAAATTTCTGCTTTATTTACTGTGAATTTATCCACCTATGGATGACAGAATCAAAACTCCATGAAAAAAAGATCATTAATAAATATCGCTCCTTATCCTGTCATAGAGCACTAATAAGAAAAATACTGCCATGACTGGGATATTAGGTGTACAAGTAGGGATATGTGAAAGCCAGATAGACAGAAATTACATGCAAGACAAAAGAAATGATATTCTAGAACAGAATACTTTATGAAAAATTAGTATAATAGGAAAGTTTTAAAGTTCTCTCATATGTGATACTATCAGGAAATATCTGGTGACATACTATGTCAGCAATATAGAGTCCAATCTGGCAAAGACATTGGATGTTCTGAAGCTTATGAAAAGGAATGAACTGAACAGATTATGATGAGAGAAACAAGACATGCTACACTTATATAAAGATAAAATGCAAACACTGGTGGGCAAAGGAAATGATTTTGTTGGAATGTAGTACTGGGATTTACTTTAAAATACCTAATGAACGTTTTAATTGGGGAATTATAATAACTTTTATATACAGTATATATAAAACTTAAAAAACATTGTCCCAAATAAAATAAGCTGTATACCACTCACGATGCTATATGATTTAACTAGTATGAAGTTCTAAATGAGTCAAAATTAATCAACTGTGAACAAGCACATCAGTAAAGTGGTGTTTAGTTTTGTGTTTTGTTTTGTTTTGTTTTGTTTTGTTTTCCGAGGTAGGGTCTTATCTAGCCCAGGCTGACCTGGAATTCACTATGGAGTCTCAGGGTGGATTTGAACTCACTGCAATGCTCCTGCCTCTACCTCCCGAGTGCTGGGATTAAAGGCATGCACCACCACGCCCGGCTAAAGTGGTGTTTATTGAGCTGGGGATTCAGAAATAAATTAACTTGGAAGGTGCATGTTGTGTGACTTCCTGGGGAAATGTGAAAAAAAGTCCAACCCCCCCCCAGGTAATGTACCTATTATATACCAAGCAACAGCAACACAAGATTCTACCCAAATCTAGCTTGGTGAAACAATGACCTTATTTGGGTTACTTACTAGGTCATGAATGATTCAAAAGCAGCTGTACCCTGAAAGGCCCACCTTAGCAGGAATTATGATGCACAAAAGTTGCATCCTTTCAGCTCCCTGCTCAACTTGGTGGCAGACATACTAGAGAGTCTCCATCCAGCAATTAATTTTTTTTCTTATTTATTTATTTGAGAAAGAGAGAGAGAGAGAAAGAGAAAGAGGCAGATAGAGAGCGTGAGTATAGGTGTGCCAAGGCCTCCTGCCACTGCAAATGAACTCCAGACACATGCATCATTTTGTGTATCTGGCTTCATGTGGGTACAAGGGAACCAAACCTGGGCCATTAGACTTTGAAAGCAAGTGCATTTAAGTGGTGAGCTATGTGTCCAGCCAATCCAGAAATTTTTACTGCTTTGATGACCTTGGGGATGGGTCTTTTTTTTTTTTATTTTATTAGTTTTCTATTCAGCAAATACAGGCAGTTTGGTACCATTAGGCTCATCCATGACCTATCCCCTCCGTATTGGCCCCTCCTTGTTGAGGTATATGGGTCATGCCTTGTGGAGTTAGCCCACAGTTATTGGTAAGATAAATGTCTCTGCATATCCTGACCCAACATGTGGCTCTGACATTCTTTCCTCCCTGTCTTCCGCAAAATTGGGGATGGGTCTTGTTTTATTTTTAAGACTTTGCTAACTTTACGAGCCTATCAAATTTCATGACATTACTGAGCCATGTAAGTTTCCTTAGCTTTCTGAGTCTTATAAGCTTCATTATTCCCTCCATGGTGAATGTTTAAATTTGAAGGAAATAGTTATATAAGATGGAAATGATATTTTAGGGTTAAGTTATATTTTTTATATCAAAAGTTGTTTGGTCAAATACTATATATACATATGTCAAAAGTTATCAAACGGTGCACTTAAATTTTATAACAAAGTAAGGGCTAGAGAGATGGCTTAGCGGTTAAGCGCTTTCCTGTGAAGCCTAAGGACCCCGGTTGGAGGCTTGATTCCCCAGGACCCACGTTAGCCAGATGCACAAGGGGGCGCACTCTTCTGGAGTTCGTTTGCGGTGGCTGGAAGCCCTGTCGTGCCCATCCTCTCTCTCGCTCTATCTGCCTCTTTCTCTCTCTGTCTGTCACTTTCAAATAAATAAATAAAAATGAACAAAAAATTTTTTAAATTTTATAACAATGTAAGAAATTATGAATAAATTCACTCAGTAATTCACTGGCTGAAGCATTTGGAGAAATATACTGATACCTACACCTTACTTTGGTAGTATGTCAAAATGCAAAAGGATTTAATGGATAATAGATGAAAGGATGGGTAGATGTTATACAACCAGTTCAGCAAAGGTTATTTGTCAAATCAAGGTGGGAAAATATTAATGTTCTCTTTATAATTGTTCATCTTTTCTATATATTTGTAAAATCTGTAACAAAATTGGGTTCTGGTAGGGTGAATCTATGGCTCTCAATAGACTCAGGTGTTATTAACATTGAGTTTACATCTTCTACTCCTAGCAAACATGCCTGCTGTGTGTGTGGGGGGGGGAATGTCACTGGGTGGATCTGAATTACAGATTCAGAGTGAGTCCTGATATTGGGCTGCCAGTTTTGCTCTTGCTTAGGGTCCTGACTGTGTGGTTGTGTTTTTTTTTTTAATTTTTTATTTTTATTTATTTATTTGAGAGTGACAGACACAGAGAGAAAGACAGATAGAGGGAGAGAGAGAGAATGGGCGCGCCAGGGCCTCCAGCCTCTGCAAACGAACTCCAGACGCGTGCGCCCCCTTGTGCATCTGGCTAACGTGGGACCTGGGGAACCGAGCCTCGAACCGGGGTCCTTAGGCTTCACAGGCAAGCGCTTAACCGCTAAGCCATCTCTCCAGCCCTGTTTGTGTTTTACTCTGCTTGGATATGTGAAAGGGAACCAGCCTTTTTTACCATTATGGAACGTCCCCATAATCTTTAAGACTGAGATAAATCCCATTCCTCACATAAATTGTGTCAAGTTTGGAGTTTCATCCCAGAAGCATGGAGCTGACTACAACAGGGGGAAATTAAAAGGTGGGAGAAGTGAAATAAGTTCAGCAAAAAGAATAATTGCTATAGCAAAGACCAATTGAAAGACCTGTTACAGTCCTCTATTTAGTTTCCTATGTATATGAAGTTTTCCATATTTGAAGATAACAAAATTTATAGACCCACATTAAGATCTGAAATTTGCTCAAACAGAGTAATGTAAGGATATGTAGTTTCTATACTTGTGATAATACAAAGTAATTTCACAATAAAATAAGAAGAAAGTAGAGAAGAATACATTCTGAAAGGAATTCATGAATATTAGAAGAGATGATCCTAAACAAAAAAATGCCACCTTTGTCAAAGGTAATCGTTTTTACAATTCTTCTTACCTCTGGTTATTTTTTTTGTTTATTTATTTATTTATTTGAGAGCGACAGACAGAGAGATAAAGACACAAAGAGAAAGAGAAAGAATGGGCGCGCCAGGGCTTCCAGCCACTACAAAGGAACTCCAGATGCGTGATCCTCCTTGTGCATCTGGCTAACGTGGGACCTGGGGAACCGAGCCTCGAACTGGGGTCCTTAGGCTTCACAGGCAAGCACTTAACCACTAAGCCATCTCTTCAGCCCACCTCTGGTTATTTAATCCTGTATCAAGATACCTGCAAAAAAAGGAGACCTTACTCTCTTTGGTATGAAAAGTTGGAAAATAACCATGAAGAGCACAGACTTTTGAGCTACATAAAACAACATGGTAGACATTGGAGACCAAATGCAAGCCTTCTTACTTCACACCCAACTTAGCTTTGTCTTTCTTTTTATAATGCTCAAGTAAAACTACTATTAATGTTATGTTTTCATTTTTAATGTAGGGATAGCATGAAAATAGACCTAACATAAGATCTCTGTGGTTGTAGAATTTTTATTAAAGATATTTATTAAAGATTGTTCTTAGCTCACAACCCATGGTTTCAGCTTTCCTTAGAGATTTTTGCTAGGGGAATGTTTATTATTTTTTTTCTGGTGATTTACTATATCACTTTTTTCTAGATAGCTGTGTAACTCCTATGGTCTTTGTTTTAACGCTTCCATAGAGGTTAGAGTTCTTTGATCTATTAAACACTAACATACTTCATTTTAAGTTCTGATTATTCTGTGTTTAACTTCTTCATAGCAACATTTGCTCACATTACTTGGTACTTCTCATTTTATTACTATAGATCTATAGACTATAAATTTATTACCTCAAAATATCCACATTTTTATACAGTGCTCTGTACTTTGAAGCAAGTAGAAAACACATGGTAAAATAATTTCTATAAAGTCTTCAGTGCTGTCAACAAATAACATTATTCTCACTCAAATTTTCATGTAATGTTATCTCAGCATCTGGTTATAAATGACAGGATTAGAATATATTTTGAGAAAACTATTTGTTATGTGAGTAAGACACTAAAAGGAATACATATGTAAGATATAGAGTGGTTTCATTTTTAAAACTCAAGCCTAGCCAGGCATGGTGGTGCACACCTTTAATCCTAGCACTCAGCAGGCAGAGGTAAGAGGATTGCCAAGAGTTCGAGGCCACCCTGAAACCAGGTCAGCTTGGGCTAGAGTGAGACCCTACCTTGAAAAACAAAACAAACAAACAAACAAAAAAGCCCTCAAACCTAAATTCCAGCATTCCATATTATTGTCCATACATTCTCTTGAGTGTCCATGTATCGTGAATTTTTCATCACAATGGTCAGACTGATTACTGATGCAGAAAAAAATGTCATTCCTCTCAACTGTTTTTTATGTCAGAAACAGAATGAATCTAGGTCATGTCAGAGATAGAGCTATATCTCTGTGGAATAGAAAGGAAAAGCTCAAGAGTATGACAAAAGTTTCAACTGTCAAATTTAAACTAGATATCTTTGTATTGTTTACATTTTCATAAGTGTATAACATCTATGAGAAGAGAAAAAAATAGTTCTCTACCATGGTTCACCTGTAATAATTTGTTCCTCATAAACACCAAATTACTACACTATGATAGACCTGCCGTCAAATATTTAGGAACAGAAAAATTGAACTAAAACATATGGAAAGAACAGAATAAAATGATAAATATTTATGTGGTCTGGGAGTAAAGAAAAATATTCTAAAATAGGAACAAATAAAATAAGCATATGGAAATTTCAATAAACATACCTATATGTAAGAAATATGTTTACCAAAATTAGAAATCAAGCTGAGCATTGTGGTACATGCCTTGAATCTCAGCACTTGAGAGGCCAAGCTAGGAGGATGGCTATGAATTTGAGGCCAGCATGAGACTACATAGTAAAGTCCAAGTCAGCCTGAGCTAGAGCGAAACCCTCCCTCAAAAAAAATTAGAAATCAAACAACTTGCCATATTACATGTACGAAATGTGAGTGGCAAAAAATAGAATCATTAATCTATACAGAGCCCACAGGAATTAAAGTGTAGTGTGTGTGTGTGTGCTTATGTGGAGGTCAGAGGACAACTTTTCAGGTCAGTCTTTGCCTTTTCATGTCAGTTGAGGTAGAGTTTCTCTCTGTGGATCTCTCTGTTTTTTGTTTGTTTGTTTGTTTTTGTTTTGTTTTGTTTTTTCTGCACTCACTACTCTTCCAGTAAATTCTTTTGTCTCCACCTTCCATCTCACTGTTAGAGTACTGGAATCACAGAAGCCTACCATGCCCCAGAGTCCATCTTTATACATGGGGTCTGTGGGTTGAACTTGGATACTCAGACATGAGTAGTGAGTTCTTTATCCACTGAACTATCTCCTCAGCCAAAGTGTTTTAATAACAATGACAAATAACATGATTAGACATTTCTTCTAATATGAAATTTAAAAGTATAATAAATATTTGAAAACTATTAAATATTCAACTAACTGACAATAAATGCTTTAAACAAAACAATTTGTTCCATATCTTTCAAAATATCTCAGATTTTATTTATTTATTTATTTACTTACTTACTTACTTACTTATAGACAGAATTTCATGTAGTCCAGGCTTGGTCTTAGACTTGCATTGTAATCCAAGGTGGTTTCAAACTCACTGTGTAGCCCAGGCTGTCCTTGAATTCTTGACATCCCTACCTCTACTTTCCAAGTACTGGGATTACAGCATGTGGTACCACACACAGTTTAGCTCAGATTTTCAAATAAGTACATACTAAATGCTGGCTAAGGAACAATGAAAGAACCTTTTACTCATTCATTATAATGATCCTTTTCCTCATGCCTTGGTATTCCTGAATACTCAGTTTTATACAATTATTTTCTTAAAACCTAGCAGAACAAATAGACATTCCCTCTTCATTCATTCAATAATCCTTTGTCACTAATTATCATTATTCACTGTTGCAGTTACCTTCCTGTTGCTGGGACAAACACCCAATCTGAAGCAGATAATGGAAGGAAAGAGTTTATTTCTGGTTTACTGTTTCTAGAGGAAGCTTCAGCATTGCAGAGGAAGCTGGGTTGCTTCATCATACACAGCAGAAAGAGAAAAGAAAACAGCCAGGGTTAAAACTGTCTCAGAAGCACTTTAGGGATGGACTCTACCCCAAGGCTGCCCCTGGTGCCACACTTCCTCCATCTCCCAAATGCTCCACTTAATCAAAAATACCTGAGCCTATGGGGACATTATATTCAAACCATCATATCTACCATCTCCTCTTTGGTTCCCCTATTAAAACCTATGTAGGTCATAACTGAAATACCTTGTAACTTTTCAATGATCATGCTTTGTGGTAAAATGTATTTTTCACTTATTGAATGAACCAGTGAATCAATGTGCCAAGCTTTGGTTAATAACACTGATGTCATGATCAACAGGTTTTCTACTCTTTTCTCAGGGAATTTTTTTTTACTCTTCAATGATAATAATCCTTATTGTTGGATCTATCCATGGGGTCTGATTTGGTACAAGAAATGGGGACAAATGAAGCAGACTTGAAATAAAGCCATGGAAAATCATATGTATTTCCATTTGAGTTACTGTGCCTCTACCTTTGTTGTACTCTCAACTAATCACTGATACAGAGAGGATGAAGGAGAATTAAAGCATAAGTACTTCAGTGAAATTTGGGTCTCTGAGATTTGTGGTGGTTTGTTACATAGCACTGTTATGGCTATAGCTGATTAATATGTTTGATAACAATGAAATAATAGAAAATATTGAGATTAGGTTATCATATTCTTAATACTCTTCCAGAAGTGTGGAGTAATACACAGTGTCTAAAATAAGTTGCATATTAGAGATCTTTTGGTGGTAGATAATTTATACCTTGAATGTTGGTGGTATGAGTTTGAATGTAAATTTGAGCAAAATATACAAGTGTTAGAGAGAAGAGAGAGAGAGAGATTGGGAGAGGGAGGGCGGAAAGCTGTAGAAGATTAAGGTTAGTCTTCATCAAACCCTCTCCAGTGTCTTGTGGTTCAGATGTTCCCTCTAAGGGCCTGGAAAAGGTTTGGCCATTTGGTCTGCCTTTTAGGAAGTACAATTTTATGGTACTATTGCTGTTTGGGTCTAGATTTGTGTTTCTGACCCCTCCGTTGCCCTCCCCTCCCTCCCCACCCATCCTATTGTCTAGTCCATGATACGTTTTCTGGGTATGTAAAATATCTTGGGTTGATTCAGGTTAGGTGCTGTAGGTGAGTGGGACTATGTGGCAATTTTTTTTCTGTGATTGGGTAAGTTCACTGAGAATGATCTGTTCCAGGTTCAACCATTTTTCCTCAAATTTCATTGTGCCATTTTTTCTTACTGCTAAATAGAATTTCATTGTGTAGTTATACCACATCTTAGTTATCCATTCTTCTAGTGATGGACATCTGGGTTGATTCCAGCTCTTAGCTATTACAAAATTGAGCCACTACAAACATGGTTGAGCAAATCTCTCTGGCCTGTGGTTTGAAGGTTTTATTTAGGGTAGATACACAGTAAGGGAATAACTGGGTCTGATGGTATCTCTATAGTCAACTTTTTCAGGAGTCTCCATACTGCTTTGCAAATGAGAACTAGGTAGAAAATGAAAAAAATAAGCCCCTCAATTCTCGATAATCATCATAACAATCATTTTTATATATCTACTGCTATTTGAGGACTTTCTATGTTCCTAAAATAGAATTATTATTTTTCATAAGAGTCTTATTATGTAGCCCAGGCTGGCTTCAAATTTGTGATGTTCCTAGAGGGCTGATATTGCAGGTGTGTACCACCATATTCAACCCATAATAGCATTAATGATCAGATGAGGAAGCTTTGGCTAAGGAATATTTAAAAATTGTCTCAATATCACAGAGTAATACTTAGAAGAAACAGAATTTTGCTTCAGGATTGTCAAATTTCAGTTTTCATTTTCTAACTGTGTAGTTAATATCTCAATCAGGAAAAAATGCTAATCCTTAACAAAGCAATATGTGCACATAATTACATGGCACTTGCTAAAGTATTTGGATAGATATCTCACTGATGCTCACAAGATTTTTATAAGATAGAAACTATTAAGCATATGGTTATTTTGAAAACAAATAATAAAATTTTGAGTTATTATATACTTCTTGTCCTGTAAAAAAATTACTGGAAAGTATGGGAACTAGTTACAAACCAATAAAAAAAATGTGTAATAATTGTCCTAAGGCCATATTGAAACATTTAAATTAACCTTATCACAAATAGTTAAGGGGTTTGAGTATCTCTGGGTATTTGATTAAAATATATGAAGAAAAATGGTCTATTGGAAACAACCAAGCAAAACAATTGAATCATTCATTCCTATTGAAGATTTTAATTCACTCTCCCTATTCAACTGATGTGCAAAGAGAACAACTCCAAACACATTCTTTGATACTCTCAGGAAATATTCTAAATTAGATATTTCACATTTGATTTCTAATTATTTATCTCTGGCTCCATTTCAATTTTATTTAATAAAGGTGCTTTTATACACTTATATTACTCTGTAAATAATTGTAGACTACCACTGTGAATTTCATTTTGCCTTTGTTTCCCCCTTTACAAATATTGTTATACAATACCCTTTATAAAGACAGACTATTAACATTAGATTACAGCAATAACAAGTATGTTTCGCTTTCTGAACATTACCATGAAAGTATTCTTTTTAAAATAAAGGTCTGTGCTTTAATGACTATCTCATTTGCATTTGTCTTTTCCAACTTTTCAAAAGTTGAAAGAAAATTGTCAAATGAAACAACTATATTCCTGGAAAATTCTAGGCAAATTCACAAACATTTACAGAAGACAAAGAGAAAACACCATTGTTACATTTTTTCCAAATAAAAAGTCACTAATAACATACTTATTACTTGAAAGTTTAGCATGATTACATTGGTTATCTTATAAATTTTTCCCCATATAAGGTTATCTAGTAATAAAATTGTATCTTTTATTCCTGTGAGTATAATTTAGCAGGGAGATAACTGCCTCAGGGAAAAAAAAATCTTAATTTAAGCTTGGCACAATACTGTAAGAATTAACAGGAACTGGAATGATCTTTTCCATTTCTTACTATTACCGGTTATGGTCTGGAAACATTTCTAGTCATGTAAATAACTTTTAAAGCCTTAAATTGCCATGGTAATCCTCATATCAGTTCGAATTCTTTCCCCCACCCTCAATTGACCCAGACATTTCAAGTTTAGGTGATATGTGTGGTGTAACAGTAACCTCTTCATTGCTGAGGTAAACCACCCAACTGAAAATAGCTGATAGGAGAAAAGAGTTTATCTTAGCTTATAGAATAGAAGAAAAAATTTATCATAGCAGAGCAGAGGCTTGGCATCACATCTTGCCACAAGAGGCTGAAAAGTAGCAGCATGACTGAGCAAGTGCTGAATATCCATCTACTATATTAGACTAATAAACCTCAAGTTCTTCCCAAGTGACATACCTCCTCTAGCAAAGCTCCGCCACCCAATGTTTCTATAACTCTCATAAATTGTTATCAGCTAAAGACCTAGTATTTAAAACACATTAGCCTGTGGGGAACACTTTAATTTCAAACCACCATTTTCTGCCCCTGGAACCCATAGACTCATGACTATCTTATGGTGCAACTTTAAGTCATCACAGTCCTTATCAGTCCCAATACTGTTCAAAAATTCAAGTCCAAATTCTCAACTGAGATCTAAGACAGTCTCTTAAATTTGAGCCTTGTAAAATCAAAATACATGTTACATACTTTCAACATAAAGTGGCACAATATAAACATCTCCACTCAAAAAGGGGGAAATAGGGACACAGCAAGGAAACCAATCAATGCAAGATAGAAAACATCAAATTCTATAGCTTCATGCCCAGCACCTGGGACTTGTGATGAAATCATGACTCCAGAATGTTTAGGTGATTCCATCCCTCCAAGTATGCTGCTTGTAGTCCAGGAAGAATCAAACTTGATACTTAGTAACCATCCTATAATCTGGCACCTACAAAATAATGGAGTCTTCACTGCAACCACTTCACAATAGTATCACAGCTCTTCTTTGCAAAGGCATTAACTCTGCCTCACTGTGTCCCACAACCATGGTAGGAATCAGTATTCCCTACATTTGTCATACTTCCAAAACCAGTATGAGGTGTGATATGCCATCAAATCTTTATATTTAATCCACTACATTTGGAATAAAATTCTAGGAAATGTTATTCAGAAGATCATACAACAAGACATTATAGAGTTTGTTATCAAAACAGTTAACAATGTAGGAAAGTGAATTTTAATCCTCCTGATGGACTCTGGGGAATAGTATAAAAATATGCTTCAGAGTTATTGCAGCTGTGGTACAATTCCTTGTCCATTCTTAGGTGAAGAGGTGCTTCTGAGGCCATAAACTCTATAGCAATCACAATTGCTGTAGGGCAGGCCAAGTGCTTCAATGACCACGTGAACAATCTTTAATTAGATCCACAAATTTTGTCACAACATTGCCTTTGATGATGTGTGAAGCTGAAAGCTGGGGAATAAGTGCAAGTCACTTTAAGGTCTGCTATGTCTCTCAATAAAGACACATTCAAAGGGGAGAGTGGACAGTAGTCTTTCTTTTGCTTTCTATATAAGATATAAACTAGCCTTCTATGTTTGAGAAATTAACTGTCACATATGTTTCAAGAAAAAGCAGAATCCACTTTCTACAGTATCACCTGAAAAGGAATGTTTTCCATTATCTAAGCCTATCTTGCAACTAGTATCCCACTGATCAGATGCTACCACTTGAGATATTGAATCTAGAAGACAAAAATAAGCCACATTAATAAAACTAAATCTTGTAACAGTGGCTCTCCAAAGCAAACATGGCACAATGGTGTAGTTAGTGTTATGTTCTGTGTTCAAAATTTCCAATGACAGCAATGCAGTATAATGCTCGATGTTGGTCATAGTTCTGTCCTTACTAGATATTTTCTAAGCCTTTTCAGCAATGTTCATTTTCTGTGACTTACTTTGGAGGTAACATGCTATTGTTGACTTACTAATATATTTGATATGTGCTTAAATTATGCTGGCTCAATACCTTTTGCTTGAAACTGAAAATCTTAACTAATGCAACAGGTCTGGGGTGTATTGCTAAAACTATTTATTTTTATTTTTTATTAACATTTTCCATGATTATAAACTATATACCATGGTAATTCCCTCCATCCCCACCCCCACACTTTCCCATTTGAAATTCCATTCTCCATCATATTACCTCCCCATTACAACCATTGTACTTACATATATACAATATCAACCTATTAAGTATCCTCTTCCCTTCCTTTCTCTACCCTTTATGTCTTCTTTTTACCTTACTGGCCTCTGCTACTAAGTATTTTCATTCTCATGCAGAAGCCCAATCATCTGTAGCTAGGATCCACATATGAGAGAGAACATGTGGCGCTTGGCTTTCTGGCCTGGGTTACCTCACTTAGTTTAATACTTTCCAGGTCCATCCATATTTCTGCAAATTTCATAACTTCATTTTTCTTTACTGCTAAGTAGAACTCCATTGTATAAATGTGCCACATCTTCATTATCCACTCATCTGTTGAGAGATATCTAGGCTGGTTCCATTTCCCAGCTATTATAAATTGAGCAGCAATAAACATGGTTGAGCATGTACTTCTAAGGAAATGAGATGAGTCCTTCAGATATATGCCTAGGAGTGCTATAGCTGGCTCATATGGTAAATCAATCTTTAGCTGTTTTAGGAACCTCCACACTGTTTTCCACAATGGCTGGACCAGATTGCATTCCCACTAGCAAGCAGTGTAGAAGGGTTCCTGTTTTTCCACATCCCTGCCAACATTTATGATCCTTTGTTTTCATTATGGTGGCCAATCTGACAGGAGTGAGATGGAATCTCAATGTAGTTTTAATCTGCATTTCCCTGATGACTAGTGACGTAGAACATTTTTTTAGATGCTTATATGCCATTCATATTTCTTCCTTTGAGAACTCTCTATTTAGCTCCATAGCCCATTTTGTGATTGGCTTGTTTGATTCCTTATTATTTAACTTTTTGAGTTCTTTGTATATCCTAGATATTAATCCTCTATCAGATATATAGCTGGCAAAGATATTTTCCCATTCTGTAGGTTGCCTCTTTGCTTTTTTCACTGTGTCCTTTGCAGTGCAAAATCTTTGTAATTTCATGAGGTCCCAGTGATTAATCTGTGGTTTTATTGCCTGAGCAATTGGGGTTGTATTCAGAAAGTTTTGCCAAGACCAATATGTTGAAGGGTTTTCCCTACTTTTTCCTCTAGCAGTTTCAGAGTTTCCGGTCTGATGTTAAGGCCTTTAATCCATTTGGACTTAATTCTTGTGCATGGCCAGAGAGAAGAATCTATTTTCATCCTTCTGAAGATATATATCCAGTTTTCAAAACACCATTTGATGAAGAGGCTGTCTCTTCTCCAATGAGTATTTTTGGCATTTTTATCAAATATCAGGTGGCTATAGCTACTTGGGCTTACATCTGGGACCTCTATTCTGTTCCACTGATCTACATGTCTGTTTTTGTACCAGTACCATGCTGTTTTTGTTACTATGGCTCTGTAGTATAGGTTAAAATCAGGTATGGTGATACCACCAGCCTCTTTTTTGTTGCTCAGTATTATTTTAGATATTCGAGGTTTTTTGTGATTCCAAATGAATTTTTGGATTGTTTTTTCTATTTCCATGAAGAAAGCCTTTGGAATTTTGATAGGGATTGCATTAAATGTGCAGATTGCTTTTGGTAAGATTGCCATTTTCACAATATTGATTCTTCCAATCCAGGAACAAGGGATGTTTCTCCACTTTCTAGTGTCTTCTGCAATTTCTCACGTGAGTGTTTTAAAATTCTCATTGTAGAGATTCTTTACTTCCATGGTTAGGTTTATTCCAAGGTACTTTATTTTTTTGATGCAATTGTGAACGGGAATGATTCTCTGATTTCATCCTCTGTGGGTTTGTTGTTAGCATATATGAAGGCTACTGATTTCTGTGTATTTATTTTGTATCCTGCTACATTGTTATAGGTTTTGATCAGCTCTAACAGCTTGCTAGTAGAGTCTATCCTTTGTAGAAAGGTGAGTTTCTTGGAGACAACAAATTGTAGGAGCCTTTTTTTTAACCCAGTCTGAGAATCTATGTCTTTTCGTTGGGGCATTGAGGCCGTTGATATTAAGAGATATTATTGAAAGGTGTGTATTTATGTTTGCCTTTTTTTTTTTGTGGTTCTGGTTATACCTGTGCTCTCTTCTGTTATCTAGTATTTGAGTATTGCTTGTTTTTTCTAGGTTCCTTATATATGTGCTTTGCCTTTTCTTCAGCATGGAGGATTCTATCAAGTATTTTCTGTAGAGCTTGTTTTGTCTTCAAATACTCCTTTAACCTGCTTTTCTCATGGAATGTCCTTATTTCTCCATCTATTTGAATGGATAACTTTGCAGGATAAAGTAACCTTGGTTGACAGTTGTTATCTTTCAGAACTTGGAATATATCACCCCAAGCCCTTCTGGCTTTAAAAGTTTGTGTTGAATAATCTGCTGTAATCCTGATGGGCTTACTTTTGTAGGTAACTTGATTTTTCTCTCTAACTGCTTTCAATATTTTTTCTTTGCTTTGTGTGTTTGGAAGTTTGATTATAATATGGCGAGGAGAGGTTCTTTCCTGGTTTTGTCTGGCTGGGGTTCCAAAGGCTTCCTGTATCTGTATTGGCACCTCTTTCCCAATTTGGGGGTAATTTTCTTCTATGAGTTTGTTGAAGACACCTACTATGCCTTTTGAGTGAAATTCTTCTCCTTCTACTATGCCCTGAATTCTAATATTTGATCTTTTCATAGTGTCCCGAATATCTTGAAATTCCCACTCATACTTTTCTATAAGTTTTTCTTTCTCTTTGTTGGCCTGTATTATATCTGCCATCTGGTCTTCTAGCTTAGATATTCTGTCCCCTCCTTCATCCATTCTACTGGTGAGATTTTCTAGAGCGTTTTTAATTTCATTAACTGTGTTCTTCATTGCTAGTAATTCTGACTGGTTTTTCTTTATTATTTCTATTTCCTTATTTATGTCTTGTATTGCCTTCTTTATTTCATGAAATTGGTGTCCTGCATCTTCTTTGATCCCTTTGATTTCCTCTTTAAGTTCCTCTTTGATTCCTTTGATTTGTTCCTGACCTCTTTGAACATATTTACAATCATTCTTTTGAAATCTTTTTCAGGCATTTCCTCTAACTCGTTCTCACTGGAGGTCATTTCTGATGCATGAATACTTTTAGGTGGATTTATATTGTCTTGCTATTTAGTGTTTCTTGTGTTATAATGTATATATTTTTTCATCTTGGATTAAGTTAATGCTTGGATTTTCTAGCTAGCTTGGTATTCTTGGCTGTATCAATTGATTTGATGTTATTATATATTTTCAAGGTAGGAGCTTAAGGTGTTAGATGTGGCTCTTAAGACTCTGAGAGTATCTACAAAGGTGCTCCTAGGGGTTGAGTTTCCCTGCTATGGGAGTATTCAAGTAGGCTGAGTGGAATAAAACACAGGTAGATTCTGAAAGTTAACTAAACACTGTACCCATTCTGTCAAAAACAGCCCCAAGTATATATGCCAGAGTAGTTATTATAACAACCAGATCCTCTATCAACCTAGAGGTTAAGATTTCTTGTCTGTTGAGGTATCGCAGTCAGCTTGTGACCAAGTGAGACCCTTCCCTGGTGCAAACCCAGTTACCTTGGATGAGTTTGTTCTCAGTCAAGTTGCTGCCTGGATTGTTGGCCTGCTGTTCTGATTTCTGGAGCTGGGCACTGGCTTTTCCTGCGGGGCAAACCAAGCCTGGCAACTGTGGCCCTGCAGATCCGCACCCCCGCTGCTAGAACTGCTGCTGCTTCTGGGTCTGCTGTTGTTGCCGCTCCTGGGTCTGCTGCTGCTGGGGCTGCTGGTACCAGTTCCGGAGCTGCTGATGTTGCTGCCGAACTCTGCTCCTGCTTGGGTCCCGCTGTCAGCTCAAGTTGGCGTGGCCGGGTCCCGGGATGCTGCTCTGTTTGCTGGAGCTGGGCTAAGGTGGTGGGGGAGGGGAGGGAGCTGCAGCTGCTCTGGTTCTCTCACTGTTCCACGTGTTCTTCTACCTCGCATTGTGCTCCTCCGTTGCTCACTGCTGCTCTCCCTTCACGGTTCCTGAGCTGTGGAGAGCGCCAGTGTGAGGGGAAGCTCCCGTACCTGGCTTTTCCTGCGGCTGGAGCTGAACCTGGCATCTTTCTGGTGCACTTCGCTACCGCCGCGTTTGGCGGAGCTGCTGGAGCCGCTTTTGCCGGCCTCTGCAGGCTCTGAATGCTCTGGATCTCTCCTACTTCTCCGCTGCTGCTTCAGTTTCCTATACACCTCACTTTTTAGTAAAAGTGTGTATTTTGCTGAGATTTTTTGGTCCTTTTTCCCCCCAGGCTGCTTTGGCGTGGTACCTACGCCACCATCTTAACTGTAAGACCTCACTAAAACTATTTTAACAGCCTCTCAAACTAAAGCAAATATCATGAACCACTGTTTTGGTTCTATTTCCTCAATGGGAAAATAAGTATAATAACACAGGCTCAGCAGAGTGCTAGAGAGATGCTCAAATAAACTAAATATCAGAGAGGAACTTCAAAACATAACAAGATGACTTCACAATTGAAGGCATCAACTAAATCATAATTTTCAGGTAATTTTCCACTCAAAATGAATAGATTTCATTAAAGCATTTCAACTACCTTGTAAAAAAAATCAATTTAAATACTAAGGTCTCACAGAAAACTACCTGCCCATCCTTTGCCCAAATTTGCTTTGATTACAAACCAGCAGTTTTTCACCATTTTCCATATGCAGGCCCTTTACAATGTGACTTTATAGCTCCTATGATTAAGAGTTGAAATATAGTTCTCTATCCTTTGCTCTGGGATGAGCAACATTGGCTGAGTGAATGTGATGGAATAAAAAGCTGTTGTGATTACTCATCAAGATCTTTTGCATATTGTCTTTCTTTTTTTTTTTGGACCTCTATTAGCTAATATGTGAACACACACAATGTTAGATACCAGACCATGATAAAGAACTAACATGCTCCAAAATATATCTAGCCAATCATTAGAAACAGAAGTACATAACTGAGTCAAACTGCTGACATGCAGAATTTTTAGTTAAATATAATATAATATAATATAATATAATATAATATAATATAATATGATATGATATGATATGATATGATATGATATGACATGACATGACATGACATGACATGACATGACATGACATGACATAACATAACATAATATAATAATATAATATAGCCTCATTTTAGTGATTGGGATCTTAATAATGTCTGTTTGGGTAACAAAGTGCTCTGCCCAGTAATACATTATATCTTCATGAGTAGGTATTTGTCAGAGGTGACATGGATGATATCAGAGCCATCACTTAACAAAAGCATTACATCTGAACATTGCTGCAATTGAGACAAAGCCTCATAACATGAATACATGGGACTCACTTTTTTTTCCAAATCATAACATACCTTGCAAAACAATACCATCACAGCATTAACTTTTGGGATTCTCTATCTATCTATCTATCTATCTATCTATCTATCTGTATTTATAATTTTATCTTTTAAATTTATGATCGGATTTTAAATACCTAATAGAGTACAATGGGAATGCTCACACAGTCAATACAGATGTATACTGATGTATGACAGTACAAGTAATGATTTTTTGCATTTACAATCATATGAAAGTAATAGACATTCTGAAGAAATGATATTTCATTTATTTTGATTTTAATCTTTCCTTAGGCCAGCCATGTACAATAAGACACACTTTCCTGGTGTTGACCAGTGGCATTGAGTCACCGCCAACATAGCACAGTATACACATCACCTCTTATTTACAATGAACTGATTCAGGATATTTTTTTGCTTCCAAATGGTTTTATAGGTATGATAGCCCATTGTAAATTGTGGAACATCAGTATAATCATTATTAATCAATAGTAAATTTGACAGACCAGTAAGGTGGTATATATCTACTATAATCTCAATACTTGAAAGGGTGAGGCAAGAGGATCTTGATAGTCCAATGTCAACCTTGATAATATGGAAAGATTCTATTAATAATCAATAATATTAAATGTAGATGGTAATATAGGAGGAAACAAACACTTTAGATAGTCGTGATCTGTCCTCATGATATTAAGTAGTCTCAACTGAATTTGGTAGATGGAAAATAGTGTTGTCTATCTTTTCCATCAGTAAAGTACTTCCCTCAAATAATCATGCTTCACTTCATCTCCAATAGGATGATGCTGACAACAAAAATAAATTATTGTAAGTATACAAATGAAAATACTATACAATACTTGAAGAATCTTTCACAATACTTTCAGAAGTGAAGTTATAATTGATAACCCAATTACACTGTTTATTTCTAATATTTTTAATTCATATGCTACTTGAAACAATAGCTTGAGAAAAAATTGTCTCTGATCCTTGATCCAGGAATGGAGCAAAATAATAGGATTTGAAATAAAGTAATTGGCATTCCAGACAAAAATCTTCCTTGAATTTACACCTGCATTTCAGCTTTCATTGCCTGCATAATACACCCAGCATATTGGCTGGAGGGGAATGATAAAAGTATCTTTTTATCAGCTCTCAAATAACAAAACACTTCTCAAGGCATAATGTCATTTCTTCAACATTCTAAAGCAACTTCTATCACTTTACTGCAGCAGCAAACATTGGTTGTTATTAAGTAAGGCAATTCTATCATTTCTAAAGTATGGTATTAAAACATTTTAATATTCAGGCTGCCTTTTTAAACATGGTATTTGGATATCTTCTAAAACAAATGACAAAACAATCCTACAATAGCTTGCATTTCCACATAGCATACCTTGCATTTCAAATTCTCTTGTCTAACATAATTTCTGTCTCTTAGTAAAGAATGACAAAAGTGTTTATTGTCCTATAATTTTTAGAATACATAATCAAAATAAGTGGATAAAAATTTTATGAGGGCTGGAGGTGGCTTAGTGGTTAAGCGCTTGCCTGTGAAGCTTAAGGACCCTGGTTGGAGGCTTGATTCCCCAGGACCCACTTTAGCCAGATGCACAAGGGAGCGCATGCGTCTGGAGTTCATTTGCAGTGGCTGGAATCCCTGGCAGGCCCATTCTCTCTCTCTCTCTCTCTCTCTCTCTCTCTCTCTCTCTCTCTCTCTCTCTCTTTCAAATACATAAATAAATAAAAATAAAATAATTAAAAATAATTATGAATATGGGGCTGGAGAGATGGCTTAGTTAGGCATTTGCCTGCAATGCCAATGGATGCAGGTTTAATTCCTCAGGACCCACATAAGCCAGATGCTCAAGGTGGTGCATGTGTCTAGTGGTCATTTGCAGCAGCTGGAGGCCCTGGCTTATCCATACATTCCCCTCTCTCTCTTCTTCTTTTTCCCTCTCTCATATAAGTAAATAACAATAATAAAATTTTTTAAATATTTTATGAGTGTGGTTCCAAATTATGCAAAATATTAAATAAGCTTTTGGGGTTCTCAAAGACAATTATGTGATAATTTTATTCACTGATGATTTTCTATCCTGTTGAAATGCTTTGAAATCAATACGTAATGTTAGCTATTGCATGAAAACTCAAAAATCACTTGACAAGCAAATAAACTAGAGACATAGTTGAATCTATCATTAACCTAGTAAATTGTTATATTTCAAAGATATTTTATTATTTTTAATAAAAAATTTAAATAAATAAACAATAAACAATTGTCTGAGATGCAAGATATTGAGGTTACATATTCAATAATATCACTAAAATTTTGGTGGATAACAGAAATAAGTTTTCTAGATGAAGCTTTATACCTAGAGATTTTAAAATGTCAAAGTTCATAGAACTTAAAACTGCTTTAAACACTATAAAATATTTATCTATTTCTGTTTAAAAGTTTTTAAACTATACATGAAACTATCAGATATTTTCTTCTCAATTATATAAAATTCTATAAAAATATGTATTAAACTATTTAAGATTATAAAACTATTTAAGATTGTAAAACTAAAGGTTTTTTCCTTCATAGTGGCCATCTGGTTACTTACTAAAGGTAACTTATAACTTCTTAATGTTTTTTTAAAATTTTTTTTGTTTATTTATTTTTATTTATTTGAGAGCAACAGAGAGAGAGAGAGAGAGAGAAAGAGGCAGAGAGAGAGAGAGAGAGAGAGAATGGGCACGCCAGGGCTTTCCAGCCAATGCAAATGAACTCCAGACATGTGCGCCCCCTTGTGCATCTGGCTAACGTGGGTCCTGGGGAATTGAGCCTCGAACTGGGGTCGTTAGGCTTCACAGGCAAGTGCTTAACCACTAATCCATCTCTCCAGCCCTTCTTGATGTTTTAATTTCACAGTAAATGATAATAAGTTTCATAAGAGCCAAATGGTAAAAGGGAATTTGTGTAGACAAATAATGTTAGGAACTTGTTAGAAAGAGAAACTTGTTATTATTTTACATATTTCTCATTTGAGGGCTGAGGACATGGCTCAGTGGTTGAAGACACTTGAGTTGTAAAACTTGCCAGCCTAGGTTCAATTCTCCAGCACCCATATAAAGCTGGACACAAAGTACAAGAAAGCATGCATTTGCGATCCCAAATGACAATCTGAGGTGGAGTTAGGAGAGTCAAAAGCTAAAGAGCCAGAGTTTTTACAGCTGCAGGAGCACAGAAGGTAAAGCACAGACAACTCTGACCTCTACATGTGCATCATGGCACACCCACTACACATAATTTAATTATTTTCCAAAAATTAAAGTCTCTTATTTTAAAATTTGGTTGTGATAACAAAATGGGCTTAGGGTAGCTCATTTTTCTCTAACACTTTCTTGTTTCTTTGCATCCTTTATAGTTCTTATTATCTCACGATACAAAGCTATTTAGTGAGTTGATATGTTATTTTTTAGCTTTTATTGCAAGTGATAGTTTCAGAAGGTAAAGTTGGCATTCAACCTCCTTAAATAGGATGAATTCTGAATAAGATTTTTTTTTTCTGGATATTCTTGTCTAACTAGAAGTAAATGGGTACATTTTAAAGTTCTTCAAAGGTTATTTTTATAAGGCATTATAATTATTTTTACATCAAATAATTCTAGCAAAAACAGAATTACTATGCAATCTAATCTCTGTTATTTATTCTTCTATTATGATTCAAATTGTATAAGTATTAGTCAAAACAGAAAATTGTTCTAAGCTACTTTCCTCATGTACTTTCATAATATTTATAAAAATCATCAATCTTTTCCTTTATTCTTTTAACTCTAAAAATTTTAATATTTTGTACCTAAAATTAATGCCTTTCATATTCATTGTTGTTACATCATTTTACTTCTATGATAAGTGTACACTTAGATTACTCTTGCCTGTTAGAATTCTAGGAAATAAAACACACAAGGAGATTCTAACTATGTTGGAACTAGAATACTTAGCTATGTCTGAAAGTAAATGTCCATAAATTAATAACAAATTCCAGTGTTCCATCTTACTGTCATTGTACCATCATGTGTTACTATTATTACATTAAATATATATAATGAAAATCAAGACAAATGCAAAATATTTTCACATGATACTAAAGTGGTCCAGGATTTAGTTTCCCAGAAGCCATAGCCAAAGCCCATAGTGAAAACCAGATTTTGGCCTAATTACTGAATAAATGTGAAAAGTTAAGGATTATTTGGTTTGTGGATTTGAAGCTTCCATCTCAGAGACTCATTTCAGTGCAATTATAAAGTTTCCATAAATGGAATTATATATGCATATAATTCAACCCTTTCTACCTGAATTTGGAAGGTGGAACTTAAAATTTGAAAATCCCAAGTATATCCAATCATGTCGATGGATTACAAGATATGAATATAAGATTGGAAGTCATGTTACAAGTCATTCTTTCTCAACCTACATGTATACACTACTGTGTTTCCTCCTGCAAAGGAATAAAGGCTATTTACCTTTTTCAAGATTCCAATAAGACTGGAGAGTGTGTGGGAGATTGGAAGCAGTTTCCTCTATGGTTAAAATCCTCAAAGCTTGCGGGGGCTGGTGAAATGGCTTACCAGTTAAAACCCTTGCCTGTGAGACCTAAGGACCCAGGTTTGATTTTTCGGAACCCATGTAAGACAGATGCACAAGGGGGCACATGCTTCTGGAGTTCATTTGGTGCACCCATTCTCTCTCTCTTTCACTTTCCCTTTCTCTATCTCTCTCAAATAAAGAAAAAAAAAGCCTTCAAGCTCAAAAAGCACTTGAGGAATACCTTAACTCCAAAATATTACAAGTATACTGTGGTCTCAGGGTCAATGTCACATCAAACATGAGGCTGAATGATTTAATACAGTACTTTAAGATTCCTCTTCTAGCTAGAAAAAGCCTTATAGTAATAAAGTCATTGTTTCACAATACTTGGGCTCACAATCCAATGTAGAGATCTCAGTCACTATGCAGAAAGAAAAATCTCAGTTATGCTGGAGGCATAAATTTTGTCCTGTAATATCAAAACAAGACAAGGATATTCACATAGTTGCCATTTGTATCCACCAAATTTTGGAAGTTCTAACTAGAACAAGGATGCAAGGGCATGTAAGTCAGAAAGATCAGGCAGATGCAATATATATATATAAATGTGTGTGTGTGTGTGTGTGTGTGTGTGTGTGTGTGTGTGCACACACGCATGGCAATTCAACCAAAAATTTAGCTCTATTGAACAAATTCAGTAAATTGACATAGAATCAGCAATGTAATCACAATTACAATAAATCACTGAAAAAGACAATAATCCTATCTATAATATCTGTAAAAGTAGCCCCTAGGAATAATTTAACTAAGAAAGGGAAATAATGGTATACCAAAAAATATAATAAAGATGAGCATAACTGAAGATACAAAACATATATCTCATGTTCATGGATTATAAACACTAATGTAAAATTGACCATGATACTCAAAGAGAGCTCTGAAATGTAATCCTTAACAAGAGTCCAGTGATATTTTTTTTAATATTTTTTGTTTATTATTTATTTGAGAGCGACAGACACAGAGAGAAAGACAGATAGAGGGAGAGAGAGAGAATGGGCGCGCCAGGGCTTCCAGCCACTGCAAACGAACTCCAGATGCATGCGCCCCCTTGTGCATCTGGCTAACGTGGGACCTGGGGAACCGAGCCTTGAACCAGGGTCCTTAGGCTTCACAGGCAAGCGCTTAACTGCTAAGCCATCTCTCCAGCCCCCAATGATATTTTTTATAGAAAAAAATCCTTCATTTTTGTATAGAACCACAAAATACCTGTTGCAGTCAGGTTCCCATTGCTGGAAGAAAATACCCAACCAAGAGCAGATTGTGGGGAAAAAAAGGGTTTATTTTGGCTATAGACTTGAAGGAAATCCTTATGATATCAGAGGAAAATGATGGTATGAGCAGAGGGTAGACATCACCTCCTGGCCAACATCAAGTGGACAACAGCAACAGGAGAGTGGGTCAAACACTGTCAAGAGGAAGCTGGCTATAATACCCATAAGCCTGCCCCCAACAATAATACATTGAAACCACGAGGGTTTAATTCCCAAATTGCCATCAACTGGGGACATGGCATTCCGAGCACCTAACTTGATGGGGGAACACCTGAATCAAACCACCACAGACTCTACCCTCAGGAAAAAATTAAAATAACCAAACAAATCATACTGAAGGCATTTGACTACTTAATTTAAAATTCGCTAAAGTCTATACTAATCAAAACAGTATAGTACTTGGGTTTGGCTTCTTGTTTTATTAGAACCTTGAATCTTTTTGATTTTCAATGCATCCTTATAGCAATAAACTTTCCTTTTAGCAATGCCTTGGCTATATCCCAGAGGCTCTGGTAGATAGTGCTTTCATTTTCATGTGAGTCTAGGATTTTTTAAAATTGCCTTCCTGATTTCAATGGTCCACTATTCCTATAAAAATGTGTTGATCATTATCCATGTATTTGTGTAGTTTATATGCCTTCAGTCACAGAGATATCTGTACATTTGTTTGTGCTGCTCTATTTATAATAAGATGGTAATGAAATCAGCTTAGATGTCCATAAACAGATGAAAAATAAAAATGTGATACATGTGCACAATCAAATTTTATTCTGTTATAAAGAACTATGAAAGCATGAAATCTTCAGGAAAATTGATGGATCTGGAAATTATATTCATACTCCATACTCAGAATCAAAGCAAACTTCATACATTCTCTGTCATATGTGTATACATGCATCCTAGACTCTTATCTTTTTTTTTTTTTTTTTTTTTTTGGTTTTTCAAGGTAGGGTCTCACTCTGGCCCAGGCTGGGTGCTTTGTCCTAGTAGCATGTAGGTAACTACAACAAGAATGTTTGAAATTAATTTTCTCAATATCAAATAACATACTTGAGAACAAATTCATAGAACTGGAAGATAATGTAAATTTTCTAAACTTAAATACAAAAAATGTGTGAAGGAAAGTAAAGTTTTCAAGAATCTATACTTCTACAGAAAGAATAGAGGGGAAAAGAGAGAGTAGAAGAGAGGAAAAGAAAGAAGAAAAAAATGTTGAAACAATATTTGCAGCCTGAGAATTTTAAAGGTATAGTAGGATATATCAAAGATATACAAGAATATTTGATAACTACAAGCATGACAGATATCAATGAAAGCATACCTAGGTAATGCCATAGACAAAAACTAAGCAAACACAAACAGAAAATATTGGAAGATGCTAAGGGAAAAATGATAACATTACATACAGCATAACAAAAGTCTCACCTGAAACCATCACAATCAGAAGATAATGGAGTGACTAGTAAAAGAAAAATAGTTATGTTAATCTAGAATTCTATACCCAATGAAAATATTTTTTAAAAATAGGGGTTTTGGGGCTGGAGAGATGGCTTAGCGGTTAAGCGCTTGCCTGTGAAGCCTAAGGACCCCGGTTCGAGGCTCGGTTCCCCAGGTCCCATGTTAGCCAGATGCACAAGGGGGTGCACGCATCTGGAGTTCGTTTGCAGAGGCTGGAAGCCCTGGCGCGCCCATTCTCTCTCTCTCTCTCTCTCTCTCTCTCTATCTGTCTTTCTCTCTGGGTCTGTCACTCTCAAATAAATAAATAAATAATTTTAAAAAAATAGGGTTTTTTTTTTGACCCACTGAGGTTTGCCTTACTATAAGGACACTCACTGATTTTTATGCATGAAAGGCCTGCCCTAAAGACTATGTCCCAAAGCACCTACCTCCTTATAACATAACTTCAGGAATTCGGATTTAAGCCTGTGAAATTTTGGGAGAAACAAACATTTAGTCTAGAGAAATATCATTGAGAAATGCAGGAAGAGAAAAAGGAAAAGGAAAAGCTAAGGAAACAAATGTGCTTGGGGCCACTCCCAGGTTTGAAGATTTATTGGAAGGTGCTCACTGAACTCAGGTTACAGTTGTGGCTACAGTCTATTAAAGTGGAAGGATTCAGTGAAGTCAACAGAAGGTAAAGCTGCATAAGATAAAGCATATAAATAAGTACAAGTCGCTAAGAGTTCTCTTTCAGTGGAATCACACAGGAAGTACTCGGTTCACTCAACATTGAGCTGTGGATGTGTAAAATACCACCACCAGGACGCTTATTAGAGAGCTAGCACCTTCTTATTGGAGGACTGTCATGTAAAAAAATTTCTGCCTAGTGTGTATCAAAATTCTGGACTGCAAGAAGGAGAACAAAGCAGAAGTTCTGGATGGACAGTATTATTTGCACAGTTTAAATACAGTGAACCTCTCAGGAACTAGTTGATGAGAACCCTCAACATCCAAATTCCCAAATGTCATACATAGAATCACCTTTTGTGCAGCCATTTTAAGTGTAGCTGTCACTAGACTACAATGAAAACTCAGCAGTAGACTGGAAATTTAAACGACCCAACTCCTTAAAGATTTGAACAAAATGAGAAACTATTCTTTTCTGCTGCTGAGTATTTCTTTACAAATTATGTCTGTTGTAAATGTTACAAGGGCATAGCTCCATGATGGATTTAAACAAAGAAATAGTGCTGGAGAGATGGCTTAGTGGTTAAAGTGCTTGTCTGCAAAGCCTGAGGACCCAGGTTCGACTCCCCAGTTCCCATGTAAGACAGAAGCACAAGGTGGTGCATGCCTTTGGAGTTCATTTGCAATGGCTGGAGGCCCTGGCATGTCCATTCTATCTATCTGCCTCTTATTCACTTTCTCTTTCTCCCTCTCTCTAATAAATAAATACAATATTTAAAAAACTTAAAAAAATAAAGAAATAGACAAATGGAGTAGTTATTTATTGACAGCATACATAATTTGAGGCATTTCAGCAGAAAAAATAAGCATGTTACCCTTCTCTCTCTTTCTCTGTCTCTGCTTGCAAATAAATAAATAAATAAAAATGAGCTAGTCATGGCTATCCATTAACAACTGTGAATTTTCAGTCACAGTAGTAACAAATAAAACTGAGGTACCAAATACTACAATAAATTTCAATAATAAATTTAATACTACTGAAGAGAGTTGGGTTGATGACTAGAATTTAGAGCCGTGTGTGAGTTTGTGTGTGTGTGTGTGTGTGTGTGTGTGTGTGCATATGCACGCAAGTGCGCACGTGCACACACACACGGGTGCAAGCACATGTGTATGGTGGGTGAGTGTACATGAGTGGAGGTGTATGCATGCCACAGCATTCAGGAATTGGTCATAGCCTTTCACCCTGAGATAGGGTCTCTTGTTTGTTCACCACTGCACATGTTAGGCTAGCTGGTTTGTAGGTATTCTTGTCTCTGTCCCTCAGCTCACCATAGAAGCACTGGACACAAAGTACCACATTCAGATTTCCATGGGCTCCGGGTGCTCACATTTGCATAGCAACCACTTTACCTCCTGAGCCATCTCCCCAACACCTAGAGCCCTTTTAAACAAAGAGTACCAACTATGGCAAAAGCACAAAGCAGAAGAACTCTTCATGGTGTTCCCTAAAATAATCTACTATAGGAATTGATCTCTAATCCTTCAGACAGAAAGTCATGCTAAAGAAGTGGTATATTGGCATAACAAGGTTGTGGAACCCTGAAACAGCATCAGTAGTCTCTAAAAATAGCCCTAGATGAATGACATATCTGCTATTGGCCACTGACATTATAGTATTTTCCTAATGGCCTACTTCCAAATATGCCTGAATATAAATGGAAAGAAGCGCTAGCACCAGTGGACAACTGAAAAATTGCATGTCTTGATATGAGACCAACCTAGACTCAAATTTATCTATGCCACCACACCAACCGAATGATTCTAGGCAAGGCTTTTAATTGTTCTGAGCCTCAGTTTCCCCCTGTATGAAATGCACAGTATAGCAACAGACTTGGAGTAGACACTACTATAGTATAGACACTACACTATCGATAATAATCCTAGCAAAATGAATATTAAAAGGTAGTACTGTGAAAGGTAGACAGTATGTTCCTTACAGCTTTACCTTTAAGATGGTGTTTCAGAGTTTTTCCTTTTTTTTTCAAGGTAGGGTCTCTCTGTTGCCCAGACTGACCTGGAATTCACTTTGTAGTCTCAGGGTGGCCTTGAATCTATGGCAATCCTCCTACCTCTGCCCCCTAAGTGCTGGGATTAAAAGTATGCACCACATCAACTCTAGAGTTCATCATTTTACATGATGAATAAGCCATTCTTTAGAGGCAAGTAAAGCAGAGAGAGACAGTTTGGTGATGCAACTAGAAACAAAACCTCTATTAACTTGTTACCCTGGGCATCTACACTGATAAAAGTATATTAAGACTGAAGTGCTTATTTTAAAGAAGAATATTTTTATAGCACATTTTTTTCTTAAAAATAAAAGCCTGGATGCACATGCCTTTAATCCCAGCACTCGGGAGGCAGAGGTAGGAGGATTGCCATGAGTTCAAGGCCACCCTGAGACTACATAATGAATTCCAGGTCGGCCTGAGATAGAGTGAAACCTTACCTAGAAAAAATAAAATAAAAAAAAAGCTAGGAAACTGAGGATTCTGCATTTCTTTTCTTGTTTAGTTCAGAAGCTTAAAGTAAGATCTTTCAAGAAAAATCTAATAACCAATGATAGAGAACGCTAATCCCAGAGCTCATTTACATTCCCCAATTTCTGATTCAATCCCTTGCCAGGAGTCCCATAAATCTCTTACAATGGTAGTTCCTGTAGGGCACACTATGTGATAAAATTAGAGAGGATGATTGCACATCAGCATTCTAAACAGCAAGAAGTATAGATTTTCAACTAAGCCAGGAAAGAGGGATATTTTTGAGGTGAATTTTTTAAGAATTTAGCCTCAATCTGTGAATATTAAAATGATTTCACAGCAGCTGTTAAAACTCTTATTCCAATGTGGTGGGGTGGGTAGTTATAAAAGAAAGGGATTCTGAAATTAGTAACCATATTCCTTATTGCTCCGACCACCCAGAATGCAGAAAAGATGAGAAATGTCTGTGAAAAAGAATTTCTATACCTAATCTAAACAACTAAAATGAGAACGAGATGGTACAAAAATGGGACAGAATTCATATCAAACATAGGAGATGTGCAGGTACTCAATTCTTGCATTGTATATCCCTTCAATTCAGTTTTATTATATTTTTTTACACAACAGTAAAAGATCTTTAGTGGCATAAAATGCATGGTAGTTTTTCTGTGTGCATTATGCCTATAAAACAGGGTTAAACAGTGTAGTGAAAACTACTGATTTTAATTTAGTCATAGATGCTATTTTTCCCAGGGAGACATACATAAAATAAGCCATTTTTCTTGTGTGTTGAAAGATCATAGCACAAATATATACTCATGCAAACACTGCATAGACATTTTATCCAAATGGAAGTCCCACTGTTGTTCTCTCTTTTGTCTCCTCTCCCCTAACAAGTAAATAAATAATTTTTCTATGTTCTATCAAAAAATTCTCTAATTCTGTGCTATTGCTTTCAAAAAGATCTTTAATATCTATTTTTGACATTTATATAGATGGATATATTATTTGCTTTTAAATAGATCTTAACTGGCTTGTAGCAACAACCTCAAATTTACACTGAGTTGTTATAATGAGTGTCAGCAAATCCTCTTAAATTTAAGAATGCTTTGCAATTCACTGAGTTTCAGAGAAGTCTTAGCTTTAAGTGAGAATGAAATAATTTTGAATATCTATTTTTGTCCCCAACAATCTAAATAAATTTGTCATATTAACTTTGGGAAATAAAATTTTTCACTTCTAAAATGAATGTATAACCTTCTAGAGATGTGAACAATATTGCATGTGTAGAGTGCCAAACACATAGTAGGAATTCAGTAAATACTTTCTATTGTATTCAGAAATGGGTAATTTTTCCCAATGGTGAAGATAATGATGTCACTGGAAAGGTACTACTTGAACATCACCTAACTGGATAGCTTTTATGTGCAATCTGTCAGGCAACAATATTAATTTCCTCTAAAATTGTATTTTCCCTGACCTTCCACACAAATCAGAAATGTAATTAAAACCTCAAAGTTTATTGATTTCTATTTATTATTTCTATAAAAATATTCTCTGGTGACCATTACAATTAACTGTAATTGAATACTATTCATCAAACTTCACTCTGCTTCTTCCTGAACACCTAACTAGAATTAAATCTTTCCAGCCTCCCATGAAACCCATATGACTGAATTTTAAGCAACAAAATATGATCAGATTTGATTTTTACAACTTCAAGTATTAAAAAAATATAGCCAGGGGTAGGAGAAATGGCTCTGTAGTTAGAGCACCTTCCTGCAAAGCCTAAGGACCTGGGTTCAGTTCCCCAGGACCTACATAAAACCAGATGCCCAAGGTGGCACATGCATTTAGAGTTCGTTTGCAGTGGTTAGAAGCCCTGGCATGCCCATTCTCTCTCTCTCTCGCTCGCTTGCTACCTGCCTCTTTCTCTCTCTTATAAATAAATAAATAAAATATTTAAAAATAGTCAGGCATGCTGGTTCATGTATGTAGTCCCAGCACACAAGGAAAAAAAGATAGGAGGATGATATTCAGTCTGACATGGAGTAAGGGCCTTCCTCATGAAATCATTGTTCTTGTCTGGTACTCATTTTCTGGTTTGTTGCAAATGGACATGGGAAATTTTGGAAGCATGTAGGTTTCCAGCTTACTAGAAACATCTTATCAGACCTTTCAGTGAACAAGAAATAATTTCCATGTTATAATTTGAGTCTTCATTTGTTACAGCAGCTGGTTTTAGGCCTACCAGTAAAAACCTTTTTCTTTAATTTTTGCCTATCATTTTGTTTTTTAATTCTATGTCATTGGTTCTCTGCCAAGGGCAATCTTTCCTCTAAAAGATCATTTGGAAATGTCTACAAAGTTTTTTGGGGCATCACAGTGGGTGAGTACTTATTGGCACCCAGTGGTCAGAGACCATGAATTACGCTGGATATCCTACAATGAGCAGGGAAGCCCCCTCTTTCCAACAATTATCCAGTATGAAATGTCAGCAGCCTCAGTTGAGAAGCTTTGTACACTTTGAGGCCATCTATGGTCCTACAAATGATTGTCCTTCTTTTTTACTTTTCTATGTTGTCTTGCTTTTATAAATAACGAACAAATTGATTTTGTTTTTTATTTTTGGCTTCCTATATTAACATGAAAATGCATACAGAGATATAGTTTGCTTTCCAGGCTCTATGCAATCTCTTCCTGCCCCAGCTCATAGCTGTCACACACTTACAAACTCTTAGGAAAATAGGAGGCTTGCTTTTTTTTTAATTTTTTATTTATTTATTTGAGAGCAACAGACACAGAAAGAAAGACAGATAGAGGGAGAGAGAGAGAATGGGCGCGCCAGGGCCTCCAGCCTCTGCAAACGAACTCCAGACGCATGCGCCCCTTGTGCATCTGGCTAACGTGGGACCTGGGGAACCGAGCCTCGAACCGGGGTCCTTAGGCTTCACAGGCAAGCGTTTTAACCGCTAAGCCATCTCTCCAGCCCGGAGGCTTGCTTTTTTATTTGTCAGTGTACTCTTAGACCATACAACAATGCTTGATACATATGAAAACTGAATCAATTATTGAGTGAATAATTTCATTTTATAAACCACAGGGAGGAATGAAAACTGGCATCCTGGGAGTACTTGCCCCAGTTCAAGGGGCAGCAACTACTCAAATCTTGCAGCTGTTGTCTGAAGAAATATGGATTAGCTGATCTTATATAATGTCTCTGATTTTTTAAAAAAAAACCTCTCAACTTAAAATTATTAAAAAACACTACAGAGTTAGCATTATTTAGTATACATCTGTAAGACTCATTCAGCTCCAGGGTCACATGCACTAAGTTAATATACATATCAATAATTTTTTTATTAGTTTTCTATTGTGCAAGTACAGTCAGTTTGGTACCATTATTAGGCTCATCCGTGACCTACCCCCTCCCCATTGGCCCCTTCCTGTTGAAGTATATGGGTTGTGCATTGTGGAGTTAGCCCACAGTTATTGGTACGATAAATGTCTCTGTATATCATGACCCAACATGTTGCTCTGACATTCTTTCCACCCCCTCTTCTGCAAACTTTCCCTGAGCCATGCAGGGTTCATTTTTGGTCTGCTTCAGTGATGAGGTGTTGGGGGCCTCTGGGGCTCTGGCTCTCTGATTTGGTAGGAGTTGATTTTTCTCTGCGTTGATCTCCTTCCCCCTTGTGCTGGTATCCGGTTCATTGTTTGTTTTGCCAATTTTCCTTAGTTTCAGTCAGGGCCCTTTTGAGGTATGATGGGGTGGCTCTCTCCTTAGGATCTGCATCTATCTGAAAAAGAGAAGCAGATTCTCCAACGGAGAGTAAGTTAGCACCAGGACAAATGAGATAGCCCTTACTTTTTGTAATTATTATTTTTTGGTCTTCCTTTATCCTGTAACATTGTATTACTGAGCTTTTGTGGCAAAATACCACCCCAAATCTGAATGGCTTAAAGCAAAAATTTTAAATTTATTACAAAATTTGAGTTGGTAAGACAATCTGGGCCTAGATGGCTATTTGTAGTCTTGGCTGACTATAGTCAATTTTTAATCAGATAAGTGGTTTTCCTCTGGTAGGTTGTCTAACTGTCTTCTCTTTGGGGAATTTGAGTCAGAAGTTTGTCTTCTTCAACCAGGTTAGCCTGGGCTTGTTTAGGTGGGAGCAGTACTGTTCCAAGTGAGCCAAAGGTGAAGTATAGGTCGTTTTGTGGCCTAGATATAGAATCTTCCTGCTTCATCTCATCTAAGGCAAACAAGATGTCCATCTAAGACTCAACAGGTTAAGAAACAGACCTCATGGGCTGTTGAGATGGCTTAGTGGTTAAGCGTTTGTCTGGTTCAAGGCTCAATTCCCCAGGACACACATTAGCTAGATGCACAAGGGGGGGGCACACACATCTGGAGTTTGTTTGCAGTGGCTAGAGGCCCTGATGCATCCATTCTCCCTCTCTCTCTCTCTCTCTCTCTCTCTCTCTCTCTCTCTCTCTCTCTTTCCCTCTATCTCTCTCTGTCTGTCGCTCTTAAATAAATAAAAATAAAACAAAAAATTTTTAAAAAGAAACAGACTTCATTTTGATTTAAGAGGTTAAGATGGTAAATTTCAATAGGTCTTGAACATCAAAAAAAAGAATAGTTGAAATAATTTTTGTTTGAACCTAATGTAGCAGCTTTACAATGGTCTCATAATTGATTATACCATTTAATCATTATCATGCTCTAGAGAGGCAAGATGATAATCAGAAAAGAATAGCATAGCATACCATAGAATACTATAGACCAGGTAGTGTGAATACCAAGAAAAAAATCATTTCAAACAATTCTGAATACCAGAAGTTCACATCTAGGGAGGCAGCATTGTTCAGTACTGGTAAGGACCTCTTAGACTATAGACTAATGACTTCTTCCTGTATCTTCACAAGGTGAATAGAGAGTGAGCTAGCACCCTGGCCCATCCTCATAAAGTCACCAGTCCCACACAAGAGGACTCCATCCTCATTGCCTTCAGTCACTAGCACAATTGTTATTTCATCCATTTCAAAGATGTGAAAACTAGAAGTCAAGATGTTAAGCTACTTAAGTAGTACTCATAGCTAAGTCTTGAGCTCCGACAAATGACCTGCAAATCATTGCATATAAGGGATGCCTACTCAGTTTCCTAGGGGCTAAGAATCCTACTGCTTTTCTTTGTCTATTGCCACAATCTCATTCCTTACCCCATTCTCAGGGGTGGGTGCAGGTCTTGCTACCTATCTAGAGATTGAACAAATGATAATAACTGTCCTGCCTGGATTTTAGGAGAGTGTTGGTGCTGGATTCCATTCATTTGTACTTCAGACATCTGCCATTTTCCTCATGGTCCTCATACAGGAAGGGTCTACTACCTGCTGTCTCTTTGCCACCCTCTAGTGAGGCTTTACAGTCAGTGTTCTGGTTTCTGAAATCTGCACCACTCTTTGTTGGGCAGATATAACTCGAATTCTGTGTCCCCAGCCCTTACCATATTCCTTCCTCTGGATCTAACCAGTAAATATAAAACTCTGCTTGAAGCATAGCCAAAATTGAGCTCCTATGGAAAAGATTGGGGAAAAGTTCCAGAAAAAAAATACTTCTTAAAAGGGTCTTTATCTATTTCCTAGCTGTTTGGATATTTATCTTTTCCTGTATAAACATCATAAAAGCCTTATTCTACCGTCAGTTGTGTATTACAGAAGTTGGAAATTCTAAATGTCCTCAGAGGCTGCAAGTATATTTGATGAATGTCTAGGTAACTACTTTCATGAATCCTGGATTGCTGAATGCTAGCACTGCATATGTTGGAAACCAATGATGATTTGCAAAATGTTGGGGACAAATGTCTTTTTATTCTGACTTGTTTTTTTTTTTTTTTTTTTTTTTTTTTGAAAAGAGAGGAGGTTAGGCTGGACAGAGGAAGAGTTGAGGTAGAACAAGCATTGTTGTGCAGGGCTGCAAATGCCCCTAAAAGAAATCTGAAACAAAACCCAGAAATTCATTTGGCACGCCACTTTTAGGATGAGCCATGAGAAGGAAAGTGGGGCTGGGTGTCCTAAGAACACAGAAAATATTTAAATTGTTGGGAAAACAGAGTGGGTAGGAAATACAAAGGAGAGAGAGACCCTTAAGGTTGGAGGCTTTTAATTAACTTTTAAGGAAAAAAAATAAGGCAGGCTCTTCATTCAACATTAATGTTTTAACCAGAGAATTACTATGATTTTAGAAAGCCCATAAAATTCCAGGGATTTGGAATGCATAAGAAACATAAATTGAGCTGGACATCATGGTACATACCTGTAATACTAGTACTCAGAAGCATGAGGCAGGAGGATAACAAGTTCAAGACCACTCTGAGAGACATTGTAGTACCCTAACTTCAAAAACAAAGAGACAAACAAACAAACAAACAAACAAACAAAAAACAGAAAAGAGGACAAGCAAGCAGAAAAGGAATAAGTAGAAGCTAAAGGTCAAACTGGACCCTCTACGTTCAATTCTATCAGACTTTGATACATATTAGAATGGCTTGGAAAGTAAGAATCCTTATGCCTAAGTTGTTTTCTATACTAAGTACATTAACAGGAGGAAGGAGATTCTATACATTAGTATTGTCTAAAGCAATACATTAAAACTAAAAAGGTCACCAGGCATAGTGGTGGACATCTTTAAGCCCAGCACTTGGGAGGAAGAAGTAGGAGGGTTTCTGTGAATTCGAAACCAAACTGAGACTATAGAGTGAGTTCCGGTTCCAGGTCAGCCTGGGCTAGAGACACTACCTCAAAGAAAAGGAGAAGGAGAAGGAAAATTAAGCAAAAGTTCTAAAGCAGTTTCTTATCATACTATAGGGTATTATCATAAAGTTTACCAGTTCTGATTAATTCTGGATGTACAATACACTGAACACCCCCTTCCATGATGAAATTTGTCATGAAATTAAAATACATCAATTGGTGTATTGTACTGGAAATGACTGCACCATTCAGTAGGACTTTGTCATATTACCAGTTGTAATGACAAAACACCATTTTTTTATACTTTGAAGAGGACAACAAAAATGTAGGACCTGTTTCACTTGAAAAATTACCTTCCATTTAAATATAATCTAGTCCCAATAGGATCAGAACTAGCAGAATTTTTGTTGTTAGTCACACTACACAAACTTAGCTGAACAAAGCATTTATTCTTCCTTTGAAAATAATCAAGAGCAAATGTTACACTTAGTTATTATTGCTGTCATCAGAAATTGTAGCAATGACCCACTCAGCCCACCTTTATCCAGGTGAAAAAGAAAATGGAGAATTACATAGCTAATAATAAATTTGAGTATGATTCAAATATTGGACCACATAGTAGAGCCTCTGATATTGTGAGTAATCACAAGCACTGTAAAGTGCTTGTCTATGTCTGATTCTGTATACATTAGACCGATTTCTTTGGTAGTCATAACTCTATTTTAACATACAATGATTTCATACATTGTTTTTATTATTATTTATTTATTTATTTGAGAGCGACAGACTCAGAGAGAAAGACAGATAGAGGGAGAGAGAGAGAATGGGCTCGCCAGGGCTTCCAGCCTCTGCAAACGAACTCCAGATGCGTGCGCCCCCTTGTGCATCTGGCTAATGTGGGACCTGGGGAACCGAGCCTCGAACTGGGGTCCTTAGGCTTCACAGGCAAGCACTTAACCGCTAAGCCATCTCTCCAGCCCAATGATTTCATACATTTAATTTTCCCCTCCCTTGGCTTAGAAGTTAAACAGTTATATCTCTGTACCTTAATATTTTAACATGCATCACTAACAAATATCAATTTAATGTCTAATATGGAGTATATAATTAACATTTCAGATCCATTCAACTGTGTATTCATGTGTGTGTGTCTATGTGTGTGCACACTTGCATGTGTGCATGTGCATGTACATGAGCATAGATGCGTGGATATAGTGCTAGGGCTTGAACCCAGGGGAGCCTCATTTGAGCTGAACATATACTGTACCACTGAACTGTACCCACACCTCTCATTGCTTTTATTTCACATGTTGTTTGATTTCCAAATTAATTATTAATTTGTTTGTACGATTACAGTTTAATTTGTTTTCATCTTATGGATATTAATGTAGATGGTGCAGAGTCCACACAATCTAACATTTCTTGCCAAAAGTAGCTGTGTGCTGTCCTACATCACCTACATCTCTCCATTATATTCTGAGTGCCAACTAGAACCACTTTCAATACTACTACATGACTCTTTTAGTTTCACTGTCATATTTCTAAACAACATACTTATATTGATGCTCCTTGATTTCTATATTTTAGATAATTTCTGTTGTCTGTCCAGTATGAAAAATGGGATGTTATATAAACAATAAATATGATGATGCTATGACTACACAGTTCTAGTTCATTAGAACCAGATACTATGTCACAGTATCACTTTCTTTCCAGAAAAAAAAATGTGGATTTCCTTGAAGTTAATGGCTTATCTCTTGCTTAGTTTTCTTTCTAACCACACATTCAACTCTGGAGACTTCCCTGTTGCTATAAATATCTTTTTTGAATGTTTAAACTCATCGTTAGATATATGCCTGAAAAAGTCCATGCACCATTATCATTTTTTTTTTTTTTAAATTTGGTGTAGGGCATGGATGGGGTTCAAGCTGGTCTGAGAAGAAAGTTCTGGACTTCCAGTTAAGATGGCGGCATAGGTACCAAGCCAAAGCAGCCTGGGGGGGAAAAGACCAAAACAACTCAGCAAAATACACACTTTTACTAAAAAGTGAGGTGTATAGGAAATGGAAATGGCAGCGGAGAAGTAGAAGAGATCCAGAGCATCCAGAGCTCGCACAGTCCGGCAACAGTGGCCATGGCAGGTCCGCTGATTGCAGCGGCGGCGGTGCACCAGAAAGGTACTAGGCTCGGCTTGAGCCTCAGGAAAAACCAGGTGAGGGGAGCTTCCACTCACACCGGAGCTCTCCGCAAACTCTAGAACATGAAGGGAGAGTTGCAGTGAACAACGGAGGAGCAGATCACAAGGTAGAAGAACACTTGGACCAGCGAGAGAACTAGAGCAGCATTGGCTCCCTCCCCTCCCCCACCGCCTGTACCCAGCTCCAGCAAACAGATCAGTGGTCCCAGGACCAGCCACAACAACTTGAGCCGACAGCGGGACCCAAGCAGGCACAGAGCTGGCAGCAAAATCAGTGGCTTCAGCACCAGCAACAGCGGCCCCAGCAGCGGTGGATCCAGTAGAGGCAGCAGTGGAAGATCCAGCAGCAGCAGCTTCAGCGGCAGCAGCGGTGGCTCCAGCAGTGGATCCAGAAGCAGCAGCTTCAACAGCAGTGGTGACAGACCCAGCAGTGGCAGCTTTAGCAGCAGTGGCAACACATCCAGCAGCAGCAGCTTCAGCAGCAGCAGCAGCAGTTCCAGCAGTGGGGGTGCTGATCTACAGGGCCACAGTTGCCAGGCTCGGTTTGCCCCACAGGAAAAGCCAGTGCCCAACTTCAGAAATCAGAACAGCAGCCCAATAACCCAGCCAGCAACTTGACTGAGACCAAAATCATCCAAGGTAACGTGGATTGCACCAGGGAAGGGTCTCACTTGGTCACAAGCTGACTTGGATCCCTTAACAGACCAGAAATCTTAAACTCTTTGTTGATAGAGGATCTGGTTGTTATAATAACTACTCTTGCATAAATGCTCATTGCTGTTTTTGATTGAATGTGTACAGTGTTTAGTTAAATTTTAGAAACTACCTATATTTTATTCCACTCAGCCTACTTGAATACTCCCATAGCAGGGGAACTCAACCACTAGGAACACCTTTGTAGATACTCTGAGAGTCTTAAGAGCCACACCTAAACCTTAAGCTCCTGTTCTGAAGATACATAACATCAAATCAATTGATACAGCTAAGAATACCCAACAGTTATCAATAATCTCCCAACAATAAAAGCCCAGGCCCAGATGAATTCACTGCTGAATTTTACCAGACCTTCAAGGAAGAGCTAACACCATTGCTTCTTAGGCGTTTCTAGAAAATAGAAAAAGAAGGAATTCTACCAAACTCCTTCTATGAAGCCAGCATCACCCTGACACCAAACCAGGAAAGATAGAACAAAAAAAGAAATTACAGACCAATCTCCCTCATGAACATAGATGCAAAAATTCTCAACAAAATATTGGCAAACAAAATACAAGAATATGTCAAAAAGATCATTCACCCTGACCAAGTAGGCTTTATCCCAGAGATGCAGGGATGGTTCAATATACACAAATCTAAAATGTAATACATTATATAAATGGGTTGAAGGACAAAAATCACATGATCATCTCATTAGACACAGAGAAAGAAGCATTCGACAAAACCCAACATCCCTTCATGATAAAAGTTCTACAGAGACTGGGAATAGAAGGAACATATCTCAATATAATAAAGGCTATTTATGACAAGCCTACAGCCAACATATTACTAAATGGGGAAATCAGGAAGCTTTTCCACTAAATTCAGGAACAAGACAAGGGTGTCCACTGCCCCCACTTTTATTTAATATAGTTTTGGAAGTTTTAGCCATAGCAATAAGGCAAGAGACACACATAAAAGGGATACAAATTGGAAAGGTAGAGATCAAGTTATCATTATTTGCTGATGACATGATTCTATACATACAGGACCCTAAAGACTGTACTAGCAAACTGTTAGAGCTGATAAAAACCTACATCCATGTAGCAGGATACAAAATAAATACACAGAAATCAGTAGCCTTCATATATGCTAACAACAAACACACAGAGGATGAAATCAGAGAATCACTCCCATTCACAATTGCATCAAAGGAAACAAAGTACCTTGGAATAAACCTAACCAAGGAAGTAAAGAATCCTACAATGAGAAATTTAAAGCACTCAAGCTAGAAGTTGCAGAAGACACTAGAAAGTGGAGAAACATCCCTTGTTCCTGGATTGGAAGAATCAATATTGTGAAAATGGCAATCTTACCAAAATCAATCTACACATTTAATGCAATCCCTATCAAATTCCTAAGGCAGTCATCATGGAAATAGAAAAAAACATTCCAAAAATTCCTTTGGAATCACAAAAGAACCTCAAATATCTAAAATAATACTGAGCAACAAAAATAAGTCTGGTGGTATCCCTATACCTGATTTTAATCTATACTACAGAGCCATAGTAACAAAAACAGCATGGTACTGGCACAAAAGCAGACATGTAGATCAATGGAACAGAATAAAGGATCCAGATGTAAGTCCAGGTAGGTATAGCCACCTGATATTCGATAAAAAATGCCAAAACTACTCATTGGAGAAAAGACAGCCTCTTCAGCAAATGGTGTTGGGAAAACTGGATATATATCTGTAGAAGGATGAAAATAGATTCTTCTCTCTGGCCATGTACAAGAATTAAGTCCAAATGGATTAAAGCAGACCTGAAACTCTGAAACTGCTAGAGGAAAAAGTAGGGGAAACCCTTCAACATATTGGTCTTGGCAAAGACTTTCTGAATACAACCCCAATTGCTCAGGCAATAAAACCATAGATTAATCACTGGGACCTCATGAAATTACAAAGATTTTGTACTCCAAAGGACACAGTGAAAAAAGCAAAGAGGCAACCTACAGAATGGGAAAAAATCTTCGCCAGCTCTATATCTGAAAGAGGATTAATATCTAGGATATACGAAGAACTCAAAAAGTTAAATAATAAGGAATCAAACAAGCCAATCAAACAATGGGCTATGGAGCTAAATAGAGCATTCTCAAAGGAAGAAATATCAATGGCATATAAGCATCTAAAAAATGTTCTATGTCACTAGTCATCAGGGAAATGCAAATTAAAACTACATTGAGATTCCATCTCACTCCTGTCAGATTGCATACCATCATGAAAACAAATGATCATAAATGTTGGCAGGGATGTGGTAAAAGAGGAACCCTTCTACACTGCTGGTGGGAATGCAATCTGGTCCAGCCTTTGTGGAAATCAGTGTGGAGGTTCCTAACACAGCTAAAGATTGATCTACAATATGACCCAGCTATAGCACTCCTAGGCATATATCTTAAGGACTCCTCCCATTTCCTTAGAAGTACATGCTCAACCATGTTTATTGCTGCTCAATTTATAATAGCTGGGAAATGGAACCAGCCTAGATGTCCTCAACTGATAAGTGGATAAGATGTGACACATTTATACAATGGAGTTCTACTTAGCAGTAAAGAAAAATGAAGTTATCAAATTTGCAGAAAAATGGGTGGATCTTGAAAGGATTATACTAAGTGAGCAACCCAGGCCCAGAAAGCTAAGCTCCACATGTTCTTCCTCATATGTGGATCTTAGCTACAGATGATTGGGCTTCTGTGTGAGAAGGAAAATACTTAGTAGCAGAGGCCATTAAGTTAAAAAGGAGATATAAATGGAAGAGAAAGGAAGGGAGGAGGGTACTTAATAGGTTGGTATTGTATATATGTAAGTACAGTGATTGAGATGGGGAGGTAATATGATGGAGCATGGAATTTCAAAGGGGAAAGTGGGGGGGGGGGGAGGAGGGTCTTACCATGGGATATTTTTTATAATCATGGGAAATGTTAATAAAAATTGTGACAATAAAAAAAAAGAAAGTTCTGATACTCTGAAGGGAATGAAGCTGATTATCAGCATTTTGAGTGCAGGGTCGAAGATAGCCAAGACTCTTAATATCTTATATGTAAACGTATGCTTAATCCTCTGTTTTAATATAGTACTCTTGTTTTCAGTCCAAATCTTCTCTATCACACACACTCATTTCAAATAATGAAAAGAACATAATTAAAAATTCTTTCTTACATTAAAAAAAAGTTGTCTGACTAGATAGTAGGAAGTAGGGCAAATGAAGATTTGTTTTTGAAATAGACCATGAAATCCTCATTCACTTTTAGAGCACAGTTGTTGCAACCCATGGTTCTCTGATAAATAACCAAATTACTTTAGGCTCAAGATTTAGCTCTCACAAGCCTAGAAAACTAATTAATACTTATTTACTTTTCATCTTTCAGTTCCTTTCTTGTTGTTATTTTGGCATTTTTAAGGTATGGTCTCATTTTAGTCCAGGCTGACCTGGAACTTACTGTGTAGTTGAACTCATAGCAATCCTCCTACCTCAGTGCTGGGTTTAAAGGTGTGCCTCACCATACCCTACTCTTTATTCTTTCTTATCATGGTCTTTTTAAAATATTTTATTTATTTAGTTATTCATTTATTTGTATTCAGGGTGAGGCAGAGAGAAGGGGGGGTGGATGCACCAGGGTCTGTAGCCACTGCAATGGCACTGCATGTGCCACTTTGAGCATTGCATTTTACTTGGGTACTTGGGAATGGAACCCAGGAGCTTAGGTTTTGCAGGAAATCACCTTAATGGTTGAGCCATCTCTCCAGCCCACTTAATATTGTCTTTATAAATTATTTCTTTAGCAGGACGTGGTGGCACATGCCTTTAATCCCAGCACTTGGGAGGTAGAGGTAGGAGGATCACCATGAGTTCGAGGCCACCCTGAGACTCCATAGTGAATTCCAGGTCAGCCTGAGCTAGAGTGAGACCCTACCTCGAAAAACCAATAAAAAAATATTTCTTTAATAACTACTTGATGTTTTAATGGCATTTCTTGTGACTATAGAGGGAATTGAGTGCCCTCAACTTAGACAAGTTAGGATTTGTTAAGGTGAGAACTATTGTTCAATGATTTTTTTAGAGCTATCCATATGTCTTTCAATTTCTTTGATTGCCTCTTTTTTTTTTTAACATGTAGTCCTTCCATTGCTGCATTTAACTTCTTAAAGTAACTCCTCTATAAGGTTTTTATTTAAGTGAAAGGTCATTATTTTGATTTGGAACATATTTATTTCTCCTTTCCCTTGGTTTATATCATATGTTGCAGTCCCATATTGATGGATCTTTTCTCTTAGTACTCAGGAGATATTAACCCATTGTTATTGTAGAGAAATATATTTTAGTTTATTATTCATGTCTTTCAAGGTATTTCATATTTGCTAGTCTACATCTCTGTGGTAACATTTAGATATTTTTTCATAATGTTTCTCTTCATTGGAATCTGTACTTCTTAAACCACTCACTGAGCTTTATTTTATAAATTTATTTTTATTAGATATGGACATATTTGGTATGTAAACAACATATGTTGGTACCATTCTTTCCCTCATCCTTGTCCATTTCTCTGAATAGGACATCTGCAATGGGCATGCAGGTGAATTCCATGGGATTGTGGGTCATGCACTGTGGGGGCAGCAGTCAGTTATGGGCAAGAGGCAATGTCTCTATACAAAACGTCCCAACTTGTGGCTTTTTACAATCTTTCCATCCCCTCTTCCATAAAATTCCCTGAGCCATGTTGGGTACACTTTAAGTCTACTTCAGTGATGGGCTCTTAGGAGCGTCTGGATCTATGGTTTCGTAGGTGTTGAATGTTCTCAATATCTATCTCTTTAATCCTTGTGCTGATATCAGCTTCAGGGAGAAAGCAGTACTGTTGCTCATTTCCCATATTCCTCTGTGGTATCATTTGGGGCCAGAGTGAAGTGCACTGGGTCATTTATCTCCTCAGGTCCAGTTAAATGGGATAGCCATTATTAATTTAGAGAGAATTTACAGAATGTAGACCTTCTTACAGACCAAGATTAGTAGGAGCTTGATTGGAGAGCAAAATCATTATCTGGATATGATTCTGACTTGTTTCCCAGTTCCAGATATGGTTTCCTATCAATTGAGTGAATCCGTTAGCCAAACCATGAATAGTTGGTTACCCACCATGGCTGTGTGCCACTATTGCACTCATGTGATCATCACATCAGGTTGTTTGGTTCTGAGTAGCTGTGGTGGTTTGAATAGAATAAATGGCCCCCAATATAGTCAGTTGTTTATTTGTTTGTAGTTTGCATCTATAGCCACCTGGCTGGAGGCAATGTCACTGGGTGGATCTTTAGGTGTGGTGGTGGGTTTCAGATTTCAATCTAAATATATGCAAAGTGTGCCTAGCTGGAGTTCCTGAAGTGTGCTGTGGCTTTTGACCTTTAGGCTTGTAATGCTTTCTCTCCACTTGGACCTGTGAAGGCAGGCCAGCTTCTTCTGCCATTATGTAACTTCTCCTGGATCTGTAAGCATCAATAAATATCCCTTCCTCCATAACTGTGCCTGGTCTGGTAGTTCATCTCAGCGAACCTGAATCTGTCTGCTACAGTAGCTTAGAGTTTGAGTTGCTCAGACAGATGTTGGGCATTATCCTCTGGTAGCTCATGTAGCACCTTCCAGCACTAGGTAGGCTAATTGTCTGATGACTGGCTCTCTTCCAGATTCCAACCAGGTGTCTCCAAGGTCCTTGCCTATAGTATATGGTGTTTTCAGCATTAGGGTCTTTCCATTAACTTCTCGTGGATAATCAAATGCTCTAACAGAAGTCTGTCTTGTTTTCTTTTGGGAGAACTTGTAGGTCTCCCCAGTCAACAGCTCATTGAGGATGTTAATGGCATCTTGGTGCATGGAATCACAGGCCAGTAACAAGGGAAAAGAAAAATGAAAAAGACAGGGAAAAAGAGAGAAACAGGAGAAATTTAAGGTTAGGCCTCATCTCACTCTCTTGAGGGCCCTTCGATTCAGGTGCTCCTCCTAAGGTTCTGTTAAGGGTTCAACCTTTTAGTATAACTTCCAGGATGTAGGTTTCTACTGTACCAGTTCAATTTGGGTTCAGTGTTGTGTACCTTACCCACTTATCCCCTTTCCCCTCAAGAAGCCATTCAGGTATGTTAGCAATTTGGGTTGATCCAGGGTAGGAACCACAGATGAGTGAGACCAGACAATTATTGTCTTTCTGTGATTGTATGAGTTCACTTAGTATGATTTGGTCTATTTTCAACCACTTTTCCATAAATTTAATTGTGTCACGTTTTCTTACTGCTGAGTAGAATTCCATGATGTAGATTTACCACATTTTGGATATCCATTCATCCAATGATGGGCACCTGGGTATTCCAGTTCTTACCTGATATGAATTGAGTAGCTATAAACATTGCTCAACTGAGGTGTGGAGCTTTTAAGATAAATGTTCAGTAAGGGAATAACAGGGTCTGTTGGTAACTCTATAATATCCTTTGCAGGAGTCTCTAAAATGATTTCCACAGGGGTCGTACCAGCTTACATTCCCATCAACAGTGAATGAGTGTTCCTATTTCTCCACATCCTACACAACATTTGTTTTCATTTGATTTTTTTAATGTTTGTTATCCTTACTGGGGTAAGGTGGACTCTTATGGTTGTTTAAATTTGCACATCAATAATGATTAGGGATGTTGAACATTTTCTTAGGTATGTGTTAGACATTTGTAATACTGACTCTGAGAATTCAGTTCTCTACCCCAGTTTTGGATTGGGTTGTTTGTTTTTTTTTATTGTTTAGGTTTTTGTAGATTCTGGATATTAGGCTTCTGTTAGTGGTATAGATGGCTAATATATTCTCCAATTTAGCGAATAAACCTTTGGCTCTGCTTATGGTATGTTTGTCATTGCAAACGCAATTTAGGTTCATGAAATTAAATTGGTTGAATGCTTGTTTAATTTCTTGGGCTACTGGGGGTTTGTTCAGGAAGTCTTTTCCCAGCCCTATATCCTGGAGACTGCCTTCTATATTTACTTCCAGTAGGAGAAGAGTTTCATGTCTTGTATTGAAGTCTTTAATCCATTCCAACTTAATTTTTGTGTATGTAAGACTGAGTGGGTCTAATTTCATTTTTCTACATATGGTCATGCAATTTGTCCAATGCCATTAGTTGAAGATGCTATCTTTTCTCCAGTCTACATTATTGGCACCTTTGTCAAAAATCAAGTCACTATAGTTACTTGACTTAAGGTCTGGGTTCTCAATGCTGTTTCATTGATATATGCTTATATTCTTATGCAAGTTCTATGCCGTTTTTGTTACTATGGCTTTGTAATATAGCTTTAGATCTGTTTGGGTGATACCTCCAGAAATTTTTTTTTCCCCCTGAGGATATGATTGTATATCTGAGGCTTGCTGTCATTCCATATGTATTTTGAGATCATATTTTCTTTTTTATTTATTTATTTATTTATTTTTATTTTTTTAATAAATAGTTTTATATTCAGTAAATACAGTCAGTTTGGTAACATTATTAGGCTCATCCATGACATACCCCCTCCCCTTGGCCCCTCCTTGTTGATGTCTATGGGTCATGCATTGTGGAGTTAGCCCACAGTTATGGGTAAGATAAATGTCTCTGCATATCATGACCCAACATGTGGCTCTAACATTCTTTCTGCCCCCTCTTCCACAAAATTTCCCTGAGCCATTTTGGGTTCATTTTTGAGCTGCTTCAGTGATGAGGTTTTGGGGGCCTCTGGGACTCTGGCTCTCTGACTTGATAGGAGTTGATTTTCCTCTGTGTTGATCTCCTTCCTCCTTGTGTTGGTATCTTGTTCATCAGGAAAACAGCACTCTTGCTTGTTTCACCAATTTTTCTTAGTTTCAGCAGGGACCATATTGAGGTATGATGGAGTGGGTCTCTCCTTAGGATCTACATCTACTGAAAAAGAGTAGGTTAGCAACAGGACAAATGAGAGAACAGTTACTTTTTTGTAGAAAAATTAATAGATGTAGACCCTCTTGTCGCCCATGATTGACGGGAGCTTGGTACTATAGTGGGCTTATGTTTGGATATGGTTATGACTTTTCTCCCACCTCCAGCTATAGGTCCCATATGACTGAGGGAATCAGTTAGTCAAATCAAGAGCAGTTGGTTCCCCACCATGACTGTGTGCCACTATGGCACTTATGTGGGTGTCACACCAGGTTATTTGCTGCTAAGTAGGTTAGACCATGAGTTTCGTGGACAGATATTGGTCATTTTCTTCCAGTCGCCCACGTAGCACCTTCTGGCACTAGATGCACTGACTGTCTGGGGACTGACTCTCATCCAACTTCCAGCCATGTTGTTCCATTTTACATGTCCACCACATAAGGTGTCTTTAGCAGTAGGGTCTTACCACTAACCTTTGGCGGGACATGAAGTACTCTGACAGAAATATGCCTGTCTTTTAGGAAAACTTGTAGGTCTTTATGATCAAAAGCTCATTGTGGATGATAGCCACATGCTGGTACTGGGATTCACAGGTCAGTGCCCACTAAGAAAAGGAGGAAAAAGATAACTAATATACAAGAGTTAGAGAAAAGAGAGGGGGGGGGGAGGGAGAGAGGGAGTGAGTGAAGATGTAGAAGATTAAGGTTAGTGTTCATCATACCCTCTTTGGTTTCTTGTAGTTCAGGTGTTCCCTGTAAGGGCCTGGTGCCGGTTCAGCCATTTGATCTGCCTGTTTGGAAGTAGAATTTTGTCGTACCATTGCCATTTGGGTCTAGTTTTCTGTTTCCCACCCCATTGATGCCCTTACCCTTTCCCAACCATTCTGAATGTCTAGTCCATGAGATGCTTGCTGGGTATGTAAGGTATCTTGTTTAGATTCAGGTTATGTGGTGATTTTTGTGTGTGTGTGATTGGGTAAGTTCACTGAGAATGATGTGTTCCAGGTTCAACCATTGTTCCTCAAATTTCATTGTGTCCTTTTTTCTTACTGCTGTATAGAATTCCATTGTGTAGATATGCCACATCTTAGTTATCCATTCTACAAGTAATGGACATCTGGGTTGATTCCTGATTTTAACTATTATGAATTGAGCCACTACAAACATGGTTGAGCAAATCTCTCTGGCCTGTGGTTTGAAGGTTTTAGGGTAGATGCCCAGTAAGGGAATCACTGGGTCTGTTGGTATCGCTATAGTCAGCTTTTTCAGGAATCTCCATATTGCGTTCCAAAGTGGTTGTAACATCCAACATTCCCATCAACAGTGGATGAGTGTTCCGACTTCTCCACATCCTTGCCAGCATTTCTTTTCATTTGATTTATTGATGTTGGCTATCGTTACTGGGGTAAGGTGGAATCTCATAGTTGTTTTAATTTGCATTTCTCTGATGATTAGGGATGAACATTTTCTTAAGTGTGTGTTTGCCATTTGTATACCTTCCTCTGTGAATTGTCTGTTCAACTCTGTGCCCCATATTGTGAGTGAGGTGTTTGTCTTCTTATTGTTTAGACTTTTGAGTTCTTTGTAGATTCTAGAGATTAGGCCTCTATCAGTTGGATAACCCACAAATATTTTCTCCCATTCTGTGGGTATTCTATTGGCTTTGCTTATTATGTGCTTGTCTGTAAAGAAACTTTTCAGCTTCACATGATCCCATTGGTTGAGTGACTGTCTAAGAACATGAGCCATTGGGGTTTTGTTCAGGAAGTCTTTTTCCATTCCTATATCATGGTAAGTACTTCCTAAATTTTCTTCCTGTAGTATTCGAGTTTCCGGTCTTATGTTGAGGTCTTTGATCCATTTGTTTTTGAGTGTAGTGCTTGGTGAAATGTGTGGATCAAGTTTTAGTTTCTTGCATGTGGTTATCCAGTTTGTCCAGCACCATTTGTTGAAGATGCTATCTTTTTCCAGCCTATACTGTCTGGGCCTTTGTTGAATATCAAGTAGCTTTAGTTGCTTGACCCAAAAACTGGGTCCTCAAGTCTATTCCATTGGTCTATACTCCTGTTTTTTATGCCAAGTACCATGCTGTTTTTATTACTATGGCTTTGTAGTATAGCTTTAGATCAGGTATGGTGATGGCACCAGAAGTATTTCCTTTACTGAGGATATGTTTGGATATTGTGAGACCTTCTGTTTTTCCATATGAAATTTGAGATCATTTTTTCTATGTCTGTGAAGAACACTGTAGGGATTTTAATTGGAATTGCATTAAATCTATATATTGTAGGATTGTCATCTTCACAATGTTAATTCTGCCTATCCAGGAGCATGGGAGGTCTTTCCATTTAATCAAGTCCTCCTCAGTTTCTTTTTTGAGGGTTTTTTATGTTTTCATTGTATAGATCTTTTACTTCCTTGGTTCAAGTTATTCCAAGGTATTTTTTTTTTGTTTGTTGTTGCTATGGAAAATGGGGCTATGCCCCTTATTTCTTTCTCTGTATCATTGTCATTTTCATACAGAAATGCTACAAATTTTTGTGCATTATTTTGTATCCTGCTACTTTGCTATAGGAGTTAATCACCTTCAGGAGTTTGGGGATGGAGTCTCTCAGGTCTCTTACATATACAATCATGTCATAAGCAAATAGAGATAACTTAACTTCTTCCTTTCCAAATTGTATCCCTTTAATTTCCCTCTCCTGTCTTATTGCTTGAGCTAGGACTTCCAGAACTATATTGAAAAGCACAGGTGAGAGAGGACATCCCTGTCTTGTTCCTGATCTTAATGGGAATTCCTCCAGTCTCTCTCCATTAAGTATTATTTGGGCCTTTGGAGCTTTGTATATTGCCTTTATTATGTTAAGATGTGAACCAACAATGCCGATTCTCTCCAATGTTTTGATCATGAAGTGATGTTGTATCTTGTCAAAAGCCTTTTCTGCATCTATTGAAATGATCATGTGGTTTTTATGGTTAAGCTTGTTTATGTGGTGTATTACATTGACAGATTTTCGTATGTTGAACCACCCTTGTGTTCCTGGGATAAATCCCACTTGGTCCAGGTGGATGAAGCTTTTGATGTGTTGTTGGATTCGGTTTGCGAGTATTTTGTTCAGGATCTTTGCATCTATGTTCATTAGGGAAATAAGCTGGTAGTTTTCTTTCCTTGTGGCCTGTCTGCCTGGTTTTGGGATTAGGGTGATACTAGCTTCATAGAAGGAGATGGGTAGCTTACCCTGTTCTTCAATTGTGTGGCACAGTTTTAGGATCTTTGGTTTGAGTTCTTCCATGAAGGCTTGATAAAATTTGGCTGGGAATCCATGTGGTACTGACTCTTCTTTTGGGGGATTTGCTTTATTACAGTGTGATGGGTTCATTGAGTTGATTAATCTGTTCTGAGTTTAGCTTTGGTAGATGATATGTGTCCAGGAGTTTATCCATCTCCTTCACATTTTACAGTTTTGTGGAGTAGAGGTTTTTGAAATAAGTCCTGATGATTCTCCCAATTTCACTTATGTCTGTTGTGATCTCTCCTTTTTCATTTTGAATTTTGTTAATTGGAGCCTCTCCTTTTGTTGCTTGATCAAATTGGCCAGGGGTTTGTCAATCTTGTTTATTTTTTCAAAGAACCAGCTCTTTGTTTTGTCAATTGCCTTAATTGTTTCCTTAGTTTCCAATTCATTAATTTCTGCTCTGATTTTAATTATTTCTTTCCTTCTGGAGCTCTTTGGGTTGGATTTTTCTTGATTTTCCAGTGCCTTTAGGTGGGTGGTTAGGCTATTGATTTGGGATCTTTCTGTCTTTTTTATAAAGGCATTGTGTGCTATGAATTTTCCCCTGAGGACTGCCTTCATTGTGTCCCATAAGTTTTGGTATGATGTGTTCTCATTGTCATTCAATTCCAGGAATTTTGCAATTTCATTTTTTATTTCATCCACTATCCATTTTTTTGTTTAAGAGTGTGCTGTTCAGTTTCCAGGTGCCATTGGGATTCTTGGTGGGTCTTTTGTTGTTGATTTCTAGCATTATTGCATTGTGTTCTGATATCATGCATGGAATTATGTCAATTTTCTTAAATATGTGTTGGCAGTCTTTGTGACCCAATATATGGTCTATTTTAGAGAATGTTCCATGGGCTGCTGAGAAGAATGTGTAGTCTGTGGATTGGGGATGGAAAGTTCTGTAGATGTCCATTAGGTCTAAGTGTTCTATCGTTTTGTGGAGCTCTCTTACTTCCCTGTTGAGTTTCTGTTTGGATGATCTGTCTATTACTCATAATGGTGTGTTGAAGTCCCCAGCTATGATGGTGTTGGTGGTTATTTGTGTTTTATTGTCAAGTAGGTTTTGTTTTATGAACTGTGGTGCCCCTGTGTTTGGTGCATACAGGTTTATGATTGTAATATCCTCTTGATGGATTGTTCCCTTTATAACTAGGAAGTAGCCTTCTCTGTCTTTTTTGATTATTTTTGAAGTCAATTTTATCCGATATTAATATAGCTGCACCTGCTTGTTTCTTATTCCCATTTGCTTGGAATATTGTTTTCCACCCTTTCACCCTGAGGAAGTTTCTGTCTTTAGGAGTAAGGTGGGTTTCTTGAAGGCAGCAGATTGAGGGGTCTAATTTTTTGATCCACCCTGCTAGCTTGTGTCTCTTGATGGGTAAATTAAGGACATTGATATTTAGGGTGATGACTGAGATTTTATTTGATCCCAGCCATGTTGTGGTGGTAGAGGTGTGTTGGTTTTTTCATGGAATTTGAAATTTTTTGTCTACTCTGTGTGTGTATGGTGTGATCTGCTTCTTGTAGGCATTTGTGGTTGGTTATTTGTTTCTTCTCTGTGGAGAATTTCCTGGAATACTTTCTGTAGTTTTGGTTTTGTTTTCATATAATTGTAAAGCTGAGTTTTGTCATGGAAATTTTCCTTTCACAATTTATTATGAGGGAGACTTTTTCCATGTAGAGTATTTTGAGTTGGAAGCCATAGTTTCTTAGTTTGGAGAGTTTCATTCCAGGCCCTTCTAGCTTTCAGGATTTCCATTGAGAAGTCTGTAGTAATTCTGATGGGTTTCCTTTGAAAGTGGTGTGCTGTTTTTTCCCTAGCTGCTTTTAGGATTTTCTCTTTGGTGTCAATGTTTAGAGTCTTAATGATAATATGTCCTGGGGAGTTTCTCCTTTGGTCCAGTCTGTTTGGAGTTCTGTTGGCTTCTTGTATCTTGATGAGCCTTTCTTTTAAGAGACTGGGGAAGTTTTCTTCAATTATTTTGTTAAATAATTCTCCATGCCTTTGGTCTGAAATTATTCTCCTTCTGATAGTCCAATGATTCTGATATTAGGATATTTAAGTGTATCCTACAATTCCCTCATGTTCTGTTCACAGGAACTTTTGAACTTACTGAAATTTTTGAACTCTTGAACAGTTTCTTCCATCTTGTCTTCCAGATCAGAGTTTCTATCCTCCACTTTACTGACTCTATTCTTGAGAGCCTATAGAGACTTTTGGACTTGTTCAATTAAGTTTGCATTTTCTAGTACTTTCCTATGTATCACTTCCATCGCTCTGTCCAGCTCCCTTTTCACCTCATTTTCTGATTTTCTTGATGATTCTTGGAAATCATCCTTGCATTTCTTTTTGTTTTCATTTAGTGTGGCCAGCTGATTTTTAAGGTCCTCTTTTTTTTTTCACTCTCCCTCAACTGTCTTAGCTCTCTTTGAATTCCTTCCAATGTCTTATCATATTGCTCTAACTTAGTGCTGGTATCATCCACATGATTATCGGTCTTTGGTTGCTTTCCTGCAAGTTCTAGAAGTAGTTTGGACAGGGTACATTGCTCATAGCTTCCACTTGATGTTCTGGTCCTAAAAACTCTTCTATGTTTTGGTTAGATGTAATCCTTTTTGGACTGGGTGACCTATCTGGATTTTCTTGCATTTTATTTTTCATGTTATTTCTTTGCATTCTGGTCTACCCATGACAGTTTATGGGTAGGTAGGTGGGTGGACCAGCCTGGGCTCTAGCTCAATGAGAATCCAAGACAGCCTGGGGCAGTTGCCAAGCAGCCTGGGATTTTGCTTTCTCTTGCCAAAGCCACCTATCTACTGCCTGATAGGGGTCCCAAAGTTGCCTGAATTCTCACCCAGTAATGCACCAAAGCTCTCTGCCTTTGAGCTTAGAAGGGGACTGAGGTAGCAAGCCCTGAAGCTGCCCAAACTCTGGCTGGGAACACTGGGACCTTCAAACAGTCTGTGCTCTCCCGCCACAGGGGAGTGAGGGATGGGCGGCAATGGACAGGTAGGGGATGGCACCTGAGCTGGCACTAGTGACTCAGTGTGGGCTTGTGTGGCCCTTGCTGTGGGACTGGGCCTGCTGCACGTGCAATTGTAGTGCAGAGGCAGCTTCTGCGGGCACGGGATCGGGACACAGCGGAGGCTGACCTATGGCCATGCAATCAGAGCACAGCAGCAGGGATCTGGTGGCTGCCTGATCACAGTGGTGGTGGTCCCTGCGGGTGTACAAACTGAGCACTGAGCGGCAGCGGGCAGGCATGCACGAACAGAGCACAACGGCGGAGGTCCCCGCTGGTGTGGACATCGCCACTGGTTTGCGAATGGAGCAGACAGTGGAGGTCCCTGTGGGTGTGCGATCAGCCCACAGCTCAGTGGGCTGGGGGGAGCGCAATCAGAGCACAGCTTCTTGGGGTGTGGGGCACGGCGGCTGTATGGGGGTAGACTACCCACTTGAGAGGGGATCCGTGATTCCTTGTTTTTCCCCACTCTGTTCCCTCCCACTGGCAAGAAGACCCTGATAACCCTTAATTTCTTGCCTTTCTTTCCCTGGTATTTGCAGCGCAGCTAGGCAGTCTCCATCTTGGCCGGAAGTCTCATAGTTGTTTTAATTTGCATTTCTGTGATGATTAGGGATGATGAACATTTTCTTAAGAGTGTGTTTGCCATTTGTATTTCTTCCTCTGTGAACTGCCTGTTCAGCTCTTTGCCCCATTTTGTGAGTGGGGTGTTTGACTTCTTACTGCTTAAATTTTTGAGTTCTTTGTATATTCTAGAGATTAGGCCTCTATCAGTTGGATATCCCGCAAATATTTTCTCCCATTCTCTGGGTAATCTGTTGGCTTTGCTTATTGTATGCTTGTCTGTAAAGAAACTCTTCAGCTTCATGTGATCCCATTGGTTGAGTGACTGTTTAAGATCATGAGCTACTGGGGTTTTGTTCAGGTAGTCTTTTTCCATTCCTATATCATGGAAAATAGTTCCTAAATTTTCTTCCAGTAGTATTCGAGTTTCTGGTCTTATATTGAGGTCTTTGTTCCATTTGTACTTGAGTGTAGTGCATGGCAAAATGTGTGGATGAAGTTTCAGTTTACTACATATGGTTATCCAGTTTGTACAGCACAATTTGTTGAAGATGCTGTCTTTTTTCCAGCCTATATTGTTTGGGCCTTTGTCAAATATTAAGTAGCTATAGTTGCTTGACCCAACGTCTGGGTCCTCAAGTCTATTCCATTGGTCTATACTCCTGTTTTTATGCCAGTACCATGCTGATTTTACTACTATGGCTTTGTAATATAGTTTTAGTTCAGGTATGGTGATGCCTCCAGGGGTATTTTTTTTTCTGAAGATATGTTTGGATATTCTAGGCCTTCTGCCTTTCCATATGAAATTTGAGATCATTTTTTCTATCTCTGTGAAGAACACTGTAGGGATTTTAATTGGAATTGCATTAAATCTATATATTGCCTTTGGTAGGATTGTCATCTTCACAATGTTAACTCTGCCTATCCAGGAGCATGGGAGGTCTTTCCATTTTCTCAAGTCCTCCTCAATTTCTTTTTTGAGTGCTTTTATGTTTTCATTGTAGAGATCATTCACTTCCTTGGTTAACAATATTCCTAGGTATTTTGTTGTTGTTGTTGTTGTTGTTGTTGTTGTTGAAAATGGGACCCTGTCCCTTATTTCTTTCTCTGTATCTTTGTCATTTACACATATAAAGGCTACTGATTTTTGTGCATTTATTTTGTATCCTGCTACTTTGCTATAGGAGCTGATCATCTTCAGGAGTTTTGGGGCGAAGCAGTAAGTGAGCAAGTGGGTGGAGTGTTCGAAACTTCCACACAAAGGGATCAATCTGAGAGTGGCTGCATTGTGGATAGGTGGCTATTTGGGGGGAGTGTTGGGCTGCCTGCTCACGAAGGGATCTGCAATTAACTGTTATTGTCAGGATTCTTGGGGTAGCCAGAGCAGTAAGATAGCAACTGGGCGAGCCCACTAAGTTTTCATACTCAGGGATTGGCACTTGGTGGCTCCCGGCTCAGTGGAAGTGGCAGCTATTTGGGGAGAGGGTATCAGCAATTTTCTGCCCCCCCCGTACCCTCCCACTGACAATCTAATGTAGATTGCTATCCCTTAAAAAACCAGTGAACCCCTAATGCTTTGCCTTTCTTTTCCCAGGATTTGCAGTGCAGCTAGGCGGTCTCCATCTTGACTGGAGTTTGCGATCATTTTTTCAATCTCTGTGAAGAATGATGCTGGTATTTTTATTGTTATTGTGTTGAAGCTGTATATTACTTTTTATAGAATTACCATTTTACATTATTAATGCTAGCTATCCAGGAACATGGTGGGTCTTTCAATCTTCTCAAGTCCTCTGCAATTTCTTTCTTGAATTTTTTTCTTTTATGTTTTCATCATATAGATCTTTCACATCCTTGGATAGTGTTATTCCAAGGTATTTAATTTTTTTGTTACTATTGAAAATGGGACAGCCTCACTTATTTTTTTCTGTGTATATTTTTCCATTGTATGTGTCTACTGATTTTTGTGCATTGATTTTATATCCTTCCAATTTACTGAAGGAAATAATCACCTTTAGAACTCTTGAAATAGAGATTTTCCTTATGTGCAGAATCATGTTATCTGCAAATAGGGCTAACTTGACTTTTTCCATTCCATTTTGAATGCCTTTATTTCTTTCTACTGTCTTATTGGTTGGGCTAGTAATTCTAGTACTATGTAGAAGATTAGTTGTGAGAGTGGACATCACTGTCTTGTTATTGATCTCATTGGTATCTCCTTCAGTCTTTCCCTATCAAATATTATTTGGGCCTTAGGTGCTTTATATATAGCCATTATTGTGTTGAGATTTAAACCCTTCATGCCTATTCTTTCCAGCATTTTGATCATGAAGTGGTGCTGTATCTTGTCAAAGGCTTTCTCTGCATCGATTAATATGGTCATGTGGTTCTTATGATTAAGTTTGTTCATGTGGTGTATTACATTGACCAATTTCCATATGTTGAACCATTCCTGCAGGCATCCCTACTTGGTCAAGGTGGATAATGCTTTTGATGTGTTGTTGAATTCAGTTTGCAAGGATTTTGTTCAGGATCTTTGCATCTAAGCTCATTAGGGATATAGGCCTATAATTTTCTTATTTAATCTTTTTCTGGTTTTAGTATTAGGGTGCAACTTCAAAAAAGGAGAATTCGCTGATCTGTTATTCTGTGAAACAGTTTGAGAAAAATTGGTTTCAGTTCTTCAATGGAGTGAGATAGAGTTCAGCTGAGGAAGCAATCCAGTCCTGGACTTTTCTTTCTGAGGGGATTTTTTCATTACCTTTTCAATCACAATGAATATGATAGGCTAGTTTAGGAGATGAATCTACGAATTTCATTTTGGTAGGTGGTATGTGTCTAGGAATTCTTCCAGATTATTTTATTTTGTGGAGTAGAGGTCCTATCCTTTTGGTGTTCTGTGGACTTCTTGAATCTGGAAGGGCTTCTTTTTTGAGAGACTTGGTAAATTTTCTTCAATAATTTTGTTGAATATGTTCTCTATACCTCTAGCTTGGATTTCCTCTCCTTCTGCTATACCCATGCTCAGGATGCTTGGCCATTTTAGGATATCCTCCAGTTCCCAGGTATTATGTTCACTTGCTTTTTTTGAACTTAGCTAAGTTTTTGGCCTCCAGATCAATTTCTTCTGTCTTGTCTTCCAGGCCACAGGTTCTATCTTCCACATGAGTAAATCTGTTAGTGAGGGTTTCTAGAGAGGTTTTGATAAGTTCTATTTGATTTTTGTTTTCTGTTGTGTTATTTTTGCATCACATCCACTCTCTTTTGAGGTACAATTTCAGTTCGAGTTCTGACTTTCTAGATTCTTCCTGGAATTCATTCTTACATTCGATCAAGTCTTCATTAAGCTTAGTCAATCCATTTCTTGACTCACCTTCAATTTGTTCATTTCTCTTTTGGGTTTTTCTTTTTCAATCAAGTTAAGCATACTGTCGAAAGCTGAATTTTTTTTTAATTTTATTTATTTATTTATTTGAGAGCAACAGACACAGAGAGAAAGACAGATAGAGGGAGAGAGAGAGAATGGGCGCGCCAGGGCTTCCAGCCTCTGCAAACGAACTCTAGACGCGTGCTCCCCCTTGTGCATCTAGCTAACGTGGAACCTGGGGAACCGAGCCTCGAACTGGGGTCCTTAGGCTTCACAGGCAAGCGCTTAACTGCTAAGCCATCTCTCCAGCCCAAAAGCTGAATATTTAAAGAGATGTTTATGTTCAAGTTCATTGATACCATTGTTGGTTCTTTCATGGTTTGCTTCCAGTTCAGTGATTCTTTTAATCAGGGTCTCATTGTTTGTTGTGTTTCATTTTGGGATTGAATTGCTGTTGATTTATCTATGACTTCGTTGGAAGTTTCTATTGTAAGACTAGGCATCATTGTTGGAAATCTTTCAGCTTTCTGACTTTTGTGGTCTTTTTTACACTGTGGTCTACCCATTTTAGGGAGAGTATTTATTTTATTGAGGAGGCAGCAAGTTTCTGTCCTTTGGTACCTGCACCCTCTGAGTGAAGTGAACAGGGATGTTGATACCCAGTGGCCAGTCAGGATACCAGAGCAAAAGGCCTGATTCCATAGCACACACAGGAGCTAGTCCTCTCCAAGCAAGGCAGAATGAGACACAATGAAACCAACCACCCCCTCCAGTGCAGGGAACCCGAACCACCCAGCCTGCATGCCCTCAGGAGCAGGGAACACAGACTAGGGAACTGGGAGGAGCCAGAAAACAGGGACCTGGCCTACTCATTCCATGCTGTGTCCACCCACCCACAGCCCAGTGGCACAGGAAATCCAGACCAGGGAACTGAGAGGAGCAGGGAAGCAGGGATATAGCCTACTCATTCCATGCCACTGTGCCCCTCACTGAGCTTTATTTACTTCAGTAGTTGTTTGTTTTCCAAGAAATATGATATAGCTTTATTTAATCTATCTGAGAATATTTTATGCTGGTCATATTATCACTTCTACAATAATTTTAAACACAGTATAATATATAGCTAATAATTCTATCATCTGAATTTTTGGAGGGTTTGATTCATTTTCATAGTATATTTTCTTCCCTCACCACATTTCCTAATCTTCAATTGTGAGCTCATTCTTGAACAGTCTTTATCTAAGGGAATGCAGTGGGAATGGAACATGATCTTTCTGAAAGGTTGGGTATTATTTTAATGGGAAACATAAAACTACTTTAATTTCTTACATTTATTTGGTATTTCCTAAGATATATAACATGTGAAAATCTGAGCCCAAAAATCTGCTAGATATAAGCCTGTGTTCTCAAATTGTCAGGATTAAGAACTGTCTGCTTTTTTTTTTTCTTTCTATAAATAGAAGCCTAGTCAACTTGCCACTACAAGCAAACATCTTTCTCATCTTCTGTGGCTTTACCCACTCCCCACTTTATTTAACCATAATGCTTTCTTAGGAATTACTGAGGAGTCTTAGCTATGCAGGGCTTCAGGTTCAGCACTAGCTTCCTTTCCTAGTTTTCACCTGCCATTGTATGTTTCTCTTCTCCAGCATTCTGTACATTTTTTAATTTAATTTATTAATTTTCTTTTCAGCAAATACAGGCAGTTGGTACCATTGTTTAGGCTCATCCATGATCTGCCCCTACCAATGGACTCCCCTTGTTGATGTAAATGGGTCGTGCATTGTGGAGTTAGCCCACAGTTATTGGTACGATAAATGTCTCTGCATATCATGACCCAACATGTGACTCTGACATTCTTTCCACCTCCTCTTCCACAAAATTTCCCTGAGCCATGTTGGGTTCATTTTTGGACTGCTTCAGTGCTGAGGTGTTGGGGGCCTCTGAGGCTCTGGCTCTCTGATTTGGTAGGAGTTGATTTTTCTGTGTTGGTCTCCTTCCCCTTTGTGCTGGTATCTGGTTCAGCAGGAAAACAGCACCCTTGCTTGTTTTGCCAATTTTCTTTAGTTTCAGTCAAGCCCCCCTTCGTTTCTGTACATTTTTATAAGCATAAAAAATTATATTTTGTAGCCTATCTAAATGTTTTAATTTTGTTGGCTTTGATTTTGTTTTATTTTTACAAAGATAGTGACTATTATATTATCAAAAAACATAAAACATGATTTAACTTGGTTATTACAAGTGGAGAAAAAAAGAATTGTTGATGCAGATGAGGTGTTAAAGTTAGGCAATAGGGTAAGTTGAACAAAAAGAAATAGAATAATGGCTACTGAGAAAAATCTCAGACAAACCCAAATTGAGGGATAGTCTACAAAAGAATTCTTCTATTCTTTTCTTAAATTTCCAAGTTAGGAATATATAGTAAGGCTATAAACTATATCAAATTAAAGAAAATTATGGGGATGATTAGATATAAGGCATGATTCTATATTTGGACTCCACACAATTGACAAAGTATGTTGAACATACTGATTTTGATGATTATAGTGTTAAAAATCATTTGTTCTTAATATACACATTGAGAAATGCAAGGTAAAGTGCTGCAATTTCTCCAGTTTACTAATGAATGGCTCAAACACAATTATCTAGAGAGAGAGAGAGAGAGAGAGAGAGAGAGAGAGAGAGAGAGAGCGAAGACAGAGAGAATGAATCCTAGAGAAGTTAAAACAATGGAGCAGAATGTAAACAATTGGTGAAACTGGACAGTTTATAGGAAATCCTTTTTATGAAAACTTTTGAGGAAGTTTAAAGTAATATAAAAACAACAAAAAAACATGTTCTCAAAATGGGGTAATTCTAAGGAAACACTTTGAGAATACCTATTTTTAGGAAAAGGGAGAATGAAAAGGAACAGGTGAATGAGACAAAGAAGAATAACTTATTTCTGTAGGAGAATAACTAGGTAAGTGTAGTTGATCAAAGTCAGAAGAATGTCTGGCTTTTTCAAAGGCAATGTATAATATGCATATACCCTCACTATGATTTCAAGATACATCAAAAAGCACTTTAGAACTTAGAGTCTTCATATGTCTGCAAACAAATATTGCAATCATTTTGTGAATTACCAAAAGAAAATGGTGAAATGATAAATTGATTCATTTCCATCCTCTTTAACAAAAAGTCTCTGTTTTGCCATATTAAATTAGTGTCTGTAGAGCTTCTGTACTCAGAGCAGCATTTTCTTCTCTCTCAGACACCATTTCACCCTGAATAGTTGTGATATTTACCCAGAATAATTGTGGGTATTTTATAATTATAATTTATTAATGAGAATTATTCTCTCCCTTATTAGATTTTTTAAAATTAATGCACAGTAACTATACTACACATTAAATTGTTACATAAAAAATCATGAAGTGTACACTTTAGCTTAATGCTAAATACATTAAGTATTTTATATCACTCTACCAATTACATTAGTATCCTTGTGGAAAAGTCAATGGCTTTGCTGAACAATTGGGGGAGAAATTATTTCTTGAGTGCTATAATTAATATGTTTCGGTCACTACCACTAGCTGATTGCTACTTTAGAGATGATGGGAGAAGTTGGAGTGGGAGATATTCAATAGAATTCTTCCTTTGAATGAAAAGAAATGCCAACTAAGATGGTTTGAAAATTCTCTTGTTACTTTATTTAATAATTTAGAGATAAAAATAATGACCTTGGGGCTTGAGAAATTGCTTAAGGGATTTGACTGCAAAGCCAAGGGACCCAGGTTCAATTCTCCAGGACCCACATAAACCAGATGCACAAGGTGGCACACATATCTGGAGTTCATTTACAGCAACTAGAAGTTTTCAGTGGCTGAAGACCCTGGCATGCCAATTCTGTCTTTCTCCCTCTTTCTCTCTCTCAAATAAATAAGTAAATTTTTTACATATTAAAAAAATAATGACCTTGATCATATAAGTGGTCATATATGTTAATTATACATCATTAAAATAAAATGATCATATATATTTAAAGTTATATAAGTCTTACTTAAGTGAAAACTTTTTCTGTAAAGAAACATATAGTAAATATTTTCATCTTTGGAGAACATGAAGTCTTACTTGCAGCTTCTTAACTCTACTTTTAATGCACAGCATGGAATGTAGCTAAGGATCATATTTAAATGTGTGGGCAGAGTCATGCTTCAATAAATTTTATTTGTACAGACTGTGAGCCGGATTTAGACTGTGGAGTATAATTTCTGCCTACTTTAACTTACATCTATTTCATGTTGAAGTTAGGCATATCTGAAGGAGTATTCAATACCTGAAAGAGAATAATTGGCAAAAGTCCTCAGCATGGAGAACATTGTACTAGTTACTCATATTACCCCCATTCTGTGCCCAGGAAAAGATCAGGAATTTAATTGTCAAAACTTAAGCAATGAAAAGCAACCTGTTTGTGACAATTGAGAAATTCAAAACAAAATAAAGTCCAAAGTAAAGGAAAAATAAAAATCTAACTCTTACTAAAACACAACAAAGGGGCTGGAGAGATGGCTCAGTGTTTACCTGTACAGCCTAGCAACTCCATGCATCTGGCTTTACGTGGGTACTGGGATTTCCCTTTCTGTCCATTTCTCTTGTCTGTCTCTCTCTGCTCGAAAATTTAAAAAAAAAAATCTGGGTATAGTAACATATATCTGTAATCTTAGCACTCAGGAGGCTGAGACAGGATAAGAAGTTCAAGTCCTGCCTGGGCAACATAGTGAGTTCCAGAGATACCTAGTAACATGAGACCTAATCTCAAATAAAAACCAGCAAGGAAACAGTAAAGTAATAAATAGTTCAAAAGTAAGTACTTATTATATTATATCTTTTGTCTTTATTAGTTATGTACATACTCAGTGTGTAAACAGCTATGTTGGTACCATCATTAGCCTCCTCCCTGTCCTCCCTCCTCTGAAGGGATCCTCCTCATTCAGGATTGTGGGTCATTAATTGTGGTGATAGCCATCATTTATGGGGAAGAGGCAATGTCTCTGTGTGTAATGTCCCAATTTGTGGCTCTAACAATCTTTCCTACCCCTCTTCTGCAATTTTCCTTGAGCCATGTTGGATACATTTTAGGTCTACTTCATGTTGAGGAAATGTATGAATTCCTGGATACATACCAACTACCAAAGCTAAACTCTGAGCAGATTAAACTATAGTATATATTGATGGTTCCAAACTTCCATGTTCTTCCTTTACTAGCCATGAGGAGCTTGTTGAAGATGTAAGTACCTTTAGTCCCAGCTATGTACGAGGTTGAGGCAAGAGGATCTCAGGTTTAGTCCTGACTGGTCTACAGAATGAGTTCAAGACCAGCCTTGGTAATGTAGGAAATTGACCACAAAATAAAAATATGAAAAAAGGTGTGGGCCTATAGTTAAAGGGTAGAATGCTTGTCTAGCATGTGTAAGACCCTAAGTTCCATCCCTAGAACAGGAAGAAAAGAAGAAAAAACACAGCTCTTTAACTTCAAGAAAAGTTTTCTTTTGTAATTTTTTTTGTTTATTCATTTGAGAAATAGAAAGAGACAGAGAGCTGGTGAGTATGGGCATGCCAGGGCCTCTTGCCACTTCAAATGAACTCCAGATGTATGCACCACTTTTTTCATCTGGCTTTACATGGGAAATTGAACCCAGATTGACAGGCTTTTCAAACAAGTGCTAGAGAGAGTGAATATAGGTGTGCCAGCACCTCCAGATAGTACAAAAGAACTCAGCCAGAATGCTGCTTTCTTGGTGAACCTGGTACCAGCATAAACGTGAAGGAGATAGACACAGAGAATACTCAACTCCCACCAAACCAGATATTCAGAGCCACAGAGGCTCCCAAGAAATTATGAAAAATTAAATTTGCCAGGAAATGGATGGATCTGAAAAGGATTATTCTAAGTCAGGGAACCCAGGTCCAGAAACCAAACATTGCTTGTTCTCTCTCATCTATGGATCCTAACTACAAATGTTTAGACTTGTGTATGAGCTGGAGCCAAAAATTTGTAGCACAGGCCAGTGAGTTAGAAAAAGGCTATAATGGAAGGAAGAGAGGGAAGGGCTTTAGGGGATGTTATTGTACATATGCAAGTAGAAGAGCCAATTACAGGGAGTGGAATGGCCTAAGTGAGGCCAGGGGAAGAAATTAAGTAAGAGAATGGAGGGGGAAGGGTCAATCAAAATTCCAGATATTTTGAATAAGACATATGAAAACTTACTTTTTTTCAATGATGGCACATCCAGAACCCATAGATTCTTACTAGAAAATTTTCAGTGCCAGTTGGCCCAGGAGGTCCCTGTTGCCTCAAAAACATTACAGGCTATTACCAAGACCCTTGGTTTTCCAAAAGAAACAGGTGGTAAGACCCTATTTCTAAAGACTTCACATGACTGGGAGGCAAGGTCACCGAGATGTCAAGCTGGGGCTGTGCTGATAACCTTCTCTCTGTAGATCAGCCAACTGAAAGCTGGAAAAAGCTGCATTGCATGCAGCCCTATGTGAGACAGAAGTCATCAATGGTGAAAATAGTGGACAATGGAAGCCTCAAGTTTGGCCAGATAGGCCAAGTGACAGAACAGGTGCAATAGTGGCATGTCTGCTCTGGGGAAAACCAACTACTCTCTAATTGGACTGAAGCCCCACTCTATGGGAGGGAATATGTGCTTGGTACTGAAAACCTAATCAAAATCCTATGGCAGGGGAGCCTTAATGGTGTAAAGCCTGCTCTTGTCTGGCTTAATACATATAGTATGCTCAACAAAGTGCCCTGTAAGAACTATACTTAATGTTCATATTTATATGTGACTCTCATTTCTAGTTAGAGAAGTTTCTCTTTTCAGATGGCAGTGACCAGTAGGATGACCCAAAAAAGTAACACAGTGCTGAGAAGAAATGATGGAGGAGTGTCCAGCACTGAAACTTCTCAAGCACATCCTCCAAGGCTCAGGGTCCATTGCATAAGAGGTGGCAGAAAGAATGTAAGAGCCCTCTAAAATAATAATGGTTATCCCATTTATATGGTGCTGACTTCACTCTCTGTTGGAGAATTTGCTTCTCTTTTTTTGATGGACACAGAACCAGAGGAGAGATTCAGCCCATCACGCCTCACCAAGGCCCCAGCTGAAACCATAGAGTAATTAGGGAAATGAGCAAAAGTACTGCTTTCTTGGTGAACCTGGTGCCAGCACAAGGGTGAAGGAGACAGACACAGAGAACACTTACTCAATTCCTACCAAACTAGATATCCAGAGACACAAAGGCTCCCAAGACCTCATCACTGACTTAGACCTAAAACAAACCCAACATGGCTCAGGAGAAATTCGTGGGAGAAGGGGAAGAAAGATGATAGAGGCACAAGTTGGGACATAATGCACAGAGATATTGCCTCTTCACCATAACTGATGGCTACCTCCATAATGCATGACCCACACTCCCAAAGGAGGAGAGTCCCTTCAGAGGGGGGAGGGAATGGAGGATACCAATGATGGTACCACCATGGCTGTATATACACTATCTACATAACTAATAATAATAAAAGAAAGAACTCCAGATTCATGTGCCACTTTGTACATCTGGCTTACCTGAGTCCCAGGGAATCAATCCTGGGTCCTTTGGCTTTTCAGGCAAGTGCCTTAACCACAAAGCCATCTCTCTAGACGCCAAACTAATTTTTTGTTTGTTTGTTTGTTTGTTTGTTTTTTTGTTTTTCGAGATAGGGTCACACTCTAGCTCAGGCTGACCTGGAAATTCACTATGTAGTCTCAGGGTGTCCTCGAACTCATTGTGAACCTACTACCTCTTCCTCCTGAGTGCTAGGATTAAAGGTGTGTACCACAAAGCCCAGCAAAAGCTAAATTTTTAAACAAAGGGTTTTGTTATGAAATGAATGAATGACTCAATCAATAAATTAATCAGTTTGTAGCTTTTATAATACGTCATCTAAATTCAAAGATCATCTTCACAGACTCCTTGTGACCATCAAGTATGATGCATTCTCCTTGAATAAAAATGCTTCCAGTCAAATTACACACAAGCTTCTTCACCTAGATAGTATCTATAGCATGACCAGCAAGTCCAATATGCCTTGTAAAAGAAGAGCACAACCACATTAGTATCATTCCTACATTGAACTCCTACTAAACAACATGTCTTTGACACTTAATGGGCAAAATTCAATTATTACAGCAATATTTTGCCATTTAAATTAATGACATTATAAACACTCCGATATTACCCAAAAATATTAGAGAGAAAGTATTTTTTATCCATCAGGAGTTACTTTACTACTATTATTAATTAACTTAATTAATTTATTTGCAAGCAGAGAAAGGTAGAGATAGAGAGAAGGGAGACAGACACGGATACAATGAGGACACCATGGCCTCCAGCCACTGCAAACTAATTCCAGACACATGTGCCCCTATGACTATGCGGTTTATGTGGGTCCTGTGGAATCGATCCTGGGTCCTTTGGCTTCATAGACAAGCACCTTAACCACTAAGCCATTTCTCTGGCCCCACTATTATTAATTTTATTAAGACCAGTTTTAATCAATGTAAGTTTATAAGTTTTTATAATTTATTTTGTACTTTTATCTTTCCATTATCTTTTTCATTATCTTTGCTGATCTAATAACAATGTGTAACCTTAAAATGATTTTATTTTTTAAACAATACACATACATTCATATATGCATCATATTTAGGAAACTGTGCTCTATTTTGAGCAGGGAAGTTTCTACTATAGAGATGAGAAAATGAAAATTAAGAGATATTCAATGGTTTGCTTAAGGATGAGCTAGCTATAAGTGGAAGTAGAGCTGTGATATAGATGAAACTAGATATCTTAAGCTGTCCATAACAGGGCCAAAGGCATACTAAGTGTGCAAATAAGTGTACCATTTATCTTTAAAAATACTTTATTTATTTATTTGAAAAACAGAGAATGAGAGAGAGAGGGGGAGGAGAGAGAGAAAGAATGGGTGTGCCAGGGCCTCTGACCTGCAAACAAACTCCAGGTGCATACACCACCTTGTTCATCTGGCTTACATGGGTACTATATCCTTAGGCTTCTCAGGCAAGTGCCTTAACCACTAAGCCATCTCTCCACTTTCTCCCTTTTTTTGAAGTAGGGTCTCACACTAGCCCAAGCTCGCCTGAAACTCACTCTGTAGTCCTAGGCTGGCCGTACACTCACAGCGATCCTCTTACCACTGCCTCCCAAGTGCTGCAATTAAAGATGTGTGCCACCATGCCTACTTATAAGCGTACCTTTTAATATTGCATGAGCATATTAGAACACCTGGTGCTCTTTTGGCCATATTTCATCATAGTAATGTCAGATATATGATAGTCATAGAAATTAATTTAGTATTTTGATTGCTTTATGTCTTTTCTACTAAATAGCACCCACTGAATGGTAAATGGATTCCCAATAGCTGACATAGTTTATTTCACTTAGTTGGTATATATTTCCAATGAGGTTATATAAAACATAAATAAAAGTAAAGCTGGGCATAGTGGTGTACACCTTTAATCCCAGCACTTCGGAGGCCAAGGTAGGAGGATCATTGTGAGTCCAAGGCCAGCCTGGCACTAGAGTGAGTTCCAGGTCAGCTGTGCTACAGTGAGACCCTACCTCAAAAATAAATAAATTTAAACTGAATGCTATGTAAGAGCATAAAAAAAAAACATTTTCTCGGGCTGGAGAGATGGCTTAGCGGTTAAAACGCTTGCCTGTGAAGCCTAAGGACCCCGGTTCGAGGCTCGGTTCCCCAGGTCCCACGTTAGCCAGATGCACAAGGGGGCGCACACATCTGGAGTTCGTTTGCAGAGGCTGGAGACCCTGGCGAGCCCATTCTCTCTCTCTCCCTCTATCTGTCCTCTCTCTGTGTCCGTCACTCTCAAATAAATAAATAAAATTTTAAAAAAAAAACACTTTCTCAGCTATCATATGCCAATTTTCCAGTTCAAAGAGGAAAAATTCCATTTAGCTCCATGAAATCTATGTAGGCTATTGTTCCTTTTCAAATCCTGAGCCATTTGCTCTGTAAATTACTTTGAATTTCAAACAAAAGTCCAAAAATAGGTCTGTGCAGATTCACACCAGTCAGACAGCTCTGTAAATAGTCTTGCCCAAGTCCATTACAAATACTTTCATTATTAACAAGGTTATGTCATCCCTAATGCTGATTACAATGCAGTCACTTCTCCCAACATTATCTTACATATTTAAAAATTGAAACTGTAGACTTTATAGGAATCATTTACCCATATTAATGCTAAACAAAGCCATCTAATAACACAAAAGAACCATTTATTTTCATATGCTAGTCATTTGGAAAGTGCCACATTTAAAAAAATTGTTTATTTTTATTTACTTATTTGAGAGTGATAGAGAGAGAGAGAGTGGGGAGAGGAGGAAGAGAATGGGAGCACCAGGGCCTCCAGCCACTGCAAACAAACTCCGGATGCATGTGCCACCATGTGCAACTGGCTTATGTGGGTCTTGGGGAATAGAGCCTCGAACCGGGGTCTTTAGGCTTCACAGGCAAGGGCTTAACTGCTAAGCCATCTCTCCAGCTCAGAAAGTGTCACATTTTAATAAGGGCAGAGAATTGTCAATTTTTCAACCAAAGCTCATATTTATTTTAAACACAGATGAATTTTTCTCTTTTATCTTCTTTGAAGACTTTTGAAAGATGTCCTGAGAGGGAGTGTTTGTATTTTATAACCAAATAATTGTTTAATTAAAAAGACTTTTAAGAGTGACTCCTAAGTTCACAGAATGAGATTTTCTAAATCTTCCTTATTTCAAAATATCTCTCCAGCACCTTACTTCTCCATAACTTTATTAGAACTGACACAAAAATTGCATATAACTAAAATATATAACTTGGTGGGTTTGGACATACATTCTTCACAAAAATTCAATATCTTAATTTAATTTTTTTTTTTTGTTTTTTGAGGTAGGGTCTCACTCTAGCCCAGGCTGACCTGTAATTCATTATGGAGTCTCAGGTTGGCCTCGAACTCACAGCGATCCTCCTACCTCTGTCTCCCAAGTGCTGGGATTAAAGGCGTGCGCCACCAAGCCTGGCTAATTTTTTTTAAATTTTTGACACAAGATCCCAAGCTGGTCTCAAATATCTTAAATTTTGAATGACCCTCACCCACCCTTCTCTTACTGAATCTCTTCCCCTGACCTCACTTTAGGCCTTTCCACCCCCTGTAATCTGTTCTTCTACTTACATATACACAATACCATCTCCTAAAGTCCTTCCTTCTCCTCCCTCCCTTAGAGCCAAGAATTACCTTGAACTTCTGATCCTCCTGTGTCTACCACCTGAATATTAGAATTAGAGATGCAAGCCAACAAACCTGGTTTATGTAGTACTATGAATGTAACCCAGTCCTTTGTGCATGTAAGTAAGCACTCTACCAACTGAGCTACATTACCAGCTCCAATATCTTATTTCTATCAGTTACTGTCTTAATGCTGGGATTAAATGCCTGACCAGAAGCAGTTTATGGCAGGGAAAGTATGACATGGCCAGATAGCCTACTTCACACCATCACACCAGCAAGGAGGAAGTAGAAAGTCCAAGAGCACCAAGGAGGAATGGATTTTATATAATACTTTAAGGCCCACATCCTAGTGACATCCTTCCTCCAGAAAGGCTCCAGCTCCTAAGGGTTCCACAAACTTCCCAAACAGCACCACCAACTGGGGAGCAAGCATTCAAGCACTGGAGACTATGCCTGACATTTCCATTCAAAACACCACATTGGTTTTTCCCACAGTATTGAAACTGTGCTTTGAATTGGCAATGTGGATTGATGCTTTAGAAAACTGTTTGAGGAATGCTAAGTAAGATGAAAATAGTCAGAAGATGATGTCAATGTCAAGTCAAATGGATTTTACCAGAATCATTGAACCAGATCTGAATGCCATTTCTTCTACCTTTTGTGCACTTTTCACTACAATAGGCAAGAAATGTTTCAAAATTTGTCTCATCAACAACACAAAAGAAAATCACTACTGACTGAAAGCTAATGTAGATCTCCCAAATTAAAAAAATGTATACATCTACATGTACAAAAAGTAGACAGTTCTAAAGGTCAATTGCCTTCTTGAAAGAAAGTTTGTATTATAATTAACAGCATAGACAGTATATACAACTAGCAGGTAAGGAATTATGACCAACTGCAGAAACTTATATTCTTCTCAGATGCCTTAAGAAAAAATAAACTGAGTAATTATATGTACAAGTAAAGATGAACTTCAAAGTCATTACCATTTGGAGAGGATTTTGAAAAGTAAATTGCTATTATACATTTCTTAGCCTTATAAAATTATCTTTTTGAATTTTTGTTTGCCTATGTGTGTATATGTGTGTGTGTTTGTGTGTGCATGTTCACACACATGCCTGGACCTCTTGCAACTGCAAATGAATGCCCTTCTAGCTTCATTGGTGGTTTGGATATTAAATCTGGGACAGCAGGCTTTGCAAGTAAGTGCCTTTACTGAGTTATCATTCCAGCCCCAGTCTCTTTCTTGATTATCCAAATATGAATTCCACCTATAAACTTTTTCTCTCCCAATTGGTTCTGTGTATCACACATCATACCACAAGTAAAAACAATGTCAGTAGTTATTTGTTAGCTGTCTTTTAAAAATGCAACTACACCTTCATCTTCAGCCATTTTGAGATCATTTGTTGTCTTTTTTGTAAACATTACTAAGTTCTCCACCTCAAACCTGGGCATGAACCCTTTCTCTATGCCCTTAAATATCACAAATAGAAAGCTAATACCAAACTTTGCTGAATAATTCTGAATGTTCTGTATATAATAAGCAAAAATGAGAACTTATAATTATTTATGTATTAAATATTTTATATCAAAATAATTTCCCTGCAGCACTTACGCAGCCTTTAACAGCTCCAATCTGAGAGTTCAAAATTCAAGTCTGAACCAATAACTTTGGATTACTTCAATGGGGCTCCTTGCCTTACATGGGTCAAACTAAAGCAATCTTTGTGTTTTTTACTTTTTATTGTCCATATATATATTTAGTTATGGGCCACTCAGTTTGTAAATAGCACATGTAGGTACCATCATTACTCTCATTCCTGTTTCCCCCTCTGAAGGGACCATCCTTGTTGGGGATGCAAGTTATCTCCATGGGGATTGTAGGTCATGCATTGTGGGTGTAACCATCACTTATGGGGGAGTGTATGGTTCACTCTGAGTGTAATGTTCCAACTTGTGGCTCTAATAATCTTTCTGTCCACTCTTCCTCAAATTTCTCTGAGCCAAGTGGGGTTTATTTTACATCAACTTCAGCGATGGGCTCATGGAAGCCTCTGTGTCTCTAGATCTCTGATTTGGTAGGAGTTGAGTGTCCTCTGTGTCTATCTCCTTCACCCTTGTGCTGACATCAGATTCACCAAGAAAGCAGCACTCTTGCTCATTTTCCAAATTACCCTGTAGGTTCAGCTGGGGCCCTGGTGAAGTGTGATGGGCTAATTCTCTCTTCAGGTTCTGCATCCATCTGAAAAAGAGAAGCAAATTCTCCAAAGGATAGCACCAGTTCAATGGGATAACCATTGAAAGTTTAGAGAGAATTTAATATGTGAAGGCCCTCTTGTAGCATAATATTGGTGGCAGCCTGATACTGGAGAGTCAACTCATTATTTGGGTATGATTCTGACTTGTTTCCTAGTTGCAGCTATGGATTCCTTTTCATTGAGTGGATTTGTTATCCAATTCAAGAGAAGTTGGTTATCCACCATGGTTGTGTGCCACTATTGTACTTGGGTGAGCATCATATCAGGCTGTTTGCTGTTGAGTAGCTTAGACCTAGAATTTCTTGGGTAGATGTTGGCCATTTTCCACCAGTAGCTGGTGTAGCACCTTCTGGCATGAGACAAGATAACTATCTGGGGACTGGCTGTCTTCTAACCAGGTCTCTCCATGTTCCATACCAACAGAATATGGTGTCTTTGACAGTAGAATCTTACCATTAATATTTAGTGGGCAATCAAGTGCTCTGACAGAAGTCTGTCTTCTTTTGGGAGACCTTGTAGGTCTCTCAGATCATAGCTCATTATGAATGTTAACCATATCCTGGCACTGGGAATTACAGGCCCATGCCAAGGAAAAGGAAGGAAGAAAAAGAAAGGCAAAATAAAAGAGAAATAAGAAAAAAAAATAGGGAGAGAGGGAAACAGGAAAAAATTAAGGTAAGGCTTCATCTTACCCTCTCCAGGGCCCTTTAATTCAAGTGTTCCCTCTAAGGTCCTGATGAGGGTTCAACCTTTTAGTCTCTCTTTCAGGATATAGGATTTTATGGTACCATTTCCATTTCCATTTGAGTCCAGTTTCTTTCCTCAACACCATTACCCTCCCCTCCAGCCCCACTCTCCCTGTTGTCCAGTCTTTGAAATGCCTATTAGGTATGTCAGCATTTTGGGCTGATCCTGTTTAGGAACCACAGATGAATGAGACCATGCAATGATTGTCTTTCAGTGATTGGGTGAGTTCACTGAGAATGATCTGTTCCAAGTTTGACCATTTTTCTACAAATTTCATTGTGTCATCTTTTTCTAACTGATGTGTAGAATTTCATCATGTTGGGATTTTTCCATTTGTCTATTAGTTACTATGAATTGAATAGCTGTAAACATGATTGAGAAAATATCTCTGACCTGGGTCAAGGAGCTTTTAGGGCAAATACCCAGTAAGGGAATAACTGGGTTTGTTGGAAACTCCATGGTCAACTTTTTAGGAGACTCCATATTGCTTTCCATAGTGGTTGTAACATCTTACATTCCCATTCTTGCCAATATTTGTTTTCATTTGACTTTTTTTTAATGTTTGCTATCTTTACTGTGTAAGGTGGAATCTCATAGTTGTTTTAATTTGCATTTCCTTGATAGTTAGGGATCTTGAACTTTTTGTTAAGTGTGTGCTTGCCATTTGGATTTCTTCTTCTGAAAACTCCCTGTTCAGTTCTCTACCCCGGTTTGTGAGTGGGTTGTTTGATTTTTTTATTGTTTAGATTTTTGAGTTCTTTGTATATTCTAGAAACTAGGCTTCTGTCAGTTGTATAGCTGGCAAAAAATTTCTCCCATTCTATGGGTAGTCTATTGGCTCTGCCTATTGTATATTTGTCTGTATAAAAACTGTTCAGCTTCCTGGGGCTGGAGAGATTGCTTAGTAGTTAAGGTGTTTGCCTGCTAAAGCCAAAGGATCCTGATTCGATTCTCCAGGTCCCACATTAACCAGATGCACAAGGGAGCACATGTGCCTGAGTTCATTTGCAGTGGCTGGAGGCCCTTGCATACACATTATCTCTCCTTTTTTGCTCTCTTTTTCTCCTTCTTTTTCTCTCTCAAATATATAAATTAATTAAATATTTTTTTTGAAAAAAAAAAAAAAACTTTTCAGCTTCCTGAGATCCCAATGGTTCAGTGATTGTTTAAGTTCCTGAGCTACTGGGGCATTGTTCAGGAAGACTTTTCCCACTCTGATATTGTGGGAAAGTTCCTCCTATTTTTTCTTCCAGTGCTAGCAGAGCTTTCAGTCTTATACTGAGATCTTTGATCTATTTGAACTTGATATTTGCACATGGCAAGATGTGTGTGTCTAGTTTCATTTTCCTGCATATGGTTATCCAGTTTGTCTAGCAACATTTGATTTGTTGAAGATGCTATCTTTTTTCCAGTCTACATTGTTAGGGCCTTTGTCTAAGATCAAGTAGCTGTAGTTACTTGACCTGAAGTTCATATCTTCTAATCTGTTCCATTGGCCTATAGACTGGTTTTTATGCCAGTACCATGCTGGTTTTGCTACTATGGGTTTATAATATAGTTTTCAATCAGGTATGGTGATAACTCCAGAGGTGTTTCTATTGCTGGGGATATGCTTGGATAGCCAAGGCCTGCTGCAATTCTATATGGATTTTGAGATCATATTTTCTATCTCTGTGATGAAAAATGCTTGCATTTTTATTGGTATTGCATTATATCTGTATATTGTCATTTTCACAAAGTTAATTCTGCCTATCCAGAAGCATGGGAGGTCCTTCCATCTTCTCAAATCCTCCTCAATTTCTTTCTTGAGTGTTTTATATTTCATTATATAAATCTTTCACATCTTTGGTTCATGTTATTCCAAGGTATTTTATTTTGTTTGGTTTTGTTGCTACAGGAAATGGGATGATGTAACTAATTTCTTTCTCTTTATCTTTGTCCTTTGCATATAGAAAGTCTACTGTTTCTTGTGTGTTGATTTTGTGTTTGTGGAAGGAATTAATCACCTTTAAGAATTTTGAGATGGAGATTCTCAGGTCAGTTATATATAGAATCATGCCATCTGCAATTAGGGCTAACTTAACTTCTTCCTTTCCAATTTGTATCCTTTTTATTTTTTTCTCCTCTCTTATTGCTAGGTATAGGACTTCTAATACTATGTTGAAGAGCAGAGGTGAGAGTGGGCACCCCTGTCTTTTTACTGATCTCAATGTGATTTTGTTTGTTTGTTTTATAAGGTAGGGTCTCACTCTAGCCCAGACTGACCTGGAATTAACTATGGAGTCTGAGGGTGGCCTCAAACTCAGGCCAATCCTCCTACCTCTGCCTCCCAAGTGCTGGGATTAAAGGCATGTGTCACCACACCTGGCTCAATGTGAAGTCTTTAATTCTCTCCCCATTAAGTATTATTTGGGCTTTCAGTGATTTATATATAGCCTTTATTATGTTGAGATATAAACAGTACATGACTATTCTCTCCAACGTTTTGATCATGAAATGATGTTATATTTTGTTGAAAGCCTTTTCTGCATCTATTGAAATGATCATGTTGGTTTTTGTATTTAAGCTTATTTATGTGGAATATTACATTGATATATTTCAATATGTTTAACCAAACCTGCATTCTTGGGATAAAGCCTGTTTGATCAAGGTGGGTAATGCTTTTGATGTGTTATTGAATTTGGTTTATGAGGATTTTGTTCAGGATCTTTGCATCTAAGTTCATCAAAAAAATAGGCCTAGGGCTGGAGAGATGGCTTAGCGGTTAAGCGCTTGCCTGTGAAGCCTAAGGATCCCGGTTTGAGGGTCGGTTCCCCAGGTCCCACCTTAGCCAGATGCACAAGGGGGCGCACGTGTCTGGAGTTCGTTTGCAGAGGCTGGAAGCCCTGGCGCGCCCATTCTCTCTCTCTCCCTCTATCTGTCTTTCTCTCTGTGTCTGTCATTCTCAAATAAATAAATAAATAAATAAATAAATAAATAAATAAATAAATAAATAAATAAATAAAAATAGGCCTATAGTTTGCTCTTCTTGTTGTATCTCTGTCTGATTTTAGTATTAGCATGATACTAGCTTCATAAAAGGAGTTGGGGATCATTACATCTTCTCCAATTATGTGGAACAGTTTGAGAAAAAAATAGTTTCAGTTCTTCCATGAAGATAGATGATGACAGAATCACGAGAATAGAATTTGGCCGAGAATTCATCTGGTCCTGGACTCTTCTTTTTGGGGAGGTTTTTGATAACATTTTCAATCTCTATGGGTGTGATAGGTTTGTTTAGGAGATTAAACTGCTCTGAATTTAGCTTTGGTAGGTGTCCACAAATTCATCCATTTCCTCTAGATTATCCAATTTTGTGGAGTAGAAGTTTTGGAAATAAGTCCTAATGATTCTTCCAATTTTACTTATGTCTATTGTGATTTCTCCTTTTTAATTTCTAATTTTGTTAATTTGAAGTCTTTGTCTCTCTCTCTTTTTGCTTGATCAAATTGGCTAGGGCTTATCAATGTTGTTTATTGTTTCAAAGAACAAGCTCTTTGTTACATCAATTTTCTTATTTGCTTTCTTAGCTTCCAATTCATTAATTTCTGCTCTGATCTTGATTACTTCTTTCCATCTGAAGCTTTTTGGATTGGATTCTTCTTGTTTTTCCAATGCTTTTAGGTGGATGGTTAGGCTACTGATTTGGGATCTCTCTGTCTTTGTTATGAAGGCATTTAGTGCTACAAATTTTCCCCTAAGCACTGCCTTCATTGTATCCCATAAGTTTTGGTATGTGTTCTCATTGTCATTCAAATCTAGAAGTTTTGCAATTTCATCCATTACCCATTTATTGCTTAAAAGTGTGTTGTTCAGTTTCCACGAGATGATGGAGCTCCTGGCACATCTCTTGTTGTTAATATCTAGCATTATGGCATTACAGAATTATGATCTGATATTATGCAGGAAATTATGTCACTTTTCCTAAATATATGGAGACAGGCTTTATGGCCCAGTACATAATCTGTTTTAGAGAAGGTTTCATGGGCTACTGTGAAGAATGTATATTCTGTAGATTTGGGGTAGAATGTTCTGTAGATGTCTGTTAGGTCTAGTTGATCTATGATGTTGTTGAGCTCTCTTACTTCCTTGTTGATTTTCTGTGTGTCTGATCTATCTATGGCTGATAGTGGACTATTAAATTCCCTGACTATGATAGTGGTGGTATTTACTTACATTTTGCTGCCAAGTAGGTTTTGTTTTATGAATTGTGGGTGTACCTGTGTTTGGTGCATAAAGATTGATGATTCTGATACCCTCCTGTTGGATCATCCCCTTGATAAGTAAGAAGTGGCCTTTTTTGTCTTTTTGGGTTACTTTTGGTTTGGAGTCTATTTTATCTGATATTAGTATAGCAACACCTGCTTGTTTCTTATTTCTGTTCTCTTGGAATGTCATTTTCCACCCTTTCACCCTGAGGAGGTGTCTGTCTTTAGTGGTGACATAGATTTCTTAAAGACAGCAGATTGAGGGTTCTATTTTTTGGATCTACCCTGTTAGCTCATGTCTCTTTATGGATGAGTTAAGGCCATTAGTGTTTAGGGTAATAACTGTGAGGTTTGATTTAATCCCTGCCATATTGTGATGACTTATGCGATTTGGTGATTTCTTGGGCTTTGTAGTTTTTGCACCTTCTCTGAGTATGGTTATTATGATCTGCTTTTTGTAGGCACTTGAGGTTGGTTGTTTGACTCTTTTGTGTGGAAAATTCCCTGAAGTACTCTCTATAGGTTTGTCTTTGTGTTAATATAGTTATAGAGCCACATTTTATAATGGAAAGTTTTTCTTTGCCCATCTATTATGAGGGAAACTTTTGCTGGGTAGAGTAGTTTAGGTTGGAAACCATAGACTTGTCTTAGACTTTTCAGTGTTCCATTTCAGACCCTTCTAGCTTTCAGGGTTTCCATTTTGAAGTCTGACATAATTCTGATACATTGCATGTAATGTGTTGTTTCTCTCTAGCTGCTTTTAGGACTTTATCTTTGTTATTGATATGTAGAGTCTTCATAATATGTGTTGGTAAATTTCTCCTTTGGTCCAGTCTGTTTGGAGTTCTGTTAGTTTCTTGTATCTTGATGGGACTCTCTTTTGAGTAGGTGCAAAATTTTTCTTCAATAATTTTGTTGAATAAGTTCTTTATAACTTTGGTCTGAATTTCTCCCCCTTCTGGTATACCAGTGATCTGTATGCTGGGATGTTTAAGGGTAGTCCACAGTTCCCTCATGTTCTGTTCAGAAGAATTTTTTAACTTATTCAAATTTTTGGACTCACAAACTGTTTCTTCTGTCTTATCTTCCAGTTCTGAGGTTCTTCCCTCCACATGACTGACTCTGCTCTTAAGTGCTTCTAAAGAGTTTTTGACTTTTTCAATTTGGTTTATATTTTCTTTTGCCTTTTTTATGTACAGTATCTATCCCTCTGTTGAGTTCCCCTTTCAAGCCATTTTATGATTTTCTTAATGCTTCTTGGAATTCATTCTTGCATTTATTTATGTCTTCATTGAGCTTATGCAGCTGATTATTGAGGTCCTCTTTTTTTTTTTTTTTTTTGCTCTCCAGATCAATTAACTGGAATCATTTAACAGGAAGACTTCCTAGTATTTTTTTCTTTCAATTGGTCTAATCTAGCAAGGAGAGCATTCATAAAATTGTTGGACCTTTGTTGATTTTCTGAAAGTTATTCTAATTGCTTGGTGAGGGCCCCATATCTTGTGTCTTCATTTTGGGGTTCTGATTCTGTAGTCTCTTCTATGTTTTGATGAGAAATTTCCATTGTGGGACTGGGCAACCTTCTTGGATTTACTTACATTTGACTTTTCATGTTATTCCTTTTGAACTGAGGTCTACCCATCACAATGTACAGAATCTTATTTAATTCAGGAGGAAGCTGTAGTTTACCCTTGAAGTGTCTTTAGTGATATTACCATTTTACATTTGACTAGATTAGGCTTCTGATGGCAAGTGGCCCTGTTTGCTCAGGTGGGAGGAATCCACTGTGCTCTGGTAGGGACCTGAAAACTTCGTGGAGGGGCTCATTGGTTGGGGTATGGGACTGTGTGGTCTGGTGGCCCAATGGGGCAGGAGGAAGAGGGAATGGGGCAGTGTTGCAGTCCGGTTCGCATTGCTGGTAGAAATCACCCAACCAAGAGCAGCTTCTGGGAAAAAGAGATTTATTTTGGCTTACAGGCTCGAGGGGAAGCTCCACGATGGCAGGGAAAAACGATGGCATGAGCAGAGGGTGGACATCACCCCCTGGCCAACATAAGATGGACCATAGCAACAGGAGGGTGTGCCAAACACTGGCAAGGGGAAACTGGCTATAAAGCCCATAAGCCCGCCCCCAACAATACACTCCCTCCAGGAGGCATTAATTCCCAAATATCCATCAGCTGGGGAGCTAGCATTCGCAACACCTAAGTTTATGGGGGACACCTGAATCAAACCACCACAGGCAACAATGCAGACTGGTGTTGAAGCAGGCAAAAGGAGAAGGGAGGATGTAACTTCCTGGTCCTGTGATGAGGTGGAGTGAGGGGATGGGACTGCAGGGTCCACTGGCTCAGTGAAATGTGAGGGGAATGGGACTGCTGCAGAGTCTGCTGATGCAGCAATGGAGAGGAGTTAATGAAAAGGCTAGGAGGGCAGTTCCAGTGGTGGGAGGAGGGAGGGAGGAATGCAGCTGGCTGGCCTGGGTCTGATCCATGTAGCCTGTAGGTAGTGCAGGAGGACCCTGGTCTGCAGTGCTGCAGGGTGGCAGCTGGGACAGAAGTCCCAACTGGGATAGTGGTCCTGGTAGTGGGAAGAGGGAATGAGGAATGTGAGTCTGCTGGCCTGGGTCTACTTAGCCTTCAGGTAGTGCAGGATTGAAGTTGGTCCACCTGCTTCGTATCTGGGATGCTGGCTGGGATGGCTGCTTGAGAGGTTTGGGGTACTAATGGGCTACCTGAAAGCATGGGAAGCAGTGGATTCCCTGCTTTACTTCTCTGCACTCTCCCACTGGAGGTCTGCTAAGACCTGCAGACCCTAAAGGCCCCATCACTCTTGCCTTTCTTCCCCCATGAGGTGAAGCATGGTTAGGTGGATGCCATCTTGACAAGAAGTCCTGAGTAAAAATATTTTATGGGTTTCATCCCAAAATAAAGAAGACATGAGTGTCAGTGATTTGAAGTCTACACTTAAAGTACTGGTAACTTCACTATAGTAATTTTCTTGTAAAAATGTAAATTTACACATAATTATCCATTCTGCTCCAAATCTATCAGATAAATTATCATATATGACACTAAACAGATTTCACCACAGTCATAAAAAGGAAGACTTCATATTTTAAATTGTAGAGTCAATATATCCTCATGAGTTATATGAAGAGAGTTCTAATATGAAAAGAAAAAAATACTATAGAGTTGTTTAATTACTACATTTTAATGTAATAAGTTTAAATATCCTTTTACATACAGAGGTTTTAAGTGATAAAATTACTTCAAAAGAACTTTTCAAAACATTCCATTTAAATTTTCAAATATTCACTTAGGTATTAAGTCCTCCAATCCCTATTTCTCCAGAAGTATTGACAACTTCAAGAGTGTGTCACTATGAATGTGTTTTCTGGCTAATGTCCACTAGCTAAGTTTCCCTCCTTTGCAAATACCTTTATATCCTATCCACTTTATTTCTCTGCTTCATATTTCTCTTCAGATTTTAGACCAAATGTTTAAAAAACAACTCTGCTTATGTATACTTAAGTGATCTAAAAATGTATACTTTATGTGTGTTATGTATTTTATATGTCAATTATATATCTATAGATATTGGAAAATTAAAAAATTAGTGCTGATAGATCCTATCTTTAGAGATTATAAATTATTTTTTATCAAGTTTTGCCTGGACAAGATTTTTTTTCAAATTTTCAGATGACTCATACCCAGCAAGGTTTATGAACTGCTTTTCACACTTCTATCACACTAATTAAAGCCCTGACACCTTCATCTAAATTGATCCTGTTTCCCAAAGAACAACCTCAGCCAGTTTTACTTTCTCCTAAATTACTGTGAACATCATAGCTAGATGACTCTAAAACAAAACATATCCTGCCATCCATTAAAACCTTCCAAACTTTGACTACTGCATTTAAAATAATGACCCAGCTCATTTCTAGGAAGAATAGCCCCTACTTTATTTTTTACCATTTCACTTTTACTCTCTAGTCTCCAGTCATTATGAATATTTCATTCTCTGGACTAATCCAAGGTTCTCTAATATTGTGGTTTGAAACATACTGTTAATGCTGCCTGGAATATTTTCCATATCATCTGTTTAACTTTTACTTATCTTTATGTCACAGCCTAAATGAGAGTCCTTCTGGGGAACCTCTCTGTTTATTGCATAGGTTCATCAGATAATACTTAGAATATAGGACAGTGCCTTACATACTGTTGGTTCTTATTAAAAAAAATATGAACATCTAGTAACCTAGTATTTCCTTGAGAAAATAATCATGCAACATTGGAATTATTTTCTTTTATTCTTTTTCCTATGTCCTATTAAATTTCAAAAGTTATAATAATTGAAACTTTGTGTCTGCTCCATTGTTTATATCCTTAGCAGTACATGCCACACACTTATTCATTTATTCAAAATATTTTAATTGAATACCTGCTGTGTGCTGGCTTTATTCTGAGCAATGAGTATACTTTTTGTTTATTTTATTTATTTGAGAGTGACAGACACAGAGAGAAAGACAGATAGAGGGAGAGAGAGAGAATGGGCGCGCCAGGGCTCCAGCCTCTGCAAACGAACTTCAGATGCGTGCGCCCCCTTGTGCATCTGGCTAACGTGGGACCTGGGGAACCGAGCCTCGAACCGGGGTCCTTAGGCTTCACAGGCAAGTGCTTAACCGCTAAGCCATCTCTCCAGCCCAAGTATACTTTTATTAAACAGTCTAACAAGGATATTTTCTCTCAAAGCTTTTGTCCCAGAGAATAGAGATAAGGAATGAATAAAGGAAAAAGTATATATTTACTTAATACTTCTAAGAAAGATATTGGAACATGGACAGACAGAAAAGCCACTTACTTCTTATTTCATATGGTAAATAAAGTTCTCAATTGCCTTCTTTGAGGAAGCCTGTTTTATAGAATGCTTATTTTTCTATCTCTTAATAACCAAATAATTTTTGGGAGGTTTTTCAAGGTAGGGTCTCACTCTAGCCCAGACTTACCTGGAATTCATTATGGAGTCTCAGGGTGGCCTTGAACTCACGGCAATCCACTTACCTCTGCCTCCTGTGTGCTGGGATAAAAGGCATGTGCCACCATGCCTGGTTCCAAATAATTATTTTGCAGCATCAGTTTCACACAATAAATGAGCACTTACCCAGTTTGAGTTTAGAAAACCCAGAAATTTTTTTTTTCATAATATAAATTGGAAATTGTCATTCTATGTTACTTGGTACTAAGCTATCTCTCAAATGTGAAAATATCTTTAATTCCACACTTAAAAGTGAAACTTCAGAGTGTGTTGGGAGTGTGGCAGCCTGGAATGAATAGGCCAGACCCATTTCTGGGCTCCTCTCACCCCCTAGGTCTCATTTTCTTTCATGGACAATATGTGGGCAGGCACCATGTCCTTGAGTGAGTAGGCCAGATACATTTTCAGGCTCCTCCCACCTCCCAGGTCTGAGTTCCTTGCTCAGTGTGTAGGTGGGCATAATGGCCTGGAGTGAGTAGGCCAGACCCATTTCTGGGTTCCTCCCACTTCCCCCAGTCTGAGTTCTTGCATGGAAAGTGTGTGGGCGGGCACAGCAGGATGAATTGAGCAGACCAGACCTATATCTGGACTCCTCCCACCTCCTGGGTCTGGATTTCTTGCTCAGACAGTGTGTGGGTGGGCAAAGAAGACTGGAGTGATTAGGCCACACCCTCTTCTGGGCTCCTCCCAACTCTCCAGGTCTGAGTTCCTTGCCTGGACAATGTGTGGGTGGGCACAGTGGTCTGAAGTTAGGAGGTCAGACCCACTTTTGGAATTCTCCTACCTCCTAGGTCTGAGTTCCTTGCTCAGGCAGTGTGTGGGAGGGCACAGTGGCCCGGAGTGAGTAGGCCACACCCATTTATGGGTTCCTCCCACATCCTGTGCCTGAGAGACTTGCACAGACAGTGTGTGGGTGAGCACTATTGTCTGGAGTGAGTAGGGCAAACCCCTGTATTTGGGCTCCTCCCACCTTCCCAGTCTGGGTTGCCTGCCCTGGTCTGTGTCCTGGAGGGCTTAGCACAAAGTAGGCTAGATCCCTGTTCCCTTCCTTCTCCTAGTTCCGTGGTCCTGGTAGGTCCCATTGGGCCTTGCTCAAAGAGGCCTGGCTCCCATGTGAGCTGTGGAATCAGGCCTTTTGCTCTGGTATCTTGACTAAACAGTAAGTACCCACATCTCTGTTCACCTAGGTCAGAGGGTGAACTGGCTAAAGGACACAAACTTGCTTCCTCTTCAATAAAATAAAAAGTCTTCCTAAAATGGGTAGACAAAAATGCAAAAAAGCCAATGAAAGTCAGAAAACAGAGATATCCACCAAGGATACCTAGTCCTACTAGCAAGCTTCCAATGAATTCATAGAGAATTCAAGAGAAATTCATTCCCAAAATCAAAACAGAATAACCAATGAGACCCTGATTAAAAAAAAAATGACCTTGAAGCAAACTATCAAAGAACCAACAATCATACCAATGAAATTGAACAGAATCACCTTCTAGAGAATTCAGCTTTTTAAATTTATTTTTTATTTATTTGAGAGCGACAGACAGAGAAAGAGGCAGAGAGGGAGAGAGAGAGAATGGGCACACCAGGCCAGCCACTGCAGACAAATTCCAGATGTGTGCGCTCCCTTGTGCATCTGACTAACGTGGGTCCTGGGGAATCGAGCCTCGAACCGGGGTCCTTGGGCTTCACAGGCAAGCACTTAACCACTAAGCCATCTCTCCAGCCCGAGAATTCAGCTTTTGACAGTAGGCTTAACTTGATTGAAGAAAATGTTAGATCCCTCCAAAGAGATATGAATAAATTGAAGGTAAGTCAGTAAGTGGAAGACCTCAAAAACCAGCTGATTAAGCTTAGTGAAAATTTGATCAAGGGCTGGAGAGATGGCTTAGCGGTTAAGCACTTGCCTGTGAAGCCTAAGGACCCCGGTTCGAGGCTCGGTTCCCCAGGTCCCGAGGCTCGGTTCCCCAGGTCCCACGTTAGCCAGATGCACAAGGGGGCGCACGCATCTGGAGTTCGTTTGCAGAGGCTGGAAGCCCTGGCGCGCCCATTCTCTCTCTCTCCCTCTCTCTGCCTTTCTCTCTGTGTGTGTCTCTCTCAAAAAAAAAAAAAAATTAAAAAAAAAAATTTGATCAAATGCAGGAATGAACTCCAGGAAGCATCAAGAAAATTAGAACTTGAATTGAAATAGTGCCTCAAAAAAGAGATGGACATGATACAAAATAACCCAACAAAAACAAAAAATAAATTGAAATTATAATAACATTTCTAGAACCCCTCAAAAAACAGACTCACCCATGTGAAAGACAGAACCTCTAACATGGCAGGTAAGACAGAAGAAATTGATGTTGAGGCCAAAAACATGGCTAAGTTCAAAAAATCAAATGAACAGAATACAAGGTAACTGTGGGACATGCTAAAATGAACAAACATCCAGATCATGGATATACCAGAAGGAGAGGAAATTTAGACCAGAGGTATAGAGAACATACTAAACAAAATTATTGAAGAAAATTTTCTGAATGTTGCTAGAGAGAGGCCCATCCAGATATAAGAAGCCCACCAAACACCAAACAGACAGGACCAAAGAACAAACTCTCAAAGACACATCATAGTTAAAACTCTTAACAACAAAAACAAAGAGAGAGTGTTAAAATCAGCAAGAGAGAAGCAATTCACAACATACAAAGAATTGGAAAAACAAGAAGAATCCAACCCAAAGAGTTCCAGACAGGAAAAAAAAAATAATCAAGATTAGAGCAGAAATTAATGAATTGGAAACTAAGAAAACAATTTAAAAATCAGTGAAATGAAGAGCTGGTTCTTTGAAAAAATAAACAAGATTGAGAAACTCCTGGCCAAACTGATCAAGATCAAGCAAAAAAAGTCTCAAATTAACAAATTCAGAAATGAAACAACAGACATCTATGAAATTGGACGAATCATCAGGGCATACTTTGAAAACATCTACTCCACAAAATTAAATCATCTAGAAGAAGTGGATGAATTTCTAGACACAAAACACCTACAAAAACTAAACTCAGAACAGATTAATCTCCTAAACAAACATACCACATCCATGGAGATTGAAAAGGTACTCAAAAACCTCCCCAAAAAGAAAAGTCTGGGACAGATAGCTTCTCATCTGAATTATATCAAACATTCATTGAAGAACTGAAACCAATATGCCTCAAACTCTTTTTCATAATCAGAGATCAGGAAATCCTCCCTGACTCCTATGAATCTAGAATCACTCTAAAACCAAAACCAGACAGAGATGCAACAAGGAAAGAAAACTGTAGGCCTATATTCCTAATGAATTTAGATCCTGAAAAACTCCTTACAAACTGATGTCAACAACACATCAAAAGCATTATCCAACTTGATCAAGTAGGCTTCATCCTAGGGATGAAGGGATTTCTTAACATACGGAAGTCAGTCAACATAATACACCACATAAGTAAACTGAACAATAAAGACCACATGATCATCTCAACTGATGCAGAGAAGGCCTTTGACAAAATACGTCACCACTTCATGATCAAAACACTGGAAAGAATAGGCATGGAAGGTTTATATCTCAACACACACACAAAAGGGCTATATAAATAAAGCTCCTCCAGCCCAAACTATACTCAATGGGGAAAACTCAAGGAGTACCCATTGAAATCAGGAACAAGACAGAGGAGCCCAGTCTCACCACTGCTCTTCAAAGTAGTAATAGTAGTACTAGCCCAAAACAATAAGACAGGAGAAAGAAATAAAAGGGATTCAAATTGGAGAGGAACAAGTCAAGTTAGCTCTATTTGCAGATGACATGGTCTTATATATAAGTGACCTGAAAGTCTTCATCTCAAAACTTCTAAAGGTGATAAATTTATTCAGTAAAGTGACAGGATACAAAATCAATGCACAAAAATCAATAGCTTTTCTATATGCAAATGGATATATACAGAGAAAGAAATCAGTGAGGCTGTCCCATTTTCAATACCAACAAAACAATTACATACCTTGAAATAAAACTGATAATGGATGTGAAAGACCTATACAGTGAAAATATGAAAACACCCAAGAAAGAAGTATAGGAGGACTTCAGAAGATGGACAGTCCTCCCATGCTCTAGGACAGGTAGAATTAATATGGTGAAAATGGAAATTCCACTAAAAGCAATATACAGATTTAAGGCAATACCAATAAAAATATCAGCATCATTCTTTTTTTTCCTTTATTTATTAATTTATTTATTTTAACTTTTTAAAAAATTTTTATTAACATTTTCCATGATTATAAAATATATCCCATGGTAATTCCCTCCATCCCCACCCCCATACTTTCCCATTTGAAATTCCATTCTCCATCATATTACCTCTCCATTACAATCATTGTAATTACATATATACAATATCAATCAACCTATTAAGTACCATCCTCCATCATTTCTCTACCCTTTATATCTCCTTTTTACCTTACTGGCCTCTGCTACTAAGTATTTTCATTCTCACACAGAAGCCCAATCATATTTAGCTAGGATCCACATATGAGAGAGAACATGTGGCGCTTGACATTCTGGGTCTGGGTTACGTCACTTAGTATAATATTTTCCAGGTCCATCCATTTTTCTGCAAATTTCATAACTTCATTTTTCTTTACTGCTGAGTAGAACTCCATTATATAAATGTGCCACATCTTCATTATCCACTCATCTGTTGAGGGACATCTAGGCTGGTTCCATTTCCCAGCTATAATAAATTGAGCAGCAATAAACATGGTTGAGCATGTACTTCTAAGGAAATGAGATGAGTCCTTTGGATATATGCCTAGAAGTGCTATAGCTGGGTCACATGGTAGATCAATCTTTAGCTGTTTTAGGAACTTCCACACTGTTTTCCACAATGGCTGGACCAGATTGCATTCCCACCAGCAGTGTAGAAGGGTACCTCTTTTTCCACGTCCCTGCCAACATTTATGATCATTTGTTTTCATGATGGTGGCCAATCTGACAGGAGTGAGATGGAATCTCAATGTAGTTTTAATCTGCATTTCCCTGATGACTAGTGATGTAGAACATTTTTTTAGATGCTTATATGTCATTCGTATTTCTTCCTTTGAGAACTCTCTATTTAGCTCAATAGCCCATTTTTTGATTGGCTTGTTTGATTCCTTAGTATTTAACTTTTTGAGTTCTTTTTATATCCTAGATATTAATCCTCTATCAGATATATAGCTGGCGAAGATATTTTCCCATTCTGTAGGTTGCCTCTTTGCTTTTTTCACTGTGTCCTTTGCAGTGCAAAATCTTTGTAATTTCATGAGGTCCCAATGATTAATCTGTGGTTTTATTGCCTGAGCAATTGGGGTTGTATTCATAAAGTCTTTGCCAAGGCCAATATGATGAAGGGTTTCCCCTACTTTTTCCTCTAGCAGTTTCAGAGTTTCCGGTCTTTAATCCATTTGGACTTAATTCCTGTGCATGGCGAGAGAGAAGAATCTATTTTCATCCTTCTGAAGATATATATCCAGTTTTCAAAACACCATTTGCTGAAGAGGCTGTCTCTTCTCCAATGAGTAATTTGGCATTTTTATTGAATATCAGGTGGCTATGGCTACTTGGGCTTACATCTGGGACCTCTATTCTGTTCCACTGATCTACATGTCTGTTTTTGTGCCAGTACCATGCTGTTTTTGTTACTATGGCTCTGTAGTATAGGTTAAAATCAGGTATGGTGATACCACCAGCCTCTTTTTTGTTGCTCAGTATTATTTTAGATATTCGAGGTTTTTTGTGATTCCAAATGAATTTTTGGATTGTTTTTTCTATTTCCATGAAGAAAGCCTTTGGAATTTTGATAGGGATTGCATTAAATGTGTAGATTGCTTTAGGTAAGATTGCCATTTTCACGATATTGATTCTTCCAATCCAGGAACAAGGGATGTTTCTCCACTTTCCAGTGCCTTCTTTAATTTCTCGCTTGAGTGTTTTAAAGTTCTCATTGTAGAGATTCTTTACTTCCGTGATTAGGTTTATTCCAAGGTACTTTGTTACCTTTGAAGCAATTGTGAACGGAAGTGATTCTCTGATTTCATCCTCTGTGTGTTTGTTGTTAGCATATATGAAGGCTACTGATTTCTGTGTATTCATTTTGTATCCTGATATGTGGCTGTAGGGTTTTATCAGCTCTAATAGTTTGCTAGTAGAGTCTTTAGGGTCCTTTATGTATAGAATCATGTCATCTGCAAATAATAACTTGATATCTTCCTTTCCAATTTGTATCCCTTTTATGTGTGTCTCTTGCCTTATTGCTATGGCTAAGACTTGCAAAACTATATTAAATAAAAGTGGGGACAGTGGACACCCTTCTCTTGTTCCTGATTTTAGTGGAAAAGCTTCCAGTTTTTCCCCATTTAGTAATATGTTGGCTGTAGGCTTGTCATAAATAGCCTTTATTATATTGAGATATGTTCCTTCTATTCCCAGTCTCTGTAGGACTTTTATCATGAAGGGATGTTGGATTTTTTAAAATGCTTTCTCTACGTCTAATGAGATGATCATGTGGTTTTTGTCCTTCAACCCGTTTTGCATATGTTGAACCATCCCTGCATCTCTGGGATAAAGCCTACTTGGTCAGGGTGAATGATCTTTCAGATATACTCTTGTATTCTGTTTGCCAATATTTTGTTGAGAATTTTTTCATCTATGTTCATGAGTGAGATTGGTCTGTAATTTTCTTTTTTTGTTCTATCTTTGCCTGGTTTTGGTATCAGGGTGATGCTGGCCTCATAGAAGGAGTTTGGTAGAATTCTTTTTTTTCTATTTCCTGGAAAAGCTTAAGAAACAATGGTGTTAGCTCTTCCTTCAAACTCTGGTAAAATTCAGCAGTGAACCAATCTGGGCCTGGGCTTTTTTTAGTTGGGAGATTATTGATAACTGTTCGGATCTCCATGTTTCTTATAGGTCTATTTAAGTGATTAATCTCATTTTGATTTAATTTAGGTAGGTCATATAGATCAAGGAAATCATCCATTTCTTTCAGATTTTCATACTTTGTGGAGTATATGCTTTTGTAGTATGTCCCTATGATTTTTTGAATTTCTCTGGAATCTGTTGTGATGTTGCCTTGTTCTTCTCTGCTTTTATTAATTTGTGTCTCTTCTCTTTCTTTTGGTCAGATTTGCTAAGGGTTTATCAATCTTGTTTATCCTTTCAAAGAACCAACTCTTTGTTTCATTAATTCTTTGGATTGTTCTTTTTGTTACTATTTCATTAATTTCTGCCCTAAACTTTATTATTTCTTCCCGTCTACTGATTTTTGGTTAGCCTTGTTCTTCTTTTTCCAAGGCTTTAAGGCGAAGCATTAGGTCTTGCGACCTTTCTAATTTCTTAATATAGGCACTTAAGGCTATAAATTTACCTCTTAGAACTGCCTTCATTGTGTCCCAGATATTTTGGTATGTTGTGTTCTCATTATCATTTGACTCTATAAAGTTTTTTTTTTTTAATTTTTTATTTATTTATTTATTTGAGAGCAACAGACACAGAGAGAAAGACAGATAGAGGGAGAGAGAGAGAATGGGCGCGCCAGGGCTTCCAGCCTCTGCAAACGAACTCCAGACGCATGCGCCCCCTTGTGCATCTGGCTAACGTGGGACCTGGGGAACCGAGCCTCGAACCGGGGTCCTTAGGCTTCACAGGCAAGCGCTTAACCACTAAGCCATCTCTCCAGCCCCTCTATAAAGTTTTTGATTTCCTTTTTGATTTCTTCACTGACCCATTCATCATTTAGTAGTGTATTGTTTAGTTTCCATGATTTTGTGTATGCTCTATAGCCTTTCTTGCTACTGATTTATATTTTAATTCCGTTGTGGTCAGATAGAATGCAAGGGATTATTTCAATTTTCCTGAATTTGTCAAGATTTGCTTTGTGTCCTAATATATGGTCTATTTCAGAGAATGTTACATGTGCTGCTGAAAAGAAAGTATATTCTGCAGCCTTTGGATGAAATGTCCTGTATATATCTGTTAAGTCCATTCCTTCTATGACCTCATTTAGTCCAGATGCTTCTCTGTTCATTTTTTCCCAGGATGACCTGTCAATTGATGAGAGTGGGGTGTTAAAGTCACCCACACCACTGTGTTTGGTGTTATCTGTGACCTGAGTTCTAATAGTGTTTGTTTGACGAATTTGGGAGCCCCCATGTTAGGTGCATATATGTTTAGGATTGTAATGTCCTCTTGTTGGAGTGTGCCCTTAATCAATATAAATTGACCTTCCTTATCTTTCTTGACTAATGTTGGACTAAAGTCTACCCTGTCCAATATTAGGATAGCAACCCCTGCTTGTTTTCTAGGCCCATTTGCTTGAAACACCGTCTTCCAACCTTTTACCCTAAGGTAATGTCTATCCTTTGTAGAAAGGTGAGTTTCTTGGAGACAACAAATTGTAGGATCCTGCTTTATAACCCAGTCTGCAAATCTATGTCTTTTCGTTGGGGTATTGAGGCCGTTGATATTAAGAGATATTATTGAAAGGTGTGTATTTATGTTTGCCTTTTTTTTTTTTTTTTTTGGTGGTTCCGGTTCTACCTGTGCTCTCTTGTGTTAACTAGTATTTGAGTATTGCTTGTTTTTTCTAGGTTCCTTATATGTGTGCTTTGCCTTTTCTTCAGCATGGAGGATTCTATCAAGTATTTTCTGTAGAGCTGGTTTTGTTTCAAATACTCCTTTAACCTGCTTTTTTCATGGAATGTCCTTATTTCGCCGTCTATTTGAATGGATAACTTTGCAGGATAAAGTAACTTTGGTTGACAGTTGTTATCCTTCAGAACTTGGAATATATCACCCCAAGCCCTTCTGGCTTTAAAAGTTTGTGTTGAATAATCTGCTGTAATCCTGATGGGCTTACTTTTGTAGGTAACTTGATTTTTCTCTCTAACTGCTTTCAATATTTTTTCTTTGGTGTGTGTGTTTGGAAGTTTGATTATAATATGGCGAGGAGAGGTTCTTTCCAGGTTTTTTCTGGCTGGGGTTCTAAAGGCTTCCTGTATCTGTATTGGCACCTCTTTCCCAATTTGGGGGAAATTTCCTTCTATGAGTTTGTTGAAGACTCCTACTATGCCTTTTGAGAGAAATTCTTCTCCTTCTATTATACCCTGAATTCTAATATTTGATCTTTTTATAGTGACCCGAATATCTTGAAATTCCCACTCATACTTTTCTATAAGTTTGTCTTTCTCTTTGTTGGCCTATATTAGATCTTCCACCTGGTCTTCTAGCTTAGATAGTCTGTCCTCTCCTTCATCCATTCTACTGGTGAGATTTTCTACAGAGTTTTTTATTTCATTAACTGTGTTCTTCATTGGTAGTAATTCTGACTGGTTTTTCTTTATTATTTCTATTTCCTTATTTATGTCTTGTATTGCCTTCTTTATTTCATTAAATTGGTGTCCTGCATCTTCTTTGATCCCTTTGATTTCCTCTTTAAGTTCCTCTTTGACTCCTTTGATTTGTTCCTGACTTCTTTGAACATATTTACAATCATTCTTTTGAAATCTTTTTCAGGCATTTCCTCTAACTCGTTCTCACTGGAGGTCATTTCTGATGCATTAATACTTTTAGGTGAATTTATATTGTCTTGCTTTTTAGTGTTTCTTGTGTAATAATGTATATATTTTTGCATCTTGGATTAAGTTAATGCTTGTATTTTCTAGCTAGCTGGGTATTCTTAGCTGTATCAATTGATTTGATGTTATATATTTTCAGGGTAGGAGCTTAAGGTGTTAGATGTGGCTCTTAAGACTCTGAGAGTATCTACAAAGGTGCTCCTAGGGGTTGAGTTTCCCTGCTATGGGAGTATTCAAGTAGGCTGAGTGGAATAAAACACAGGTTGATTCTAAAAGTTAACTAAACACTGTACCCATTCTGTCAAAAACAGCCCCAAATATATATGCCAGAGTAGTTATTATAACAACCAGATCCTCTATCAACCTAGAGGTTAAGATTTCTGGTCTGTTGAAGTATAGTAGTCAGCTTGTGACCAAGTGAGACCCTTTCCTGGTGCCATCCCAGTTACCTTGGATGAGTTTGTTCTCAGTCAAGTTGCTGCCTGGATTATCGGCCTGCTGTTCTCATTTCTGGAGCTGGGTACTGGATTTTCCTGTGGGGCAAACCAAGCCTGGCAACTGTGGCCCTGCAGATCAGCACCCCCGCTGCTGGGGCTGCTGCTGCTTCTGTGTCTGCTGTTGTTGCCGCTCCTTGGTCTGCTGCTTCTGGGGCCGTTGGTACTGGTTCCGGAGCTGCTGATGTTGCTGCCCAACTCTGCTCCTGCTTGGGTCCCACTGTTGGCTCAAGTTGGCGTGGCCGGGTCCCGGGATGCTGCTCTGTTCACTGGAGCTGGGCTCAGGCGGTGGGGGAGGCGAGGGAGCCGCAGTTGCTCTGGTTCTCTCGCTGCTCCACGTGTTCTTCTACCTCGCGGTCTGCTCCTTCATTGCTCACTGCTGCTCTCCCTTCACATTTCCTGAGCTGCGGAGAGCGCGGTGTGAGGGGAAGCTCCCGCACCTGGCTTTTTCTGTGGCTGGAGCCGAACCTGGCTGCGTTCTGGTGCGCACCACCACTGCCATGGTTGGCGGAGCTGCCAGGGCAGCTTTTGCCGGCCTGTGCAGGCTCTGGATGCTCTGAATCTCTCCTACTTCTCTGCTGCAGCTTCAGTTTCCTATACACCTCACTTTTTAGTAAAAGTGTGTATTTTGCTGAGGTTTTTTGGTCTTTTTTCCCCCCAAGCTGCTTTGGCGTAGTACCTACGCCGCCATCTTTACCGGAAGTCTCTCAGCATCATTCTTAACAGAGATTGAAAAAAATGATCACAAAATTCATATGGAATGGTAGAAGGCCTAAGATATTCAAATATTCCTCCAGGGGAAAAAAAAAATAACCTCTGGTGCTAGCACCATACTGGTTCTAAAGGTATAAAAAGCTATAGTAACAAAAATCAGCATGGTTCCGGAGTAAAAACAGAAACATAAACCAATGAAACAGAATTGCAGACACAGACTTTAGGGCACACAACTAGAGCTGTATGATCTTTGTCAAGTTTCCAATAATGTAGACTGGAGAAAATACAGCATCTTCAACAAATGGTCTTGGACAAATTGCATGACCATATGTAGAAAAATAAAATTAGACCCACTCATTTTGTCATATACAAAAATCAAGTACAAATGGATTAAAGACTTCAATATATGAATGTTTTCAACATTAAAATCTTCAGCTACTGGATGAAAATATAGGAGGCATTCTCCACAATACAGGACTCATAAAAGACTTCCTGAACAAAACCCCAGTATCCAAGGAAATTAAGCAACCACTCAAACAGTGGTATCTCATGAAGCTAAAATGCTTTTGTAGAGACAACCATAACATAAGCAAAGCCAATGGATTACCCACTGGATGGGAGAAAATCTTTACCAGCTATACCATTGATAGAAACCCAATATCTAAATTTACAAGGAACTCAAAAAACTAAACTAAACAATAAAAAAATCAAACAACCCACTCCAAAAGTGGGGCATAGAACTAAATAGGGAGTTCTCAGAGGAAGAATTACAAGTGGTTAACACACACCTAAGAAACTGTTTAACATCCCTAAAAAGTTAGGGAAATGAAATTCAAACAACTATGAGATTCCACCTTACCCCAGTAAGGATAGGAAACATGAAAAAGTCAAATGAAAACAAATGTTGCAGAGGATGTGGAAAAATAGGAGCCCTCATTCACTGTTGGTGGGAGTGTAAGCAGGTACAACCACTGTGGAGATCAATATGAAGATTTCTGAAAAGGATGAATATAGAGTTACCAACAGACCCTGTTATTCCCTTACTAGGCATTGCCCCTAAAAGCTCCACATCTCAGTTCAGAGATATTTGTGCAACCATGTTTATTGCTGCTCAATTCATAATAGCTAAAAACTGGAATCAACCTAGGTACCCATCACTGGATTAATGGATAACCAAGATGTGGTACATCTACATGATAGAATTCTAGTCAGCAGTAATTAAAATATAACACAGCAAAATTTGTAGAAAAATGGTCAAACTTGGAACAGATCATTCTAAGTGAAATCACACAATCACAGAAAGACAATGGTCACATGGTCTCAACCATCTGTAGTTCCTAACCTGGATCAGTCTAAGTTGTTGCATAACTGAACAGTATCTTGAGGCTTGAATAGGGAGGGTTGGGGTTAGGGGAAGAGGAAGGTAAAAGATAAGGGGACACAAAAGTGAACCCAAATTGAACTGATACTATAGAGTCCTATATCCTGGAAGTCAGACTAAAAGGTGGACCCCTCAAGAGGACTTTAGAGGAAGTATCTGAATCGATGGGACCTGGAGAGAGTGAGATGAAACATAACCTCAAATTTTTCCTGTTTCTCTTTCTTCTCTGGCATTTTCTTTCTTTCTTTTTTTTTTTTTATTTTTCCTTTTCCCTTGGTGCTTGCCTGTAATTCCCTGTACCAGGATGTGGTCTACATCCACAATGAGCTGTTGATCATAGAGACCTACTAGGTCTCCCCAAACAAACAAGACAGACTTCTGTCAGAGAATCTGGTTACTCACCAGAGGTTAATGGCAAGACTCTACTGCTGAAGACACCAAAGGATGTTGGCAAGGACCATGAGAGACCTCATTGGAATCTGGAGGAAAGCCAGTCCCCAGACAATTAGCCCATTTAGTGCTGGAAGACTACATGAGGTACCAGGTGAAAGTGGCCAACATCTGTCCAAGCAACTCAAATTCAAGCGACCCAGAAGCAAACAACCTGATGTTATGCTCATAGAAGTGCAAAAGTGGCACACAGCCATGGTGGGTAACCAACTGCTCTTGGATTTGCTAACATATCCATTCAGTGGAAAAGAAACCATATATGGAAGTAGGAAACAATTCAGAATCATATCCAGATAATGACTCTGCTTTCCATTGTCAAGCTCCCACTAACTTTAGACTACCCTTTTAATTCTCTTTAATAATGGTTATCCCATTTAACTGGTGCTGATTTAATTCTCCATTGGAGAATCGGCTTCTCTTTTCCAGATGGAAGCTGGACCTAGGGAGATAAACAACCCAGTTCACTCTACCCTGGTACCTGATGAAAATACAGAGGAATTGGGGAAATGAGAAAGAGTGCTGTTTTCTTAGTGAATCTGATATCAGCACAAGGCTGAGGGAGAAAGATACCAAGGAAACTCAATACCTACCAAACCAGAGATCCAGAGGCTCCTAAGTTCCCATCACTGAAGTAGACTTAAAATGCTCCCAGCATGGCTCATAAAGATTGTTAGAGCCACAAGTTGGGACATTTTTCACTGAGACATTGCCTCCCCCTCCCCATATTGAATGACCCACAATCCCCATAGGGTTGACCTGCAACCCCAACAAGGAAGGCCTCTTCAGAAAAGGGGCAGGGAGGAGGGAAAGGATGGTACCAACATGTGTTGTTTACATACAAAATATGTCCATATCTAAAAAAAGTGAAATTCAAAACACCATGTTATAATTATGGTGGGTAAATAAGATAAATAATTAGGTTGTTGAAGATTTTAATGTTGAAAATATTCTTTTTGAATTACAAATGCTTTATGAGTCCTGTATTGTGGAGAATGCCTCCTATATTTTCATCCAGTAGCTGAAGATTTTAATGTTGAAAATATTCTTTTTTGAATTACAAATGCTTTTCTCTTACATTTTTTATTTACTTTTAGAGGGGAGGTTTGATGTGAAAAGGGAAAAATTGGATAATAAAACCAAAGAATATAATTTGTAACATGAAGAAAAAAAAATCTCACAGGAACAAAATGAATAAATGCACTGATAACAAACATTATTTCCATTTTGTTTAGAAAGGTCTAATTGAAAAGGAAAAATTCAAAATGAATGTATTTTAACATTGCCTTCTAAATATAAAACCTGGAGAGCTAATGTATATTGTATTTGACAAATGCTACCTTGTCCTAATTTCTAATAATTCCCAAAGAATATTGTCAATAAAAGTATATTGTCATCACCTTGAGATAACATTTTTCTTCATTATTTTAATCTATAGAGACATGTATTTTTTCATCCAGCATATCCCATGATCATCATTAACATATTAGAGAATCATAGTGCACTGGAAGTTCAGCTAAAGATGTTTCTGATTTTTAGTCATATATTCAAATTTCTTAATGAAAGTTAAATCAATATAGATACAATGTAACAATTGGTTATTTAAAACAACCAAGGTTTCTTACTATCAAATAAGAAATTAAGACATTAATTATAAAATATTATAACAAATATTTATAGTGCCAGAAATATCAATATATATGAGTTATATCTCAATCTCAGCAAAGGAAAAAAATGATTCCAATGCACAAAGCTGAGCATAACTCATGCCATGTACTTGACATTCTGTATTTCATATCTTTGATTTCTCTCATTTTACACATAAGAAAAGAAAATCTCACATGATTGTGATCTTTAGCTTTTGATTGTCCTATAAATTATTCTTGGCATTTGCACTTAACAATAATATTTCTTGGTTCAAACATATTTAAAACTGATTTCTTAGGCTTTGTGTAGAGTTCTTATGACTAGCATATAGTGTTTCTTAAAAATACTTTAAAAATTATTTACAGTGATTGAAAAATGTGCCTTGATAAATAGCTATTTTAATGTGAGTTTGTTTCTGTGAGCATCTTCTTATCATAAACCTTGGACATTCCAGTGCTTGGAATCATCTTTACTGGTTATAACTGTATTCATTCAAAAGAAGAACTACTGCAAATAGATGTGGTCTGTTTCTTTGTTATAGTCATCAGCTTAAGAGAATAATTTTCATTTTCTTGACCCTAAAGACTTCTACTTCCCTGTGCAAGAAGAATGAACATTATCTCAATTAGCTTTGCATGGTTTATTCTTGGCAGTGTTAAGGGACAATATTAATTGATTTGAGGGCAAAATACTAATAGCTCTTTTAATGAATATTGGCCAAATCAGAAAATACAGATTCGACAATGCAATTCTATAAAGTAGCATCATTTAGACAGAAAATAACACTTGGTAATTGGTATAAAAACAGACCTACATGCAGTCCAAACAAAAGGATGCACACATTGGGCCCTCTGTGGAGATGGAATGCAATGCAGGGCTGCCTTTGCCAATGCAATCTAATGTTCTTTATTTATCCTTCAAGGAAATGTAGTTAAAATGTTTCTCCTCTGTAGGCCCCATGCCAGGCACATGCTGTGCTGGTACTGTCAAATGTGGATGTCATTGCAGCTTAACTCATTTCTAGCATAAATCACTTCTGAGTCCCCATCTCTCCCATCCCAGTGTTTATTCTTCCAACTATTGCCTTGAAGTAACCCTAACTGTTCATCTTTCAGAGAAAATAGTCTTATTTATTAGTAACTATATATATATATATATATATATATATATATATATATATATATATATATATATATCTCCAATACTACAAGCCATTATTTAACTTCCTGTTACCAGCCATTTGCCATTCTGGTGACAAGATGATTTGTCCAAACCACATATCAGGAGCCTTCACAAGACAATTGAACACAATAACTTGAGGAAGGTAGGGCTGTAAGTTTCAAGATAAAGTATAATTTTATAAAGTCAATTATAACTGGCTTGATGATTGAGTTCTCTCTTTCTTTCACATTTGTGTGGTACTTTAAATGGATGACCCCCAATATGCTCAAGATTTTATTAAAGTATGCAATGTAGATCTGCAGCCACATAGCTGAAGGAGGTGTCACTATGCAGATCTTAGTATCCAGCCTCAAGGAGTAGTGGTGGATTTGGAATTCTAGTCTAAAGGTTAAAAGTGCCTGAGTTATGCCTACAGTTCCGGAAGTGGGATTGCTTGTTTTTTGGTGGTGGCTTTTTCTGTCTCTGCTTGGACCTATAAAAGTGTGCCAATTTCTTCTGTCATTATGGAATTTCCCTTGGATTTGTAAGCTTGAATTAAAAATCCTTTCCTCCATAACTGTGCCTGGTTTTGGAGTTCATCTCAGCAACCTGAACTGTCTGCTACAGTTTTCAATTGCTTACAATTTAAAGTTAATGTCTATTGAGACCTAATAAGAAATAGATACTGCTGATAGCTTAAAAACTTTGAAAATAAATGCTGATAGTAACCTTTACTTTAGATAAATATGCTAGTACAATGTGAAAAGACAAACATTCATAGTGCATCATGAACTGCTAGTAAAGCAAAGATTATCATTATCCTTGAAGAAACACTTTGAATTATAATTTATGGAAATTCATATCTTTATTATTTATCATATATTATATAAATCATATATAAATATATTTCATATATTTATATGAAATAATTCATATATTTGTTATATATTATTATATTAAATACACACACACACACACACACACACATATATATATATATATATATATATATATATATATATATATATACTTGTATATACTTACATATGCATTAGAATCTATAAATACAATTATATTTTTATTATGTTTCTATATACTTCTAGAAAATATGCATTTATCTATATGTTTATGGAATTTATATTTCTAAGATAAGAAATGCACTGTTGTTTATGCAACGAATTGGCAGGAATTTATTGAGTGTCTACACAGAGCCCAGCATGTCTAAGGCTTTAATGAGGGAGGAACAATTCTAGTACTATGAAAAAAAAGTGTTAACATGATACATGGAAACCCAAAGGTTTATTTTTTTGGAAGGAAATTTAAAGTGTTAAAGCCAAAAATATTCTTTTCAGAAAAAAAAAAAAAAAATATATATATATATATATATATATACACACATACATATATACTAATGTTCTAATATAACCCTATTGACATTTAAGGAGATCCCCAGGATCACAAAGTGAGCATAGCCAAAATATTCAAACATTTTAGGCACATTAACAGCCCAGAATGTTTGCTTTCTGTAATTTGTATATGCTTTGGGGAGATGGCTCAGAGGATAAAGTGCTTCCCACTTAGGCAACAGAAATTGACTCAGAATGCCAGGCCCACATAAAATGTCAGAAATTGTGATAGGCTTCTTGTAATCCCAGCACACTGTTGGAAAATGAGAAGTGGAAACGAGAGCATTTACTGGAAGTTTCATAGCTCAGAAGCTTGCAACAAGAGAAGGTAAGACAGAGATAGATGGACAGACCAAAAGACAGCTAGAGAAAGAGAAAGAAGAGAGAGAGGTGGAAGACAAGGAACAACTTTAAAGTAATCCTCTAACTTCCACACAGGTGCCATTGTACATGTGTGCTCATACTCACACACACACACACACACATGCAACATGCAACATGAAGTCCATACACACAAAAATGAATAAATGAATGAATGCATAAGTAAATAAGATTAGGCTAAATGTTCCCAGAAAAATTGTATTCTCCAGCTTGCTTTCCACATATGTGAAACAAAAACGAGCTAGGGAAGCTAATAAATAAGGAGCAGAGTTTAATAGTGTAAAATGTCACACAGTTAGCATGTGTAAGTAGGTGGTTTCCATGGCTAGGACTCTTAGTAACAGAGTGTACTCACACATTGCAGGTTAAATTGAGAAAAATACAGACTTCATCATTAAAAATACAAAAACTAAGCTGAAAGATTATTTAATTAATGTATGACAGCCAGTGACCCTCAGCAGGAGGACAATTTTGCTCACCAGGAACATTTATAGACATATAAATTGAGAATTTTCACACTTGAATATGCTGTAATTTGATCATAATCTCCAGCTTTCTTCCTTTGTCCCCACTCTGCATCCCCATTCCACTGAATCCCTTATTCTTTCAAACTAGTCCCTCTTCTATATTGATGTCGTTTTTATTTTTCCCTGCTTCATGTTGAAATGTTAATGAGCTCAATAGTGTGCAGGAATTATGAAAATAATAACAGCAGACAGCTACTATGAGTTTAGGAATGTGAAAATTGCTTCATGTGAGGATCATAGTGTCCCAAAGTATACCTTCCCACTTACTAGCTCTTACATTCTTTCTGTTCCCTCTTTTTCAATGTTACATGAGCTTTTGAGGGTATGCTAGAAATGTTTCATCTAGCACTGAGAACCTAACAATTATTTAGTCTCAGATCTTTGCTCACTTTTGAGTCTCCCCAGTATCCAACAACTTTTGCAAACAGAATATTTTCTGGCCAATGATGGATATAAACATAATATAAATTTTAGGGGGCAATTTTATGAGTATTTCATATACATTTAGACAAACAATTATTATTATGGGGTATTACTAGGGAGTATTAGTGTCTCCCCTTGGGTCTATGGACTTCTCAACTATAGACCTTTTGAGTAGGTTCTTAGTACTACACAGGGATTACCTGCTGAGGAGTAGGGCACAGATCCAATCAAAAATCAGTTGATTATTTCTATAATAATCCTGCCACATTTGTACCAATAAGTACATCTTGCCTGTTGGTTTACTATACATGAAGCAGGTAATATTTACCATTGAGTAAGACTTTTCTGTCCCTATAGCCTGCATACCACTTTTCAACACTATGACAGCTATCCAAGAGGGAGGTTGCCTCCATCTTAGGTCCAATTTGATTATCTAGTGTTTTGCAACTGACCATGTGGTGTTTTCAGCAATAGAGTCTTCCTATCTAGTTCTGGTGGGTAACCAAAAGTCTTGGCAATGGCTTGTATTCTGAAGGGAACATTTGGACCTCTATGACCAACAACTCACTGGGAAGTACTCCAACCCTGACACTGGGGGTTTCTTGCAACAACTTATGTCTTATGAGAGCAGTATTGTTTACCCTTTACAGGGCGGTTTTTTTCTTCCAAAATATACTCTTATTTCTCATTTCAATTAATCTTAGTTAAAATTTTATTTATTTTTTATTTTTTTGTTCATTTTTTTTATTTATTTGAGAGTGACAGACATAGAGAGAAAGACAGATAGAGGAAGAGAGAGAGAATGGGCGTGCCAGGGCCTCCAGCCACTGCAAACGAACTCCAGACCCGTGCGCCCCCTTGTACATCTGGCTAACGTGGGACCTGGGGAACCGAGCCTCGAACCGGGGTCCTTAGGCTTCACAGGCAAGCGTTTAACTGCTAAGCCATCTCTCCAGCCCAAATCTTAGTTAAAATTTTAGTTAGCTAACAAAGGTTATCTTATGGCTTTTTTTTGTAACATCTTTAGTTTGGTTAACTCACCCTTCTCTCTGTCCTCCCCACCCTTCCCTTCCCTGACCCCAGCTTAGCCTTTCTACTCTTAGTATTTTATGTTTCTATTTAAGTATCTACTGGCTCCTATCCTTAACCATCCCCCATCATTCCCCTAGTTGCTGTCTTCCAGCTTTCTGGTCTCTACTCTCTTATTTCAACTCACATACAAATCTAGACTTTCAGTGTTAAGGATCTGTATATGAAAGAGGGCATGCAGTGTGTATGTCTTTCTGATCCTGGGTTACCTGACGTAGCAGAGAAATTTTGCAGGTTCATTTTTCTATGAATTTCATACTTTCATTTTTCTTTAAAGCTGAATAAAATTGTATCATACATATGTACCATATCTTCATTAATCATTCATCAGTTGATGGGCATTTAGGCAACTATAGTCACATAACTATTGACATAGATATAAAAATAACACATTGATGATGAAACATCTTCAACCAAGTGTGCAGGGAACACTGCATATTGACATGCAGAAGACAGGGTACGAAAATCAACTCCAAATGAATAAAATACCTAAATGTAAGACCTGAAACTACAAAAGTTGTTATAAGAAAAAGTAGAATTAGAGCACGTAGCACACGGTACAGGAGTAGGTAGGGATTTTCTGAATAGCACTCCAGTTGCTAAGGAAATAAGGTCAACAATTGACAATAGGTTCACATGTAATTTAAAAAGCTTTTGTACAGAATAAGAAATTGTCAGCCAAGTAGAGAGACAGCCTACAGAATTGGAGAAAATCTTTGCCAGCTACACATCTGACAAAGGATTAATACCTAGTATATACAAAAATCTTAAAAAAAAATAAACACACAAAGAATGAACAACTCTTCTAAGAAGTGGGATATGGAGTTCTCAAGAGAAGAAATACAAATACCTAGTAGATACTCTTTTTAAAGTTTTCATCATCTTTAAACATCAGAGAAATACAAATTAAAACCAGCTTGATATCTATCTCGCTCAGGTCATATGGCTAGCATAAAAAACTTCTGGTGAGGATGTGGGGAAAGAGAGAGTCTTATTCACTGTTGGTTGGATTACAAACTGCCTGTGCAGCCATTATGGAAATCAATGTGACGGTTTCTCAACAACAACAAAATCCAGGCCCGTCAAGCTGACAGAGCTGATTCCCCTCTCCAGGGGGCCCGAAGGGCAGGTGGGCTGCCCTGAGGAGGCGGGGAGGGGAGGGAGGGCTCCGCTCGGCTGGGCTAGGCCATGATGCTGAACTTCTGCGTGGCCCCCAACTGCAGGCGCAAGAGCACCCAGTCCGACTAGGCCTTCTTCAGGTTCCCGCGGGACCGGCCAGATGCCAGAAGTGGGTGGAGAATTGTAGGAGAGCAGACATAGAAGATAAAACACCTGATCAACTAAATAAGCATTATCAACTGCGTGCCAGACACTTTGAGACCTCCATGAACTGTAGAACTAGTCCTTACAGGACAGTTCTTGGAGATAATGCAATACCAACAATATTTGATCTTACCAGTCACTTGAACAACCCACACAGTAGACACAGAAAACAAATAAAACAATTGAGTGAAGATGAAATCAGGATACTGAAACAGAAAAAAACTTCTGAGCAGGAACATGAAACCAACAAGAATGCTCATAACCTTTGGCCTTTGAAGAGAAAGAAAACAAAGAGTACCTAAAGTCTTTATTTGAAATTTTTATTCTAATGTGGAAACAGAACATTCCTCTGGATGGGCACAAAGCGGATGAGATCCCAGAAGGTCTCTTCACTCTGGACAACTTTCAGGCACTGCTGGAATGCCCAATAAATTCTGGTGAAGAAACCTTGTAGGTTTCACTGATCAAAAGCTCCTTGTGGATGATAGCCCCATGCTGGTAGTGGGGGTTACAGGTCAGTGCCCACTAAGAAAATGAGGGAAAACATAAATAATATACAAGAGTTAGAGAGGAGAGAGGGGGGGACAGGGAGAGGGAGGGAAAGAAGATGTAGAAGATTTAGGTTAGTCTTGATCCTACCCTCTCCAGTGTCATGTGGTTCAGGTGTTTCCTGTAAGGGTCTAGTGAGGGTTCAGCCATTTGGTCTGCCTTTCAGGAAGTAGAATTTTATGGTACCATTGCCATTTGGGTCCAGATTAGTATTTCCCACCCCTTCCATGCCCTCCCCTCTCTCCCCATCCATCCTAGTGTCTAGTCCATGAGATGCTTGCTGGGTATGTAAGGTATCTTGGGTAGATTCAGGTTAGGTGTTATAGATGAGTGAGACTATGTGTCGATTGTTTTTCTGTGATTGGGTAAGTTCACTGAGAATAATTTGTTCCAGGTTCAACCATTTTTCCTCAAATTTCTTTGTGTCATTTTTTCTTACTGCTGTATAGAATTCCATTATGTAGATCTACCACATATTAGTTATCCATTCTTCTAGTGATGGACATCTGTATTGATTCCAGCTCTTAGCTATTACGAATTGAGCTGGTACAAACATGGTTGAGCAAATCTCTCTGGCCTGTGGTTTGAAGGTTTTAAGGTAGATGCCCAGTAAGGGAATAAGTGTGTCTGTTGGTATCTCTATAGTCAGCTTTTTCAGGAGTCTCTATACTGCTTTCCAAAGTGGTTGTACCATCCTACATTCCCACCAACAGTGGATGAGTGTTCCTACTTCTCCACATCCAAGAATGACAGATTTCTGTCAGAGTACTTGATGACCCACCAAAGGTCAGTGGTAGGACCCTATTGCTGAAGACACCATATGCAGCTGACACGTAAAATGGAACGGCATGACTGGAAGCCAGGAGAGAGTCAGTCCCCAGACAGTCAGTGTGTCTAGTGCCAGAAGGTGCTACATGCATGACTGGGGGAAATGACCAATGTCCAAGCAACTCATGGTTGAACCTACTTAGCAGCAAATAACCAGTTGTGATGCCCACACAAGTGCAATAGTGGCACACAGCCATGGTAGGGAACCAGCTGCTCTTGATTTAGCTAACTGATCCCCTCAGTGGTATGGGACCCATAGATGGAGCTGGGGAACGGGTAAGAACCATATCCAAACATACACCCACTCTCCAATATCAAGCTACCATCAATCATGGGCTACAAGAGGGCCTACACCTATTAAACTCTCTATAAAAAAGTGAGGGTTATCTCATTTGTCCTGGTGCTAACTTACTCTCCGTTGAAGAATCTGCTTCTCTTTTTCAGATAGATGAAAATTCTAAAGAGAGATCCACCCCATCATACCTCAAAAGGGCCCCAACTGAAACTAAGGAAAATTGGCCAAACAAGCAAGGGTACTGTTTTCCTGATGAACCGGATACCAGTACAAGGGGGAAGGAGACCAACACAGAGAAAAATCAACTCCTACCAAATCAAAGAGCCAGAGCCTCAGAGGCCCCCAACACCTCATCACTGAAGCAGACCAAAAATGAACCCAACATGGCTCAGGGAAATTTTGCAGAAGAGGGGGTGGAAAGAATGTCAGAGCCACATGTTAGGTCTTGATATGCAGAGACATTTTTCATATCAATAACTGTGGGCTAACTCCACAATGCACGACCCATATACCTCAACAAGGAAGGGCCAAGGGGAGGGGATAAGTCATGGATGAGCCTAATAATGGTACCAAACTGACTGTATTTGCTGAATAGGAAATAATTTAAAAAATAAATAAAAATAAAAATAAAAAAAATAAAGGTTTTTGGTTACATAAGAGAAAAAAAATTCTGGTGAATAGGTTTTGAGAAAGCACTTTGAGACACGTTGTTCTGTTCAAAAATGCAGAAGAAACATGCTAGAGATCTGTGAGAGCTGTATTCGGGAATAAACACTCAGGGAGGTGAGGGACTCTCACTTCTTTTCCATTCTCACAGACAACGTAGTAGACATTGCAGAAGAGCATCTGCCTGTGCTAGTGAGGTTGTTGACCAGTCTCATAACCTGAGAGAGGAACTTGTGGGCTTTCTGCCTTAGAAAGCCGATGCAGAGATTTTGGCTGTGAAATTTCACACTACAATAACTGAGAAATGGGGACTCAATATGGAGTACTGCCGTGGCCAGGCCTACATCATATCTAGTGGGTTTTCTTCCCAGATGAAAGTGGTTGCTTCTCGACTTTTAGAAAAATATCTGCAAGCCGTCTCCACACTCTGCCCTTCCTGTGCCTTAAGTCCATCCCAGTGACGGGTTGTCGGTTGTGTTAGGGACAATTGAGGAAGTTTGTGCTTTTTTCCATAGCTCACCACAGCTGCTTCTAGAACTGGACAATGTAATTTTGGTTCTATATCAGAACAGTCAGGACCAGGGTAATGAGCTGAAGGAGGTTTGCCATTCTATTGGACAGGCAGGCATGATGCCTTTGAAATCTTAGTGGACCTCCTCCAAGCACTTGTTCTGTGCTTAGATGGTATAAATAGTGACACGAATGTTAGGTGGAATAACTGCATATCTGGCTGAGCATTTGTCCTCTGCAGTGCTGTGACAGATTTTGATTTCATTGTTACCATTGCTGTTCTTAAAAATGTCTTGTCTTTCACAAGGGCCTTTGGGAAGAATCTTTAGGGACAAACTTCCGATGTTTTCTTTGCAGCCAGTAGCCTGACAGCAGTACTGCATTCATTCAATGAGGTGATGGAAAATATTGAAGTTTATCATGAGTTTTGAAACAAATTTGGCAACCAAACTTGATATTTAAATGAAACTCCCTGGGAAATTCCGCAGGGCACAGCAAGGTAACCTGGAGTCTCAGCTGACCTCTGAGAGTTACTACAAAGAAACCTTAAGTGCTCCCACAATGGAGTACATTATTCAGGAACTTAAAGATATATTTTCAGAACAGCACCCCAAAGCTCTTAAATTCTTATCTCTGGTACCCTCGGTCATGGGGCAGCTTAAATTCAACATGTCAGAGGAACACCATGCTGACATGTACAGAAGTGACCTACACAATCCTAACACACTCTCAGCTGAGCTTCATTGTTGGAGAATCAAGTGGAAACACAGAGGGAAAGATAGAGCTTCCATTCACCATTTACGAAGCCCTCCATCTGCCTGACATCAAGTTTTTTCCTAATGTGTACACCCTGCTAAAGGTCCTGTGTATTCTCCCAGTGATGAAGGTTGAGAATGAATGCTGTGAAAATGGATGGAAGCGTCTCAAAGCGTACTCAAGGAACACTTTGACAGACCAAAGGTCAAGTAATTTGGCTTTGCTTAGCATAAATTTTGATATAAAACATGACCTGGATTAATGGTGGACACATATATCAAGCTATATACAAATAAATCAGAGCTTCCTACAAATAACTCAGAACCCATTAAAAATACCTAAGAGAGTTTTTATTTTTTAAAATTTTTTTGTTAATTTTCATTTATTTATTTGAGAGTGACAGAGAAAGAAAGAGGCAGAGAGAGAGAGAAAGAGAATGGGCGCTCCAGGGCTTCCAGCCACTGCAAACGAACTCCAGATGTGTGTGCCCCCTTGTGCATCTGGCTAATGTGGGTCCTGGAGAATGAAGCCTCCAACTGGGGTCCTTAGGCTTCACAGGCAAGCACTTAACCACTAAGCCATCTCTCCAGCCTCTAAGAGATTTTTTAAATAGGCTTTGTCTTATATTTGATATTTCAAAGAAAAGCCTGTAAGGTGAATAGTAGGCTACTTAATCACTGAATACTTTGCCTATAGGCCTCCAGTTGAATATATTAGCCATTGGTAATTCACTTATTTAAATGGCTCCTGTTTGAATTCTCATGCTTTGAGTACCTGTCCTTTCAGAAAACAGCACTGAGAGTGCCAACATTCACGTCTGAGTGTTCTCTGCTAGTGGTGATCTGGCATTGTTTTAGTTAAAGTCATTTTAGAGAGAAAATTATTATGGATCCAGTATCAGAAATTGGATTGCCAGTTTTTGAAGAGATGAATTTTGAGACCATATGAGAGAAGAAAATACTTTTTATAAGAAGTTATAATGAAGTACACCATTGACTTGACTAGTAGGAGTTTTAAGTGTTAAAGATCTGTAATGGTAGCATGCGGGAGGAGCAGGCAGCAGCAGGATCATGAATTTTAGGCCAGCCTGGGCTACATGGTGAAACCCTGTCTAGACTAGGAGGTAGCTTAGCCACACTGGAGCATTTGCATAGTGTGAGCAAGCCCCGGACTCAGTTGTCAGCATTGAAAACAGGCCTAAGGACAGGAAGAACCAGTGCAGTAATGGATAGTTACAGAAATTGCTAGAGAGAAGTTTGTGAACTCACCTTTCAACAGACATTACAGAGATTCTGTCTGGAATGAATTTAAAGGAATGCATTGAGGTCTGAATGAGGAGTCTGAATTGCTGTTCCTTGTCCACTTGTTTACATTCCTTTGCTGAGCCCCATTTCCATAAGCATTTCAGCAGGTAATCCGCCTCTGCTTTTCTGGTCAAGCAGAATTCGGCTGTCCATCCAGACAGGTGACCTGTCTGTTCTCTTCTTCTGTTTCCATGATTACATCTACTGCCTTGTCTTGACTTATAAGCAAAGCCTACAAAAACAAATGTTTGTGGTTTATCTAAAAATAATACAGAAAGTATTACTGTTATTTTTGGTGAAGAAAATCAATTTGTATAGTTTATTTCAATCTAAATAAAATGTGAATTTTGTTTAAAAAAACAAACTAAAATTAGATTTACCATGTGACTCAGCTGTACCACTCCTGGGCATATCCCCTAAGGACTTTGCACTGTACTTCAGAGATACTTACTCCACCATGTTTACTGCTGCTCTGTTCACAATAAGTCAAATAGGGGACCACTCTAAATGCCCATGACTGATGAATGGACAGCAAAGATAAAGTACATATACATGATGAAGTTTTATTCAGTTGTAAAGAAAATTGAAATTATGCAATATAAAGGAAAATGGATGGAATGAGGAAAGATCACATTGAGTGGGATAATGCAGACTTACAAACACTAATACCTCATATCCACTCTCATATGTGAATCTTAGCTTCATATATTTAGATTAGTGGGTATAAATTGAAATGATATGTCTGTAGAACACAGAAAGCTAGAAACAGTCCATGAGGTTTGGCGAGAGATTATGCAAAGGAATAAAAGAACACATAGGACAAAAAGATGAGGGAAGAAAAGGTTTAAGGAGTGATAGTGGTAGGGGATGAGGAAGAGAAATGTAAAGTCATATAGAATCCTGCTACTTGGTAAGCCAATTTAAAATACAAATTTAAAAATGTGCTTATACCAAGATCCTCTTTATGGATGGCTAAAGCTGTTCCCAGAAGCCATAGGATATAATGAAACATCCCAATATCAGTGATGAGATATCTTCCAATGACTTGTTCATTAGGAGTCCACAAAGGCCCTTAAAACAATATTGGCTATTGCCATTGCTCTTGGTTGCCCACCAACCACATGCATTGAGTGTAGAGTGCAAAGAAATCAAGATGGAATTAAACTGAAAGTTTCCTCCCTACAAGCTACCCTTTATCATGCTAAAAGGTGCTATGCAACTGCTCTGGGAGAAAAGTAATTAACAGTCTTACCCAGCTGTAGACCTATATATTTCACAACCAAACTGCAAGGCAAAATGTGTATGTGCAATCATGGAATGTAAGTCATGGAAGTAAACAACTACTTTCTGATTGGATTTGAAGCCTGCTCTACAGGGGGTAAATCATTCTTGGCAGTATAGATCTGGCCAAAATTCTGTGGCCAGGGATTTAAGCCCTAGATAAAATAAAATCTATTACTCTGGTTATGCTTAGTGGGTAGCATGTCAAACTGCCTTCTAAATATCTGTTTGGTCCCACAGATTTGCATCTTCAAACACAGACATTTCTTAATGCAAAAGATAGAGGTGAAAGCAGAGATACATAAATGCCAAATATATCAGCAATAACCAACTAGTGTGTGCCTAGCTTTAAACATGACACCTAAACCACACCCTTCATGTCTCGGTGAACCTAAGATGAAAAGAATGTTAGAACATGAGGATGGGAAATGGGGCTGTGGAATGCTGCCTTCTGGATATGTCTATTTAGTTCCACTCATGAACTCACAGCATATGTGGATTCCTATGCATGACTAAGCTTCATGGTATTTTAACATAAATGAGGGAGGGAATCAATGACATCCCACACCTCCCACCTCCCATAAGAAACTGATGATTACTTGGAGTGTCCTTTAGCGTGTCCTTTATTTCCTGTCCTTTACTGGTGTACTCAATAGTGGATTACCTATTCTGCAGTAAATATCCTCCAACCCATTACTAGGCAAGTCACCTTAATTTAAGTCACTGGGTCAAAATAAATAAATAAATAGAGATCTAAAGCACGATGAGGTTACAAGGAAAGTAAGAAAGGTTTTGATGCAAAGGAAAGGTGTTTGGGGTGAGTGGGATCCAAAGGTGTTGTATACATATCTGAAAACATCAAAAATAAATAAGAAAACATATTTTTATTCAATTGATCTGAAGTTCTTCTCTTTCTCATTATTGCTCATTATTATTGCTCATATAATGCTCATTATTGAAACATCTAGTCTTTCCAAGTGGTCCCACATTTCCCTCATGTTCTATTTATATGGAACTTAAATTTCTCATTCATTTTTATAAGTTCATCTGATTCCTCTTCCTTGTATAATAATATCAAAATAACAATGATTTCAAAGCCTGATATTTTGTCTTCTACCTGATCCATTCTAATATTAGTCTTTCCATGGAATTCTTTGTTTGAATTACTTTAATTTTTATTTCCAGCTTTGTTTCAGTTTGGTTTTTCTTCAGGATTTCTATCTCTTTATTGAGTTCCATTTTCATATATTTATTAGGCTTCCTCATTTCATCTAACTGCTTGCTTGTGTTCTCTTGGAATTCATTTAGGCATTTATTTGTGCCATCTTTGAATTTATTTACCATTTTATTTATGTGTTTATATTTGTCTTATTTGAGGTATTTGTGCATATTTATAATCATTGTTCTGTGATCTTTGTCTAGTGCTTCCCCCAGAAAGCAGTCATGGGGGTCTTCTATTATGGGACTGCTATTTCTATATGTACTGGCTTACTTTTTTGTGTTACTAGTTTTGCACTGAGACTAAACCATCCAGAGATAACATCTTGGTCAGATCTTTTTGAAATACCTGCATTAAGTGACTACCTGTTTCATTATGTTTACTGTTCTTTGCTGTGCTTTGTGCTTCTTGGAGTTCAGTCTTGGAGGCATTTGGTACTGGTTCATGAGTGGGGAAGATGAGGTGGTCTCAATTTGGTTGAAGCTGTGCTTAAACTCACACATGGGTCCCAGCCAAACTGGCAGCACAACTGCTGGTGACTTTGCAGTGAAGGGAAGAGAACTGTTAAAGGGAATCTCAGTGGTAGAACTCACTAAGCAGTTTCTATCCCAATGACAGCATTTGGCACCTGTGAAGTGGAGGGAAACAGAATACAAAGGGATCCAGGTACTGAAACTCAGTGCATGTCCCAGACCCTATGGTGGATTTTCTGTGCCTATAGAGTGAAGGGATATCTTAATTATAGAACTCAATAGTGTCCCAATCCCAATGGCAGGCCATCCTCGCCTCTGCAAGGTGAAATGTAGAGTATTGCTAAAGGGAATCTAGATACTGAAACTTACAACTACTCCCAGTCACAAGGTTATCTATGCCCTCTGCACCTGCCCATCATAGACAGGCCCTGAGTTCAATCCCCAATACTGCAAGATAATAGGAAATCTGCAATGAGAAAGCCATCTATTCTTGCCTAACTTTAAAACTACACCAGGACTAAGATTGCAGTTCTGTATAGTTTATGTCACCATACATAGTTAATAAGTAAAAGGGATAATATTCTGGCTTTTATCCAGGCCAGTGACAAATTTCTACATTTCCTTTTAGCAACTACAATAAGCTTAGAAGAAATAAAAGAGGATTACAGTTGTTAAATAAAATGCATGAATCATAGAATTGTTAAACATGACAAATGTTTTTAAATGTACAGAACCCATCTATAGTTTGCAAGAGAGAAAGCCAATACTCCAAGTAGTTAAGAGAAACATTCAAATTCACAGAGCCAAAGTGGTGGCTTATCTGTATCTCTACTAGGATTCTGAGCAATCAATGATCTTTCCAACAATGTTTATTTTCCTGAGGTCATGTTTAATTTTACTACTACCTGTACTTTTTTTTTATTTTTGGGTTTTCGAGGTAAGGTCTCATTGTAGCTGAGGCTGATCTGGAATTCAGTCTCAGGATGACCTTGAACTCATGGCAATCCTCCTACCTCTGCTTCCCGAGTGCTGGGATCAAAGGCATGCACCACCACGCTCAGCCTACCTGTACTTTTTAAGAAAATAGATAATGCCAATTTACCAAGAATGCTGGTATAGAGATGTTCTGTCAATGTCTTTGAATTAGCCTGAAAAAATAATATTTCTAGTTCATGTCAACTCTTTACATCTTCCCAGAGTCACTGGTTCCTTTACCATGCAACAGAAGAATGCCTATAGTGTCCTTTGTCCCCTTCCATCAATCTAGTAAATTTCTTCATATGTCCTGGACATATGAATGTGAACATATTCTCAAAATATACTCAAAGGTATAGACTTAGGCAGATATTGTTTACTAATCAAATAACACATTAACAGTTTTTTTAATCCAAATATAGATTATCTATAACTTATTCTCTAATAATCATATTTCAAAAAGCTTCTTTCTAGTCCCTCATCTTGACCAGCCTATAATAAAGCCCTAGTCAAGATTGAGATACATGTTGTATAACAATTATTATTCCCTGAGACTCCATAGTGAATTCCAGGTCAGTCTGGGCCAGAGTGAGACCCTACCTCGAAAAACCAAAAAAAAAAAAAAAAAAAAAGCAATTATTATTGCTTAAAGCCATTATATTTGGGGGTATTTTGTTATATAATAATATAAATCTATGGCTGTAGATATGACTTAGTGTTTAAGGTGGTTGCCTACAAAGCCAAAAGACCCAGACTTGATTCCTTAAGACCCATGTGAGCCAGATGCACAAGGTGGCACATGCATCTGGAGTTCGTTTGCAGTGGCTGAAGGCCCTGGTGAACCCATTCTCTCTCTCTCCCTCTCTCTCCCTCTCTCTCTCTCTCTCTCTCTCTCTCTCTCTCTCTCTCTCTCTCTCTCTCTCTGTGTGTGTGTGTGTGTGTGTGTGTGTGTGTGTGTGTGTGTCTTTCTCTCTCAAACATCTATATATAATCTAATAAACAATGGTTCCCTGTGATTTTGAGTTACTGGAATATTTATAGAAAGATATCCATAAGTGGGTGAGAAGCTTGCAAAATAAAATTGGCCCTTGATGTGGGCTTTTTGTATGTGGGATTTTTGCCTAGCCAGAAAGCTAGAGTTAGGAGTGAAAAGTTGAGAAGGGTACTCCATGAGCAGCACTAACTTAATTGGGGTTTATTAGGACAAAGGTTGGTTGGCCCAGGGAAATTCTGTCCTGATAGCACAGTGATTGGTACAGGCAATGGAACAGCTGGATTTGAGAAAGCTTTACACACAGGAGATGCTTAATGTTTTATGTAAAGTAAGTGAATGAGTGTTTCGGTGCAATAACCTAGAGTCTAAAGCAAGATCTGACTAGCACTTGCTCAGGACAAAGAACTGGAGCAAGAAGCTGTAGAAGGTAAGACCGGGTGCAGTGGTATGGAAAGAACTTCAAGAAGCTTCCAACCAGTAGGCACAAGTGGGATTAAGGAGTGTCTGGGAAGATGCAGTTAGTTTTTATATAAGTACTAGTACAAGTCATAGCAGTGCATGATTATAATCCTAGTAGTTGGAAGGCTGAGGCAGGTGGGTTATGAATTTGAGACCAGGCTAGGCTTCATAGCAAGACCTTGTATTTAAAACAGAGGATGAAAGAAACAGAAAAGCCGGGCGTGGTGGCGCATGCCTTTAATCCCAGCACTCGGGAGGCAGAGGTAGGAGGATTGCCATGAGTTTGAGGCCACCCTGAGACTACATACTGAATTCCAGGTCAGCCTTGGCTAGAGTGAGACCCTACCTCAAAAATAAAGAAAAAGAAAAAAAGAAAGAAAGAAAGAAACAGAAAAGAAAAACACTATTGATAAAGTTTGCATAACAGAGGACTTCCAGTTAAGATGGCAGCGTAGGTACCACGCCAAAGCAGCCTAGGGGGGAAAAGACCAAAAAAAGCTCAACAAAATACACACTTTTACTAAAAAGTGAGGTGTATAGGAAATTGAAGCGGCAGCGGAGAAGTAGAAGAGTTCCAGAGCATTCAGAGCCTGCACAGGTGGGAAAAGCGGCTGCGGCAGCTCGGCCAACCGCTGCAGCCGCGGCGCACCAGAAAGCCGCCAGGCTCGGCTTCAGCCGCAGGAAAAGCCAGGTGCGGGAGCTTCCCTTCACAACGCTCTCTCCGCAACTAAGGAAACGTGAGGGGAGAGCGGCAGCGAGCAGTGGAGGAGCAGACTGTAAGGTAGAAGAACGCTTGGAGCAGCGAGAGAACCGGAGCAGCTGCGGCTCCCTCCCCTCCCCCACCACCTGAGCCCAGCTCCAGCGAACACAGCAGTGGCCTGGGACCCAGCCACGCCAACTTGGGCTGACAGCGGGACCCAAGCAGGAGCAGAGTTCGGCAGCAACATCAGCAGCTCCAGCACCGGTAACAGTGGCCCCAGCAACAGCAGACCCAGGAGCAGCAGCAGCAGAAGAATCGGCAGCAGCAGCTTCAGGGGGAGCAGCGGCAGGGGACACAGCAGCAGAAGCTTCAGCAGCAGTGGTGGGTCCAGCAGCAACACCTTCAGCAGCAGTGGATACAGTCCCAGCAAGGGCAGCTTGAGCAGCAGCAGTTCCAGCAGCAGGGGTGCTGATCTGCAGGGCCACACTTGCCAGGCTCGGTTTGCCCCACAGGAAAAGCAAGTGCCCAGCTCAAGAAGTCAGAACAGCAGCCTGACGACCCAGGCAACAGCTTGACTGAGACCAAAATCATCCAGGGTAACTGGGATTGCACCAGGGAAGGGTGTCACTTGGTCACAAGCTGACTTGGATCCCTCAACAGACCAGAAATCTTAACCTTTTTGTTGATAGAGGATCTGGTCATTATAATAACTACTCTTGCATACATACTCGGGGCTGTTTTTGATTGAATGTGTACAGTGTTTAGTTAAATTTTAGAATCTACCTGTATTTTATTCCACTCAGCCTGCTTGAATACTCCTATAGCAGGGAAACTCAACCCCTAAGAACATCTTTGTAGATACTCTGAGAGTCTTAAGAGCCACACCTAATACCTTAAGGTCCTACCCAGAAAATATATTATATCAAATCAATTGATACAGCTAAGAATACACAGCTAGCTAGAAAATCCAAGCATTAACTTAACCCAAGAGGCAAAAATATATACATTATAACACAAGAAACACTAAAAAGCAAGACGATATAAATCCACCTAAAAGTATTAATGCATCAGAAATGTCCTCCAGTGAGAAAGAGTTAGAGGAAATGCCTGAGAAAGAGTTCAAAAGAATGATTATACATATGTTCAAAGAGGTCAAAGAACACATCAAAACAATCAAAGAAGAAATCAAAGAGGAAATCAAAGGAATCAAAGAAGATGCAGGACACCAATTTAATGAAATAAAGAAGGCAATACAAGACATAAATAAGGAAATAGAAATAATAAAGAAAAACCAGTCAGAATTACTAGCAATGAAGAACACAGTTAATGAAATAAAAAACTCTGTAGAAAATCTCACCAGTAGGATGGATGAGGGACAGGACAGAATATCTAAGCTAGAAGACCAGGTGGCAGACCTAATGCAGTCCAACAAAGAGAAAGACAAACTTATAGAAAAGTATGAGTGGGAATTTCAAGATATTCGGGACACTATGAAAAGATGCAATAGAAGAATTCAGGGCATAGTAGAAGGAGAAGAACTCCACTCCAGAGGCATAGTAGGCATCTTCAACAAAATCATCGAAGAAAATTTCCCCCAAATTAGGAAAGAGGGGCCAATGCAGATACAGGAAGCCTTTAGAACCCCAGCCAGACAAAACCCAGAAAGAACCTCTCCTCACCATATTATAATCAAACTTCCAAACACACACACCAAAGAAAAAATATTGAAAGCAGTTAGAGAGAAAAATCAAGTTACCTACAAAAGCAAGCCCATCAGGATTACAGCAGATTATTCAACACAAACTTTTAAAGCCAGAAGGGCTTGGAGTGATATATTCCAAGTTCTGAAAGATAACAACTGTCAACCAAGGTTACTTTATCCTGCAAAGTTATCCATTCAAATAGATGGAGAAATAAAGACATTCCATGACAAAAGCAGGTTAAAGGAGTATTTGAAGACAAAACCAGCAATACAGAAAATACTTGATAGAATCCTCCATGCTGAAGAAAAGGAAAAGCACACATATAAGGAACCTAGAAAAAACAAGCAATACTCAAATACTAGTTAACAGAAGAGAGCGCAGGTAGAACCAGAAACACACACACGCACACACAAAAATGGCAAACATAAATACACACCTTTCAATAACATCTCTTAATATCAACGGCCTCAATGCCCCAACGAAAAGACATAGATTTGCAGACTGGGTTAAAAAGCAGGATCCTACAATATGTTGTCTCCAAGAACTCACCTTTCTACAAAGGATAGACATTATCTTAGGGTGAAAGGTTGTAAAACTGTGTTTCAAGCAAATGGGCCTAGAAAACAAGCAGGGGTTGCTATTCTAATATCAGACAGGGTAGTCTTTAGTCCGACGTTAGTCAAGAAAGATAACGAAGGTCACTTTATATTGATTAAGGGCACACTTCAGCAGGAGGACATTATAATACTAAACATATATGCACCTAACATGGGGGCTCCCAAATTCGTCAAACAAACACTATTAGAACTAAGGTCACAGATAACACCAAACACAGTGGTGGTGGGTGACTTTAACACCCCACTCTCGTCAATTGACAGGTCCTCCCGGGAAAGAATAAACAGAGAAGCATCTGGACTAAATGAGGTCATAGAAGGAATGGACTTAACAGATATATACAGGACATTTCATCCAAAGGCTGCAGAATATACATTCTTTTCAGCAGCACATGGAACATTCTCTAAAATAGACCATATATTAGGACACAAAGCAAATATTAACAAATTCAGGAAAATTGAAATAATTCCTTGCATTCTATCTGACCACAATGGAATTAAACTACAAATCAGTAGCAAGAAAGGCTATAGAGCATACACAAAATCATGGAAACTAAACAATACACTACTAAATGATGAATGGGTCAATGAAGAAATCAAAAAGGAAATCAAAAAATTTATAGAGTCAAATGATAATGAGAACACAACATACCAAAATCTCTGGGACACAATGAAGGCAGTTCTAAGAGGTAAATTTATAGCCTTAAGTGCCTATAATAAGAAATTAGAAAGGTCGCAAGTAAACGACCTAATGCTTCGCCTTAAAGCCTTGGAAAAAGAAGAACAACGCCAACCAAAAATAAGTAGAAGGGAAGAAATAATAAAGATTAGGGCAGAAATTAATGAAATAGAAACAAAAAGAACAATCCAAAGAATTAATGAAACAAAGAGTTGGTTCTTGAAAGGATAAACAAGATTGATAAACCCTTAGCAAATCTGACCAAAAGAAAGAGAGAAGAGACACAAATTAATAAAATCAGAGATGAACAAGGTAACATCACAACAGATTCCAGAGAAATTCAAAAAATCATAGGGACATACTATAAAAACATATACTCCACAAAGTATGAAAATCTGAAAGAAATGGATGATTTCCTTGATGTATATGACCTACATAAATTAAATCAAAATGAGATTAATCACTTAAATAGACCTATAAGAAACATGGAGATCCGAACAGTTATCAATAATCTCCCAACTAAAAAAAGCCCAGGCCCGGATGGATTCACTGCTGAATTTTACCAGACTTTTAAGGAAGAGCTAACACCTTTGCTTCATAAGCTTTTCCAGGAAATAGAAAAGAAGGAATTCTACCAAACTCCTTCTATGAGGCCAGCATCACCCTGACACCAAAACCAGGCAAAGATAGAACAAAAAAAGAAAATTACAGACCAATCTCCCTCATGTACATTGATGCAAAAATTCTCAACAAAATATTGGCAAACCGAATACAAGAATATATCAAAAAGATCATTCACCCTGACCAAGTAGGCTTTATCCCAGAGATGCAGGGATGGTTCAACATATGCCAATCTATAAATGTAATACATTACATAAATGGGTTGAAGGACAAAAATCACATGATCATCTCATTAGATGCAGAGAAAGCATTTGACAAAATCTAACATCCCTTCATGATAAAAGACCTACAGAGACTGGGAATAGAAGGAACATATCTTAATATATATAATAAAGGCTATTTATGACAAGCCTACAGCCAACATATTACTAAATGGGGAAAAACTGGAAGCTTTTCCACTAAAATCAGGAACAATACAAGGGTGTCCACTGTCCCCACTTTTATTTAATATAGTACTGGAAGTCTTAGCCATAGCAATAAGGCAAGAGACACACATAAAAGGGATACAAATTGGAAAGGAAGAAATCAAGTTATCATTATTTGCAGATGACATGATTCTATACATAAAGGACCCTAAAGACTCTACTAGCAAGCTGTTAGAGCTGATCAAAACCTACAGCAATGTAGCAGGATACAAAATAAATACAGAGAAATCAGTAGCCTTCATATATGCTAACAACAAACACACAGAGGATGAAATCAGGGAATCACTCCCATTCACAATTGCATCAAAAAAAATAAAATACCTTGGAATAAACCTAACCAAGGAAGTAAAGAATCTATACAATGAGAACTTTAAAACACTCAAGCAAGAAATTGCAGAAGACACTAGAAAGTGGAGAAACATCCCTTGTTCCTGGATTGGAAGAATCAGTATCGTGAAAATGGCAATCTTACCTAAAGCAATCTACATATTTAATGCAATCCCTATCAAAATTCCAAAGGCTTTCTTCATGGAAATAGAAAAAACAATCCAAAAATTCATTTGGAATCACAAAAAACCTCGAATATCTAAAATAATACTGAGCAACAAAAAAGAGGCTGGTGGTATCACCATACCTGATTTTAACCTATACTACAGAGCCATAGTAACAAAAACAGCATGGTACTGGCACAAAAACAGACATGTAGATCAGTGGAACAGAATAGAGGTCCCAGATGTAAGCCCAAGTAGCCATAGCCACCTGATATTCAATAAAAATGCCAAAAATACTCATTGGAGAAGAGACAGCCTCTTCAGCAAATGGTGTTTTGAAAACTGGATAAATATCTGCAGAAGGATGAAAATAGATTCTTCTCTCTCGCCATGCACAAGAATTAAGTCCAAATGGATTAAAGACCTTAGCATCAGACCGGAAACTCTGAAACTGCTAGGGGAAAAAGTAGGGGAAACCCTTCAACATATTGGTCTTGGCAAAGACTTTCTGAATACAACCCCAATTGCTCAGGCAATAAAACCACAGAATAACCACTGGGACCTAATGAAATTACAAAGATTTTGCACCGCAAAGGACACTGTGAAAAAAGCAAAGAGGCAATCTACAGAATGGGAAAAAATCTTTGCCAGCTATATATCTGATAAAGGATTAATATCTAGGATATACAAAGAACTCAAAAAGTTAAATAATAAGGTATCAAACAAGCCAATCACAAAATGGGCTATGGAGCTAAATAGAGAGATCTCAAAGGAAGAAATACGAATGGCATATAAGCATCTAAAAAAATGTTCTACGTCACTAGTCATCAGGGAAATGCAGATTAAAAGTACATTGAGATTCCATCTCACTCCTGTCAGATTGGCCACCATCATGAAAACAAATGATCATAAATGTTGGCGGGGATGTGGAAAAAAAGGAACCCTTCTGCACTGCTGATGGGAATGCAATCTGGTCCAGCTATTGTGGAAAGCAGTGTGGAGGTTCCTAAAACAGTTAGAGATTGATCTACCATATGACCCAGCTATAGCACTACTAGGCATATATCCAAAGGACTCATCTCATTTCCTTAGAAGTACATGCTCAACCATGTTTATTGCTGCTCAATTTATAATAGCTGGGAAATGGAACCAGCCTAGATGTCTCTCAACAGATGAGTGGATAATGAAGATGTGGTACATTTATACAATGGAGTTCTACTCAGCGGTAAAGAAAAATGAAGTTATGAAATTTGCAGAAAAATGGATGGACCTGGAAAGTATTATACTAAGTGAGGTAACCCAGACCCAGAAAGCCAAGCGCCACATGTTCTCTCTCATATGTGGAGCCTAGCTACAGATGACTGGGCTTCTGCGTGAGAATGAAAATACTTAGTAGCAGAGGCCAGTAAGTTAAAAAGGAGACATAAACGGTGGAGAAAGGAAGGGAGGAGGATACTTAATAGGTTGATATTGTATATATGTAATTACAATGATTGTAATGGGGAGGTAATATGATGGAGAATGGAATTTCAAATGGGAAAGTGTGGGGGTGGGGAGGGAGGGAATTACCATGGGATATATTTTATAATCATGGAAAATGTTAATAAAAAATTTTAAAAAAAGTTTGCATAACAGTGTAACAAGAGAATGAGGGCCTGTTCAAGACTTTTCTTCTTTCTAGACATTATAGAATAACAACTGTAAAACACAGAAAAGAAAGATTATAGAACAGCTAAAGTTTCTTTTTTTTTTAGACAAAAACATAGATAGTCTCTCAGACTAAATTTAAAGAAGGTTTAGTTCTAGGTTCATAAATCCATGCTTGTAAAGAGAAAAGTTAAGAGCACTGTAAAGAAGAGGTGTTCTTAGAGGGCATGCTTAAGGCCCATCTACAAATGGACATACTATTGTAAATCTTAAGTACTGTTTATTTACCAGTGGTTAGGTATTACCGTGTTCATCCTGTATTCCTAATGGGATATTATCCCTTCATTCCTCCTCCTAGAGGAAAAAAAAATGTTGGGTCCATAAATATTGAGAAAAGGTCAATATTTTTACAGGTATAAAAGTATGAGATGTCTTTGTCATTGTGATATGAATATGCCTCTGAAGACATTGTGGCAATGGGAAAGATGAGCCAATGTTACTCACAAAAATGCCTGACCACTTGATTACAGTTTTCACTTTGAAAAATATGATTATATGGGTCATTCCAATACTAATAGGTTCTATAGCCATAGGTTCAGAATTGCTAGAAATCTGCACACTTGAAACAAAGGATCTCACACAAAAGTAAATGTGACCATAGTGAGAGGATCCAGCAAAGAGTCAGCTAGGAGATTACAGAGTCTCTCCAGAGAGCTGCTTAAAGGTGATTTTTTTCATCAGTAGGGCTCTTGGGAGAATCACCTGCCCACACTGAGATCATAATAGCTGCTCAGTAAAAAATGAAGCAATCAGCTCAACCAATGTATCACACTAGTAAACATATAAGCACTAAGGTTTCCCTCCTGATTACAACAGATGATGATATATAACTCACTAAAAAGATGAGAATGGGATCAGGCAGTTCATTGACAATGCCTCTACCCCAAACCTGCAGAACAGTGGCTATGAACATATAAGTTTTATCATCTTAACCATTTTTAAGTGTGTGGTTCACAATGCTAGGATATCCACATTGTTGGGTAGCCAATCTCTAGAAAACTTTTTTTTTAATTTTTAAAATAATTTTATTTATTTATTTATTTGCAAGTGGAGAGAGAGAGAGAGACAGAAAGAGAGAGAGAGAGAGAGAGAGAGAGAGAGAGAGAGAGAGAGAGAGAGAATATGCATACCAAGACATCCAGCCACTGCAAACAAACTCCAGATACATGTGTCACTTTGTGCATCTGGCTTTACATGGGTGCTGGCAAATGAAACCCAGGTTATTAGGCTTTGCAGGCAAGTGCCTTAACCACTGATAAATATTTCCAGCCCCTAGAAATTTTTTCATCTTGCAAATCTGAAACCTTATACCCACTTAAAAAAAAACTTCTCCCTCTAGCCCTACAACTAGCCCTAGAAAAACCCATTACACTCCCTATCATTATTATTTTTGTCTACTCTAAATGTTTTACATAAATGTGATCATGTGATATTTGTGTTCTTGTACCTTATATTATTTCATTCAAGATTTATGAATAATATAATACTACAGAATTTTCTTTTGAAAATTGAATAAGCTAGCCGGGCATGGTGGTGCACACCTTTAATCCCAGCACTCTGGAGGCAGAGGTAAGTGGATTGCAGTGAGTTTGAGGCAACCCTGACACTACACAGTTAATTCTAGGTCAGTCTGGACTACAGTGAGACCCTACCTTGAAAACCCCCCAAAAATATTGAATAAGCTTGGTATAGTGGCTCATGCCTATAACCAACACTCTGGAGGCTGAGATAAGAGAATAGCCATAAGTTTGAAGCCACCCTGGGGCCACAGAGTGAATTCTTGGTCACCCTGAGCAAGAAAATTTGAATAATATTCTATTCTATTGTAACTATATAATGCTTTGTTTATTTATTCATCCACTGATGGAGTTTGTGTTGCCTCCACCTTTTAGTCATTGTGAAAAACACTGTTATAAACATGGGTGTACAAATGCCTCTTTAAGACCTTACTTTCAAATCTTTTGCTTTTATACTCAAAAGGAGAATTTTGGGAAGTTTGGTGATTCTATTTTTAGTTTTTGAGAAACACCACTTTGTGTGTGTGTGTGTTGTGCATGTGAGGTGTATGCTTGTGTGTGCAGACCTGTTTGTTCAGATGTGAGTGTTCATACACATATATGCAAATGCTAGAGAACATTGGCTATCTTCTTTTATCACTTTCTTGCCTTATTTCCTTGAGATAGAGTCTATCACTGAACCCAGAGCATGCCATTTTTCAGCTATACTGGATGGCCAGGGAAGTCTAACATGTCTATACAGCCATGCCTGTCTTTTTACGTGGGTGCTAGGGATCAAACTCATAGCCTCATGCTTGCTTGCAGAGCAAACACTCTCAGTCTCTAGCCCTTACCACATTGTAGTTTGAGAAATATTTTATATTGTACCTTTTGCAATACTGATATGAATTTGTACATAATATAATTTTCTCACAATGTTTTAAAATCAATACAATGGGTCTAGAAAGATGGCTCATTGCTTAAGTGTACACTGATTTTAACAAACGTATCACTATAATATGGGATATTGAAGTTAGAAAAGGCTGTGCTGGGGGTGGGGTGTATGATAAGTTTCTGCTCAATTTTACTGTGACCTAAAGCTATTTTTTTAAAAAATTCTATATTATGAACAATTATTTTAGAGCTAAACTCATGTAATTTTTAATAAAAAAAAAGAAATAACATGGGCTAAAGATACAGTTCAGTGGCAGGTCACTTGCCTAGCATGAGGGTTCTTGAGAATCTGGGTTCAGTTCCCAGAACTGAAATAAAAAAAAAAAAACTAATAAATTTCCAAAAAGTAAGCTCATGCTTTCCTCAGTGTTTATGATGGTAGCACCTATCCTCCTAGAAAATTCAATGATCATTAAAGTCATGCAAAATACTTTTTAACATGAATGACAACTTAATTATTGAAATAATTTAAATTATATATAAAAGTTGAATAAATATATGAAAGATTCCTATAAACTCTTTATCTTGAGCCATTAGTTAATGTTCATTAAGTAGCTGGAAAGATGAAAGATGATAAATATAGAGATATATGATAGATCAATATAGATAATAGGTACTACATATTGAAATATTTTTCTGTAACATGAAAGTAAATTGCGGAAACTTTCCAGTTTCTCTTTAATACACTCAAGTACATTCAGTTCCATCAAGAATATTCTCTTATGAACCAGGCATGGTGGTGCATGCCTTTAATCCCAGCATTCAGGAGGCATAGGTAGGAGAATTGCCATGAGTTCGAGGCCACCCTGAGACTACATAGTTAATTCCAGGACAGCCTAAGATAAAGTAAAACCCTACCTCAACACCACCCCCCCCAAATAGAATATTGTCTTACATAGTCATTTTGTTAAAATTGAAAAAATAAAAAATAATATAATACTGTTATTTAATCTATAATCAATATTTCAATCTTTGCCAATTGAACAGTGTTCTTCATTGCAGCTCTTTTAAAATACATGATCCAGTCTAGGGCTAAATATTACATACAGTAGTCACATTAAAAATGCTGGTGAGGATGTGGAGAAAGAGGAACCCTCATCCACTATTGGTGGGAGTGAGTACTAGTACAGCCATTATGGAAATATATCAAAAAATTAGAACTAGAACTCTCATAGGACCCAGCTCTAGCACTCTTGAGCATTCCCTAAAAACTCTGCACTCTACTACAGAGATACACTTATGTTTATTATAGATCTATTTATAACAGCTAATAATTAGAACCAGCCTATGTGCCCACTGACAGATGAATGAGTTGACAACGTGTCATATATGCACAGTGGAGTTCTATTCAACAGTACAGAAAAATGAAATTTGCATGAAAATGGAAAGACTCATGTTAAGTAAAGAATCAAACTCAGAAGGAATAAAGCTGCATGTCATTTCTGATATCTTGTAGCATGTAATATCTATAAGTATGTATATATAGGGTAGCAAGTGTAGATAAAACCTATCAAGTTAGAACCATAACCAAAATTAAACATGAAGAACATAAAAGGGAATGATATTGGGTAGGGAGTAGAATTATGAGGAAAGGAGTTGGGAATAGAGGGGCAGGAATCAAGAAAACAAATAGCATTTGAAAATGGCAGAATATTTAAATCTCTATATGCCAACTGAAAAAAGATTTAAAAAAAGAATTCTGGGCTGGAGAGATAGCTTAGCAGTTAAGGTGGTTGCCTACATAACTAAAGAATCCAGTTTCAATTCTGCAGGACCCATGTAAGCCAGTTGCACAAAGTGGCACATGTGTCTGGAGTTCCTTTCCAGGGGCCAAAGGTCCTGGTGTGACCATCCCCCCCGCGACTCTCTCTCAAATCAATAAATAAAAATTTTGAAAGGTGTGAGCCACAACACACAACCTTAAAAAAAAAATGCAGGGCTGAAGAGATGGCCTCATGGTTGCCTACAGAGCCAAAGGACCCAGCTTCAATTCTTCAGTACCCATGTAAAGCCAAATGCATCTGGAGTTCAATTGCAATGGCTGGAGGTCCTGGCAAGCACATTCCCTCCCTGCTTTCTTTCATAAATAAATAAAATGAAAATATATAAAAAAATAAAGACAGCAAATAGCAAGCTACAAGACTGAAGCCCAGTCATATCAGTTACACTGAGTATAAAAGTGACTGCTAGGGAGACTCAAAACCCATAAAAGTGCTGAGTAGAAGTGACATTTAAGTGTTCAGCACTAAGTGATACATCTCCATAATACAGCCAAGGCTAGAGGACCATTGCAGAAGAAGTGACATAAAGAATGTAAGAGCCAGAAAAAGGGAAGGAGTCTTCTGGAATGCTATATTCCAGACACAAAGTGATGGTTGCATTTATGACCTCACAGTGGCTGTTGCTATCTTCACAAGACTTGCATAAAATGAGGGAAAATATGTTATCAGGGCATGGTGGCACACACCTTTAATCCTAGCACTCGGGAGGCAGAGGTAGGATGATCTCCATGATTTTAAGACCGCCCTGAGACTACAAAGTGAATTCCAGATCAGCCTGGGTGAGAGTGAGACCCTACTTTGAAAAACAAAACAATAACAACAACAAAAATAGAAGACAGACTAGTTTGAAAGAAGCAGAGGTTTTATGGAGAGAGGTAGTGGAGAGAATACAAAAGAAGGTGGTGTATGGAGGTTGTCATGTTGCTACAGTCTCCTTTAGTCTGAAAATGTCCTGCAGACTTTCATCTTTGATGATATTTTTATGTTTGAAGCATTATTAAATGAACTTCCATTTGGGTTTGTCTGATGTTTTTTTCATGATTATTCAGATTATGTGTTCTTGGTAGCAATACCATAAAATAATCCTGTGCCCCTCTCAGTGAATCTTCTCAGGAGGCAAATGATTTCATTTTGTTCCATTATTAGAGAATATATTCACCAGGAAAATGACCTAGGAAAAGCAAGCTCATAGAAACTACTAAAGCATACTGATTCATTCTATTACTGTTCATAACTATGCAAAAACACAAGTTGATGTGACCTAAACAGTATTTTCTTTGAAAATAAATTTTTTCTTTAATCAACATAAACTATTGACTATCACCTTTAGCTGAGAATTTAGAATTCAGGCTTAAATTGTATTGAAAATTAATGTGCCTGGTAATACATCCTGCCAAAAGCCTAGATGGGGATTAGCTGGTGGTCAAAAGATATTGCTTATAGTCAGTGTGCTTGGGTACTGCATGCATCAGAAGTAAAGGGAACCACCTCACGAGACTGAGTATTGGGTCTTTGCAAAAGGTTAGCTGCAAAATGCTTTCCTACAGCTAAATGAAATGAAAAGGATGAGATTCATTTTTCTTGCATTTTGTTTCCATCTGATTTTGTTCTACTAGCAAAGTACTTGAAGTAAAGCATCTATTAATCTTGGAACAACCACTGAATTTAATTACCATGTCTAATGTTAGCTTGTACAAAGTGTTATAGGGATATGTTTTCTTCCATAAGAAGTGCAGTACAATATGTTCTTCTATTTCAAATCCATTTCAGTTAATTCCAGTGCTTTGACAGGAAAAAGTAATACTGCTGTCGACCTTCACATTCAGGCTGCTATCTCTCTCTGAGCTGCACACCTGAAAAAAATCACATCCCACTTGCTTTCATGCCAACATACTGCTATGAAAAACTATTTCTGTTTGTTACTCGCCTCCACCAAAAAAAGAGAACCAAAGAGTATGAATAATTATTGCATTCCAAAGGACCAGAATGAATTTCATTAGTGTACAAAGCATATTGCATGAATTTATCAACGATCTTTATTCTGAGCTCACATATGTTCTGCTTAGCTGTCATTTAAGCTGCTCATAGAGTAGTGCTGAGTAGCCCATTCCATTTCTTTGTATGGATATTTACCTTTTCAGGTGAGTAATGTGTGGCTATTAAACTCCACATGTTATGATGACAATCTATGAAAAGATTATTCCATAAGTTTTAAGGAGGAAGAAGTAGAAATGAAAACAGAAAGTCCTCTTCATTTTTTCTGAAAACCTCTTGAAACCATTTTCAACTGAAAGGGTATTGAATGAAATGTTTGGCAATAGATAAAGAAGCAACATATACAGAAAACAATAACACTTAGTAAAGTTGTGAAATGGTAGTCTACCATTTTCCTGAAAAAGTGAAATTCAAAGAATAGATGTATTTAGGTTATACCTTTAAAGTAAACAAACTTGTTAAGATTTGTCATAACTGAATCTTTTCCTGGCAAGCAAAGATGATTCTCATGCATATTTGAGATCCTAATCATGAAAATGGACTAGAAAGCATCTCAATTTTTAGCCTTTCATATTTTAGTGAACAGAGATGAGGTCAAATAAGAAATAGTTACATCAACAAAGTTAACAATCTTATCGTAACCTATCAATTGTATTTCTCTGGGTTTTCCGTTATACTTAATTTCTTACAATTGTTGAAAGTGACTTTATATTATAACAAAATGCCCTGCCTCAGATATATTGTACTTCCTCTTGATCCTATTTCTGCCCAATCACTTTCATATCCTCTACTTTGCTTCCCAGGAGAATAACTACTTCTTTTCTTCACTATGTGTCTGCTTCTTCCATATCCTTGTCCTTATGCCACTACCACTCCTTTTCCATGTGTCAGTCTTCAGGGCTGTAAATACATCCTTCTGGACTCAGCTTTTTGACAGGGGTCTGGATAGGAGACAGGGTCTCATGTAGCCCTGGATGGCATTGAACTTGATATATAGCCAAGCCAAGGATGACCTAAATTCATGGTCCTCCTGCTTCCACCCCCCTGAGGGTTGGGATTATAGGCATATAACACCATACCTGGCTTGGTTCTGCCTTAATACCCACTCCCATCTCTATGTTGTAACCTCTTCATTCTCTGTTTTCCCACAATACTTTACATATATCTCTTGTTCTATATTTTTGTGCCCTTTATTTGCTCATTTATGTAAAAACTATCTATTAAATATCTCTTCAATGTCTGATGCAGATCTGAAGGGCTGCAAAGATGGTTCAGCAGATAAGGTGCTTGCCTGCAAAGTCTAAGACCCAGGTTTGATTCTCCCTCTCTCTCTCTCTCCCTCTCTCACAAATAAATAAAAAAAGAAAATATTAAATTTTGTAAACAAGAAAACATAACATGATATGGCTATGCCTAAAAGGTTATATCTCTAAACTTAGTCTAATGGGTCATAAGTACCTGTCTTTGGTCTATAAAGAGCAAATTATTTGACATTAAGATTGAGTTATACTTCATTTGGCTTGAGTCATATGAGATGTAAAAAATTGTTCTACAAACCCAGGACAACCAATTTGCATCCAAGCATAACTTGGGGTTTGGAAGGTAATTACAAATAATGTCAATAAACTCTGGATCCCTAGAATCCCACAGTGAGTGACAAATTCCCAAGAGAGACCTCTCCTAAGCTTTCTCTGTAGGCCTGGACTTATGTCAGGTCCTTAGGCTAGGGTGATGGTACCACTGATGGCATGCTCCCTCCTTCAAGCAGCCCATGTGTATAAAAGGAAATACATGCCTATGAACAAATAACTGGTTATCGATCCATATACAACATTCATCTGGATTTGGGCTCTCATGCCTGATTATTTTCTATCCCAGACACACTTTAGATACTTACTACCACAGGAGTTCACCAGTATCTTTTCCAAGCTGTTCTTATATGACACTTAAAACTTTGTGAGCAAATCTGATCTTTCCCAGATACCCTCAATGTGTTCTCTGGGGCATCAACTTCACTGGAAAATATCAAAGGAGGGGATCTCCTAGTCTATTTTTTTTTCTCCTCGTACAATTCCTTAAGCTGGAGTCTTAAATACACATTTCCATGAGAGAATATCTCATCATATTTGCATCAGAATAATTTGAAGAGTGTATGGAAAAGGAAAACTCAAAGCATTTTCTCTTTGAGAGTTAGTTAATACTGATAAACAAAATCTTCAATAACTATAATTGCATGCCCTTATTCCTTATGCTACTAGAATAGTAAATAATAAACTATCTGTGGTCAAAGTTAGTCATTTGCTTTTCTCTGTTATCTCCTGAATCATTAAGTGCAGTTCCTTCTACTTAGTATGCATCCAGACAACAGAGTAACTAAGTGCATGTGTGAAAGAAGAACTAATGATAGACAAAAAAAAAAATCAGTTGAAAGGCTAATGTGTAGCTTTTAGAAGCTGTCTTCAAAAATCAGTGACACCAAAAGTCATAAAAGAAACTGGAACATGAAAAAATAACTCTTTTTCTACCATTTTATTCTATGAGTAAAATATTGGACTACTATGACTAATATTTTTATAATTAATTAAGATCATATTTATGACCTAAATATTAATGACTTTTTGTAAAGTCTTTACATATCCAGAAAAAGGTATCATAGTAACTCATAAAATTATGAATAAGATGTAGAAACACTGAAAAGTTCTAACCTTAAGGAAGTTTCAATGCTTCATTTTGCTGCCATATCTGCAATTCATAGGCATAGAAGAAAAATAAAATAGGTAGACATTATTTTCTAAAATAGGGAATAAATATATAAAATTTTCCTTTTTTTCCAAAAAAAATATTTATTAGAAAATTAGCAATCAAAGAAAGGTAGGCAACAAAGATGGTAAAAAGAAAACTTTCATGTAATGTATTACATTTTTTTTTCTTCTTTTACACTTATGTATATTTTAGTCTGCATACAGAGATATAGGTATCATTGATTCTAGAATTTTCTAATGCAATTTGCTTTTATTGATTCCTGTCCTCCCTCCTATCCCCAATCTCCCTCTCCCCCACAGTTACTCTTCTCTTGGTATGTTACACTCTTCTGTTTACATGTCATAGGCGTCCTTCTGCCCTTCCTTCACCCCTTCTCCAGCTCAAAAGGGAATATACCCTTTTGGTTATGGTTCTTCCATATAGGTTTTATAAACATCATATATATATATATATATATATATATATATATATATATATATATGTATCAATGCTCATTGAAATCAATGAAAATGAGGAACATATACACCAGTGAATTCTGTTCAGCAGTACGGAAAAAAAATAAAATTTGCAGGGAAATAGATGGGACTGGAAATAATCATATTAAGTGAAGTGACTCAAATTCAGAAAGACCAAAACAGATGTTATGATATGTGGATCCTAGCTTGTGATATTTATAAGGAAGTACTTCGTAATATTTTTTCTGTTTGAAGTCATGTTACTGTTTCTATTTCTGTTACTAATAATTCATTTGAAAACACTTTTCTCTTAAAAAACATATCTGTATCTTTCTAAAATACTTAAGAACAAGTGGAATGATGGTAACATTATAGAGAAGAAAGACACCTGTGGTAGTTTGAATGTGTGCCCCCCCCCCCCAATAGAATCAAGTGATTTATTAAAACTTGGATTTCCAGTCACCTGGCTAGAACAGATGTCACTGAAGGTGGATCTAATGTCTAGACCAAAAGTCTGCAGAGAAGCCTAAGCTCTGCCTGGGTCCCTGTTGTTTGCTGCTGGTATTGTGCTTGTTTATGGTGCTGGCTGTGTGGGTGTGTCTCTCTGCTTGGATTTATGAAAAGGAACTGACTTCTTCTGCCATCAATGAAATGGTAAGCTTGAAATAAATCCTGTTCCTCCCATAAACTGTGTCTGTTTGGAAGTTCAATCCAGCACCATGGATCTGATTATGAAAGTACCACATTTACCAGGGTAACCATTACCAGTAAAAAGACAAATTGACAATGGACTTCTTTTGTTTGTTTGTTTTGTTTTGTTTTTGAGGTAGGGTCTCACTCTAGCCAAGGCTGACCTGAAATTCACTAGGTAATCTCAGGGCGGCCTCAAACTCACAGCGATCCTCCTACCTCTGCCTCCTGAGTGCTGGAAATAAAGGTGTGCGCCACCACACCCCTCTAATAGACTTCTTAAATAAAACACTGAGATGTACACCAACCACATCACTCCTCTAGCATTTCTGTGAGTGTAAACCTCAAGCTATTCATGAGAAAGCATAAGCAAAATACAAATTAAGGAACATTCTACCAAATAATTGACCAGTGCCCCGCGGAGCTATCACCATCAATAAAAGGCAAGAAAAGAATGAGGAAGTGCCACAGATAAGGGACACTAATGGGAGGGACATTGCAACTCAATGATATATGAGATGTTGGCTTGGATCTTCTCCTAAAAAAGGACCTTACTAAAAAAGATTAATGGTATTTGAATGAGCTCTGAAGTTTGTGATAGTATACCAAAGTCAATCTCCTGGATTTAAGAACTATACCATGACTACATAAAACATTAATTAGGGACTGCTGAAGGCTATGGTTTGAATATATTTTCCAAAGTTTTGGTGTTTAAAAATTATATCCTAAGGGCTGGAGAGATGGCTTAGCGGTTAAGCGCTTGCCTGTGAAGCCTAAGGACCCCGGTTCGAGGCTCGGTTCTCCAGGTCCCACGTTAGCCAGATGCACAAGGGGGCGCACGCGTCTGGAGTTCGTTTGCAGAGGCTGGAAGCCCTGGCGCGCCCATTCTCTCTCTCCCTCTATCTGTCTTTCTCTCTATGTCTGTCGCTCTCAAATAAATAAATTTAAAAAAAAATTATATCCTAAGACAACAATGTTCAGAGTTGTGATCCTTAAGAGGTTTTTAAGTATTAAAGGCTGTGTCCCCATAAATAGATTAATGCCATTATTGAGGGAGCGTGTTCCTTATAAAGAGAGTAATTTTGTTACAAAACGAGTTTGGCCTGCTCTTGTTCTCTTGCCCTTCCCACTTCACCATGAGATGATACAGAGAAAAAGGCCCTTATCAGATACCAGTACCAGTCTTGATCTTGGACTTTCAAGACTCCAGAACTATAAGAAATATATCTTTATTCTTTAAAAGTTATCTAGTTTATGATATTTCATTATATTAACACAAAATGGACTATGGCATGGGATAAGAGATATACAGAAATATTTTATATTACTTTACTAAAAGTCTCAAATTATTTCAAAATATTTTAAAAATTACATTAATTAATTAATTACATAAAAACACATTAATGTTAATGGCTACATTTTAGAGATAAGTAAATAGATATATATTACTAAGTGTTCAAAATAAGATTAGTAAAGATGAGGTGATTTAAATGTTGAAACTATCTGTAATACTCCATTATCCAGTCTCTCTCTCTCTCTCTCTCTCTCCATATATATATATATATATATATATATATATATATATATATATATATATATATATATGTATGTATGTATGTATTCAGTCAGGATGAATATGTCTGAGTGCTATAGTGCTTACTGTCATTACTCTATCTGAGTTTAGTGATTTTAACTGGTGATATTCTGAGAATTTGAAAACAGCAAAGTAAAAGCCCAAAAAGGTTTTTGGTTTTTTTTTTCCTTTGGTTTTTCAAGGTAGGGTCTCACTCTGGCCCAGGCTGACCTGGAATTCACTATGGAGTCTCAGGGTGGCCTCGAACTCATGGCAATCCTCCTATCTCTGCCTCCCGAATGCTGGGATTAAAGGTGTGCACCACCACGCCCAGCTCCAAAAAGTTTTGAAAGCATTACCATCTTGCTCCTTAAAGTGCCTTATTTCCTTTTATTCTAATTTTCGGTTTTCTTACTGGACAAAAATATGTTTACCATCATCATGTCATTCTAACTTCAGTAGTAAAAAGCTTACAACTTATCAAAAAAAAATGCTCCAATATTTCTAGTATTTAACTGTGGAAAATCAGGCAAATTGAGTCCAAATACAAATCAAAACAAAATATAGCACCTGACCACCCTTCACTCAATTTGTCACCCAATCTTCTGTCTCTAGGAATAGAATTTACAGCCTTAACCATAATGTAGAAAATATTCTAGTTTCCAGTTGTCATTTGTCAATGAGTGGAAGGCTTACTCTGTGTGAATTTCCTCGGTTTTTACCAAAACAACTGAGACATTTCCAGTTTAAGGCTAACATTATTCAGATTAAACCAGATGTCAGAGATTAAGGGAAGTTAAATCTAAGCAAGAAGTGATTTTCCTCTGCATTCTACTAAGTGGAGGTAGGTCATAAAATGTACACGAAAATTAAACTGTTCTTATAACAATACAAAGTTGGTTGAAATTTTAAGAAGACAACTATTAACATATATTGAGCAAAATCAGTCTCTACTTTTTATTAGGAACTTATATAAACTTTAAATCCCAGCTATGAACCTGTGCATTTTGATTTACATTGCAAGTCAAATTTCCTTGAGTCCTATCTTCATCTAAAATTTTACTTCAATTTATGCATATAAAAGAAGAAACATATACCACCACCCAAGAATTCAAAGATTTCACTTAATTGAATTGATGACAACTTTATTTAACTTTTTTCTACTAAATATAGCTGTAGTTGTTTGAATAGATGACCCCCAAAAAGTATTCAGTGTTTCATTAGCTTGTAGTTTGGATTTGTAGCCACCTGGTTGGAAAAGGTGTCATCAGTGGATCTTAGGGTCCAACCCTAAGGTGTGGTGATCGATTTGTAATACCAGTCTAAACATATGCAAAGTGCCCGGAGTTCTTGAAGTGTGTTTGTCTGTGGTGTGGCTTTTGTTTTTGTGGGGGTGGGGTTGAGGCTTTTTCTCTGTGTGTTTGGTTCTGTGAAAAGAGACCAACTTCTTCTGTCATTATGGAACTTCCCCTGAATTTGTAAACTTCAATAAATATCCCCTCCTCCATAACTGTACCTGGTTTGGAAGTTCATCTCAGTGACTTGAAGCTGTCTACTACAATAGTCATCCTAGAATTTATTTTTCAACAGTATTCAACTATTATTGAATGGTATGTGGTTATTTTATGAATTATTGCTTTTCCTCTTCCTCCTCTGCCTCATCCTCATTCAACTTACTGCTTCAGATCCTCAAAAACTTTTTGTATATTGATATATCTCAGTGATTGTGCTTATTATCTTTTCTAGAAATCATTTCTCTCTCTTTTGTATCTTCATACAAAAGGATAACTCACATAAATTCATTTGTATTATTAAAGTTACATTTATTTGTAAATCATTAGTTAATAGATCATTTGTGCCTGTAGTATGCATATATATATATATATATATATATATATATATATATATATATATATATATATATTCTAAAAAGATATCAAAGAATATATACAAATGGCCCATATTCATAAGAAAAGATTCTCAATACTATAAGCATTAGAGAAATACAAATCAAAACTGCAGTTACTTCAGATCCATTATGATGGGCATAATTTAAAAAGACAGAAAACACTGTCAGCAAAATAAAAATTGTCAACTGAGTGAACAGACAGCATAGAGAATGACAGAAATTCTTTGCCAGGTATACTTCAGACCAAGGGTTAATATCTAGAGTATATAAAGGACAACAAAATGTAAGCTTCAAAAAGCCAAAACTCAACCTGGTCCCGGATGATGGAGACAGACATTGAGGCTGCTCAAAATGCACTAAAGCAGAAATCCAGAAGCTGCTGAGAGGTCAACACTTAACCACTAAGCCATCTCTCCAGCCCTCATAGCAGTATTATTAATAATAATCTGGGGATTCAAACAGCTTAAATATTTCTCAACTGATGAGTGGCTAAATAAAATTTAGCATATTCATGTGGTAAAATATTATTAAATAATAAAAAGACATAAAGCACCTACATATTCTACAACATAAATGAGCTTAGAAAACACTGTGCCAAGTAAAAGTGGCAAGTCACAAAGACCATTTTGCATGATTCAGTTGTTTGAAATGTGTAGCACAAGTAAATTTGTAAGGAGAGAAAGCACATTGGTATTTACTTAGAGCTAAGAGATTAGCTAATGGTGAGTAAGGGGTTTCCTGTAAGAAACTATTCTAAAATTAGTAAGTATGTAGGCCAAGCATATAGACATATACATTTGTAATCCTTGTTACTTGAAGGTCTGTGGCAGAAAGATTACCTGCGTCCAAGAACTTGAGGCCAATATGGACAACACAGAAAGAAATTGCCTCAAAAAAATAGATTGTACAGTCTCCAGGAGTTGGTAGAGTACCTGATGTGTCTCTTGTTAATTTCTAGCTTTAAAGAATTGTGATCTGATATGATGCAGGAAGTTGTGTAAATGTTCCTGAGTTTATAGAGGCATGCTTTATGGCCTAATATATAATTTATTTTGGAGAAGATTCTGTGGGCTGCTGAGAAGAATGTGTATTCTATAGAACTGGAGTCAAAACTTCTGTAGATTTCCATTAGGTCTAGTTGATCTATGGTGCTGTTGAGCTCTATTATTTCCCTGGTGATTTTCTGCTTGGATGATCTATTATTGATGATAGTGGAGTATTGAAGTCCCCAACTATGATGGTGTTGGTGTTTATTTTTACTTTGTTGTCAAGTAGGCTTTTTAAATAAATAGTGGTGCATCTGTGTTTGATGCATGTAGAATTATGGTTGTGATGCACCCATGTTGTGTCACTACCTTGATTAGTAACAAGTGGCCTTCTATGTCCCTTTGATTACTTTTGGTTTGATATTTATTTTATCAGGCATATATGTAGAACCATCTCTCAGTTTTCTGACTTCTGTTAGATTGCGGGGGGGGGGGGGCGGTTGTGATCCTCCCATCTGGAGGTAAAAGTCTTATTTTATTGAGGAAGAAGCTAGTATTGGTCCTTGTAGAATCTTGACTGAGTGTTCTGGGCAGGGAGAAAAGTTTTGCTAGCTATACCACTGACAGAGACCTAATATCAGGAATCTACAAAGAACTCATATAAACTAAACAAACAAAAAAAAAAAAATCAAACAACCCAGTAAAAATGGGGTAGAAAACTGAATAGGGAGTTCTCACAGGGGAAAAAATACAAATGGCTAATAAACACCTAAGAAAATGTTCAACATCTCTAACCATCAGGGAAATGCAAATTAAAATAACTATGTGATTGCACCTTACTCCAGTAAGAATTGCAATCATTAAAAAAAATCAAATGACAACAAATGTTCGTGAGAATGAGGGGAAAGTGGAACCTTCATTCACTGGTGGTGGAAATGCAAACTTGTACAACCACTATTGAAATCAATATGGAGATTCCTTTTTTTTTTCCGAGGTAGGGTCTCACTCTAGCTCAGGCTAACCTGGAATTTACTATGTGGTCTCAGGGTGGCCTTGAACTCACGGTGATCCTCCTATCTCTGCCTCCAGAGTGCTGGGATTAAAGGTGTGTGCCACCACCACATCTGGCTCAATATGGATGGAAAAGAATTACTATGAAACTAACAAAGGACCTAGTTATTTCCTTATTTACTCTAAATGCTGTATGCTTCACTACAGAGATATTTTCTCAATAGTTGCTCAATTCATGATAGCTAAGAACTGGAATCATCCCAGGTGCCAAGAATTGGACAAATAGATAAAGAAATTGTGGTACATGTACACAATGGAATTCTACTCAGCAGTAAGAAAAAAATGATGCAATGAAATTTGTAGGAAAATGGATGGTTTTAGAACAGACCATACTTAGTGAACACATACAATCACAGAAAGACAAACACCACATAATCTCACTCATCTCTGGTTCCTAACCTGGATTGCTGGCATCTGGTGATAGATACTAGATAGGGTGGGAAAAAAGAGGGTGGGGGAAATAAACACAAAAATAAAAACCAAAATGAACTGGTACCATAGAAACTTTTCTCCTTGAAGGTAGACTAAAAGATATAACCCTGAACAGGCTATAGGGAGATTGCCTGAAAAGGGCTCTGGAGAGGGTGGGATGAAGCCTAACCTTAAAAAAATTAAACCATGAAATTTGCAGGGAAATGGATGGATCTGGAAAGGATTGTACTAGGTGAGAAAACCAAGGCCCTAGCATTCAGGACACATACTTTTATTCACATACTGAATCAAACCACCACAGCTTGTATAACTTTTATGAATGTTTAGAGAAGGGGTACTTTGTTACTACTTGACTGATTAGGAAGACTTCATTGAGGGAGTAGTAATTGCAATGGTATTTGAGGTAAGGTTTGTATTTAGACATGTAAAAACACAGGCTGAGGATCTACATGATCAAAAAGCCAGATGCCAGTAAGTTCACAGTGTATGTAAAAATGATCCTATTTGGCTGGAGAATACTTTACATTTAAAGTAATAGCAGTTTCTGTGAAAAGCTAAGGTTGAATAAGATTTTAGAAATTTGGATTATCAAAGAAATGTAACCCTATTATATAAAAAAAGGTTTATACTTTTAATCTTTTCTTTAAATTTTATTTTATTTATTTGAGAGAGAGAGATAGAAAGAGACAGAAAGAGATAGAAAAAGAGTGAATAGGTGTGCCAGGTCCTTCAGCCACTATAAGCCACATCAGGTATCTGGCTTACATAGGTACTGGGGAATTGGCTTCACAAGCAAACACCTTAACCACTAAGTCCTCTCTCAAGCCTAGTTTACACTTTTATAGACTCCTGTTACTATGAAAGTTGTGTTTAAAGAATTTAATTTATGGAGGCAGAAGAGCCTCTGGTAGGAGAGATACAACAGAGCTGGCTTTTCCTTAACTTTGGTGAGGAACACAAAAAGTCTAAGCTTCGATGGTGAAGGTGTGATTAAAGCTTATGGGAAAATACCACAAAAATTAAGAAGGCAGCACTAACATATGAAGGTAAAAATATAAAGGGGTCACAGAAAACTCAGACAAATCCAGCTAATTGTCTGGGGGTTGTTTGAGCAGAACTTCTCAAAGAGTAGAAAGTTTGTTTTAACTTTGAACTCAGAGCACTGAACTGAGTTATAAGTTAATAACCAGCTAGATGGGATTTGGGTGACAGTTAAAAATATAGCAACTGAACTCATGAAAGAGGCCAAGAATGAAGGAAAAAGCAAAATAACCTTACTGAGTAAGATTTGGAGAAAGATATACATAGAAATCAAGACATTGAAAAAACACATATATGCTTGAGATTTTGCCAAAAATAAACAAAACAACATTTATTTATGGGATGATGACCAATTTCAGCTCTGAAGCCCCCTCTTTTACATTACAAATCATTACTGCTGGTTTCTTAGACATCAAAATCAGTTTATATCAATAACTAAGATAGAGATTCTTCAAACTTATTAATATAGGACTACAATCTTTTATTTCTGGGAAAGAAACCCTCTGATTTTTAAAAATGTATTGCTTAAAGTAAGCCCATGTCTTGAATCTCTTCAGCCTATTCCAGATGGAATGTTAAGGAGCAGATTGTACAAGCAAGCCTGTAAGAGAACATGGCCCTGTAAATATAGTTTTCCTTTATGAAGGCTGTAGCTCTATTTTGCATAGGATAAGGCCTTGATAAAAAGGATTGTTTTACTAGTCACTAATACGAAAAGAACACAGTAAAAGTACATTTTCTCTAGTACTAACAGAGGTGTTCTTGGACCCATAAAATAAATTGTTGATTCCCAGAGAAATGGGGGATAAGGGAAGTGGGTAGACAAAAAGCTACCCAGTGAACAAGCTGTTTCTCACTCCCCATCCCTCTTTTTGAAAAAAAAAAATCCAAAATAGAAATTTCAAAATTAAAAATCTTCAAGTCAATTTAATTTAAGTTTCTTCCCATGACTTTAAACACTCAATGTTCACACCTACGTCAGTACTACATTGAGAACCTCCCACTCAGAGACTGTATTTAGGAAAGAAAGGATGCTATGGTCTGAGATGGAGACTAGATTTGGAAGATCTTAAATTCTTAGATGAGTTCTTCAGCAAGAAACTGAAGTTAAGCAAATTTAATTCTTATTCATCCATAGATAGTCAGATTAACATTTTCATGAAGCATTTCTTTAGGAATAATTATCACAGACAAAAATATTTATTACAAGATAAATACACTTAAACCTCTAATAACCTACTTCATTGCTCACATACATTCTGCCTCATGCAGTAGGTTTATCCTTTAAGAATATGGATATACATTGAGTTTAATTCTCAGGACTTTTAAAATATAATCCCAAAGGACAGATATTGTTGTGGACTTTGATATTGACAGCAATACAATACATGTCCCATATACTTTAACAGTGCTTATAGCATTTTGTTTTAAATCTATAGCGCTGATTTACTGATCACCACCTTTCTGAGATAGCACATTTTGTTTTTTGTGTTTATGCCATAACATGGCCAAATTGCATATCTGACATGTTATTTCACACGCCACCATTTTCATGTTTTTTTTTTTTTTTTCACTTAAGCCAAGCCAGGTGAGTAGGCGTCATCCAAGATAAAATCTTACTGATTTTTTTTTCACGAAAGAAAAGCTAGAGAACAGGAGGTGATAAATGCTATGCTTCCTACTCAGACTCTGTCACATAAGATGTCAGTTCTTTATTTTAATTATATTCCTTGCCAGCTCAAAGAAGCAAGTAATTTTTCTGCATATTATCCTACCTTTGTTAGAGTTCCTCACAAGCAGCAGTGGAAAGCATTTCATCTGTTGTGCCAGAGTGGTCTTAATATCCAATCCCCAGTCACGCTTTTGGTATTCTGAATAAATATGCACGGTATTCATTGTCAAAAAGAAGACCAGACACTTACTGAAATGCAAACTACACATTAAATATGAAATACCTCTCTGAATACACATAGCAGTTGGGGAAAGTTTTTCATTTTCTTTGAGAAGGCACCATTACTACATTCAAGTAGTGACATTGACCAAATGGGTTAAAACAATATAAGAATCACCAAAACGATTGGGTGTGTGTGTGCTGGGGTGGGGGGCACTAAGACTGCATATTTATTTGGCTTTGTAAGAGCAGGTTAGAAATGAGGAGTCTATTGCCATTTATATCTGAAAAGCACAAAGACCACAGATAGAGTTATAAGGAAGGAATATGAGGAAGGGAATACAGAAGAGGGCACTCTATGAAGGCAAGCACATCAGCAACTGGAGCTTAATTCTGAGAAAAAAACTGATAAATAGTATGAACTATATGCATCAGAATTATCTAACAAAATCAGGATAGATAAGAGGGAAGAAGAGATACCTGAACTTTAGGCAGCTATTAGTTGATGTATACTAAAGTGAGGAAGTGGGAATATTTCTGTACTAATCTCCATTTGCTTTCTTTCAGAAAAAGCCCTCAGGCTGAGAGATAGAGTCACTGGCAGCACTAAGCACCTAGCAAATGCTAGCCAGTCAGGGTCAGGGGGAAAGAGCAGCATACTAACAGTATTTGCTACACGTCTTACAGTACTGAATCAAGGTATTCCCTGACAGATCTTGTACTGGTGCCTGGTTATAGGGGCTTATTGCAGTCAGCTGCTTCTGGCTAGGACAAACATCTAGCCAGGCAAAACTTATGGGAGGAAGGTGCTTATTTCAGGGATACAAAATGCAGGGGATATTGTAGCCAATCAGAAAACCACTGGTTATCCACATAGGCTGTGTGCCACTATTGCACGGGTACACACATCTTGCCAGGGTAGTTGCTTTTGTATAGTAGGGTTTCCTGCTTGCTCATGACGTTGTTGTCCATTTTTTTCCCTCAACAGTTCATGTAGCACTTTTTAACACTGTACAGGCTAACCATCTGGGGAATAGCTTACTCCCAGATTAAGCTGGATCTTTCATTGTTCTGCATAGGCACCATGTGTAGTCTTCAGGAATATAGGGTCTTAAGATACTCAAAATTGGGCTGGAGAGATGGCTTAGCGGTTAAGTGCTTGCCTGTGAAGCCTAAGGACCCCGGTTCGAGGCTCGGTTCCCCAGATCCCACTTTAGCCAGATGCACAAGGGGGCGCACGCATCTGGAGTTCGTTTGCAGAGGCTGGAAGCCCTGGCGCGCCCATTCTCTCTCTCTCCCTCTATCTGCCTTTCTCTCTGTGTCTGTTGCTCTCAAATAAATAAATAAAAAATTTAAAAAAATAAGATACTCAAAATTAACCAAAACAGAAATCCAGAAGCTGCTGAAAGCTCAACACTAAAGTAGTCTTAAAGCACACCAACCAAAGCTACAGGGTGGGAAGGAATATCCAAAGGCATTGTGCCTCCCTCCCACAATGACTGCTTCTTTCACAACTCATAACCCACAACCCCATGTTGAATAGCGGCAATTGCACTGAGGGTCAACAGTGGAGTGGAGGCAGGAAGGAGGGAAATAATGGTACCAACACCTGATATATCCTTGCAAATTTTCTACTTAATAAAAAATAAAAGTAAATGCAGGGGAAACTCCATCAGTGATAGAAAAAGCTGCTTACTTCCATAGATCCAAGCAGAGAGAAATAAGTGCAGCAAGAAAACACCAGCACCAGCAAGCACAGCATGAGCTACTCTGAACACACCTTAGGGTTGGACTCCAAGACTGTCAACCAGTGAAAAGCCCTCTCTATCAGGGACTTGCTTTTTAGGAACTAAAGTTGCAAGATCAATTTTAATAAAACACCTGAGTCTGTGGGGCCATATATTTAAACTGTCACAGTCAAACTACCATAGAACTCAGAATTAACAAATAAAAACATAGGATGCTTAATTATTGAATTCAAATACTGTATCTAGAAAGACATGGGAAAGGAAGAAAACAAGGCCACTGCATCTAAGAGGAAGCATTGGTCCACTTGCTGTCTTCTTTCCTTATTTGTACTTGTTGTTTACTCAGGTGAGACACCTTTGACTTCCATTCTAGCAGTGGAATATTCTTACTAGTGGAAAGATACACAATAAATATTTATTCCTTGAAATAAGCTGATCTGAATCTTTTCTATGATACTGTGTAGTTTGAAAGCACTGGTAAATAAACATATTTATTGAGACTTTCTTTGAACAAGGGATTATCAGATATGACCTGCATGCATTATTGAATTATTCTTCACAATAGCATTACCAGGGGATTAAGAAGCCTAAGACAACAAAGCTAAAAATGGTCTCCAATAACTATCCTGATGATGGGATAAGACATTTATAAAGGAAATGAAGGTAAGAACTGTTGCAATGTAGATTTTGAAAAAGTTTCTGAGCTGAGGAGATTTGAGCAATTTAAAGAAAACAAGAATCAGCTCATGAGAACAGGGGGAAACAGCCAGTAATTGACTAACCCCTTTACCTGCCACCAAAGAAAAGACCAGCTTAGAAGAAGAGTCAAATCTAAATAAATGCTATCCATGAGCTAATGCAGATCCAAGCACAACTCTTGCTATCACAAAACTAGATAAAATAAATGCAACAATATGACAATAAGGGAAAGTTACCATTTTCTAAATTAATTTCACCCTTTCTTTGAAAGTAATTTGCAAATGCAAACAAGATGTCTACAAAAATCAAAAGCAAGATGATATGAAAGTGAAAAAGACATAGTTGTATAAGACAACCCTTGAGGATAATAAAGTGAGATCTTGCCTTTAAACAGCAAACAATTTTGGATGGAACCTATTGAAGGTTACACACCTTCCAAATAGCCAATCTATAGTCTTGAAATATTATATGTTCTCAAAAGCTAGGGTTGTAGTATAGTTGTAAGATGATGCAGGGTGTATTTTGGTGAAAGTGGGGTAAAGCAGCAGAAAAAGGCAGCTTGAAAAAAAGACCAGAGAAATCTTTCTGGAGGCTGGGTGTGGTAGTACATGCTTGAAAATCCAAAGAAACAGGAGGATCACTTAAAGTCTGAGGGAATCCTGGTCTACATAGTGAATATCAGGCTAACAGTAAGACAGAAGGGGGAGGATAATGGAGGAGAAAAGGAGAGAAGAATAATATTTACAAGAATCAAAGGTGCTTAAAATAGACAGAGGTAGTACTGCAGACAACAAAGTTTTCTATGGCCTGTAGAGACACAATGGAAAAATGGAAGCTCCCAAAACTCATGGCAAAAAAAGATACAGACAAATCAAATCCATCTCTTCTCTCAGTTCTCTATTATACTAATGAAAATATCACAATAAATTTTAAGTTTTGTAAAAAATTACCTTTCCTTTTTTCCACTAGAAGAGTTTGACAATGATAGTCAGTGGCAGTGAGCATACCTAATGTCCAAATTTGCTATCTACTTGCATTTCCATCCCCCACAGGGAAAAACAGTGTTCTTTAGAGAAATGGTTCATTACAGCTCTTGGATGGGGAAAGTATGGAATTATATTGAAATATTTTAGCATGTTAGAGAGTTAAAAAGCACTCAAAATGTCAAATGGACATACAGCCAGCTTGAAATATGTTCTACTAAGCAAATTTGAGACAATTTGAGCATCAAAACCAGTAATAGATGCAGATTAATACGTGGCCAAATAAAAAACAATTCCATGGGTCTAAGTGATTCTTAGGGGAAAAGAAGGAGTAGTAGAAATATTATTTTCTGCATAAGAATGCTAACTAAAGGCTGTCGTGATGGATTAGTGGTTAAGCGCTTGCCTGTGAAGCCTAATGACCCTGGTTTGAGGCTCGACTCCCCAGGATGCACATTAGCCAGATGCACAAGGAGGAGCATGCATCTGGAGTTCATTTGCAGTGGCTGGAGGCCCTGGTACATCCATTCTCTCTCTCTAACTGCCTCTTTCTCTCTCTGTCTGTCACTCTCAAATAAATAAATAAAAATTTTAAAAATAATGCTGAGTAATAAATGTAGAAGTATTGGCAGACATAGAAACACTCTTGACAATACAATGTAATAGAATGTTATGGCTATTTATGTGGGGAAGGGTTACTGGAAATAATGCTTAGATGCTGTCAAACTCTACCATCGTACATTACTTACTAATTACAAAGGGGAAGATTATGTTTGATTTATAAGGTAGATTCAATAAAATGTCCATTTAGAAAGTGGACATCACAATGTGTTACCTTCAGACAGTTGTAAGGATTGAATACACCAACCCATGTAAAGGATATCTCTAGACCCTACAATAAGGGCACAATAAATTAACTACTATAATAATAGGAGTTATTATATCTAGGCTAAAAGCTTAGAATAAATTCATGTCAAATGGTTTGTTTTGTTTTCCACAAATATTACAGCCAAATGGAAATTACCTTAGTAATTATATGGCCAAGGATCAAGGAGAAAACATAAGAGCACTACCATATAGAGTGTCTTAACATCAAGAAAGCACATGTAAGCCAGGCGTGGTGGCACACGCCTTTAATCCCAGCACTTGGGAGGCAGAGGTAGGAGGATCGCTGTGAGTTCGAGGCCACCCTAAGACTATATAGTAAATTTCAGGTCAGCCTGGACCAGAGTGAGACCCTACCTCGAAAAACCAAAAAAAAAAAAAAAAAAAAAGAAAGAAAGAAAGCAAGCAAGCAAGCAAGCATATGTATAGTTTAGTCCAGACCCTTGAAGGATAGAGCAAACTCCTAAGCACTGTACCAAAGAGCTACATGCTTCTCACCTTTCTGCCCTACCCACATTAGAGGCAGAAGGAAGTCAAGAGACTTAAAGAGAGATAGTTGAGCTTTTTTCCCATGTGTAGTCACCTTAGTTTCTCATGAAACTAAGGAAAAAACAAACAAACATGTGCTTGAAGATCTGACATGGGAACCCAAAGAGAATAAGATGGTTTATAATTTTCTTAAAAGAAATCCAATTTTAATTCACTTTGGCTGAGATACATAGATGAAAATTAGTAGAATTATAAGGGATTTCTGACTCAAGTTCTTGCTGATTTATACCATTCTTGCTAAGGTATCACTCCTTAAAAAGTGTGCCTGGATGAGAGAAGTGTGCCCCTTTGACATTAGAGTTAATACAGTTCTTCATCATGGGAATAAGTTGAGGAATTAATTATTAACAATGAAGGATTTTGCTATAAGCATCTCTTTTCTGGTGCCTCAGTTATCATATATTCTTGGCCCTTACTCTTCCAGTGCAATTTTGTCCCCAAAGAATTGTAATTACCAGTGTTTGCATTTCTTGGAGAGAGATCTTTCACCAGTAACTTCTGTGAGAAGGTATGAAATATGAACGAATTAATGCCACTGGAAACTATATAACTTAATAAACAGAGCAGGAATATTTGTTCCTCAGATCTTAATCCATTGTGTGGGATAATTTTAAGATATGTGTTATATACTGACTTTTAGACTACTATGATGAGATGAAACACTCATTTTCTACACTGTTATTATGCTTAATAAAACACATTTGTGCTGTTGCCTTTTCTTCCTGGTATCACATCTTTTTCCATTTGTGCTTAATAGGAAAATCTCCCTAAGATTGTGTCAAAATACTTGTTGTTTCTGGCTTAACCAAAATTGTTAGGTCTAGAGTCCTGAATAAACTGTGTCAGTCATTAAAATTACCATGAAAAACTACATTTGAAATGTGCACTGAGGACTGGAGAGATGGTTTAGCAGTTAAGGCCTTTGTCTGTGAAGCCAAAAGGTCCAGGTTCAATTCCCTAGGACCCACATGAGCTGGATACACAAAGTGGTGCATGCATCTGGAGTTCATTTACAGTGACTGAAGGCCTTGGTGTGGCCATTCTCTTTCTCTCTCTTTTCTCCCTCTCTGAAATAAATAAAATATTTTAAAAAGAAATATGCACTGATAGTCTGAGAAATGATGTACATCTCTATGAGAATTCCAGGTACTGAATTCAACTGCTGATATATATATGCTTATCAGAATGGATAAGGATATTTTATGTTCAGCCACATTCAAATCCTTATATGGGACACTGGTCAAAGTAGCACTGAAGCAGTTTCCTGAGCTATGTCAGGAATGTGGCAAATGTGAAAGTAACAATAGTTTGTCTCAGGACTGAGGTATTTTATTAGACATTGGGGTAACAATCCACTCTTAACAATGAGTACAACCCTTCAGTACAATGTGATTGAACATCAGTCCTAACCTTGGGTAATAATAATTTTTATGATAGTTTATGAAATGAGAGGTTCTTGAGGTTACCAAAATAATGTCCTTATTATTAGTACCTCAAGAATAACTGCAAAATTTAGCGAAACAGTGTTGGGAGCTATGAATCAAACCTCTGCCATATTAATTGAAACCACCATATAGCAAGTTAAGTTCCTACTTCCTCACCTAATATTCAACTATCAAGGGATCATATGCTTGGCTGAATACTCCCGCATGCTGATGAAGAAACAAAGGCATTACAGCCACCACTGAATAGCGGGCCTCCCCCTCTTTTGTATAAACGAAGGGAGGAGATGTCGGGAGCCATAGAGCAAAAGTCTCTCCATTTTGCCTGGGCCTGCTCATAAACTAACTCATTACTCAGAAAGCTGGTCCATCCAGCTTTCTGTTAGGTACTTCTGGAACATCAGTCAGCAGACTGCTTACAGAATCTTATCTTTTGCAAAAGGCCAGTTTATGGTCAGGATGTGAAGCCTGGTGCAGTCAGGATGTTAAGCCATTGAGGCAGATTAGATGAACACCTAATTACATCCCCTCTAGGTTTCCTGATAATTCCAAAGCCCTAAATCATGTCATCCAGCTTATTTCCCCCATTTTTCTTCCCCTATATAACCACTGTGTAAAAAATAAAGACTCTGAGGCCTTGACAAACATCTATCATGGTCTCTTTATTGTGTCTGTTTGCCTTTTATCATTCAGGTTAACTTCCCCTCGGGTCCTTGTTTAACTCCCCGCTGGCTGGGACAAAACTGAACCTCTAGTATAGAGTGTAGTCTTAGAATTAAGAGCTTTAGCATAATAGTGAATTCCTGAATTATCAATTTTAAAAGAACTAACAGACAACAAAATAAACTGTTTAAAAACCAAACTGACACAATTATATATTTTTTCAAGATCACTTCAGGGCAATCACTAAAAATATCTATTTTCATTGTTCAGTCCATATGTTAGAAAAATACATAATATATGACTTGATACTGTACAAGCTAATTTTATAGAATTATAATTAAATATATAACATAGACACCTTTAAGTGAAATTGTTTTAGAACAGTTGCAGCCATAAAGAGTTTCCCCCCCCCAGGGGCTAGAGAGATGGCTTAGCAGGTAAGTGCTTGCCTATGAAGACAAAGGACCCGGGTTTGAGGCTCGATTCCCCAGGATCCACGTTAGCCAGATGCACAAGGGGGTGCATGCATCTGGAGTTCATTTGCAGTGGCTGGAAGCCCTGGTGCGCCCATTCTCTCTCACTCTCTTTTTCTCTACCTCTTTCTCTCTGTCACTCTCAAATAAATAAATAAAAATGAATAAAAATAATTTTTAAAAAGAGGTTTTTTTAATCTGAAAAGGCTGTTTTAAACAAATCTTTAACTAAGTTACCAATAAATGCATAAATTTTTGTAAGCAATACTGTTCTTTAGCATTTACAGACTAATGGCATGGAAAATGTCAGAAGGCAGGATACAAGAAAACCTGATTCAGATTATGAAAGGAATGGATTAAAGACTTTGTCCATATGAAAACCTCACAAAAGCTCTTCTGCAGCTTCAGATAACCACTGGACACAACACAATCATTTTTAAAGTAAATCAATTCTCAAAAAGGAAAAAATAAAGATTATTTTCCAACACTTTCCTTTAAAACTGAAATTGATGGGTTCTCAAGGCCAAAGTACTGATAAACATCAATTATCTGCAATATAAAAATTACATGTACATACAAATGTTCTACAAACATTATAAAGAAATGAGAATATTACAAAAATGTTTTCCTAAAAAGTAGGTTCTGATTCCAGAAAAGGTGGAGATATGAATTAAGTGTCTAATTTTATTTTATTTTATTTGCATTTAATCATGTTTCTCTCCTTGAGTTCTTTGTTAATTCTTTTTTGATTAATCCATATTCATTGTCAAATAATGGGTTTCATTATGTCACTTTCATATATGCATATTATCTACTATACTCTACTTCTTTTGAACAATGCATTTTCCTGTTCTTATTACTTATGCTAGAACTTACAACACACATCAACTTGCTTAACTAAAGAAAAGTGGTATAACTTTTGAAAAACACATAAAAAATCACATTTACTTCTTGTCAACATTTTTATTTTTTAATTTTTTTTAACTTGAGAGATAGAAAAGGACAGAGAGAGAGAGACAGAGAGAGAAAGAATGGGAGCACCAAGATCTTCAACCTCTGAAAATGAACTCCAGATGTGTTAGCCCCCTTGTGCACAGGTGTGACATTGTGTAATTGTGTCACTATGTCTGGCTTACATGGGAACTGGGGATTCAAACATGAGTTCTTAGGCTTTACAGGCAAGCGCCTTAACCACTAAGCAACATCCCCATCCCTATTTTTTGTATTTTATATGTTCTATACTAGTTATTTTAAACCATGTCAAACAGTGTGCTATCATGGACTTGGTTTTGAAATTTTAGAATTATGTCCTTCAATATAGATTCTTTGCCTTTTCCAGCTTTGGACTGGTATAATTCCTCTCTCCATTAATGTCTCTCTTAATTTACAGTCAAAATCTTTTTTCCTATTATGAAGGTCTTGTGTAGGTATTGCTGAGCACTGTGAGGTCTTGGATATTGAGGCCAGTTTCTGTCCAGACAGCTGTATGTATGGAATGGTACCCTTCCTTTGGCTCTTACATTCTTTCTGCCACCTCTTCTGCAATGGACTCTGAGCCTTGGAGGGTGTGAGATGTTTCAGTGCTGGACACTCCTCTGTCCCTGTTGTCTTTTGGGTCATCCCAGTGGTCATCACCATCTGAAAAGAGAAGCTTCTCTAACCAGAAATGAGGGCAGCATTAATATATGAATATGAACATTAAGGGTAGTGCTTTCAGGGCAATTTGGTTAGAGTAATATATATGCATTTATCCAGATAAGAGCAGGCTTTATACCCCTAAGGCTCATGACCCCTCTTGCCATAGGCTTTTGATGAGGTTTTCAGTACCAGGCATGTATTCCCTCCCACAGAGCAGGCTTTCAATCCAATTAGAGAGCAGTTGGTTTCCCCCAGAGCAAACACGCCACTGTTGAACTCATTCAGTCATTTGGCCTGTCTAGCCAAACTTGAGGGTTCCATTGTTCACTGTTTTCACTGCTGATGACTTCTGTCTCCCATAAGGCTGCATGCAGTGCAGCTTTTTCCAGCTTTCAGTTGGCTTGTCTACAGGGAGAAGGTTGTCAGCTCAGCCCCAGCTTGATTTCTCAGTGACTTTGATGCTCAGGTATGTGAAGTCTTCAGCAATGGGGCCTTACCATCTCTTTCTCATAGGAAACCAAGGGCCTTTGCAATAGCTTATAATGTTTTGGAGACAACAACAGGGACCTCCCTGGCCAACAACTCAGTGGAAGGTATTTTACCCCTGGCACTGAAAATTTTCTAGTAACAATCTATGGCTTCTGGATGTGCCATTATTCAAGAAAGTAGATTTTCATATTTCTTATTCAGAATATCTTGAATTTTGATTGACCCTCCCCCTCTGCCCTTCTTATATACAATTTCTCCCCTGACCTTGCATAGGCCTTTCCCCTTCCTGTAATCTGTTCTTCTACTTACATATGTACAGTTCCATCCCCTTAAGTCCTTCCCTCTCCTCCCTCCCTTATAGCCTTTTTCTAGTTTATGGGCCTCTGAGACTGATTTTGGTTCCAGCTCACACATGAGTCTATGTATTTGTAGCTAGGATCTACATACAAGAGAGAATATGTGATGTTTGGTTTTCTGTGTCTGGGTTACCTCACTTAGTATAATTCTTTCCAGATCCATCCATTTCCCTGTGAATTTCATAATTTCATTTTTCTTTACCACTGAAAAGAACTCCATTGTGTAAATGTACCATATATTTATTATCTATTCAGCTATGAATCCTTAATTTCAGACCTTTCATTATTCATTTCTTGATTTTCTATTTGATAATGCTATATTTTCCAGTACCTTAATAATTCATATTTTTATTTAAATAATTGAAAATATTAATCCATTGTTTTAATAGTTACATTTTCTGATACCCCTATAAGTTTTACATTTTTGGTTTTGGTCAATTTATATTACTCTATATAATTATTTTTATTAATATTGAGTGGCATATATGGAATTTTTATGAATAATTTGATATTATAGGTATTATATTCCTTGAGAGAATTTATTTTTCTTTTCAGCAGTTTGTCTAAGATGATCATATTAATGTAATCAGATTCAAGTGATGCAAGTTCTATCAGCTTCTGGCATCTTCAGAGTTTATATAATTCTTGTTTAGTGTTTAGTATCCTTTTGTGGTCATAACTGAAGACCAGGAATGATTAACCTCCATATCCTATCCTAGACTATTTTGCTGTCACCCAAATTTATACAAACTGTCCTCTACAGGATTTTTTTAAAATCTCTGAATGTTCTTTACTTGGTTACTTTGTTATCTACTATGTCCAAAAATATGTTTCTCATGTTTCATTAAATTTTGTTAGATCTTCTATGGCTGTTGTTTGGAAATAACACATCCAGTCATTTATTGAAACATCTCTCAGTTATCCTTGGGGTCTCCTTATTTGAAAATGAGCAGGAAAATAAACAAAAACAAAAGAATAAAAAACAAAAAAGAAGAAATAACTTATGGTAGAATTAACTACTATATAAAAGAGAGAGACGAGAATATAAACAAAATGCAACCTGAAGAAAGGATACACTATGGAAATAAAATAAATGTTCACTATACTTTCATAATATATCACAGGAAATAAGAACAAGCTTTATACCCATGAAATAAAAAATGGTACAAAAACTGTAGCTGTCTCTAAATGCAGAAATCAACTTGACAGAAGATTCTTAAGGGAAATAAAATTCTTTATTTTATTTTATTTTATTTTTTGGTTTTTTGAGGTAGGGTCTCACTCTAGCCCAGGCTGACCTGGAATTCACTCTGAATTCTCAGGGTGGCCTCAAACTCATAGCATTCCTTCTCCCTCTGCCTCCTGAGTGCTGGGATTAAAGGCATGCACCACCACGCCCAGCTTGAAATAAAATTCTTTAAATCGAGACTATTGGTCCCCCTAAGAGAAACACACACACACACACTCACACAATCCGGCCTTCTAGCTTTATTCACCTTGGAAGGAATACCAAAATTCAGTAATGGTTTTAATAGCTAAAGATTATTGGCAGAAATGTTCAAATGTGATCAAATGTAAACTTGGCTAAATGAATCCTTTATTATAGTGAGTACTAAATATTGATTGTTTTGCTATTTATAGTAATTACATTTGTCAAAGGCACAAATATATGTAATGTATGATTTAATCTGACAACCTCATTAACAAAGTCATTGAATACCATTTTAATATGGTTGTTCTAGCATGGAGTATTAGTCAGAGTTTTTTTCTAGAAACAGACTGATAGGATGTTTGTGTGTGTGTGTGTGTGTTTGTATAGGTGGTTTTATAGAAATAGTCTGTATATCTAGGAAGATATTTGTAATATATAATATATAATAATTTTCTCATGCATGAGTATAGAAGCCAGTAATAATCATTGCATTATTATTATTAAAGCTGATATCTGGAGACCCAGGAAAGTCAGTGATATAGTTTATGTGCCTAAGGCATAAAGAATTCATGGATGGCATAGATTCCAGTCTGGATTTAAAAGTATGAAAACATGGTATATCAATTGCGGGAAAAACTTATGTCCTGGTTCAGACAGACAGGTAGTGTTAATGTAACTTGTCTCTGCCTTTTTGTTCTACTTGAGCCCTCAATAGATTGAATGATGTTCAATGTTCTGGAAGGCCAACTGCTTATTCAGTCCAACATCTCAAATGTTAATCTTTTCTAGAATAATTCTTACAGTCACATCCAGATATAGTCATTAAGAATTTTTGAGCTTTTATCATAAATCAAGTTGACATAATGTTGGCCATCTCACTGGATATCATTTTTTCTAACTTTTCTATAATTTTCTCATTTTTATATCTAATAAATACAGCAAACATGGTATTTTACACCTATAATCCCAGTACTTGTAGGCTGAGGTAAGTAGGTCACCATGATATGAAGGTCAGCTTGGTCTACATAGTGATTTCAGGATATCCTGAGTGAGATCCTGTCTCAAAAAGAAAAGGAAAAAGGAAAAGAAAAACAATATATTAACCTTTCGAGTCCAAACCTTTATTGTTAAGCTCTATAGACCATAATAATCATTTGTATTTTATCAGATGGATTTTTTTGTCAAGAATTTTTTAATTTTTTTTTTACATTTTTAATTTATTAGTGTTCTTTTCAGCAAATACAGGCAGTTTGGTACCATTGTTTAGGCTCGTCCAGGACCTACCCCCTCCCAATGGCCCCTCCTTGTTGATGTAAGTGGGTTGTGCATTGTAGAGTTAGTCCACAGTTCTTGGTACGATAAATGTCTCTGCATATCATGACCCAACATGTGACTCTGACATTCTTTCTGCCCCCTCTTCCGCAAAATTTCCTTGAGCCATGTTGGGTTCATTTTTGGTCTGCTTCAGTGATGAGGTGTTGGGGGCCTCTGAGGCTCTGGCTCTCTGGTTTGGTAGGAGTTGATTTTTCTCTGTGTTGGTCTCCTTCCCCTTTGTGCTGGCATCCAGTTCATCAGGAAAACAGCACCCTTCTTTGTTTTGCCAATTTTCCTTAGTTTCAGTCAGGCCCCTTTTGAGGTATGATGGGGGCAGCTCTCTCCATGGGATCTGCATCTATCTGAAAAAGAGAAGCAGATTCTCCAAAGGAGAGCAAGCAAAGAGATGAACAGGCAGTTCACAGAGGGAGAAATACAAATGGCAAACACACACTTAAGAAAATGTTCATCACCCCTAATCATCACAGAAATGCAAATTAACACAACTATGAGATTCTACCTTACCCCAATAAGGATATCCAACATCAAAAAATCAAATGAAAATAAATGCTGGCGAGGATGTGGAGAAGCAGGAACACTCATTCACTGTTGGTGGGAATGTAGGATGGTACAACTACTTTGGAAAGTAATATGGAGACTCCTGAAAAAGCTGACTATAGAGATACCAACAGATCCAGTTATACCCTTATTGGGCATCTACCCTAAAACCTTCAAACCACAGGCCAGAGAGATTTGCTCAACCATGTTTGTAGCGGCTCAATTCGTAATAGCTAAGAGCTGGAATCAACCCAGATGTCCATCACTAGAATGGATAACTAACATGTGGTATATCTACACAATGGAATTCTAAACAGCAGAAAGAAAAAGTGACACAAATAAATTTGAGGAAAAATGGTTGAACCTGGAACAGATCATTCTCAGTGAACTTACCCAATCAAAGAAAAAAAAAAAATCGACACGTAGTCTCACTCATCTACAGCACCTAACCTGAATCTACCCAAGATACTTTACATACCCAGCAAGCATCTCATGGACTAGACACTAGGATGGAGGGGGAGGGAGGGGAGGGCATCGAAGGGGTGGGAAACAGTAATCTGGACCTAAATGGCAACAGTACCATAAAATTCTACTTCCTAAAAGACAGACCAAATGGCTGAACCTTCACCAGACCCTTACAGGAAACACCTGAACCATAAGAAAATATTTTGCATGGATACATCATGTGTTGTTACCATCTTTTCCCTCATCTCTGCCCCATTCCACAGGGGCCTGTCCTCAGTAAAGTTGCTAATATTTGCTATAGGGTTGTGGGTTATGCACTGTGGGAGAAACAGTCAGTTATTAGGGAGAGGAAATGCCTCTGGGTACTCTTACAATATTCTGCAAAATTCCCTGAGCAGTGGTGGATGTGATTTAAGTCTACCTCAGTGATGACCTCTTATGAGCCTCTGGATCTCTGCTTTGGTAGGGGATGAGTATCCTCAGCATCTCTTTCACCCTGACAATGATTGTCAGGCTCACCATGGAAGCAGAACTTTTGCTTGTTTCCCTAATTCCTCTGTGATTTCAGCTGTGGTTTAACTGAGATGTGAGGGGTGCTTTATCTCCTCAGGTCTCACTACATTCTGAAAAAGAGGAAAACACAGATTTACCAACAGAAAGTGAAGTCAGCATAGATTAAATCAGATAAGCATTATTAATTTAAGGTTATTTTGATGGATTGGTCCTCTCTTTAGCCAAAGACTAGTGGGAGCTTGACATTGGAGAGCATGATCTTTGTCTCCATAGGATTCAGGACTGGTTCTCAGTTCCAGATATAGGCTCCTTTCCACTGAGTGGATCTCTTAGCCAATAAGAAAGCCATTGGTTACCCACCAATGTTGTGTGCCACCGTTGCACTGGTGTGTACTTCTTATCAGGCTGGTTGCTTCTGAGTAGCTTAGACCCCTGCTTGCTCTCACTGTTGTTGGCCACTTTCCCCCAGTAGCTCATGTAGTACTTTCCTGCACTAGATGGGCTAACTACCTGGGGACTGGCTCTCTTCCAGATTTCAGCCAAGTCTCTGTGTTGGCAGCATATGGTTTCTTCATCAGTAGGGTCTTACCTTTTACTTCAGGGCAGTAATCAAGTTCTTTTACAGAAACCTGACTTATTTTGGGGACCTCATAAGTCTGTGATCAACAGCTTAATGTGCATAGCAACTATTTCTGGTACTGAGAGTTACAGGTAAAAACAAATTTTTTTTAAGGTTAGGCTTCATTCCACCCTCTCAAGGGACCTTCTTTTTGGATGCCCTCCCTAAACTCCTGTTGAGGATTATATCTCTTATACCTTCAAAGAAATATAATTCTATGGTCCAAGTTTATTTTGGGTTTAGTTTTGTGTTTATTTTCCCCCACCCTTCTCTACCCTTTCAAACCTACAAAGCCTGTTTCATCCCTATTGCCTATCTGGTATGCCAGCAACTCATGTTGATCCAAGTTAGGAACCACAGATGAGTGAGAACATGTGGCATTCGTCACTCTGTGATTTTGTCTGTGTTCACTGAGTATGATCTGTTCTAAGTCCATCCATTTTCACACAAATTACATCATAACATTTTTTCTTAATTCTGAATAGAATTCCATTGTCTATATGTACCACAACTTTGTTATCCATTCACCAATGATGGGCATCTGGGTTGATTCCAGTTCTTAGGTACTAGGAATTGAGCAGCTATGAGCATGGTTAAGCAAGTATATCTGTAGTGAAGCATGGAGCATTTAGGGTAAATGCCCAGTAAGGGAATAAATGGGTCTGTTGGTACTTCTATATTCATCTTTTCTAGGAATTTCCATATTGATTTCCATAATGGTTGTACAAGTTTTCATTCCTAGTACCAGTGAATGAGGGCTCCTTTTTCCCCACATCCTCACGAACACTTGTTGCCCTTTGATTTTTTTTTTTTTTTTAATGATTGCTACCTTACTGGAGTAAGGTAGAATCTCATAGTTGTTTTAATTTGCATTTCCCTGATGGTTAGGGATGTTGAACATTTTAAGTGCATCTTTGCCATTTGTATTTCCTTCTCCAAGAGCTCCCAAATCAGTTCTATACCAGATTTTTGAGAGAGTATTTTATTTTTTTATTGTTTAGTTTTATAAGTTCTTTGTACATTCTAGATATTACGCCTTTGTTTGTGTTATAGCTGGCAAAAAAATTTCTCCCATTCTGTGGGTAATCTATTGGCTGTGCTTATGATATGTTTGTTTGTGCAAACCCTTTTTTTTCTGTTCATTTTTATTTATTTAGTTGAGAGCGACAGAGAGAGAAAGAGGCAGACAGAGAGAGAGAGAATGGGCGTGCCAGGGCCTCCAGCCACTGCAAATGAACTCCAGACGCGTGCGCCCCCTTGTGCATCTGGCTAATGTGGGTCCTGGGGAATCAAGCCTTGAACCGGGGTCCTTAGGCTTCACAGGCAAGCGCTTAACCGCTGAGCCATCTCTCCAGCCCGCAAAACCTTTTTTTAATGACAACTTCCATGATTGTAAACAATATCCCATGGTAATACCCTCCCTCCCCCCACTTTCTCCTTTGAAGCTCCATTCTCCATCATATCCCTTCCCCATATCAACCAGTCTCTCTTTTATTTTGATGTCATGATATTTTCCTCCTATTATGATGGTTTTGTGTAGGTAGTGTCAGGCACTGTGAGACCATGTATATCCAGGCCATTTTGTGTCTGGAGGAGCACATTGTAAGGAGTCCTATCCTTCCTTTGGCTCTTACATTCTTTCTACCACCTTTTCTGCAATGGACCCTGAGCCTTGGAAGGTGAGATAGAGATATTTAAGTGCTTAGAACTCCTTTGTCACTTCTTCTCAGCACCATGGTGCCTTCTAAGCCCCAAGGTCATTGCCATCTGAAAAGGGAAGGTTCTCTAACCAAAAGTGAGAGTAGAATTAATATATGGGTATGAACATTAAGAGAAGTGCTTACTGGGCATTTTTATGAGCATAATACATACATTTAGCCATACAGCAGCAGACGTTACACCCCTAGGGCTCATGACTACCCCTGATGTGGGTTTTCAGTATCAGATTTCATGAGAACCCATTGGTTAAGAGATTATTTAATTTCCTGTGTTATTGGGGTATTGTTCAGTAAGACTTTCCCCTATATTGTGGAACATTCCTCCTATTTTTTTCTCCCAGTCGTTGAAGAGTTTCTAGTCTTATTTTGAGGTCTTTAATCCATTTGGATTAATTTCTGTACATGGTAAGATGAGTGCATCTAGTTTCATTTTTCTACATATAGTTATCCAATTTGGCCAGCACCATTTCTTGAAGATGCTTTCTTTTCTCCAGTCTATATTATTGGCACCATTGTAAAAGATCAAGTTGCTGTAGTTACTTGGCCTAAGGGCTGGGTCTGCAATTCTGTCCCATTGCTCTATATGTCTGTTTTTATGTGAGCATCATGTTGTTTTTGTTACTATGACTTTGTAGTATAGCTTTAGATCAGGTATGGTGATACTTCCAGAGGAGTTTCTTTTGCTGAGGATCTGTTTGGATAACTGAGATCTATTGCCACTCCATATGAATCTAAAGATTATTTTTTCTGTCTCTGTGAAGAATGATGCTGTATTTTTTTTATTGGTATTTCCTTAAATCTGTATATTATTAATTCTGCCTATCTGGGATCATAGGGGGTCTTTCCATCATCTCAAGTCCTCCTTAATTTCTTTCTTGAGTGTTTATAAGTTTTCATTGTATAGGTCTTTTATGTCCTTGGTTAGTGTTATTCCAAAGTATTTGATTTTTTTTTTTTTTTTTTTTTTTTGGTGTGGCTATTGAAAATGGGGCAGCCTTGCTGATTTCTTTTTCTATACACTTGTCCTTTGTCTAGAAAGGCTGATGATTTCTGTGTGTTGATTTTGTATCCTGCCACATTGCTGAAGGAGTTAATCACCTTTAGAAGTTTTGAGGTGTAAGCTTTCAGATCACTTATTTATAGGATCATGTCATCTGAAAACAGGGCTAATTTGACTTCATATTTTCCAATTTGTATTACTTTTTATTTCTTTCTCCTGTCTTATTTCTAGGACTTCTAGTACTATGTTGAAGAACAGAAATGAGTATGTGTACCTCTGTCTTGTTCCTGATCTTAATGAGAACTATTTGACTCTTTCCCATTAGGCATCATATGGATTTTAGGTGCTTTATATATAGCATTTATTGTGTTGAGATATAAACTGCACATGCCTATTCTCTAGAATTTTGATCATGAAGAGATGTTTTATTTTGTCAAAGGTCTTCTTTGCATCTATTGTGAATGATTATTCAGTTCTTGTGATTATGTTTATTTATGTGGTATATTATGTTGACAAGTTTCCATTTATTGAACCATCCTGCACCCCTGGGATGAATTCTGCTTTATAGAATTCAGCTGAGAAGCCATCCAGTTCTGGACTTTTTTTATTGCAGGGTGTTGGGGGGGATTTCGATTACCTTTTCAGTCTCCGTGGATGTGATAGGTTTGTTTAAGAGATTAATCTGTTCTGAGTTTCATTTTGGGAGGTGGTATGTGTCCATGAATTCATCCATTTTTTGCAGATTTTCCAGTATTGTGAAGTAGAGGTTTTGCAAGTATGTCTTCATGATTCCTCTAATTTTATTGATGTCTGTTGTAACCTCTCCCATTTCATTTCTTATTTTGTTAATTTGAAATTTCTCTTTTGTTTGATCAATTTAGCCAAAGATTTATCAATCTTGATTATATTTTTAAAGAACCAGCTTTGTTTCATCAATTTTTTACATTTATTCTTACTTTCCAATTCATTAATTTCTGCTCTGATCTTGATTATTTCTTTCTGTCTGGAGCTCTTAGGGTTGGATTCTTTTTGTTTTTCCAATGCCTTTGGGTGTATGGTTAGGTTATTAATTTGGACTCTCCCTCCTTGTTATGAAGGAATTGAGCACTATGAATTTCCCCCTTAGAACTGCCATCATTGTGTCCTATAAGTTTTGGTAAGTTGTATTTTCATTATCATTCAATTCTAGAAATTTTGCAATTTCTTTTTTGATTACTTGTATAACCCATTCATTGTTTAAAAGTGTGTTGTTCAGTCTCTAGGAGCTGGTGGAGTTCCTGATGTGTCTTTTATTGTTAATATCTGGCTTTAAAGCATTGTGATCTGATATGATGCAGGAAATCATGTCAATTTTCCTGAATTTATGGAAGACATACTGTATTGCCTAATATATGATCTATTTTGGAGAAGGTTCCATGAGTTGCTGAAAAGAATTTGTATTCTGTAGAATTGTGGTGGAATATTCTGTAGATGTCTGTTAAGTCTAGTTCATCTATGATGTTGTGGAGCTCTACTACTTCCCTGTTGACTTTCTGCTTGTATGACCTGTGTATTGATTATAGAGTATTGAAATCCCCAAATATTGTGTTGTTGGTGTTTATTTCTGTTTTGTTATCAAGTTTGTTTTGTTTTATAAGCTGTGGTGCACCTGTGTTTGGTGCATATAGATTTATATCTGTGTTGTCCTCATGATGATCTATTCCCTTGATGAGTAAAAAGTGGCTTTCTTGTCCTTTTTGATCACTTTTGGTTTGAAGTCTATTTTACCAGATGTTAATATAGGAACACCTACTTGTTTCTTTTTTATTCAAATTGCTTAGAATATCATTTTCTATCCTTTCATCCTGAGGAGGTGTCTGTCTTTAGTGTCAGGTGGGTTTCATGAAGACAACAGATAGAATGATTCATTTTTTCCAATCCACCCTGGTATCTTGTGTCTTTTGATGGGTAAGTTAAAACCATTAATTTTTAAGGTTATAAATGTGAGGTTCAATTTAATCCCTGCCATTATGGAGTACTTTATGGGATATGATTTTGTACTACCAATCAATTTCATCTGTCTTGTCTTCCAGCTCACAGCTTCTGTCTTCCACATGAGTGACTCTGTTAGTGATGGGTTCTAGAGAGTTTTTAAAGCTCTATTTGATATTTGTTTTCAGGGATTTTTTTTTGTTTGTTTTTGCATCTTGTCCATCTCTTATTTCAATTCAAAGTCTGATTTTCTTGATGTTTCCTAGAGTTCATTCTTGCATATGGTCATGTCTTCACTAAACTTAATCAGCTGGTTATTGACATCCTCTATTTTTTGACTCACCTTCAACTCATGGATCTCTCTTTATAAGCCTCTCTAGTTTTCTTTTTTCTTTCTTTAAAAAATATCTTGTTTATGTTTTTTTTTAAATCATTTTTATTTATTTATTTGAGAGTGACAGACACAGAGAGAAAGACAGATAGAGGGACAGAGAGAGAATGGGCGCGCCAGGGCTTCCAGCCTCTGCAAACGAACTCCAGACGCGTGCGCCCCCTTGTGCATCTGGCTAACGTGGGACCTGGGGAACCGAGCCTTGAACCGGGGTCCTTAGACTTCACAGGCAAGCGCTTAACCGCTAAGCCATCTCTCCAGCCCTTGTTTATGTTTTTAAACTTGGGGTGAAATACATAAGTCAGAGCACGGTCAAGGAGTTTAAATTGCAGACACAGAAAGAATAAAACCCCTTTGTATCATTTTTATGAATACCAGAATTGTTTTTGTTTCACTATATCACATATATATAGTGCTGTCTTCATTTACTGTTATCGACAGGTTTTCTTAAAACAGCTGACAGTCTCATAAAAAGCCTCACTTCCACCCTGAAACAAATGCACAGAAAATTTGGTGGCAAAATAAAAGAAAAACATTCCACAAAAACCTAACCCTTTAAAACTTCACCTTTAAACTGAAAAAAAATCACTTTCATTGTATTTTTGAGGACCCAACATTCAAGAACCCACTTCCTGATATTTTCACTTTCTTATAAAATCAAATAGTCTGAGAGCCTTTTCAAGTAAACACTATATTTAGCTTAATCAAGAGGAGAATTCACATTCTTTTATTCTAAAATGAAAAACACCCTCGCTTGACTTCTAGGGAAAAAAAAAATTCAACTGTGAACATCATATACAATTCTCCCTTCCCCACCCCCAATCTCTCTCACTCCTCTCTCATGCTTTTTTTTTTTTAAATTAACAAACCAAACAAATGTCTTAGGACTCAATATAACTATACTTTTACTTTGCTATACTATATACCCATCCCACATAGGTCATGGTATCATGTATGCTTTTGTGGGGAGAGATACAGGGCTGAGAAGCTTGAGAAGACCAAAGAAAGAAGAGCTGGCACAGGACCAGACACGCACTGGGACAATGAATGACTTGCTGCACCCTAACCACTGACCATGAGGTAAGCCCAAAGCAGCAACAGGACCACATTACACAAAACACCCAGGCCATGAAACACACCTCATGTAGGTTGCTTTCTCTGAAAAGTGGTTTATCCTGACACAAAGAATTGTTTTCTACCACTACATTTCTTTCTCCATCTTTGCTATTCCACTGAGGAATCCAAAGCAACTTCTGTACTTTTCTATAGTTAGTTCTAGCCTAACCTGGGAGGAAAAGAATGTGTAATATGTTACGATTCCTTCAAGACCTCAACGCATGTTGTGGTACACATCTAGCTGGACATTATCAGTGTGTACCTTGGTGTAGAACACTAAATAAAAATTGCAGTAAGCAACATGTGGTCTTCAGTGTCCCTACATACAAAGTGAATGATTCAGAAAAACATTCTTTACTTCATATTGGGATTTGGCAGTGGGGAACTTATTCAAACTTTGAGCTTTGAAAATTGTTAAGACTGCTATCAGCAGAGTGGGGTCCACTTGGATTTCTCATGTCCCATTTATGGTAAAGACAATGTCTAGCAATATCCACTTGTTCCTAGGACACACCTGAAGAGGTGTTACATAAGGTTATCACCGAATCTCTCCCAGCAATATTTAGTGGTAGATATGGGAGAAAAAGGGAAAATAATTTAAAGACAAGCACTGTCCTTTCTCTAAAAGTGAACATTTGCTGAAAACCACCAGAGTATTGCAGTAGGGAAGCACCATGGTAAAATTAATGTTTATTATGCTTAAATCTGCAGGGATATTTAAGTATCATTTTATCGATTTAGTCAAAACAGAAGTGACAAATGAGGGAGAAAGTCAAGAAAGAAATGGAAAGCAAGACCATTAGTACAAGATGTGTGAACACTACTTTACATTTTTTCTTACTTTTTAGTTTACAAAGAACAGTCAGGTCCCATCACACTATTAAGGGTCTCTTTACTAGCTTTACATTGTGGTCACTCCTATTTTTAACCTTGACACTCTTTTATTCTAAGGACAAAGGGAAAACTGCCCCCTACCCCACCTTTTCGAGAAAGGTCTCATTATGCTATGTAGCCCAGGCTGGTCTCAAACTCAACGTTCTCTCCTTGCTTCTTCAGTGCTGGGACTATAAGGCACGCTCCACCACACCCAACAAAGAGGAAACTATTTACCATAATGAACACTGCCTCAAAGTCACGACCTGGTAACAGCTTTGAAAAAACAGGATGAATAACAAACAAAAGATTTTGGAAAGGTAAAGAACTCAATTGCAACGTGCCTTTAAAAATCAAACAAACGGCGGGGCGCGGTGGCGCACACCTTTAATCCCAGCACTCGGGAGGCAGAGGTAGGAGGATCGCCATGAGTTCAAGGCCACCCTGAGATGACAGAGTTAATTCCAGGTCAGCCTGGACCAGAGTGAGACCCTACTTAGAAAAACAAACAAAAAAAAAAAAATCAAACAAACGAATCTGACAGCCCCGAGGTCTCGTCTCCCAGACTGCCTTCCTTACCAGTACCTCCTGGCTGGCAATATAGAGCACAGAGAATACCAGGGAAGGGAAGGCGCTAAACTGCTCAGGGAAGTTACTCAGCTGGAGAGGAAAGCGGAAAGGAATCCTTCCGTGACTTAAACCAAGCCCAAAATAACACCCCAACATTGCACTTGTTATCTGTACTGATGGAAGTTTTATTTCACACGTAAATACTCTCCAGTAGACTGAGTAAAAGCTTGTTTTCCTCCCCACTCCCCAGACCCCCAGCCAAATGAAATGGCTTAAAAAAAAAAGTTTACCTTTTTTTAAAAAAGAAAAGAAAAAAAAAAAAAAACACCCAAATGGGTAAAGGTGGTAAGTGCAGAGGGAGCGAAGACTGGGTAAGAGTAAAATGTCAGCATATGTGACTTCTTAATTTGAAAGGAGGCTTTTCATTAAAGAAGATAAATCGAGGGGAAACAAAAACAACAATAATCCAAACTACTACTTCCAATGCTCTCTAGACTGTCCAAAATGCGTTTTCCCTTCATTTCCATCAGTACCTGGGTGGGAAGAATGGGCGTTTTAGTGCAAAAAATGGAGGGCCCATAAGAAAAGGCGGCCTGGGTCTCTTTAAACTGTGGAATGGGTCTCTGCCTAGAAAAGCTTTCCTAGGCCGGGGCCTCCATAAAATCATACCACTCGGGTTGACGTCTCTGTGTGAGGGGACCCAATGGGAGGCCACTGCCACCTCCTCCACGGGCCAGGCGTAGGTGCTCCAGAGAATGGGAAGGTAGGCTCAGGCTCTCTCGTACAAGGGCCAAGGCCAGGGCCATTGAGGTCCCGTTGGCTGGGGCCCCCATGGTCCCTGGGTCCTGCGAGAACTCCAAAATGCTCAACCAGGGTCTCTTGAAGGAGGGAACTATGATCCTTGGGAAAAACTGTCACAGGCCCTGTCACTCCATGCTCTGGCAGTGGTGGGGCTGGGAAAGGTACCACCCCAGCATGGTCAACAGGAGGTGGAGGAGGGGGTGGGGCAGCAAAGGGGACACCACTCCCACCAGCGACCGCCAGTTCCCCAGAGGGCGGAGGAGGGGGTGGGGCAGGGAAAGGAACTCCGCTGGGCTTGCCAGGAGGAGGCAGTGGGGTGGCATGGGCCAGAGCTGTCTCTTTTGTAAAGGGGTTCGAACGATCCACAGAGGTTAGATGAGCGGGTGCCTCTCGAGAGAAGATACCACCATGATCCTTAGGAGGGGCAGGTGGGGCAGATGATGGCCCCACTGGCTCTCTCTGGAAGGGTGTCCCATGTTCCAAGTGGGAGGGCGGAAGATGATGCTCAAATGTTGAGTTGAAACTGCTGGCTCGAAAGCTGCCGACACTCTCCTGAAATTGGGGTGGCCGTTCCTTGTATGGTGTTGTCTTAAAGCCAGTGAGGCCTCCACTGCCCCCACCCCCAAGGGTTGCCAACTCAGAGGCACTTGAGGGACCATTGTCAAAGGAGCTGCCTGATGCACTCTGATCAAACCAACCCACCCTTGATACCTCACTCCCATGTCCTCTGTTTCCCTTCCCGGGAACTCGAATGGACTCTACCGTCTGTATCGGCTCTCCTGACATTCTCCTATTGGCTGCATTATGATACCCCAAAGTCCCAAAGGGGCCCCCTTTTCCTCTGTGCTGTCAGGCAGGTCCAGGCAGGAGGAGGAGACTCGGGTCTCTATGGGGCAGTGCTACTTCTGGTTTTCTTTAGTTAAGTTACACCTAGTGACAAACACTGTGTGCTATGAGATGATTATGTTCAATTCCATGTATGCTTTTGTTGGTTTTTTGATGATTTGCTTCCAATTCAGTAATTCTCTTGATCAGGGTCACATAACTTGTTGTGTTTTCATTTTGGGATTCAATTTATGTTGTTTCCTTTGTTTTCATTGGAGGCTGCCATTGTGCGACTAGGCATCCTTAGTGAGATCTCTCAGTTTTCTGAATTTCAGGTTTTATTTTTCCTTGTAGAATCTTCAGTGAGTGTTCTGTTTAAAATGTGAACTGAATTGAAGTAGGATGGAGTTATTACCACAGATGTGTGTATTGTGGAGGTTGTAAGTATATCAAGGGTACCTGGGGAAGTGAGAGGTGGGAAACTGGGAGGCTAGGCCTACTCATTCCACTTGTGCACACTCTTCAGCACAGGGGAACCTGGGGTTGGCCAGTAAGCTGGGGAGCCAGGACCATGAGGCCAACTCCCACAGTGGTTCCTTTACCCTCTGGCTCAGGGGAACAGAGGGTTGTGAACACAGTGGCTAGTCAAAGAAAGGCAGAGCATAAGGCCTGCTTCTGCAACATGCAGGTAGGATCCAGACCACCCCAACTCAAGAGCAGGGTTACCAGGACTAGAGAACTGGCAGGTGAGGCCTACTCACTCCACATGCATGCCCTCTGGAGCAGGGAATCCTGGAGTTGGGGACCCAAGGACAAGTTAATCAGTAAGGCAAAGAAAAAGGCCTGCTTCAGCAGCACATATGCAGTATCCAGGCTATTCTAAGTCAGGAGCAGAGGTACCAGAACCAGGGATCTTGAAGGTGGGGAATTAACAGAGATCTCTAGCCTACTCACTCTGTGCAGTATCCTCTGGAGCAGGGGATCAGGGATCTGGACCCCAGGGGCAGGTTATTCAGGAAGGTGGAGCAAAAGCCCTGCTTCTGCAGCACACATGCAGGGTCCAGGCTGCCTCAAGCCAGGAGCAGGGGTACAGGGACCTTGGAACTGGGAGTGGGGAAAGAACCAGGGGCTCTGGCCTACTCCAGTGCAGGGGATCTGGCTCATTTTCAGTCAGATATTGTTTTAGTCATAGGCAAAGAAAATGTGAGAGTCTATTCCCAAAACCCCATAAAATACTTTCAGGTCAATATTTTCTGTTTCTATCCAGATTTTATTAGTGATAGGACCTGTAGTGTTCAGAGAGAAAGAAAAAAAAAAAACAGTAGTTAGAAACACACTTTTAACTTATAATGATTTGAAAGCATGTGGCAAAATATGATAATTAGTAAATGTATATTCTGACGTATTTAGTAAACTCATGCTCAAGAATTGAACTATTTCAAATTTATATACCATATCCTATCATAATGTTTCTTTTCTCATAAATGGAAAAAAGAGAAGGGGAATTGTGTTAGCATCATTATCTACTGCCACCCTTGACAGCCTGTAATAAGCTTCAAGACTGTCTTCCTTTACTATAGAACAATGACTCACCTACAGTTACATAACACTCAGGTCGTAGGAATCCAAATCTCTCATTTTCTCCTTAGTCTCAAATGTGCTTATTGTTTGAAGTTAAAAATGGTTTTTAGGAAATATTGAAGAAACTGTAAGTGAAGGGAGAAATTTCAAGAAACTACCAAGCTGTATTTACTATTATGATGACCTATCTTATCAGTGTAGGCATTCACTCTGAGTCATTCAAGTGTTGACCCCACATCTATATGACCCTGATTCTTTGCATATCTATGACCAAAATACTTGATATAAACAATTGTAAAAATTGAAAATTTATTTCTTATTATGGTTTCAGAGATTATAGTCCTTAGTTCTTGATTCCATTACAGGCCTACAGTGAGGCAGATAATCATGGTAGCAAGATTACATGGAGGAAGAAGCTATTCAACTCATGGAAGAAAGGAAGAGAAAGAGAGAGAGAGAAAATATGAAAGAAGGGTGCCAGGGCCTTGACTAGGGAATCAAACCTAAGCTGTCAGGCTTTGCAAACAAGCACCTTTAACTACTGAGCCATCTCCCCAGCCTCCAAATTAAAATTTTAAATGGACTTTTTTTCTTTTTCTTTTTTTTTTTTGTTTTTTGTTTTGGTTTTTCAAGGTAAGGTGTCACTCTAGCTGAGGCTGACCTGGAATTCACGATGTAGTCTCAGGGTAGCCTAGAAATTACAGCGATCCTCCTACCTATGCATCCTGAGTGCTGGGATTAAAGACATGAGCCACCATGCTCAGCCAAAGGAGACATTTTTTAATACACTGTTTTACAAAGGGCATTGTGAAATGTTTTCCTAAGTTTTGTTAATGAGAATATAAATTTGTTCAACTACTATCTGCCGAGATCTATCAAATTGTTGTAATCAGCAATTCCACCTCTGTGCATTATCCAACATGTTCTTGACTCATATGTTTGAGGAAATATGTTGTAACATTTTAAATACTGAGACAACTAAGTATTGTATAGGATGGGCTAAATAAATCTATACTATCATCTTATACTAAAGGTTCAAGAGAATATTATGGACTTCTTTAAAACAATATGTGATCTTTGTAAGTACTGGTTATGGAAATATGTACATTACTAAGTGAAATCAATAAAGAGCAGAAGAGTGTTTTAAGTACAACAAATAAATACCATTTATATACATTTTGCAGATATCTAGAAGACATCAAAGACTTATGAGAGTTGTTGCTAATGACAAGAGAACTAACTACAAAACACAATTTAGAAAGAAATATTTCCCTTTCATTTTACTCTTACACTATTAAAATATTGATTTTTTGTTTGTTTTTTGAGGTAGGGTCTCACTCTAGCTCAGGCTGACCTGGAATACACTATAGAGATTCTCATAGTGGCTTCGAACTTGCAGTGATCCTTCTTCCTTTTCTTCCCAGTGCTGGGATTAAAGGCATGCTCCACCACGCCTGGCAATATTGAAAATACAAGATAAATGCTTTTCATTGTATTCAAGTGAAAAGTAATGGCTGCTTCAGAGAAATGGCAAGCATAGGAACCATATTGAGTGGAATAACTTATAACTCCTTACATATATCAATGGACATATTGAGAAAAATTCATTTTTCAATCTCTTTGGTCATGGATGGGAGAAGAGGAATAGAATAGTAGCCATGAATGGACTGGAGGTCATGCAACTCAAGAACTAAACTTTCAAATAAGTATTTAGCACTCAAGTTGCCAACAGAGCAAAGGGCATTAGATAACTTATGTAAACAAGTCTTCTAGAACCTCAATTTAGTTTCTAATTTTGTCTTTTATGAGCTATATAAAGTTAGGAAGTTATTTCATTACTCATATCATGTGGAGATTGGGTAAGCTATTGGAGTAAATTACTGATAATTGTGCCTGGCATGTAGTAATCCCACCTTATATACAATTACCTACTAGTTATCCATAGTCAATCATAGATTGAAACTATTAAAATGAAAATTCCAGCAACAAATGATTCATGTTTTAAATTGTATATATTCAGCATACAGTGATGAAATCTCTTCCCCTTCAGCTTTATAGCACCTAGAAAATATTCTCTTTGTCTAGCTTATCCATATAATATAGACTACCTTTCTATTAGTCATTCAATTGTAATTCTATCTTGATGATTCAGTTCACTGTCATACTATTGTATTAGTATAGTAATGCTTGCATTCAAGTAACCCTTACTTTATTTAATAACGGATCACAAGCATAACAGTAGTGAGGCAAAAGAGGCATCAAGGCATAAAGCTTGGAACGACTAATTAGTTTAATATTATATGGTCATCCTCCAAGGAATATTAACGAAAAACCATAGTGTATATAGGCTCTGATCCTACCTTTAGTTCTACTGGAGGTCTAAAAAAGATATTCTTCACAGATAAAACTACTGCATGCATGCATTACTTTGGTAGGGATGACATAACAAAACATCACAGTCTGGTAGCTTCAATAACAAAACTTATATTTGTTTTGTTTTGTTCTGTTTTTCAAGGTAGGGTCTCAAACTAGCCCAGGCTGACCTGAAATTCACTATGTAGTCTCAGGATGGCCTTGAACTCATGTAAATCCAGATGTACAAAATGGTGCATACATATGGAGTTCATTTGCAGCAGCTGGAGGCTCTGGTGATTGCTCATTAGCTCTTTCTTTCTTTCCCTCCTTGAAAATAAATCTTTATTATTTATTTATTTTTTTAATTATTTATTTATTTGAGAGCAACAGACACAGAGAGAAAGACAGAGGGAGAGAGAGAGAATGGGCGCGCCAGGGCTTCCAGCCTCTGCAAACGAACTCCAGATGCGTGTGCCCCCTTGTGCATCTGGCTAACGTGGGACCTGGGGAACCGAGCCTCGAACTGGGGTCCTTAGGCTTCACAGGCAAGTGCTTAACCGCTAAGCCATCTCTCCAGCCCGAAAATAAATCTTTAATGTGCTCCTCCATACACAAAATGTCCTGGATATCCATGACCTCACAGTACCTGACACTACCTACACAAGACCATTATATTAGGAGGAAAAGATCATCACATCAAAAAAGAACTGATTGAGAGGGGGAGGGTATATGATGAAGACAGGAATTTCAAAGGGAAAAGTGAGGGGGAGGGAATTATTATGGGATATTTTTTACAATTATGGAAGTTATCAATAAAAATAAAAATATTTAAAAGGAAAATAAATAATATACAAGTGAAAAAACAAACAAACAAAAACTGTTTTAAAGGCGAAGGGAAAAGACCAACAAGCACGAAATTTGGGTTAAATCTATATACAACATATTCTCATAATATAGTTAAGTTTTTGTCTAACTCTAAATACCAAGAATGGAAGAGATGTTCCCTGTAATACTTACTGACAGATTAAAATATAATTCCCAGAAATATTTATTTGTAACCTTTGAGTTTTAAATATTTAAAATACATTTGTTAAAATGTTTGTGTACAGAGATTTTTTCCACCTAAAATTGTAAACTATGTTAGCTGATTAAGTGCGAACTCTAAAGTCTGTATTTACCAGTGTAGGATGAATTTGCTCAGCATCCTTGAGGCAATTAATCTGCTTAATATGGCCAAATATATCTAGGTTTAATTACTTAACTTAATAAAAGACCATGCAGATTTTCTTAGAACTAGAAGCAGGCTTAAATGCTCCTTGTAGAAACATTATGTCCCATGTAAAATAAATAAACATACAGAAAACCAAAAATAAGGACACACTTAAGTCTCCCACAATCCCACAATAAACTAAAAGAATTAAAAGCAGTTAAGTATTTTTTTTCTCAGAGAAATTGGAATGGAAGAACAAAATTCTAAAAACAGCAGAGAGACTTTAAAAAGGTGTATGAAAAAGAATTGTCCCACTTGAGAGAGTCTTTGAGGAGAACTCTGTCTCATGATTTTGGTATGGAGATGGAGGAAATCTCCATGAAGATGAATATAGGATAATTGTACCCCTAAAAGGAAGTTATTAGGGGTCCAGGAGAAAGGTTTTGGAGGGTAATAACTGAGAATTTATAATGGAAATGAGAGGACACAGTTATAAATGGAGAAGTATTTTTTCATCATCTTTGTCTTCTTTTAACATCTACTAATATGTCTTCTTCTTTTAACACTTTCATTTACTAAGTAAAACTTTATTTAGATGATATGATAACCATATCACTGTAAAACTTTTCTTTCCTGGGTGGTATAGAAAACACAAGTCAATTCAACAAAACTTTTACAGTTTTTTCCCCAGTTAGTTACAGCAAAGGCAAAAGAAAAAAAAATACTTAAAATTTAAAGAAACTAGAATACTAAATTAAATGAAGCTTTATCTGTTTATACATTTTACACCTAACTCTGTAAGTTTCCAGTCAAAATAGCAAGCCTTTAAGTTCCATTAACCATGCTCTTTCAGTGAAATCTCAACATCAATATGAAACCCATTTCACCCTTAAAACTATCACAAGAGGGTTTTGAAGAACAAGTCATAAACACATCACCCAAAATAATTCTAAATATTTCAGTTTTTTCCTTGATATAACATTCAAGAAGTAGAACTATATAGCATGAGTAATGGGGCCTAAATGAGAGGGAAATGGAAGAAGAAAGACACATACCACATTTTCTCTCTATGTGGAACTTAGTTTTAGTAATTACATATATTACATACTATGATAAGATGTGATATATGGTATGAAATCAGAAGATGAACTAGTTGGGGAAAAAAGGGGACCAGTGGAAGGAAGCATAATGGAAAAGCAAATATGAGCAAAGTACAATACACAAGTACCAAATGACATGATGAAACCCATTACTCTGTATATTAAAAAACAAATATAAAGGTAAAACATTCATGAGTTTGGTCCTTAAATTTGGTTCATAACCAAAAAATAGTCACTTTTGAATTTGCTTACATATATGCCTATTTATGCCATATTTCTATCAAGTTTATGCCATATTTCTATCAAAGTTTTGCTTCAAGTACTTTACATTGTTGGTATTTGCCTACTGTCAAGGCTAGTGCATTTTTAATTCATGTTAACAGTGCTCAAAGTTTTAAATTCTGAAAGTTTAAAGTTGCAGTTTCTCAGTTTGAAAGGCCCAAGAATTCAGAAGCTCAGAAATACTATCACGCTCCAAAGGGAGCTTAAGCGGGCCACCTGCATACCTCAAACTCCAGGTTTTACTCTCTGTCAGAAGCAAGTAAAGAATCCCTCTTCTCATTGTATCAGAGCCCACTCCTAATATAAAACTAGGTAAAAGGGCATGAGATAGCCCTCAAGGATGGGAAATGAGTAATGAAGTGAACCACTTATTTGGTTTCTGTAAATAGCCTGCACCATAAGCCTTAATAGCCCACACTGTAAGCCTTAGTAGCCTACACTGTAAGCCTTAGTAACTCGCACCATAGGCTGTAGCAGCCTGCCTCAGACCACCAAGGTCATAGGAGGCTGATACCATACTCTGTTACCCCCACCTAAGGAATTGCACAAGTGCTGACCTCCAAGGTCACAGGAGACTGATACCACACTCTGCTACTCCCACCCAAGGACCTGCGCAAACGCTGACCACCAAGGTCATAAACTAATTGGCTTAGAAACTATGGGGTGGCACCAACTGACTGGCTAACACCCTGCCGGGCTTCTAATATTAGAAAATGATTGGTCTAAGGCACAGGCTTTGTTAGAAACCCTATAAAAACTGTCCTGTTCCTGCATTCAGGGCTCTGCAGTCCTCTACCCCTGTGCGGTGTACGACTGTGGGCCCCAGCGCGCTTGGAATAAAATCCTCTTGCAGTTTGCATCAAGACCGCTTCTCGTGAGTGAGTGATTTGGGGTGTCGCCTTATCTGGGCAGAGCGTGGGGACCCCCTGTGGGGGTTTTTTCCTACAAGTTCTCCTCCAATATTGGGGTTGTTGTGTCTATAATCTCTGCTGACTGCAGTTTTCTTTGACAACCAAGGAAATTCAGATATAAAAGAAAACGTTGAATGACCTTCAATTTTCAAAAGCAAACCGGAATGAAACATCCTGTTTTGCATAATAGTCTCTGGTGAAAGTGAAGCTGAAGATTCCCAGCAGATAGAAGTTAATGATATGAACACACTTCCTTCAATTTTTGCCCCTAATCTAAAGATTACCATTGCTGTTGTGACATCAAATATATCCCTATATTTCCCAGATCAATTGATACAGCTTCAAAAATATTTTTAGTGGTCAAGTACCAGGCTCATGAAAACAATACAATCAGTTTGAAAAATGTACTTTGAAAGTATATAAAGTAGGTTTCTTTTTAATCCCTATGGGATTAATCTCTACTAAAAGCAACGAATAAACTGATGTTTCTTAAAATCTAAGGTTTCCGTAAGCATTAATACAAAGGTTTTGTGAAGACCAGGGGCGAGGATGACCTGGAGGTTGAACTTTGGGCCTTAAAGCATTCTGGGAAAACCATCACTCTGCCAGTGAGCTACAATCCCAAACTAAATTCTGATTTAAGACTGAAAAGTAGATGAAGAATTCTTTTAATTTCTTCTCAAACGTGTGACAGCACTCAAACTGCAAGGTACCATGGGTTTCTCCTCGAACTCCTAAAACACTTCATCCAATGGAACCATTGGTTCCACTGGTGCCACCACTCTTGCTCATGCCAGTACCAGCCTATTTACATACGCCTTTCTGGAAAGATTCGAGCCCTTTGGCCATTAGCCAGTCTTCCTTGGAAATTGTTCCGATCTTCCTCCTGAAGCCTCACAGGGTCCATGTAACCCCAATTTCTTCCACGGCCATTTCCAACTCAGTGTTGATCATAGTGTACATGCACCTGCCAGCGCCCATGCCTCTGGCTAAGGCCACTCTCATACCTGAGGCCATTCTCATACCTGGGGCCATTGCCATACCTGTACCAGTGGCCATGTTCATGCACATGCCCGTGCTCATGCCCATGCCACTGCCCAGGGTGGTGGCTATACCAGCGCTCATGGCCATGCCACTGCCCGTGGATGTACCCATTCCCGCGCCAGTGCTCATGACCAGGCCTGGGCCCATGCCCGTGCCATTGCTCATGGCCACGCCAGGGATCAAACCAGTGCGGAACCAAGTTATGTCCGTTATTCGGCCAAACAACAAGTCTGCGAACAGTGTTGCCTTGTGTTGCCACCCTGGGCCTGGGCTGTATGTCATCTTCTGGGCCCCACAACCGGGTCACGCAGGCTCGGCAGAAGTTGTGCCCACAGCCAATGGACACGGGTTCCGTGAAGTAATCCAGGCAAATGGGGCACAGGGCTTCGTCGTGCAGCGTCTGTATGGGGTTGGGGTGATTCTGCATCTTACAGCTCTGTGCAGGGCCCCTGCGGGCGCGGGCGCAGGCGCGTGCGCGGGCGCGGGCGTTGAGAAGCCCGGATGTGGATGTGGCGGTGCGGATGCTGCCCCTGTGGGTTAGGAGCCCGGATGTGCCCTGCAGCCCGCTTCCAAGCTCCGCTGGGGCCTTGGGCCCCCACCCCGGGAGGCCTTGCTCCTGCTCGCTCGCAGCCGCTCAGGCTCTCGGCCGCTGGGGTCTTACCTGGAGCTCCACGTTACCTGAGGCGGTTCTCAGCCCCTCTCAGCTTCTCCACAGCCTGGCCTGCACCGGCCCGGGGCACCGTGGCCGCCTTCTCTCAGTCCTTGAGGCCTCTCTCTCAGGCTCTCCACAGTTCACAGATCAGGAAGCTGGAGACTCAGGCTCGGAGCATCCCTTCAGTCCAAGTAGGCTGGGACAGAACTGGGCTGGAGCCCCCAACCTGTTCAAGCCTCAAAGTCCTACAGGGTGCCTACCCTCAGAGTTCAACCAGAACTGTGGCAGTTCACTACCTCGTGAGATGAGACTGCTCTTCACATGGCCCTAATGCAACTGAAAATGCTGTAGTAGGAAGCTAGCTAAGGCATGGCCCTCATGCAAGGGGGCAACACTGAGCCTTCACAGCACATAAGTACAGTAAAAGTTGGAGTTGCATAAATATCAGAGGCATTTGCTGGCAAACCCTGACCGCCTGGGCTCAATCCTACAAGCACCCACTTAAAGATGTGCTTGTGTGTATGATCCTAACTTGTTTATGGCTATGAGAGGCGGGACCAGGAGAACTGAAGCTCATGGTCAGCTAATCTGGCATTCTTTTGAAGCAGCAAGAAACCTTTCTCCAGCTGGTGAAAACGCTTAGCAGTTAAGGCGTTTGCCTGTGAAGCCTAAGGACTCTGGTTTGATTCCCAAGAACCCATGTAAGCCAGATGCACAAGGGGACACATGTGTCTAGAGTTCATTTACCGTGACTAAAGACCCTGTTCTCTCTTTCTCTCTATCTGCCTCTCTCTCTCTCTCAAATAAATAAATACATAAAAACAAAATATTTAAAAAAATATATTTTAAAAGACCTTTCTCTAAGAAAGAGCAAAGAAACCTTCAGATTGTCCTCTGACACCACACACGTACTGTGACACACAGGCACATACAATAGTACAGATGTAGATAGATAGATGATAGATGCTAGCAATTTGAAAAGAGAAACTGAAAGTCATTAAGGAATAGTACAATCTCAGTGAAAAAATAAGGTATTACTGAACAGCAAGCAATTGAAAAAAAAAAGTTTAATGGAGAAATATGAAGGTAAGGAAGTTGAAAAGATTGCCTAGGAATGTACATCCTTCCTAATCCATGGTGTCACTGGAATGTTGGAGATGGGCTATGTGCTGGCTCTCACATTTTTAAGTATGTCCCTGCTTCCACCTTTCTTCATATAACTAAAAAAATAACCTTTATTTTACTTTATTTTAGGGGGAAGCAAATAGAGAGAGAGAAAGAAAATGGACATTCCAGGGCCTTCAACCACTGCAAACAAATACCAGACACATGCACCATCTTGTGCATCTGGCTTACATGGGTCCTGGGGAATTGAACCTGGGTCCTTTGGCCTTGCAAGCACCTTTACCACTAAACAATCTCTTCAGCCTTCTCCTTATTTCTTCAATCTCTGTGAGCTTTACACTTGTTCCTTTCCCTTACCTATTAAACATCTTTAAATTTTCCTTTCCTAAATAAATCTTTGTCAATGTTGTTCCTTTTGCAAGTTACTGTACCACCCACTACACATGCAGTTTTCTTTCATTTGACTTTTCAAAATATGAAGTATATTTGATGCCTGCACTATATGTATCCTCCACTCTTCAGTTTCCTGCAATCTGGCTTTCATAATTCTGCAGTAAATACTCCTTTTTTCCAGCCACACCCTAACTTCCAAACCTAATCTCAAATTATCCTACAGACCTCTGGTCAGCATTGAATGTAGTTGATAACACTCTTTACCAATCCCTGGCCTTTAAATTTTTTATTTTATTTTATTTTATTTAAAAGAGAGAGAGAGAGAATGGGGGCTTCAGGGCCTTTGGCCATTGAAAATGAACTCCAGATGCATGTGCCACCTTGTGCATTTGGCTTACATGGGTCATGGGGAATCAAACCTAGGTTCTTTGGCTTTGCAGGAAAGCACCTTAACCATTAAGCCATTTCTCCTTCCCTTTTTGTGGCCTTTGGCTGTTCTTTCCTCACTTTCACTAATTTCTTCTCCCTATGCTTTATTTGTTTTTTTTCTCTAGTTTTACCTTAAATAGCCAACTAGCTGTTCTATTAGTTCTGCCTTTGGGATGCCCCTTTAAGCCAAAATTGTGAGGATGGAGACCACCTGAAAGAGTCACAGAACACAAGGTCACATTCAATCACTGCCACCAAGGTCACTTAAAGAACTCACCACTACCACCTGCTGTCATAACCATCAGCAGGAAGGGAAACAATGTTTTTATGCAGGGTCTCATCTGATATTCAAGTGGTTTTTAAGATGTCACTAAAATAGAAGTCATTGGACACTACCTAGCACTTAAGCATTCTGCAACTCTCAGCTCCTAGCTTCCAAAGCTGGCTCCACATGCTGCTTATATTACCCTGTATTATGACTTGTGCTATATTCCTTAAGTCCAAAGTAGGTTCTGACAGGGTGGTGAAAATCAGCACCATTTAGAACCTAATTTCCTTGTTAGCTCTCTTTTCTTCTTCCATTTCTCTTTATTTCCTCAGGCCACCTAATCTTTAGCTTTGCCTCTGATTCTAGGCCTGGTCACTCTCCTCTGTTTCTTACCCCTCCATCTGAGCAATGATTGGAACACTTCACATGGATGTCATGCAGCAGTTTGAAAGTATGGAACATCTTTTCCTCCCCCACTCCTTCAATGATCCATCCCCTCCTCTAAACAAGAGAAAGACACCTATGATTTTTATATTAGTGAATGGAAACTGTCCTCAACTCTTCCTTGCCTTTCCCCAACCTCACCATATGTTTCTATTGATGTGATCTCTGTGATATTTTTCCCATCTGTCAAGTCCCTCACACCCACTTCCAACTGCCCTAGTTTCATGTCTCACCACTTGTGCCTGGACTTGCAAATAGCCTCCCCTCTTCAATCTGTCTTTTAAACTTTTCACAGAAATGTATTCCTTAAAAATAATATATCTAGTCTCTGATTTAAAAATATCTACTGGAAGACTGTTGTAAAAAAATCCAAATCCATTCACCTGGCTTGCTATCCTGTCTGAGGTTGCTATCTGGCATAATAATGATAATAATAATAAAATAACTATTGCCTAGGTATTTTTAAATTGGGGTGAAATTTACATAAAATGAAATACATGGGTATGATTTTCATTATGTTCAAAAAATGCATACACTCAGGTAATTAATGCAACAATAAAAATACAGAACATTTTCATCATATTAGAAAATTTGCTAAATCCTTCTTTCAATAAATCCATTCCCAAAGACAACCATTGTTTTACTTCTTACCATCATTAATAAGGTTTGTCCTGTCTCAACATATACTATAGACTTTTTTTTCAGTCAACTTGCTTTTAATATAATTCATGTTGTTTCATGTACCGATAGCTACTTTTATTGTTGAGGAATATTCCACTGTAGGAAATAGCATTTATTTGGATCACTTCCAATTGTGGCTATGGTAGATAAAGCAGTAATTAGCATTCTTTTAGAAGTGATTTTTGGGAGCTATGCATTCATTTCAGGTAAATATATAAGACAGAGATTTCTGGGCCACAAAAGTTTTTAGTTAACTGCATAAGAGTACTAAATTGTATTTCTGAGTGATTTTATTTTATTAAGACTATACTTTGTATGGATGCATCAGTGTGTTGGTACCATCATTCACCCTCCCTGCCCCCACTCCACTGAGGGCCCTCTTCAGTGGGATTGCTGGTGTTCCCCACGGGGTTGTGGATTATGAGTTTTTGGAGCAGCAGTCAGTCCTTGCTGGGGGAGGGCAATGGCTCTGGATATTCCCTCCCACCTGTGGCACTTTAAATCTTTCCACCCACCTGTTCAACAAAATTCCCTGAGTCATGGTGGGTGTGTTTTAACTCTACTTCAGTGTCAAGCTCTCAGCAGCTTCTAGATTTGTGCTTCAGTTCATTTCGAAAATCCTCAGTGTCTGTCTCCTTCACCCTGGTTCAGCTTGTAAGGCTCTCCATAGAAATAGTGCACTTGCTCATCTCATCAGTTCCTTTGCTGTTTCATCTGGGTCCCAGCTGCTATGTGAGGAGTGATTTATTTCCTTGGTTCTCACTACCTTCTGAAAAAGAAAACAGATTCTCCAATGGAGAATGGTGTCAGCATAGGTTAAATGGGATAAGCATTGTTAATTCAGAGAGGTTTTGATGGATGTAGCCCTTCTTTTGGCCAAAGACTAGTGAGTGCATGTATTTGGAGACCATAATCTTGGTTTCCATAGGATTCTGAAGTGGTTCCCAGTTCCAGCTACAGGTTCCTTTCCACTGAGTGGATCTCTTACAAATCAGAAAGCCATTGGTTACCTACCAAAGCTGTGTGCCACCATTGCACAGGTATGTATGTCTTTCAGGCTGGTGGATTTTGAATAACTGTGACCCCTGCTCAATCACAATGTTATTGGCTACTTTCCCGCAATAGCTCATGTAGCACTTTCCAGCACTAAACAGGCTAACAATCAGGGACTGGCTCCCTTCCAGATTCTAGCTGGGTCTCTCACTGTCTGTGTTGGCAGACGTGGTGTCTTTCTGAGTGATTTTATCATTTTCCACTCTCATCTGTAGTGTAAATTACCAGCAATGTGAGTCCTGGGAAATTGAGCCAGAGTCCGTAGGCTTTGGAGGCAACCACCTTAACTGCTAAGCCATCTCTGTACCCCTGAATCATGGTTTTAATAGTTCATCATAGTTTTAATTTACTTTTCCTTTCTAACTAATAAGTTTGAGCATTTTTCTGTGTTTGGGGCATATACATATATATATAAATGATGAATTATGTATAATATATATCATCATAAATGAAATTTTTTAAAAAGCTGGGTTTGGTGGCACACACCTTTAATTCCAGCATTTGGGAGGCAGAGGTAGCATTATAGCCCATGAGTTTGAAGCTAGCCTGAGACTACATAGTAAATTTCAGGTCAGCCTCTAACAGACAAAACAAAAGTTGTTTTTTTTTTAATATTAGCATGTAATTATTACACATCATATTTTTTCTTTATGACATTTTAATACATGCATATAATGTATTTTGATCATATTCACTTTTGTCTCCCTCTGACTTCTGCTAATCCTTTTCCTTCTTCCAACTTCTAGAACCTTTTTAATTTTAGCTTTTGTGTTCATGACACAAAAGTTTTTTGTTTTGTTTTATTTTTGTTTGTTGTTTGTTTTTGGTTTTCCAAGGTAGGGTCTCACTCTAGCTCAGACTGAACTGGAATTCAGTCTCAGGGGTGCCTTGAACTCACAATGATCCTCCTACCTCTGCCTCTTCAAGTGCTGAGATTAAAGGCATGTGGCACCACACCTGGCATCACAAATGCTTTTGTATGGTTGAAATATTCATTATTTTCCATATAGATGTCCAGTTGGCCAAGAATCATATACTGAAGGTTATTTCACCCACTGAATTTCTTTAATGTTTATGCTAAAATCAGTGAGCTTATGGGGCTGGGGAGATGGCTCAGCAGTTAAAATTCTTGCCTATACGACGAATGACCCAGGTTTAATTCTCCAGTGCCCACATAAAGCAAGATGCACAAAGTGGCACATGCATCTGGAGTTCATTTGAGGTAGCTAGGGGCCCTGGTGAGCTCATATTCATTCTCTCTCTCTACCCACCTCTCTCCTTGTAGATAGATAGATAGATAGATAGATAGATAGATAGATAGATAGATAGTAATCTGTATGGCTTACCTACAAATTCTATCCAAAATTTAGGAATAAATTATACCAATCCTTGTAGGTGTATCATAAAATAGAAGTGGCAAGAACCCTTTCTCAACTTGGTAAAACCAAGTCCAGAACAAACTTAATGTCAGGAACTTCACATTAGATGAAAAGAAATTATAGGCCAATAAGTGCTACAAATTTGGTTGCAGATTTATTTAATAAGATAGTAATTTTTATGTTTATTTTTATTTACATGTATTTAGCTTGGGTTGACATTACCTATATACATATCCTCTCTAACCACCTTCCTCCTCCCACCCCCAGTCTTCCTCCTTTTGCTTTCATTCCACATGTGTTCTATTATTTTATCTACCCTCTCCCTTGGCTTCATTTTTGTCTTCACATGGTCTCCTTTCTAGTTTTCTACCATCTATACACATGTTCTCCTACATAAACACACACACACACAGATAAAGATTTGAAGCTATGATCCACAGACATAGAAACAAGAAGCAATAAATTTAATGCAACAATATATTAAAAAGATAATGTACTCTAAGTGTGGTTTCACCCCAGAATCACTGGCTTAATTGTTAAGAGCACTTACCACTGAAGCACGAAAGCCTGAGCATACTTGAGTTTGACTATCCAGAACCCACTTAAAAAGTTGGGAATGACCGCAAATATCTCTAATGCCTGTTCATGAGGGATGGGGACTGGGTGGGAGGAGTGGAGAATCTCTGGGTTTCACTGACCAGGAAGATGTCTACTTGGAGCTGAAAGACTGTGTCATAAGGAAAAAATGTGGGTAAGCAATCGAGAAAGCCATCTGAAGTTCTCTGGCTTTTGCATGCATACAATGGTGGGTGTTGAGTATCCTCAGGGTCTGTCTCCTACACCCTGGTGCTGATTATCAGGTTCAGCATGCAAGCAGCCAGCACTCATGCTGGGCTCCCCAGTTCCTTTGTGCATTCAGTTGTGGCTTGGCTGAAGTGCAAGGGATAGTTTATCTCCTCTGGTCTTGCTACCTTCTGAAAAAGAAGAACAGATTATCCAATGGACAGTGAAGTCAGCATAGTTTAAATGGGATAAGCAGTATTAATTTACACAGAATTTTATGTATGTAACCCCTCTTTTAGCCAAAGACTAATGAGAACTTGTCACTGAAGAACATAATCTTTGTCTCCTTAGGATTTTGACAGATTAAGGACATTCCAGGACCTCGTGCCACTACAAATAAACTTCTGATGCATAGGCCACAACGTGCATCTGGCTTTACATGGATACTGGGGAATTGAATCTGTGATGGAAAGTATTGCAAGCAAGTGCCTTTAACTACTGAACCATCTCCCCAGTCCTGTATCTTTTTTTAAAGAGGAAACATTCATCTTTGATTTTTCAACTTCTGTCATTTCAAAAATAAGTACTTAAAACATCAAAATTCAGCATTTCTTTTGGATACATCTCACAAAATTTTTCAAAATGCTTTTGCATTTTATTCAGTTTTAACTATTTCCTACTTCCTCCTAGGATTTCTTTTTTGATGTGTAGTTTTAGAAATGTGTCATTCACCTTTTCAGTATTTGGAGATTTTCCAGATGCAATTTTGTTATTTGATTCTTACTTCACTTAGGATCAAACAGTATAAAATATACGATTATGATTTTTGAAATAAATTATAATTTATTTTATGTCCTATTTTGATGAACATATCAAAGGTAATTGACAGGGATATATATATATATATATATATATATATATATATATATATACATATATATATATATATATATATATATATATGATATACTTTCAGGGTGTAATATTCTATAAATGTTAATTAGGTCAAGTTGCTGGATATTTTCTTCAAATCTAAATGCCTCCTAATTTGCTATCTGCTTATCTATTAACTTCCAAGATAAGAATATTAAATTCTGCATTTATGATTCTAAATTTGGTGTGCTGTCTTAGTTTTGACAGTTTTAGCTTCATGCATTTGAAAGCTGAGGTTAAAGTGTATATGTACTTGGGCTGGAGGAATGGCTTAGCAGTTAAGCACTTGACTGTGAAGCCTAAGGGCCCCTGTTCAAGGCTCAATTCCCCAGGACCCACGTTAGCCACATGCACAAGGGGGGAGCGCATGCGTCTGGATTTCATTTGCAGTGGCTGGAGGCCCTGTTGCGCCCATCCTCTCTCTCTCTCCCTCTCTCTCTCTCTCTCTCTCTGCCTCCTTCTCTGTCTGTCACTCTCAAATAAATAAAGAAATTTTTTTTTAAAAAAGAGTATATGTAATTTTGTTAAATTGACTTTATGATTATGAAATTAATTTTATTTTATATGTTAGCACTCCTGGTTTTGAAGGTTCCTCTGATATTAATACAGTTATATCAACTTCCTGATTTTTTTATATGATGCACCATTTTCTTCTCTTATTTTAGGATATTTTTGCATATGTTTAGAATTTGTTGTCTTTGTATAATCTTCTAATATCTGCCTCATAAATTTTGAATTAATTCAGAATATCTTGCTATTTGGTTTCTAATTGTATTTATCCTTTGTGTTTATGTTTCTTCTTTCCTGACTTCTTTTATATTATCAATTTTTTCATTAATTTATTTTAATTCCTGTAAAACATATATTTGTGTTTCTGTTCCTATTTTAGAGATATGTTTCTCAACCTCAGCACTTCACATTTCAGTAAGGATAATTGCTTGTTATAAGGATTGTCTTTTCGTTATAGAGCATTTAGCAATGTCCTTGACCTCTACCTATTGTATAGCAGTATTTCAAAGTTTGACAATCAAACATGACTCCAGACACTATTTCATGTCCTTCAGAAAATCAAATCATACAAGCATACTTATCACAATATACTCATAAGCATAACATAGTTTTTATGTATGTACTTATTACAATAGACTCACCATAATATTCTATACTTATCACAATATACTTATCAAGTACCAAGAAAACTTCCACATTTCTTCATTTTTTCTGGTTTTTCTGCCTATCAACTTCCAGTCTCTAAAACACTGGAGAACTCCAATTTCTACATCTTCTTGAGCTCCACCTCCAAGTGGAAAATAGTATTCATAAGCAACAAGCTGAAATGATTATGGTATTTATCTTGGGTTTTTCTTTCTCATACAGATCAGAGTACTGCCTCATCTATAGTTTGTTACTTGAAAATAGTTGTCATATATTTTTATACAATACTCACTTGTTATTGACAGTAGAATAAGTTGAGTCAGTTACTTTGTATTTGCCCAAATTAATCGTTTTAAGGTTTTACTGTCTAATTAGTCCTGAAACTATATTGCTTATTTCTAAATATTAGAAACTGAACTGTAGCCATTATATTAGGGGAGAGTGATGAGACGACATTGGCAAGAATCATTTAATAAATATAGATAATTTCTGAACCTAAAGATTCTAGTTCCAAATTTGTGGCTATTTGAACTTCAATAGTGATGGCAAGGCATTCAGAAAGGTAGCTACTTGTCTGTCTAATGTCTTCAATCTCTTTCTCTTTATCATCTTTTGTGTCTTAAAACTGCCAATGGCATATGGTGTTACATGCCTGTAGTTCTAACACTTAGGAATACTGTAGTATCACAAGCTGAAGGCCAGCTTGTCCTATACAGAAAGAGCCTCTCTCTCTGAATCTCTATCTATATCTATCTATATTTATCTATCTCTCTCTCTCTCTCTCCATATATATATATATATGTATGTATATCTCCCTCTCTTGAAGCTCTCTAAATGAATATAAATATCAGGTTCTTGTATATGACCTGTCCTGTTGAAGTGCTTCATAAGCTGGCTATACTTTGATGTAGTAAAGCCTCTGTTCTTTCTGCTCCTGTCTTCCAGTTCTCCCCTTTCTCTGACCTTCTGTATATAAATGTAAACAACTATCTTTTTTGCATTGGCTGTGTTATAGTTGAAGGCCCACACTCTAGAAAGATTTCTTTTCTAAACAATTATATTCATTTCTCAAGTGGTTTGCTTTTCTCCTTTTCCTTTAGCCACAGCTTCTGAAATATCTGAGATATTTTAAATTTTTTTAATTTTTTTTAATTTTTTTTCTTTTATTTATTTATTTGAGAGCGACAGACACAGAGAGAAAGACAGATGGAGAGAGAGAGAATGGGCGTGCCAGGGCTTCCAGCCTCTGCAAACGAACTCCAGATGCATGCGCCCCCTTGTGCATCTGGCTAACGTGGGACCTGGTGAACCGAGCCTTGAACCGGGGTCCTTAGGCTTCACAGGCAAGCCCTTAACCACTAAGCCATCTCTCCAGCCCTGAGATATTTTATTATTACATTCAACACCTCTCCAAAATGTACCACGACTTTGACTCTGTCAGACTACCCACTTTACAAGTCTTACCCACCATCTCCATAGCCGATATATCATAAGATGCATTCTGGGCCTCTGGCCTTGGGAACTACTGCCAAAGTCTGTTAATATCCTTTCTTAATCTCTAAATTTAAGCCACACTTTTGTCTTTTTTTAAATTTTTATTTATTTATTTGAGAGCGACAGACACAGAGAGAAAGACAGATAGAGGGAGAGAGAGAGAATGGGCGCACCAGGGCTTCCAGCCTCTGCAAACGAGCTCCAGACACGTTAACGTGGGACCTGGGGAACCGAGCTTCGAACCGGGGTCCTTAGGCTTCACAGGCAAGCGCTTAACCGCTAAGCCATCTCTCCAGCCCCACTTTTGTCTTTGTAGTATCTTCTTTTGAGTAAATCAAGGAGCACATAGTTCAGTGCTGAGGTGACCCTGAATAGCATATGCCTCATCACTTTGAGTAGAACACGTGCAGGCATTCCCAAGATTCTGTCTATAGGAATGACAGCTTGGCTATGATTGCCTCCTGGAGCATTTCTTGAACAAAGTACAATGGAGTGTGTTGAAAGGTAGCTAGCAAAACTCCCTTGTAAATTAAATGCTTAGGAAACTTCATTCAAATCAAATCCTTGTGTTTTTCCTTCAAACCTCCAGCATTCCCTTAGGTACATATTATAGACTGAACTTGAAAATAACTCTAGATCACATGTTTACATGTGTGTTTCAGGAGTTTTACATATGAATTTTGAAAATCACATTCTTTCCCTCTACTACACTCATTAAGGCCAGTGACAAAAGTTATTTTATTTTTAAAAAATCATTTATTTATTTATTTGAGAGAGTCAGATAGATGAGAGAGTGAGAGAAAGAAAGGGAGGGAGACTATGGGCAAGCCAGGGCCTACAGCCACTGCAAACAAACTCCAAAAGCATGCATCACCTTGTGTATCTGGCTTACATGGGTATTGAGGAATTAAGCCTGGGTCCATAGGCTTTGTAGGCAAGTGCCTTAACTGCTAAGCCATCTCTCCAACCTCAAAATTTGTTCTTGAACAACAAGCACCTATCCCTCCTGTCAGCTCTCTCAGCTCCAGCTCCTGATGTAAAATTATACACCTGAGGCTATTGAACTTGCCTATATTTGAACTGAATTATTTCTGTACAATTACTGATAACCATAATAAAATTGCACATTATATCAATTAAATTTCTAGGCCTAAATTGTTTTCTGAATAAAAACATCATAGAACAATATTCTTTAAGATAGCATATTTGCTATTATTCAATCATCATTGTTATAAGAAGGGAGCTAAAGTGCTCTCAACTCCCAGAGTAAAAGTTTCTAGTGATTATCTGACACCAGAGTCAAAGTAGACATTCACATATAGGAATAGGCTTATACTATTCCCATCTAGGTTTAAATTCTAAGTTCATATTTTATTAGCAAGGTGTCTAGATATAATTTTGATTTAATACTTATTCATGTGTTTTAGTTTTCAAATTGGGAAAGAATTTAATCTAATAGTTGAATGGACTTAAAAGTAGTTGTAGAAAACTGAACTTCTCTAAGGTTTGTAAAGCTAAAGTATTATTTTTAATCTAATTTCAAAATTCAGAGCTCATACCTAACTTCTTTATCAATTAGCGTTAGCAAGATAATGAAATGAATCCAGCAACCATGTTACATTATCCTTGTGTTGTGTAAAGTAATTCACATTTATGGACTGAAACCAATTATGAAGCATCCAAAAAATAAGACAAAATCTATTAAGCCTTGATAAAGAAGAGTCATTTTTAAACGTGTTTATGACTACACATTTTATTTCCCACTCAAGTGTAGTTGCATTAAGGCAATTAACTCCAATGCTCAAAAGATGGAAAACTAGCATGCATTAGCTTCACTATAAATTAGGATTCTCTCAATTGAACTAAAACAATAAAAGTTATTTTAACCTCTGTGTGTAGTAGCATATCTCAAGTGAAAGAAATGCATAAAAATTTAACAAATTCTAAATCCACTGTGCAAATCTTGTCTATTGACTTTATAATTTTAGTGCACAAATAGTTTTAGAATTTTCAACTGCTTCTTATAGTTTCCAATTCTCAACTGAAATTGCTCACCTTGCTATAAGATTTATTGAATATATAATCAAAGTTATTTTAAAGTATATGACTAATAATTCATTATCTGGATTTTGACAAGTCTGTTTTCATTTCCTAATTTATTTTTTGAAAAAAATCAATTGTCTTTTGCAAGGTATGTTAGTTTTCTAAAGGAACACAAGACATTGTGTCTGAAAAAGAGTTGATGATATTTTGAGTTTATATTTATTCTTTGACAGATCTTCTTTACTTAATTAGAAGCCCCTGGAGAGAGAGAGAGAGAGAAAGACAGAGAGAGAGAAACAGAGAAAAAAAGGCAGATAGAAAGAGAGTAAGTATGGGAATATTAGCCCTCCTGGCACAACAAATGAATTCCAGACTCATGTTCCTCCTCTGTTCATCTGGCTTTGCATGAGTAATTGGGAATTAGACCCTGGTTGGCAAGTTTTGCAAGCAAGCATCTTTAACTGCTAAGCCATCTCTCCAAGCCCCAGTTTGGGTTTTTAACTATGTTATTTTCCTCTAGTAATGTTCTATTTTGTTTATTGAAGAAAATTAAAGTAGTGGCAAATTGGCTTCATTTTATCTGGGATTGAACTGATTTGAGACGTGGCTTCATTCTTTGTGAGAACTGGTCCACTACCAATTCACTCTTTTGCCTCAAGTAGACATCGAGTTACAACTGAAACTCCTTGGGAGGCTGGGGCTCTGATTTTTAACCTCCAGTTAATGAGATTATTAAATCTTCTGTTCAGTTTCTCATCCTCTCAATTAATGCCTTCAAATCAGCAAATGCCTTAGGAAGGTCTTGATAAGCCCCCATATATTATCCAACCCATACTTTCTTTATGTGTAGGATACAACTAATGCTATAAGTTTATTGGGGCATTTGGAAATGTTTGTAAAGCAAGTGATGCAGTGTTTGGCACTTTAATAGCAGCACCCCTCAGCATGCCTTTCTGTCTTTTGTGGACCTAATCCTACCTGTTAAAGTGTTTAAAGCCAAATTAAATGATAATAGTAATTGTTACAGACAAGATATGAAGGGAAAGAAATCATTGTCTTAGCTACCTATTCACAACATATGAAGCACAAATAACTTACACCTATCTGTAGGTAGAATTCAGCGTCACATTTCACCTCTCGTTTCAAAATAAGCTATAAAAAGCACAAGCTATTTAGAACTAAAGCACTTAATTCAAAATACAATATTTATGAACTAATTTGAATTTCATATGAAGAAACATCCTAGCATTTTGCTTTCCCTTGAAAAATAAAAACATGTAGCATATGCATGAATATTATTAAGTGGCAATGGACAAACATGGAATAAGGGGCACTTGTAAACAATTCTTATCTTCCATGTATACAACAAATACTAGGCACTACTTGCAAGCCAGAAAGTTCTTTGCAGTAGCATTTTAAAGGACACAATGTAAAGAGCTTCCCTTCATGTTAGTAAATTTGGCAATCTCAGCCTGCATGAGAATGGCAATGGCCTTGCCACCGTTTTGCCATTAGTATGGGTTGTGGTGCAGAGTCAATGTCAGGCTCCTGGGGATCCTTTTCTTTAAGAAATAGCTTCTAGAATTGCATACAAATGTAGCTTTAAAGAGGTACAAGTCTGCTTTATTTGTCTATCTTCTTTTCCTTCCCATAATTTATTTCAGCCTATCACATTATTGTATGTGTAAGTAGCTCATCTATTCTTACTTATAAGTTGTATTATTTTCCATAGAATTTGTATGCACACACTTGATCTGTTCACCTATCAATGAACATTCACTCACACTGCTTCTAGAATTTTCCCCTATCATAAATAAAGTTGTTACGCCACTATGAAAATTTTCATATAAGCTATTTTATTTTCACTTCGTTTGAATAAATGCCTAGAATGGGATGGTAGCTAAATATTTAGCTCCATAAAAAAATGATGAATCATTTTCCAACTGCTCTGTTTTACATTCTCACCAAAAATGTATGAAAATTGAAGTTGTAGGGACACTTTTTAATGTATTTTTTATTTGTCTAAAACAACTAACTCAGAGTTAACTAATTCATAGTATATACATAAGAACATTTGACATTAAACATTTCTTTCATTCTCTTAGTTTGCTTCCTTATCTGAAAAAAATAGCAGTACCTTCTGGCTGTTTTAATGTTCCTATAAGATATGGATATAAAGATCTTAGTACATGACTGGTATTTATTAAATGTCTACCATTATTATGTGCATATTACTAAGGCTGTAGGCCAGAAGTTTGCAAAGGGCTTTGCATTTAACATCTTGTTTTATCTTCCCAACAATAATGAGGTGTAAATACTATTTTATATACTTTATGAATGAAGAAATTGACTCAAATATAATAACGATTCAAGTTAAAGCTTAAAAATTACCCACAAAACAAATGATTGTCTGGAACTGAAATCCAACCAATATAATTAAAAAGGTCAAGCACTCATCAATATGCTTGTAGGTCTTACATTCTAACAAGATTAAGAGTAAATACTGGTATATTGTTATCATCAATTCAACCAGTTCCTAGCAGTACTTTATTATTACTTTGTCAAGTCAATCAACAGGTAAGTGTACTAGTAGCCTTTTGCAAAAGGAAAAAAAGAGGGAATGAAGGAGAAAGGGAGGGAAAAAAAGAAAGAAAAAAAGAAGCAAGAAAGGAATAAAGAAAGAAAGAAAGCTAAGCCTAAACTTTCCTTTCCAGCTGTGGTAGCTGTAGCCCAACCTTGAGAGAGTCAAATCTCCTTGGCTGCTAGCTAAACTGCAGTATGGATGCCCTTCAGGGTACCATAAGACACATCTTTCCTATGGCCTTGCCATAGTTTGGACAGAGCTGCCATTGGCCAATGTATATCCCTCCATCCTATGCTAATCTTGACCAAGCTGCCAGAGATATTTTCACCAGAGGAGTTGGCTTTGGGCTGGTGAAATTAGATGTAAAAATAAAGTCATGCAGTGGTATGTATGAAGTTCTCAACATTGAGTTCGCTGAATACAAACACTGAAAAGTTACTGAGGCCATGGAGACCAAATATAAATGACATAGTATGGTCACACACACACACACACACACACACACACACACACACACACAAACATAACACTGATAAAATTCTGGAAACATAAAAACAATTCAAGATCAGATTTGCATTTGCCAAGGTTTGAAATTGACATTTGAACTACCTTCTCATTAAACATGGGAAAGAAAAGCAGTCAAAACAGGTTCTCTTATGAGAGTATATAAACCTTTGTTGTGATGTTGGCTTTGATTTTATTAGACCTGGAATCCATGATTGAGATGTCTTTGGTCACAAGGGCTGCCTCACTGGATACCAGATGATCCTTAACAGTGCCAAATCAAAACTGACAAGGGATCATTTTGTAGTTGGCTACAGGACTTGTAGTTCTATGTGAATGTCAATGATGGGAGAAAATTTGTAAGATCAATTTATCAGAAAATATGTGATGATTTTGATAATTCTGTAAACTTTTCTTAGACATCAGATACTAACTGCATTTATTTTGACACTGTGGCTAAATATCAGTTGGATCTCACTGCTTCCATAACAATTCTAATTTAATTGAAGTAGGCTGCACTAGGATTCTGAGGACTGGTGTGCAGCTTTCATTGTGTGCTCTGGTAGATGGAAAGAACATTAATGCTGGCAGTCATAAAGTTGGATTTGCCTTGGAATTGGAGGCTTAATCCAACTAGTAGGAACCTCTGGGGATGGATATCAAGATTTGCCCTTAATATACTTCCATGTGACCAGCACAACCCCCCCCACACACACTTTTCTCAACAAGGAGATCAAAAGAAAGAATAATCTAAACAAGAGCTGCAAATTAAATATGGAGACTCTTATATGCTAGCTGGTTTCTGGTTGAAATGGTAATCTATTTGGCAAGGCTGAAGTCATGCAGCCACCTATATATTATTTAAATATAACTCACTATGCATGCCCTGCCTGCCAGTAATGAAATAGACCTTTATCAAAACTGTAATAGTGTGCATGTTTGTTTTTATGTTCCTTGTAGCATTAACTATTGATATTAAATGAGATGGATCAGTGTATGTTTTAATGTGAGATTTAAGATTTTGTTAAATTAAATCATCATTTTATATTTAAATACTTATTATAACATAATAAATAACTATTAATATAAAAACATTATTTTGATACCCCAAAATATTACAAATTATGAATAAACCAAGTTTAGATATAAAAGAAAACTTGCATTGCCAAGAAGCATCCAGAGTGGTTAATAGGGCCTAATTTCAAAATGGAGTCTCCTAGCCATTTATTGACTAGGAATCAAATTTAAACTCCACTAAAAAAAAAATCTGTAAGACTTTCAAGTAAAATGGCTGCATAAGAGTAACACTAATCCAGCCTAGGGAGGGATTTGAGCAAAACCACAGCAAAACACACTCTTTGCCTGAAAAGTGAAGGTGTATAGGCTTTTTTTCCACCACAGCAGAGAAGCAGGAGACACTAAGATCTATCAGAAATGAGGAACTGGGCCAGAATTCCACCGAGGAACTGGCAGACCCAAGCTGCACATCTCCTGCAGATTTGTGTGCATGCTTGGAAGTGCCCAGCTGCAGGAGCAGAAACCAAACAAGGGGATTTTCCAACCTCATCAGCCTCCTTGCAAAGTCAAGATATCTGAAGGGGGTCTAAAGCTGGACACAGGTGGAATGAGGAGTTGAACAGTTTCAGTACAACTCCAGGATTCCTGCACTCTCCCATCTCCTAACCAACAGAACCATGGCCCTCCTGAGAAGGCATTCAGCTTACTGTGGCAGGACATCCAGCACAGCTGAGCACAGCACCAGATTCACAGCACAACACAGAAGGATCAAGGTGGGCACTCAGCATTGGTGAGACTTGAAGCCACCTGAAAGGTAATGAGGCTGACTGACAAAAAAGCAGGTACATGGGGCTGCATTGGAAGTGCTACTCTCTTTCTATGTCAGAGCAGGTTATGAGTTAGATATTCTTGGTTGGATTTACTATTCTCAATTAAGATGTATTTAGGAGTTGACTATTGTTGCCTTTAATACTTTCAGACTCTTAGGGCCTTTGCATTTTTCTTTTGTCATTACTGGGGTCAGAGTCTGATTCAGACCCAGGCTAAACTGGAACTCATTTCAGATTAAGGGTTTAGATAAATACACACCATTAGGGTTTGTGGCTTTACAAGGTTATCTGTTTGTTTCAATCCCCACATTTGCATACCCTGTGATGATTTTATTGATTGTGTATATTGCTCAGTTGAATTTTAGAATTTCCAGAATATGTGAGATACTCCACCCAGCCCACTAGAATATTTGAATAGCAGGCAAACTCAACACCTAGGATGACTTCAGTGGCAGGGTTGGAGTATAAGAACTACACTTGGCACCTTAAATACCTACTCTGAAGGTACATAAAGATAGACTTCCAAATCTAGAAGTACCACAGATTATTAGAAAATGAAAGCATCAAATCAACTCAGGATGCAAAGATGACAACATTATAAGAAAAACAAGAATCAAGACAAAACAATCCCACCAAAAAAAAAAAAAAAAATAGAAAGCCATCAGAAATGGGCCCCCATGAGTCTGTTTTAGATGAAATGCCAGACAAAATCTCAAAAAATTGCTATTTTTTTTTTATCTACACTCAAATAAATCAAAGGAATCAAAGAAGAAAACAAAGGAATTAAAGAAGAAAAAAAGAAAGCTTCTGAAGGAATTCCAAGAGACCATAGAAAACCAGATTAATGAAATAAGGTCATTACAAGATTTACATTACAAGGAAACAGAAATGCTGAGGAAAAACAGGTTGAAATTCTATCTCTCAAAAGCACAGTTAGTCAAATAAAAACTCTGTGGAAAGTCTCACCAGTAGAATGGATGAAGGAGAGAAGAAAATATCTAAACTAGAAGACCAGGTAGTGGAGCTTATACAGTTCAGCAAAGAGAAAGACAAGCTAATATCTGGGACACTATGAAAATATCAAACATAAGAATTCAGGGTATATTAGAAGGAGAAGAATTTAAATCCAGAGACTCAGTAGGCATTTTCAACAAAATTATAGAAGAAAAAATTTTCCCAAATTGGGAAAGAAATATCAATGCAGATACAAGAAGCTTTTAGAACACCAAACAGACAAAACCTGGAAAGAGCATCTCCTCGCCATGTTATAATTAAACTACTAAACACACAAACCAAAGAAAATATATTGAAACCAGTTAGAGAGAAAAGTCAAGTCACCTACAAAAGCAAGCCCATCAGAATAATGACAGATTACTCAACACGAGCTTTAAAAGCTAGAAGGGCTTGGAATGACATATTCCAAGTTCTGAAAGATAACAACTGTCAACCAAGATTACTTTATCCTGAAAAGCTATTTATGCAAATTAATGGAGAAATAAAGACATTCCACAACAAAAACATGCTAAAGGAATTTATGACAACTAGCCAGCTCTACAGGAAATACTTGAAGGAATTCTTCATGCTGAAGAGAAAGCAAAACACACACATGAGGAAATAGAAAAAAATAAACCATACTCCAAAAACCAGTTAAAACAAGCAAGTAAAGGGAAAACAGGAAGCACTACAAACCAAGAAGAATAGAGAAAATATATACATACATTTTAATAGCTCTTAATATCAATGGCCTCAATGCCTCAATCCACAGACACAGGCTTGCACACTGGATTAAAAGGCATGATCCTGCCATTTGTTGCCTCTAAGAAACTCATTTCTCAATAAAAGAGACACTGTCATAGGGGAAGAGGATGGAAAACATTATTTCAAGCTAATGGACCAAGGAAAAACACAGAGGTTGCTACAGAAATATCTGACAGGATAGACTTCAAACCAACATTAATAAGGAAAGATAAAAAAAGGTCACTTTGTACTGATCAAAGGAACATTCTAACAGGAGCACGTTACAATCCTAAACACATATATACATAACATGGGGGCTCCCAATTTCATCAAACAAATACTATTAGACTTAAGGTCACAGATTACACCAAACATAATTGTAGTGGGTGACTTCAATATCCCCACTATCATTAACTGACACGTGATCCTGGCAAAGAGAGAGAGAGAGAGAGAGAGAGAGAGAGAGAGAGAGAGAGAGATCTGGATTAAATGATGTCATGCAACAAATGGACCTAACAGATATCTGCAGAACATTGCATCCAAATATTTCAGAATATAAATTTTCCTCAGCAGCACATGGAACATTTTCTAAAACAGACCTTATGTTAGGACACAAAGGAAATCTTAACAAATACTGGAAAATTGAAATAATCCCTTGTACTCCATCTGACCACAATGGGATTAAAATATAAATCAACAGAAAGAACTACAGAGCATACACAAATTGAGCATACACAAATTCATGGACACTAGCAGTACACTATTGAAAAATGAATGGGTCATTGAAGAAATCCAAAGGAAATCAATAAATTTATACGATCAAATCATGTAGAGAATGCAACATACCAAAACCTTTGGGACCCAAAGAAGGCAGTCCCAAAAGGAAAATTTATAGCTCTAAGTGTCTATATTAAGAAATTAATTCGGACTTCCGGTTAAGATGGCGGTGTAGGTACCACGCCAAAGCAGCCTAGGGGGGAAAAAGACCAAAAAAACTCAGCAAAATACACGCTTTTACTAAAAAGTGAGGTGTATAGGAAATTGAGGCGGCAGCGGAAAAGTACAAGAGTTATAGAGCATCCAGAGCCCGCACAGACGGGAAAAGTGGCTCCAGCGGCTCAGGCAGCTCGGTCAAACGCCGCAGCCGCGGCGCAGCAGAAAACCGCCAGACAAGCTCGAGCCGCAGGAAAAGCCAGGTGTGGGATTTTCCCCTCACACCGCGCTCTCCGCAACTCGGGAAACGTGAGGGGAGAGCGGCAGCGAGCAGCGGAGAAGACCGCGAGGTAGAACACGTGGAGCAGCGAGACAACCAGAGCAGCCGCGGCTCCCTCCCCTCCCCCACCGCCTGAGCCCAGCTCCAGCGAACACAGCAGCGGCCTGGGACCCGGCCACGCCAACATGGGCTGACAGCGGGACCCAAGCAGGAGGAGAGTTCGGCAGCAACATCAGCGGCTCCAGCACCGGTACCAGCGGCCCCAGCAGCAGCGGACCCAGGAGCGGCAGCAGTGGCAGATCCCGCAGCAGCGGCTTCAGGGGGAGCAGCAGCGGTGGTCACGGCAGCGGCAGCTTCAGCAGCAGTGGTGGCTCCGGTGGTGGCAGCTATGGGAGCAGCAGAGGCAGCAGCAGCAGCTCGGTTTGCCCCATAGGAAAAGCAAGTGCCCAGCTCCAGAAATCAGAACAGCAGCTCGACGACCCAGGCAGCAACTTGACTGAGACCAAAATCACCCAAGGTAACTGGGATTGCACCAGGGAAGGGTCTCACTTGGTCACAAGCTGACTTGGATCCCTCAACAGACCAGAAATCTAAACCTCTTTGTTGATAGAAGATCTGGTCATTATAATAACTACTCTTGCATACATACTCAGGGCTGTTTTTGATTGAATGTGTACAGTGTTTAGTTAAATTTTAGAATCTACCTGTATTTTATTCCACTCAGCCTGCTTGAATACTCCTATAGCAGGGAATCTCAACCCCTAAGAACATCTTTGTAGATACTCTGAGAGTCTTAAGAGCCACACCTAATACCTTAAGGTCCTACCCTGAAAATATATTACATCAAATCAATTGATACAGCTAAGAATACACAGCTAGCTAGAAAATCCAAGCATTAACTTAATCCAAGATGCAAAAATATATACATTATAACACAAGAAACACTAAAAAGCAAGATGATATAAATCCACCTAAAAGTATTAATGCATCAGAAATGTCCTCCAGAGAGAAAGAGTTAGAGGAAATGCCCAAGAAAGAGTTCAAAAGAATAATTATAAATATGTTCAAAGAGGTCAAAAAACACATGAAAACAATCAAGGAAGAAATCAAAGAGGAAATCAAAGAGGAAATCAAAGGAATCAAAGAAGAGGCAGGACACCAATTTAATGAAACAAAGAAGGCAATACAAGACATAAATAGGGAAATAGAAATAATAAAGAAAAACCAGTCAGAATTACTAGCAATGAAGAACACAGTTAATGAAATAAAAAACTCTGTAGAAAATCTCACCAGTAGGATGGATGAGGGAGAGGACAGAATATCTAAGCTAGAAGACCAGGTGGCAGACCTAATGCAGTCCAACAAAGAGAAAGACAAACTTATAGAAAAGTATGAGTGGGAATTTCAAGATATTCAGGACATTATGAAAAGATCCAATATAAGAATTCAGGGCAGAGTAGAAGGAGAAGAGCTCCACTCCAGAGGCATAGTAGGCATCTTCAACAAAATCATAGAGGAAAATTTCCCCCAAATTGGGAAAGAGGTGCCAATACAGATACAGGAAGCCTTTAGAAACCCAGCCAGACAAAACCCAGAAAGAACATCCCCTCGCCATATTATAATCAAACTTCCAAACACACAAACCAAAGAAATATTATTGAAAGCAGTTAGAGAGAAAAATCAAGTTACCTACAAAAGCAAGCCCATCAGGATTACAGCAGATTATTCAACACAAACTTTTAAAGCCAGAAGGGCTTGGAGTGATATATTCCAAGTTCTGAAAGATAAAAACTGTCAACCAAGGTTACTTTATCCTGCAAAGTTATCGATTCAAATAGATGGAGAAATAAAGACATTCCATGACAAAAGCAGGTTAAAGGAGTATTTGAAGACAAAACCAGCTCTACAGAAAATACTTGATAGAATCCTCTATGCTGAACAAAAGGAAAAGCACACATATAAGGAACCTAGAAAAAACAAGCTATACTCAAATACCAGTTAACAGAAGAGAGCACAGATAGAACCAGTAACACATACACACACACACAAATGGCAAACATAAATACACACCTTTCAATAATATCTCTTAATATCAACGGTCTCAATGCCCCAACGAAAAGATATAGATTTGCAGACTGGGTTAAAAAGCAGGATCCTACAATTTGTTGTCTCCAAGAAACTCACCTTTCTACAAAGGATAGACATTATCTTAGGGTGAAAGGTTGGAAGACGGAGTTTCAAGCAAATGGGCCTAGAAAACAAGCAGGGGTTGCTATCCTAATATCAGACAGGGTAGACTTTAGTCCGACCTTAGTCAAGAAAGATAAGGAAGGTCACTTTATATTGATTAAGGGCACACTCCAACAGGAGGACATTACAATCCTAAACATATATGCACCTAACATGGGGGCTCCCAAATTCGTCAAACAAACACTATTAGAACTAAGGTCACAGATAACACCAAACACAGTGGTGGTGGGTGACTTTAACACCCCACTCTCATCAATTGACAGGTCATCCAGGGAAAGAATAAACAGAGAGGCATCTGGACTAAATGAGGTCATAGAAGGAATGGACCTAACAGATATATACAGGACATTTCATCCAAAGGCTGCAGAATATACATTCTTTTCAGCAGCACATGGAACATTCTCTAAAATAGACCATATATTAGGACATAAAGCAAATCTTAACAAATTCAGGAAAATTGAAATAATTCCTTGCATTCTATCTGACCACAATGGAATTAAACTACAAATCAGTAGCAAGAAAGGCTATAGAGCATACACAAAATCATGGAAACTAAACAATACACTACTAAATGATGAGTGGGTCAATGAAGAAATCAAAAAGGAAATCAAAAAATTTATAGAGTCAAATGATAATGAGAACACAACATACCAAAATCTCTGGGACACAATGAAGGCAGTTCTAAGAGGTAAATTTATAGCCTTAAGTGACTATATTAAGAAATTAGAAAGGTCGCAAGTAAACGACCTAATGCTTCGCCTTAAAGCCTTGGAAAAAGAAGAACAAGGCAAACCAAAAATTAGTAGACGGGAAGAAATAATAAAGATTAGGGCAGAAATTAATGAAATAGAAACAAAAAGAACAATCCAAAGAATTAATGAAACAAAGAGTTGGTTCTTTGAAATGATAAACAAGATTGATAAACCCTTAGCAAATCTGACCAAAAGAAACAGAGAAGAGACACAAATTAATAAAATCAGAGATGAACAAGGCAACATCACAACAGATTCCAGAGAAATTCAAAAAATCATAGGGACATACTACAAAAGCATATACTCCACAAAGTATGAAAATCTGAAAGAAATGGATGATTTCCTTGATCTATAGGACCTACCTATATTAAATCAAAATGAGATTAATCACTTAAATAGACCTATAACAAACATGGAGACCCGAACAGTTATCAATAATCTCCCAACTAAAAAAAGCCCAGGCCCGGATGGATTCACTGCTGAATTTTACCAGACTTTTAAGGAAGAGCTAACACCATTGCTTCTTAAGCTTTTCCAGGAAATAGAAAAAGAAGGAATTCTACCAAACTCCTTCTATGAGGCCAGCATCACCCTGATACCAAAACCAGGCAAAGATAGAACAAACAAAGAAAATTACAGACCAATCTCCCTCATGAACATAGATGCAAAAATTCTCAACAAAATATTGGCAAACAGAATACACGAGTATATCAAAAAGATCATTCACCCTGACCAAGTAGGCTTTATCCCAGAGATGCAGGGATGGTTCAACATACGCAAATCTATAAATGTAATACATTACATAAACGGGTTGAAGGACAAAAATCACATGATAATCTCATTAGATGCAGAGAAAGCATTTGACAAAATCCAACATCCCTTCATGATAAAAGTCCTACACAGACTGGGAATAGAAGGAACATATCTCTATATAATAAAGGCTATTTATGACAAGCCTACAGCCAACATATTACTAAATGGGGAAAAACTGGAAGCTTTTCCACTAAAATCAGGAACAAGACAAGGATGTCCACTGACCCCACTTTTATTTAATATAGTTTTGCAAGTCTTAGCCATAGCAATAAGGCAAGAGACACACATAAAATGGATACAAATTGGAAAGGAAGAAATCAAGTTATCATTATTTGCAGATGACATGATTCTATACATAAAGGACCCTAAAGACTCTACTAGCAAGCTGTTAGAGCTGATCAAAACCTACAGCAATGTAGCAGGATACAAAACAAATACACAGAAATCAGTAGCCTTCATATATGCTAACAACAAACACACAGAGGATGAAATCAGAGAATCACTCCCATTCACAATTGCATCAAAAAAAATAAAATACCTTGGAATAAACCTAACCAAGGAAGTAAAGAATCTATACAATGAGAACTTTAAAACACTCAAGCGAGAAATTGCACAAGACACTAGAAAGTAGAGAAACATCCCTTGTTCCTGGATTGGAAGAATCAGTATCGTGAAAATGGCAATCTTACCTAAAGCAATCTACACATTTAATGCAATCCCTATCAAAATTCCAAAGGCTTTCTTCATGGAAATAGAAAAAACAATCCAAAAATTCATCTGGAATCACAAAAAACCTCGAATATCTAAAATAATACTGAGCAACAAAAAAGAGGCTGGTGGTATCACCATACCTGATTTTAACCTATACTACAGAGCCATAGTAACAAAAACAGCATGGTACTGGCACAAAAACAGACATGTAGATCAGTGGAACAGAATAGAGGACCCAGATGTAAGCCCAAGTATCTATAGCCACCTGATATTCGATAAAAATGCCAAAAATACTCATTGGAGAAGAGACAGCCTCTTCAGCAAATGGTGTTTTGAAAACTGGATAAATATCTGCAGAAGGATGAAAATAGATTCTTCTCTCTCGCCATGCACAAGAATTAAGTCCAAATGGATTAAAGACCTTAACATCAGACCGGAAACTTTGAAACTGCTAGAGGAAAAAGTAGGGGAAACCCTTCAACATATTGGTCTTGGCAAAGACTTTCTGAATACAACCCCAATTGCTCAGGCAATAAAACCACAGATTAACCACTGGGACCTAATGAAATTACAAAGATTTTGCACCGCAAAGGACACAGTGAAAAAAGCAAAGAGGCAACCTACAGAATGGGAAAAAATCTTCGCCAGCTATATATCTGATAGAGGATTAATATCTAGGATATACAAAGAACTCAAAAAGTTAAATAATAAGGAATCAAACAAGCCAATCACAAAACGGGCTATGGAGCTAAATAGAGAGTTCTCAAAGGAAGAAATATGAATGGCATATAAGCATCTAAAAAAATGTTCTACGTCACTAGTCATCAGGGAAATGCAGATTAAAACTACATTGAGGTTCCATCTCACTCCTGTCAGATTGGCCACCATCATGAAAACAAATGATCATAAATGTTGGCGGGGATGTGGAAAAAAAGGACCCCTTCTTCACTGCTGGTGGGAATGCAATCTGGTCCAGCCATTGTGGAAAACAGTGTGGAGGTTCCTAAAACAGCTTGAGATTGATTTACCATATGACCCAGCTATAGCGCTCCTAGGCATATATCCAAAGGACTCATCTCATTTCCTTAGAAGTACATGCTCAACCATGTTTATTGCTGCTCAATTTATAATAGCTGGGAAATGGAACCAGCCTAGATGTCCCTCAACAGATGAGTGGATAATGAAGATGTGGTACATTTATACAATGGAGTTCTACTCAGAGGTAAAGAAAAATGAAGTTATGAAATTTGCAGAAAAATGGATGGACCTGGAAAATATTATACTAAGTCAGGTAACCCAGGCCCAGAAAGCCAAGCGCCACATGTTCTCTCTCATATGTGGATCCTAGCTACAGATGACTGGGCTTCTGCGTGAGAATGAAAATACTTAGTAGCAGAGGCCAGTAAGTTGAAAAGGAGACATAAAGGGTGGAGAAAGGAAGGGAGGAGGATACTTAATAGGTTGATATTGTATATATGTAATTACAATGATTGTAATGGGGAGGTAATATGATGGAGAATGGAATTTCAAACGGGAAAGTGTGGGGGTGGGGAGGGAGCGAATTACCATGGGATATATTTTATAATCATGAAAAATGTTAATAAAAATTAAAAAAAAAAGAAAAAGAAAAATGAAGTCATGAAATTTGCAGAAAAATGGATGGACCTGGAAAGGATTATACTAAGTGAGGTAACCCAGGCCCAGAAAGCCAAGTGCCACATGTTCTCTCTCATATATGGATCCTAGCTACAGATGATTGGGTTTCTGTGTGAAAATGAAAATACTTAGTAGCAGAGGCCAATAAGTTAAAAAGGAGACATAAAGGGAAGAGAAAGGAAGGGAGGAGGGTACTTAATAGGTTGACATTGTATATATGTAAGTACAATGATTGAGATGGGGAGGTAATATGATGGAGAATGGAATTTCAAAGGGGAACGTTGGGGGGGGGAGGGAATTACCATGGGATTTTTTTTATAGTCATGGAAAATGCTAATAAAAATTTAAAAAAATATATATCCTTTATAAAGGAGAATGAAGGCAAAATAAAATAAAATAAAATAAAATAAAATAAAATAAAAAGAAATTAATTCATGGGCTGGAGTGATGGCTTAGCAGTTAAGCGCTTTCTTGTGAAGCCTAAGGACCCCGGTTCGAGGCTCGATTCTCCAGGACCCACATTAGCACAAGGGGGCGCATGCATCTGGAGTTTGTTTGCAGTGGCTGGAGGCCCTGGCATGCCCATTCTCTCTGTGTCTCTCTCTGCCTCTTTCTTTCCTGTCACTCTGAAATAAATAAATAGAAATGAACAAAAAAATTAAAATATTAAAAAAAAGAAATTAGTTCATAAGTAAATAACTTAATGCTCCACATTATGGCTTTGGAAAAAGAAGAACAATGCAAACCAAAAATCAGTAGATGGGAAGAAACAATAAAGATTAGGGCAGGAATTAATAAAATAGAAACCAAAAAAAAAAAAAAAAAAAAAAAAGAAAAGCAATCCAAAGGATCAATGAAATAAAGAGTTGTTTCTTTGAAAGGATAAATTCATTTGTAGTTTTAGCTAGGGCCAGGGTGGAGTGAGCTGGGTCATTTATCTCCTCAGGTCCAGTTCCCATCTAAAAAAGAGAAGGAAATTCTCCAATGGAGAATGAAGTCAGCACCAGTTAAATTGGATAGCCATTATTAATTTTGAGATGATTATAAGGGTTTAGACATTCTCATAGTCTAAGGTGAGTGGGAACTTGACAATGGAAAGCAGAATCATTATCTGGATATGATTCTGACTTGTTTCCCAGTTCCAGATATGGTTTCCTTTCCACTGAGCCATCTGATTTTTGTCAAAAATGCCAAAATTATTCACTGGAGAAAAGACAACCTCTTTAACTAATGGTGCTAGGAAAACTGGATACATATATGTAGAAGGATAAAAATAGATCCTTGTCTTTCTCCATGTACAAGAATCAAGTCCAAATGTATAAGGGACCTTAATAAATGCTAGAGGAAAAGGTAGAAGAAACCTTTTCAACATATTGGCATAGACAATGACTTTCTAAATACAACCCCAATTGCTCAGGAAATAAAAACAGTAATCAACCACTGCATCTCATGAAATCGCAAAGCTTTTGTATGTCAAAGGACACTGTGACTAGAGCAAAGAGAAAACCTTCATAATTGGGAAAAGAATCTTTGACAGTTGCACATCCGTAGAGGATTAATATCCAGAATATACAAAGGACCCAAAAAACAGAACAATAAAAATCAAACAACCAAATTAAAAAAAAGGGGGGGTATGGAACTAAATAGAGAGTTCTCAAAGGAGGAAACATGATGGTACATAAACATCTAAAAACTTGTTCTACATTCTTAGCCATCAGGGAAATGCAAGTTAAAACTACTTTGAGATTCCATCTCACTCCTGCATAGTTATGTACCTGTCCCAACTACCAGGATAAAAAGTTCTACAAATTTCCATTCTCGCACCTAGATTTGACCAATAAATGAAATTTGTTTTGCAATCAAATTCAAGAAACAGTTAAAACCAAGCATTTGTTGCTCTTCAATATAAATACACAAGTTAAGATAACTAACATTCTTTGTAAACAGAGGAAATTGTTATATAACATCTGAGTAATACTAGACTCAAGGACAACACAGGGGGAATGAAATGGTAGCTTACCTGTTGTGCTTGACAGTTTCAAGAAGCATCTATAACTTTGTGGGATAGTGTGGAAAGAATTAATGATTGGTGTCCAGAAAGTTAAGTACATAGAAAGGAAAGACTTAATTACCTATGGAATTTATTTTTAAAATTCCCATAGACTTAACAGTCCAAACAAAAGTCCATACTCCATGGCAAACTAGCAGTTATGAGCCCCTATAAAATCCAAAGACAAGCTACATATTTCCAATTTAGGATGACACAGTGAACAATCCTGTCCCAAAAAGTAGGAATAGGAAGACAGAAAGTAATAAATGGACCAAGGCAAGACTTAAACCTAGCAGAGCAAATATAAATCCTATAACTCCATTTGCAGGACATGTGGCCTCCCTTGGGCTACTTTCCCTAACATGTCTGTAGCTTTCCTTTGCAGATGTTCTTGATATTTCCAACATCCTAGCACTTTTTTTTTTTTTTTTTTTTTTTTTTTTTTTGGTTTTTCGAGGTAAGGTCTCACTCTAGCCCAGGCTGACCTGGAATGCACTATGTAATCTCAGGGTGGCCTCGAACTCATGGCAATCCACCTACCTCTGCCTACCAAGTGCTGCGATTAAAGGAGTGTACCACCATACCCAGCTTCATCCTAGCATTTCAACTACAACTTGGGTTTCACCTCAAAGCTTTATGTGTTCCTCTGTCAAGAGCTCTACAGGGGATCTGATCCTGCTACACATTTCTGTAAGTCCCTATGCTCCCATAACTTCTGGCTTCTGAATGCTTTCAATAATCACCACCATGTGGACCATGCCAAGTTCTGTTGCCAGCTTTAAATGTAGTTGCACCCCATTATACCATAACTGCAATTGCCTCTGAGTGCTTGTGTGGTCCTAGTGCAGCTGTAGTGCTTTCTGATTTCAGGCACTCTCTTTTTGAAAGTTTCTCAAATGAGTTTAAGGTATTACACCCTGTAGTCTATGATGTGTGTAGTTTTACCCTCAAGGTGTCTTTCCTATTGACGTAGTGCAAGGTATACACTTCTCTTTAATACTGTTAATCTCTAACAATTAAGCCCCTTCTCACATTATTTCTTTGTACCTATCTTATCTACAATTTTAAAGTGCCCATGGTCCTCTTTCATATTTTTAATATATTTCTGCTCTACTTTATTTTCCTGATATTCAATATAAACCTGGCTAAAAATAGCCAGTAATAACCATGCCTGGATGCTATGTTGTCTCAAAATTTCATCCATCAAATAAATTAGCCCATTGTTCTTGAATTCAGCCTCACTCAGTTTTCTAAGACATTAAACAAACACAACCAGATTCTTCAAGAGAATGTAAAATAAATGGTCTCTAGTCCACTTCTTAGTTTTATGACCATCTGAAACATCCTAAGCATAGTCTTTGCTGTACACAATTAATTCTGCTCTTCCAAGCTTGCATTCTAGGGAGTCTCTAGCATGTCTTTCACATTCCTCCTACAAACTACATGGTCAGGTTTTCTCACAGTAAAGCCCAACTCTTTTGTACTAATTTCTATATGAGTTACTTTTGCCTCACTGTGGCCAAATGCATGATAGAAACAACTTAAAGGAGGAAAAGTTGATTTTAGTTCATGGTTTCAGAGATGGTAGGTCACCATGGTAGTAAGAGCAGCTCAGAAAGTGGAACTTGTACTGGCAGCTGTTCACATGGTGCATACCAGGAAGCACAGCATGCAGTTCCAGAACCAGGGATGGTGATAACCTTCAAAAGTTAACATCTGGTGCCCTACTTCTGTAAGTTAACTATACCACCCAAAAGCTTCATAATCTTCTATGTAACACAAGTGGAGAAACATGCCTGGGGACCATATCAGATTCAAACCATAAGTCATGATATTTAGAACATGATGTTCATTTAACTAAAAATTGTAATGTAACAATATCAAAAAATGAGAAAAGGGGAAGTATGGCTGTATGTAGTACTAAAGTTTGAACTCCCACTGAAGAAATTCAGTCGATAATGTTGAGAGAGAGAGAGAGAGAGAGAGAGAGAGAGAGAGAGAGAGAGAGAGAGAGAGAGAGAGGGAGAGAGATTGTATATAATCATGTAGGCCAACAGAAAGTATAGAAAATGGAGCTGAAAGCAATTTTCTCTGAGGAAAAGAGTTTGTGAGAGTACAGATGGTTAGAGTGGTAGGTATTTTTTTTTCTCCCAAGTTTTGTAGGGCAACTTGTGTCTTTAACTTTTGTTCACCTACTGCTTTAGTCAAAAATAAAATATAAGGGCTGGAGAGATGGCTTAGCGGTTAAGCAATTGCCTGTGAAGCCTAAGGACCCCGGTTTGAGGCTCGATTGCCCAGGACCCACGTTAGCCAGATTCACAAGGGGGCACATGCGTCTGGAGTTCATTTGCAGAGGCTGGAAGCCCTGAAGTGCCCATTCTCTCCCTCTCTCTCTCTCTTTCTGCCTCTTTCTGTCTCTGTCACTCTCAAATAAATAAATAAAAATGGACAAAACAGGGCTGGAGAGCTGGCTTAGTGGTTAAGCGCTTGCCTGTGAAGCTTAAGGACCCCGGTTCGAGGCTCGGTTCCCCAGGTCCCAAGTTAGCCAGATGCACAAGGGGGCGCACGCGTCTGAAGTTCGTTTGCAGTGGCTGGAAGCCCTGGCGTGCCCATTCTCTCTCTCTCCCTCTATCTGTCTTTCTCTCTGTCTGACGCTCTCAAATAAATAAATAAATAAAATTTTTTAAAAAAATGAACAAAACATATTAAAAAATTAAAATTAAAAATAAAATATAGGCAAGTCAACAAACAAATCACTTCTCCCAGAATTATACTACAACTTGATTTCTTTCTTTTTCCTCTCTCTCCCTCCCTCCTTCTTTCTCTTTCTCTCGATACTGAGACATGAAATGAATTATTTCCTATTGTAGAATTTCTGGGATTAGAAAGCAAATGAACAGTATATATGTGTGATGAGCCAGTACCTCGGAGATCACATCACATTACTCATTTAAATGATAACTAGCCAGAGTGGACTTTTCTTGTGTGCAGTTAGTAACATTGCAATTGTAATTTCTAAACAGGGTAAGCATTTGTGAGCACACAGATATGACAGGATGCTTAAATAATGAAAATCAAACTCAAGGGCATTTTGCAGGAGTCATGGTTCTGAACATAAAATAAGGATCAGAAGGCCTTCATAAAGAGCCATTAGATATGTACCTTGGCCTAAATATCCTAATCATTCAGGAATCTTACTTTCCTAGCCAAGACTCGTCATCATTTCATCTGACACGAAAATCACCCTCCCTTCAGGCAGTGCCAAAGAGATGAGATAGGATGGCACAGTTCCAGAACAGAGCTACATAGAGCCCACAGCCACCTGGGCATAAGGGAAGCCAGGCCAAAAAGAGCACTTCAGTTTTGATTACTCATTATCCTGACTTAGTGGCTACTCGGCTGTCTTTGTGACAGCCGGGAGCAGTGACCAGTGGAGCATTCAGTCAACAAATGTTACCATCACAGCAATAATAATCATGTTATCAGCCATCATCACAGTGTTTTTTTCTGACAGAAGATACAGAGGCTAGGGATTTTCATTTGGGAAAAGCAAGAGAAAAAGGGAGATGTGAGAAGATCTGCTATATCAGAAGTAGGTAGAAAAGAAGATAGCAAAAATAAAAAAAAAAGATAGTGCATAGAATTGAGATCAGGATAAAGGGATAAAAGAGAAGGGGCAGCAAGGAAAGTGGAATAGCCTACATAAGAAATATAAAGAAACCAGTTTCACAGTAGTGTTAAGAGCTGGAAACAGGTCTTTCTGTCATAATCACATTCTATACATATTATAATGTGATGACAAGTGAGATATAATATTGAGAAGATTTTCATTTATACAATAGACATTGTCAATCCACTCTGTTTTCCTTATCATGTTTTTCCATACTAGCCAAACTTCTAATAACAATTATGTACATTTGTCAGAGGCCTAACCTGAGCCTACCAGAATCACTTTTAAAATAGCATCTACAAATTTATATATCACCATCATATCAAGGTGCCATCTTGAACCAGTGGCTTAAGTGGTAACGATTTTTCTATTGACACGAATTTAGCACATAGTTAGAAATGAATTTGAATGAAACTGATTGTGGAAAAGTGCCTTTTATGGGCTGTTTGTCCTTTTTTTATATCATCTACCAATTTCATTTGCCATTTCTATACCTCCTCAATATGTTATGCGCATTTTATTCTTATATCAAGGTAGTGCTGAAGGAGGCCAGCTAAGATAAACTTTCACACACAGCCAGAATCTAAAGTGTGGTTGTTATGTGTTATGTCTGCTAACTGCAGGAGAATTAAGGACAGTACTGCTAAAAGACACAAACTAACTGGTAACTAGAGCTCTTTCTCAAACTGTACCTTTACTACCTAATGCGGTCAATCATCACATAGTGAGTAATTGATACAATTTAACCCAAAGAAGAGTATGCATGATGATATATATCCAAGGTAAAGTTTTAGGCTTAAAGGGGTAATAAGAATTTATTTTCAAGGTAAAATTATACTCTGTTAGAGTGTGAGTTTTCTGGGAGGAAAATGTCACGTGATAATATATTCTTGGCCTCAAAACAGAAGTTACAACCAGATGGAAGAAGAGTTATATGTCTCATAGTGGAATACCCTCAAAACAACTTTTAAAGAGGCCCTCCAATTGGAGGCTATACAAGACAACTCTGACAGAACAAAGAGCAGATTTAGTCTAAAACATAAAATAGGACCAAGGTCAGGACAGCACTTGCTCTCACTTCAGTCCAAAGACTGAATCCATGCAAGAGTGACTACAGTCACATCAGAGACAAAAAGATTTGGTCCCCCTATCATTCAATTACCTTCTATTGAATATATGCACATAATGCAAGATTCTATGTTTAATACCAAAGACGTACTGTTCTCTGTTCTACTTTGTAAGATTCACATACATGCTTATGAGGGGAATGAAGCACAGAGGTTAGTCAACTTGCCCTAAGGCCAAACAAATAAAGGGTAGTAATGCTATAGTTTGATCTGCTGTCTCATAGTCATAAGCACCGTTGTCTTGGAGTTTACATTCTGGTGAGCAAAACGGATTTTACATAAGACATTAGTCATATTTGCAATCATTTAATTTCAATCTTAATCTGGACCTTGTAGGAGGTGCTATGTACAGGATGCCCTGAGCATGTTCACCAGCTTATTCATTTCACAAGTACATATTGATTGCATACTCTGTGCCAGGTTCTGAGGGAAATACTGGGAATTTAATGAGCAAAACAGATGCTCCTCTGTTGTCTTGCAGGAGGAGAAGGGTGTCAGACATTATTTGAATAGTGACACTTGGTTACATGAGATCACAAAAGTGGTAAATGCATTGAAGGAAAAAGTACTGAGAGTTATAAGAGCATATAATAGAAGGGCTTGACATTTAAAATGATATCAAATGAGCTCTGAACTATGAGTAACAGTTACCTTGGTGAAGAAAAGAAGAAAACACATCTCTAGGAGGCATGTGCCAAGACTCTGAGGTAAGAAAAAAAAAGTAAGACAGTGTGAAGAAAGCCAGTGTGTTTTGAGCCCAGTGAGTGAAGAGGCATGAAGGAATAGCTAATGGTAGGTAAAAGTCACATGACCTATCAACTAACAAAGATATTATTCAAAGTAAAAGAGGTGCTGATAATTTAGTCAGATCAGCATAAACAGGTGTTTGAAGTAGGTAAACTGAGGTAGATGATCACTGTAAACTTGGTCTTATAAGTTTAATTCTCTAGCCAAGAATCCACATGTGAATGAATAGTACCTAGTATCAAGGTAGAAATAATGGAGATGAACACAAGCAGGTACAGCCTAAGACGAATATTAAAATAAGTGTAACTTGGAGTTGGATGAATTTGAAGACAACACAGGAGCAAACTTTAAATGGCTTAATGAGGGCCAAAGTGAGAAAGAAATAACTAAAGAATGAAAAATGAAAGAAGGGCTGGAGAGATGGCTTAGCAGTTAAGGTGTTTGCCTACAAAGGCAAAGGACCTTGGTTCGATTCCCCAGGACCCACATAAACCTAACACATAAGGTGACACATGCATCTGGACTTTGCAGTGGCTGAAGGCCCTGACATACCTATTCTCTCTCTCTCTCTTTCTCTCTCTCTCTCTGAAAATAAATAAAATAAATTTTTAAAAAATTGAAAAAGAATGAAAGAAATGATTATGTAAAGTTACAATCTTAACTATTTGAAGACTATCAGTTTGGGGGTTACTTTTTACATTTTCCACCATGGATCATGAATGCACACCAATTCTTGATGTGTAAATCTATGTGTACAATTAAAGAATACAGATATGTATCTGAAAGACCTGAAGCTACATGGGAGGATAAGCAATGGTCACATATGATATCTTGACAAGAGATTTATAATTGAAGAAATAAACTAGTTTGCCATATATATATATATATATATATATATATATATATATATATATATATATATATATATATCTTCTAAACATATAACATGACACAAGTGAAAAATCTATTTGGGCAATATTTGAGGGAGTTTGTGGTGGTTTGAATGTGAAATGTCCCCAGAGCCTCATGTATTTGTGATTAAGCATCATACTTAATCTACAGCTGGTAGAGCCTTTAGGAAACCAATCCTTGCTGTGGAGGAGGTATGTCACTGGTGGGGGTTGGATCTTGAAGTTTATTAATTCAGTCTACTGAGTATTCAGAGCTAGCTCACATTTGCTGATAACTCCCAGCTGATGTGAAGTCCAGCCTCTGTTCTTCCATACTTTGCTACCATGAAGAGATTTCTCCCCTTGAGGCTGTAAGCCAAAATAAATCCTTTCCTACAAGCAACTGCTTCTGGTCAGGTGGTTTGTTTTGTTTTGTTTTTTTTTTCCCCAGTAATGAGAAGGTAGCCACTTTTTTCATTTTTAAAAAGCCACTAAATAAAATCAGTAAATAAAGAATGATCTTTGAATCATTTCCCCTCAAAATTAATCTCATTTTGTTTTCCAAACTATGAGTGTATGCCATTTAATTCTGTTTCAACTGAATCAGTCACATGGGCAAAATAAAAATTCTTCAAAGGAATTGTATAAAGTACACATATTTTCCACGTGTGCATAAGGGAATTCAGAGCATAATACTCTCTGAGAAAGTGTTGTAATTTGAATGAAAATGTCCCCCATAGCCTCAGGTATCTTTGATTAAACTTCCTACTTAGTCTCCAACAGATTGAGCCCTGAGGAAGGAGGTGTGTCACCAGGGGTACATATTGAGTTTAGCCTACTGTGTATTCAAAGCCAGCTTGATTGGCCTCTGGCTGTTAGTTCTCTCTCTAGTGCTGATGTGTGATGTGAGCCAACTTCCTCTATCATGATGAAGCTTCCCTCAAAAATGTAAGCCTGAAATAAATCTTTTCCTCCTGTAAGCCACTTTTGGGAAGGGTTTTGTTCCAGTAACCAAAAGCTAACTGTAAAAGCAAGCATCTCTCTTTTTTGTTATTTATTTTTGTTAAATCTAAGCCATATCAAGTAAAACTGTTTAAAACAATTATTGGGCAAACTTATGTTCCACCATATTAATAACTTTTAACAGAGTGGAAATAATATATAGTGTGTCAGCCCTTTTCAAAATTAAAATCTTCATTATTGGGGCTGGAGACGTGGCTTAGCGGTTAAGTGCTTGCCTGTGAAGCCTAAGGACCCCAGTTCAAGGCTCAATTCCCCAGGACCCACGTTAGCCAGATGCACAAGGCGGCAAACACATCTGGAGTTCGTTTGCAGTGGCTGGAAGCCCTGGCGCGCTCACTCTCTTCTCTCTCTCTCTCTGCCTCTTTTGCTCTCTGTCTGTTGCTCTCAAATAAATAAACAAAAAAAAAATCTTCATTATCATTTAATATAGACATAAGAGTGAAAATTTAATCAGAAATTCTGATTATTATTTCTGTAATGACTCTATTTTCATATTCAGTTGCAACAGGTCAAGTTGATAGTTCACATGTCTACTAAGAGTTCTCAAAGAGGAATACACAGTAATCCTCTACAATTGCTTATCCCTTTAACAGCTAAAATATGACTAACTTAAAGTTACAGATGTTTAGTCTTGGAATGAAATCTAAAGATTAGTTACTCTTATCTTCTTATTATAAATATTTAGAAAACAAAGTTGAGAAATAATTTGCCTAAAACTTTATGGTAAACTCAGAACAAGAAGACAGCATTCTTGTAGTGGTTACTTTCTTGTTGCTGGGACAAAACACCCAACCAAAAGCAGTTTAGAAACCATTTGCCTAAAATTGTATGGTAAAGTCAGAATGAGACATCAGCATTCTTGTAGCAGTCACTTTCTTGTGGGGACAAAGCACCAAACCAAAAGCACCTTATGGAATGAAAGGGTTTATTAAGCTTACAGTTTTGAGGGGAATTTTCATCATGGTGGATGTGGTGGTTTGATTCAGGTGTCCCCCATAAACTTAGGTGTTCTGAATGCTAGGTTCCCAGCTGATGGATATTTGGGAATTAATGCCTCCTGGAGGGAGTGTATTGTTGGGGGTGGGCTTATGGGCTTTATAGCCAGTTTCCCCATGCCAGTGTTTGGCACACCCTCCTGTTGCTGTGGTCCACCTTCTGTTGGCCAGGGGGTGATGTCCACCCACTGCTCATACCATCGTTTCCCCCTGCCATCGTGAAGCTTCCCCTCAAGCCTGTAAGCCAAAATAAACCTCTTTTTCCCAGAAGCTACTGTTGGTTGGGTGATTTCTACCAGCAATGTGAACCGGACTGCAACAGTGCGGAAAGCATGACAGGTCTGAGCAGGAAGTATGGGTCACATCTGCACATCACCAGGAAGGAAAGTAGTCTATCTACTGGGCATGAAGCTGGACTGTATGATTCAAAAGTCTACCCCTAGTGATACACCTCCCCTAGCAAGGCTCCACTTCCCAAAGATCCTACAATTTTTCCAAAATGCCTTTAGCTGAGAACCAAGTATTCAAAATACATGAGGCTGTGAGGGACATTTCTCATTCAAACTACCACAGTCTTGATCCTAGAGGCCCTTCTCTTTCATAATCATAAAAGTTTGCTGGATATCCAGGTTCATGAAGGTTCTACTGAGTATTATGGAGTCAGAAGAAATAATGGCTTATTTAATTAGCATTTTTCTGAAGGAAAACATTCATCTCTTCTCATATCAGGGTTAAATTTCTTCTAACATAAATATTCAATCAATATTCATGTATTTTTTTAGTAGGAAGCCAACTGTAACTTCTTTTGGCAATTATATTGTACTGAAACTTTCCATGGCAAAATAGAGATAAAAACTCAAATTCAATCTCAGGTTGCATTTCCATTTAACTTTCACTCAAATTTAAATCAGAAGGATTAACTTTCCATGAAGCAGTAGAAAAAAATAAGCACAGTATTTATTTCATATTTTAAGGTGTATATATATAACCAAATAAATGATAAGCTTAATTTGTTCTTTTGTCTAAAGCTTTGGAAGAAGAGTTGCAGGCATCATGTATGTTCCAATGAAAGTCTGCTTTCATCTCAGTTCATTGCTGAACAATAGACATGAAGCTCTATAAAAGTTAATATATGGAAATATTTTAATTTAATGTTTCTTCCATGTAGATAATAAGCAATAACCACATATGTTTTTTATAATATTCTGATACTTCTAGCTTAGAAGAAACAAAATAAAGATCACTAGTGACATAAATCACTTCATCTTGAGACCTGTCACTCTCAATCAATCCCTGTTATTTGTTGGTTATTTGAAAAAGTTCAAATACTCAGTTATTAATTGACTAACTGGCTAATATCCACAAAGCATGATATCATTTGTCCTTAAGAAATCTTGCAGCTATATTACTACGAACTTAAACTATCAATCTTTCTCATTTGTTTTTGAACATGAAACATCCTAGAAATGTATCTTCTTGGCTTCTTTACAGTCAAATTTTAACCCCAACCCCCATTGAAACTGCACTCTTAAAGGTCACTAATGAATGGTATTTTTTCTATAGTCATTTTTCTGACATTTATCTCCAACAGTTAACATTATTAATGTTAATATCACCCCTTGTCATCTCCAATGGAAAACTATGCTGTTTTCTTCATTCTCTTACAGCACAGCTTTTCATAGTAGGGAATGGTGAGGCTTTTTATTTTGAATAAAGGGAAGACATGAAAGCTATAAATAAAATCAGATGATAAAATAAATAGAAAGAAGTTTCTAGATGTGTCATTAAGAATAGATAAGCTGCCAGGCGTGGTGGCACGTGCCTTTAATCCCAGCACTCGGGAGGCAGAGGTAGGAGGATCGCCGTGAGTTTGAGGCCACCCTGAGACTCCATAGTGAATTCCAGGTCAGCCTGGGCTAGAGTGAGACCCTACCTTGAAAAAGAAAAAAAAATGAAGAATTTTTAAAAAAAGAATAGATAAGCAACAAGCCGGGCGTGATGGCGCACACCTTTAATCCCAGCACTTGGGAGGCAGAGGTAGGAGGATCACCGAGAGTTCAAGGCCACCCTGAGATTACATAGTGAATTCCAGGTCAGCCTGAGCTAGAGTGAGACCATACCTTAGAAAACCAAAAACAAAACAAAACAAGAATAGATAAGCAACAAGAGGAAAAATATAGTTATGGCCCCAGTGGAAGGTGAAATTGTATATGTAACAACCCCTGATGCCAGTAGTTCTTACCCTTTCAGTCATTCCACCATGCTGCATTTTTATTTTTAATTTTTAAGTACAATAACAAATTAATGACATATAAAGTCACCAGTGGTATGGAAGGAGTTTAGGAAGGTTTTGTGAATCAAACAAAGAATGACATCACAGAAAAAATATCTGGGTTATGATAACCTTGGTTCTGTACACTTGTACAATCTTAGGATAGCACTGATCAATTATTTCTCTATCTGTGGTAAATTCAAGGTTAGTAAAGTACCCATTTAGTTGTATTTTTATCTGTTCCAATGCTTGGAAACTTTAAGATATTTGGTCTGGAAATAAAAGTGCACTTCCTCAGTCTAAGATCAGATAGGGAAGTCTGTCATCTGACCACTTTCTCTGCACTATAAACCAAACCATCTGAGTTGGTTCATCCAAAGTAGAAACAGGGAGAGAAGTAGGCAATCATCTACCTTTCTTCTCCCCCACAACCTCCTCTAATCTTTCAGTAAAAAAATATTGAGAGTTTGGCACATGGTAATCAATCTGTTAGATGCTGAAAACTTAATAAGACTCATTGCCAAACTAAAGTCTCCCATAGCCTAAAGGGAGAATATATATCATACCTATACTTTCTGCTCAATATTTTTTTTTTTCTGAGGTAGGGTCTCACTCTGGCTCAGGCTGACCTGGAATTCACTATGTAGTCTCAGGGTGGCCTCGAACTCTCCGCAATCCTCCTACATCTGCCTCCCGAGTGCTGGGATTAAAGGCGTGCGCCACCACATCCGGCTCTGCTCAACATTTTTAAAATCATGTATTCTAATCCTTATATTTTCCCACCACCAACACATCCTAACCCTTCTTTCTGACTTTCTTATTTATTCAATGCTTTTTGAGGTGGGGGTTGAAACAAGCCTTGAACTGACCTTAAATTCACTATGTAGTTCAGGCTGGCTCCAAGCTCACAATAATTCACCTGTGTCAGCCTCCCAACTATGGATATTATAGGCATGAGTCACCATACCCAGTTTTTTGATTTCTTTATTTCTATCAAAGGCAAACAACATTCACCTTAGCTTAAAATTGTAGATTTAGCTGTGCGTGGTGGCACATGCCTTTAATCCCAGCCCCTGGGAGGCAGAGGTAGGAGGTAGATATGAATTCAAACAAGGTTGTTACAGTGGATGAGTGAAAGAAGAAATGTGCTATATAGAAACATTGTAATATTATTCAATCATAATCTACAGTAAATCCTGTTATTTTGCAGCAAAATTATCAGTAATGGAGGACATTAGGTCAAATAAAGTAAGCCAGGTATAGAAATGAAAATATTACATATTCTTTTTTTTTTAATTTTTATTAACATTTTCCATGATTATAAAATATATCCCATGGTAATTCCCTCCCTCCCCATCCCCACACTTTCCCATCTGAAATTCCATTCTCCATCATATTACCTCCCCATTACAATCATTGTAATTACATATATACAATATCAACCTATTAAGTATCCTCCTCCCTTACTTTCTCCACCCTTTATGTCTCATTTTCAACTTACTAGCCTCTGCTACTAAGTATTTTCATTCTCACGCAGAAGACCAGTCATCTGTAGCTAGGATCCACATATGAGAGAGAACATGTGGCACTTGGCTTTCTGGGCCTGGGTTACCTGACTTAGTATAATACTTTCCAGGTCCATCCATATTTCTGCAAATTTCATAACTTCATTTTTCTTTACCGCTGAGTAGAACTCCTTTGTATAAATGTACCACATCTTCATTATCCACTCATCTGTTGAGGGACATCTAGGCTGGTTCCATTTCCCAGCTATTATAAATTGAGCAGCAATAAACATGGTTGAGCATGTACTTCTAAGGAAATGAGATGAGTCCTTTGGATATATGCCTAGGAGTGCTATAGCTGGGTCATATGGTAGATCAATCTCTAGATGTTTTAGGAACTTCCACACTGTTTTCCACAATGGCTGGAGCAGATTGCATTCCCACCAGCAGTGCAGAAGGGTTCTTTTTTTTCCACATCCCCGCCAACATTTATGATCATTTGTTTTCATGATGGTGGCCAATCTGACAGGAGTGAGATGGAATCTCAATGTAGTTTTAATCTGCATTTCCCTGATGAATAGTGACGTAGAACATTTTTTTAGATGCTTATATGCCATTCGTATTTCTTCCTTTGAGAACTCTCTATTTAGCTCCATAGACCATTTTGTGATTGGCTTGTTTGATTCCTTATTATTTAACTTTTTGAGTTCTTTGTATATCCTAGATATTAATCCTCTATCAGATATATAGCTGGCGAAGATTTTTTCCCATTCTGTAGGTTGCCTCTTTGCTTTTTTCACTGTGTCCTTTGCAGTGCAAAATCTTTGTAATTTCATTAGGTCCCAGTGGTTAATCTGTGGTTTTATTGCCTGAGCAATTGGGGTTGTATTCTGAAAGTCTTTGCCAAGACCAATATGTTGAAGGGTTTCCCCTACTTTTTCCTCTAGCAGTTTCAAAGTTTCCGGTCTGATGTTAAGGTCTTTAATCCATTTGGACTTAATTCTTGTGCATGGCGAGAGAGAAGAATCTATTTTCATCCTTCTGCAGATATTTATCCAGTTTTCAAAACACCATTTGCTGAAGAGGCTGTCTCTTCTCCAATGAGTATTTTTGGCATTTTTATTGAATATCAGGTGGCTATGGCTACTTGGGCTTACATCTGGGACCTCTATTCTGTTCCACTGATCTACATGTCTGTTTTTGTGCCAGTACCATGCTGTTTTTGTTACTATGGCTCTGTAGTATAGGTTAAAATCAGGTATGGTGATACCACCAGCCTCTTTTTTGTTGCTCAGTATTATTTTAGATATTCGAGGTTTTTTGTGATTCCAGATGAATTTTTGAATTGTTTTTTCTATTTCCATGAAGAAAGCCTTTGGAATTTTGATAGGGATTGCATTAAATGTGTAGATTGCTCTAGGTAAGATTGCCATTTTCATGATATTGATTCTTCCAATCCAGGAACAAGGGATGTTTCTCTACTTTCTAGTGTCTTCTGCAATTTCTCGCTTGGGTGTTTTAAAGTTCTCATTGTATAGATTCTTTATTTCCTTGGTTAGGTTTATTCCAAGGTATTTTATTTTTTTTGATGCAATTGTGAATGGGAGTGATTCTCTGATTTCATCCTCTGTGTGTTTGTTGTTAGCATATATGAAGGCTACTGATTTCTGTGTATTTGTTTTGTATCTTGCTACATTGCTGTAGGTTTTGATCAGCTCTAACAGCTTGCTAGTAGAGTCTTTAGGGTCCTTTATGTATAGAATCATGTCATCTGCAAATAATGATAACTTGATCTCTTCCTTTCCAATTTGTATCCATTTTATGTGTGTCTCTTGCCTTATTGCTATGGCTAAGACTTCCAAAACTATATTAAATAGAAGTGGGGACAGTGGACACCCTTGTCTTGTTCCTGATTTTAGTGGAAAAGCTTCCAGTTTTTCCCGATTTAGTAATATGTTGGCTGTAGGCTTGTCATAAATAGCCTTTATTATATTGAGATATGTTCCTTCTATTCCCAGTCTCTGTAGGACTTTTATCATGAAGAGATGTTGGATTTTGTCAAATGCGTTCTCTGCATCTAATGAGATGATCATGTGATTTTTGTCCTTCAACCCGTTTATGTAATGTATTACATTTATAGATTTGCGTATGTTGAACCATCCCTGCATCTCTGTTATAAAGCCTACTAGGTCAGGGTGAATGATCTTTTTGATATACTCTTGTATTCTGTTTGCCAATATTTTGTTGAGAATTTTTGCATCTATGTTCATGAGGGAGATTGGTCTGTAATTTTCTTTTTTTGTTCTATCTTTGCCTGGTTTTGGTATCAGGGTGATGCTGGCCTCATAGAAAGAGTTTGGTAGAATTCCTTCTTTTTCTATTTCCTGGAAAAGCTTAAGAAGCAATGGTGTTAGCTCTTCCTTAAAAGTCTGGTAAAATTCAGCAGTGAATCCATCCGGGTCTGGGCTTTTTTTAGTCGGGAGATTATTGATAACTGTTCGGATCTCCATGTTTGTTATAGGTCTATTTAAGTGATTAATCTCATTTTGATTTAATTTAGGTAGGTCATATAGATCAAAGAAATCATCCATTTCTTTCAGATTTTCATACTTTGTGGAGTATATGCTTTTATAGTATGTCCCTATGATTTCTTGAATTTCTCTGGAATCTGTTGTGATGTTACCTTGTTCATCTCTGATTTTATTAATTTGTGTCTCTTCTCTCTTTCTTTTGGTCAGATTTGCTAAGGGTTTATCAATCTTGTTTATCCTTTCAAAGAACCAACTCTTTTTTTCATTAATTCTTTGGATTATTCTTTTTGTTTCTATTTCATTAATTTCTGCCCTAATCTTTATTATTTCTTCCCGTCTACTAATTTTTGGTTTGCCTTGTTCTTCTTTTTCCAAGGCTTTAAGGCGAAGCATTAGGTCGTTTACTTGCAACCTTTCTAATTTCTTAATATAGGCACTTAAGGCTATAAATTTACCTCTTAGAACTGCCTTCATTGTGTCCCAGAGATTTTGGTATGTTGTGTTCTCATTATCATTTGACTCTATATATTTTTTGATTTCCTTTTTGATTTCTTCATTGACCCACTCATCATTTAGTAGTGTATTGTTTAGTTTCCATGATTTTGTGTATGCTCTATAGCCTTTCTTGCTACTGATTTGTAGTTTAATTCCATTGTGGTCAGATAGAATGCAAGGAATTATTTCAATTTTCCTGAATTTGTTAAGATTTTCTTTGTGTCCTAATATATGGTCTATTTTAGAGAATGTTCCATGTGCTGCTGAAAAGAATGTATATTCTGCAGCCTTTGGATGAAATGTCCTGTATATATCTGTTAGGTCCATTCCTTCTATGACCTCATTTAGTCCAGATGCCTCTCTGTTTATTCTTTCCCTGGATGACCTGTCAATTGATGAGAGTGGGGTGTTAAAGTCACCCACCACCACTGTGTTTGGTGTTATTTGTGACTTTAGTTCTAATAGTGTTTGTTTGACGAATTTGGGAGCCCCCATGTTAGGTGCATATATGTTTAGGATTGTAATGTCCTCCTGTTGGAGTGTGCCCTTAATCAATATAAAGTGACCTTCCTTATCTTTCTTGACTAACGTCGGACTAAATTCTACCCTGTCTGATTTTAGGATAGCAACCCCTGCTTGTTTTCTAGGCCCATTTGCTTGAAACACCGTCTTCCAACCTTTCACCCTAAGATAATGTCTATCCTTTGTAGAAAGGTGAGTTTCTTGGAGACAACAAATTGTAGGATCCTGCTTTTTAACCCAGTGTGCAAATCTATGTCTTTTCGTTGGGGCATTGAGACCGTTGATATTAAGAGATATTATTGAAAGGTGTGTATTTATGTTTGCCATTTGTGTGTGTGTGTGTGTGTTACTGGTTCTACCTGTGCTCTCTTCTGTTAACTGGTATTTGAGTATAGCTTGCTTTTTCTAGGTTCCTTATATGTGTGCTTTTCCTTTTGTTCAGCATGGAGGATTCTATCAAGTATTTTATTTAGAGCTGGTTTTGTCTTCAAATACTCCTTTAACCTGCTTTTGTCATGGAATGTCTTTATTTCTCCATCTATTTGAATGGATAACTTTGCAGGATAAAGTAACCTTGGTTGACAGTTGTTATCTTTCAGAACTTGGAATATATCACTCCAAGCCTTTCTGGCTTTAAAAGTTTGTGTTGAATAATCTGCTGTAATCCTGATGGGCTTGCTTTTGTAGGTAACTTGATTTTTCTCTCTAACTGCTTTCAATATTTTTTCTTTGGTGTGTGTGTTTGGAAGTTTGATTATAGTATGGCGAGGAGAGGTTCTTTCTGGGTTTTGTCTGGCTGGGTTTCTAAAGGCTTCCTGTATCTGTATTGGCACCTCTTTCCCAATTTGGGGGAAATTTTCCTCTATGATTTTGTTGAAGATGCCTACTATGCCTCTGGAGTGGAGTTCTTCTCCTTCTACTATGCCCTGAATTCTTCTATTGGATCTTTTCATAGTGTCCCGAATATCTTTAAATTCCCACTCATACTTTTCTATAAGTTTGTCTTTCTCTTTGTTGGACTGCATTAGGTCTGCCACCTGGTCTTCTAGCTTAGATATTCTGTCCTCTCCCTCATCCATCCTACTGTTGAGATTTTCTACAGAGTTTTTTATTTCATTAACTGTGTTCTTCATTGCTAGTAATTCTGACTGGTTTTTCTTTATTATTTCTATTTCCCTATTTATGTCTTGTATTGCCTTCTTTATTTCTTTAAATTGGTGTCCTGCCTCTTCTTTGATTTCTTTGATTTCCTCTTTGATTTCTTCTTTGATTGTTTTCATGTGTTCTTTGACCTCTTTGAACATATTTATAATTATTCTTTTGAACTCTTTCTCAGGCATTTCCTCTAACTCTTTCTCACTGGAGGACATTTCTGATGCATTAATACTTTTAGGTGGATTTATATCTTCTTTCTTTTTAGTGTTTCTTGTGTTATAATGTATATATTTTTGCATATTGGCTTAAGTTAATGCTTGGATTTTCTAGCTAGCTGTGTATTCTTAGCTGTATCAATTGATTTGATGTAATATATTTTCAGGGTAGAACCTTTTGGTTTTAGGTGTGGCTCTTAAGACTCTCAGAGTATCTACAAAGATGTTCTTAGGGGTTGAGTTTCCCTGCTATAGGAGTATTCAAGCAGGCTGAGTGGAATAAAATACAGGTAGATTCTAAAATTTAACTAAACACTGTACACATTCAATCAAAAACAGCCCCGAGTATGTATGCAAGAGTAGTTATTATAATGACCAGATCCTCTATCAACAAAGAGGTTTAGATTTCTGGTCTGTTTAGGGATCCAAGTCAGCTTGTGACCAAGTGAGACCCTTCCCTGGTGCAATTCCAGTTACCTTGGGTGATTTTGGTCTCAGTCAAGTTGCTGCCTGGGTCGTCGGGCTGCTGTTCTGATTTCTGGAGCTGGGCACTTGCTTTTCCTATGGGGCAAACCGAGCTGCTGCTGCTGCCTCTGCTGCTGCCGTAGCTGCCACCTCCGGAGCCACCACCGCTGCTGAAGCTGCCGCTGCCTTGTCCACTGCCACTGCTCCCCCCGAAGCCGCTGCTGCGGGCTCTGCCTCCGCTGCTGCTCCTGGGTCCGCTGCTGCTGGGGCCGCTGGTACCGGTGCTGGAGCCGCTGATGTTGCTGCCGAACTCTGCTCCTGCTTGGGTCCCGCTGTCAGCCCAAGTTGGCATGGCCAGGTCCCGTGCCGCTGCTCTGTTCGCTGGAGCTGGGTTCATGCAGTGGGGGAGGGGAGGGAGCCGCGGCTGCTCTGGTTGTCTCACTGTTCCACGTGTTCTTCTACCTCGCGGTCTGTTCCTCCGCTGCTCACTGCCGCTCTCCCCTAACGTTTCCCGAGTTGCGGAGAGCGCGGTGTGAGGGGAAAATCCGGCACCTGGCTTTTCCTGTGGCTCGAGCCGAGAGTCTGGCGGCTTTCTGCTGCGCCGCAGCTGCGGCGGTTGGCCGAGCTGCCGGAGCCGCTTTTCCCGCCTGTGCAGGCTCTGGATGCTCTATAACTCTTCTACTTCTCTGCTGCCGCCTCAATTTCCTATACACCTCACTTTTTAGTAAAAGTGTGTATTTTGCTGAGTTTTTTTGGTCTTTTCCCCCCTAGGCTGCTTTGGCGTGGTACCTACGCCGCCATCTTAACCGGAAGTGCTTACATATTCTTATTCATACATAGAAGCTTAAGAATGTCTATCATGTAGAAAGAAAGCATAATAGTGATCACTAGATTCTAGAAAAGAATAGAGAATAAAAAGTGATTGTATAAAAGGCACCAAAGTACACATAGAATAAGTAATTTCTAGTGTTTTGCCTTATAATAGAGTTAGTATAGCCTCGAAGATATATTTTATAAGGAACTAGAAAAGGAGATTTCATAATGCTCCCAATATAAAGAAATAAAAATGTTTAAAGAAATTCAAATGCTCCCAGGCATGGTGGCACATGCCTTTAATCCCAGCACTTGGGAGGCAAAGGTAGGAGGGTCACCGTGAGTTCGAGGCCACCCTGGGATTACATAGTGAATTTGAGGTCAGCCTGGGCTACATTGAAACCCTACTTCAAAAAAATCGAAAAATTAAAATTAAAAATTAAAAAAGAAATTCAAATGCTAATTACCCTGATTTAATAATTGCATATTTTGTCAAATTATCATACTATGCCCATAAATATGTACAATTATAAGTCATTTAAAATATGACAATAAAGGATAGGAGAGATAACTCAGTCATCAAAGTGTTTACTGTGCAATAATGACAGCCTGAGTTCAATCCTTAGAACCACATAAAAATTCTGGTGTGGTAGTGCATGCCTGTAATTTCACCATTAGAGAGAGAGAGACAGGAGGATCCCTGGGACTCACTGGTCAGGCAGTCTAGCATATGTGGTGAGGTCAAGGCCAATTAGAGACCATGTCTCAAAAAAGCTACATGTTACCTGAGAAATGACACTGAGGTTTTCCTCGGGCCTCCACACATGGAGAAAGAGAGAGAGAGATAATATAAAAACAATAGCAATAATCTCACTTCTAGAATAGCATGAAATGTCCATGATTATAGTGTCATATCTGGGTTAATAAGACAATGACTGGTATTGCTTCCAGTGGCTCCAGTTAAGGTGTGGGCACATTAATTCACTCATTCATTGTTAACAACCATTTACTGTATACCTGCTGTGTTCCTGACATAGTGTTACCAAGGCTATTTTTTTTTTAATCTATATACTTAAAGAGCCAAGAGTCAGCCAAACAATGGAAGTAGAAATATTTGAAACTTAAACTCACTACAGCCTATCAGTCACTGCATTGGGTGAAGGGGTTGGCTAGAGAGATGGCTTAGTGTTTAAGGACTTGCCTACAATGCCTAAGGATCCATGTCCAACTCTCCAGATCCCACATAAGTCAAATGAACAAAATGATACATGTACAAGGTTATACATACTCACAAGGTGGTGCACACTTCTGAAGTTCAATTACTGTAGCTGGAGGACCTGGCATGCCAATTTTTTTTTCTCTCCCTCTCTCATAAAAAGGCCAGTCTTTTGGGTTTGCCTGAAAAAAAGTGAAGGGGTTGGGGTATGGTTCAGAGAATGAAGCACTTGCTGTACAATCATGAGTACCTGAATTTGTATCCTCAGGACATGTAAAAGCTGGATGCTGTGCTAAGCATATGTAATCCCAGTGCACCTACAGAAAAAAGGGAGACAGAGACAGGAGAATTTCCCAGAAGCTCACAAACCAGGTAACCTACTGAATTCAGTGGTGAATAACAATGAGAACCTTTTTATCAAACAAGGTGAAAATCCAATGACCTCCATATGCACACTGTGGCATACAAGTATTTACATTCACACTAATGAACATGTATATATATACACACACACAACAAAAGCATGAAAAGTTCAAGGACAGTTATGTTAACAAGGTCATGAATTTCTCTGAATCTTAATTGCACATACTCATTGAAAACTTTAAGAAATCTTTAAAGTATGCTTTGAATTACCTCTGAAAATCCCAATGGAATAATTCACATACTCATAAAAATATGCACTCTAACCAAGTGTTCTTCTCCAGTGACTGGAGTTCTCATGAGAGCTGTCCAGTGGTGCAACCCATTCCTAGTTGATAGAAACATGGTGTCTAAACTGAAAATTCCACTTTCAGTTGCCATGTAATCCCTCTGCTGTCTGTGGGACTGGACTTATATAAAGGACAAATTCAAATGCAAAACACCATGCATTCTCAGAAAACCTCCTGTCCTTGCAATAACTAAGCTATTACATATTGAGCCATCTGTATTGGCATTCTTCCTCCTTCCTTCAGGGATATCTGGGTCACAGTTAGATTTCCATTAATTGGAAAGTCAAGATCAGGCAATCTGTAAAGTTCTAAGACTTAAACTGAGATCCTTGTTACTTTTATGTGTGAACAATTTCACTGGTACAGCACAGTAAAAACAGAGGAAGCTTCTTATTAGGAAGTCACACTCAGACTGAAGGCAGGGCTAAAGGATGATTCACAGCATTTTTAAATGAAAACAAGAAAGGATATTAGCAGTAATGAGTCATAGTAGTACATTTCAATTTACTGCACCCTAAAAACCATTGCTTTCTTGCACAAAGGGAAGGCATATGTAATATGTCTAGCTACTATTACATATGAATATATCATCTGTGTAACTGGTGTCAATGGGTTGATTCAGTATAAATGTACCAGCTTTAATGCTTATTTGAATATTTTGTATAGATAGAATGAGTTACATAAATAACCATGTAAATTATATTTCTAAATAAATGGAAATGCTTAACAATTAATAATATAAAATATTTTTCCACTAACAGAAAAAATGGATTAATTTTAAAGCTAAAATGAAATTTTACAGTTAGGGAGATGCCTTGGTGGTTAAAGGTGCCTGCTGACCCAAGTTCAATCCCCAGCGCACATTTAAAGGCAGACACAAAGTGGTATACACTTGTGTAATCCAAATGTGCCTACAGCAATGGGAGGTAAAGACAGGAGAATCCCAAAGCTCACAGGCCAGTTAGACTAGCCTTCCAAGTGGCAAAAACAAACCAAAGATATAAATGAAGAGATTCTGTTTCAAACAAGGTTGACAGAGGACTAACAGCCTGAAGTTGTCCTCTGACCTCACACACTGACAAGTTGCATATGCACCCCCCCCACAAAAATACATAAACACACAAAAAATAGAATCAACCAACTAATACCATGTTAAGAGAAGCAGGAACTATTACAGCCAGAACAAGACAGAAACAAATTGGAAGGTCTGGCACAGAGATCACAACAATGGGCAATTAAAATGTGCTTCAGGAAAGCAAGATAACCTGCTTGGGTGTGAACAACATTTGGAAGATAATAAAGCAGATAATATTAAGAGCCGTTTTCAAGGGAAAACATACCTGGAACTAAAAACCTAGTCAAAAGCCTATGGCATGGGAGGTCATGAGCCCTAGGGCAGGTTCTCATTGTTTTCTGGCTAAAGTCATATATTATGCTCACCAAAATGACCTGTAAGCTCTTTTCTTGACATTTATATATTTGGTTAGAAAAGCTTCTCTTTTCAGATGGTGGTGACAACTGGGATGAATCAAAAGGCACCATAATGCTAAGAAGTGACCAAGGAGTGTTCAGCACTGAAATATCTCTATCACACCTTTCAAGACTCAGGGTCCATTGCAGAAGAGGTGGCAGAAAGAATGTAAGAGCCAAAGGAAAGGTAGGACTGCTTACAATGAACTCACTCTTCCAGATACAAAATGGCCTGAATATCCATGACCTTGCAGTGCCTGGTACTCCCTACACAATACCTTCATAATAGGAGGAAAATATGAAGCCATCAAAATAACTAACAATTGAGAGGGGAAGGGAATATGATGGAGGGTAGATTTCTGAAGGGAAAGGTGGGGGAGTGGAGGGAAATATCATGATTTATTCTCTATAATTAAGGAAGTTTTCAATAATAAAGATATTTAACTTTAAAAAAGACAGACTTGTTCAAGCTGGGAGTGGTGGTAAATGCCTTCAACCAGCAGTTAGGGAATTGAAGAATGAGGTACTTGTGTTTTAAACCTGTCTGACCTATACAAAAAGGAGAGGAGAGGGAGATATTAGCAAGTACAAGTACATAGTACATTTGACTTTTTAAAAATCTTGTTACCAGTAGTCAAAAATTAATTTAAAACTTGACCACATGAAATTAGAAGAAAGCTGGGCGTGGTGGCGCATGCCTTTAATCCCAGCACTCAGGAGGCAGAGGTAGGAGGATTGCCATGAGTTCAAGGCCACCCTGAGATGACAGAGTTAATTCCAGGTCAGCCTGGACCAGAGTGAGACCCTACCTCGAAAAAAAAAAAAAAAAGAAAGAAAGAAATTAGAAGAAAAAAGTCCAGCAATACTTTATCTGACTCGTAATTTGAGCTAACTTGTATTCTTGCATAAAAAAGAAAACCATTTAATATGGACAAATGATAAAATTTTTATCTCATTTTTGAAAATTGTGTTAGAATATTAGGTTAAAAAGAGTTTAAATGGCATCTTGCAAGAAGATTATCAGTTATGCAACTAAACAATTGTCCATGGAATACCAAAACCTTTCTAACAATTTCAAAGATCAATTGATTCAAAATTTGAAAAGCTGCATGTACTTTTCTGTAGCTTTAGTTGAGTCATGCAATATAAGCAATAATATCTAATTAATACTTTGGGTAATTTTGTCTGGAATGATTTATAAATATACAAAGAAATGGTGTCAATTAGTGGCCTAAAATCAAATTTATGATATACTTATTTTTGAATATTGTCCATCTGTCAAAGGAGAATTTCTGCTAGTTGTGAACAAAACCAGTTTCTATCATAAGATAATGCTCCAGCTATAGTATTTTTTAAATATGGATTTATTGTTTTAAACAAAAGAGTAACACTTCTCTTATTGCTTTGTTCTGCTGTATAATGCACATTGAAAATATTTGTGCTCAGTTTTCTGAAGCAAACATAGGAAAAATGTCATGGATACAGTTATTAAAATTGTTCTGAACACATGCAAATGCCATGAGTCATCACCAGCTTATGGAACAGTTAACAGAAATAGAAGACAATGATCTGTTCTTTTCCAATGCTTATTGGCTGATCTGTGGAAAAGCTTTGCAAAGATTTATTGTACAGTACTTTTAAATACAATCCAAGATTTTAAAAAATATTTTTATTATTTATTTATTCACTTATTTATTACAGAGAGAGAGAGGCAGATTGAGAGAAAGAGAATGGGCATGCCAGGACCTCCAGCCACTGCAAACAAATTCCAGATGTATGTACTACCTTGAGCAACTGGCTTATGTGAGTCGTGGGAAATCAAACCTGGGTCCTTTGGCTTTGCAGGCAAATGCCTTTACTGCTAGGCCATCTTTCCAGTCCCCCAAGATATACTTTAAGCAAAATGAACACTTGCCAAATAATCTAAGACAAAGATGGCAGTGGCATTCACATTTGTCACTAAGATCACACTGCACATGAAGAAAGCAACTTCTCCCACCAGCTTTGTGGAGATATCATTCTCATAATACACAATTAACCCATGTAAAGAGTTCATTTAAATGGCTTTTTAGCAAATTTACACACTTATGTGTCACCCTCATAATCTAATATTAGGACATTGTCATCACCCCCCAAGGAAACCATAACCCATTTAGTCACCGCCAATTTATCCCCACCTGCCACCTTCCTTCATTTTCTGGTAGCCACAAAGTTAGTTTCTGTTCCTATGTATTTGTCCATTGTAGATATTTCATATAAATGGAATTATATAATATTTAGTTATCTATGGCAGATTTCTTTAGATTATCTCCATGCTCTTTTAGTTCACCCATGTTGTAGCATTTATTATTGTTTCATGCATTTTATTGTTAAATAATAAATAATTCAATATGTCATTGTATAGTATCCCATATTTTCTATATGTAATAAGTTGATATTTACATAGTTTTCATGTAGAGGCTATTACAGATAATGCTGATCTGAAAATTTACATATAAGTTCTATATAGACAAATGGTTTTAGTTCTTATGCATATTCTAGTACAAATACTGAGTAATATGGTAATTATATGTTTAATTTGTGAGAAACTATGAAACTGTCTTCCCAAACGACTGCATCATTTTGTATACTTTTTTGTTTGTTTATTTTCTTTCTTATATTTATTATTAATAATATTATCATGAACAAGATGTTTTGTATAGATACATCATGTGTTGGTACCATCTTTTCCCTCATGCCTGTCCCCATTTCACTGGGGATGCTCCTTAGTAGGGTTGCAGGTATTCCCCATGAGGTTGTAGTTTATGCAGTGTGGGAGCAGGAATCAATTATTTGGGGGGGTAGGGAATGCCTCTGGGCATGATATCACAACCTGTGGCTCTTACAATATTTCTTCCCCCCTCATCCACAAAATACCCTGAGACTTTGTGGGTGAGTTTTAAGTCTACTTCAGTGATGAGCTCTTGGGAGCCTCTAGATCTCTACATTGGTAAGTGATGATTATCCTCAGGGCCTGTCTCTTACACCCTGGCACTGATTATCAGGACCAGCACGGAAGCAGCACTCTTGCTCATCTCCCCATTCTTCTGTGGATTCAGCAGTGGCTTGGCTGAAGTGTGAAGAGTAGTTTATCTCTTCCAGTCTTGCTACCTTCAGAAAAAGAACAGATTCTCAAACAGAGAGTGAAATCAGCATAGTTTAAATGGGATAAGCATTATTAATTTAGGGAAAATTTGATTATGTAACCCCTCTTTTAGACACTGGAGAACAAAATCTTTGTCTGCATAGGGTTCTGATTTGGTTCCTAGTTTCAGATAAGAGTTCCTTTATACTGACCAGAGCTCTTAGTCAATTAGAAAGCTATTGGTTACCCACTGAGGCTGTGTGCCACTATTGCACTGGGATGTATATCATTGTCAGGGTGTTTGCTTCTGAGTAGCTTAGACCTCTGGTTGCTAAGACCTTTCTTGGTCATTTTCTCCCAGTAGCTCATGTAGGGTTTTCCATCACTAAACAGGACTGGCTTTCTTCTGAATTCCAGTCAGGTCTCTCCATGCTTTGCGTCAGCAGCATATGGTCTTTGCTTTTGCCTCAGGCAGGTAATCAAGTGCTTTGACAGAAAGCTGTCTTGATTTGGGGACCTCTTAGGTCTCTCTGATCAACAGCTCAATGTGGGTATCAACCAATCTCTGGTACTGGGATTTACTGGTCAGAGACAGAAAGGAAGTTTTCTTTTAAGCTTAGGCTTCATCCCACCCTCACCAGACTCCTACTTTTCAGGTGCTCCCCCCTTACTCGGTCATATCTTTTAGGCTGTCTTCAAGGATAAAGGTTTCTATGGTATCAGCTCATTTCCTTCATCGTTAGGGATGTTGAAATGTTTTTTAAAGTGTGTGTTAGCCATTTGTAATTCCTCCTCCTGAGAACTGCTTACTTGCCTTTCTGCCCCACATTTGGAGTGGGTTGTTTGATTTTTTTTTTATTGTTTAGTTTTTTGAGTTCTTTGTAGATTCTGGATTTTAAGCTTCTGTCAGTGGTATAGCTAGTGAAGATTATTTCCCAATCAGTGTGCAATATGTTGGCTCTGCTCAAGGTGTGTTTGTCTATGCAAAAGCTTTATAGCTTCATGAGATCCCATTGGTTGAGTGACTGTTTAATTTCCTAGGCTACTGGGGTTTTGTTCAGGAAGTATTTCCCCACTCCTATACTGTGGAGAGTGCCTCCTATTTTTACTTCCAGTAGTTGAAGAATTTCACATCTCATATTGAGGTATTTAATGTATTGGGATTTGATTTTTGTGTATGGAGAGATGAGTGGGTCTACTTTTATTTATCTACATATCATCAACCAATTTACCCAACACCATTCCTTGAAGATGCTATCTGTTTGTCAGTCTACATTATTGGTTTCTTTGTCAAAGATCAAGTAGCTATAGTTACCTAGAATTAAGGTCTGAGTCTTCAATTCTGTTCCATTGGTCTACATTACTATTCTTATGCTGGTTGAATTCAGTTTTCAAGGATTTTGTTCAGCATCTTTGCATCTAAATTCATCAGGGATATAGGCCTATAGTTTACTTTTCTTCTTGGGTCTTTGTCTGGTTTTGGTAATAGGGTGACTCTAGCTTCATAAAAGGAGTTGGGGAGGATCTCCTGATCTCCAATAATGCAAAACAGTTTGAGAAAATTTGGTTTCAATGCTTAACTGAAGGTTTGATAGAATTCAGCTGAGAATCCATCTGGTCTTGGACTTTTCTTTTTGGAGAGATTTTTGATTAACTTTTCAACCTCCATAGATGTGATAAATTTTTCAGTAGATTTATCTGCTCTGATATTAGTTTTGGTAAGTGGTATGTGTCTAGGAACACATACATTTCTTCTAGATTATGCAATTAGAGATTTTGGAAGTATTCCCTGATGATTCTTCAAATTTCATTGATGACTGCTGTGACCTGCACTTTTTCATGTCTCATTTAGTTGAGACTTTTTCTTCTTCATCAAATTGGCAAGAGGTTTATCAATGTTGTTTATTTTTTCAAAGAACCAGCTCTTTTTCTCATTGATTTTTAAAATTGTTTCCTTAGTTTCCCATTCATTAATTTCTGCTCTGCTCTTGATTATTTCTTTCCATATGGAGATCTTAGGGTTGGACTCTTATTGTTTTTCCAGTGTGTTTAGGTGGACAGTCAGGTTATTGATTTGTGTTCTCTCTGTCTTTGTAATGAAGACATTTAGTGCTGTGAATTTTCCCCTTATGACTGCATTCATTGAGACCCATAAGTTTTGGTAGGTTGTGTTTTCATCATTCAACACTAGAAATTTTATGATTTCTATTTTTATTTCTTCCACACTCCATTCATTGTTTAAAAGTGTGTTGTTTATTCTCCAGTAGCTGGTGGAGTTCTTGATATTTTTCTTATTGTCAATTTCTAGCTTTAAAGCATTTTGATCTGACATGATGCAAGAAGTTACTTCAATTTTCTTGACTTTATGGAGGCATGCTTTGTGGCCTAATATATGAGATATTTTGGACAAGGTGCCATGGGTTGCTGAGAATGGGTTTTCTGTATTGGTGGGGTGGAAGTTTCTGTAGATGGTCATTAGATCTGTGGTGTTGCTGAGCTCTATTATTTCCCTGATGATTTTCTGCTTGGATCATCTGTCTGTTGATGATAGTGGAGTATTGAAGTCTTTGACTATGATGGTGTTGGTGTTTGTTTCTGTTTTGTTGTCAAGTGGGTTTTGTTTTATAAACTGTGATGCACCTGGGTTTGTCGCATATAGATTTAGGATTATGATATTCTCATGTTGCATCATTCCATTGATGAGTAAGAAGTGGTCTTCTTTGTCCCCTTTGATTACTTTTGTTTTGAAGTCTATTTTATTAGCTATCATATAGAAACACCAGCTTTTTTTTTTTTTTTTTTTTTTTTTGGTTTTTCAAGGTAAGGTCTCACTCTGGTCCAGGCTGACCTGGAATTAACTCTGTCATTTCAGGGTGGCCTTGAACTTATGGCGATCCTCCTACCTCTGCCTCCTGAGTGCTGGGATTAAAGGCGCGTGCCACCACGCCCGGCTCCAGCTTGTTTTTTTATTTCCATTTGGAATATCACTTTCCATCCTTTCACCCTGAAGAGGTATATGTCTATAGGGGTTCAGTGGGTTTCTTGAAGACAATAGATAGAAGGGTTCATTTTTTTATCTACCCTGATAACTTGTATATTTTGATGGGTGAGTTATAAGACCATTAACATTTAAGGTTATTATTGTGAGGTTTGAATTAAGCCTTGCTTTATGGGGTTTGGTGCTTCCTTGTCTTTTGAACTTTTTTGAGCCTGGTCTATTTTTGATTATTGTGATCTTGTTGTTCACTTTGAGATTGGTTGTTTGACTGTTCTGTGTGAGGTATTTCCTTGAGTATTCTCTTATAGGTTTGGCTTTGTGTTCATATAATCATAAAGTTGACTTTGTTCATGGAAAGTTTTCTTTTCACCATCTATTATGAGGGATAGTTTTTCTTGGTAGAGTAGATTAGGTTTGGAAGCCATAGTTTTATAGACTTTGAAGTGTTTCATTCCAGGCCCTTCTGGCTTTCAGGGTTTCCATAGATAAATCTGAGTCATTCTGATGGGATTGTCTTTGTACATAGTGAATTGTTTCTATCTTGCTGCATTTAGCAATCTCTCTTTATTTTCATTGTTAAGAGTTTTAACTGATGTGCCTTGGAGAGTTTCTTCTTTGGTCCTGTCTGTTGGTGTTCTGTGGGCTTCTTGTATCTGGATGAGACTCTCTTTTGAGAGATTGGGAAAATTTTCTTCACTAATTTTGTTCAATATATCTTCTATGCCTCTGGCGTGGATATCTCCTTCTGGTATACCTATGATGCAAATGTTTGGTCATTTTAGGTATTGTACAGTTCCCTAGTATTTTGTTCAGTTGATATTTTGAATTTAGCAAAGTTTTTGCCCAACCCTCCCTCCCCCTGATCAATTTCTTCTGTCTTGTCTTCCAGGTCCCAGGTTCTGTCTTCCACATGAGTAACTCTGTCAGTCAGACGATCTAGAAAGGTTTTTATAAGCTGTATTTGATTTTTGTTTTCTGTTTTATTGTTTTGCATTGCGTCCATCTCTTTTGTGATGTACAATTACAGTTTGAGTTCTGATTTTCTTTATGCTTCCTGGAATTCATTCTTACATTTGATCAAGTCTTCCATAAGCTTAACCACATTCAATTCATTCATATCTCTTTTGAGGGTTCTCATGTTTTCTTCAGTAAAGTTAAGCTTACTGTCAAGAGCTGAATGCTCTAAGAGATTATTCTGTTCAGTTTCATTGATACAACTTTTGGTTCTTTGATGGTTTGCTTCCAACTCAGGAATTCTTTTGATCAGTGTCTCATTGTTTGTTGTGTTTTCATTTTGGGATTGAATTTCTGTTCATTTCTCTATGGTTTCATTGGAGGCTTCCATTGTGGGACAAGGCATCTTTGGTGAAGATTATTCAGTTTTCTAACTTTTTTGCATTGTGGTCTTCCCATCTTTATTCTATTGAGGATGAAATAAGTTTTTGTCCTTGCAGAATCTTAAGGGAGTGTTCTATTTTAAATGTGAACCATATTGGTATACGATGGGGTTATAACCACAGATGCTCAGATTGTAGAGATCGCAGGTATATCAAAGGTACTTAAGGAACTGGGTGATCTGTCCTACTCATTCCACTTGCATGTACTCTTCAGCACATGCGGAATCATGGGTTGGGGAACTAGGCACCAGGAAATTGGAGAGCCAGAGGCAAGAGGTCTGCTCCTACAGTGTCCCATGTACCCTTTGTCTCAGGGGAATAGGGATGCAGGTACCCAGTAGGCAGTCAGGATATCAGAGCAAAGGGCCTGTTTTCTTAACCCCCAAAGCAGGACCAGGCCTCTACAACTCAGGCAGAAGGGGGGCCTAAAGGGTCTAGAAAACTGGGAGAAGGCAGGGACCAGGGATCCAGCCTACTCACTCCACTCTGCACCACATGTACTCTCTGGCATGCACCCTGTGGCACAGGGTATCCAAAACTTGGGAATCCAGGGGCACTTCAATAAGGAAAGCAGAGCAAGGGGCCTGATTCCTCAGAAAGCTCACAGGGTCCAAGCATCCCCAAGCTAGCCACAGGGAGACCTACCAGGACCAGGAAACTGGAACATGCAGGGGGAACAGGGATCTGGCTTACTTCTCCATGCCCACTGTGCACAGCCTCCCTCATTTTATATTCGTGTGTATAAGGGCACCAAATTCTCCATGTCCTTGTAAAAACTATTATAATCTTTTTTAAATATCATTATCTGTATCACTTTCTTTTTGCTGGGACAAAGTGCCTACCCAGAAGCAGCATAGGGAAAGAATGGATTTATTTTGGCTTACACTTCCATAGGGTGGAGTCTATCACAACAGAGCAAGCATAGCAGGAGCATAAAACTGGAATCATGCCATCACATCAGCAGGGAAGGAATAGAGAGATGAATACTGCATTCTCAGCTAGCCTTCTCCTCTTTATATATTCCAGGCACTCACCAATGGGTTGGTGCCACCCACAGGTAGGGTGGAATAATGTTTTTACACATTTTCTAACTATAGGAATATCCAAAGAATTTCAATTATAATTAATAACATGGCATACATAACCTGAAAATATAACTTGGAAAACTTTGAAGAATTCATTTATTTCAATAAAAGTTGTTTGTGAATTTATGCACTACTTCTTTGAATTGATTATTCATACTGAGTTGAAACAAGATTTAGTGAGGTTACTTAACTTAGGTGTATTTTTGAATCTGATGTGTCTTTTATTCAAAGTCAATTTAATTCTTCTAAAAACAACACACCTATTCTATCAATGTGAATGCAAAAGTTAAAGAAAGGTCATTTTTCAATATTTGATTCTGTTATTATGGAACTTTTTAAAGTCTTTTTTTCAATTTATTTGATAGCGACAGACAGAGAGAGAAAGAGGCAGAGAAAGAGAGAAAGAGAATGAGCACTCCAGGGCCTCCAGCCACTGCAAACGAATTCCAGATGTGTGGGCCCCCTTGTGCTAACATGGGTCCTGGGGAATAGAGCCTCAAACCGGGGTCCTTAGTCTTCACAGGCAAGTGCTTAACCACTAAACCATCTCTCCAGCCCTTATTATGGAACTGTTAAGTATGTTTGGAAAACTTGGGGCATATGAGACAAACATTTTTCAAATGAAATCTAAATTCAAATCAAGTTTGCCAAATGAAACTTCAGTCCACAAATTGAAACATGCTGTTGGTTTTCAAAGACCCAAATATGTATAAAGTAAAACACCTTTTTTTTTTTTGCTTTTTTATGACATATTGAAATGGCAACATTTGGACATGTTAGCTCAAGTAACATATATGTTATTAAAATTAATTTGATTTTTTTTTTAATTTTTCTTTGTGGTGTCTGTGTGTGTAGAGTATGTGTGGTGAGCATGTATGCATTGTGTATAAACATGTGTTGCAGTTGTGAAGGATTAGACATCCAATGCTCTTCTCTACAGTTCTTCTGCCAAATTTACTTAAAATAATCTCTCTCACTGAACCTGGAACTCACTAATTTCAGTTAAACTGGTCCCAGCTATATTCCTGTCTCTGCCCCCTTTCCTCCATCCCCATCAGAGCTGTAATTACAGGTATGCATATCCATGCCTGGCTGTTTACACAGGTATTGAGAATCAAACTCAGGTCCTCATGCTTATGCAGAAACTGCTGTTACCTACAGATCCATCTCCTCAACCTCTCCTTTTCTACTTTATCATGATTAAGTTCTGTGTATGTGCTATATAACTTGGAACAGAAACTTCTGCGTATAAAGAACTGCTGGGAATAAGAAACAAGATGGCAGGCCAAATATTCTTATCCAAACCATATCTTGCCCATGGATTCATTTTTTGCTAAATAGAGAAATCCTCATGACAAATAGAAGTGGGTAGACTCTTGACCAACAGAAGACAATCTGAGATCAGTTTAAATTGTGATGTTTGGGGGATTTTTGAAAATTCTTAATCTTCTTTATCTTTCTTGATTCTCCAGGCAGTCAGATTATGGTTGAATGTGCAGACAATTATTGAAGCAAATCTGTGTAAGCAACTAAGAAAGACACATGACCAATCTATCAGATCATTTCCAATTTGCAGCCAGCAGGATGTCACTGAAAGTGCTGAATGAGAATAATACTTACCATGGGGAGTAAATTAAAAATTTTGTTACAGAAGCAACCTGTTAAATGAAAGAATACAAAACACACAGCAAATAATTTTCTTTGTACAATGTATAGACACTAAGTTTAGGTATACATTTTAAAGTGTAAGTTCATACATAAAGGTAGAAAATGTCCATACATATAGAAAGAGAATGGTTTGTTATATAGCATGAACAATATGAACAGTGATTATCTCTCTGGAAAGCAGAATCATAGGTAATTTCTATTCTCTTCACTTGAGTGTGTTTTGTAAATTATCTATAATGAACATCTATCACTTTTGTGCTATGAAAAAATGTCTTCCAAAAAGTAATCTGAAGACCCCCTACCTATGTGGTTGAAAGCTATAACCTTCTGAGCAGAGGATAACCAGAAATGGATGAAATTACAAAGAATAAATAATCATCATTTCTCCTAAACACACAGCATAAAAATGAAAAAACCTTCCAACAAATTAAATCTCAGATTCTCTAGTAACCACTT